>NC_086448.1:396225602-397600602 GCF_028390025.1 Pseudophryne corroboree
ATTGACCTGCATGCAGGCCAATCTAGCGGCTCGCTCACTTCACCCGCTGGGTGAAAACAGCAACCCGCCCTCCCCCCCGCACGCTGAGCACACATCTCTCCCACATCGGCCCGTCTATATTGGCCTTTAGGGTTAAACCACAATTATTTGTGTTGATAACATTATTGAGAAAAGTAATACAATTATGTTAGCTGTATCAACATGCACAGTACTCTGCAAAATTGTAAGTTAAAGCCATGAAGCACTATAAAATAGAAAATGTAGAGATGGAATAAATTCTTATTTGACTTAGCACTCTACTCTTAACTCACAATTCACAGCAGCTACAGTCCCTCAACCAAAATCCACAAACACACGCACATGCAAGGTATGAGGCAGCACTCTATCCCTGCAATAACAGTGTGTTGCAGGGTTCATAAGAAAGCACACAAACAAACACTCACCTCATCTAAACAAGAGGCAGAACCAGCAACCTTTTTTAAATCGCTACCAGGCTCATCTTAGGACAACTGGAAACAGGACACCCAGTGAGGTGACTGTGTGTGTGTGTGTGTGTGTGTGTGTGTGTGTGTGTGTGTGTGTGTGTGTGTGTGTGTGTGTGTGTGTGTGTGTGTGTGTGTATATATATATATATATATATATATAATATAGATATGTATGTGTGTGTGTGTATACATACATACATACCTTCATACATACATATCTATCACCTTTAATAGGTGAAGATGAGTTTCAATTATATACAAACATGCAGACTCAAACTGCTTTTTTAATTGTCCACGAAATGTATTTTAAATCCAACCTACTTCCAACCTGGGACCAACCCTACATTAATTTCAGACATTGTTTTATTTTATTTTTTTTTATTTTTTTTTTAAATATTGCTTGGTTCAGTTTTAATTATATCTTAAATTAATTAAATGAATTAGCAGACATTGAGAACATCAGCAATGTTATTATTACACCTGTCACTTTGTGTCTGTAATACTTAATTACATTGGTTGCAATGCAACTGTAAAGTATAAGATGCATCACACTAAAAGTAAACAATTTCACCTGATTAAATAATCTATGAGCAGGTAGAAAAACCAGGACCTTGCAGGGAATTTGCAATTTATAAATCTGACTTCATGGGGGTCATTCCGAGTTTTTCGCTCGTTGCCGATTTTCGCAACGGAGCGATTAAGGCAAAAATGCGCATGCGCATGGTACGCAGTGCGCATGGGCTAAGTAATTTAGCACAAAACTTAGTAGATATACTCACGTCCGAACTAAGAATTTTTATCGTTGAAGTGATCGGAGTGTGATTGACAGGAAGTGAGTGTTTCAGGGCGGATACTGACCGTTTTCTGGGAGTGTGCGGAAAAACGCAGGCGTGCCAGGATAAAACGCAGGAGTGTTTGGAGAAACGGGGGAGTGGCTGGCCGAACGCAGGGCGTGTTTGTGACATCAAACCAGGAACGAAACGGGCTGAGCTGATCGCAGTGTAGGAGTAAGTCTCAAGCTACTCAGAAACTGCAAAGAATTATTTATTCGCAATTCTGCTACTCTTTCGTTCGCACTTCTGCTAAGCTAAGATACACTCCCAGAGGGCGGCGGCCTAATGTGTGCAATGCTGCTAAAAGCAGCTAGCAAGCGAACAACTCGGAATGACCCCCCATATCTGAAGTTTTACATGATCCAGCTGTAAAGCTTACCTTAGCTGCCCCAAAGATTATTTCAATATTGCAGGAGTCCCTATATACAGTAAATATTTCAAAACTTCCATGATTTTTTAAGAATTTTAGCAACTATATTGTTTGTGATCTTGGCACGTTTATTAATTGCAAAATCATCCCACTATAATGTACTTTCCGTGTCTGCAAATCTCAAATCACTGCTGGAGAAACCCGTTACATGACAACTGGTGTTCCAGCAGAACTTTACAAACATGTCAGGCATAAAGAGAGCAAAAAATGTCCATATAATTCTCTGTCAAATCCAAAGGCTAGTAAATGCAGCCTTACGGCGTTCCCATTAGCAAATAAAAGGTCAACGCAACAATCAGTAGAAGGCAGAAAGGAGAGGAGAATGTTTGATAGGCTGCTGAAGGCATGAAAATATCTTCATATCGGTATATGCTCACTACATTCTCAGACACTGGAGGCGAGTCAATATCATGTCGTGTTATAGAGCCTGGAAGATGATAGGAAGTACAACATACAATTATTATATGTTAGTACAGCGTCAGTAAACGGTGTGAAGTTCATCCAATTCAGTGCAGGAAAAAAACACTGGCCTAACAGAAATCTCTCTACTATCAATGTATTACCACTGGTGTATTTATAATAGGTGCAGTTTATGCTGCCTGCGCACATGGGCCCCTGAGTCCAGGGGGGCCCACACTGCATCCATTTTTTTTATACGTACCCCTCCGGAATCTCGTGCCGATGGCAGCAGCGCTGCCATTTTCCCAGAGATCTGCACATGCACATTAGGTTCTGAGCACTCTCGAGCTCAGACTCTCTACAGCGCTGCGCCACTGCCAGCACCCCACAGAGAGGAGGGGGCATGGGCGGAGGAGGCTGCACACTTGCCTCCTCCTCTCTTTAAATGCCCCTGTTTATTACCCTATAAACTTGAATAGACAATAGGAAAACCTTTGAAGAGACATATATATATTGTATAACAATATGAAGGCCTGGACACACTGTATCAAGCACTGGCTTAGTATATGGCTTGCCAACCACCACATTTTGAGTGTGGTTTAAAACCCCAAACTGTAGAGTATATGAAGATGTAGTTTTCCTTCTGTTGAGTGACAGTAAAAAAAAAAAAATGTTTAAACTGAATTTAAATGAATCAGTCAATTTTGGTTTGGTGAGAAGGCACATATCCAGCAGAAGAGCCAGTGCCAGTGCTATCTTTTCAGACAAACCTTTGATAAAAATAATTCTAGAATTACCACGGTTCGTACCAAAAATCCTCAACCAACATCCTAAACAGCATGACCTTCCATTACAACAGGGATACCACAAACTTCAAAAATATTTGAACCTTTTTACTGTGGAATTTTAAACCTTTATGTAATACAGCACATTGCATGTTTTTATTTTTCTTAAAGCCAATACTGTAGTTTGGCCTTAGGAGGATCATACAGTTTGATGCTTTGTATGTTGTGTAAATCACATGAATGTTAATTTGATAAAACCAGTTTTATAAAACCTGACATAATAAAGTGGCACTTATGACCAACAAGATCCCATTCAGTGTGTATTCTATTTGTTCAATCTAATATTTGTGCATATTTAAAATATTCCATATTTGTTTTCTATACAGATGTCTAAAATGTGATGTGATGTGACATTGACAAGAGTCACCACTTAGGAAAGCCCAGCACTTTTCTGATACTGCCTGATCCGATCACAACAGGGGTTTTCAGAATTTTGCATGCATCCACTGTTGGAAATAATTGCTCAGTTACATAAATATCATCATTGCGTGCAGCTCTTAATCAGGCCCGTATTCTGTAATGCATTTTACAGTCCAGCTGGAATAAATATAGCTGTATTTCTCACCTTGGATTGCTGGGCCCCAGGCAAATAGATAATACCAGCTTAGGTGCAAATCCACAATTGTCTCATCTCTTGGTACATATACAGGACGTTTGAACCGACAAGTAACACGATTGCTCTCAAACACACCTTCCTCGTCTCTGGCTGGATTCCGCTGAATCTCTTTGGCCCACTGACCAACATTATAAAAATGTTGTATGCGTACTCTTCCATTATCATCATGTACGCAGGCCATGACATCATCACCTCCCTGAAATACAACACTTTATTAAGTAATGAATAAATAAATAAAAATATAAATAAATAGCTTGTAACTAGATATGTTTCCCATATTTTCAGACAAATTTTAAAAACTGTGTGGAACTTGTTATTTATAGTACTGTAGTTGTTAACCTATGTAAGGGACACCCGGACAGGATCCACTGAACCTTATATCTCACAGTTGTTTCCCTTTTTTTACCCATTTGCACACAGTAAATAATTTGCATTATCTCTAACTGTATGATTGTTACATGATTTGCAAGATTTACACGTGCTAATTACTGTATGATTAGAAGTGTAATGCGTCTCACATGACTAGCACGTCCATGTTGTCTTGCTTGTCTAGTGTGTACAGGAAATTACATTTCTAGCAAAGTCATTCCAATATATACCATGCTTAAGTGCGGCCATTGAAAACATGGGACAATTCCCACTGGGCCAACACATGACCATACCCCACACTAAAGGGTTAAAGTGGACTGAAGTGCACTCCCTCAGTTAGACCTCTTCTTCCAGGTCCCTGCACACAATTGATGCATACTTGCCTACCTGACCCTCTCAATTAAGGGAGAAAATGCTCTGTTCCTGGACTTTCCTGGTAATGTACGATTGCCATCACCTGTGGTGAGCTAGTTAATTGGTAAGAAAAGTGTTTCACCACAGGAAAGTCCAGGAACAGAGCATTTTATCCGTCATGGAGAGGGTCAGGTAGGCAAGTATGAGTTGATGCTGACAAGCACCAATCTAGTGACTCCTCCTCTGAGAGAAATCACAGAGTGCAAGCCCCAATTAGTTGGCCCATCTCCCAATCCTACAGCGGATGCAGTGACATCACAAGGTGACATCTCATTCCCACAGCATGAAGAGGAACAGCAGAGGAGGACCAGCATGGACAACGGATGACTGAGTGAGCGACACTGAAGTAGAAGATGCTGCAGCTGCTCAGCCGAATGATGTGCGCACATAAACATCATCATCAAGTCACTTAGTAAAAAATAGTGGTTGGGTGTGGTTGGGGGTAGGTGGCAGGCCAGGAATCAGTGACTTGAATGGGGACTGACAATTAGATATGAATTAGAGGCAGAATAGTGACTTGGCCAAAAAAAGGAGATTTATGTTAAGACTTACCATTGTTAAATCTCTTTCTGCGAGATACACTGGATTCCACAGGGAATAACATTGGGGTGTAGAGTTGGATCTTGATCTGAGGCACCAACAGGCTAAAGCTTTGACTGTTCCAGGATGCACTGCACCATCTGCTCTATAGACCCACCTCCAGGCACTGGAGCTCAGTTTCGTTAACCAGTCCAATGCAGTAGCAGGTAAGTGAGACGAGAGTCGATAGCCAAATAGAACCGCATGCTCACGACAGGAGAAGGTACCAGAGGCTAATGTCATACAAACACAAAGAAGCTAAGTGCGTCAGGATGTGCGCCCTGTGGAATCCAGTATACCTCGCAGAAAGAGATTTAACAATGGTTAGTCTTACCATAAATCTCCTTTTCTGCAGTGGAGTACACTGGTATTCCACAGGGAATAACATCAGGGATGTCCTAAAGCAGTTCCTTATGGGAGGGGACGCACTGTAGCGGGCACAAGAACCCGGTGTCCAAAGGAAGCATCCTGGAAGGCGGAAGTATCAAAGGCATAAAACCTGATGAACGTGTTCACTGAGGACCACGTAGCCGCCTTGCACAATTGTTCAAGGGTCGCACCACGGCCGCCCACCCAAGAAGGTCCAACCGACAGAGTAAATGGGCTTTGATGATATCAGGTGCTGGAAGACCAGCCTGTACATAAGCTTGTGCAATCACCATTCTAATCCATCTGGCCAAGGTCTACTTATTCGCAGGCCAGCCACGTTTGTGAAAACCAAAAAGTACAAAGAGAGAATCAGACTTCCTAATGGAGGCTGTCCTCTTCACATAGATACAGAGAGCCCGTACCACATCCAAGACCGCTCTTTGGAGAATAAATCAGGAGAGATAAAGGCCGGAACCACAATTTCTTGGTTAGGGTGGAAAGAAGACACCACCTTAGGTAGATAACCAGGGCGTGTCAGAAGAACCGCCCGGTCACTGCGAAAAATCAGAAAGGTGACCAACTGGATAAGGCACCCAAGTCTGAAACCCGTCTAGCAGAGGCATTAGCCACTTAAAGTCCACAGATTCAAGAGGTTCAAACGGAGACTCTTGCAAGGCCTCCAGAATCACCAACAAATCCCAAGGAGCCACCAGCGTGACATAGGGAGGTTGAATCCTTAACACACCCTGAGTGAATGTATAAACATCAGGAAGTCGCAATTTTTCTCTGAAACCATACTGACAAGGCAGAAATTTGAACCTTGATGGAGGCCAGACGAAGGCCTAAGTCCAGGCTCCGTGGTAGGAAGGCCAAAAGTTTGGCCATACTAAACTTGTTAGCGTCATGATTATTAGAAGCGCACCAAGCAAAGTAAGATTTCCAGACCCTATGATAAATCTGGCCCGAAGCCGGCTTACGGGCCTTCAACATGGTTTGAATGACCGCCTCAGAAAATCCTTTGGCCCTCAGAACTGAAGCTTCAAGAGTCACGCAGTCAAAGCCAGCCGGGCCAAATCCTGGTAGACACAAAGGCCCTGAATGATGATGTCTGGGCATTGCGAAAGTAGAAGAGGACGCGCTATCGAGAGACTCTGCAGGTCTGAGAACCAATGCCGTCTAGGCCACGCTGGAGCGATCAGAAGTAGGATTCCTCCTTCTTGCTTGAACTTCCTTATCACCCTGGGCAGAAGTGACACTGGAGGGAACATGTATGGCAGCCAAAAGTTCCATGGAATTGCCAGTGCGTCCACGAATGCTGCTTGAGGATCCCTTGTCCTTGCTCCAAAGACCGGAACCTTGTGATTGTGTCGAGACGCCATCAGGTCTACGTCTGGTAGGCCACACTTGTCACTAGGAGTTTAAATACTACTGGATGGAGGTTCCACTCTCCGGCATGTACGTCCTGACGGCTGAGGAAGTCCGCTTCCCACTTGAGGACCCACGGAATGAACACAGTTGATATGGCTGGTAGATGGTGTTCCGCCCACGGAAGAATCCTTGACACTTCCATCATTGCCATGCGACTTCGAGTGCCGCCTTGATAATTTATGTACGCCACCGTGGTGGCGTTGTCTGACTGTACCTGAACAGGCCTGTTCTGTATGAGATGCTGGGCCAGGGTTAGAGCATTGAACACCGTCCACAATTCCAGAATGTTTATCGGGAGGAGAGACTCCTTCCTTGTCCACCGACCCTAAAGAGAGTGTTGCTCCAACACCGCGCCCCAACCTCGCAGACTGGCATCCGTCATCAGAAGGACCCAGTTGGAGATCCAGAAGGGACGACCCCTGCTCAATCGATGGTTCTGTAGCCACCAGCTCAGTGACAGACGAACCCCTGGAGTCAAGGAGGTCATGTGAGACCTGATCCGGTAAGGGCAGGCCGTCCCACTTGGCAAGAATCAGCTTCTGCAGAGGGCGGGAATGAAATTGAGCGTACTCTACCATGTCGAAAGCCGACACCATGAGACCTAGTAGTTGCATCGCCAAGTGTATCGACACTCGCAGGCAAGAGAGGAAGCATCCAATCCTTTCCTGAAGGTTCAGGACCTTCTCCTGAGACAAGAACAACCGCTGGTTGTGAGTGTCCAACAATGCCTCTAGGTGCACCATGCTCTGAGTAGGGACCAGGGAAGATTTCTTCCAGTTGCTGAGCCACCCGTGGGCTTGTAGAAACTGGACCGTCAGATCCAGATGATGGAGGAGAATTTCTGGGGAATTCACGAGGATCAGTAAGTCGTCCAGATACGGCAGGATCCTGACACCCTGATGGCGGAGTAGGGCCATCATTACCGCCATCACCTTTGTGAATACTCCCGGAGCCATGGTCAATCCGAAAGGTAAGTCCCGAAATTGATAATGGAGGTTGCCAATAGCAAACCGCAGGTTTGCGACATGGCAATAGGAATATGGCAATAGGAATATGGAGGTAAGCATCCTGTATGTCCAGGGAGACCATATAGTCCCCGGGCGTCAGTACAATAGAGCAAAGAGTTTCCATACGAAACTTGGAGACCCTCACAAATTTGTTCAAGGACTTGAGGTTGAGAATGGGCCTGGAGGAACCATTCGGTTTCGGGACTAGGAACAGCGGTGAATAGTACCCCTTGCCTCTCTGAGCCAGAGGCACTGGCACTACCACTCCTGTGTCCAGGAGGGATTGTACCACCAAATGAAGAGTTCCTGCCTTCACCTGATCCGAAGGAATGTCTGTCAGGCAAAATTGATGAGGGGGATGTTTCTTGAAGGATATGGCGTATCCGTGAGTGACGACTGCCTGTACCCAGGCGTCGGAAGTGGTCTTCAACCATACCTGGGAAAACCCTAGAAGTCGGCCTCCCATTCTGGGATCCCCCAGCGGGAGGCCCGTCCCATCATGCAGTATGCTTGTCTGATTTGGAAGCAGGCTGATGGGCAGCACATGCACGTTTAGGTTTAGTGGTTTCGGAAGTGCGAGCCTGTTTCGGGTACTCCTGACGCTTTGCTTTACCTGCAGGATGAAAGGAACGAAAGGAAGTACTCTTAACTTTCGGGACCGAAGGAGCAATACTAGGTAGACATGCCGTCTTAGCAGAAGCTAAGTCAGCCACAATATTGTTGAGATCCTCACCTAAAAGAATGTCTCCCTTAAAAGGGAGCACCTCCACGGTTTGATCCACAGACCAGGACTGTAACCAGAGAATCCAGCGAGCCAAAATGGACGTAGTAGAAGCATTGGCCGCCAGAATACTGGCATCAGAAGCCGCCTCCTTAATGTAATGAGTTGCTGTGACACTATATTGTACGAGAGACATTGTCTAGCATTATCAGAAAAATTGGACGGCAGCTCCGCTTCCACCTCCTGAGCCCACGCTTCATTTGCTTCTGCAATAGTGGGCCAATGCACAGCTCCTGCAAGGGTGTAAATAGCTTTTAAGCAACCCTCCACACGCTTATCCGTCGGTTCTTTCAGAGAGGTGACAAGAGCTGAAGACACCACCAGCCGCGTCACTTGCGAATCCACCGGCGGTGGTGTTTCCCAATTCTTACTTAGCTCCGCAGTAAGGGGATAGCGAGCCAGCATCTTCTTATGAGGTGTGAATTTCTTTCCTGGATTTTCCCAGGATTCCTGATGTATGTCAACTAAGTGGTCAGAATGAGGTAAAACTTGTTTAATAACCTTCTGTAGTTTAAATCTATCCGGTTTCTTAGAGGTAACAATAGGTTCTGGGTCATCATCAATTTGAAGAATCAGCCTGATAGCCTCCAATAGGTCAGGAACATCCACCTGTGAAACAGATTCCCCATCAGAAGCATCTTGTTCAGTGTCTGAGGGGTCAGTATATACACCATCTTCATCAGACGAAGTGTCTGGAACATGGGTGGATTGTGAGGAAGTAATGGCCCGCTTAGAGGACCCCTTGGTCTTAGGCAGGCGAGGGTTAGGTTTCTGTTTGTTCAGTGAGTGATTCAATTGCTGTAACTGAGTGGACAGGAGATCTGCCCATGTCGGATTAACCGTGAGGTTCCATAGGGAGCGTAAGTCTAGTTACCAGCGTATTCAATAGAGTAGAGAAAGTAGCCCAAGATGGGTCATTATGGACCCCCGTTGCCACGGCCCTACTGAGGGGTAGGGAATCCCCAGAACCTGAAACCTCCGCTGCTATGTTTTCCTCTAATGTGTCTGCGGCGTCACCACCACGCATTGTGGGATCAGCCACAGAACCGTCGCCCCTTGAGGCTGACATCTGAAAGCGTAAATCAAGGGCAACACAGTACAATATCATCAGTATAATACCTGACCAAGAACCCCCTGTGCAGTGTGACAGCACAAACAGAGGATTCAAAAGGTATACAGTGACTGAAAATCACAGAGAAAAATACAAAATCAGTATATCCTGTATACCAAATATATCCTGTATACCAAAGTACAGTATGTCAAATAATAACCCTGACGCACTTAGCCCCGCTCAGGGGGTACAGAATATAGGGATAGCAATCTGAGTGAGATACACGAAGTAGAAATCACGCAGCATCTATATGCGCACACACACACACACACACACACACACACACACACACACACACACACACTCACATGTACAATGCAGAAATTATGACAAGCAATAAAACTGCACTGGACTAGCAATACTAAGTAATACTAAGTAAAACTATATAGGGTAATAGATATATCAATGCACAGTAAAGAATGGATGTATATCACAGGGTACTTGTACTACATAACCCTGAAGTAATGCACCTTTTCTTAACTAACACTGTCAACAGACATGTAGAATACTTAAGTGTCCTGTAAAAAGCAAAGCGCTGATAATGCAGGTGGTTTTATAGAGAAGGCTTTGCCCATACAGTCCCAGGATCAGCTCAGCATGTGAAGATGGTGCCCAAACGCTGACAGGGAGTGAGGGAGAGAGAGATATGCAGCTCCAGGGCGGGAACATTTACCCTAAATGGTGCCCCCTGGGGCTGGGAGAGGGGCTATAGGTCAGAGCCTTATCCAGGGCTGGTTCTAGACCTCATGGCGGCCAGGGCGAAAGTTTTCTGTGGCGCCTCCCCCCCCCCCCCCTCCAAGTAAAACACAGTTGGTGCACGCCCCAAAACAGGGGCGTGGCTTCTTCATAGGGAAGGGGCGTGGCTTCTTCATAGGCAAGGGGCATGCCCACAGTTATCCCCCTGCACTTGTGCCCCCCTGTAGCTGTGCCCCCAGCAGCTGTGCCCCCAGTTAATTTCCCCCAAGTAGCTGTTCCCCCTGTAGCAATGCCCCCTTTAGTAGTGCCCCCTGTAGTTGTGCCTCTTGTAGCTGTGCCCCTTGTAGCTGTGCCCCCAGTTGATTTGCACCCTGTAGCAGTGCCCCTGTTGTAGTGCCCCCTGTAGCTGTGCCCCCAGTATGTGCCCCCTGTAGATTTGCCCCCAGTAGCTGTTCCCCCAGTAGCTGTTCCCCCAGTAGTTGTCCCCCCTGTAGCTGTGCCCCCAGTATGTGCCCCCTGTAGATTTTCCCAAAGTAACTGTGCCCCCTGTAGTAGTGCCCCCAGTAGCAATGCCCCTGTAGCTGTGCTCCCTGTAGTAGCGCCACTTTGAAACCCTAAAAACAACAACAAAAAAACAAACAAAAACACAATACTTACCAGCTTTGCTCCTGCTTCCGGACCGCTGCTGCCGTGCTGTCTCCAGGTGCCGGCTCCTCTTTATGGGAGAGACGTCATGACGTATCTCCCATAGCAGCACCGCACTGACACTAGAGGTCAATTTTGACCTCTAGCGTCAGTCAGCGACGCCGGCTGCAGCAGGTGCTGTGCAGCCGGGGTCTGGGGAGGGAGGGTGGATTAGTAGTGGCTCTTGCAACGGAGGCAGCGGCGGCACCCTCAGGGTAGCGGCGCCCCGGGCAAAATGCCTGCTTGCCCGTGGTAAGAGCCGCTACTGGCCTTATCCCCTTGCTGGACTTCACCACCGGATACTGTGGGCCATAAGAAAATGGTTTGTAGGTAAACCGACCTGTGCCCCTGCCCTGGTGGTCTAGTGGGGTCCCTGTACTGACACAGTGTCCACGCCAGTGCACGGCCTGCCTCCTAATGGCCATGCCGGATCGCGATTTCCAGCGGGTCCCGCCTGGGGGATCCTCTCACCACCTCCCTAGATGCGGCCACGCAATCCCGGAGAGCTTCAGTGAGTGTGTGTGCCTGACCTGCCGAACCGAAGCCTCCGCTGTAAGTACCCGGCAACCAGGGACACGGGAGTATACAGCACCGCTGGTGGAGGTGAGGGAGCTGCAGCAGGAAATGTCAGAATGACATCTAGCACTGACAGTGCCTCTGCTACAGCCCTTGAAGTCTTCTATCTTCACTTTAAAATCTCTTTTCAGGGGCCTGTTAGCTGCCTGCACTGCAGGCACCAACTTACAAACTGAGCTCCTGGGCACGGAGGCGGGGTTATAGAGGAGGCGGCGCTGAGCATCTTGGGAACAGTCAAAGCTTTTAGCCTCTTGGTGCCTCGGATCAAGATCCTACTCTACACCCCCCCCCCCCCCCCCCCGATGTTATCCCTGTGGAACCGGGTGTACCCCGCTGCAGAAATAGGGATAGCAATATATTTGAGATACACTGAATCGAAACCACACAGCAGCTATTGGCACATACAGTCACATGTACAATGCAGAAATTATTACATACAACAATAAAACTGCACTGGACTAGTAATACTACATAAAGCTATGTATGTATACAGATATAACAATACACAGTAAATATTGGCTATATATCACAGAATACTTGTATAAATATTCCTGTAGGTATGCACTTGTTCTTAACTTACACTGTCTAAACTAGAGATGAGCGCCTGAAATTTTTCGGGTTTTGTGTTTTGGTTTTGGGTTCGGTTCCGCGGCCGTGTTTTGGGTTCGAACGCGTTTTGGCAAAACCTCACCGAATTTTTTTTGTCGGATTCGGGTGTTTTTTTCAAAAAACACTAAAAAACAGCTTAAATCATAGAATTTGGGGGTCATTTTGATCCCAAAGTATTATTAACCTCAAAAACCATAATTTACACTCATTTTCAGTCTATTCTGAATACCTCACACCTCACAATATTATTTTTAGTCCTAAAATTTGCACCGAGGTCGCTGTGTGAGTAAGATAAGCGACCCTAGTGGCCGACACAAACACCGGGCCCATCTAGGAGTGGCACTGCAGTGTCACGCAGGATGTCCCTTCCAAAAAACCCTCCCCAAACAGCACATGACGCAAAGAAAAAAAGAGGCGCAATGAGGTAGCTGTGTGAGTAAGATTAGCGACCCTAGTGGCCGACACAAACACCGGGCCCATCTAGGAGTGGCACTGCAGTGTCACGCAGGATGGCCCTTCCAAAAAACCCTCCCCAAACAGCACATGACGCAAAGAAAAAAAGAGGCGCAATGAGGTAGCTGACTGTGTGAGTAAGATTAGCGACCCTAGTGGCCGACACAAACACCGGGCCCATCTAGGAGTGGCACTGCAGTGTCACGCAGGATGTCCCTTCCAAAAAAACCCTCCCCAATCAGCACATGATGCAAAGAAAAAGAAAAGAAAAAAGAGGTGCAAGATGGAATTGTCCTTGGGCCCTCCCACCCACCCTTATGTTGTATAAACAAAACAGGACATGCACACTTTAACCAACCCATCATTTCAGTGACAGGGTCTGCCACACGACTGTGACTGATATGACGGGTTGGTTTGGACCCCCCCCAAAAAAGAAGCAATTAATCTCTCCTTGCACAAACTGGCTCTACAGAGGCAAGATGTCCACCTCATCTTCACCCTCCGATATATCACCGTGTACATCCCCCTCCTCACAGATTATCAATTCGTCCCCACTGGAATCCACCATCTCAGCTCCCTGTGTACTTTGTGGAGGCAATTGCTGCTGGTCAATGTCTCCGCGGAGGAATTGATTATAATTCATTTTAATGAACATCATCTTCTCCACATTTTCTGGATGTAACCTCGTACGCCGATTGCTGACAAGGTGAGCGGCGGCACTAAACACTCTTTCGGAGTACACACTTGTGGGAGGGCAACTTAGGTAGAATAAAGCCAGTTTGTGCAAGGGCCTCCAAATTGCCTCTTTTTCCTGCCAGTATAAGTACGGACTGTGTGACGTGCCTACTTGGATGCGGTCACTCATATAATCCTCCACCATTCTATCAATGTTGAGAGAATCATATGCAGTGACAGTAGACGACATGTCCGTAATCGTTGTCAGGTCCTTCAGTCCGGACCAGATGTCAGCATCAGCAGTCGCTCCAGACTGCCCTGCATCACCGCCAGCGGGTGGGCTCGGAATTCTGAGCCTTTTCCTCGCACCCCCAGTTGCGGGAGAATGTGAAGGAGGAGATGTTGACAGGTCGCGTTCCGCTTGACTTGACAATTTTGTCACCAGCAGGTCTTTCAACCCCAGCAGACCTGTGTCTGCCGGAAAGAGAGATCCAAGGTAGGCTTTAAATCTAGGATCGAGCACGGTGGCCAAAATGTAGTGCTCTGATTTCAACAGATTGACCACCCGTGAATCCTTGTTAAGCGAATTAAGGGCTGCATCCACAAGTCCCACATGCCTAGCGGAATCGCTCCCTTTTAGCTCCTTCTTCAATGCCTCCAGCTTCTTCTGCAAAAGCCTGATGAGGGGAATGACCTGACTCAGGCTGGCAGTGTCTGAACTGACTTCACGTGTGGCAAGTTCAAAGGGCATCAGAACCTTGCACAACGTTGAAATCATTCTCCACTGCGCTTGAGACAGGTGCATTCCATCTCCTATATCGTGCTCAATTGTATAGGCTTGAATGGCCTTTTGCTGCTCCTCCAACCTCTGAAGCATATAGAGGGTTGAATTCCACCTCGTTACCACTTCTTGCTTCAGATGATGGCAGGGCAGGTTCAGTAGTTTTTGGTGGTGCTCCAGTCTTCTGTACGTGGTGCCTGTACGCCGAAAGTGTCCCGCAATTTTTCTGGCCACCGACAGCATCTCTTGCACGCCCCTGTCGTTTTTTAAAAAATTCTGCACCACCAAATTCAAGGTATGTGCAAAACATGGGACGTGCTGGAATTTGCCCATATTTAATGCACACACAATATTGCTGGCGTTGTCCGATGCCACAAATCCACAGGAGAGTCCAATTGGGGTAAGCCATTCCGCGATGATCTTCCTCAGTTGCCGTAAGAGGTTTTCAGCTGTGTGCGTATTCTGGAAAGCGGTGATACAAAGCGTAGCCTGCCTAGGAAAGAGTTGGCGTTTGCGAGATGCTGCTACTGGTGCCGCCGCTGCTGTTCTTGCGGCGGGAGTCCATACATCTACCCAGTGGGCTGTCACAGTCATATAGTCCTGACCCTGCCCTGCTCCACTTGTCCACATGTCCGTGGTTAAGTGGACATTGGGTACAACTGCATTTTTTAGGACACTGGTGAGTCTTTTTCTGACGTCCGTGTACATTCTCGGTATCGCCTGCCTAGAGAAGTGGAACCTAGATGGTATTTGGTAACGGGGGCACACTGCCTCAATAAATTGTCTAGTTCCCTGTGAACTAACGGCGGATACCGGACGCACGTCTAACACCAACATAGTTGTCAAGGACTCAGTTATCCGCTTTGCAGTAGGATGACTGCTGTGATATTTCATCTTCCTCGCAAAGGACTGTTGAACAGTCAATTGCTTACTGGAAGTAGTACAAGTGGGCTTACGACTTCCCCTCTGGGATGACCATCGACTCCCAGCGGCAACAACAGCAGCGCCAGCAGCAGTAGGCGTTACACGCAAGGATGCATCGGAGGAATCCCAGGCAGGAGAGGACTCGTCAGACTTGCCAGTGACATGGCCTGCAGGACTATTGGCATTCCTGGGGAAGGAGGAAATTGACACTGAGGGAGTTGGTGGGGTGGTTTGCGTGAGCTTGGTTACAAGAGGAAGGGATTTACTGGTCAGTGGACTGCTTCCGCTGTCACCCAAAGTTTTTGAACTTGTCACTGACTTATTATGAATGCGCTGCAGGTGACGTATAAGGGAGGATGTTCCGAGGTGGTTAACGTCCTTACCCCTACTTATTACAGCTTGACAAAGGGAACACACGGCTTGACACCTGTTGTCCGCATTTCTGGTGAAATACCTCCACACCGAAGAGCTGATTTTTTTGGTATTTTCACCTGGCATGTCAACGGCCATATTCCTCCCACGGACAACAGGTGTCTCCCCGGGTGCCTGACTTAAACAAACCACCTCACCATCAGAATCCTCCTGGTCAATTTCCTCCCCAGCGCCAGCAACACCCATATCCTCCTCATCCTGGTGTACTTCAACACTGACATCTTCAATCTGACTATCAGGAACTGGACTGCGGGTGCTCCTTCCAGCACTTGCAGGGGGCGTGCAAATGGTGGAAGGCGCATGCTCTTCACGTCCAGTGTTGGGAAGGTCAGGCATCGCAACCGACACAATTGGACTCTCCTTGTGGATTTGGGATTTCAAAGAACGCACAGTTCTTTGCGGTGCTTTTGCCAGCTTGAGTCTTTTCAGTTTTCTAGCGAGAGGCTGAGTGCTTCCATCCTCATGTGAAGCTGAACCACTAGCCATGAACATAGGCCAGGGCCTCAGCCGTTCCTTGCCACTCCGTGTGGTAAATGGCATATTGGCAAGTTTACGCTCCTCCTCCGACAATTTTATTTTAGGTTTTGGAGTCCTTTTTTTACTGATATTTGGTGTTTTGGTTTTGACATGCTCTGTACTATGCCATTGGGCATCGGCCTTGGCAGACGACGTTGCTGGCATTTCATCGTCTCGGCCATGACTAGTGGCAGCAGCTTCAGCACGAGGTGGAAGTGGATCTTGATCTTTCCCTAATTTTGGAACCTCAACATTTTTGTTCTCCATATTTTAATAGGCACAACTAAAAGGCACCTCAGGTAAACAATGGAGATGGATGGATTGGATACTAGTATACAATTATGGACGGGCTGCCGAGTGCCGACACAGAGGTAGCCACAGCCGTGAACTACCGCACTGTACTGTGTCTGCTGCTAATATATAGACTGGTTGATAAAGAGATAGTATACTCGTAACTAGTATGTATGTATAAAGAAAGAAAAAAAAACCACGGTTAGGTGGTATATACAATTATGGACGGGCTGCCGAGTGCCGACACAGAGGTAGCCACAGCCGTGAACTACCGCACTGTACTGTGTCTGCTGCTAATATATAGACTGGTTGATAAAGAGATAGTATACTCGTAACTAGTATGTATGTATAAAGAAAGAAAAAAAAACCACGGTTAGGTGGTATATACAATTATGGACGGGCTGCCGAGTGCCGACACAGAGGTAGCCACAGCCGTGAACTACCGCACTGTACTGTGTCTGCTGCTAATATATAGACTGGTTGATAAAGAGATAGTATACTCGTAACTAGTATGTATGTATAAAGAAAGAAAAAAAAACCACGGTTAGGTCACTGGTATATACAATTATGGACGGGCTGCCGAGTGCCGACACAGAGGTAGCCACAGCCGTGAACTACCGCACTGTACTGTGTCTGCTGCTAATATATAGACTGGTTGATAAAGAGATAGTATACTCGTAACTAGTATGTATGTATAAAGAAAGAAAAAAAAACCACGGTTAGGTGGTATATACAATTATGGACGGGCTGCCGAGTGCCGACACAGAGGTAGCCACAGCCGTGAACTACCGCACTGTACTGTGTCTGCTGCTAATATATAGACTGGTTGATAAAGAGATAGTATACTCGTAACTAGTATGTATGTATAAAGAAAGAAAAAAAAACCACGGTTAGGTGGTATATACAATTATGGACGGGCTGCCGAGTGCCGACACAGAGGTAGCCACAGCCGTGAACTACCGCACTGTACTGTGTCTGCTGCTAATATATAGACTGGTTGATAAAGAGATAGTATACTCGTAACTAGTATGTATGTATAAAGAAAGAAAAAAAAACCACGGTTAGGTGGTATATACAATTATGGACGGGCTGCCGAGTGCCGACACAGAGGTAGCCACAGCCGTGAACTACCGCACTGTACTGTGTCTGCTGCTAATATATAGACTGGTTGATAAAGAGATAGTATACTCGTAACTAGTATGTATGTATAAAGAAAGAAAAAAAAACCACGGTTAGGTGGTATATACAATTATGGACGGGCTGCCGAGTGCCGACACAGAGGTAGCCACAGCCGTGAACTACCGCACTGTACTGTGTCTGCTGCTAATATATAGACTGGTTGATAAAGAGATAGTATACTCGTAACTAGTATGTATGTATAAAGAAAGAAAAAAAAACCACGGTTAGGTGGTATATACAATTATGGACGGGCTGCCGAGTGCCGACACAGAGGTAGCCACAGCCGTGAACTACCGCACTGTACTGTGTCTGCTGCTAATATATAGACTGGTTGATAAAGAGATAGTATACTCGTAACTAGTATGTATGTATAAAGAAAGAAAAAAAAAAACACGGTTAGGTGGTATATACAATTATGGACGGGCTGCCGAGTGCCGACACAGAGGTAGCCACAGCCGTGAACTACCGCACTGTACTGTGTCTGCTGCTAATATAGACTGGTTGATAAAGAGATAGTATACTACTAATATTATATATACTGGTGGTCAGGTCACTGGTCACTAGTCACACTGGCAGTGGCACTCCTGCAGCAAAAGTGTGCACTGTTTAATTTTAATATAATATTATGTACTCCTGGCTCCTGCTATAACCTATAACTGGCACTGCAGTAGTGCTCCCCAGTCTCCCCCACAATTATAAGCTGTGTGAGCTGAGCAGTCAGACAGATATATAATATATATAGATGATGCAGCACACTGGCCTGAGCCTGAGCAGTGCACACAGATATGGTATGTGACTGACTGAGTCACTGTGTGTATCGCTTTTTTCAGGCAGAGAACGGATATATTAAATAAACTGCACTGTGTGTCTGGTGGTCACTCACTATATAATATATTATGTACTCCTGGCTCCTGCTATAACCTATAACTGGCACTGCAGTAGTGCTCCCCAGTCTCCCCCACAATTATAAGCTGTGTGAGCTGAGCAGTCAGACAGATATATAATATTATATATAGATAATAGATGATGCAGCACACTGGCCTGAGCCTGAGCAGTGCACACAGATATGGTATGTGACTGAGTCACTGTGTGCTGTGTATCGCTTTTTTCAGGCAGAGAACGGATTATAAATAAAAGTGGTGGTCAGTCACTGGTCACTATCAGCAAAACTCTGCACTGTACACTACTGAGTACTCCTAATGCTCCCCAAAATTAGTAAATCAAGTGTCTAAACGGAGAGGACGCCAGCCACGTCCTCTCCCTATCAATCTCAATGCACGTGTGAAAATGGCGGCGACGCGCGGCTCCTTATATAGAATCCGAGTCTCGCGATAGAATCCGAGCCTCGCGAGAATCCGACAGCGTCATGATGACGTTCGGGCGCGCTCGGGTTAACCGAGCAAGGCGGGAAGATCCGAGTCGCTTGGACCCGTGAAAAAAAACATGAAGTTCTGGCGGGTTCGGATTCAGAGAAACCGAACCCGCTCATCTCTAGTCTAAACGACATGTAGAATACTTAAGTGTCCTGTAAATGCACAGAGCTGATGATACAGGCGGATTTACAGAGGAGACAGTGCCCAGCAGTCCCAGAATCAGTGCAGCTCTGTGTGATGGCGCCCAAACGCTGACAGGGAGTGAGGGAGAGAGATGCAGCTCCAGGGCGGGAACATCTGCTGTAGATGGCGCCTGGGGCTGGGGGAGGGGCTACAGGTTAGAACATTATCCCCTCTGCTGGACTTCACCACCGTGTACTATGGAGCCTATGTGAAACGGATTTTAGTAAATCCAAACTGTGCTCCTTGCCGTGGTGGATATAGTGGGGTCCCTGCATGGCCACAGTGTCCACACCAGCGACGCGGTCCATCTCCGGAGACCGCAGCCTGATTGCGATTTGAGCTGGTCTCACCTGGGGGGCCTTCTTACCTCCTCCCTAACGTGCAGCCACACAATCCAGGAGAGCAGCAGCAGTGTGCCTGATGAGACCGGAGCTCCTCCGCTGTAAGTACCCGGCAACCAGGGCGCGGAAGTATACAGCGCTGCTGGGGGAAGTGAGGGAGCCGCAGCACGATATGTCAACATGACATACAGCATCTAGTGCCTGTGCTGCGGCCCTTGAAGTCTTCTTTTTTCTCAGAAAAGCTCTTCTTAGGGCTGCTTACAGCAGCCCATCCCGTTAGCTGCCTGCACAAACTTACAAACTGAGCTCCAGTGCCTGGAGGCGGGGCTATAGAGGAGGCAGTGCAGTGCATCCTGGGAACAGTCAAAGCTTTAGCCTGTTGGTGCCTCGGATCAAGATCTAACTCTACACCCCGATGTTATTCCCTGTGGAATACCAGTGTACCCTGCTGCAGAAAAAGCAATAAATCTACATAAGGGGGTGGGGCAGAGTCACAGGGCAGGTTGATGGCACTGGAGAGATAGGTGGCAATGGAGAGACACAGGGAGGATAGTGCTGGAGAGATGGTGGGGTATGAGGCTGGAAGGCGCAGAGTAAGTGAAGCTGAAGAGACGCCTGGTGATGAGGCTGGAGAGATGCAGGGAGAATGATTCTGGAGAGATACAGGTTGGATGAGGCTAGATAAAGGGGCATAACTAGTACTTTGTGGGCCCCATAGGAAAATATTGAAAGGGCCCCCACCCATTGGCACAAAGGTTAAAAACACATTTGCCCCCACATGAAACAACCCCCCCCCCCCCCCCCCCCCCGCAGGCCTCAAATTAATAAAAGGTGTCACAACACTGCGTGGTCGGGGGGCAGAACATACCAAGGGTACATCACTCACCCAACACAGTGTATATGTGTGGGGGTCACATAGGACATATTGGGGGAATCACAGTACTCACCCTGCATGGAGTATTGGGGTATACAAATTTTATTGGGGGGGGACGCTGTCAGCACTCTACGTTGCACAGTGTATAATGTGTGTGTGTTGGGGAGGTGGAAGACCGCATATTGAGGGGGCCAATATACGGCAGTGCATGGTGTGTGTGTGTCTTAGGGGGTTGTCACAGTGGGCAAATATTGGAGGGGGGTTACAGTACTCACCCTGTGTGATGCAGTCAGAATGCCAGCTGTCGGGATACCGGCAGTCGAAATACTGATGCAGGAATCCCAACACCCTATAGAATCCTGACGTTGAAACTCCAAAAGGGAGGGCATACTGATGCCGGAATCCCGACAGTAAGTACAGCCAGTGGGTTAGGTTTAGCTGTGGGGGAGGGTTAGGGTTAGGCACCCCCGGGGAAGGTTAGGCTCAGGCTGCCGGGAAGGGAGGGTTAGGTATAGGCAGTGGGAACGGGAACTTAGATTTATGCACCTCCGGGGGGTGTTTAGGGTCAGGCACTAATGGGGAGGTTAGGCTGCGGGAACTGAGGGTTAGAGTTAGGGGGTAGGGGAGGGGGAGAACACCCCACACTCACCCCTATTGGTTTTTCCAACTTTGGGATCCTGCCGTCGGTATTATGACCGCCGGGATCCCGGGTGCCGGCATTC
The DNA here is from genome assembly GCF_028390025.1 of Pseudophryne corroboree. Lineage (NCBI taxonomy): Eukaryota > Metazoa > Chordata > Amphibia > Anura > Myobatrachidae > Pseudophryne > Pseudophryne corroboree. Next base: position 396,246,578 of record NC_086448.1, read on the forward strand.
CATACTGAACCCCACCCTGCAGATAATATGGGGAGGGGGTCAGAGCACATATTGGGGGGCTAAGGGTAGTGCTCACAGTGCACGGTGCATAGTGGGGGTGGGGGTATAACAGTACACAGCTGCCCAGCATATGGTGTATAGTGGGGGAGGAAATCACAGTGCTCACAGTGCATGGTGTTTAGTGGGGGGATCACAGTACTCACAGTACACGGTGGCTCCGGTGGTAAGCAGGGACCAGCTACTGGCATGCTGAGATAATGGATTAGGACAGACAGGGAGGCACAGGGAGTGCAAGGAGGGGTAGCCCTCTCTCTGCTCCTCTCCTCAGAGCCTGGCCAGCTTTCCACCCCGTTCTCTGCACTAGATGAGAAAAGTAGGTGCAGAGGCTGAGAGCAGGCCAACTTCAGTATCAGGCTTCTTGGCGTGTCCCAGCCGTGCAGCCCGCTGCACTGGTGTCACCACTCTGGCATCCTCGGGCTGAATCCCGGCAGCCCAATCCATGCCTGACTGGGTGCAGGGGTAGTGACGGGCCCTGGAGGCAGCCCGGGCCCCATAGCAGCCGCATCACCTGCATCAACTGTAGTTACGCCACTGGGTAGAGACTATTCACAGCTGGCAGGATTAGAACGAAAAGGCTATGGAAGAGTAATTTTTCTGAAGACACCTATCCTAAAGAGACCATATTGCTCATACAAATGGTACCAAATGGGGCTTATGTGTGTTTATTTTCCTGTGAGGGACAATGTGTGTTATCCTTGCTTGTTTGTCTCTGCAACCAATTCATTATTTGTGTCCCTGTTTCATGTGATGTTTGTATGAGTTCATTGCAAAGTTCATTGGATACTAAACAGCAAACACCATATGAGTACTAAGCACTTCTGCTATACTGTAATCATCTCCTAAACAGTAGTATTGCTCCTTAGTGTCGGTTACTGCAGTTGCCAGGAGCAATATCCACTGGCCTGAAGCATTGTTTGTGTGTCTGTTCTGCTTTCCCTGTCTGAGCTCTATTGTCATTCACTTCTGTTGTTGCCAGTAGCTACTACTGCTGGTTCAGGGCATTCCTTGTTATTTATGTACCAGTTGATTTATGTTCCTTGCCTAACAATGGGGGTAATTCCAAGTTGATCGCAGCAGGACATTTTTTAGCAGTTGGGCAAAACCATGGCCCTCATTCCGAGTTGTTCGCTTGTTATTTTTCCTCGCATCGGTGCGATTAGTCGCAAACTGCGCATGTGCAGCGTTCGCAGTGCGCCTGCCCCAAGTAAACTTGCTAAAAAGTTTGGTATTTTACTCATGGCTTAACGGAGAAATTTCTTCGTTCTGGTGATCGGAGTGTGATTGACAGGAAGTGGGTGTCTCTGGGCGGAAACTGGCCGTTTTATGGGTGTGTGCGAAAAAACGCAGCCGTTTCTGGGAAAAACGCCGGAGTGTCTGAAGAAACGGTGTGTTTGTGACGTCAAACCAGGAACGAAACTGACTGAACTGATCGCAGTGTCAGAGTTAGTCTCGAGCTACTCAGAAACTGCAAAGAAATTTCTAATCGCAATTCTGCTAATCTTGCGTTCGCAATTCTGCTATGCTAAGATTCACTCCCAGTAGGCGGCAGCTTAGCGTGTGCAATGCTGTTAAAAGCAGCTAGCGAGCAAACAACTCGGAATAAGGGCCCATGGCCCTCATTCCGAGTTGTTCGCTCGCAAGTGAATTTTAGCAGATTTGCTCATGCTAAGCCGCCGCCTACTGGGAGTGAATCTTACCATCTTAAAATTGCGAACGATGTATTCGCAATATTGCGATTACACACCTCGTAGCAGTTTCTTAGTAGCTTCAGACTTACTCGGCATCTGCGATCATTTCACTGCTTGTCGTTCCTGGTTTGACGTCACAAACACACCCAGCGTTCGCCCAGACACTCTCCCGTTTCTCCGGCCACTCCTGCGTTTTTTCCGGAAACGGTAGCGTTTTTTCCAACACGCCCATAAAACGGCCTGTTTCCGCCCAGTAACACCCATTTCCTGTCAATCACATTACGATCGGCAGAACGATGAAAAAGCCGTGAGTAAAATTCCTAACTGCATAGCAAATTTACTTGGCGCAGTCGCAGTGCGGACATTGCGCATGCGCATTAAGCAGAAAATCGCTGCGATGCGAAGATTTTTACCGAGCGAACAACTCGGAATGAGGGCCCATGTGCACTGCAGGTGTGGCAGATATAACATTTGCAGAGAGAGTTAGATTTGGGTGGGGTGTGTTCAATCTGCAATCTAATTTGCAGTGTAAAAATAAAGCAGCCAGTATTTACCCTGCACAGAAATAAAATAACCCACCCAAATCTAACTCTCTCTGCAAATGTTATATATGCCTCCCCTGCAGTGCACATGGGCCCTCATTCCGAGTTGATCGGTCGCAAGGCGAATTTAGCAGAGTTACACACGCTAAGCCGCCGCCTACTGGGAGTGAATCTTAGCTTCTTAAAATTGCGACCGATGTATTCGCAATATTGCGATTACTAACTACTTAGCAGTTTCAGAGTAGCTCCAGACTTACTCTGCCTGTGCGATCAGTTCAGTGCTTGTCGTTCCTGGTTGACGTCACAAACACACCCAGCGTTCGCCCAGACACTCCTCCGTTTCTCCGGCCACTCCTGCGTTTTTTCCGGAAACTGTAGCGTTTTCAGCCACACGCCCCTGAAACGCCGTGTTTCCGCCCAGTAACACCCATTTCCTGTCAATCACATTACGATCGCCGGAGCGATGAAAAAGCCGTGAGTAAAATTACTTTCTACATAGCAAAGTTACTTGGCGCAGTCGCAGTGCGAACATTGCGCATGCGTACTAAGCGGATTTTCATTGCGATGCGATGAAAAATACCGAGCGAACAACTCGGAATGAGGGCCATGGTTTTGGCCAACTGCTAAAAAATTTCCTGCTGCGATCAACTTGGAATTACCCCCAATGTTCCTGTGCCCAGCCCTTACTCAGTTCCAGAGTCATTTTGTGTGCTTTTGTATGTCTCTTAGGTGGTCATTCCGAGTTGATCGTTCGTTTGCTGTTTTTAGCAGCTGTGCAAACGCTATGCCGCCTCCCACTGGGAGTGTATTTTAGCTTAGTAGAAGTGCGAACGAAAGGTTCGCAGAGCGGCTACAAAGATTTTTTGTGCAGTTTTAGAGTAGCTCAAAACCTACTCAGCGCTTGCGGTGACTTCAGACTGTTCAGTTCCTGTTTTGACGTCACAAACACGCCCTGCGTTCGCCCAGCCACGCCTGCATTTTTCCTGGCACGCCTTGCGTTTTTTCGACCACTCCGTGAAAACGGTCAGTTGACACCCAAAACGCCCACTTCATAACAATCACTCTGTGGCCAGCAGTGCGACTGAAAAGCTCTGCTAGACCTTATATGAAACTACATCGTTCGTTGTAATAGTACACCGCATACGCATGCGCAGAAGTGCCGTTTTTTTGACTCATCTCTGCACAGCGAACGAATGCAGCTAGCGATCATCTCGGAATGTCCACCTTAATGCCTTAAGGTTTATTCTGCTGTTCACTTGTACACTGGTGTTTAGCAGAAGTTGCTGCTCCTCTCAGTCCGGAGTTAGCTTCCCGGTTCGGGGGTTCTTCAGTTATTATTCCCTCTGTGTTTTCCACCCCTCAGTCTCGCTATTTCCCTTAACCTTTGTACCTCAGTTTAGACCACTCTCCATTGCTTGTCTTCCCTTTGCCTCACTCTCTGTAATTCCATTTTTGCTTTCATACTCTTTCTCTCACTGGCATTGATTCAGGACACTCTGGGGTTGAGCTCATACTACCGTCAGTGGTGTAAGTCCTGGTGGGCATCCCAGTACTGGTAGGCGCATAAAGTCTTATGGAAAAAAGCGTCTCTTATAGGCTAGAAGACCTGCTGGTACATTCTATGGGACTCAACCTCTGCTCAGGGGTCACTGCCAAAAGAGTTCTCAGAAGAAACCAAAGAAGGACTCTACAGTTGTAACAGTGACTTGGACATGTTGCTAAAAGGACAAGCATACAAAAATAAACAGCAATAATGTCAGCAATGTGTTTTATTTTTCCTGTTGGGGAAAAAAAGTTAATTTTGTTTCCTGTCGAAGCCAATGGGACATATGTAATAGGGTCTGAGTTTGCCTGAGGTTTATTAAAATGGCAATCATTTCCAAGGCAAAACCATGTCCTGTAGATGATTGGCACTTAAAAAAAAAGCTTGAGATGGGCTGGCATTCGGACCCTATGACATATGCCTCAATGAGTATTTTTCCTGTGGGTGCCAATGTGATTTATTATTTCTTCCGGGGCCAATTTGTTTTTGTTTTTTCCCCTGTTGAGGCCAATATTCTTGTTTGTTTTGCTGTGGGGGCCAATGAGTTTTATTTTTTACTGTGTTTTTAATGTGTTTTTTTTTTTTTTTTTTCCTGCTGTCAGGAATAAATAGGATTTTAATTACCTACCAGTAAATCCTTTTCTCGTAGTCCGTAGAGGATGCTGGGGTCCACATTTGTACCATGAGGTATAGACGGGTCCACCAGGAGCCATTGGCACTTTAAGAGTTTGAGATTGTGGGCTGGCTCCTCCCTCTATGCCCCTCCTACCAGACTCAGTCTAGAAACTGTGCCCGAGGAGATGGACATCTTTGAGAGAAGGATTATACACAGAGAGTGGCGAGATTCATACCAGCTCACACATACAAGGCACATCAAGCTAACGAGATTGAAAAACATCAGCAACAGCTAAAACATTACTTACCTAATAATAATGCAGAACATAACTAACAACAAAGTTGTACTGAACCAGATAACAACTGCAGGAAAACGAAGTGCTGGGCAGTTGCCCAGCATCCTCTATGGACTACGAAAATAAGATTTTACTCACCGGTAAATCTATTTCTCGTAGTTCGTAGTGGATGCTGGGACTCCGTAAGGACCATGGGGATAGCGGCTCCGCAGGAGACTGGGCACAACTAAAGAAAGCTTTAGGACTACCTGGTGTGCACTGGCTCCTCCCACTATGACCCTCCTCCAAACCTCAGTTAGGATACTGTGCCCGGAAGAGCTGACACAATAAGGAAGGATTTTGAATCCTGGGTAAGACTCATACCAGCCACACCAATCACACCGTATAACTCGTGATACTATACCCAGTTAACAGTATGAAATATAACTGAGCCTCTCAACAGATGGCTCAACAATAACCCTTTAGTTAACAAAAACTATATACAAGTATTGCAGACAATCCGTACTTGGGATGGGCGCCCAGCATCCACTACGGACTACGAGAAATAGATTTACCGGTGAGTAAAATCTTATTTTCTCTGACGTCCTAAGTGGATGCTGGGACTCCGTAAGGACCATGGGGATTATACCAAAGCTCCCAAATGGGCGGGAGAGTGCGGATGACTCTGCAGCACCGAATGAGCAAACTCAAGGTCCTCCTCAGCCAGGGTATCAAATTTGTAGAATTTTGCAAAAGTGTTAAACCCTGACTAAGTAGCAGCTCGGCAAGTTGTAAAGCCGAGACCCCTCGGGCAGCCGCCCAAGAAGAGCCCCCCTTCCTCGTGGAATGGGCTTTTACAGATTTAGGATGCGGCAGTCCAGCCGCAGATTGCGCAAGCTGAATTGTGCTACAGATCCAGCGAGCAATAGTCTGCTTCGAAGCAGGAGCACCCAGCTTGTTGAGTGCATACAGGATAACTAGCGAGCCAATTTTCCTGACTCCAGCCGTCCTGGAAACATATATTTTCAAGGCCCGGACTACGTCCAGTAACTTGGAATCCTCCAAGTCCCTAGTAGCCGCAGGCACCACAATAGGTTGGTTCAAATGAAAAGCTGATACCACCTTAGGGAGAAACTGGGGATGAGTCCTCAATTCTGCCCTATCCATATGGAAAATCAGATAAGGGCTTTTTCATGACAAAGCCGCCAATTCTGACACACGCCTGGCCGAAGCCAAGGCCAACCGTATGACCACTTTCCACGTGAGATATTTCAAATCCACGGTTTTAAGTGGCTCAAACCAATGTGACTTTAGGAAACCCAACACCACGTTGAGATCCCAAGGTGCCACTGGAGGCACAAAAAAGGGGCTGAATATGCAGCACACCCTTAACAAATGTCTAAACTTCAGGCAGTGAAGTCAGTTCTTTTTGGAAGAAAATCGACAGAGCCGAAATCTGGACCTTAATGGAACCCAATTTTAGGCCCATAGTCACCCCTGACTGTAGGAAGTGCAGAAATCGACCCAGCTGAAATTCCTCCGTTGGGCCTTCCTGGCCTCACACCAAGCAACATATTTCCGCCATATGCGGTGATAATGTTTTGCGGTTACATCTTTCCTGGCTTTAATCAGCGTAGGAATGACTTCCTCCGGATTGCCCTTTTCTTTTAGGTTTTTGTTGAGGCGGGACGCCATCATTCCACCTGTGACCTTTCCCAATGGTTTACAAACATTTGGAAGACTTCTAGATGAAGTCCCCACTCTCCCGGGTGGAGGTCGTGCCTGCTGAGGAAGTCTGCTTGCCAGTTGTCCACTCCCGGAATGAACACTGCTGACAGTGCTAACACGTGATTTTCCGCCCATCGGAGAATCCTTGTGGCTTCTGCTATCGCCACCCTGCTTCTTGTGCCGCCCTGTCGGTTTACATGGGCGACCGCCGTGATGTTGTCTGACTGAATCAGTACCGGCTGATTTTGAAGCAGGGGTCTTGCTAGACTTAGGGCATTGTAAATGGCCCTCAGTTCCAGAATATTTATGTGTAGGGAAATCTCCTGGTTTGACCATAGTCCCTGGAAGTTTCTTCCCTGTGTGACTGCCCCCCAGCCTCGAAGGCTGGCATCCGTGGTCACCACGACCCAGTCCTGTATGCCGAATCAGCGGCCCTCTTGAAGATGAGCCCTCTGCAGCCACCACAGCAGAGACACCCTGGTCCTTGGAGACAGGGTTATCAGCCGATGCATCTGAAGATGCGATCCGGACCACTTGTCCCACAGGTCCCACTGAAAAGTTCTTGCATGGAACCTGCCGAATGGAATTGCTTCGTAGGAAGCTACAATTTTTCCCAGGACTCGCGTGCAATGATGCACCGACACCTGTTTTGGTTTCAGGAGGCCTCTGACTAGAGATGACAGCTCCTTGCTTTCTCCTCCGGGAGAAACACTTTTTTCTGGTCTGTGTCCAGAACCATTCCCAGGAACAGTAGACGTGTCGTAGGGACCAGCTGTGACTTTGGAATATTTAGAATCCAACCGTGCTGTTGTAGCACTTCCCGAGATAGTGCTACCCCAACCAACAACTGCTCCCTGGACCTCGCCTTTATCAGGAGATTGCCCAAGTATGGGATAATTAGAACTCCCTTTTTTCGAAGGAGTATCATCATTTCGGCCATTACCTTGGAATTGGTAATGATAATCCTGTGCCACAAATCTGAGGTACTCCTGGTGAGGATGGTAAATGGGGACATGCAGGTAAGCATCCTTGATGTCCAGAGATACCATGTAATCTCCCTCGTCCAGGCTTGCAATAACCGCCCTGAGCGATTCCATCTTGAACTTGAATTTTTTCCTATATGTGTTCAAGGATTTCAATTTTAAAATGGATCTTACCGAACCGTCCGGTTTCGGTACCACAAACATTGTGGAATAGTAACCCCGGCCTTGTTGAAGGAGGGGTACCTTGATTATCACCTGCTGGAAGTACAGCTTGTGAATTGCAACCAGTACTACCTTCCCTCTCTCCGAGGGTAGCAGGCAAGGCTGATTTGAGGTACCGGCAAGGGGGAGTCGCCTCGAACTCCAGCTTGTATCCCTGTGATACTACTTGCAGAACCCAGGGATCTATCTGTGAGCGAGCCCACTGGTCGCTGAAGTTCCCGAGACGCGCCCCCACCGCACCTGGCTCCACCTGTGGAGCCCCAGCGTCATGCGGTGGACTCAGAGGAAGCGGGGGAAGATTTTTGATCCTGGGAACTGGCTGTCTGGTGCAGCGTTTTCCTTCTTCCCTTGTCTCTGTGCAGAAAGGAAGCGCCTTTGACCCGCTTGCTTTTCTGAAGCCGAAAGGACTGTACCTGATAATACAGTGTTTTCTTAGGCTGTGAGGAAACCTGAGGTAAAACTTTTTCTTCCCAGCTGTTGCTGTGGAAACGAGGTCCCAAAGACCATCCCCAAACAATTCCTCACCCTTATAAGGCAAAATCTCCATGTGCCTTTTAAAGTCAGCATCACCTGTCCACTGCCGGGTCCCTAATACCCTCCTGGCAGAATGGACATTGCATTAATTCTGGATGCCAGCCGGCAAATATCCCTCTGTGCATCCCTCATATATAAGACAACGTCTTTTAATATGCTCTATGGTTAGCAAAATAGTATCCCTGTTCTGACAGGGTAACAGACCCCGCTGCAGCAGCACTATCCATGCTGAGGCAATTGCGGGTCTCAGTATAGTACCTGAGTGTGTATATACAGACTTCAGGATCGCCTCCTGCTTTTTATCAGCAGGCTCCTTTAAAGTGGCCGTATCCTAAGACGGCAGTGCCACCTTTTTTGACAAACGTGTGAGCGCCTTATCCACCCTAGGGAATATCTCCTAACGTGACCTATCCTCTGGCGGGAAAGGGTACGCCATCAGTAACTCCTTAGAAATTACCAGTTTCTTATCGGGGGAACCCACGCTTCTTCACACACTTCATTCACTCATCGGATGGGGGACTGGCTGCTTTTTCTCCCCAAACATAAAACCCTTTTTTAGTGGTACTTGGGTTAATGTCAGAAATGTGTAACACGTTTTTTATTGCCGAGATCATGCTACGGATGTTCCTAGTGGATTGTGTATATGTCTCAACCTCGTCGACACTGGAGTCAGACTCCGTATCGACATCTGTGTCTGCCATCTGTCTGCTCCGCCTCCACATAACCTTTCTCCTCAAACATGTCGACACAGCCGTACCGGCACACCGCACACACACAGGGAATGCTCTGACTGAGGACAGGACCCCACAAAGTCCTTTGGGGAGACAGAGAGAGAGTATGCCAGCACACACCAGAGCGCTATATAACACAGGGATTAACACTATAACTGAGTGATTTTTCCCAATAGCTGCTTGTATACACAATATTGCGCCTAAATTTAGTGCCCCCCCTCTCTTTTTAACCCTTTGTGCCTGAAAACTACAGGGGAGAGCCTGGGGAGCTTTCTTCCAGCTGCACTGTGAAGAGAAAATGGCGCCAGTGTGCTGAGGGAGATAGCCCCGCCCCTTTTCCGGCGGACTTCTCCCGCTTTTTTTATGGAATTCTGGCAGGGGTATTTTTCACATATATAGCCTCTGGGACTATATATTGTGATTTTTTAGCCAGCCAAGGTGTTAATATTGCTGCTCAGGGCGGCGCCCCCCCCCCCCCCCCCCCAGCGCCCTGCACCCATCAGTGACCGGAGTGTGAGGTGTGCATGAGGAGCAATGGCGCACAGCTGCAGTGCTGTGCGCTACCTTGTTGAAGACCGAAGTCTTCTGCTGCCGATTTTCCGGACCAACTTCTTGCTTCTGGCTCGGTAAGGGGGACGGCGGCGCGGCTCCGGGACCGAACTATCGAGGTCGGGTCCTGTGTTCGATCCCTCTGGAGCTAATGGTGTCCAGTAGCCTAAGAAGCCCAAGCTAGCTGCAAGCAGGTAGGTTCGCTTCTTCTCCCCTTAGTCCCTCGTAGCAGTGAGTCTGTTGCCAGCAGATCTCACTGAAAATAAAAAACCTAAAATTATACTTTCTTTTCTAGGAGCTCAGGAGAGCCCCTAGTGTGCATCCAGCTCAGCCGGGCACAAGATTCTAACTGAGGTCTGGAGGAGGGTCATAGTGGGAGGAGCCAGTGCACACCAGGTAGTCCTAAAGCTTTCTTTAGCTGTGCCCAGTCTCCTGCGGAGCCGCTATCCCCATGGTCCTTACGGAGTCCCAGCATCCACTTAGGACATCAGAGAAAAAAGGATTTTCCAGTAGGTACTTAAAATCCTATATTCTCTTACGTCCTAGAGGATGCTGGGGTCCACATTAGTACCATGGGGATGTACCAACGCTCCCAGAACGGGAGGGAGAGCACAGAGGCTCATGCAAAATTCATTGACTGAACTTCAGATCATCAGAGACCAAAGTATTGAACTTGTAGAACTTTGCAAATGTGTTTGACCCAGACCAAGTTGCTGCTCAGCAAAGTTGTAATGCCAAGACACCCTAGGCAGCCGCCCAGGAAGACCCCACCTTACGAGTAGAGTGGGCCTTAACAGACTTAGGACACGGCAATCCCGCCATAGAATACGCATGCTGGATAGTGAACCTGATCCAGCGAGAGATAGTCTGCTTAGAAGCAGGACACCCAATTTTCTTGGGATCATATAGGACAAAAAGAGAGTCCGATTTTCTGTGACGAGCAGTCCTCTTCACATAAATCTTCAGAGCCCTTACCACATCTAAGGACTTAGATGAAATTGAGGAGTCAGTAGCAACTGGCACCACAATTGGTTGGTTGATATGAAATGCCGACACAACTTTCGGAAGAAACTGCTGACGTGTCCAGAGATCAGCTCTATCTTCATGGAAGATCAAGTAGGGGCTCTTACAAGACAAAGCCCCCAACTCCGACACACGTCTAGCAGAAGCTAAGGCCAACAAGTGACATAAGAAACTTGACCTCTACCTCTTGCAGAGGCTCAAACCAGTCAGACTGGAGAAACTGTAACACCACGTTAAGAGTCCCAAAGGGAGGCTGGATGTGCAGAACTCCCTTCAAAAAGGTCTGAACATCAGGGAGGGCAGCCAATTGTTTCTGGAAGAAAATGGATTGGGCTGAAATCTGGACCTTCACAGATCCTAACCTCAGGCCCATATCCACTCCTGCCTGCAGGAAGAGGAGAAACCATCCCAATTGAAACTCCACTGTAGGAAACCTCTTGAACTCACACCAAGACACATATTTTTTCCAAATACGATGGTAATGTTTAGACGTTACTCCTTTCCTAGCCTGTATCAGGGTAGGATTAACTTTGTTCAACCTCCATGCCGTCAAAAGTAGCCATGGTAAGTCCTGATAGGCGAACGGCCCCTGCTGCAGCAGGTCCTCTCGAAGAGGAAGGGGCCTCGGCTCTTCTTGTAGTAGATCCAGAAGGTCCGCGTACCAAGCCCTTCTCGGCTAGTCTGGAGCAGTGAGGATCGCTTGAACCCTTGTTCTCCTTATGAACTTTATGGGCTGAATTCTCAGGTGCATGTGCAGATGAGATCCTGACCACATGTCCAGAAGATCCAGTTGGAAGGACCGAGTATGAAACCTTCCATACTGGAGAGCCTCGTAAGAGGCCACCATCTTTCCCAGAAGGTGAATGCATTGATGAACCGACACCCGGGCTGGCTTCAGGACATCCCGGACCATTGTTTGTATTACCAACGCTTTTTCCAGTGGAAGAAACACTCTCTGTACTTCCGTGTCGAGGATCATCCCAAGAAAGGACAACCGCCTGGTTGGTTCCAAGTGTGATTTTGGAAGGTTCAGAATCCAACTGTGGACAGAGAAGATCGGTCGTGAGAGCAATGGACCGCAATAGTTTCTCTCTGGACGATACCTTTATCAGCAGATCGTCCAGATATGGAATTATGTTCACCCCCTGTCTGCGAAGGAGAACCATCATCTCTGCCATCACCTTGGTGAATACCCTCGGTGCCGTTGAGAGGCCAAAGGGCAGGCCTGGAACTGACACTCTAACAAGGCAAAGCGGAGATACGCCTGATGCGGCAGCCAGATCGGAATGTGGAGGTACGCATCCTTGATATCCAGGGATACCAGGAATTCCCCCTGCTCCAGAATTGATATCACCGCTCTTAGAGACTCCATTTTGAACTTGAACTCCTTCAGAAAGAGGTTTAGTGACTTTAGGTTAAGAATGGGCCTGACCGAATAGTAACCCTTGTTGTGCATATGAGGTGGTATGGGCACAATGACTTGTGACTCCACCAACTTCTGGACGGGGGCTTGTAGGACCGTCCTGTCTGCCAGCAGAGCTGGTAAACCTGATTAAAAAAATCGGTGAGGGGGGGAGATTTTAAACTCCAGCCTGTACCCCTGGGGCACAATATCTTGCACCCAGGGATCTAGGCTGGACGACACCCAGACGTAACTGAACTGCCTAAGTCTCGCTCCCACCGGCCCCACCTCCGGGACCAGCAGTCCACCATCATGCGGAGGACTTTGGTGTACCTGAAATAGGTTTCTGTTCCTGGGAACCTGCCGTAGCGGGTCTCTTGTACTTTGGCCTACCTCCCCGAAAGAAGGTGTTGGACGGCCTGGCCTTTCTGGGCTTCGTAGTCCGAAAGGGCTGCGACGTAGGTGAACCACAATCTGGTTTCTTCGGAGCAGGAGCAGCTGAGGGCAGAAAGGGAGACTTACCCGCTGTAGCCGTGGAAATCCATGCATCTTGCGCTTCCCCAAAGAGAGCCTGACCTGTATATGGTAGGGACTCCACACTTTTCCTGGATTCTGTGTCGGCAGACCACTGACGTAGCCACAGTCCTCGCCGCGCTGAGACCGACATGGAAGAAATTCTAGCAGCCATGGAACCCAGATCTTTCATGGATTCCACCGGAAATCCCGCTGAATCCTGAATGTTGCGCAAAAATAAGCCAACATCATCCTTATCCGTACTGTAGTATCCAAATCTTCAAGTAAGGTGCCAGACCACTTTGGCAATCCAAGCACTGGCTATAGTGGGACCATGGATTTGAGCGTATTATCAATCTTACGATCAGCCGGCTCTTTCAAGGCGGTAGATCCCGGAACAGGCAACACCACCTTTTTTGAAAGTCTGGATACTGACGTGTCAACAATAGGCAGGTTTTCCCATTTTTTCCTATCCTCAACAGGGAAAGGAAATGCCACCTGAACCCTCTTAGGGATCTGGAAATTTTTTCTCAGGGTTTTCCCAAGCCTTTTCAAAAATAGCATTTATTTCTTTTGACGCAGGGAATGTTAGCGAGGCTTTCTTATTCTCAGTGAAGTAAGCCTCCTCAACCTGCTCAAGTGGTGTAGCATTAATATTCAACACATCCCTAATAGCCTCTATCATCAACTGCACCCCTTTAGCAAGAGATGGTGTCCCCCCGTACCCCATCATCACCGTCAGAATCTGCATCGTTGTCATCCTGCATAATTTATGCTAAAGGATGCTTATGGGAGTACACAGCGGGGGGACCTGAGGTACCAGAACTGGGCCAGACTGCCATATTCTGCAGCACCTGGGTAGCAGATTCATTTTGTGCAACCCTCTGTGAAATCTGAGAAATCATATTTTTGATAGAGGATAACCATTCCGGCTCCCTTGCTGGAATCTGTGCTAAATCAGTGCAATCCTGATTACATGGCATGGGATCATCTTGAGATGACAAATCCTCTGCAGCATATGACAGAGTCCCTGGACATTGCTATTGGTGACCATAAACACTCTACACACACACAGGGGATACAGACAGAGTTTCTCCCCAAGAATGGCAAGAGAGACAGAGATTGGAGACAACCCACACACAGCGCTTTTATACATAAAAGGGAGACCCCTTATGAGCGCTGACTGTGTATCTTAATAGGTTACACCGCCGTTTTGCACCCCCCCTCCCTTCTACAATGCCCTGGTACCGTGATATAGTTGGAGATTGCTGTGGAGGGACCTTGCTTCTTTCCTGGACAGCGCTGTGCAGGCAGGAAAATGGCGCTGAACGCTGCCGGGTCGACTGAGAAGCACCACCCCCAAAATGGCGCTGTCTTCCCGCTCTTCATAAGATTATACTGGCCTGAGGATTGATGCTGGCTGAGATCCAGGGACCCCGACAGGCTGAGTGACCAGTGTAGGTGCTGGCTCAGGGCGCCCCTCATAGCGCCGCACAATGTACCGCTGAGCCTTCCGAAGCGCAGTTAATACTACGCTCCTATCCTGATGCCGCCATCTGCACACCGCCCCCCCACCCCCCCCCCGCTTGCTACGGGGGTCGGTGTCTCACTCGCCACAATCTTCAGCTTTGCAAGGGGGTGGCGGCATGCTGCTGGGGTGAGCGATCCCCTGTGGCGGGGAACGATCTATCCCCTGTGGAGCTCAGTGTCCAGTCAGCGGAGACAGTGGCTCAGACCCCGCAGGGCGGACACTGTTCCCCCCCTAAGTCCCTCGCTGCAGGGAGGCTGTTGCCAGCAGCCTCCCTGTAAAACAATAAACTCTAAAAAATTGCTTTTACTAAAGAAACTCTGGAGAGCTCCCCTAGCTGTGACCAGCTCCTCCGGGCACATTTTCTAAACTGAGTCTGGTAGGAGGGGCATAGAGGGAGGAGCCAGCCCACACTCTCAAACTCTTAAAAGTGCCAATGGCTCCTGGTGGACCCGTCTATACCCCATGGTACTGATGTGGACCCCAGAATCCTCTAGGACGTAAGAGTAATGTGTTTTCTTTTTTCCCTGTGACATGTGCGTGTTTTTTTGGGGGGAATAATATAGTTATTTATTTTCCTTTGGGGGCATGGAGGTAGCAGCGGGGCACGGGACAGATACTCAGACTTTTCAGTAACCAAGACCCTAATTGAAGCTGGAGCATAAACTGCAATATACCAGGGCCGCAACCAGGGAGCCTTCCGGATGTGTATCCACAGAGACTGCACGGAGTTGAAGAGGAAATCCTGCCCGACTCTCTGTCCTCTTATCAGCGGGACTCCAGGGTGCAGACATCAGATCCACTGACCGCACTGTGAATCTCTAGAACCCTTTCTTCAGTCAGGACTGCACAGACTGGAGCTGCAGAGGAATTCAATCCCTCCTGTCAGACACTTTATCTTACAAGGGCCCTCATTCCTAGTTGATCGCAAGCTGCTGCTGTTCGCTGCGTAGCGATCATTTAAAAAAATGTCTAAACTGCGCATGCGTATGCACCGCAATGTGCACGCGCGGCGTGCGGGTACAAAGAGCATTGTGGTTTTGCACAGGTTCTAGCGACGCTTTCTGTCGCACTGGCGGTTGCAAGGAGATTGACTGGAAGTAGGAGTTTCTGGGTGGCAACTGACCAGTTTCTAGGAGTGTTTGGGAAAACCCCGGCCGTGGCCGGGCATTTACTGGGTAGGTATCTGACGTCATTACCGTGTCATTCATCGCAGCAGAATAGGTAACTACAGGGCTGGTCTTGTTCTGCATAAAATGTGTTTGCAGCCGCTCTGTTGCACAGCATAGTTGCCGACTTCTGGGCTTAGCAGCCGGTCGGCTCAGCAGGGGGGGCGAGCAGTGAGGTGACGTGACAGGGGGGCGGGCCAGAGGTGGAGCGGGGGCGGGGCAGAGGCAGGACAGGGCGTGGCTTCTGGATCGCTCCTGCAAAGCAATAATACACTCCCCCGTGGGGGGCAACTATGTGTTTGCACGGCTGCTAAAAACAGCTAGCGAGCGATCAACTCGGAATGAGGGCCAAGATCCAAGTGTGGACATTCCTTTGCAGTGAGCTTTAATTCAGTGATGCTGAGAGTGGGAGGGGGGAGCAGGTTCTATTTACCTGGTCCCAGGCCTGATGGAGAGGCCCAGAGGGGGCCGAAGTCCCCATCCCCTTACCTGGCAGCAGTACTTGCACCTCTTCTCCTCAGCTCAGCACACGCATAATCTCTTCACATGCATTTTTTTTTTAGCAGAAACATTTCTGAGAAATTTACCATTTTTGTCTCAATAGCTATCCAAGCTAAATGAGGGCCACAGTACTGTAGTGCACAACAAAAAAAACCTTAATCCCTACATTTGACAGATGTAAATGACCACAAGGCCATATTTTTTTTTATTGCATTAGCAACTTTTATTTATACAATTTTAGATTGAGCTTTCATCGTAAGGGCCTGATTCTGAGTTGCACGCAATACACACACACATGCAGATGTTCACTTTGTTGAAAAATAATTTTCAACTGTGCATGCACAAAAAATCCTGAAAGCCCTATGCTACATGCGTTACAGAGTATATGCACAAAGGTGTTTTTGCGATGGATTCATATGGTATCAAGAAAGGTGGCAGGAAATATTAGGCATTTCTGGGTGGTGTCTGGGAGATGGTTAGTAGTGCACACAAAAAATAGGATTTGAATTACCTACTGGTAAATCCTTTTCTTGTAGTCCGTAGAGGATGCTGGGGTTCCAGTTAGTGCCATGGGGTATATAGATGGGTCCTTTGTGAGCCACTGGCACTTTAAGAGTTTAACAGTGTGGGCTGGCTCCTCCCTCTATGCCCCTCCTACCAGACTCAGTCTAGAAACTGTGCCTGAGGAGACGGACATACTTCGAGAGAAGGAAATACAGATAGTGGTGAGATACACACCAGCCCAAACCTAATTGAAAAACCATGCTGATCAGCATGCAACATGGAGAAACCATGCTAACCAGCATGCAACATGAAAAAACCATGCAAAACCGCATGAAACATGAAGAAACCATGTCAACCAGCAGGCAACATGAAGAAATCATGCCAACCAGGATGAAACATGAAGAAATCATGCCAACCATCATGCAACACAAAGAAAACATGTTAACTAGCATGAAACACGAAGAAACCATGCCAATCAGCATGTAACCTGAAGAAACCATGCTAACCATGCATGAAAGAGGAACAGCAACAGCTGAACTAATACTTAACCAAGTAGCAATGCAGGAAAACGAAGCACTGGGCGGGCGCCCAGCATCCTCTACGGACTACGAGAAAAGGATTTACCGTTAGGTAATTAAAATCCTATTTTCTCTTACGTCCTAGAGGATGCTGGGGTTCCATTTAGTACCATGGGGATGTACCAAAGCTCCCAGTACAGGAGGGAGAGTGCTGATGATCCTGCAGAACGGAGTCACCAAACTTTAGGTCCTCAGATGCCAAATTATCAAACTTGTAGAACTTCAGCAAACGTGTTCGACCCCGACCAAGCAGCTGGTTGGGAAAGCTGTAAAGCCGAGACACCCCGGGCAGCTGCCCAGGAACAACCCACTGTACAAGTAGAGTGGGCCTTAACAGATCTTGGACACGGCAGGCCTGCCGTAGAATAAGCATGCTGGATAGTAAACCCGATCCAGCGAGCAAATGCCTGCTTAGAAGCAGGACACCCAACCGTGTTGGGATCATAAAGCACAAACAGAGCGTCCGACTACCTGTGACGAGAAGACCACTTCACAGAAACTTTCAAAGCCCTCACAACAACCAAGGAATGTGAGTTAATTGAGGAGTCAGTAACCACTGGCACCACAATAGGTTGGCGAAGTGAAAAACCGACACAACCTTTGGAAGAAATTGCTGACGCGTTCTGAGCTCAGCTCTATCTTCATGGAAAACCAAGTAGGGGCTCTTGCATGATAATGCCCCCAATTTCGACACGCATTGAGCAGATGCCAATGCCAACAGTGTGCCCACCTTCCAAGTTAGAAACCTGACGTCCACCTCCTGTAAAAGCTCGAACCAATCCGACCGCAGGAACTGCAGCACCACCTTAAGATCCCAAGGTGTCGTAGGACGCACAAAGAGTGGCTGGATGTGCAGAACCCCTATCAAGAAAGTCTGAACCTCCGGGAGAGCAGCCAATTGTTTCTGGAAGAAAATAGACAAAGCCGAAATCTGGACCTTTATGGAGTCCAAGCGTAGGCCTACCACCACACCTGCTTGCAGCAAGAGGAGAAACCATCCTAGTTAAAACTCCACCGAAGGAAACTTCTTGGATTCACACCAAGACATGTACTTTTTCCAAGTGCGATGGTAATGTTTAGACGTTACCCTCTTCCTAGCCTGTATCAGGGTAGGAATGACTTTGTTCGGAAAGCCCTTCCAAGCTAAGATCTGGGGTTCAACCTCCATGCTGTCAAACAAAGCCGTGGTAAGTCATGATAAGCGAACGGCCCCTGTTGCAGAAAGTCCTCGCGAAGAGGAAGAGGCCTCTGATCTTCCAGCAGTAACACCAGAAGATCCGTGTACCAAGCACTTCTTGGCCAGTCCGGAGCAATGAGGATCGCCTGAACTCTTGTTCTTTTTATTAGCTTGAGAATCCATGGGATGAGTGGAAGTGGAGGGAACACACTGACTGGAACACCCACGGAGGTACCAGGGCATCCACCGCCACTGCTTGTGGGTCTCGTGATCTGGAACAGTACCTCCGAAGCTTCTCGTTGAGGCGAGAGGCCATCATGTCGATCTGAGGGACACCCCATCGGCTTGTTGTCTCTGCGAATACCGCCGGGAGGAGGCCCCATTCTCCTGGATGGAGATCGTGTCTGCTGAGGAAGTCTGCTTCCCATTTGTCCACTCCCGGAATGAAGATTGCTGACAGCACCTGCGCATGCTTCTCTGCCAAGAGGAGGATTATTGTCACCTCTGACATTGCAGCCCTGCTCTTCATTCCACCTTGCCTGTTTATGTAGGACACCGCTGTGACGTTGTCCGACTGAACCTGAACGGCTTGATCTCGCAGAAGATGTGCCGTCAGATCCAGAATGTTTATTGGAAGGAGAGATTCCGGAACTGACCGCTTTCCTTGGAAATTTTCCTCCCTGAGCGACTGCTTCCCAACCCCTGAGACTTGCATCCGTGGTTAGATGAATCCAATTCTGAATCCCGAACCTGCGGCTCTCGAGTAGGTGAGAAGTTTGCCGCCACCAGAAGAGTGAAATTCTGGCTTTCGGTGACAGGCGTATCCGCTGGTGCATGTGAAGATGAGATCCTGACCATAAGACCAGGAGATCCAGTGGGAAAGACCGTGAAGCTTCAGGATACACCCAAGATCCCAAGACAGTTGATTTGAGAGAGCAATACTCCGTAACAACATCTCCCTGGAAGATGTTAAGGTCACCCATATATGAAATTATGTCCACTCCTGGTTTGTGGAGTGGGAGTATAAAGGCTGCCATGGCCCTGATGAACACCCCAGTGTTGCGTAGAAGCCAAGTTCAGTGTTTGGAACTGGAAGTGACATAGTTGTAGTGCAACCTTAGATAGGCCTAGAGAGGCGGGCGGATTGGAATATGAAGTATGCACCCCTGATATCCCGGGATACTCAGAATTCCTCTACATCTCGAGCAGAGATCACCACTCCCAGACTCCATCCTGAATTGAACACCCACCAGTAGGGAATCAATGACCCTGTTCCGTAAATGAGGTGGAACTGGAATAATGACATTAGTTTGACAAATGTTATGATAGCTTCCAGCAGTAGTACACGTTCTGCCTGAGAAGCTAGTAAGCCTGATTTTAATAATCTGTGAGGCAGGAATACTAGAAATTCTAGTCTGCACCCCTGGGCAATCCAACTGTTTCCAGGGGTCTAGGCAGGATATCGCCCAGATGTGTTACTGAATCTATTTAGTCTTGCTCCCACCTGCCTGATCCCCAGGCAGTGAGGTCCACCAACAAACCGAAGGGTTTGAAAAGGCCAAATTTGAAATCCGTCCCTGGGAACCTGGCGGTGCAGGTTTTCTGGATTTCCCCAATGTCCTCTAAAGGAAGTGGAGGAATATGTGGAATCACGTTCAAAAGAATTGCAGTGTAGGTGTAGGATATAATTTCCTGCTCTTTGCAGCTGCGGAAGGAAGACATACCAACTTACCCGCAGTTGACATGGATAATCATGTATCTCTTACGTCCAAACAGGTTCTTACCTGTGAAGGGCGGTCCGGTCATACCTTACTTGGATTCCGTATCAGCAGTCCATTGGTGTAGCTACCGTCCCCTGCGTGTCGAAACTGCCAGAGCAGTGGTCCCTACGTTACGCAGGTCAATCTCCTTCATGGCGTCCAGCCGTGAAGCCTGTAGAATCCTGTATGTGACATAGAAACAAGTACAAGTCACTTCTACACATAGAGTCTAAATAATCAAGTAAGGAGCCTGACCACGTTACAATAACCCCAGAGATGTACGCAAAAGTGGGTCTCTGAGTCACACCTGCAGCAGTGTACAGTAATAGAGATTAGTCTCAATAGGTGATCAGCTTTTACAGAGGTTGTACCAGGAACAGGTAAGACAACCATATTTGACAATTTAGACACTCTATAGCAGGCATTCCCAACCACGGTCCTCAAGGCACATCAACAGTGCAGGTTTTAGTGATATCCATGCTGCAGCACATGTGGTTAAATCAAAATAACTGAGCTACTAATTAAGTCACCTGTGCTGAAGCCTGGATATCACTAAAACCTGCACTGTTGGTGTGCCTTGAGGACCGTGGTTGGGAATGCCTGCTCTATAGGGATGTGAATGATAACTCTGGGTGTACTCAGGTTTTCCCAAATAAAGAGTTTAACGACCTACACAGTGGGAAGGCATTCATTATATACATATAATAATATTCCTCATCCCTAATAGCCTCAAACATATGTTGGACCCCTCATATATATGCATTATATGGACAAGTGTACACTTTCTAGGGTACGGATTGGGGTGAGAGGCACAGCGGTGGGATTTGAAACCCCCCACTTCTCAAAACTGCAGCTTCTACCCAGTATGGGATATATGTGAACCGATATAATTTGAAGTACACCTTATGCATACCCTCCAACATGACCCGCCCCACTAGGTACAAAATGCTCTGTTTCTGGACTTCCCTCTTAACTTATTATTGCCATCACCTTTGAAGAAACAGCTTTATTATCATTTAACTAGTTCAACACAGGTGATTGAAATCATAAATTAAGAGGGAAGTATAGAAACAGAGCATTTTGTACCTAGTGGGGCAGGTCATGTTGGAGGGTCTGCTCATGGAGGCCACCCCAGGGGGAACTTCCACCAAAGCCTGAGATGTGTACAGTTTTGGGTATGGTATAGACTCCCCAGGAGAAGTTATACGTTCCGCAGTACAGGACAAACTCCCTTAAACATGGTAAAGTGGATTACACATACACAGGAAAATGTCAACACAGTCCCCCCCCCCCCCCCCAATATCTTAAGAGAGTCACAGAGCACAAGAAGCCAGCCACAGCATGCCCTTATAGGCTTTTATAAAGATAAAAACCCCACTGACTAGCGTAACCTTAACAGGGTAGCTAGTACATAATATCACTCCCCCCTTGTTTATAACACCTTTTACCTCAGTGTACTTATGTGGAGGACAGTGTTCCCTGTCGGGGTGTGTCTGCAGGGAGAAAATGGTGCTGGTTAGTGCTGGATCAGCTCTGAGGAGAAGTTCCTCCCCCTGTAATGGTGCATCTTCCAACACTTTGAGATTATACTGGCCTGAGGTAATTTTTGCAGATAACAGTGGGTTAGACCTTGAAAGCTATGTTTGACCAGTGTAGGGTATCGCGCTGGCCCAGGACGCCCCTCACAGCGCCGTACACAGTGTGCCGCTGAGCCTTTCGGCGCGCAGCCTGTCAGACCGCTTACCGGGACTCCGGCGTCAGAATCACCACTCTTCTTTCTTCTGGCTTAGTTAGCGGGTGGTGGCAAGCTGCGGGAGTGAGTGTTCGCCTCGGGCAGCTAACGATCATCACCCTCAGGAGCTCAGTGTCCTGTCAGCGGAGGTAGTTGCCATTAACCTCTCTGGGTTGGACACTACTCCCCCCATAAGTCCCACGAAGCAGGAAGGCTGTTGCCAGCAGCCTGCCTGTAAAATAATAACCTCTAGAAAACAATAAAACTAAGAAAACTCCTAGGAGCTCCCCTAGCTGTGACCGGCTCCTCCGGGCACATTTTCTAAACTGAGTCTGGTAAAAGGGGCATAGAGGGAGGAGCCAGCCCACACTGTTAAACTCTTAAAGTGCCAGTGGCTCCCAAAGTACCCATGGTATTAAATGGAACCCCAATATCCTCTAGGACGTAAGAGAAATGAGCCTATAAGTGGACATATTATGGGAGTGTCACTGGCATGTCAAGGTAAGCGGCTGCATTACCAGACGCACAGCAGAAAGCACAGGAAGCCATGGTCAGACAGAAAAACTGAAATTTTTGATGGTGTGAACAATGGTGGCATATACGGATGCACCAATTGGTATTACAGCATTCACAGGCACTGTAAGTGAGTCCATGCGAAAATACATTTTGGCGACCCTTGATGGGATCCAATTTTTACAGGGACAGCACACATGCTGCCGCAAAAATAGTACCCCAAAGAGTACAGCGAGATAGTGGGTGACTGGGGTGGCAGGAGTGACTGGGAGATAGTTGGTGACTGGGGTGACAGGGATTTAGTGAGTGACTGGTGAGGCAGGGGTGACAGAGAGATAGTGTGTGAGTGGGGATAGTGTGTGAGTGGGGAGACAGGAGTGACAGAGAGATAGTGGGTCACTGGGAAGGCAGGAGTGACTTGGAGATAGTGGGTGACTGGTGAGGCAGGGGTGACGGAGATAGTGGGTGACTGGTGAGGCAGGGGTGACAGGGAGATAGTGTGTGAGTGGGAAGGCAGGAGTGACAGAGATAGTGAGTGACTGGTGAGGCAAGAGTGACTGGGAGATAGTGGGTGACTGGGAAGGCAGGGATGACAGGGAGATAGTGGGTGAGTTGGGAGGCAGGGGTGACAGGGAGATAGTGGGTGACTGGTGAGGCAGGGGTGACAGGGAGATAGTGGGTGACTGGGGAGGCAGGTGTGACAGGGAGATAGTGGGTCACTGGGGAGGCAGGGGGGACAGGGAGATAGGGGGTGACTGGGGAGGCAGGGGTGACAGGGAGATAGTGGGTGACTGGGGAGGCAGGTGACAGGGAGATAGTGGGTTACTGGTGTGGCAGGAGTGAAAGGGAGATAGTAGGTGATTGCGAAGGCATATGTGACACGGAGATAGTGGGTGAGTGGGGAGGCAGGGGTGACCGGGAGATAGTGGGTGACTGGTGAGGCAGGAGTGACAGGGAGATAGTGGGTACTGGGGAGGCAGGGGTGACAGGGAGATAGTAGTTGGCAGGGCCCAGGTCTGTTACAGTGGGTGTCACGTCTAGCAAAGTTTGGGGATCCGGCAGTTGAGACTTGCCCAAGGAGGTAGCAGGCTGGGGAAGAACAAAATGAGGGGGTTGGATATAGTTCCTTTGCATGGGATACGGAGCAATGAAGGATGTAGGCGGAGTTTGAGAGTCAATAGAAAGTATTTATTATGTACAGAGCAGAGGTAGAAAACTGAGGTTGATGAACGGTGACTTGAGAACATGGTCGTAGACAAAGAACTGTGGAACTGTGGGTGAGAGTAAAACGAGGCTGAAGACAAGAACCGTGGACAGCGACTTATGAGATGAAACTGCGGTAGAGGAGCTGAGAACTGTGGACGGTAGTTTGGGTCGTGACTGGAGACTGAGAACTGTAGACTGTGGCTTGAAAGATGAAGCTGGAGATAACGAGCTGAGGACTGTGAATGGTGGTTCGAGGACTTGGCTGGAAGCAAGACTCTGCGGACTGTGGCTTGGAGGACGAGGCAAGAGACGCGGGGTCGTCCGTGCCCAAAGGGTCTTACTGAACCGGGTCTTCTAAGAGCATCTCCACGGGCAGCAGCAGGCTAGGAATGGGAAAACTGCAGCAGCAACTGAGAACTGGCAAAGCAGGGTTAGAAGTACCAGAATACAGCAGGAATCCTGGGAGCACAGGCTAAAGTACCTACAACAGGGTTGTAACTTGAAGCACTGGCATCCCTGTCCTAAACCAGCCCACTTTCATAGGAAGAAGTCTCCCTGGATTGGCTGGAAAACTAGGAACAGGAATTATGTCAGAAACTTGGTCTCCAACATGGCGGCGCCCAGTAATGCAGACCTTTTCTGACAACATGCTGCTCACTGCCCCTGGTCTCCTAGGCAACGGCTTAGCGAGAGCGAGCTGCTGCAGCGGCGTCCCGCCGCCACGAGCGGACCCCCTCAACGCCATTACCGCTGCCTGTACCTTTGAACCCAGCACCGCAGCCCTCCACCGCCGCCGCCTGGCCGCCCGTGAAGCCCGCCCCGCGGCCCCAGCGTTCCGGTAAGACCCCGGACGCTGACAGTGGGAACCTGTCCCAGTGCTTTCCCTCCCCGCTCACCTCACCCCATGGTCAGGGCTCTATGTGGGCAGTGCAGCAGGGGTGCGCGCCTCATGCTGTCAGTCTGTCACATCTCCAGAGTCAGGTGGCGGCAGTGGGCAGAGCAGGGACTCCAGTGGTAATGTGCAGGTCAAGCTGTGGTATCACCCCTCCATCCTGCATATATACATCACAGGATACTCCTTGGCCTACTGCTGCTGCCAGGCAGACTGCACAGTGTCCCCAGGTCACCCCATCTCCCTCTCATCACCAGAGGGCTTACTCACCATCTCATGGTCCCAACCCTGAGTAACGGGCCGGGTCACACTCAGATCGCCGGCCGTCTGCTTTTGTCTCACATGTGAGATCCGGGCGACGCTTCCTGAATGAGGGGCTGCGTCATTCTTTCATCTCGCCCCTCACAGGAAAGCAGTAGCTGCTGCTGCCATCATTGCACCCAACCACGAAGTGCTCTGATTGGCTGAGGTGCTGGACATGTAGCGGTTACGTACTGGAGGCTACGTACATTACGTAACCTCACTCCTCTCACAGGAATTCAGCTGAAAACAGTCCCGGTATTGCCTCGGCGGCACCCTCCACAGTGTGGCGATGTACGCAGTTGCATACTCGTGTATGCATTGGGCCGGCCCTGGCTTGGAGTAGTAGTGGTGGAAAGTAGGGGACAGGCTGAGAATAGTAATGGAAAGCAGAGGGCCAGTTGGGAGTAATAGTGGGAAGCAAAGGGCCAGCTGAGAGTAGTGGTGGTGGGGAGCAGAAGGCAATCTAGGACTAGTAGTAGGAAGCAGGAGGCCTGCTGGGAGCAGTAGTGGGAAGCAGGAGGCCTGCTGGGAGCAGTAGTGGGAAGCAGGAGGACTGCTGGGAGCAGTAGTGGGAAGCAAGGCGCCGGCTGGGAGCAGTAGTGGGAAGCAAGGGGCAGGCTGGGAGCAGTAGTGGGAAGCAAGGGGCCGGCTGTGAGCAGTAGTGGGAAGCAGGGCAGGATGGAAGTGGAAGGAAACAATCTCACATCCTCCCTGCAACACCTGGGTCCCAGCAGCCGTGAGTCCCACCGCTGACAGCAGCAGCCTCACACAGGATGGAAGGACAGCTGCACTTCTTGCTCCTAGAAAGCAGCATCAGCACTCTCCACACTGTGTGGGTCAGCCACCGGCAGCTCCCCCTCTCCTTCCAGCAGCGGCCAGCAAGCTCTCCTCTCTCAGTCCCTGCCCGGAGCGGCTTTCTCCCCCCGCAGCGGCCAGCAACCATCCCTGTCTCCCCCTGCAGTGGATGTCTTTCCCCCTCAGCAGCCGGCAACACCATCTCTCCTCTCCCCCCCCCCGTCCCCAAATGGGTCCTAGTGCCCACTGATTTCCAGGCCCACAGTCTTCCTCCCCCTGTTTCCTGTGATTGCCGGAGGGCCAGGAGTCGGAAGTATATGGGTGGCTTCGGCGGTGTAGTGAGTGACTGTCTCACTCTCTGCAGCAGTGCCCTTTACATATTGGCGCTCTACAGGGCCGCGTACCCCGCATATGCGTTGGCCCGGCCCTGGTCTGAATGCTAATTGCAAAAACTTGCAGATGGGTGACTGCCAATACACATTGTTGTTCTCGCTTTTGCGTGCAAATCAGAATCAGCCCCTAAAACTAGCAGAGAGCTACTATGGGTGATAGCTGTTCTGTAGGGCCTTTCCATGCCATTCTACAACTGCCAAATGTTCAAAGCAGATTAAGGATTGAGGACAAAAATACCATTTCAGGACGACCAGGCTTTTTTAATTCCTTACCATTTTCTTGTCAGATGAAAATCCAACAGCTACCCATCCATCAGTGTCGGCACTCAGCTCAAACTCAACATCAGCACCAATACGACGATAACTTAAAAAGTAATCACATGTCTCTGCATTACATCCAGGTTTTCCATACCTAAAAATCCAAGAACAGTGCTAGTGAATGGTATAATACTTTCTATATTTCACAATGGCAGCATGTAAAGTGAAGTACACACAGTAAACGGGGGTCATTCCGAGTTGATTGCACGCTACCGATCTTCACTATGCTGCGATCAGGCCTCTACTGCGCATGTGTATGCACCGCAATGCGCAGACGCGTCATATGGGTACAATGCGGATCGTTGCCGAGCTATGGATTTAATGAAGAATCCATACGCACAGCCGATCGCAAGATGATTGACAGAAAGAGGGCGTTTATGGGTGTCAACTGACCGTTTTCTGGGAGTGGTACGGAAAACGCAGGCGTGCCCGGGCGTTTGGAGGGCGGGTGTGTGACGTCAATTCCGGCACCAAAAAGACTGAAGTGATCGCAAGGGCTGAGTAAGTTCAGACCTACTCTGAAGCTGCACAAAATGTTTTTGCAGAGTTCGGCTGCACAGGTGTTAGCACACTTGCAAAGCGAAAAAACACTCCCCCATGGGCGGCGAATATGCGTTTGCTCGGCTGCTAAAAACAGCTAGCTAGCGATCAACTCGGAATGAGGGCCAACATTCGGATGAATAATTCAAATACTTTTCCACTATTACTAGAGTCAAGGCAGGGATGTCAAGTAAACATTAAAAAATAAACAGAAGTATGAATAATGTATTTTAGGGGCCCCTATTTATTATTAGCTGCATTGTTGTACCATTAATTAACTGCTGCTATTACCATAATTTGCATTGGATTAATGGAGAAATTTACCATTAGAGTCATCAATAGACACTGCATCTGATAAGCAGCTTTCCTGGAGAAAACTGTGCCATATGCAGAGCCCCCATTCAGGGCTGTATCTAGGGGACCGGGTGTCCCTGGCAAAGTAAGGGACTGGCGCCCCCCATATTTGAAATAGGGAAGGTGCATTTGCAAATAAGGGACATGATCTTGTGGGAAAGGGGCATGACCATACAACAGTTCCCCCAATTCAAATTACGCTACACAATAGTAACCCTTATACACATTATGGCCACACAATAGCAGTTCCCTTTACACATTATGCCCACACAGCAATTCTTATAACACTGAGGAGACATCAGCAGTGCCTGGCCTGACTGAGGAGGCAATGCCACTCAAGGCCAGGTAGTATAATCAAATAGTAGTGCAAAGAAGTGCAGTGCGGCGCACTACCCAGTGGTGCAAGTAAAAAAAAAATCTTAGTGGTGCTGTGTCAAAAAAATGGGTGTGGCCAAATGCCACATGGGGCGTGGCCAATAAAAATGGGGGCATGATACACATATGACCCCAACAGTACAGTGTCAGATACACATATGCCCCCAATATTGCCAGATACACATATGCCCCCACAGTGCCAGATACACATATGCCCCCACAGTGCTAGATACACATATGCCCCCACAGTGCCAGATACACACATGCCCCCACAGTGCCAGATTCACACATTCCCCCACAGTGCCAGATACACATATGCCCCCACAGTGCAAGATATGCCCCCACAGTGTTAGATATGCCCCCACAGTGCCAGATACACATATGCCCTCACAGTGCCGGATATTCCCTCACAGTGCTAGATATGCCCTCACAGTGCCAGATATGCCCCCACGTTGCAAGATATGCCGAGACATTGGCAGATACACATATGCCCTCACAGTGCCAGATATGCCCCCATCATATAGTCATAGTCCCCATCCCCCACCCAGCACATAGCCATAGTCTCCTCCCAGTAAATAGCCATAGCCCCCACCTCCTTAAGCAATAGCCGTAGTCCCCCCAGCACACAGCCGTAGTCTCCACCTCTTCCAATAGTCATACAGTAGTCCCCACCCCCTCCCATCACATAACAATAGTTGCCTGCCAGCATAGATAGCCATAGCCCCCCTCCCTGCACATAGCCCCTCACCTCCAGAAGCACATAGCCATAGTCCCCATCTCCCACCCAGCACATAGCTGTAGTGTGCCCTTAGCACATAGTAGTAGTAGTCTCCCCTACTCCCAGCATATACATAGCCTCCCCACACAGCACATAGCCCTAGTCCCGATACCACAACATCCCAGCAGATAGCCATAGTGTCTGGCAATACCTGTTGTGCCGAGTTGCCTGGGATGGAGGGCGGAGGATCACTCAGAATGCAGGAGCTGGCGCCAGTGTCCGGCACCGCAACAAACTACGAGAAGAAACTGAAAATAAACTACAGCTCCCAGCAGCCCTTGCCGCCGGGAGCTCCCGACAACAAGGGTTGCTGGGAGTTGTCGTTTATTTTCAGTTTCTTCCCTGTAGTTAATTGCAGTGACGGACACCGGCGCCAGCTCCTGCCTGCTAAGCGATCCTCAACCCACCATCCCAGGCAATGCACAGGCAGCTCGGCACAGCAGGTATTGCCAAACACTACGGTTTAAGGGATTCCACCCATTAGATGAGGGCGGCACCATCGGGTGGTAACCCCTGCTTGGCTGGCACCCCTGGCGAGTGCTATCCTGGCCAATAGGTAGATACGCCTCTGCCCCAATTTCTCTGCACACTGGGTCCCTGTGCCAAAGACAATGTGCCCATAATCCACATTATGCCACACAGATGTGCCTGTAATTTACATTATGCCACACAGTTGTACCTGTAATTTACATTACGCTGCACAGTTGTGCCCTTAAATCACATTATGCCATATGTGCTACTGGACTATCCTTTCCTTCCCTACAGCCAGCCTGGCCAGTGTTAAAACACTGAGCCCGAGCAGGCTTCATGCCACTCAGACCTCACCTGGCATATTGTGAGTTTGTGGTGAGCCAGGCCAGGACTGCAGATCACTTTGTTCATTGAGGTGGCAGCACAGGGGCCCATACCTCAGTTCAAAGAGACCATTTGCCTGATGGTAATGCTGGCAACAAATTTCAGACCTCTAGAAGGCCACTGCCTTTTGATTAATCCAGCCCTGCCAATGACAAGTTGTTGAGATGATGAGACCAAGCACCATAAAAACCCGCAGAGAATCCAGACTTTAGAATACAATAGAACATGGAAGCACCATCAATGCTTTTCCAAACAAGAAGTATTGATACCCTAGATTTTATTATTATTACCAGTAATTTAAAAAGTACACACATGTTCTGTAAGGCTTTACAGTGGATATTTGGCCATTCACATCAGTCGCTGCCCTAGTGGAGCTTACAATCTATATTCCCTATCACATGTAAACACACTGTGTTAGTTTTGTTGTGAGCCAATTAACCTAGCACTATATTTTTGGAATGTGGGAGGAAACCCACACATGTATGGAGAGAATATACAAACTCCGCACTGTTATGGCCATGATGGAAAGCGAACTAATGACCTCTGTGCTGTGAAGCAGTAATACTAACCATTACACCACCCATACTGCGGTATTGGTTCCGGATGCAAATCAAATAAAATGAGTTGCTTGCGACAGGTGAGATAGCTCAAAAAGCATGTTGTTTAAGCTATATCATCATTTAGAAGAGGAATAACAATAAACTTATAATGAGGGCAATCATTATGTATTGAGTAAGGAGGAAGATAACATTGATCATTCTATTATGGGGGAAATACTTGTCACAGCTGTAGAAGTTTGTGTTCCTGGACTGAAATCTGGAGCAGGAGACGGTTGAGAGACTATGGGGGTGATTCAGACATGATCGTAGCTGTGCTAAATTTAGCACAGCTACGATCAGGACACAGACATGCGGGTGGACACCCAGCACAGGGCTAGCCCGCCCCGCATGTCAGTCCCTGCCCCGTCGCTGAAGTGCAAAAGCATCGCACAGTGGTGATATTTTGCACTTCAGGAGTAGCTCCTGGCCAGCGCAGCGTAACTTTTGCGTGCTGGTCGGGAGCTACTCATTGCTGCAGGGTTGCAGCGGCTGCGTGTGATGTCAGTCGCTGCGGCCCACCCTCCGCACGGTCCAGCCATGCCTGCGTTTGCCGGACTGCGCCCACAAAATGGCAGCCAAACGCCGCCGTGCCGCCTACCTCTGTCTGTCAACCAGGCAGAGGCGATCGCTAGGCAACGACAGCTGTCGGCTGTCACCCAAGCGCCGGTGCACTGCGGCGCCGGCACAGTTCTCACCTGATCGCTGTGCTGCAAAGAACTGCAGTGAGCGATCAGGTCAGAATGACCCCCATATGCAGGACGCTTGGTTGCTTAATACAGTTCTTACGCTTAGAATGATTTCTGTTAGGAGAACTGGCTAAAGCTAGAAGTGCTAGAGTAAATGAGTGACTTAACTGGCAAGACTCGTGGCTTACAGCGAAATTGTGCTGCAGCATGGTCTTTAATTCTGGAACTAGATTTGCTGATCACTCGAGTGGAACTAGAATTGGTAGGAACCGGGCTTGAAACAGAGTTGCAAGGAACCAGGCTGCATCCGGAATGGCTGTGGACCGGGCTGGAAATGGAATTGCTAGAACATACTGAATAGCAACTTGGTTTCCCAATGGAAGTGTGGTACCCCACTCCTGCTCCTTTCCATGGACCCGCACATTGCCCTGCATTGGTGGATGGCTGGGACTGCAGATGTTAACCTAGAGACGTCAGCGGCAATACTGGGGGGATGAGGACCCAGGGGAGCGGGACGCCAAAAATGAGTTTTATGGTAAGAACTTACCTTTGTTAAAAATCTGTCTGTGAGGTACACTGGGCTCCACAAGGAATGGACAATGGGGTGTAGAGTAGGATCTTGATCCGAGGCACCAACAGGCTGAAAGCTTTGACTGTTCCCAGAATGCATAGCGCCGCCTCCTATATCACCCCGCCCAGGATCTCAGTTTTTAGTTAACCAGTTCAATGCAGTAGCAGGAAAAGAGACGACAACGGTTAGTAGCCACAACACCGCATTCTCGCGACAGGAGACGTGTCAGCGGCTAATGCCATACCAACCCAAAGAAGCTAAACGCGTCAGGGTGGGTGCCTTGTGAAGCCCAGTGTACCTTGCAGAAAGAGTTTTAACAAAGGTAAGTTCTTACCATTAAACTCGTTTTCTGCTGCGGGATACACTGGGCTCCACAAGGAATGAACAATGGGGATGTCCTAAAGCAGTTCCTTATGGGAGGGGACGCACTGCAGCGGGCACAAGAACCGGCGTCCAAAGGAAGCATCCTGGGAAGCGGCAGTATCGAAGGCATAGAACCTTATGAACGTGTTCACAGAGGACCACGTAGCCGCCTTGCACCACGTTGGGCCGCCCAAGAAGGTCCAACAGACCGAGTAGAATGGGCCTTAATGTGATCAGGAGCAGAGAGACCAGCCTTCACATAAGCATGTGCAATCACCATTCTAAACCATCTGGCCAGAGTTTGCTTGTGAGCAGGCTAACCACGTTTGTGAAACCCAAACACAACAAAAAGAGAATCAGATTTCCTAATAGGAGCAGTGCTCTTCACATAGATACAGAGAGCCCGTACCACATCCAAAGACCGCTCTTTGGGAGACAGATCAGGAGAAACAAGTGCCGGAACTACAATCTCCTGATTAAGGTGGAACGAAGAAACCACCTTAGGTAGATAGCCGGGACAAGTCCTAAAAACCGCCTGGTCACGGTGTAATACAGGACAAGGCACCCAAATCCGACACTCTTCTAGCTGAAGCAATAGCCAGCAGAAACACCACCTTAAGGGAAAGCCACTTAAGGTCAGCTGAACCAAGAGGTTCAAACGGAGACTCTTGTAACGCCTCCAAAAAAACCGACAAGTCCCAAGGAGCCACAGGCGGGACATAGGGAGGTTGGATACGCAACACGCCCTGAGTAAAGGTATGCACATAAGGTAAGGTCGCAATTTCTCTGAAACCACACCGACAAGGCAGATATTTGAACTTTGAGGGAGGCCAGACGCAGGCCTAAGTCCAGGCCCTGCTGAAGAAAAGCCAAAAACTTGGCTATACTAAACTTGGAAGTGTCATAATCGTTAGATGCGCACCAAACAAAGTAAGAATGCCAGACCCTATAGTAAAACCGAGCCGAAGCCGGTTTCCGGGCCCGCAACATAGTTTGAATGACCGCCTCAGAAAACCCTTTAGCCCTTAAGACGGAAGCTTCAAGAGCCACGCCGTCAAAGACAGCCGGGCTAGGTCGTGGTAGACAAAGGGTCCCTGAACGAGGAGGTCTGGGCGTTGTGGAAGTAGAATTGGACGCTCTGACGATAGGCCTTGCAGGTCTGAGAACCAGTGCCGTCTGGGCCACGCTGGAGCTATGAGAAGCAGAATTCCTTTTTCTTGCTTGAACTTCCGAATTACCCTGGACAGGAGTGACACCGGAGGGAACACGTACGGCAGCGGAAACCTCCACGGTACCGCCAGCGCATCCACGAATGCTGCGTGAGGATCCCTTGTCCTTGCTCCGAAGACCGAAACCTTGTGATTGTGTCGAGACGCCATCAGATCTACGTCTGGAAGGCCCCACCTTTCCACTAGGAGTTGAAACACTTCTGGATGGAGGCTCCACTCGCCAGCATGCACGTCCTGACGACTGAGAAAGTCCGCTTCCCAATTCAGGACTCCCGGAATGAATATTGCCGATATGGCTGGTAGATGGCGTTCTGCCCACTGTAGAATCCGTGAGACTTCCTTCATTGCTAGGCGGCTTCGAGTGCCGCCTTGATGATTTATCACCATGGTGTCACCGTGGTGGCGTTGTCCGACTGTACTTGAACGGGACGGTTCTGAATTAAATGCTGGGCTAGGTTCAAGGCATTGAAGACCGCCCGCAACTCCAGAATATTGATCAAGAGGAGGGACTCCTCCTTGGTCCACCGCCCCTGAAGGGAGTGTTGCTCCAGCACCGCGCCCCAACCTCTTAGACTGGCATCTGTCGTCAACAGGACCCAGTCGGATATCCAGAACGGACGGCCCCTGCACAGTTGTTGGTCCCGGAGCCACCAGAGCAGCGACAGACGGACCTCCCGAGTCAATGAGATCATTTGAGACCTCATCCGGTGAGGCAGGCCGTCCCATTTGGCTAGAATCAGCCTCTGGAGAGGGCGATAGTGAAATTGAGCATACTCCACCATGTCGAATGCTGACACCATGGGGCCCAGCACCTGCATCGCCGAATGTATCGACACTTGCGGACGAGATAGGAAGCAACGAATCCTGTCCTGAAGTTTCACCATGCTCTGAGCAGGGATCAGGGATGACTTCTTCCAGTTGATGAGCCACCCGTGGGCTTGCAGAAACCGGACTGTCACATCTAGATGATGCAGAAGAAGTTCTGGGGAATTTGCCAGGATTACCAAGTTGTCCAAATACGGCAGTATCCTGACTCTTTGTCGGCGGAGTACCACCGTCATCACGCCATGACTTTTGTAAAGACTCGCAGAGCCGTTGTTAAACCAAAAGGTAACGCCCGAAACTGGTAATGACAGTTGCCAATCGCAAATCTCAGGTATTGCTGATGAGACACTGCTATAGGAATATGCAGGTAAGCATCCTGTATATCCAGGGAGACCATGAATTCCCCAGATTCCAAGGTCAGAACTATAGAGCGAAGGGTTTCCATCCGGAACTTGGAAACCTTCATAAACCTGTTCAATGCCTTGAAGTTGAGAATGGGCCGGGAGGACCCATTCAGTTTCGGGACTAGAAACAGCGGAGAATAGTACCCCGGCCCCTCTGCGCAAGAGGCACCTGTACTACGACTCCTGTATCCAGGAGGGTCTGTACCACCGAATGTAGAGTGTTTGCCTTTGTCCTGTCCAATGGGACATCTATGGCATAACCTCGAATGACGACTTCCCGTACCCAGGCATCTGAAGTGGTCTTCAACCATTCCTGGGTATACCCTAGAAGCCGGCCCCGCACCCTGGGATCCCCCAGAGGGAGGCACGCCCCATCATGCGGCAAGCTTACCTGTCTTAAAAGCTGGCTGACGGGCCGCCCAGGCTCTTTTGGGCTTAGGCTTACCAGGTTTGGAAGTGCGGGCCTGTTTGTTGTACGCCTGACCTTTAGCTTTACCTGAAGGACGAAAGGGGCAAAAGGAAGTACCTTTAGCCTTCGACACAGAAGGAGCAGTACTTGGCAGACAGGCAGTTTTGGCAGTAGCTAAGTCAGCCACAATCTTATTTAAATCCTCCCCAAACAGAATATCTCCCTTAAAAGGAAGTACCTCCAGGGTTTTTCTAAAGTCCAGATCCACAGACCAGGATCTCAGCCACAATATCCGGCGAGCCAGGACTGACGTAGTAGAGGCCTTGGCTGCCAGGATACCAGCATCAGAAGCCGCCTCTTTAATATAACAAGAAGCTGTGACAATATAAGACAAGCATTGTCTAGCATGGTCAGAGGAGATTTCAGCATCTCTGCAGCCCAAGTAGCTGCAATAGTGGTCCTTTGTAAAGCACCCGTGAGGGTGTAAATCGCTTTCCGGCAACCCTCCACACGTTTATCCGTAGACTCTTTTAGAAATGTGACGGTGGTGACCGGTAGAGCTGAGGAAACCACCATCCTAGCCACATGTGAGTCCACTGGAGGAGGCGTTTCCCAATTCTTAGCTCCGGCGCGAGGGGATAGCGAGCCAGCATCTTCTTTTGAGGCACAAACTTCGTACATGGGTTTTCCCAGGGTTCCTGACGTATATCAATTAGGTGGTCAGAGTGAGGTAAAACTTTAATCACCTTCTGACGCTTGAACCTATCTGGTTCCTTAGGAGGAACGGATGGCTCGGGATCATCCGTAATCTGTAAAATTAACTTAATAGCCTCCAATAGATCAGGAACATCTACATGTGAACCACCCTCCCCATCAGCCGTATCCGAGTCAGAACCTGTGGGGTCAGTGTAAGTGCCGTCTTCATCCGACGAGGTGTCAGTGACAGCAGTGGTTTGTGAGGAGACAAGCGCTCGCTTAGAGGACCCCTTGGACGTAGGCGAGCGACGGTCAGACTTTTTCGTAGTCAAGGACTGGTTCAACTTCTTCAATTGAGCAGATAATCGTCAGCCCACGGCGGGTTAGCTGCAGGGACCACAAACGGTTGTACCGGCATTGGGGGTCCCATAAGGGGTGTTAGTTTATGAACTAGCGTATGCAGAAGCGTGTAAAACGCGCCCCACGGCGGGTCATTATTTGCCCCCGTCCCACTGGGGGGCAAGGAGCCCCCAGAACCAGAGCCCAAAGCTGCTATATTCTCCTCATAGTTATCTGCGGCTTCAGCAACACCGGCAGTGTGTTCAGCCCCAGAACCGTTACCCTCAGAAGCAGACATGATATAACTTGCAGTATCAGGTAACACAGTACAATTTGTCAGCAGCACAATACCTCTAGCCCAAACCCTTTCGCAGTGTAGTTAGCACCAGCAGAGATAAAGGAAAGATATGGTGACTAAATCACAGAGAAAATAGGATTTTACTTACCGGTAAATCTATTTCTCATAGTCCGTAGAGGATGCTGGGACTCCGTAAGGACCATGGGGAATATACGGGCTCCGCAGGAGATAGGGCACTTTAAAAAAGGTTTGG
Source organism: Pseudophryne corroboree (assembly GCF_028390025.1). Lineage (NCBI taxonomy): Eukaryota > Metazoa > Chordata > Amphibia > Anura > Myobatrachidae > Pseudophryne > Pseudophryne corroboree. The sequence goes on from NC_086448.1 coordinate 396,281,928, forward strand.
ATTCTGGGTGTACACTGGCTCCTCCCCTTATGCCCCTCCTCCAGACCTCAGTTAGGGAACTGTGCCCAGAGGAGATGGACAGTACGAGGAAAGTTTTTTGTAAATCTAAGGGCGAGATCCATACCAGCCACACCAAGCACACCGTATAACTTGTGATAAACTACCCAGTTAACAGTATGAACTACAACATAGCCTCGGTTCAACCGATAAAACTATAACATAACCCTTATGTAAGCAATAACTATATACAAGTCTTGCAAAAGAAGTCCGCACTTGGGACGGGCGCCCAGCATCCTCTACGGACTACGAGAAATACATTTACCGGTAAGTAAAATCTTATTTCCTCTAATGTCCTAGAGGATGCTGGGACTCCGTAAGGACCATGGGGATTATACCAAAGCTCCCCAACGGGCGGGAGAGTGCGGATGACTCTGCAGCACCGATTGAGCAAACAGAAGGTCCTCCTCAGCCAGGGTATCAAACTTATAGAACTTTGCAAAGGTGTTTGACCCCGACAAAGCCGCCCAGGAAGAGCCCACCTTCCTAGTGGAATGGGCCTTAACCGACTTAGGCAATGGCAATCCTGCCATAGAATGCGCCTGCTGAATCGTGTTACAGATCCAGCGAGCAATAGTCTGCTTTGAAGCAGGAGCGCCAACCTTGTTGGCCGCATACAGAACAAACAGAGCTTCAGTCTTCCTGATCCTAGCTGTTCTGGTCACATAAATCTTCAAAGCCCTGACCACATCCAGGGACTCGGAATCCTCCAAGTCCCATGTAGGCACGACAATAGGTTGGTTCACATGTAAAGATGAGACCACTTTTGGCAGAAATTGAGGACGAGTCCTCAACTCTGCCCTATCCACGTGAGAAACTAAGTATGGGCTATTATGTGATAAAGCCGCCAATTCTGAAACACGCCTTGCCGAAGCTAATGCCAACAACATGACCACTTTCCACGTGAGGTATTTCAACTCCACTGTTTTAAGTGGTTCAAACCAAGGTGACATGAGGAAACGTAATACCACGTTAAGATCCCAAGACGCCACCGGACGTACAAAAAAAGTCTGAATATGCAGCACCCCCTTCACAAAAGTCTGTACTTCAGGATGAGAGGCCAATTCTCTTTGAAAGAAAATGGATGAGGCAGAAATTTGGACCTTTATGGACCCTAATTTTAGGCCCAAATTCACTCCTGTTTGAAGGAAGTGAAGTAGACGGCCCAAATGGAACTCCTCCGTGGGAGCAGCTCTGGCCTCACACCAAGAAACATATTTTCGCCATATACGGTGATAATGTTTCAATGTCACGTCCTTCCTATCCTTGATCAGGGTAGGAATGACCTCCTCCGGAATCCCTTTTTCCGCTAGGATCCGGCGTTCAACCCTCATGCCGTCAAACGCAGCCGCGGTAAGTCTTGGAACAGACAGGGCCCCTGCTGCAGCAGGTCCTGCCTTAGAGGAAGAGGCCACGGATATTCTGTGAGCAACTCTTGCCGCTCCGGATACCAAGTCCTCCGTGGCAAATCTGGAACAATGAGGATTGTTCTGACCATGCTTATTCTTATTATTCTCAACACCTTGGGTATGAGAGGAAGAGGAGGAAACACATAGACCAATCTGAACACCCAAGGTGTCACCAGAGCGTCTACTGCTACCGCCTGAGGGTCTCTTGACTTGGCGCAATACCGCTTTAGCTTTTTGTTGAGACGGGATGCCATCATGTCTATCTGAGGCAGTCCCCACCGACCCGTGATCTGTGCGAAGACTTCTTGATGAAGCCCCCACTCTCCCGGATGCAGGTCGTGCCTGCTGAGGAAGTCCGCCTCCCAGTTGTCCACCCCCGGGATAAACACTGCTGATAGTGCGCTTACATGGCCTTCCGCCCAGCGTAGAATCCTGGTCACTTCTGCCATGGCCACTCTGCTCCTTGTTCCGCCTTGGCGGTTTATATGAGCCACTGCCGTGACATTGTCTGACTGAATCAGAACCGTTTTTTCCCGAAGCAATTCCTCCGCTTGACGTAGGGCGTTGTATATGACCCTCAACTCCAGGACGTTGATGTGGAGACAAGTCTCTAGATTTGACCAGAGACCTTGGAAATTTCTTCCCAGTGTGACTGCTCCCCAGCCTCAGAGGCTTGCGTCCGTGGTCACCAGGACCCAGTCCTGAATGCCGATCCTGCGACCCTCTAGTAGGTGAGCACTGTGCAGCCACCACAGGAGAGATACCCTGGTCCTGGGAGACAGGGTGATCCTTTGATGCATTTGTAAATGGGACCCGGACCACTTGTCCAAGAGGTCCTATTGAAAAGTCCTCGCATGGAACCTGCCAAAGGGGATGGCCTCGTATGAAGCCACCACCTTCCTCAGAACCCGTGTGCAATGATGCACTGAAACCTTTTTTGGCTTTAATAGGTTCCTGACCAGGGCTATGAGCTCCTGAACCTTTTCCATCGGAAGAAAAACCTTTTTCTGGTCTGTGTCTAGAATCAGGCCCAAAAAGGTCAGACGCGTTGCAGGGACTAGCTGGGACTTCGGTATATTGAGAATCCAGCCATGCAACTGCAACGTCTTCATGGACAGAGACACGCTGTCCAGCAACTTCTCCCGAGATCTCGCCTTTATGAGGAGATCCTCCAAGTATGGGATAATTGTGACACCCTGCTTGCGCAGGAGCACCAGAATTTCCGCCATTACCTTGGTGAAAATTCTCGGGGCCGTGGAAAGCCCAAACGGCAACGTCTGAAATTGGTAGTGACAGTCCTGTACTGCAAATCTCAGGAACGCCTGGTGAGGGGGGAATAGCGGAACATGAAGGTATGCATCCTTTATGTCCAGGGACACCATCCAATCCCCCCCCTCCAGGCTGGCGATGACCACCCTGAGTGATTCCATCTTGAGCTTGAACCTCTTCAAGTACAGATTCAGGGATTTTAGATTTAAAATGGGTCTGACCGAACTGTCCGGTTTCGGGGCACACAAACAGGGTTGAGTAATATCCCTCTCCTTGCTGGAGATGAGGAACTGTGACTATCACCTATTGAATATACAATTTTTGGATAGCAGCTAACAAGAGCTCCCTCTCTGACGGGGAAGCCGGCAGAGCCGATTTGAAAAACCGGCGAGGAGGCAAGTCTTCGAATTCCAGCCTGTATCCCTGAGAAACAATCTCTAATGTCCAGGGATCCACCTGCGAGTGAACCCAGACGTGGCTGAAAAACCGAAGACGTGCCCCCACTAGATCTGCCTCCCCCGCGGGAAGCCCCAGCGTCATGCAGTGGACTTTGCAGATGTAGGGGAGGACTTCTGCTCCTGGGAACTAGCTGTGTGCAACTTTTTTCCCTTGCCTTTACCTCTGGCAACAAAGGACGATCCCCGTACCTTCTTGCTCTTATTGGAACGAAATGACTGCATTTGATAATGAGGTGCCTTTTTTGTATGCTGCGGGGGGACATAAGGTAAGAAATTCGATTTACCAAACGTAGCAGTAGATACAAGGTCCGAGAGGCCGTCTCCAAACAACCCTTGTAAGGCAAGGACTCCATATGCCGCTTTGAATCGGCGTCTCCCGTCCACTGTCGGGTCCACAAGAGCCGCCTAGCAGAAATAGACATAGCGTTTATTCTGGAGCTTAATAAACAAATGTCTCTTTGAGCATCTCTCATATACAAGTCAGCATCTCTGATATGCTCTATGGTCATTAAAATGGCATCCCTATCTAAGGTGTCAATCTCCGTAGATAAGGAATCTGCCCATGCCACGACAGCACTACAAACCCTGGCTGACGCCATAGCCGGTCTAACAATAGTACCTGAATGTGTGTAAATGTGCTTCATGGTAATTTCCTGCTTGCGATCAGCAGGATCCTTGAGGGAAGCTGTATCCTGAGAAGGCAGTGCCACCTTTTTGGATAAGCGTGTCAGCGCCTTGTCTACTTTAGGCAAAGATTCCCATCGTATCCTATCCGTTTGTGGAAAGTGATACGCCATAAGAATCCTTTTGGGAACTTGTAGTCTCCTATCTGGAGATTCCCAAGCCTTTTCGCACAATTCGCTTAGCTCAAATGAGGACGGAAAAGTGACCTCAGGCTTTTTCTCTTTATACATGTGTACCCTCGTGTCAGGGACAGGGGGTTCCTCAGTAACATGCAAAAATAAGAATTTACTCACCGGTAATTCTATTTCTCGTAGTCCGTAGTGGATGCTGGGTACTCCGTAAGGACCATGGGGTATAGACGGGCTCCGCAGGAGACTGGGCACTCTTAAAAGAAAGATTAGGTACTATATCTGGTGTGCACTGGCTCCTCCCTCTATGCCCCTCCTCCAGACCTCAGTTAGGGAAACTGTGCCCGGAAGAGCTGACATTACTAGGAAAGGATTTGGAATCCAGGGTAAGACTCATACCAGCCACACCAATCACACCGTACAACTCGTGATAACTATACCCAGTTAACAGTATGAACAATAACTGAGCCTCTCTCAACAGATGGCTCATAACAATAACCCTTTAGTTAAGCAATAACTATATACATGTATTGCAGAGAGTCCGCACTTGGGACGGGCTCCCAGCATCCACTACGGACTACGAGAAATAGAATTACCGGTGAGTAAATTCTTATTTTCTCTGACGTCCTAGTGGATGCTGGGTACTCCGTAAGGACCATGGGGATTATACCAAAGCTCCCAAACGGGCGGGAGAGTGCGGATGACTCTGCAGCACCGAATGAGCAAACTCAAGGTCCTCCTCAGCCAGGGTATCAAACTTGTAGAATTTAGCAAAAGTGTTTGAACCCGACCAAGTAGCAGCTCGGCATAGTTGTAAAGCCGAGACACCTCGGGCAGCCGCCCAAGAAGAGCCCACCTTCCTCGTGGAATGGGCTTTCACTGATTTAGGATGCGGCAGTCCAGCCGCAGAATGCGCAAGCTGAATTGTGCTACAGATCCAGCGAGCAATAGTCTGCTTTGAAGCAGGAGCACCCAGCTTATTGGGTGCATGTAGGATAAATAGCGAGTCAGTTTTCCTGACTCCAGCCGTCCTGGAAACATAGATTTTCAGGGCCCGGACTACGTCCAGCAACTTGGAATCCTCCAAGTCTCGAGTAGCCGCAGGCACCACAATAGGTTGGTTCAACTGAAACGCTGATACCACCTTAGGAAGAAATTGGGGACGAGTCCTCAATTCTGCCCTGTTCATATGGAAAATCAGATATGGGCTTTTACACGACAAAGCCGCCAATTCTGACACCCACCTGGCCGAAGCCAAGGCCAACAGCATGACCACCTTCCACGTGAGATATTTTAACTCCACGGTCTTAAGTGGCTCAAACCAATGTGATTTTAGGAAATCCAACACAACGTTGAGATCCCAAGGTGCCACTGGAGGCACAAAAGGGGGTTGAATATGCAACACTCCCTTAACAATCGTCTGAACTTCAGGCAGTGAAGCCAGTTCTTTTTGAAAGAAAATAGACAAGGCCGAGATCTGTACTTTTATGCATCCCAATTTTAGGCCCATAGTCACCCCTGACTGTAGGAAGTGCAGAAAACGACCCAGCTGAAATTCCTCTGTTGGGGCCTTTCTGGCCTCACACCAAGCAACATATTTTCGCCATATGCGGTGATAATGTTTTGCTGTCACATCCTTTCTAGCTTTTATCAGCGTAGGAATCACTTCATCCGGAATGCCCTTTTCCGTTAGGATCCGGCGTTCAACCGCCATGCCGTCAAACGCAGCCGCGGTAAGTCTTGGAACAGACAGGGCCCCTGCTGCAGCAGGTCCTGTCGGAGCGGCAGAGGCCATGGGTCCTCTGAGATCATTTCTTGAAGTTCTGGGTACCAAGTTCTTCTTGGCCAGTCCGGAACGATGAGTATAGTTCTTGCTCCTCTCTTTCTTATTATCCTCAGTACCTTGGGTATAAGAGGAAGAGGAGGGAACACATAAACCGACTGGTACACCCACGGTGTCACTAGAGCGTCCACAGCTATCGCCTGAGGGTCCCTTGACCTGGCGCAATATCTTTTTAGCTTTTTGTTGAGGCGGGACGCCATCATGTCCACCTGTGGTCGTTCCCAACGGTTTACAATCAGCTTGAAGACTTCTGGATGAAGTCCCCACTCTCCCGGGTGGAGGTCGTGATTGCTGAGGAAGTCTGCTTCCCAGTTGTCCACTCCCGGAATGAACACTGCTGACAGTGCTAGCACGTGATTCTCCGCCCATCGAAGAAACCTTGTGGCTTCTGCCATTGCCATCCTGCTTCTTGTGCCGCCCTGTCGGTTTACATGGGCGACTGCCGTGATGTTGTCTGACTGAATCAGCACCGGTTGGTTTTGAAGCAGGGATTCTACTTGACTCAGGGCATTGTAAATGGCCCTTAGTTCCAGAATGTTTATGTGTAGGGAAGTTTCCTGACTCGACCATTGTCCTTGGAAGTTTCTTCCCTGAGTGACTGCTCCCCAACCTCGGAGGCTTGCGTCCGTGGTTACCAGGACCCAGTCCTGTATGCCGAATCTGCGGCCCTCGAGATGATGAGCACTCTGCAGCCACCACAGTAGAGACACCCTGGCCCTCGGCTACAGGGTGATCAACAGATGCATCTGAAGATGCGATCCGGACCACTTGTCCAGCAGATCCTACTGGAAGATCCTTGCATGGAACCTGCCGAAGGGAATCGCTTCGTAAGAAGCTACCATCTTTCCCAGGATTCGCGTGCAGTGATGCACCGACACCTGTTTTGGTTTCAGGAGGTCCCTGACCAGAGATGATAATTCCTGGGCCTTCTCCTCAGGGAGAAACACCTTCTTCTGTTCTGTGTCTAGAATCATGCCCAGGAACAGTAGACGCGTCGCAGGAATCAGCTGTGACTTTGGGATATTCAGAATCCAGCCGTGCTGATGCAGCACTTCCTGAGATAGTGCTACGCTGACTAGCAACTGCTCTTTGGACCTCGCCTTTATCAGGAGATCGTCCAAGTACGGGTAATTATAACTCCCTTCTTTCTGAGGAGTGTCATCATTTCGGCCATTACCTTGGTAAATACCCTCGGTGCCGTGGACAGACCAAACGGCAACGTCTGGAATTGGTAATGACAGTCCTGTACCACAAACCTGAGGTACTCCTGGTGAGGTGGGTAAATGGGGACATGCAGGTATGCATCCTTGATGTCCAATGACACCATAAAATCCCCCTCTTCCAGGCTTGCGATAACCGCCCTGAGCGATTCCATCTTGAACTTGAACTTCCTTATATAAGTGTTCAAGGATTTTAAATTTAGGATGGGTCTCACCGAACCGTCCGGTTTCGGTACCACAAACATTGTGGAATAGTAACCCCGTCCCTGTTGAAGGGGGGGTACCTTGATTATCACCTGCTGGAGGTACAGCTTGTGAATAGCTGCCAGTACTACCTCCCTTTCTTTGGGAGCAGCTGGCAAGGCTGATTTGAGGTAACGGCGAGGGGGAGTGGCCTCGAACTCCAGCTTGTATCCCTGAGATACCACTTGCAGAACCCAGAGATCCACCTGTGAGCGAACCCACTGGTCGCTGAAGTTCCGGAGACGCGCCCCCACCGCACCTGGCTCCGCCTGTGGAGCCCCAGCGTCATGCGGTGGACTTAGAGGAAGCGGGGGAGGATTTTTGTGCCTGGGAACTGGCTGTCTGGTGCAGCTTTTTCCCTCTTCCCTTGCCTCTGGGCAGAAAGGAAGCGCCTCTGACCCGCTTGCCTTTTTGGGGCCGAAAGGACTGTACCTGATAATACGGTGCTTTCTTAGGCTGTGAGGAAACCTGAGGTAAAAATGTCGACTTCCCAGCTGTTGCTGTGGATACGAGGTCCGAGAGACCATCCCCAAACAATTCCTCACCCTTATAAGGCAAAACCTCCATGTGCCTTTTAGAATCAGCATCACCTGTCCACTGCCGAGTCCATAATACTCTCCTGGCAGAAATGGACATTGCATTAATTCTAGATGCCAGCCGGCAAATATCCCTCTGTGCATCCCTCATATATAAGACAACGTCTTTAATATGCTCTATGGTTAGCAAAATAGTATCCCTGTCGAGGGTATCAATATTATCTGACAGGGTATCGGACCAAGCTGCTGCAGCACTACACATCCATGCTGAAGCAATTGCAGGTCTCAGTATAGTACCTGAGTGTGTATATACAGACTTCAGGATAGCCTCCTGCTTTCTATCAGCAGGCTCCTTTAAGGCGGCCGTATCCTGAGACGGCAGTGCCACCTTTTTTGACAAGCGTGTGAGCGCCTTATCCACCCTAGGGGATGTCTCCCAACGTAACCTGTCCTCTGGCGGGAAAGGGTACGCCATCAGTAACTTTTTAGAAATCACTAGTTTCTTATCGGGGGAAGCCCACGCTTCTTCACACACTTCATTCAACTCATCTGATGGGGGAAAAACCACTGGTTGCTTTTTCTCCCCAAACATAATACCCTTTTTAGTGGTACCTGGGTTAATGTCAGAAATGTGCAACACATTTTTCATTGCCGTAATCATGCAACGGATGGCCCTTGTGGATTGTACATTAGTCTCGTCCTCGTCGACACTGGAGTCAGACTCTGTGTCGACGTCTGTGTCTGCCATCTGAGGTAGCGGGCGTTTTTGAGCCCCTGATGGCCTTTGAGACGCCTGGGCAGGCACTGGCTGAGAAGCCGGCTGTCCCACAGCTGTTATGTCATCAAACCTTTTATGCAAGGAGTTGACACTGTCGTGTAATACCTTCCACATATCCACCCACTCTGGTGTCGGCCCCGCCAGGGGTGACATCACACTTATCGGCACCTGCTCCGCCTCCACATAAGTTTCCTCATCAAACATGTCGACACAGCCGTACCGACACACCACACACACACAGGGAATGCTCTGACTGAGTACAGGACCCCACCAAGTCCTTTGGGGAGACAGAGAGAGAGAGTATGCCAGCACACACTACAGCGCTATATAATGCAGGGATACACACTATACAGAGTGATTTTTCCCCCTATAGCAGCTTATATACACAGTTATGCGCCTAAATTTATGTGCCCCCCCCCCCCCTCTCTTTTTTACCCTAGAAGTCTGGAACTGCAGGGGAGAGCCTGGGGAGCGTCCTTTCAGCGGAGCTGTGAAGAGAAAATGGCGCTGATGTGCTGAGGAAGATAGCCCCGCCCCTTCATCGGCGGGCTTCTCCCGCGTTTTTAAATGTATAATGGCGGGGGTTAATGCACATATACAGTTTATCAGACTGTATTATGTGCTTTTCGCCAGGTAAGGTACTCTAATTGCTGCCCAGGGCGCCCCCCCTAGCGCCCTGCACCCATCAGTGACCGGAGTGTGTGGTGTGCAGAGAAAGCAATGGCGCACAGCTGCAGTGCTTTGCGCTACCTTAATGAAGACCGGAGTCTTCAGCAGCTGATTTTCAACTTCTCTTCGTTCTTCTGGCTCTGCGAGGGGGACGGCGGCGCGGCTCCGGGACCGGACGACCAAGGCTGGGCCTGTGTTCGATCCCTCTGGAGCTAATGGTGTCCAGTAGCCTAAGAAACCCAAGCTAGCTGCAAGCAGGTAGGTTCGCTTCTCTCCCCTCAGTCCCACGAAGCAGTGAGTCTGTTGCCAGCAGATCTCACTGAAAATAAAAAACCTAACAAATACTTTCTTTTCTAGGAAGCTCAGGAGAGCCCCTAGGGTGCATCCAGCTCTGGCCGGGCACAGATACTAACTGAGGTCTGGAGGAGGGGCATAGAGGGAGGAGCCAGTGCACACCAGATATAGTACCTAATCTTTGTTTTAAGAGTGCCCAGTCTCCTGCGGAGCCCGTCTATACCCCATGGTCCTTACGGAGTACCCAGCATCCACTAGGACGTCAGAGAAACCTCTTTAATGGCAATAATCATGTACCGAATACCTTTTGCCACCCTCGGCTGTAATTTTGAATCTTCATAGTCGACACTAGAGTCAGTATCTGTGTCGGTATCTGTGTCATCGATCTGGGATATGGTGCGCTTCTGAGACCCCGAAGGTCCTGGCACCACAGGGATAGGCATGGTCTGGCTAGCTGACTGATCCCTAGCTTCAGCCTTGTCTAATCTTTTATGCAGTAGATTTACATTTGCATTTAAGACATTCAGCATATCCACCCAGTCCGGTGTCAGCGTTGCCGACGGCGATCTGACATTCAAGCACTCCCCCTGCACATTAAGCAAGACTTCCTCATCAAACATGTCGACACACGCGTACCGACACACTTCACCCACACAGGGAAACTCTTTTCTGTAGACAGTATCCCCTTTAAGGCACTTTGGAGAGACAGAGGGGTAAATTTACTAACATTCGTATTTTCCCGTTTCAGGTCAAAGTTCAATCACGAATGACATCGAAAGTGTAAAACTGCAACTTTTTGAATTTGTTACGACGGATTTACTAAGCTGCCGTATTCGGGTTTTTCTTTTGTTCCGATGTCGATGTCATTCGTGTTTTATTTTTTATTTTTACGGCAGTGATTAGCAAAACACTGCCGACTTTTTTACAATGAATCTCGGCCGGATCTGTGTGATCCGTGCTGGGGTTCATTTTTTTTTTTTTTTTTTTAAATTAAACACTGTAAAATCCTTAAAAAAAATTGCGTGGGGTCCCCCCTCCTAAGCATAACCAGCCTCGGGCTCTTTGAGCCGATCCTGGTTGCAGAAATATGGGTAAAAAAATGACAGGGGTTCCCCCATATTTAAGCAACCAGCATCGGGCTCTGCGCCTGGTCCTGGTTCCAAAAATACGGGGGACAAAAAGAGTAGGGGTCCCCCGTATTTTTAAAACCAGCACCGGGCTCCACTAGCTGGACAGATAATGCCACAGCCGGGGGTCACTTTGATATAGTGCCCTGCGGCCGTGGCATCAAAAATCCAACTAGTCACCCCTGGCCGGGGTACCCTTGGGGAGTGGGGACCCCTTCAATCAAGGGGTCCCCCCCCCCCCAGCCACCCAAGGGCCAGGGGTGAAGCCCGAGGCTGTCCCCCCCCATCCAATGGGCTGCGGATGGGGAGGCTGATAGCCTTTTGTGATAATGAAAAGATATTGTTTTTAGTAGCAGTACTACAAGGCCCAGCAAGCCTCCCCCACATGCTGGTACTTGGAGAACCACAAGTACCAGCATGCGACGGAAAAACGGGCCCGCTGGTACCTGTAGTACTACTACTAAAAAAATACCCAAAAAAAGACAAGACACACACACCGTGAAAGTAAAGATTTATTACATACATGCACACAAACATACATACATACTTACCTTATGTTCACACGCAGGTCGGTCCTCTTCTCCAGTAGAATCCAAGGGGTACCTGTTGAATAAATTCTACTCACCAGATCGCGGGTCCCAGGGTCCTCGGGGCATCCATTTGTAATCCACGTACTTGCATAAAATAACAAAACGGAAAGCCGAGCCACGAACTGAAAGGGGCCCCATGTTTTCACATGGGACTCCTTTCCCCGAATGCCAGAAACCCACTCTGACTGATGTCTAAGTGGGTTTCTTCAGCCAATCAGGGAGTGCCACGTTGTAGCACCCTCCTGATCGGCTGTGTGCTCCTGTACTGTCTGACAGGCGGCACACGGCAGTGTTACAATGTAGCGCCTATGCGCTCCATTGTAACCAATGGTGGGAACTTTCTGCTCAGCGGTGACGTCACTTTAGGTCAACCGCAGGGCAGAAAGTTCCCACCATTGGTTACAATGGAGCGCATAGGCGCTACATTGTAACACTGCCGTGTGCCGCCTGTCAGTCAGTACAGGAGCACACAGCCGATCAGGAGGGTGCTACAACGTGGCACTCCCTGATTGGCTGAAGAAACCCACTTAGACATCAGTCAGAGTGGGTTTCTGGCATTCGGGGTAAGGAGTCCCATGTGAAAACATGGGGCCCCTTTCAGTTCGTGGCTCGGCTTTCCGTTTTGTTATTTTATGCAAGTACGTGGATTACAAATGGATGCCCCGAGGACCCTGGGACCCGCGATCTGGTGAGTAGAATTTATTCAACAGGTACCCCTTGGATTCTACTGGAGAAGAGGACCGACCTGCGTGTGAACATAAGGTAAGTATGTATGTATGTTTGTGTGCATGTATGTAATAAATCTTTACTTTCACGGTGTGTGTGTCTTGTCTTTTTTTGGGTATTTTTTTAGTAGTAGTACTACAGGTACCAGCGGGCCCGTTTTTCCGTCGCATGCTGGTACTTGTGGTTCTCCAAGTACCAGCATGCGGGGGAGGCTTGCTGGGCCTTGTAGTACTGCTACTAAAAACAATATCTTTTCATTATCACAAAAGGCTATCAGCCTCCCCATCCGCAGCCCATTGGATGGGGGGGGACAGCCTCGGGCTTCACCCCTGGCCCTTGGGTGGCTGGGGGGGGGACCCCTTGATTGAAGGGGTCCCCACTCCCCCAGGGTACCCCGGCCAGGGGTGACTAGTTGGATTTTTGATGCCACGGCCGCAGGGCACTATATAAAAGTGACCCCCGGCTGTGGCATTATCTGTCCAGCTAGTGGAGCCCGGTGCTGGTTTTAAAAATACGGGGGACCCCTACTCTTTTTGTCCCCCGTATTTTTGGAACCAGGACCAGGCGCAGAGCCCGATGCTGGTTGCTTAAATATGGGGGAACCCCTGTCAATTTTTTACCCATATTTCTGCAACCAGGATCGGCTCAAAGAGCCCGACGCTGGTTATGCTTAGGAGGGGGGACCCCACGCAATTTTTTTTAAGAAAATAACCACCTTCCCACTGATATACATGCACGGATCTCATGGATCCCTGCATGCCTATACAATCACGGATTAAAAAAGCAGGTCTGTTTTTTTTTAGCACTTTTTTACGAGTTGTAATCTTTCACGGCAGTGTTTGTTTGTTTTTTGCTTTGCACTTCTTAGTAAATTACCGAGATTCATACTTAAACAGCCGCGTTTTGACCGATGGTGTATTCATTTGTATTTTTTTGGTTGGACTTCCATAAAATTACGAATGCCCTCATCACTGCCGTGATTATTGCTTAGTAAATTACCGAGATGACACTTTGATGAAAAAACGGCATCTCGGTCAAAATCGGGAGCTTAGTAAATTTACCCCAGAGAGAGAGTATGCCAGCACACACCCCAGCGCTATACCCCTGGAAAGAAACACAGAATGCCTTTTCCCAGTAGCACTGTGTAGTAATTAAATGCCAAATATGTGCCCCCCCCTTCTCCTTCAAAACCCCTTTCACCGTGTGTAAAGCAGGGGAGAGTCCGGGGAGCTTTCTCTCAGCGGTGCTGTGGAGAGAAAATGGTGCTGGTGAGTGCTGAGGGAGAAGCTCCGCCCCCTCGGCGGCGGGCTTCTGTCCCGCTCAAAGTTATTAAAAAATGGCGGGGGCTCTTTTATATACATGTACAGTGCCCACCTGTACATGTATATAGTCTTTTGCCATAAGAGAGGTGTTATATTGCTGCCCATGACGCCCCCCCCCCCCCCCCCCTGCACCCTGCACCCTTACAGTGACCGGAGTGTGTGAGGTGTATGGGAGCAATGACGCACAGCTGCGGTGCTGTGCGTTACCTCAGTGAAGCTCTGAAGGCTTCTGCCGCCTGAGACATCTTCTAACTTTGTTTCTTCTGGCTCTGTGAGGAGAACGGCGGCGCGGCTCTGGGAGTGAACGCCCAGGACGAACCTGTGTTCACCCCCTCTGGAGCTAATGGTGTCCAGTAGCCGAGGAAGCAGAGCCTATCATTTAAGTAGGTCTGCTCCTCTCTCCTCAGTCCCTCGATGCAGGGAGCCTGTTGCCAGCAGTGCTCCCTGTAAAAATACAGAAAAAATCCAAACAAAAATGCTTTCTAGGCAGAGAACTCAGGGGAGCTCCCTGAAGTGCACCCATTTCCCTCTGGGCACAGTGTAAAACTGAGGTCTGGAGGAGGGGCATAGAGGGAGGAGCCAGTGCACACCCAGAATCCAAAGCTTTCTTAAAGTGCCCTATCTCCTGCGGAGCCCATCTATTCCCCATGGTCCTTACGGAGTCCCAGCATCCTCTAGGACGTTAGAGAAAAATACGTAATACAGTATATCTTTGTGAAAATCCTATATTAGATAAAACCTTACGCACCAAGCCCCCTCAGGTTATAGAATATAGGGATAGCAGGTTGAGTGAAAGACACGAAATGAACACCACTGCTATCAAATGCACACACAAATAGTCACAGTTTGTACAATCGAGAGGTTATTACTAACAATAATACTGCACTGGACTAGCTTACACAGCTAAATAACAATAGATATAACAGTATACAGTAAGAACTGGATGTATATCACAGGGTAATTGTACTAGGAAACCCTGACTAAATACACTCTTTCTTAACTAACACTGACTAAAAAAGGCAGGTAGAATACTTAAGTGTCTTGTAAAGTCACAGCACTGACAACCAGGCGGCTTTACATAGAAGGATTTGCCCAAGCATTCCCAGGAACAGTAAGCTGAGGGATAATGGCGACGCAGACAATGCCAGGGAGTGAGGGAGAGACAGATATGCAGCTCCAGGGCGGGAACATTTGCAGAAAATGGCGCTCTGAGGCAGAGGCGTAACTAGGATTTTTGGAGCCCAGGGCAAGATCAATAATGGCGCCCCCCAAAAAAATAATAATAATAGTTTTATAAAAATAATAAATTAATAAAATGATAATAATAAAAAAAAAAAATACAAAAGGAAAGTATGTGCAGACGCCACCGGTGTCACTGCATATAAAGATGTCAGGGTGTGTATCTATGTGTATGTAGGTGCAGTGGTCGAAGTTGAATTTTTGAAGGTGGAATGAAAGGTGCAGACAGCAATTATGCGCGCGCCTCCGGCGCGCGCGCTCCGGAAAAGGGGCGTGGTCACTCAAAAGGGGCGTGTCCTTCAGTGTAGTAGGACCCCTTATACTATCTAGTACTGGTGCCCCTTTCACATTATAGCACACGGTATGAGCCGAAATTCACATTATAGCACACAGTATGAGCCGAAATTCACATTGCCCCACACGGCATGAGCCGAAATTCACATTATAGCACACAGTATGAGCCGAAATTCACATTACCCCACCTGGTATGAGCCAAAATTCACATTATAGCACACGGTATGAGCCGAAATTCACATTATAGCACACGGTATGAGCCGAAATTCACATTATAGCACACGGTATGAGCCAAAATTCACATTACTCCACATGGTATGAGCCAAAATTCACATTACCCCACGTGGTATGAGCCGAAATTCACATTACAGCACACGGTATGAGCCGAAATTCACATTACAGCACACGGAATGAGCTAAAATTCACATTACCCCACATAGTATGAGCCGAAATTCACATTATAGCACACGGTATGAGCCAAAATTCACGTTACAGCACATGATATGAGCCAAAATTCCCATTATAGAGTTAGGGGATCCTACCCCCAGAATTAACATGGCCTGTGGGGCACTATGATGAGGGGAGCCCACCCCCTTAATAGACTAATTGCAGAGTTTAGCAGCGGAAGGGCTGCAGCGGTTTCTCACCCCAAGCTGCGGCGCTTCTGCCACCTCCGACACTCCACATCTTCGGCACCACCCGGGATGCAGAGCACCGCACCGGGTATGCACCCTTTTCAGTGTGGTCTGCTGCGCTCCGAAGGGGTTCTTGTTTCATGCTGCAGGATCCCGATGTGCGCCTTCCTCCCGGCTGTTACTATCACGGTAAGCATTAGTATCGTTTACCGCAGAGGCCATTTTCTGAGGCATATGTGTTAAACCTCAGGAACTGAGATGCCCTTCTCACCATACAGCTGTGTGGCCGAGCCGGGCGGGGGGACAGCCAGCAGCAGCATGCCGGATATCAGCAGCAGAGGGTGCGGGCTGTACATACTTGAGGCAGCAGGATATTCAACAGTGCTGAAAGCCTCCGGAGCCCGCACCCCCGGAGCTGCAGTACACCGGCAGAGGACACCCATCCCCCGAACCCTGCGTAGCCCAAAGCCGGAGATCAGCAGCATGTTGAACGCGAAAGCAGAAGCTGCTTATTGCCGGTCAACATGCTGCTGATCTCCGGCTTTGGGCTCCGCACGTGCATTACAGCCCCTACCCTCGGCTGCTGATATCCGGCATGCTGCCCCTGCTGCTGGCTTTCCACCCGCCCGGCTCGCCCACCCAGCTGGATGGTGAGTGAGAAGGGCATCTCAGTGCCCGTGGTTTAATACATATCTCTCTTCGGTAAATGGCCATTAGTATATCCCACACACACTGATTACACACACAGACTGGCCACCCCCAAATCCTACACACACCCACTCAGACTACACACACACATTCTCTTACTTTCCTCTCCCCCACACACACACTGGACTGCAAAAATTTACACACACTGACACTGTTCCACACACACACAATTAACACACACTCACACTGTCCCACACACACAATTAACACACACGCACACTGTCCCACACACCAGTGGCGTGCGGTGAGGTCAGTGGCGTGCGGTGAGGCACTACAGCCATAATGTCTGCCGAAGCCTGCCGATGACCCCTACCGCCACCGAGCCAATGCCCGCCACTGCCTCTGAGCCGATGCCCGCTGCCACCACCAATGGCTTACAAACTCGCCCACCATCAACTGACCCAGCCCTCCGCCACTAATGTGCAACTCAGTCCAAAGCCGCCAATGCCCGCTGCATGCCTGCTCATCATACTTGTGATATATTGTACATTTTTATAGAAAAAAATAATAATTTGTGTTTGGGACTGGGAAGGGAGTGGGAGGAGGACATGAATGCAATTTTGTTGTCCAGGGCTTCCATTAACTTAATGGAGAAGGGTCTGAATGGGTTAAAAATGTAAAAAAAAAAACTGAGTGAGGTCCCCCCTCCTAAGTATAACCAGCCTCGGGCTCTTTGAGCCGGTCCCGGTTGTTTAAATACTGGGAAAAAATTGGACAGGGGTTCCCCGTATTTAGACAACCAGCATCGGGCTCTTAGTCCGGTCCTGGTTTCAAAAATACGGGGGACAAAAGATGTAGGGGTCCCCCCCGTATTTTTAAAACCAGCACCAGGCTCCACTAGCAAGGGACATAATGCCACAGCCGGGGGACACATTTATGTAGGTCCCTGCGGCCGTGGCATTACCCCCCCCCAACTAGTCACCACTGGCCGGGGTTCCCTGGAGGAGTGGGGACCCCTTAAATCAAGGGGTCACCCCCCCTCCAGGCACCCAAGGGCCAGGGGTGAAGCCCGAGGCTGTCCCCCCCATCCGTGGGCTGTGGATGGGAGGCTGATAGCCATGTAAGTAAAAAAAGAATATTGTTTTTTGTTCTGGAACTACAAGGCCCAGAAAGCCTCCCCCGCTTGCTGGTACTTGGAGAACCTCAAGTACCAACATGCAGGGAAATAACGGGCCCGCCGGTACCTGTAGTTCTACAACAGAAAAAATACCCAAATAAAAACACAACTCACACACCGTGACAGTAAAAATTTATTAAAACACACTGACACACTCACACATACTTACCTATATCCCACGCCGGTCACGTCCACTTGTCCAGTAGAATCCAGTAGGGGAATCTGTAAAAATGAGAGACAGATTACTTACCTACATCCCACGCCGATCACGTCCACTTGTCCAGTAGAATCCAGTAGGGGAATCTGTAAAAATGAGAGACAGATTACTTACCTACATCCCACGCCGATCACGTCCACTTGTCCAGTAGAATCCAGTAGGGGAATCTGTAAAAATGAGAGACAGATTACTTACCTACATCAAACGCCGGTCACGTCCACTTGTCCAGTAGAATCCAGTAGGGGAATCTGTAAAAATGAGAGACAGATTACTTACCTACATCCCACGCCGGTCACGTCCACTTGTCCAGTAGAATCCAGTAGGGGAATCTGTAAAAATGAGACAGATTACTTACCTAGATCCCACGCCGGTCACGTCCACTTGTCCAGTAGAATCCAATAGGGGTACCTGTAAAAATGAGAGACAGATTACTTACCTACATCCCACGCTGGTCACGTCCACTTGTCCAGTAGAATTCAATAGGGGTACCTGTAAAAATGAGAGACAGATTACTTACCTACATCCCACGCTGGTCACGTCCACTTGTCCAGTAGAATTCAATAGGGGTACCTGTAAAAATGAGAGACAGATTACTTACCTACATCCCACGCTGGTCACGTCCACTTGTCCAGTAGAATCCAGTAGGGGAATCTGTAAAAATGAAAGACAGATTACTTACCTACATCCCACGCCGATCACGTCCACTTGTCCAGTAGAATCCAGTAGGGGAATCTGTAAAAATGAGAGACAGATTACTTACCTACATCAAACGCCGGTCACGTCCACTTGTCCAGTAGAATCCAGTAGGGGAATCTGTAAAAATGAGAGACAGATTACTTACCTACATCCCACGCCGGTCACGTCCACTTGTCCAGTAGAATCCAGTAGGGGAATCTGTAAAAATGAGAGACAGATTACTTACCTAGATCCCACGCCGGTCACGTCCACTTGTCCAGTAGAATCCAATAGGGGTACCTGTAAAAATGAGAGACAGATTACTTACCTACATCCCACGCTGGTCACGTCCACTTGTCCAGTAGAATTCAATAGGGGTACCTGTAAAAATGAGAGACAGATTACTTACCTACATCCCACGCTGGTCACGTCCACTTGTCCAGTAGAATTCAATAGGGGTACCTGTAAAAATGAGAGACAGATTACTTACCTACATCCCACGCTGGTCACGTCCACTTGTCCAGTAGAATCCAGTAGGGGAATCTGTAAAAATGAGAGACAGATTACTTACCTACATCCCACGCCGATCACGTCCACTTGTCAGTAGAATTCAATAGGGGTAGCTGTAAAAATGAGAGACAGGTTACTTACCTACATCCCACGCCGATCACGTCCACTTGTCAGTAGAATCCAGTAGGGGAATCTGTAAAAATGAGAGACAGATTACTTACCTACATCCCACGCTGGTCACGTCCACTTGTCCAGTAGAATTCAATAGGGGTACCTGTAAAAATGAGAGACAGATTACTTACCTACATCCCACGCTGGTCACGTCCACTTGTCCAGTAGAATCCAATAGGGGTACCTGTAAAAATGAGAGACAGATTACTTACCTACATCCCACGCTGGTCACGTCCACATGTCCAGTAGAATCCAATAGGGGTACCTGTAAAAATGAGAGACAGATTACTTACCTACATCCCACGCCGATCACGTCTACTTGTCCAGTAGAATCCAATAGGGGTACCTGTAAAAATGAAAATGATACTTACAAAATTCAATCCACAGGAGGAGAGAGAGAGAGAGAGAGGGGGGGGAGGAGGAGGAGGGGGGGGAGTGAGAGAGACTAACCTGCTGCTGGGGAGACCGGCACACACTGCAGGGCCACGACGGGAGGACGGAGCCGGCAGAGGAGGGGGAGAGCCGCACACCGCCGCTCCTGTCAGCGGCAGCGGAGGAGGACGGGGCGCACACTACAGACGCCAATAACCTCCGGGACAATTAACACACACACACAATTAACACACACGCACACTGTCCCACACACACACACAATTAACACACACGCACGCACACTGTCCCACACACACACAATTAACACACACTCACACTGTCACACACACACACACACACACACACAATTAACACACCCACACAATTAACACACATTCACACTGTCCCACACACACACACACACACACACACACACACACACACACACACACACACACACACACAATTAACACACTCACACTGTCCCACACACACAATTAACACACTCACACTGTCCCACACACACAATTAACACACTCACACTGTCCCACACACACAATTAACACACTCACACTGTCCCACACACACACAATTAACACACATTCACACTGTCCCACACACACACAATTAACACACATTCACACTGTCCCACACACACACAATTAACACACATTCACACTGTCCCACACACACACAATTAACACACATTCACACTGTCCCACACACACACAATTAACACACTCACACTGTCACACACAATTAACACACGCACACTGTCCCACACACACACAATTAACACACACTCAAACTGTCCACACACACACACACACACACACACACACAATTAACACACTCACACTGTCACACACACACACACACACACACACACACACTGTCCCACACACAACACACATGCACACTGTCCCACACACACACAATTAACACACACACACACTGTCCCACAAGAACAATGTCCCACATACACACACTTAACACACACACACACACACACACACACAATGTCCCGCACCTTCTTCCCTCCCCTGTCCCGACACTGCAAGAAAGTATAAAGTTTACCCCAGCCCGCTCACCTGAGGCTGCACTGTTCAAGGGCTGCGCACCCCCCCGAGGTCGCGCATGCGCGCACCTCCGCGGTCGCGATCGCGCAATCGCGTACTTTGCAGGGGGGGGGAGTAGGGGGAGGCTCCTGGCTGCCGCTGCCTGTCTATTGTGACAGGCACAGCAGCCGGGGAGACAGGGAAAGCGCCGCGGGTAGCGTCGGCGGAATCCCTGACGCATGGGGCGAGTGGGCCGTGCAGGTGCCGGTGGCGCCCCCCTCTGTTGGGGCTGCCATGGCGCCCAGGGCACGTGCCCTGCTCGCCCCGTGCTAGATACGCCTCTGCTCTGAGGCTGGGGGAGGGGCTTCAGGTCCAAGCTCTATCCCCCTGCTGGCAAAACCACCGGGTACTGCGGGCTCTAATAAAACGGTTTATAGAGAAAACCTGACCTGTCCCATGTCCTGGTGATCTAGTGGGATCGCCTGTACTGCCACAGTTTCCACCGCCAGCGCGCGTGGCCCGCCTCCCACTGACCGCGCCGGATCGCAATAAAGACCGGGTCCCGCAAGCGGGACCCACTTACCACCTCCCGAAGCGCGGCCATGCGATCCCGGAGAGCCCCCGTCGTGTGTGCCTGACAAGAAGAAAACCGGAGCCTCCTGCAGTAGTTACCCGGCAACCAGGGCTCGGGAGTGTACAGCGCAGCTGGGGAGCCGTGAATGTCCCCTGACATGTAACACTGCTGCTGCCCTTGAAGTCTTAACTTTTTTCCTCAGAAAAAAAGCTCTTCTTAGGGCTTCCTGGAGCAGCCCCTCTGTTAAGTGCCTGCTACTGCAGCACCAACTACAAAACTGAGATCCTGTGCAGGGAGGCGGGGTGATATATAGAGATGAGCGCCTGAAATTTTTCGGGTTTTGTGTTTTGGTTTTGGGTTCGGTTCCGCGGCCGTGTTTTGGGTTCGACCGCGTTTTGGCAAAACCTCACCGAATTTTTTTTGTCGGATTCGGGTGTGTTTTGGATTCGGGTGTTTTTTTCAAAAAACCCTAAAAAACAGCTTAAATCATAGAATTTGGGGGTCATTTTGATACCAAAGTATTATTAACCTCAAAAACCATAATTTCCACTCATTTTCAGTCTATTCTGAATACCTCACACCTCACAATATTATTTTTAGTCCTAAAATTTGCACCGAGGTCGCTGTGTGAGTAAGATAAGCGACCCTAGTGGCCGACACAAACACCGGGCCCATCTAGGAGTGGCACTGCAGTGTCACGCAGGATGTCCCTTCCAAAAAACCCTCCCCAAACAGCACATGACGCAAAGAAAAAAAGAGGCGCAATGAGGTAGCTGTGTGAGTGAGATTAGCGACCCTAGTGGCCGACACAAACACCGGGCCCATCTAGGAGTGGCACTGCAGTGTCACGCAGGATGTCCCTTCCAAAAAACCCTCCCCAAACAGCACATGACGCAAAGAAAAAAAGAGGCGCAATGAGGTAGCTGACTGTGTGAGTAAGATAAGCGACCCTAGTGGCCGACACAAACACCGGGCCCATCTAGGAGTGTCACTGCAGTGTCACGCAGGATGTCCCTTCCAAAAAACCCTCCCCAAACAGCACAAGACGCAAAGAAAAAAAGAGGCGCAATGAGGTAGCTGACTGTGTGAGTAAGATAAGCGACCCTAGTGGCCGACACAAACACCGGGCCCATCTAGGAGTGGCACTGCAGTGTCACGCAGGATGTCCCTTCCAAAAAACCCTCCCCAAACAGCACATGACGCAAAGAAAAAAAGAGGCGCAATGAGGTAGCTGACTGTGTGAGTAAGATAAGCGACCCTAGTGGCCGACACAAACACCGGGCCCATCTAGGAGTGGCACTGCAGTGTCACGCAGGATGGCCCTTCCAAAAAACCCTCCCCAAACAGCACATGACGCAAAGAAAAAAAGAGGCGCAATGAGGTAGCTGACTGTGTGAGTAAGATAAGCGACCCTAGTGGCCGACACAAACACCGGGCCCATCTAGGAGTGGCACTGCAGTGTCACGCAGGATGTCCCTTCCAAAAAACCCTCCCCAAACAGCACATGACGCAAAGAAAAAAAGAGGCGCAATGAGGTAGCTGACTGTGTGAGTAAGATAAGCGACCCTAGTGGCCGACACAAACACCGGGCCCATCTAGGAGTGGCACTGCAGTGTCACGCAGGATGTCCCTTCCAAAAAACCCTCCCCAAACAGCACATGACGCAAAGAAAAAAAGAGGCGCAATGAGGTAGCTGACTGTGTGAGTAAGATAAGCGACCCTAGTGGCCGACACAAACACCGGGCCCATCTAGGAGTGGCACTGCAGTGTCACGCAGGATGGCCCTTCCAAAAAACCCTCCCCAAACAGCACATGACGCAAAGAAAAAAAGAGGCGCAATGAGGTAGCTGACTGTGTGAGTAAGATAAGCGACCCTAGTGGCCGACACAAACACCGGGCCCATCTAGGAGTGGCACTGCAGTGTCACGCAGGATGTCCCTTCCAAAAAACCCTCCCCAAACAGCACATGACGCAAAGAAAAAAAGAGGCGCAATGAGGTAGCTGACTGTGTGAGTAAGATAAGCGACCCTAGTGGCCGACACAAACACCGGGACCATCTAGGAGTGGCACTGCAGTGTCACGCAGGATGGCCCTTCCAAAAAACCCTCCCCAAACAGCACATGACGCAAAGAAAAAGAAAAGAAAAAAGAGGTGCAAGATGGAATTGTCCTTGGGCCCTCCCACCCACCTTTATGTTGTATAAACAGGACATGCACACTTTAACCAACCCATCATTTCAGTGACAGGGTCTGCCACACGACTGTGACTGATATGACGGGTTGGTTTGGACCCCCCCCAAAAAAGAAGCAATTAATCTCTCC
The DNA here is from genome assembly GCF_028390025.1 of Pseudophryne corroboree. Classification (NCBI taxonomy): domain Eukaryota; kingdom Metazoa; phylum Chordata; class Amphibia; order Anura; family Myobatrachidae; genus Pseudophryne; species Pseudophryne corroboree. The sequence continues at coordinate 396,305,172 of NC_086448.1, forward strand.
TTGCACAAACTGGCTCTACAGAGGCAAGATGTCCACCTCATCATCATCCTCCGATATATCACCGTGTACATCCCCCTCCTCACAGATTATCAATTCGTCCCCACTGGAATCCACCATCTCAGCTCCCTGTGTACTTTGTGGAGGCAATTGCTGCTGGTCAATGTCTCCGCGGAGGAATTGATTATAATTCATTTTAATGAACATCATCTTCTCCACATTTTCTGGATGTAACCTCGTACGCCGATTGCTGACAAGGTGAGCGGCGGCACTAAACACTCTTTCGGAGTACACACTTGTGGGAGGGCAACTTAGGTAGAATAAAGCCAGTTTGTGCAAGGGCCTCCAAATTGCCTCTTTTTCCTGCCAGTATAAGTACGGACTGTGTGACGTGCCTACTTGGATGCGGTCACTCATATAATCCTCCACCATTCTTTCAATGTTGAGAGAATCATATGCAGTGACAGTAGACGACATGTCCGTAATCGTTGTCAGGTCCTTCAGTCCGGACCAGATGTCAGCATCAGCAGTCGCTCCAGACTGCCCTGCATCACCGCCAGCGGGTGGGCTCGGAATTCTGAGCCTTTTCCTCGCACCCCCAGTTGCGGGAGAATGTGAAGGAGGAGATGTTGACAGGTCGCGTTCCGCTTGACTTGACAATTTTCTTACCAGCAGGTCTTTCAACCCCAGCAGACTTGTGTCTGCCGGAAAGAGAGATCCAAGGTAGGCTTTAAATCTAGGATCGAGCACGGTGGCCAAAATGTAGTGCTCTGATTTCAACAGATTGACCATCTGTGAATCCTTGTTAAGCGAATTAAGGGCTCCATCCACAAGTCCCACATGCCTAGCGGAATCGCTCCGTGTTAGCTCCTCCTTCAATGTCTCCAGCTTCTTCTGCAAAAGCCTGATGAGGGGAATGACCTGACTCAGGCTGGCAGTGTCTGAACTGACTTCACGTGTGGCAAGTTCAAAGGGCATCAGAACCTTGCACAACGTTGAAATCATTCTCCACTGCGCTTGAGACAGGTGCATTCCACCTCCTATATCGTGCTCAATTGTATAGGCTTGAATGGCCTTTTGCTGCTCCTCCAACCTCTGAAGCATATAGAGGGTTGAATTCCACCTCGTTACCACTTCTTGCTTCAGATGATGGCAGGGCAGGTTCAGTAGTTTTTGGTGGTGCTCCAGTCTTCTGTACGTGGTGCCTGTACGCCGAAAGTGTCCCGCAATTCTTCTGGCCACCGACAGCATCTCTTGCACGCCCCTGTCGTTTTTTAAAAAATTCTGCACCACCAAATTCAAGGTATGTGCAAAACATGGGACGTGCTGGAATTTGCCCATATTTAATGCACACACAATATTGCTGGCGTTGTCCGATGCCACAAATCCACAGGAGAGTCCAATTGGGGTAAGCCATTCCGCGATGATCTTCCTCAGTTGCCGTAAGAGGTTTTCAGCTGTGTGCGTATTCTGGAAAGCGGTGATACAAAGCGTAGCCTGCCTAGGAAAGAGTTGGCGTTTGCGAGATGCTGCTACTGGTGCCGCCGCTGCTGTTCTTGCGGCGGGAGTCCACACATCTACCCAGTGGGCTGTCACAGTCATATAGTCCTGACCCTGCCCTGCTCCACTTGTCCACATGTCCGTGGTTAAGTGGACATTGGGTCCAGCTGCATTTTTTAGGACACTGGTGAGTCTTTTTCTGAGGTCCGTGTACATTTTCGGTATCGCCTGCCTAGAGAAGTGGAACCTAGATGGTATTTGGTAACGGGGGCACACTGCCTCAATAAATTGTCTAGTTCCCTGTGAACTAACGGCGGATACCGGACGCACGTCTAACACCAACATAGTTGTCAAGGCCTCAGTTATCCGCTTTGCAGCAGGATGACTGCTGTGATATTTCATCTTCCTCGCAAAGGACTGTTGAACAGTCAATTGCTTACTGGAAGTAGTACAAGTGGGCTTACGACTTCCCCTCTGGGATGACCATCGACTCCCAGCAGCAACAACAGCAGCGCCAGCAGCAGTAGGCGTTACACGCAAGGATGCATCGGAGGAATCCCAGGCAGGAGAGGACTCGTCAGAATTGCCAGTGACATGGCCTGCAGGACTATTGGCATTCCTGGGGAAGGAGGAAATTGACACTGAGGGAGTTGGTGGGGTGGTTTGCGTGAGCTTGGTTACAAGAGGAAGGGATTTACTGGTCAGTGGACTGCTTCCGCTGTCACCCAAAGTTTTTGAACTTGTCACTGACTTATTATGAATGCGCTGCAGGTGACGTATAAGGGAGGATGTTCCGAGGTGGTTAACGTCCTTACCCCTACTTATTACAGCTTGACAAAGGGAACACACGGCTTGACACCTGTTGTCCGCATTTCTGTTGAAATAGTTCCACACCGAAGAGCTGATTTTTTTGGTATTTTCACCAGGCATGTCAACGGCCATATTCCTCCCATGGACAACAGGTGTCTCCCCGGGTGCCTGACTTAAACAAACCACCTCACCATCAGAATCCTCCTGGTCAATTTCCTCCCCAGCGCCAGCAACACCCATATCCTCCTCATCCTGGTGTACTTCAACACTGACATCTTCAATCTGACTATCAGGAACTGGATTGCGGGTGCTCCTTCCAGCACTTGCAGGGGGCGTGCAAATGGTGGAAGGCGCATGCTCTTCACGTCCAGTGTTGGGAAGGTCAGGCATCGCAACCGACACAATTGGACTCTCCTTGTGGATTTGGGATTTCGAAGAACGCACAGTTCTTTGCGGTGCTACTGCTTTTGCCAGCTTGAGTCTTTTAATTTTTCTAGCGAGAGGCTGAGTGCCTCCATCCTCATGTGAAGCTGAACCACTAGCCATGAACATAGGCCAGGGCCTCAGCCGTTCCTTGCCACTCCGCGTGGTAAATGGCATATTGGCAAGTTTACGCTTCTCCTCCGACAATTTTATTTTAGGTTTTGGAGTCCTTTTTTTACTGATATTTGGTGTTTTGGATTTGACATGCTCTGTACTATGACATTGGGCATCGGCCTTGGCAGACGACGTTGCTGGCATTTCATCGTCTCGGCCATGACTAGTGGCAGCAGCTTCAGCACGAGGTGGAAGTGGATCTTGATCTTTCCCTAATTTTGGAACCTCAACATTTTTGTTCTCCATATTTTAATAGGCACAACTAAACGGCACCTCAGGTAAACAATGGAGATGGATGGATACTAGTATACAATTATGAATGGACTGCCGAGTGCCGACACAGAGGTAGCTACAGCCGTGGACTACCGTACTGTACTGTGTCTGCTGCTAATATAGACTGGATGATAATGAGATGTAGTATGTATGTATAAAGAAGAAAGAAAAAAAAACCACGGGTAGGTGGTATACAATTATGGACGGACTGCCGAGTGCCGACACAGAGGTAGCTACAGCCGTGGACTACCGTACTGTACTGTGTCTGCTGCTAATATAGACTGGTTGATAATGAGATGTAGTATGTATGTATAAAGAAGAAAGAAAAAAAAACCACGGGTAGGTGGTATACAATTATGGATGGACTGCCGAGTGCCAACACAGAGGTAGCTACAGCCGTGGACTACCGTACTGTACTGTGTCTGCTGCTAATATAGACTGGATGATAATGAGATGTAGTATGTATGTATAAAGAAGAAAGAAAAAAAAACCACGGGTAGGTGGTATACAATTATGGACGGACTGCCGAGTGCCGACACAGAGGTAGCTACAGCCGTGGACTACCGTACTGTACTGTGTCTGCTGCTAATATAGACTGGTTGATAATGAGATGTAGTATGTATGTATAAAGAAGAAAAAAAAAACCACGGGTAGGTGGTATACAATTATGGATGGACTGCCGAGTGCCGACACAGAGGTAGCTACAGCCGTGGACTACCGTACTGTACTGTGTCTGCTGCTAATATAGACTGGTTGATAATGAGATATAGTATGTATGTATAAAGAAGAAAGAAAAAAAAACCACGGGTAGGTGGTATACAATTATGGATGGACTGCCGAGTGCCGACACAGAGGTAGCTACAGCCGTGGACTACCGTACTGTACTGTGTCTGCTGCTAATATAGACTGGATGATAATGAGATGTAGTATGTATAAAGAAGAAAGAAAAAAAAACCACGGGTAGGTGGTATACAATTATGGATGGACTGCCGAGTGCCGACACAGAGGTAGCTACAGCCGTGGACTACCGTACTGTACTGTGTCTGCTGCTAATATAGACTGGTTGATAATGAGATGTAGTATGTATGTATAAAGAAGAAAGAAAAAAAAACCACGGGTAGGTGGTATACAATTATGGATGGACTGCCGAGTGCCGACACAGAGGTAGCTACAGCCGTGGACTACCGTACTGTACTGTGTCTGCTGCTAATATAGACTGGATGATAATGAGATGTAGTATGTATAAAGAAGAAAGAAAAAAAAACCACGGGTAGGTGGTATACAATTATGGATGGACTGCCGAGTGCCGACACAGAGGTAGCTACAGCCGTGGACTACCGTACTGTACTGTGTCTGCTGCTAATATAGACTGGATGATAATGAGATGTAGTATGTATGTATAAAGAAGAAAGAAAAAAAACCACGGGTAGGTGGTATACAATTATGGACAGACTGCCGAGTGCCGACACAGAGGTAGCTACAGCCGTGGACTACCGTACTGTACTGTGTCTGCTGCTAATATAGACTGGTTGATAATGAGATGTAGTATGTATGTATAAAGAAGAAAGAAAAAAAAACCACGGGTAGGTGGTATACAATTATGGACGGACTGCCGAGTGCCGACACAGAGGTAGCTACAGCCGTGGACTACCGTACTGTACTGTGTCTGCTGCTAATATAGACTGGTTGATAATGAGATGTAGTATGTATGTATAAAGAAGAAAGAAAAAAAAACCACGGGTAGGTGGTATACAATTATGGATGGACTGCCGAGTGCCGACACAGAGGTAGCTACAGCCGTGGACTACCGTACTGTACTGTGTCTGCTGCTAATATAGACTGGTTGATAATGAGATGTAGTATGTATGTATAAAGAAGAAAGAAAAAAAACCACGGGTAGGTGGTATACAATTATGGATGGACTGCCGAGTGCCGACACAGAGGTAGCTACAGCCGTGGACTACCGTACTGTACTGTGTCTGCTGCTAATATAGACTGGATGATAATGAGATGTAGTATGTATAAAGAAGAAAGAAAAAAAAACCACGGGTAGGTGGTATACAATTATGGATGGACTGCCGAGTGCCGACACAGAGGTAGCTACAGCCGTGGACTACCGTACTGTACTGTGTCTGCTGCTAATATAGACTGGTTGATAATGAGATGTAGTATGTATGTATAAAGAAGAAAGAAAAAAAAACCACGGGTAGGTGGTATACAATTATGGACGGACTGCCGAGTGCCGACACAGAGGTAGCTACAGCCGTGGACTACCGTACTGTACTGTGTCTGCTGCTAATATAGACTGGTTGATAATGAGATGTAGTATGTATGTATAAAGAAGAAAGAAAAAAACCACGGGTAGGTGGTATACAATTATGGATGGACTGCCGAGTGCCGACACAGAGGTAGCTACAGCCGTGGACTACCGTACTGTACTGTGTCTGCTGCTAATATAGACTGGTTGATAATGAGATGTAGTATGTATGTATAAAGAAGAAAGAAAAAAAAACCACGGGTAGGTGGTATACAATTATGGATGGACTGCCGAGTGCCGACACAGAGGTAGCTACAGCCGTGGACTACCGTACTGTACTGTGTCTGCTGCTAATATAGACTGGATGATAATGAGATGTAGTATGTATAAAGAAGAAAGAAAAAAAAAAACACGGGTAGGTGGTATACAATTATGGATGGACTGCCGAGTGCTGACACAGAGGTAGCTACAGCCGTGGACTACCGTACTGTACTGTGTCTGCTGCTAATATAGACTGGATGATAATGAGATGTAGTATGTATGTATAAAGAAGAAAGAAAAAAAAACCACGGGTAGGTGGTATACAATTATGGACGGACTGCCGAGTGCCGACACAGAGGTAGCTACAGCCGTGGACTACCGTACTGTACTGTGTCTGCTGCTAATATAGACTGGTTGATAATGAGATGTAGTATGTATGTATAAAGAAGAAAGAAAAAAAAACCACGGGTAGGTGGTATACAATTATGGACGGACTGCCGAGTGCCGACACAGAGGTAGCTACAGCCGTGGACTACCGTACTGTACTGTGTCTGCTGCTAATATAGACTGGTTGATAATGAGATGTAGTATGTAATTATAAAGAAGAAAGAAAAAAAAACCACGGGTAGGTGGTATACAATTATGGATGGACTGCCGAGTGCCGACACAGAGGTAGCTACAGCCGTGGACTACCGTACTGTACTGTGTCTGCTGCTAATATAGACTGGTTGATAATGAGATGTAGTATGTATGTATAAAGAAGAAAGAAAAAAAAACCACGGGTAGGTGGTATACAATTATGGAAGGACTGCCGAGTGCCGACACAGAGGTAGCTACAGCCGTGGACTACCGTACTGTACTGTGTCTGCTGCTAATATAGACTGGATGATAATGAGATGTAGTATGTATAAAGAAGAAAGAAAAAAAAACCACGGGTAGGTGGTATACAATTATGGATGGACTGCCGAGTGCCGACACAGAGGTAGCTACAGCCGTGGACTACCGTACTGTACTGTGTCTGCTGCTAATATAGACTGGATGATAATGAGATGTAGTATGTATGTATAAAGAAGAAAGAAAAAAAACCACGGGTAGGTGGTATACAATTATGGACGGACTGCCGAGTGCCGACACAGAGGTAGCTACAGCCGTGGACTACCGTACTGTACTGTGTCTGCTGCTAATATAGACTGGTTGATAATGAGATGTAGTATGTATGTATAAAGAAGAAAGAAAAAAAAACCACGGGTAGGTGGTATACAATTATGGACGGACTGCCGAGTGCCGACACAGAGGTAGCTACAGCCGTGGACTACCGTACTGTACTGTGTCTGCTGCTAATATAGACTGGTTGATAATGAGATGTAGTATGTATGTATAAAGAAGAAAGAAAAAAAAACCACGGGTAGGTGGTATACAATTATGGATGGACTGCCGAGTGCCGACACAGAGGTAGCTACAGCCGTGGACTACCGTACTGTACTGTGTCTGCTGCTAATATAGACTGGATGATAATGAGATGTAGTATGTATAAAGAAGAAAGAAAAAAAAACCACGGGTAGTTGGTATACAATTATGGATGGACTGCCGAGTGCCGACACAGAGGTAGCTACAGCCGTGGACTACCGTACTGTACTGTGTCTGCTGCTAATATAGACTGGTTGATAATGAGATGTAGTATGTATGTATAAAGAAGAAAGAAAAAAAAACCACGGGTAGGTGGTATACAATTATGGACGGACTGCCGAGTGCCGACACAGAGGTAGCTACAGCCGTGGACTACCGTACTGTACTGTGTCTGCTGCTAATATAAACTGGATGATAATGAGATGTAGTATGTATAAAGAAGAAAGAAAAAAAAAACCACGGGTAGGTGGTATACAATTATGGATGGACTGCCGAGTGCCGACACAGAGGTAGCTACAGCCGTGGACTACCGTACTGTACTGTGTCTGCTGCTAATATAGACTGGATGATAATGAGATGTAGTATGTATAAAGAAGAAAGAAAAAAAAACCACGGGTAGGTGGTATACAATTATGGATGGACTGCCGACACAGAGGTAGCTACAGCCGTGAACTACCGTACTGTGTCTGCTGCGACTGGATGATAAATAATGATATAAAAAATATATATATATCACTACTGCAGCCGGACAGGTATATATTATATAATGACGGACCTGCTGGACACTGTCTCTCAGCAGAATGAGTTTTTTATAGAATAAAAAAAAAAACACCACACAAGTCACACGACGAGTGTTTAACTTTTTCAGGCAATCACAATATAGTATACTATACTGGTGGTCAGTGTGGTCAGGTCACTGGTCAGTCACACTGGCAGTGGCACTCCTGCCTGCAGCAAAAGTGTGCACTGTTTAATTTTAATAATATGTATGTACTCCTGGCTCCTGCTATAACCTATAACTGCTCCCCAGTCTCCCCCACAATTAAGCTGTGTGAGCACAGTCAGATATTATACATAGATGATGCAGCACACTGGGCTGAGCACAGATATGGTATGTGACTGAGTCACTGTGTATCGTTTTTTTCAGGAAGAGAACGGATTATATTAAATAAAACTGCACTGGTGGTCACTGGTCAGTGGTCAGTCACTAGTAAACTCTGCACTCTCTAGTACTCCTAAGCTCCAGTAAATCAAGTGTCTCTGTCTCAATCTCACTCTCTCTCTTCTAATCTAAATGGAGAGGACGCCAGCCACGTCCTCTCCCTATCAATCTCAATGCACGTGTGAAAATGGCGGCGACGCGCGGCTCCTTATATAGAATCCGAGTCTCGCGATAGAATCCGAGCCTCGCGAGAATCCGACAGCGTCATGATGACGTTCGGGCGCGCTTGGGTTAACCGAGCAAGGCGGGAAGATCCGAGTCGCTCGGACCCGTGTAAAAAAACATGAAGTTCGGGCGGGTTCGGATTCCGAGGAACCGAACCCGCTCATCTCTAGTGATATAGGAGGCGGCGCTATGCATTCTGGGAACAGTCAAAGCTTTGAGCCTGTTGGTGCCTCGGATCAAGATCCTACTCTACACCCTATTGTCCATTCCTTATGGAGCCCAGTGTACCCCGCAGCAGAAACTCCAGTGATTAGATGACCACTGAACTGGTGGGCAGAGCTTGTTGAGCGGGAGTGTGTGAGGGCCTGCCGCCAGGGGTGCATGGAGGAGGAAGCTGGTAATAGACGCCGGCAGGGGAGCGCTGCTGAACCCTCGTGCGCACCAAAGCAGCCGAGAGACGAAGTGTAGTGCGTGCAGCTGGAGCATGAGGTGATGCGCTGCAAATACCTCGACCTGTCTAACTGGGATGCGCTGTATGGTGCCAGATTAAGAGGACCAGCAATGGAGGTGTTAGGGGGAGCTGTACTAAGCCTTGAAAAGTGATCAATTTCATGGTGATAAAGTACCAGCCAATCAGCTCATCACTGTCATGTCACAGGCTGGGTTTTGCAAAATGGCAGTTAGGAGCTGGTTGGCTGGTACTTTATCACAGTGAAATTAATTAAAGGAGTCTGTTTCTTTATATAACAGCAGCAGCCGCCTTGGAGAGTGATAAAGTGGAGATAAATAAACTAATCAGGAGATAAATAAACTAGTGATGAGCGGATTCGGTTTTACTCGGTTTTACTCGGTTCTCAAAACAGCATCTTATTGGCTCTCGGATGTCACGTGTTTTGGATAGCCAATAAGATGCCGTTTTGAGAACCGAGTAAAACCGAGTAAAACCGAACCTCGCTCATCACTAAAATAAACTAAACCAACCAATCAGCTCTTAACTGACACAGCCTGTAACATGGCAGTTAGGAGCTCTCTCTACTTTATCACTCTCCAAGGATTAGTACGTCTCCCCCACTGAGCGATACGGGTGCTTTCTCCTCACGAACAGTGTGTCAGCCACAGAACCAGTGGATAGTAGACTCAGGAAGGAACTGTAGTTCATTTGGGTTAGATTTGGGTGTGGTGTGTTCAATCTGCAATCTAAATTGCAGTGTAAAAATAAAGCAGCCAGTATTTACCCTGCACAGAAACAAAATAACCCACCCAAATCTAACTCTCTCTGCAGATGTTATATCTGACACCCCCCCTCCCCTCCCCTCCCCCCCCCCTGCAGTGCACAAGGTTTTGCCCAACTGCTAACAAAGTTCCTGCTGCGATTAACTCAGAATTACCCCCATGGTTTTGCCTTTTAGCTAACAAATTTGCTGCTGTGATCAAGTCTGAGGGGGTAATTCCAAGTTGATCGCAGCAAGATTTTTTATAGCAACTGGGCAAAACCATGTGCACTGCCAGGGAGGCAGATATAACACGTGCAGAAAGAGTTAGATTTGGGTGGGTTATATTGTTTCTGTGCAGGGTAAATACTGGCTACTTTATTTTTACACTGCAATTTAGATTGCAGATTGAACACACCACACCCAAATCTAACTCTCTTTGCACATGTTATATCTGCCTCCCCTGCAGTGCACATGGTTTTGCCCAGTTGCTATCAAAAATCCTGCTGCGATCAACTTGGAATTACCCCCTGAATTAGGCCGTGTATTAGCACAGTGGGTAACCGCCCTCACACACAAGCAAGGATAGTGGGGGTAATTCCAAGTTGATCGCAGCAGGAAATTTTTTAACAGTTGGGCAAAACCATGTGCACTGCAGGGGGGGAGGGGGGGCAGATATAACATTTGCAGAGAGTTAGATTTGGGTGGGTTATTTTGTTTCTGTGCAGGGTAAATACTGGCTGCTTTATTTTTACACTGCAATTTAGATTGCAGATTGAACTCACCACACCCAAATCTATCTCTCTCTGCTCCCCTGCAGTGCAAATAATTTTGCCCAACTGCTAAAAAAATTTGCTGCTGCGATCAACTTGGAATTACCCCCAGTAGACACATTGATATACTGTAGCCCTCTGTGATGTGCCTCACACTGATTACAGTGAAAAGATAATAACAATTGGGCAGCCAGTGCCAACTAGTTATGGAGCGCAGCCTTTCCGCAACCCAGTAGTGAAAGCCTGATTCATCTTATGTTTGCATCAAATGTGCAGTGAGAGAGCAGTGTGCAGTGAGTTTGTAGCCCTTTGGGGACCATTAAACAAAGTATATTTGCAGCTATTTCCCAGAAAAAAACCCTTTTTAGCAGCAAATATTAGGGATCTCCTGAATGTAAGAAGGAGGGACCACAGTAGGTATCTCTGATACCTGCTGCGATCCCTCCATTGCCACCCGCAGCCGCATTCCCCATAGGATTCTATGGGGGATGCGATGCTGACCAACTTATCAATATGACGGATGTAAAGCATTCCCGATATTGGTCTCTGCAGCTCCCACCATCTGAAGATGGCAGTAGCCCATTGTAGCCTATGTGATACAGATTGCATTGCTAGCCGGCATAGGGTTCCCCTGGAATTCTCCCTGCAAGTGGCCTCTGTGTCTGTGCAGACTGAGCTGTCTGCGCATGCACAGCCCAGGAAGCCGTCACAGCACATCGCAGGGATGGGCTCCTTTTGGAGCCCCTGTCCCTGCCTGTGCTGCATCAGACATATGGGGTATAGGATCGCATATTGCAATGCGACCCTGGTTGGTAAGATCGCTCTCAGAACACTTTCAATATGCGATCCATGATAAATGGGCCCCTATGAGAGAACTGTGTTCAGTGTCCAGCCAGCTTACAGCCCTAAGAACTGTGGGGGTAATTCCAAGTTGATCGCAGCAGGATTTTTTTTAGCAGTTGGGCAAAACCATGTGCACTGCAGGGGAGGCAGATATAACATGTGCAGAGAGAGTTAGATTTGGGTGGGTTATTTTATTTCTGTGCAGGGTAAATACTGGCTGCTTTATTTTTACACTGCAAATTAGATTGCAGGTTGAACACACCACACCCAAATCTAACTCTCTCTGTACATGTTATATCTGCCTCCCCTGCAGTGCACATGGTTTTGCCCAACTGCTAAAAAAGTTCCTGCTGCGATCAACTCAGAATTACCCCTTGTGTTGCCTAATTTGCAGTGACATTGAGTTAATACAGATGTGTCCTCATACATCTTGCCTCAACACGCCACGTAGCCGGAGATGCCTGGCGTAAGTAAGCTGACAGGTCCTGTGCAACTTTTTACAAAAATGAATCTTGCTCGCATTGCTACAGTATGTGAATAGGACGCACAAACAATCTCTGCTGATAAAAATGATATGTAGCATGCCTATATTCTCTGTGCGTCCGCAGCTGTAACTTAATTTTGTATGCAGATACAGCCATGGTCACACACACATTTTAATCAGCAGAGTCTTCTTGTGTATCTTACTCCCTTCGTTTTGTGAATAAGTCATATTTTAATAGAAAAAGTCGCCTGTAAAGACGGCCAGCACTAGATGTAAGTGGACACATCTATAGTACACTGTCTGCTAACTTGTGGACATTAGAGAATTTACACTGAACCATTAGTCAAAAGTATATTGCCTGCCACCTTGTGTATATAAGAGACATTACAGTGATCATCGGGTATGGGACTCAGGGTCGACAGTGTCTAGGTCGACAACCATTAGGTCGACACAGCCATTGGGTCGACATGCACAAGGTCGACATGAAAAAGGTTGATATGAGTTTTTCATGTTTTTTAGGAGTTGATTCTTCGTAAGTGACTGGGAACCCCAATTAGTAGACCGTGTCCCCTCACCGGGCAAGGTTACCATTCCCAATCGTAGTCCACATTGATCGTAAAGTATGGAAAAGTTCAAAATAGGTAAAAAAAATTTAAAAACTGATGTCAACCTTTTTTATGTCGAACTAATGACTGTGTTGACCTATTTCTAGTGTCGACCTAGCCACTGTCGACCAATGGGTGTCGACCTAAGCAGTGTCGACCCAGAGTCCAGATACCATGATCCTCTTTGTTAAAAGTGCATTGATGCTGATACGTTTATCACATTTGCAAAATGTTTTGCTAATACTGAATTGAAGGTAATCTCTGTAAATATTATTGTTGCATGCATATATCTTGCCTTGTGTATGGTTCTAGGCAAATATAACCCCTATTTTTACAAACACAAGTGACATCTTGCCTCTGTTAAATAAAACTCTTGTCATTGGGGGTCTCTGGGGGTCCTCATCTCTCTGCCTAACCAACAAAGAAGTCCAAAAGAGAGCATGTTCAGGAGGCAGGGACAGATGACAGCAACTGGGGAATAAAGGTACCACACAAGCCACACATCGACACTCTACTACTAGTGGTTTATTACAGAAGTTTTAGAGAAAACACAGAAGATCATGAAGAGTCTGGTCACAACAGGCTGTTAGCAATGTTGCACTGGCAACCAGTAAACCCTTCAAGAAGTCCTTTCGCAGGAGCTGTTGGCTGTCGATTGGTGCTGGTGTCAGATGGCCAAGAACTGGCATCGCATTGGTGGTACAGTGATCAACTGACTTGGAACAACATGGTGGCACCCAGCAACTGGAGCCAGCGGGAACCATTGCATGGGGGACGCCAGGGTTGCCCACCTCACCATCACTCAGACACCAGTGGACAGAGACTACAGAAACTGCGGCAGCCGTCTGAGGATGGCGGCACATCAGGAACTCTCTGAGAAGCATCCGGAGTGGCAGGTATCAGGATCTGTAACTGAGGTCTCTAGAGTGTTTTGTGACAAAAACTATTTGAATAATTTATTATGGAAAAGTTATTGTTTACTTTTTTGAGAACATTTGTTATTAAATATAAAAACATCCTTGATACAGTCACGCTAAACAGCCCTTCAAGTCGCACAATTACATTGCGGGCCTCAGTAGCTATGAGAGTATTTTTTTGCATATTGTGCCATGAAAATTCATTTTAGGGATGAAATGTAATGCAATAGGACGCATGAGCAGCTCTTGCTGATTAAAATAATATGCAGCATGCCAATATTCTGTGTGTCATAACGGCTCTATCTGCATCCGAAATGAAACATTACAGTACATTCCAGGAAAACACTGTAGCATAGCATTTATGTATGCAAATACAGTCGTAGTCACACACAGAATATAGGCACAGGGGTGTATCTAGGGGTCCGAGCGCCCCTGGCAAAGTAAGGGGCTGGCACCCCCAACACACATTTGAAATAAAGTGTGAGTATTGGAAAAAGGCATGGTCTTGTGGGGGAAGGGCGTGGACACAATAGTACCCCAATTAAAATTATGCCACACAGTAGTGTGCCTCATTCACATTACACCGCACAGTAGTGTCTCGTATTCACGTTACACCATCCCTCCCCCCTACCCCTAACCCACCTTTCCCACAGCCTGACCCCAACTTCCCCCCCCCCCCGCCTCTTCAGTGGTGCCTAACCCTAACCCACCCTTCCTAATCTCCCTCCCTGCCACCGAACCCTAACCCTCCCACCCTCACAGCCTAACACTAACCCTCCCATGTGGATTGCCAGTGGAGACTTTGTCACCAACTCGATTCGAATTTTGGCATTCTGCATCGCTATCTATGTTGGGATGCCAGCATCAGCATTCCGAGTAGTTTCGGGATGCTGGCGTCAGTTTTCCGACCGCCGGGATGCCAAACACTGGCATCTTGACTGCATCTCAAATTAAATGCTATTGAGATGAGCCTCAAATGGACCCAGCCATTAACGAAACACCATTAGTTGGATGGTAAAAGTACTTCCTGTTAGAAAAAACATCAGGGTGCCATCACTTCCAAGATAAAATGATTATACAATTAACTGATATACATTTTCTTGAACATGGCCTTGAAATAGGTAACATTTGTATTTTCTTTATTACACTCAACAAGTTAAAGTTTTCGCTTACTTACCTAGTGATGTGCACCGGAAATTTTTCGGGTTTTGTGTTTTGGTTTTGGGTTCGGTTCCGCGGCCGTGTTTTGGGTTCGGACGCGTTTTGGCAAGACCTCACCGAAAAAATTTTTGTCGGATTCGGGTGTGTTTTGGATTCGGGTGTTTTTTTCAAACAACCCTAAAAAACAGCTTAAATCATAGAATTTGGGGGTCATTTTGATCCCATAGTATTATTAACCTCAATAACCATAATTTCCACTAATTTTCAGTCTATTCTGAACACCTCACAATATTATTTTTAGTCCTAAAATTTGCACTGAGGTCGCTGGATGACTAAGCTAAGCGACACAAGTGGCCGACACAAACACCTGGCCCATCTAGGAGTGGCACTGCAGTGTCAGACAGGATGGCACTAAAAAAAAATAGTCCCCAAACAGCACATGATGCAAAGAAAAAAAGAGGCGCACCAAGGTCGCTGTGTGACTAAGCTTAAGGCCCGTACACACTGGTCGATGTATCGGCCGTTCTCTTGAACGGCCGATACATCGCGGGACCGTCGGCCAGTGTGTACGGGCGATACGTCTGTGAACTCCGTCGTTCACAGACGTATCGCGTCGGCCGCGCAGCACAGCCGATAGCCAATATATCTAACGATATATTGGCCCGTCACTGTGTGTGTACGGGGCGGTCGTCCGACCGCCCGTACACATGCTGCGGCGGCCGGCGGTGATTGACAGGTGAACTGGGCGGGCGCGAGTGCCCGCCCGCCCAGTTCATGACGTCAGTCCCCCGACGGATCGGGCTGTGTGTATGCACAGCACACTGCCCGATGCGTACATAGATATATCTGCAGATCAATTGATCTGCAGATATATCTAATAGTGTGAACCCAACTTAAGCGACCCAAGTGGCCGACACAAATACCTGGCCCATCTAGGAGTGGCACTGCAGTGTCAGACAGGATGGCACTTGAAAAAAATAGTCCCCAAACAGCACATGATGCAAAGAAAACAAGAGGCGCACCAAGTTCGCTGTGTGACTAAGCTAAGCGACACAAGTGGCCAACACAAACACCTGGCCCATCTAGGAGTGACACTGCAGTGTCAGGCAGGATGGCCCTTCAAAAAAATACTCCCCAAACAGCACATGATGCAAAGAAAAAAATAGGCGCAATGAGGTAGCTGTGTGACTAAGCTAAGCGATCCTAGTGGCCGACACAAACACCTGGCCCATCTAGGAGTGGCACTGCAGTGTCAGACAGGATGGCACTTGAAAAAAATACTCCCCAAACAGCACATGATGCAAAGAAAAAAAGAGGCGCAATGAGGTAGCTGTGTGACTAAGCTAAGCGACACAAGTGGCCGACACAAACACCTGGCCCATCTAGGAGTGACACTGCAGTGTCAGGCAGGATGGCCCTTGAAAAAAACACTCCCCAAACAGCACATGATGCAAAGAAAAAAAGAGGCGCACCAAGGTCGCTGTGTGACTAAGCTAAGCGACACAAGTGGCCGACACAAACACCTGGCCCATCTAGGAGTGGCACTGCAGTGACAGACAGGATGGCACTTGAAAAAATAGTCCCCAAACAGCACATGATGCAAAGAAAAAATGAGGCGCACCAAGGTCGCTGTGTGACTAAGTTAAGCGACACAAGTGGCCGACACAAACACCTGGCCCATCTAGGAGTGACACTGCAGTGTCAGGCAGGATGGCCCTTCAAACAAATACTCCCCAAACAGCACATGATGCAAAGAAAAAAAGAGGCGCAATGAGGTAGCTGTGTGACTAAGCTAAGCGACCCTAGTGGCCGACACAAACACCTGGCCCATCTAGGAGTGGCACTGCAGTGTCAGACAGGATGGCACTTGAAAAAAATACTCCCCAAACAGCACATGATGCAAAGAAAAAAAAAGGTGCAATGAGGTAGCTGTGTGACTAAGCTAAGCGACACAAGTGGCCGACACAAACACCTGGCCCATCTAGGAGTGACACTGCATTGTCAGGCAGGATGTCCCTTGACAAAAAAACTCCCCAAACAGCACATGATGCAAAGAAAAAAGAGGCGCACCAAGGTCGCTGTGTGACTAAGCTAAGCGACACAAGTGGCCGACACAAACACCTGGCCCATCTAGGAGTGGCACTGCAGTGTCAGACAGGGTGGCACTTGAAAAAAATAGTCCCCAAACAGCACATGATGCAAAGAAAAAAAGAGGCGCACCAAGGTCGCTGTGTGACTAAGCTAAGCGACACAAGTGGCCGACACAAACACCTGGCCCATCTAGGAATGACACTGCAGTGTCAGGCAGGATGGCCCTTCAAAAAAATCCTCCCCAAACAGCACATGATGCAAAGAAAAAAAGAGGCGCAATGAGGTAGCTGTGTGACTAAGCTAAGCGACCCTAGTGGCCGACACAAACACCTGGCCCATCTAGGAGTGGCACTGCAGTGTCAGACAGGATGGCACTTGAAAAAAAATACTCCCCAAACAGCACATGATGCAAAGAAAAAATGAGGCGCAATGAGGTAGCTGTGTGACTAAGCTAAGCGACACAAGTGGCCGACACAAACACCTGGCCCATCTAGGAGTGACACTGCAGTGTCAGGCAGGATGGCCCTTGAAAAAAATACTCCCCAAACAGCACATGATGCAAAGAAAAATGAAAGAAAAAAGAGGTGCAAGATGGAATTGTCCTTGGGCCCTCCCACCCACCCTTATGTTGTATAAACAGGACATGCACACTTTAACGAACCCATCATTTCAGTAACAGGGTCTGCCACACGACTGTGACTGAAATGACTGGTTGGTTTGGGCCCCCACCAAAAAAGAAGCAATCAATCTCTCCTTGCACAAACTGGCTCTACAGAGGCAAGATGTCCACCTCCTCCTCATCGTCCGATTCATCACCCCTTTCACTGTGTACATCCCCCTCCTCACAGATTATTAATTCGTCCCCACTGGCATCCACCATCTCAGGTCCCCGTGTACTTTCTGGAGGCAATTGCTGCTGGTGAATGTCTCCACGGAGGAATTGATTATAATTCATTTTAATGAACATCATCTTCTCCACATTTTCTGGAAGTAACCTCGTACGCCGATTGCTGACAAGGTGAGCGGCTGCACTAAACACTCTATCGGAGTACACACTGGAGGGAGGGCAACTTAGGTAGAATAAAGCCAGTTTCTGCAAGGGCCTCCAAATTGCCTCTTTTTCCTGCCAGTATACGTACGGACTGTCTGACGTGCCTACTTGGATGCGGTCACTCTTATAATCCTCCACCGTTCTTTCAATGGTGAGAGAATCATATGCAGTGACAGTAGACGACATGTCAGTAATCGTTGGCAGGTCCTTCAGTCCGGACCAGATGTCAGCACTCGCTCCAGACTGCCCTGCATCACCACCAGCGGGTGGGCTCGGAATTCTTAGCCTTTTCCTCGCACCCCCAGTTGCGGGAGAATGTGAAGGAGGAGCTGTTGACGGGTCACGTTCCGCTTGACTTGACAATTTTCTCACCAGCAGGTCTTTGAACCCCTGCAGACTTGTGTCTGCCGGAAAGAGAGATACAACGTAGGTTTTAAATCTAGGATCGAGCACGGTGGCCAAAATGTAGTGCTCTGATTTCAACAGATTGACCACCCGTGAATCCTGGTTAAGCGAATTAAGGGCTCCATCAACAAGTCCCACATGCCTAGCGGAATCGCTCTGTTTTAGCTCCTCCTTCAATGTCTCCAGCTTCTTCTGCAAAAGCTATGAGGGGAATGACCTGACTCAGGCTGGCAGTGTCTGAACTGACTTCATGTGTGGCAAGTTCAAAGGGTTGCAGAACCTTGCACAACGTTGAAATCATTCTCCACTGCGCTTGAGACAGGTGCATTCCACCTCCTTTGCCTATATCGTGGCCAGATGTATAGGCTTGAATGGCCTTTTGCTGCTCCTCCATCCTCTGAAGCATATAGAGGGTTGAATTCCACCTCGTTACCACCTCTTGCTTCAGATGATGGCAGGGCAGGTTCAGGTATTTTTGGTGGTGCTCCAGTCTTCTGTACGCGGTGCCTGAACGCCGAAAGTGGCCCGCAATTCTTCGGGCCACCGACAGCATCTCTTGCACGCCCCTGTCGTTTTTTAAATAATTCTGCACCACCAAATTCAAGGTATGTGCAAAACATGGGACGTGCTGGAATTTGCCCAGATGTAATGCACGCACAATATTGGTGGCGTTGTCCGATGTCACAAATCCACAGGAGAGTCCAATTGGGGTAAGCCATTCTGCGATGATCTTCCTCAGTTGCCGTAAGAGGTTTTCAGCTGTGTGCCTATTCTGGAAAGCGGTGATACAAAGCGTAGCCTGCCTAGGAACGAGTTGGCGTTTGCGAGATGCTGCTACTGGTGCCGCCGCTGCTGTTCTTGCAGCGGGAGGCAATACATCTACCCAGTGGGCTGTCACAGTCATATAGTCCTGAGTCTGCCCTGCTCCACTTGTCCACATGTCCGTGCTTAAGTGGACATTGGGTACAACTGCATTTTTTAGGACACTGGTGAGTCTTTTTCTGAGGTCTGTGTACATTTTCGGTATCGCCTGCCTAGAGAAATGGAACCTAGATGGTATTTAGTACCGGGGACACAGTACCTCAATCAAGTCTATAGTTGCCTCTGAATTAACGATGGATACCGGAACCACGTTTCTCACCGCCCAGGCTGCCAAGGCCTCAGTTATCCGCTTTGCAGCAGGATGACTGCTGTGATATTTCATCTTCCTCGCAAAGGACTGTTGGACAGTCAATTGCTTACTGGAAGTAGTCCAAGTGGGCTTCCGACTTCCCCTCTGGGATGACGATCGACTCCCAGCAGCAACAATAGCAGCGCCAGCAGCAGTAGGTGTTACACTCAAGGATGTATCGGAGGAATCCCAGGCAGGAGAGGACTCGTCAGACTTGCCAGTGACATGGCCTGCAGGACTATTGGCTTTCCTGGGTAAGGAGGAAATTGACACTGAGGGAGTTGGTGGTGTGGTTTGCAGGAGCTTGGTTACAAGAGGAAGGGATTTAGTGGTCAGTGGACTGCTTCCGCTGTCACCCAAAGTTTTTGAACTTGTCACTGACTTATGATGAATGCGCTGCAGGTGACGTATAAGGGAGGATGTTCCGAGGTGGTTAACGTCCTTACCCCTACTTATTACAGCTTGACAAAGGCAACACACGGCTTGACACCTGTTGTCCGCATTTGTGTTGAAATAATTCCACACCGAAGAGCTGATTTTTTTTGTATTTTGGCCAGGCATGTCAATGGCCATATTCCTCCCACGGACAACAGGTGTCTCCCCGGGTGCCTGACTTAAACAAACCACCTCACCATCAGAATCCTCCTTGTCAATTTCCTCCCCAGCGCCAGCAACACCCATATCCTCATCCTGGTGTACTTCAACACTGACATCTTCAATTTGACTATCAGGAACTGGACTGTGGATGCTCCTTCCAGCACTTCCAGGGGGCGTGCAAATGGTGGAAGGCGCAAGCTCTTCCCGTCCAGTGTTGGGAAGGTCAGGCATCGCAACCGACACAATTGGACTCTCCTTGGGGATTTGTGATTTCGTAGAACGCACAGTTCTTTGCTGTGCTTTTGCCAGCTTAAGTCTTTTCTTTTTTCTAGCGAGAGGATGAGTGCTTCCATCCTCATGTGAAGCTGAACCACTAGCCATGAACATAGGCCAGGGCCTCAGCCGTTCCTTGCCACTCCGTGTCGTAAATGGCATATTGGCAAGTTTACGCTTCTCCTCAGACGCTTTTAATTTTGATTTTGGGGTCATTTTACTGAACGTTTGTGTTTTGGATTTTACCTGCTCTCTACTATGACATTGGGCATCGGCCTTGGCAGACGACGTTGATGGCATTTCATCGTCTCGGCCATGACTAGTGGCAGCAGCTTCAGCATGAAGTGGATCTTGATCTTTCCCTATTTTTTTAACCTCCACATTTTTGTTCTCCATATTTTAATGTGTGGAATTATATGCAAGTATCAATAGTCTAAAATAGTCCAAAATAGTCTAAAAAAAAAGCCACCACAGGTATACAATGTAGATGGATGGATAGTATACTTAATGGATGACGAGTGACGACACAGAGGTAGGTACAGCAGTGGCCTACCGTACTGCTATATACAGTATAATGGACCTGGTGGACACTGTCAGTAAACTGCTAAACTAGTCTAAAAAAAAAGCCACCACAGGTATACAATGTAGATGGATGGATAGTATACTTAATGGATGACGAGTGACGACACAGAGGTAGGTACAGCAGTGGCCTACCGTACTGCTATATACAGTATACTGGACCTGGTGGACACTGTCAGCAAACTGCTAAACTAGTCTAAAAAAAAGCCACCACAGGTATACAATGTAGATGGATGGATAGTATACTTAATGGATGACGAGTGACGACACAGAGGTAGGTACAGCAGTGGCCTACCGTACTGCTATATACAGTATAATGGACCTGGTGGACACTGTCAGCAAACTGCTAAACTAGTCTAAAAAAAAAGCCACCACAGGTATACAATGTAGATGGATGGATAGTATACTTAATGGATGACGAGTGACGACACAGAGGTAGGTACAGCAGTAGCCTACCGTACTGCTATATACAGTATGCTGGACCTGGTGGACACTGTCAGCAAACTGCTAAACTAGTCTAAAAAAAACCACCACAGGTATACAATGTAGATGGATGGATAGTATACTTAATGGATGACAAGTGACGACACAGAGGTAGGTACAGCAGTGGCCTACTGTACTGCTATATACAGTATAATGGACCTGGTGGACACTGTCAGCAAACTGCTAAACTAGTCTAAAAAAAAAGCCACCTCAGGTATACAATGTAGATGGATGGATAGTATACTTAATGGATGACGAGTGACGACACAGAGGTAGGTACAGCAGTGGCCTACCGTACTGCTATATACAGTATACTGGACCTGGTGGACACTGTCAGCAAACTGCTAAACTAGTCTAGAAAAAAGCCACCACAGGTATACAATGTAGATGGATGGATAGTATACTTAATGGATGACGAGTGACGACACAGAGGTAGGTACAGCAGTGGCCTACCGTACTGCTATATACAGTATACTGGACCTGGTGGACACTGTCAGCAAACTGCTAAACTAGTCTAAAAAGCCACCACAGGTATACAATGTAGATGGATGGATAGTATACTTAATGCATGACGAGTGACGACACAGAGGTAGGTACAGCAGTGGCCTACCGTACTGCTATATACAGTATTATGGACCTGGTGGACACTGTCAGCAAACTGCTAAACTAGTCTAAAAAAAAAGCCACCTCAGGTATACAATGTAGATGGATGGATAGTATACTTAATGGATGACGAGTGACGACACAGAGGTAGGTACAGCAGTGGCCTACCGTACTGCTATATACAGTATACTGGACCTGGTGGACACTGTCAGCAAACTGCTAAACTAGTCTAAAAAAAAGCCACCACAGGTATACAATGTAGATGGATGGATAGTATACTTAATGGATGACGAGTGACGACACAGAGGTAGGTACAGCAGTAGCCTACCGTACTGCTATATACAGTATACTGGAACTGGTGGACACTGTCAGCAAACTGCTAAACTAGTCTAAAAAAAAGCCACCACAGGTATACAATGTAGATGGATGGATAGTATACTTAATGGATGACGAGTGACGACACAGAGGTAGGTACAGCAGTGGCCTACCGTACTGCTATATACAGTATACTGGACCTGGTGGACACTGTCAACAAACTGCTAAACTAGTCTAAAAAAAAGCCACCACAGGTATACAATGTAGATGGATGGATAGTGTACTTAATGGATGACGAGTGACGACACAGAGGTAGGTACAGCAGTGGCCTACCGTACTGCTATATACAGTATAATGGACCTGGTGGACACTGTCAGCAAACTGCTAAACTAGTCTAAAAAAAAGCCACCACAGGTATACAATGTAGATGGATGGATAGTATACTTAATGGATGACGAGTGACGACACAGAGGTAGGTACAGCAGTGGCCTACCGTACTGCTATATACAATATAATGGACCTGGTGGACACTGTCAGCAAACTGCTAAACTAGTCTAAAAAAAAAGCCACCACAGGTATACAATGTAGATGGATGGATAGTATACTTAATGGATGACGAGTGACGACACAGAGGTAGGTACAGCAGTGGCCTACCGTACTGCTATATACAGTATAATGGACCTGGTGGACACTGTCAGCAAACTGCTAAACTAGTCTAAAAAAAAAGCCACCACAGGTATACAATGTAGATGGATGGATAGTATACTTAATGGATGACGAGTGACGACACAGAGGTAGGTACAGGAGTGGCCTACCGTACTGCTATATACAGTATACTGGACCTGGTGGACACTGTCAGCAAACTGCTAAACTAGTCTAAAGAAAAGCCACCACAGGTATACAATGTTGATGGATGGATAGTATACTTAATGGATGACGAGTGACGACACAGAGGTAGGTACAGCAGTGGCCTACCGTACTGCTATATACAGTATACTGGACCTGGTGGACACTGTCAGCAAACTGCTAAACTAGTCTAAAAAAAAGGCACCACAGGAGTGTTTTTCAGGCAGACAAACGTATACTGGTGGTCACTGTCAGCAAACCTCTGCACTGTACTCCTGCTATAGCTGCTCCCCAGTCCCCACAATTAAGCAGTGTGAGCACTCAGCACAGATATATCATGCAGCACACTGAGCACAGATATGTTATGGAGCGTTTTTTTCAGGCAGAGAACGGATAAAAAACTGGTGGTCACTATCAGCAAAACTCTGCACTGTACTCCTCCTAACAGCTGCTCCCCAATCCTCCCCACAATTATAGTAATAAACAAGCAATCAGATCAACTCTCTTCTACCAATATTAGTATATAAACGGAGAGGACGCCAGCCACGTCCTCTCCCTATCATCTCCAATGCACGTGTGAAAATGGCGGCGACGCGCGGCTGCTTTTATAGAATCCGAATCTCGCGAGAATCCGACAGCGGGATGATGACGTTCGGGCGCGCTCGGGTTAACCGAGCCATACGGGAGAATCTGAGTATGGCTCGGACCCGTGTAAAAAGGGTGACGTTCGGGGGGGTTCGGTTTCTCGGAAACCGAACCCGCTCATCACTACTTACTACTTACTTACATCTAACATGCATGAAAATCGTGTAGTTTTCCAGGTACTACAGTCCCTTCTCCCAAACACTAACACTTTTTTATTATCTACAACAACAAATAGATCTATAGCACTGTGCTATATAACAATTGCTGTGTACCTGGTGTTACTGCCAGTGTGGCTCCCTGGCTGTCGGGAGCTCCCAGCAACAAGGGCTGCTGGGAGCTGTAGTTTCTTTTGAGTCTGATTACAAGTGCGGTGCTGCCGGACACCGGTGCTGCTCCACCAGTAACAGACTCTCACCAGGTACAGTCTGGCAGTACTACTTTTCTACCCTTTGGCCGTGGGTGGCACCACCAGGTGGCGCCCCCTCCTTGCCTGGCGCCCCTGGCGAGTGCCATCCAGGCCATTGGGTAGATACACCCCTGTATAGGCATGCTGTATATCATTTTAATCAGTAGAAGCTTGTGCTTCCTATTGCATAACATTGCATTTAAGACGCATTTTCACGGCAAAAGACGCAAAAAAAGATGCTCTGCGCTACCAAGTCACACTGCACTCATGTATAACGTGACTTGTAGCGCATGGAGAAAAGTGGTCATCTGTATATGGCGACATTTAATATTTTACTGCTACAGTATATAAATGGTTCAGAGATCATAAAATAATTACTGTTGCCTGTCACAAATTTTTTTTAACATCTATTAACGTAGCCCCTTTAATATAATTAATAATGAATGCCGTTCTCTTCACAAAATTAAACAATAGTTTGCACACTAATATATTGATAAAATAGTATTTTCCAGATACTGTATGAGAATTATACAGTCACATTATTATGACTTCCAGCTAATAGCCTGAGTAACCTCTGTGTGCAGCAGAGACAGCAGCTAGATGGGCTTAACTGTCATTTTAGACACACGTCTGGTATCCCCCAGGTTCATTTTGATGTGAGCTGCTCCACTGCTGAGTGTCGGTTAGCCCTCATACACCTTCGTAGTCGATGTTCATATCTCACATCAATGGCATTTTCATCAGCAGGCACATTATAATATGAACAGATTAACTCAGAATACAGGTTGAACCCGATGGGCAGTTTGCCTCTTTTCAACCCCACTGACTATGTAATTGTGGGGGTCATTCCGAGTTGATCGCACGCTGCAACTTTTTGCAGCCCATCCGATCAACTAGACGCCACCTATGGGGGAGTGTTTTTTTGCATAACAAGGCTGCTATCGCTTGTGCAGCCCTGCTATGCAGAAAAAGTTTTGTGCAGAACAAGACCAGGGTATGAGTTACTTACCCTGTGCGATGAATCCAGCGTTGAAGGTCCGGAATTGATGTCAGACATCCGCCCTCCAAACGCCTGGACACACCTCTGTTCGCCGCACCACTCCCAGAAAACGGTCAGTTGACGCCCCGGAACGCTCTCCTCTTGTCAATCTTGCAATCGTGGCAGCGATCGCTTTCTTTGCTCGGCTTGTCGTTGCCCAGCGGTGGCCGTCGCTGGCCAACGACGCGCCTGCGCATTGCGGCCGCCGCGCGTATGCAGAACTGACCCATTTGCACTGCTGCAAAAAGCAGCAGCGTGCGAACGGGCCGGAATGATCCCTTATGTAAGGTGGTAGATCATCTGGTGTAAGCAGCATTGGCCTATATTGCTAACATATGTAAAATAGCATTTGTGCTAGAAACTTCCATAATCATAAGCCAATCATAGGCAAACTGTACTAGAGGAGGAGTAGCATGATGCTGCTGATCAATATGAGCAAACAGAAGTGAATGGTAGTCCCAATGTGGATGAATAGGATTATGCGTAAAAGATATGAACAGTATAGAAAATAAGACCACATAGTTATGTTAAATGTTGGTAATGCACTGCAAGTGCAAAAAACTTGAATGTATTTAAATTAGAGATGAGCGGTATCGGTTCGTCGAGATCCGAACCCCCCGAACTTCACCTATTTTACACGGTTCCGAGGCAGCCTCGGAGCTTCCCGCCTTGCTCGGTTAACCTGAACGCGGACGAACGTCATCATCCCGCTGTCGGACTCTCGCGAGATTCGTATTCTATATAAAGAGCCGCGCGTCGCCGCCATTTTCACTCATGCATTGGAGATTGAACGGAGAGGACGTGGCTATGTTCTCTGCCTGAAAAGATCCATATCTGTGCTCAGTGTGCTGCAAATATCTGTGCTCAGTGTGCTACAAATATCTGTGCTCAGTGTGCTGCAAATATCTACGTTCTCTGCCTGAAAAGCTCCATATCTTTGCTCAGTGTGTTGCAAATATCTGTGCTCAGTGTGCTGCATTTTGGTGACCAACAGTATATAGTTGCACAGTACAGTAGGCCATTGCTGTATCTTGCAGCTCTGTGTCACTGCAAGTATCCATTCCATATCTGTGCGGCATTTTTGTGAGCAGTATATAGTAGTACAGTGCAGCATTTTGGTGACCAACAGTATATAGTTGTACATTACAGTAGGCCATTGCTGTATCTTGCAGCTCTGTGTCACTGCAAGTATCTATTCCATATCTGTGCTGCATTTTTTGGTGAGCAGTATATATAGTAGTACAGTGCAGCATTTTAATGACCAACAGTACATAGTTGCACAGTACTGTAGGCCATTGCTGTATCTTGCAGCTCCGTGTCACTGCAAGAATCCATTCCATATCTATGCTGCATTTTTGTGAGCAGTATATATAGTAGTACAGTGCAGCATTTTGGTGACCAACAGTATATAGTTGTACAGTACAGTAGGCCATTGCTGTATCTTGCAGCTCTGTGTCACTGCAAGTATCCATTCCATATCTGTGCTGCATTTTTCTGAGCAGTATATATAATAGTACAGTGCAGCATTTTGGTGACCAACCGTATATAGTTGTACAGTACAGTAGGCCATTGCTATTGATATAATAATATTACTGGCATATAATTCCACACATTAAAAAATGGAGAACAAAAATGTGGAGGGTAAAATAGGGAAAGATCAAGATCCACTTCCACCTAGTGCTGAAGCTGCTGCCACTAGTAATGGCAGAGACGATTCAATGCCATCAACGTTGTCTGCCAAGGCCGATGCCCAATGTCATAGTAGAGATCATGTAACATCCAAAAACCTAAAGTTCAGTAAAATGAACCAAAAATCTAAATTAAAAGCGTCTGAGGAGAAGGGTAAACTTGCCAATATGCCATTTATGACACGGAGTGGCAAGGAACGGCTGAGGCCCTGGCCTATGTTCATGGCTAGTGGTTCAGCTTCACATGAGGATGGAAGCACTCATCCTCCCGCTAGAAAACTGAAAAGAGTTAAGATGGCAAAAGCTCAGCAAAGAACTGTGCATTCTTTTAAATCACAAATCCCCAAGGAGAGTCCAATTGTGTCGGTTGCGATGCCTGACCTTCCCAACACTGGACGGGAAGAGGTGGCTCCTTCCACCATTTGCACGCCCCCTGGAAGTGTTGGAAGGAGCACCCACAGTCCAGTTCCTGATAGTCAAATTGAAGATGTCACTGTTGAAGTACACTAGGATGAGGATATGGGTGTTGCTTGCGCTGAGGAGGAAATTGAAAAGGAGGATTCTGATGGTGAGGTGGTTTGTTTAAGTCAGGCACTCGGGGAGACACCTGTTGTCTGTGGGATGAATATGGCCATTGACATGCCTGGTCAAATTACAAAAAAAAAATCACCTCTTCGGTGTGGAATTATTTTAACAGAAATGCGGACAACAGGTGTCAAGCCGTGTGTTGCCTTTGTCAAGCTGTAATAAGTAGGGGTAAGGACGCTTACCACCTAGGAACATCCTCCCTTATATGTCACCTGGAGCGCATTCATCAGAAGTCACTGACAAGTTCAAAAACTTTGAGTGACAGCGGAAGCAGTCCACTGACAACTAAATCCCTTCTTCCTATTGTACCCAAGCTCCTGCAAACCACACCACCAACTCCCTCAGTGTCAATTTCCTCCGTAGACAGGAATGCCAATAGTCCTGCAGGCCATGTCACTGGCAAGTCTGATGAGTCCTCTCCTGACTGGGATTCCTCCGATGGATCCTTGAGTGTAACGCCTACTGCTGCTGGGAGTCGATCATCATCCCAGAGGAAAAGTCAGAAGACCAATTGTACTAGTTCCAGTAAGCAATTGACTGTCCAACAGTCCTTTGCGAGGAAGATGAAATATCATAGCAGTCATCCTGTTGCAAAGCGAAAAACTCAGGCCTTTTCAGCTGTGTTGGTGTTAGACATGCGTCCGGTATCCGGCGTTAGTTCACTAGGACTTAGAGAATTTCTTGAGGTAGTGTGTCCCCGGTACCAAATACCATCTAGGTTCACTTCTCTAGGCAGGCGATACCGAGAATGTACACTGACGTCAGAAAAAGACTCACCAGTGTCCTAAAAAATGTAGTTGTACCCAATGTCTACTTAACCACGGGCATATGGACAAGTGGAGCAGAGCAGACTCAGGACTATATGACTGTGACAGCCCACTGGGTAGATGTATTGCCTCCCGCAGCAACAACAGCAGCGGCGGCACCAGTAGCAGCATCTCGCAAACGTCAACTTGTTCCTAGGCAGGCTACGCTTTGTATCACCGCTTTCCATAAGAGGCACACAGCTGACAACCTCTTACGGAAACTGAGGAACATCATCGCAGAATGGCTTACCCCAATTGGACTCTCCTGGGGATTTGTGACATCGGACAACGCCACCAATATTGTGCGTGCATTACATGTGGGCAAATTCCAGCATGTCCCATGTTTTGCACATACATTGAATTTGGTGGTGGAAATTTTTTTTAAAAACGACAGGGGCGTGCAAGAGATGGTGTCGGTGGCCTGAAGAATTGCGGGCCACTTTCGGCATTCAGCCACCGCGTGCCGAAGACTGGAGCACCAGCAAACACTCCTGAACCTACCCCGCCATCATCTGAAGCAAGAGATGGTAACGAGGTGGAATTCAACCATTCAAGCCTATACATCTGCCTACGATATAGGCAAATGAAGGGGAATGCACCTGACTCAAGCGCAGTGGAGATTGATTTCAATGTTGTGCAAGGTTCTGCAACCCTTTGAACTTGCCACACGTGAAGTCAGTTCAGACACTGCCAGCCTGAGTCAGGTCATTCCCCTCATCAGGCTTTTGCAGAAGCAGCTGGAGAGATTGAAGGAGGAGCTGAAACGGAGCGATTCCGCTAGGCATGTGGGACTTGTGGATGGAGCCCTTCATTTGCTTAACCAGGATTCACGGGTGGTCAATCTGTTGAAATCAGAGCACTACATTTTGGCCACCGTGTTCGATCCTAGGTTTAAAGCCTACATTGTATCTCTCTTTCCGGCAGACACAAGTCTGCAGAGGTTCAAAGACCTGCTGGTGAGACACTTGTCAACGCAAGCGGAACGTGACCCGTCAACAGCTCCTCCTTCACATTCTCCCACAACTGGGGCTGCGAGGAAAAGGCTAAGAATTCCGAGCCCACCCGCTGGCGGTGATGCAGGGCAGTCTGGAGCGAGTGCTGACATCTGGTCCGGACTGAAGGACCTGCCAACGATTACTGACATGTCGTCTACTGTCACTGCATATGATTCTGTCACCATTGAAAGAATGGTGGAGGATTATATGAGTGACAGCATCCAAGTAGGCACGTCAGACAGTCCGTACGTATACTGGCAGGAAAAAGAAGCAATTTGGAGGCCCTTGCACAAACTGGCTTTATTTTACCTAAGTTGCCCCCCCTCCAGTGTGTACTCCAAAAGAGTGTTTAGTGCAGCCGGTCACCTTGTCAGTGATAGGCGTACGAGGTTACTTCCACAAAATGTGGAGAAGATGATGTTCATCAAAATGAATTATAATCAATTCCTCCATGGAGACATTCACCAGCAATTGCCTCCAGAAAGTACACAGGGACCTGAGATGGTGGATTCCAGTGGGGACGAATTAATACTGCATGAGGGGGATGTACACAGTGAAAGGGGTGAGGAATCGGAGAATGATGATGAGGTGGCCATCTTGCCTCTGTAGAGCCAGTTTGAGCAAGGAGAAATTGATTGCTTCTTTTTTTGGTGGGGGTCCAAACCAACCAGTCATTTCAGCCACAGTCGTGTGGCAGACCCTGTAGCTGAAATGATGGGTTTGTTAAAGTGTGCATGTGTTAGGGTCTCCTGCCCTGTGCTGCCACGTCGTCATGGCAACCGGGAGACAAGTGCTAGCGGAGTAACCTGAGCGCAGCTGATACTCCGGTTCGGGTCTTTTGCTGTACAGTGGTTAAAGGCTTTGTGCACGGCAGGGGATCCGGTGCTGGTTTTTGTGCTCACAGTCTGTGAGGTCTGAGTGGGGCGTGGACAGCACCTGCTATATAAACCCTCTTCTCAGGTTAAGCAGATGCTGCTGAATCTTTGTTGGTTAGTCAGTTCCTGAAAGTTAGCCAGTACTGTGTAGCTTTGTATTTGTTTGTTGCTTACTGCAAATAGGCCTTGGGATTTGGTACTACACTCTGCCAATCCAGACCTAGCAGTAAGACTGGAGTCAGTCGTTTAACTTGCTGGGGTTCTTTTGCTACTCTGTGAACTTAGCAAGTTTGCGGCTGTATTCTCAGACTTGCCTGCCAAAATCCTTTCTCACTGTGCAAGGTGTTCAGGTGTCAGTTTAGTGGCAGTAAACTGAACCAGTGCACTGCAAGTGAGGACTAGGATTGTGGAGACTCTCCTTGTGTCTATTATTCCATCTCTGACCAAGGAGTTTACTGCCACACCCGTTGGTAACCCTTTAGGGTTTTGCTGTTGCCCTTAGCAACGGCATTTTGGGTTCTCTACGTATTAAAACACAACATCTCGCTTCTTTCCATCTGAGCATTCCTAATACTAGGGAGACACCCAGTTTCTTAGCCTCTGGGCTTCTCTGTTCACTTTGTGTTGATTTTGTTACCCTATCACCTTCTGTGTACGTAATGTCATATTCCCCAGTCTGTCTGTGAGTTCATTTGTTTTGCATCCCTCTCCGTTCAGACACCAGTACATTCCTGCAGGCACTGGTGTGCATAACATATTCAGCAGCCCAATACTCCTGTTGAAATTTTGTGGGAATATGGAGCATACCCCTCAAAATACTTTGCAACAGGTTGTCGATCTGGTGCAGGTCTTGACTCGACAATTTAATGATTTGTCCATTAAAATGCACACCTCCCAGGCCGCTGGCGGAGCTCCCGCAGCAGCAGCACCTTCAGGGGTTAAGGAGCCGAAAGTAAATATCCCGGATCGTTTTTCTGGAGATCGCTCGCAGTTCTTTTGTTTCAAGGAGAGCTGCAAGCTATATTTTCAGCTTAGGCCTCAGTCTTCTGGGTCGGAGATTCAGCGGGTGGGCATAGTGATTTCCTTGCTACAAGGAGACCCACAGGTCTGGGCATATGGGTTGCAGCCTGACTGTCCGTCGCTTAAAAGTGTTGATGCTTTTTTTTACGGCACTGGGCATGTTGTATGATGACCCTGACAAGACGGCCTCAGCCGAGGCTCAGATTTCGATCCTTAAGCAAGGGCGAAGGCCAGTTGAGGTTTACTGTACGGAGTTTCGGAGGTTGGCCCATGATACCCAGTGGAATGACCCAGCCCTGAGACACCAGTACCGAAGAGGTCTTTCTAACCAGATAAAAGACCAACTGGTACAATATCCCTTGCCTGATAGCTTGGATCAGCTCATGCAGTTATCCATCCGGGTGGACAGACGGCTGAGAGAGCATAGGCTTGAAAGGGAGACCGAGGTTTCCTTCTTTCCCAAGGGAACCTCAGACTCTGAGGAATTTTCCGAGGAGCCTATGCAGATTGGGGCTACCCGCCTCTCCTCGCGTGAGAAGACGCGGAGGAGACAGCAGGGGTTGTGTTTGTACTGTGGGAATAAAGGTCATGTGGTAGTATCATGCCCAGAAAAGCCGGAAAACTTCAGGGCCTGAGGGTGATGGGAAATATCCTGTCAGGCCAGAAGTCAGAATTTCCCAAGAAGACTTTTATCATTCCGGTGACCTTGAAGATCCTCGGTCAAACTGTCAAGACTGAGGCCTTTGTGGACAGTGGGGCCGACGGGGTTTTTATGGACCGCCAATTCGCCCTGAAACACTCTGTTCCCTTAGTACCCTTGGCATCGGAAATTGAGATCTGTGGGTTAAACGGGGAACCATTATCCCAGGGTAAAATTACCTCTTGCACTAGCCAGATTTCTTTGTTTATTGGAGCTACACACTCTGAAAAATTGTCCTTTTATGTGACTGTCTGTACTTTTGCCCCATTGGTGTTGGGGTTACCCTGGTTAAGGGCCCACAATCCTCAATTTGACTGGGTCTCTGGGGAGATTCTTAGTTGGGGTACTGATTGTTTCAGGAGTTGCTTGAGCCTTCCAGTCAGGCTTTCGCAGCTAAGTTTGCCAGGACTGCCAGGATGTTATGCAGATTTTGCGGACGTGTTCTCCAAAAAAGTTGCAGAGGTACTACCTCCCCATCGCCCCTATGACTGTGCCATTGATTTGTTGCCGAATGCTAAGCTTCCCAAGAGCAGGTTGTACTCCCTGTCACGTCCTGAGACTCAGGCTATGGCAGAGTACATTCAGGAGAACTTGGCTAAGGGATTTATCAGACCTTCACAGTCTCCAGTTGGGTCGGGGTTCTTCTTCGTGGGTAAAAAGGACGGTTCGTTGCGACCCTGCATCGACTTCAGGGAATTGAACCGTATCACGATTAAAAACTCATACCCACTGCCTCTCATTTCGGTCTTGTTTGACCAGCTTCGTACTGCCACCATTTTTTCTAAGATTGACCTACGCGGTGCGTACAATCTAATCCGAATAAGAGAGGGGGATGAATGGAAGACTGCCTTTAATACCCACTCAGGGCATTATGAATATTTGGTGATGCCTTTTGGGCTCTGTAATGCCCCGGCAGTCTTCCAGGATTTCATGAACGATGTGCTCAGGGAATATTTGGATAGATTCTTAGTTGTATACTTAGATGACATCCTAATCTTCTCCCATTCCCTGGAGGAACATCGGAAGCATGTACGCTTAGTCCTCCAGAAACTCAGAGACCACCGGCTTGGGGCGAAGCTGGAGAAGTGCGAATTTGAAGTTCAGCAAATCGCATTTCTAGGATATATTATCTCCCCAGAAGGTTTCCAAATGGAGGGTTCCAAGGTACAGGCAGTCCTGGATTGGGTGCAGCCCACTAGTTTGAAGGCGCTTCAGCGTTTCCTGGGCTTTGCAAATTTTTATAGACGATTTATCGCTGGATTTTCATCTATAGTGGCGCCCTTGGTGGCACTCACTAAGAAAGGGGCAGATGTTGCTCACTGGTCTTGTGAGGCCAAAGCGGCTTTTGCCCGTCTCAAAAGGGCATTTGTCTCGGCCAAGGTGCTGCGACACCCAGATCCAGAGCGTCCTTTTGTGGTGGAGGTGGATGCCTCTGAGATGGGTATTGGGGCAGTGCTCTCTCAGATGGGAGTGTCTGATAATCGCCTTCATCCCTGTGCTTACTTTTCCCGTAAATTTTCGCCTGCCGAGATGAATTATGACGTGGGTAACCGGGAATTGTTGGCTATTAAGGATGCACTCGAGGAGTGGAGACACTGGCTTGAGGGGGCTAAGTTTGTGGTCTCAATTCTCACCGACCATAAGAATTTGGCATATTTAGAGTCAGCGAAGCGTCTCAATGCCAGGCAGGCACGATGGGCTTTGTTTTTTGCTCGCTTTAATTTTTTGATAACATATCGCCCTGGGTCAAAAAACATCAAGGCTGATGCGCTCTCGCGGAGTTTTGCTCCAATCCAGGAGACCACCGAGGAGCCATTGCCCATTGTGTCCCCATCATGTATTAAAGTGGGCATTACCCAGGACCTCTTGTCATTAGTCCTTAGAGCACAGGAGCAGGCTCCTCCAGACCTTCCGGTAGGTCTTTTGTTTGTGCCTCCTAGGTTAAGACAGCGAGTGTTCCTGGAATTCCATGCCAAGAAGTCGTCAGGTCACCCGGGTATTGACAGAACTCGGGAGTTGCTATCTATGGCGGTGTGGTGGCCCTCGGTGGCTAAGGATGTGGATCAGTGGGTTCGGGCATGTGACATCTGTGCCCGAAATAAGACTCCTAGAGGGGTTCCTGTTGGCCCATTACATCCACTCTCTATTCCATCTAAGCCATGGACCCACATTTCAATGGATTTTGTGGTGGACTTGCCGAAATCCTCGGGGATGACAGCCATCTGGGTTGTCGTTGACAGGTTTTCAAAGATGGCGCACTTCGTTCCACTGGTTGGGCTGCCATTGGCCAGACGCCTGTCTGAATTATTTATGCTGCATGTTGTGCGCCTCCACGGGTTGCCACTTGATGTGGTCTCTGACCGCGGATCCCAGTTTGTGGCCAAATTCTGGAGGGCATTTTGTTCTGATCTCCAGATTTCTGTCAGCTTGTCGTCAGGCTACCATCCGCAGTCTAATGGGCAGACTGAAAGGGTGAACCAGTCCTTGGAGCAGTTCCTCAGGTGTTATGTCTCCAAGTGTCAGACTGACTGGGTTGCTCATCTGTCCATGGCGGAGTTTGCCTATAACAACGCGGCTCACTCTGCTACAGGGATCTCTCCCTTCCTTTGTGTGTATGGGCATCATCCTAAGGCCAATTCTTTTGACCCCCTGGACTCCACGCCTGGTGGTTCCTCTGTGGTTTCGGTCCTTAGGGGTATTTGGAGGAAAGTGAAGAAAGCCCTTGTGTCTGTGTCATTAGTGACCAAAAGGGTTTTTGATAAGCAGAAAAGACCCTGCAGCTTCAAATTAGGAAACTTCGTCTGGTTGTCTACCAAGAATTTGAAGTTGAGACAGCCATCTCATAAGTTAGGCCCCCGGTTCATCGGCCCTTATAAGATCACTAGGGTTATCAATCCGGTGGCATTTCAGTTAGATCTGCCTCGTTCTTTGGGTATCAATAAAACATTTCATTGTTCCCTTTTAAAACGGGCGATTAGTAATCCTTCTTCCAGTGGAAGACCTTCTCCTCTTCTGATACGTGGCCAGAGGGAGTTTGTTGTTGAAAGGATTCTTGACTCCAAGATGGTTCGGGGTCGGCTGTCATTTTTGGTGCACTGGAAGGGGTATGGCCCGGAGGAGCGTCGTGAGTGCGCAGTTGTGATCTTCATGCCCCCAGACTGATACTCTCTTTCTTCTCGCAGTTCCCCGATAAACCCGGTGGTAGAGGTTCTTTGACCCCTCGTCAGAGGGGGGGTACTGTTAGGGTCTCCTGCCCTGTGCTGCCACGTCGTCATGGCAACCGGGAGACAAGTGCTAGCGGAGTAACCTGAGCGCAGCTGATACTCCGGTTCGGGTCTTTTGCTGTGCAGTGGTTACAGGCTTTGTGCACTGCAGGGGATCCGGTGCTGGTTTTTGTGCTCACAGTCTGTGAGGTCTGAGTGGGGCGTGGACAGCACCTGCTATATAAACTCTCTTCTCAGGTTAAGCAGATGCTGCTGAATCTTTGTTGGTTAGTCAGTTCCTGAAAGTTAGCCAGTACTGTGTAGCTTTGTATTTGTTTGTTGCTTACTGCAAATAGGCCTTGGGATTTGGTACTACACTCTGCCAATCCAGACCTAGCAGTAAGACTGGAGTCAGTCGTTTAACCTGCTGGGGTTCTTTTGCTACTCTGTGAACTTAGCAAGTTTGCGGCTGTATTCTCAGACTTGCCTGCCAAAATCCTTTCTCACTGTGCAAGGTGTTCAGGTGTCAGTTTAGTGGCAGTAAGCTGAACCAGTGCACTGCAAGTGAGGACTAGGATTGTGGAGACTCTCCTTGTGTCTATTATTCCATTTCTGACCAAGGAGTTTACTGCCACACCCGTTGGTAACCCTTTAGGGTTTTGCTGTTGCCCTTAGCAACGGCATTTCGGGTTCTCTACGTATTAAAACACAACATCTCGCTTCTTTCCATCTGAGCATTCCTAATACTATGGAGACACCCAGTTTCTTAGCCTCTGGGCTTCTCTGTTCACTTTGTGTTGATTTTGTTACCCTATCACCTTCTGTGTACGTAATGTCATATTCCCCAGTCTGTCTGTGAGTTCATTTGTTTTGCATCCCTCTCCGTTCAGACACCAGTACATTCCTGCAGGCACTGGTGTGCATAACAGCATGTCCTGTTTATACAACATAAGTGTGGGTGGGAGGGCCCAAGGACAATTCCATCTCCACCTCTTTTTTTATTTTTATTTATCTTTGCATCATGTGATGTTTGCGGCCAATTTTTTGAAGTGCCATCCTGTCTGACACTGCAGTGCCACTCCTAGATGGGCCAGGTGTTTGTGCCGCCCACTTGGGTCGCTTAGCCTAGTCATCCAACGACCTCGGTGCAAATTTTAGGACTAAAAATAATATTGTGAGGTGTTAGGTGTTCAGAATAGACTGGCAATGAGTGGAAATTATGGTTATTGAGGTTAATAATACTATAGGATCAAAATTACCCCCAAATTCTGTGATTTAAGCTGTTTTTGAGGGGTTTTTGAAAAAAAATATCCAAATCCAAAACACACCCGAATCCGACAAAAAAATTTCATGGAGGTTTTGCCAAAACGCGCCTGAATCCAAAACACGGCCGCGGAACCGAATCCAAAATCAAAACACAAAACCCGAAAAATTTCCGGTGCACATCTCTAATTTAAATAGGATTAGCAATTGAAACTAACAATAGTGCATTAGTCATGGAGTTGGGATTTTGAGTGTAAATTTTAATTAGAGAGATAAATATTTTACAAAAATGGGTATATTTATAGTTTTTCAATGTTGGGTGAAGGAACCTAATTTTTGATCTAATCCGTACTAGAGTACCCATTAATAGGGAATCTGTAGGGACTGTCTACAGTGATTAATGTGGGCTAATTTGTATTCAGGTATGTATGAACTTGAATATGTTAGTATATGTGGTGGCAGTATGAGTGTACATTGTATTGATGAGACATGCATGTGTGTAGCAGGAGGGATCCACCAACACAGGGATGAAAAGGAAGGTGTGAGGACACCTAATTGCTGCAGTGGAGAGTCAGTCTGAAAGACTCTGCAGTCAGGTTAGGCTGTGGCCTGTGTATTCTGCCCAACCAGGGTTGGGAATGCCAGTCAGAGCTCAGTATGCTAGGAAGCTTGAGTCTACAGTATACCTGTAGGAGACAGATAAGGCCACCAAACTCTAGGCTGGAGATACATGTGCTGAAAAAAAGCCAGTCTGGAGCCTGTGATAAACCTACAAAGAAGCAGGCAGAAACTTTGAGAAATGTTAGTTACAAACTAGCTGCCCAAGGATAGCCAGGGTCGGAGAAGTGAGTCATGCCCCTACGTGTTTGTTGTTTTGTTTCATTTATGCTCCCAGTAAAGGACCATTTTATTTATTTACCTGAAAAGGTGTGTTTAGCTCCTGATAAAGCACCTAGACACTGCACCACTACACCTCGCTACCAAACTAATTACCCCAAGTCATCACATTATGGTGGAGAATTGGCTTGCAAAATGTCTCAGCAGAAAGTGTATACAGCAGCTTAATGGAAATATGGATACTTACTGCACCTGCATTATAGAATGCTCATCAAGGTCGTAAGTGGAAACAAAGCCTGTTTTGAAATGTTTAAATGGAAAATTATCTACTTATATGCAAAAACTTTATGCAAAGTGCAAGTGTATGGAGATTGCCAGCTATGAGGTACTGTATATACTGTGTCCTTGAAAAGAAATGTGTGACATCACAAATATTGAAAATTTATGCCAATAAAAAAAAAAAAATGTTTACATTTGTTGCAGCAGAGAAAGGATTTATGGAAAAAAACTGTTTTATCTTGCTGAAGTCTCAAGCCTATGCCTTCTCGTTAGTGCAAAGTGTGTCTAATCAAGTTGCTGTGTTTAAAATGTGCTGAGAACTGTGCTATTGGGAAAAGGTACATTTAAAATTTAGAAACAAAGGTATAAAGAACAGCAGCGCTCGTGGGAAACAAAACTTTAAAAATAAGTGCAGAGCTAATAAAATTAAATCATTTAATATGACATTTTAACATCACACAATAAAAACATAATAAAACTGATTGAATAAGGATTACTTAATCACTGGATGACCGCACTGAAGTTCAGAAGTTGAGAAAAAAA
Source organism: Pseudophryne corroboree (assembly GCF_028390025.1). Classification (NCBI taxonomy): domain Eukaryota; kingdom Metazoa; phylum Chordata; class Amphibia; order Anura; family Myobatrachidae; genus Pseudophryne; species Pseudophryne corroboree. Next base: position 396,342,956 of record NC_086448.1, read on the forward strand.
CGTTACATTAAACGTTAAAATGTTACCAGTCCGCAGAGTTTTAATTGCTATGATGAGTAACCAGACTGTGGTAGTTATCCTTAATGTGCAGGCAGACTGGATACAATAATATCAGGTGGCAACTTGTAGCATGTGCCGTGAATAATAAAAATAAAATGTTACAGAGTATCTCACCACATGGATATATAATATCAATTGGAGTTGAATGGTGAGGCTCCCGGAACGAGGATTCATCCAAAACAGTATATAAAAAAAACATAAATTCATAAATGTTAAAAAAAATGTACCCAGGTAAATGTCAGGATATATGAGATCTCTCACTAGAGGAGTCCATTCCTATGTTTCCCCTATATTATGGATACATGTTCAATGACCAGTAGGTGATATTACTGTGGATTTTGGAGGTCCAGAAGATGGTATATGGACTAATTCACCGTTAGAGGGAATGATGTTTTGTTTTGCAAGTCCTGTTTCAGGTAGCAATATATAGTGCATGTCCTTTTCCAGGTAGCACCTCATGCATTACGGTGTGAAATGTCCTCCATCAATGAAGATGACTGGATTCCTCTTTAGGCTTGGCAATTACTACAGAAGTCTGGGGATGGTTTGGCTCCTTTATTCCAGGGTCCTGACGTTAGGTTGCACCACAACTGACGTGTTTCACTGCCTTAAAACTGCCTTAAAACTGCAGCTTTCTCAAAGGACTTTTTTTAACATTTATGAATTTATGTTCTTCTCTATACTGTTTTGGATGTATATGTGAATTTTATTATTAAACAGTAATTATTAATTGTTAAATTTCCCTCAAATTGAGCGCAGCCTCTTTTTATTGTTCTTATTGTGTCATTTATGGGTTTGACTCCCCCACGTTTTTAAGGCAGCTGCTCAGTGAGACATCCCATGTCAATACGCCTGGATGCACCTAGGTATAGCTTTCCTTTTTCTTAACTTTAGCATTATACCTGCATTAAATGAAGTGAAGACCAATCTAACTTCATCACATCTACCAACATTCATAACAAAATAAGCTGTTGGGGTCCTCCAGTTACTCCTACCAACTCATACCACCAGAAGCTTCACTGACATTTTCTACATTTAAGGTCCATGCTATACACCTCTTCCAACCTGTTCACCTTAAAATAGCTGTCATTTACTGTCTACCTGGCATTCCCATTAAATTGTGAAATGTATTCACTGTGCTATACCTATTTAGCAGCTCAATAAATTATGCAAATATATAAAACTGAAAATGAGCGCTTGAAGTAAAATATAATGTGTTAAATGTAATGTGGCACCTGAAAAGAAAAAGAAAATTGGTTAATAAAATGTTTAAGCTCTTTTAGTGATAAACTGGAGTGGTTGCCAGTGACAATGGTGTTTGGCTGCACCTCTTGGACCTCACTTTCGCTACCTCTAAGTAAGCATTTACCACGAACTGCTGACTTAGAGGTAGGGAGAGTGAGGTCCATGAGGTGCAGCCAAACACCATTGTCACTGTCAACCATTCCAATTTATCATTAAAAGAGCATAAACATTTTATTAATTAGTTTTTTTTTCTTTTCAGATGCCACGTTATATATAACACAATGCACTTTGAGTACTCATTTTCAGTTTTATATATTCCCATCAAATTACTTGATCACTTTGCTTCCTGGCTCACTCACTTCCTCCTTTCAGACATTTCCTCTATTATCTCAGGTAATTTCAACATCCCAATTGATATTCCCACACAATCTGCCTCCCAGTGGACCTCCTCACCCTCCTATGTAAGTGAGCACTAATTGAATCTGGTAATTACCATTGTGAAATTTCTAACTTCTCCAACTACCCATTCCTTCTTTATGACCATCACCTGATTTTAACTTATTCCTCTCTGCTTCCTCATCTCTACCTCCTAAGGCTTGCATCACTAAGCGTAACATTGAGGCTATCAACAGTACTTCCTTATTCTCCCTGCTTGGCTCCCTTTTTGCCTTGAACAAGCCACTTCTCTATAAAATACCTCCCTTACTTCTGCTCTTGACAATATTTCCCCCCTCGCATATCATCACCTCAACCCCGGCAATCCAAATTAACCAGATATCTGAATTGTTTTTTACTTGGGAGTACAGTGGAGGAAATCATGCTCTAAAGCAGATTTCCTGAATTTCAAATGTATGTACTCATCCGACAGTGCTGTCCTTTCCCTCCCAAAACAGTCATACTTCAAGCACCTCATCTTCTCCCAGTCTTCGAACCCTCTGCATCTCTTTGCCACTGTCAACTCCCTCCTCTGCCCTCTCCCACCTCGACTCCCTTCTTTACTTTCTGCCCTTGACTTTATCATATGCTTCATCTCTAAAATTGACTACATATGCCACAACATCACATCCCAACCTCCAACCTCTCTGACCATTCCTTCTCTATCTCCTTTCATGACTCCACCTCTCACGCACTTTTTCTAACAGTAGGTGTCCCACAAGGTTCTGTTCTTGGACTTCTCTTTTTCTCTATATGTCCTCTTTAGGTGCGCTCATTCGCTATTTTGACTTACAATATCATCTATGCTGATGATACTCAAGTCTAACTTTCCTCTCCTGATCTCTCCCCCTCTCTCCTCACTGTCTCTCTGCTATCTCTTCTTGGATGTCCTAGTGCTTTCTTAAATGTAACATGTCTAAGGCTGAGCTGATCATCTTCCCAACCTCTCGCATAACCTTACCTAGTACAATTTCATTATCTATTAATTGCACCACTATCTCCTTTAGCCCCCAAGTATGCTGTCTTGGAGTTATCTTTGTTTCCTCCTTCTCCTTCAAACTACACACTCAGCAGCTCTCACAATCATGCTACTTCCATCTCAAAAATATTTCCAGGATCAGATGCTTTCACCCTGGATGCCACTAAGACCCTTATAAACTCACTGGTCATCTCCAGATTGGACTACTGTAATGTTCTCCTATCTGGCCTCCCTGACAAATGCCTCTCTCCACTCCATTCTATCCTCAATGCTGCAGCCCGGCTCATCTTCTATTGCAAATGTACTACGTCCACCTCCCCTCTCTTACTAGCTTTACACTGGCTCCCTTTCCCCTCTCAAATCCAATTTAAGCTTCTTCCACTCACTTGCAAAGACCTCACCCATTAGTCTCCCATTAATATATCTGACCATATCACCCTTTAGACTCCACCCACTCTCTTCAGTCCACAAATGCATGCTGCCACTCCTGTCCACTAATCGCTGCCTCCGTTCCAACTAACCAACCACTCCTGCCTCCGATATTCTGGCCGTGGTGCTTCCTACCTCTGGAATTCTCTACCTCTTCCTACCAGACTATTCTCTTCTCTACAAAACTTTAAATGGGCTTTCAAGACCCACTTTTTCATCAAACCCAGTCATCTCTCCTCCTAACCCTCTGTTCCATGCTCACTGTCTATTCCATCTGTATCACCCGTCTGTCTTCCCCTCCCCTTCAGGCAGTAAGCTCTCATGAGTGTGGCCCTTTCCTCTCATGTGCATTTCCTGCTCTTACTTAGACTATCTTCTACTCCATGCTCCCTACAAATGCACCTAACTCTGCCACCCTGATGCTTATCTTGGTGTCATATCCCCTGATACAGAAATGTTTATATACCATGTACTGTACTTGTCCTACATTATCTTTTGCTGAAATCGCAGCAGATATCTTTGACATGATCTGTGGAACCCCTGTAATACTTTCAGGGGACACTTACAGTTTAAGGTATCCTGCTTTTTCAGGTGATTTCCCACATACTGTGTATAATAAATACATAACATGTAACAATATGTTATGTAGAAGACAAAGAGACAGGATCCACTCATAGCTCAGACTGTGCATGGAAGGTAATGAGACTTTACAAGGTACATTTTTAGATGAATTTGGTTGGAAATGGAGAGTTCATGGGGTTAATTAGCCACACAATGTAGAGGATGGAGCTGGGTATGGAGGGAGGAGGGCCCTGTAGACAGACAAAGAAGGGCTGTGGGGAGCAAGAAGGTGGATCAGTCAGAAAAGGTATCATCTCTACCCTGAAACTGCCCACAATAACTGTAGGTGGCGGCCACAGTATGCCCCGTGACCCAGTACTTTAACTGGCGCCTCTCAAATATTTTTTTTTGGGGGGTGAGCTGCCCCCTTGCCCCCCTATTCCAGTGCCTATTAGATGAAGTACGTCACTTTGGGAAAAGTTACTTCAATTTCTTAATGCCTAACATGGTACCCAAGGATGAGTCTCAAGTACTGCATATAGAAAGAAAACCATTCAAGTTGTACCATAAAGTCAGGAAAAAAGTTAGAAGAAAAGGAAGCCACAGAACCTGGAAATTAAGATTTTAATTACCTACCAGTAAATTCTTTTCTCGTAGTCCGTAGAGGTAGCTGGGGTCCACATTAGTACCATGGGGTATAGATGGGTCCACTTGGAGCCATGGGCACTTTAAGAGATTAATAGGGTTTTCTGGCTCCTCCCTCTATGCCCCTCCTACCAGACTCAGTCTAGAAACTGTGCCCGAGGAGACGGACATACTTCGAGAGAAGTAAATTCACAGATAGTGGTGAGATTCACACCAGCTCACATGTACAACAAAAAGAAAGCCGAGCTAACCGACTTGGAATGATTCAGCAACGGCTGAGCTAACAAACTGAACCAAGTAACAATGCAGGAAAATGAAACAATGGGCACACGCCCAGCATTCTCTACAGACTACGAGAAAAGGATTTACCGGTAGGTAATTAAAATCCTATTTTCTCTTACGTCCTAGAGGATGCTGGGGTCCACATTAGTACCATGGGGATGTACCAAAGCTCCCAGTACGGAAGTAAGAGTGCTGAGGTTCCTGTAGAACTGATTGACCAAACTTAAGGTCCTCAGAGGCCAAAGTATCGAACTTGTAGAACTTAGCAAACGTGTTCGAGCCTGACCAAGTAGCTGCTCGGCAAAGCTGTAAAGCCGAGACACCCTGGGCAGCCACCCAGGAAAAACCCACTTTACGAGTAGAGTGGGCCTTAACAGATTTTGGATACGGCAAGCCTGCCGTAGAATAAGCATGCTGGATAGTGAACCTGATCCAGCGAGAAATTGTCTGCTTAGTAGCAGGACACCCAACCTTGTTGGGATCATAAAGGACAGACAGAGCGTCTGACTTCCTGTGATGAGAAGTTCTCTTCATATATATTTTCAAAGCCCTCACAACATCCATGGACTTTGAGGTAATTGAGGAGTCAGTAGCCAGTGGCCACTAGCACCACAATAGGTTGATTGATATGAAAGACTGACACAACCTTTGGAAGAAATTGCTGATGCGTTCTGAGCTCAGCTCTATCCTCATGGAAAATCAAATAGGGGCTCTTGCATGACAATGCTCCCAATTCCGACAGACGTCGAGCAGACGCCAATGCCAACAGAGTGACTGCCTTCCAAGTAAGAAACTTGATGTCGACGTCCTGTAAAGGCTCGAACCAATCCGATTGCAGGAACTGCAGTACCACATTAATATCCCAAGGTACCGTAGGAGGCACAAAGGGTGTTGAATATGCAGAACCCCTTTCAAGAATGTCTTAACCTCAGGAAGAGCCGCCAATTGTTTCTTGAAGAAAATGGACAAGGCCGAAATCTGGACCTTTATGGAGCCCAAGCGTAGGCCTACATCCACACCTGCTTGCAGAAAGAGGAGAAACTGTCTAAGTTGAAACTCCACCGCAGGAAACTTCTTGGATTCACACCAAGACACATACTTTTTCAAAATCCGATGGTAATGTTTTGACATTACTTCCTTCCTACAGGGAATACAGGCGTACAGGCGTATACAGGTGTATCAGGGTAGGAATGACCTTTTTCAGAATGCCCTTCCAAGCTAAGATCTGGTGTTCAACCTCCATGCCGTCAAACATAGCCGCGGTAAGTCTTATAGGCGAACGGCCCATGTTGGAGAAGGTCCTCGTGAAGAGGAAGAGGCCTCGGATCCTCCAGCAGTAATTCCAGAAGATCCGCGTACCACCCCATCTTGGCCAGTCCAGAGCAATGAGGATAGCCTGAACTCTTGTTCTATTTATGAGCTTGAGAATCTCTGGGCTGAGCGGAGGTGGAGGGAACACATACACCGACTGGAACGTCCACGGAGTGACTAGTGCATCCACCGCCACTGCGTGCGGGTCTCTCGACCTGGAACAGTATCTCCGAAGCTTCTTGATGAGGTGGGAGGCCATCATGTCTATCTGAGGTACACCCCATCGGCTTGACACTTCTGCGAACACCTCCGGGTGGAGCCCTATTCTCCTGGATGGAGATCGTGTCTGCTTAGGAAGTCCGCTTCCCAGTTGTCCACTCCTGGAATGAAGATTGCTGACAGCGCCACCATGTGCCTTTCTGCCCAGAGGATTCTTGTTACCTCTGACATCACAGCTCTGCTCTTTGTTCCGCCCTGTCTGTTTATGTAGGACACCGCTGTGACATTGTCCGACTGAACCTGAATGGCCTGATTTTGCCAGAGATGTGCTGCTTGTAGAAGGCCATTGTAAGTAGCCCTCAGTTCCAGAACGTTTATTGGAAGGAGAGATTCCTGACTGGACCACCTTCCTTGGACGTTTTCCCCTTGGGTGACTGCTCCCCAACCTCTGAGACTTTAAGCCGTGGTTAGAAGGATCCAACACAGAATCCCGAACCTGGTACCTTTGAGTAGGTGAGAAGTTTGTAGCCACCAGAGGATCAAAATTCTGGCTTTTGGCGACAGGCGTATCCGCTGGTGCATGGGAAGTTGTGATCCCGACCATTTGTCCAGGAGATCCAGTTGGAAGAACCTCGCATGGAATCTTCCGTACTGAAGAGCCTCGTAGGAGGCAACCATCTTCCCCAGAAGGCGGATGCACTGATGAACCGATACCCTGGACAGCTTCAGAAGTTCCCGAACCATTGATCGGATCACCAACGCCTTCTCCACTGGTAGAAACACCTTCTGCACTTCCGTATCGAGTATCATCACCAGGAAGGGCAGTCTCCGTGTTGGCTCCAAATGTGACTTTGGAAGAGTCAGGATCCACCCATGATCCTGGAGTAGTCGAGTTGATAGAGCAATACTTCTCCTTGGATGATACTTTTATCAGCAGATCATCCAAATATGGAATTATGTTCACACCCTGTTTTCGGAGGAGTAGCATCATCACCGCCATGACCTTGGTGAATACCCTCGGTGCTGTGGAGCGGCCAAATGGCAGTGCTTGGAACTTATAGTGACAGTCCAGCAGTGCAAATCTGAGATAAGCATGGTGAGGTAGCCAAATCGGAATGTGAAGGTATGCATCCTTGATATCCAGGGATACCAGGAATTGTCCCTCCTCCAGACCTGAGATCTTCGCTCTCAGAGACTTCATCTTGAATTTGAATTCCCTCTAGTAGGGGTTTAATGACTTTAGGTTTAATATCAGCCTTACCAAACTGTCCGGTTTCGGTACCACAAACAGGTTTGAGTAATAACCCTTGTGTTGTAGGTGGAGTGGAACAGGAACAATGACATTTGTTTGAACCAATTTTTGAATTTCTTCCTGTAGGATAGTGCTGTCTGTTAGTGAAACTGGTAAGCATGATTTGATAATCTGTGAGGTGGGAGTTCTTGAAATTCCAGTCTGTATCCCTGGGCCACAATATCCTTTACCCAGGGGTCTAGGCATGATGACCCCCAAACATGACTGAAAGCTTATAGCCTCGCTCCCACTTGCCCCACCTCCAGGCTGGGAGGTCCACCATCATGCTGAAGATTTTGAGGAAGCAGGACCTGGTTTCTATTCCTGGGAACCTGATTGCGCAGGTTTTCTGGACTTTCCCTGACCTCCTCTAAAGAAAGTGGGAGGGGGTTTGGATTTTTTAATTTTCCGGTCCGAAAGGACTGCAGTGTAGGTGAAGGATAAGATTTCCTAGCCAGTGGTGCTGCTGAGGGAAGAAAGGTTGACTTACCCGCAATTGCCGTGGAGATCCATGCATCCAATGCATCCCCAAACAGAGCCTGACCTGTGAAGGGTAGGTTCTCCACACTTCTCTTGGATTCCGCATCCGCAGTCCATTGGTGTAGCCAGAGTCCTCTGCGCGTCGAGGCCGCCATAGAAGTAGCCCGTGCATACAGCATGCCAAGGTCCTTCATGGCCTCCACCATGAACCTTGCAGAATACTGTATGTGACGTAAGAATAAATCAATGTCACTTCTATCCATAGTATCTAAGTCCTTTAGCAATGTGCCTGACCACTTTACTATGGCTTTAGAAATCCACGCACAAGCAATAGTGGGCCTTAAAGCAACGCTATTAGCTGTGTATAGTGATTTGAGTGTAGTCTCAATCTTGCGGTCAGCCTTTTCTTTTAAAGCTTTTGAAACAGGAACAGGTAAAACCACCTTTTTTGACAACCTAGATACAGATGCGTCAACTATAGAGGGGTTTTCCCACTTTTTCTATCCTCTTCAGCAAAAGGGAAAGCAATGAGAACCCTTTTTGGGATCTGAAATTTTTTTCTCTGGGTTTTCCAAGGATTTTTCAAACAAAGAGTTTAACTCCTTGGAAGCCGGAAAGGAAAGCAAGAATTTCTTACTTTCTGTACAATAAGATTCCTCCACCTGTTCAGGTTCGTTCTCAGTAATGTGTAAAACATACCTAATGGCTTCAATCATTAGTTGCACCCCTTTTGCAAGGGATGCATTCCCCCCCCTGCATATCTCCATCACCGTCCCCTATATCAGAGTCGGTATCAGTGTCAGCTTGCATTATCTGGGCAAGTGTACGCTTTTGTCGGTATGCAGGTGGGTTTTTTGATGTAGTAGTGGGGGCCAAATACTGCATACCCTCCACAGTCTTCCTCAAAAACTGCGTCTCTTTCTCACATCCTTGTTGAAATCTGGGATATCATGCCCCTTAAAGAATCCACCCATGCGGGTTCGGATTCAGAAGACTGAGACGGTATATTGCAGTCCTGAGCACATGGAATAGACTCCTCAGAAGAAGATAAACACTCTGCAGCACAGGACACAGAGTCCTTAGACATGGTAATGTGGGATATACACACACACACACACACACACACACACACACACACACACACAAGCACGCGCACACACACACACACACGAAAATGTCAGATACAGTTTCCCCCAGAGTACCTTCAGAGAGTCACAGAGTCTAAGGAGCCAGCTACACAGCGCCCCAGTGAGCAGTGATTATGATAAAAGCCCGGTGCTGACTAATCAATCTTAATAGGTTGATTAGTACTAACAATACGCTCCCACCATGTCTATAACACCCTGGTACCGCAGAGGATAACTGGAGTTATGTGGAGGGTCAGCGCTCCCTGTCAGCGTCTTCCTTCTATGTCTGCAGGGAGGAAAATGGCGCTGGTGAATGCTGGGTCCGCTCTGAGGAGAAGCCCCGCCCCCTGTAATGGCGCACTGCTTCCGGCAGAAATTTGATTATATTGGCCGGAGGTATACTGTGCTAACAGCGGGATTAGTGTAGGGTGATCAGGCTGGCCCAGGACGCCCCTCCAAGCGCCTACACTGAGTGTTGCTGAGTCTTCATGGAGCGTAGCCTGTCAGAGCTGTGCTCCCACCCTTGTGCCGCCATACCCGCCGGCGACCCACTAACTGGGACACAGGCGCTGTACTCACCACTCTTCTATCTTCTGGTTCTGTTAGGGGTGGTGGCCGTGCTGCGGGAATGAGCGGTCGCCTCGTGGGCTTGCGATCATCAACCTAAGGATCTCAGTGTCCTGTCAGCGGAGATAGTAAACCATTAACTTCAAGAGTTGGTTCCTACTCCCCCCCCCTATGTCCCACGAAGCAGGAAAGCTGTTGCCAGCAGCTTTCCTGTAACCTAATTCTCTAATAAAATAAAAAAACAAAGAAAACTCCTAAGAGCTCCCCTAGCTGTGACCGCCTCCTCCGGGCACATTTTCTAAACTGAGTCTGGTAGGAGGGGCATAGAGGGAGGAGCCAGCCCACACTATTAATCTCTTAAAGTGCCCATGGCTCCTAGTGGACCCGTCTATACCCCATGGTATTAATGTGGACCCCAACATCCTCTAGGACGTAAGAGAAAAGGAGGACACCAGAAATCACAAGAGCCCAGATGATCTTGGATGCAGTGGATGGCTCTCATGAGCAGTGGTGCAAGTATGCGAGTACGTTCGGGTACGGAGTACCCTTAAGAATTTGGCAGCTGGTACGCAGTACTACCTGCTACACACTCTGCAACCGTGACTGCCCTTACCACAATTATAATGCGCCACAAAGCAACAACACCATGGTACTTGGCAGTATGACGGTGCCTCCCACTTTGTCAGGGTTACTGGGAGCGCTATGGTGTTGTCATGATGTCACATTACGCTTCCTCCTTTGACGCCCATGGCTGGCACGAAGAGAGGAGCCTGGGTGTACTTTCCCTTGCTTGGTGCAGCAGAGCAGCTGTTTCCCTTCACTTAGCACAGTGGCTTTTGTTCTTCACAGGCTGGGCATGTCTCTGGCTTCACTGTGTGGGGTAATTCATTTCTATTGTAATGTGGACACTACTATACAGTATATGTCTATTATTATGGGGGCATTACTATACAGGTATATTTATTTTGTAATGTGGACACTACTATATATGTCTATTATTATGGGGGCATTACTATATATTTCTTTTGTAATGTGGACACTACTATATATGTCTATTATTATAAGGCATTACTATATATTTAAATTGTAATGTGGACACTACTATATATGTCTATTATTATGGGGGGATTTCTATATATTTCTACTGTAATGTGGACAGTAATATATATGTCTATTATTATGGGGGCATTACTATATATTTCTTTTGTAATGTGGACACTACTATATATGTCTATTATTATAAGGCATTACTATATATTTAAATTGTAATGTGGACACTACTATATATGTCTATTATTATGGGGGGATTTCTATATATTTCTACTGTAATGTGGACAGTAATATATATGTCTATTATTATGGGGGCATTACTATATATTTCTTTTGTAATGTGGACACTACTATATATGTCTATTATTATAAGGCATTACTATATATTTAAATTGTAATGTGGACACTACTATATATGTCTATTATTATGGGGGCATTTCTATATATTTCTACTGTAATGTGGACAGTAATATATATGTCTATTATTATGGGGGCATTACTATATATTTCTATTGTAATGTGGACACTACTATATATGTCTATTAGATAAATTCCTAATGGATAGGGATATCCAGGGTTATAGTGCATAGTCACGCATTATAGTTACTACAAAAAGGGATAAAATGCAATGGCTGACATCAACATCAGTCAAAAATTTTAGACAAATCATCATGCATAGGAGACCAAGAATAGGTTGAACTCGATGGACAATTGTCTTTTTTCAACCTCAGATACTATGTAACTATGTAACTATATTATTATGGCGCATTACTGTATATTTCTATTGTAATGTGGACACTACTATATATTTCTGTTATTCCGGGGGCACTACTACAGTATATTTTCCTTTTATAATGGAGGCATTACTACATATTGTTATTAAATTGGGGGCATTACTATATATATTTATTATACTGGGGGCATTACTAAATATTTCTATTATACTGGGGGTATCACTATATATTTCTATTATACTGGAGGCAGTACTATATATTTCTAGCCTTGCCTCCAGAGTGCAAAGAAAAGGGGCTTTGTCGTGTGGCCAGCCTGCTAGTATCATGTAGCCACTCCCACTAGTGACATGTGGCCACGTCCCCTCACAACACATGGCCACGCCCATTTTCCAGCATCAGTACCACTAAAAAAATATTTTTACTTGTACCACTGCTCATGAGAAAAGTGAAGAGGGACTTCGCCATGAGAATGCCTCATCCCATATTCCAATGCACAGCACTGCCATTTGATATAATACATAAAGGTTTATATTATAGTGCATAATATGGAGAACATAAAAATGAATTGTCTTACTGTTGCAGATTGTAATAGCATATGATTTAGCTTTATCCTTCTTGTTTCTTTTCAATCTATTAATAAAGCAATATAAGAGTACCAGCATACTGACCTAAAGCATCCTTTAGTTTTGCCACAATCGTCTACACGTATCCTTGCAAATGGATCCACTGGAGGAGCTGTGGGGAAAGGATACCCTGCAAAATAAAATTAATTGTACATTTATATTGTCCATAATAAAGGCTTTTATGAGAGTTGAGCAGTGCCTCTAACAATTTCTAATTGCACTTAGAGTATACACATAGCCACAAACAATCATGGTAGAATTATATAAAAACTGTGCATTGTTGCTGAAAACAGTGCTGTAACAAAAAGCAACCTAACAATCTACAGTATAACTATTGTTTTAATTCTGCATTATGGATATTAAGAATGAGTGGCACTGTATCACCAGGGGTCTTTTTTGCTTAAAAGGGAATACTTAATTAGATATAATACATAATACATTGGGGTGAGAACAGTGTGCCTGGCATTTTGAAAATAAAGTTTATGTCTGGTTGGCATACCTTCTTTCCTAATACTGTATTATGTTCTTTTGAAATGTATGTGTGTTAAAAGCGTGTTGTTTTTATTATTCATTATTATCGCCAGGTGGGTTCAATTGGGTGCTACTAGGTTCTCCAATATATTCCCTAAGATAGCTAATTTTATCTTTGTTTATTAGGACACTGAGTCACCCAAAGGGACTACTTAAAAGTTGCAGCAATTGCTGGCTAAGGACCTAATTCAGGTTGGATCGCAAAACGTGATCCAACCTCAATAATTACGTTCGCCCTGTGGGTGCATGCGCAGGTCCTGGCCTGCGCCATATTTACTGCGGGTGCCACGCAGTATTTGCGAATGCCTCTGCCTGAATGACAGGCAGAGGTGTTTGCAGGGCGGAGCATTGTGGGGATGGCGGCTTACAAACGGGGGCATGGTGGCGGCATTATCGGGGCGGCTGTGTGACGTCACACACAGCCACTTCGATCAAAAAGATGGTAGAGTGCTTACAAAAGGGGTCGTGGCAGCGGCTTTATCGGGCAGCAGTGTGACGTCACACATCCATAATTTCTGCGACAGTGCATTAATTGCGGTGCGATCGTAATTAGTGCGTGGTCGCAGATGAACGGCAGCGGGTAGCATGCTGGGCAGCCTTGCCCTACAATGGGCAACCCCCAGCATGCATGAATGAGGTCCTAAAGACTTTCCTCCGCTAGAAGTCAGACATGTGCCTTTCACCCATTGGGTTAATTCTGAGATGTGACATGGGTTTAAGTGGATTATCATTTGTAGCCGGACAAGTGTAGCCTTACAAGTGGTTGCCTTTTGTTCTTTACACATCTGAGATAGAACAAATGGAGCTGATTTCCGTATGATACCTGCTTTAACTTAAGGACTTGAGGGGGAAACTCTGTTAGATAGCTACTCAATAAAATGGGGAATTTCTATATAGGCCAAACCCCACAAAAGCCTCACCACCGCAAGACGTTGGCCGAGCATTACAGAAAGAGCCCAGCAAACCAGACCAGTCAGTTCTGAGTAGCAGCTCCTGTTGGACAATCTCAGATCATTCTAAAGATCAGGGGCCAAACGTAATAAAGTGAGAGTTTCAAAAAGTGAGATTTGTTAACGTTTTGCAGTTTTTTTTTAAAGTGCCAATAATTTACACAGCTAGATCAACCAGGTTTTGCAGTGTAAATGATTGCCACTTTTTTTTTTTTTAAACTTAAAAACCTTACCAAATCTCTCACTTTCTGAAACTCTCACTCTATTACATTTGGCCTATAGCTGCTAAGCATCTGTGGACCCTGCTACGTTATGAGGAGTGTATGTTGTTGTTTACTGGGTGATACAGTCCTCCAGAGAAGTATAACTATAGTGCCTACAAAGTAGGATAGTCTGGTAGGATCTCTATATGGTGAACCAGCCTCAGTTACTTATGTAGGTATATTCTATTTATGATATAAAATAAAGTTGCATTTGCATTTTTCCACTTGTTTTAGCATAAGTGATTCCAACTGACAGAGATATCAAGTATACTCATCTGAAGCATTAAGCTGACTTTGGGGCCAATTCAGTAAGGTTAGCAAATTCTGCTAATCATCTTAATTTGCTAACCATTAGCAAGCATGCTGGGGGCTGCCCAGCATGCTGACCGGTGCCTCCCCCCCTGCTTCAAGTAGAAATTGCGAACAGCACGCAACTTCTGCTTGTTAGCAGAAATTAAGAATTACTTCTGCCAGCGCAGCTTAGCTGCGGCCGCAGGAGTCCCACCGCTATTTTTGCTGTCGCACGTACCAGCCCACCGTTTGGGATGGCACGCCCCCGGAACGCTCCGTTTCCACCCAGAAAATGGAGCGTTGCCGCCCCCCCTCCCGACCCGTGACCACCTCTTCCTAATTGACAGGCAGAGGCGATCGTATTTTCTGCGGCTCCCCGCAGAAAATGCAGGCGCATGCGCGGTAGGGCCTGCTGCACATGCGCCAGTGGCGCCTCAGCAAAATTCCGTACGAATCGCTACTTGCGATTCATACTGAATTTCCCCTTTATCAGACCAGCTAGGCTGGACTGACAGGGTTTCCTCATACACATTCCAGCACAAAGAAAATAGCCATTACAAAGCATTCTTTATTAATGGGTAAGGAGTAAAAGGAAAGATCATAGAGGTCAACATGCATAATGACAGAGTTACTCTGTCATTATGCATTTTGACCTCTATGGGATATATTCAATTGTAGTCGAAAGCTGCCGTCAGTTGAAAAGACAGCAGTTTTTTACTTTTTTAGGTCGGAAAGGGGTTCCGATCTATTCAATCTAACCCCAAATTATTCGGCAAGTCGAGGAATTCAACTTGTCGAAAAGCACGTGGATCGGCGGAATAGCTGCCGATCCACGTGCTTGTGTCCTTTTCGACCATCTCAATTCGACTTTAAAAAAAGTGGGATGCGGGAGTACAGACCGGGAGAGTCACTGGCAGCCAGATGGGGAGAGCAGCGCCGGAGGATGTCACAGCCGCCGCTCACAGCAGCGTCCACCCGGCTCCAGCAAGTGAGACCTTGCTTGCTGGAGCCAGGTGGACGCTGGATCCAACTTCAATTGAATATACCCCTATGAGTCTAGTAAGTATTTAACAGCGTGCTATTTCTCACTGCATAATATTAAAAAAGTACTAGATTGTACTAGAGGTCAGATATTATATATTATTATGGTCAGATAATTACTAGAGGTCAGATATTATTATGGTCAGATAATTACATTTTGTATAATCGTTTATTGTATGATAGAGAATGTTATACTGACACTATTTATCAATCAAATAACACTGCTCTGTCTGCCTCGGCAAAAAAACACCTGCTCTGCGATGATAGTTTCCAATTCACTGCCATCCTAAAACTGCCAGCGAAATGAAGGAATGATATGTACATGCACAATTAACGGTATCCAGATGCTAGGTTGACATGGATAAGATTTACCACTAATGGTCGACAAGAATTATGTCGACATGGTCAAAAGCTCAACATGGACACAAGGTTTACACTATCAATGTTCAATACAGGAAAAGATGGACTTGAATTTTTTACAATTTTTTTTTTCATTTTTGACTTTTTTTTCATACTGTACGATTTATGTGGGCTAGAATTGGGAAGAGTAACCGAGCAAAGCGAGCCATGCTAGCTGGGGTTCCCGGTCAATTACAGAGTAAACTAATACAAAAACAAAAATAAAAAAAATCTTGTTGACCTTTTCCCAGTCAATCTTTTCCAAGTCAACCTTTTTGTCATGTTAACCTTTTTCGGGTGCTGACATTGTGCTTGTCGAACTTTTGGAATCGACATAGACACTGTTGCACTGTTGACCTCGACTTAGATAGGTATACCCGCAATTAAGGCCTCCACATGGGCATAGTTATTTAACCCAGTAGTGAACTAACAAAGCCTCTTCAAGGTTGTCCACTGCTGAGTAAAGGTAACATCATCCTTTTCACCACTTGGCGAACTGATTAAGGCTGATAGTGTAGGAAGCTTTCGCAGTATAGCAGCCATATATGTTAATTCAAACTTTTTCACATTGATTAAGATACTTACTATTAACCAAATCAAATATGTTGATGTAACCTTAAATGTTACACAGATATTCTATTCAGAAGTTATTTACTCAGATATTATATTGAATGCATGAATTGTTCAAGGCTGAACTGAACACAAGATATATTCAAGGCCAGACAGGCAGATGGCCAACCCAAGGACGAGATGTCTGAACATCCAGAACAGAGAGCCCCTGACCATATGACCATGATAAAGACTATCTTGTCTATATGCCCGGGAGGCTGATAAGCGGGAAGCCATAAACCATATTCAAGAATGCTTAAATTGCTGATTATAATCTAATATGACATTTGATGTATTGCATGTTCCAAGATATACATGGTATAATAGGATTTTAATTACCTACCGGTAAATCCTTTTCTCGTAGTCCATAGAGGACACTGGGGTCCACATTAGTACCATGAGGCTATAGACGGGTCCACTAGGAGCCTTGGACACTTTAAGAAATCAATAGTGTGCACTGGCTCCTCCCTCTATGCCCCTCCTACCATACTCAGTATAGGAAACTGTGTCCGAGGAGACGGACATAGTTTGAGAGAAGGACATAAAAGGATAGTGGTGAGATTCCGAACCAACACACACAACTAGAGGAAAGCCAAGCTAACCCAACATTAAACCAGGAACAGCAACAGCTGAACCAACAATACTTACCCAAGTAACAGTGCAGGAAGAAATGAAGCACTGGGCGGGCGCCCAGTATCCTCTGCGGACTAATTGAAAAGTATTTATTGGTAGCAGAGCTGTAAAGCCGAGACCCCCCGGGCAGCCTCCCAGGAAGAACCCACCAATCTAGTAGAGTTGGCCTGTACTTCAGCAACCGGCAATCCTGCTGTAGAATAAGCTTGCTGGATAGTAAGCCTGATCCAGCGAGCAATAGACTGCTTTGAAGCAGGACACCCATATTTCTTGGGATCATAGAGAACAAACAGCGAATCAGATTTTCTGTGACGAGCTGTCCGCTTCACATAGATCTTCAAAGCCCTCACAACATCCAAGGACTTTGAGGTAGCAGAGGTGTCAGTAAGCACCGGAACCACAATAGGTTGGTTGATATGAAACGTAGACACCACCTTAGGAAGAAACTGCTGACGAGTTGAGCTCTATCCTCATGAAAAATCCGACACACGCCTTGCTGAAGCCAAGGCCAACAGTTTGACGGTCTTCCACGTAAGAAACTTTACGTCCACCTCCTGTAAAGGTTCAAACCATTCAGACTGTAGGAACTGCAACACCACGTTGAGATCCCAAGGCATGTAGGAGGCACAAAGGGCGGTAGGATGTGCAGAACCCCTTTCAAAAATGTCTGAACCTCAGGGAGGGAAGCCAATTGTTTCTGGAAGAAAATGGAAAAAGCAGAAATCTGGACTTTTTAGGAACCCAAACGTAGGCCCACATCCACACCTGACTGCAGAAAAAGGTGAAAACGTCCCAGTTGAAATTCCACTGCAGGGAATTTCCTGTTTTCACACCAAGAGACGTATTTTTTCCAAATATGGTGTTAATGTTTAGACGTTACCCCTTTTCTAGGTTGGAATAACCCTGTCCGGGATCCCTTTCCGGGCTATAATTTGACGCTCAACATCCATGCCGTCAAATGTAGCCGTGGTAAGTATTGATAGATGAACGGCCCCTGATGCAGAAGATCCTCGCAAAGAGGCAGAGGCCACGGGTGCTCTAGGATGCATTGTGAGCCTCTAGGAGCATCTCCAGAAGATCCACGTACCAGGCCCTTCTTGGCCAGTCCGGAGCAATGAGAATTGCTTGAACCTTTTCATCGTTCTGGCAATTCTAATTACGTTTCTTCAACCTCAGTATATCAGTGCCTATCGCAGTCTCCTGTCAATCATCTACTGGGCAGTACTTGTTTGTTCTTCATTACAGCGGTTAGCTGTGGCATGGACTTTTCAACTCCGGAATTTAGCAAGGACTTTTAGTCATCTTGTTCTGCATAGCCACAGTTTCAAATACCTTCTGCATTATTCTCAGGAACTGTACTGCATTTCTCTCTGCACTTCATTGTTGAAGATATCATATTGCCAAGTTACATACTGTGTATTCAATAAACTGACTTTTATATTTTACTCCGTTGTTGTGGTCACACCTTCGGATTGATGGCGTTCAACATCCTGTATGTCTAAGAACCTAATCCTACCTCCTCGGTTCACTTTCACACTAGCCCCTACAACTGAGACTTCCCTAAGTCAGCCTCAGCCCTCAGTTGTGACACTACCTCAATAAAAATGGAAGGAAGAGATACTTGGGTACACGTTTCCCAGTGCAAAACTTTGACAGTAACTCTCCAACCAGGAGAATGAAGTTGCATACCCTTTGCCTATTGTTAGGGGTAATCTCCATGGTTGGAACCTTAAATACAGTCGGTCTGGTTTACTAAAAGGGAGTGTCATGATAGGACAACCGGTAAAGGATAACCAGATTTCCGCTGGTGGAGTTTTGATTACCAATGGTGGGACTACAATAATCTAACCACACAACTCTCAGTTTGTTTTTATTTTAATAAAAAAGGAGGAGCTCTCACTTATGGAAAACCAAAAAACATGTCAGAACAAGAGACAAAAAAGGTGGAGGGCATGTTAAGCTCTTAAGATTATTATAAATGAAGGAAAAATAGGAATTTAATACCTACCGGTAATTCCTTTTCTCCTAGTCCGCAGTGGATACTGGGGTCTTGTACTTTAGTACCATGTGGTATAGATCGGGTCCACTGGAGCCTGGCACTTTAAAAACTTTAGTGTGTGTATGTGTGTGCTGGCTCCTCCCCTCTATGCCCCTCCCACCAGACTCAGACTAGGAAAACTGTGCCTGAGGAGACGGACATAACATGAGAGAAGAAACAATATAACAGCGGTGAGGCAACAAGCCAACACACAACCATAAACGAGAGGAGGGCACTAACCAAAAAAGAGGATAGCAACACCAACCTAATCAGGATAGCACAGCTAACCCAACAACGTAACTGGACCGCAATGCCGGAACAACTAAATACTTACACAGGTAAGCAGGAATGAAGCACTGAGACAGGTGCCCAGTATCCATTATGGACTAGGAGAAAAGGAATTACCGGTAGGTATTAAATTCCTATTTTCTCTTACATCCTAGTGGATACTGGGGTCTTGTACTTTGGTACTATGGGGAAGTCCCAAAGCTCCCAAACGGGTGGGAGAGTGCTGAGACTCCTATAAAACCGCCTGACCAAACTGAAGGTCATCCTTGGCCAAGGTGTCGAACCTATAGAATTTAACAAATGTGTTCAAACCAGACCAAGTAGAAGCTCAGCACAACTGTAGGGCTGAAACTCCCCAGGCAGCTGCCCAGGAAGATCCCACCGACCTCGTCAAGTGGGCCTGAATAGACGTCGGCAACGGCAGATCCGCCGAAGTATAGGCCTGTTGAATGGTTAACCTGAGCCAGTGATTGCTTAGAAGCCAGCCGACCAATCTTGGAAGCATCATAAAGGACAAACAGCGAGTCAGATTTCCTATGATAGGCTGTCCGTTTGACATAAATCCTCACAGCCCTGACCACATTGAAGGCCTCAGGACCAACGGAAGCATCAGACAACACTGGAACCACAATAGGTTGATTCACATGAAAGGCTGACATCACTTTAGGCAAAAACTGAGGACGGGTCCTCAGTTCTGCCCTGTCTTCATGAAGTATCAAATTAGGGATCTTACAGGAGAAGGCCCCCAATACAGACACACGTCTGGCAGACGCCAATGCTAATAACATTACTGTCTTCCAGGAGAGAAATTTTAACTCCACCCTATGTAAGGGTTCAAACCAGTCCAATTGGAGAAAGGACAGAACCACATTGAGGTCCCACGGAGCCGTGGGAGGTACAAAGGGCGGTTGCAAATGAAGAACTTCTTCCTGGAAAGTTTGAACTTCAGGCAACACAGCAAGTTGTTTATGACCGTAAGCCCATATCCACTCCTGCTTACAGGAAAAGTAGAAAACGACCGATTTTAAAATCCACAGGAGACACCTTTCTATTTTTACACCAGGAAACATACTTTTTCAAGATACGATAATAATGTTTTGATATCACCATCTTCCTGGCTTGGACCATGGAGGAAATAACCCGGGAGGGAAGACCTTTCCTTGCTAGAATCTCACTCTCAACTTCCAAGCCGCTAAATGTTGCTGCTGTATGTCTGGATAGATGAACGAACCTTGCTGAAGATCCTTTTGGAGCGGCAGAGGCCGGGGATCCTCCAGAGCCATGGCTAGGAGGACCGAGTAACACGCCCGTCAAGGCCTGTCATGGTCCGGCGGGAGACTGTGCAGAGGAGCCGACTCTTACCTGTCCGATCCCTTTGGAGAGGTACAGCTGGCGGAGGTGCGGGCTGATGGCGTTGGGCAAGGTGTGCTGGGAGGACAGGCAGGGGCACTGGTTGGCAGCTCAGCAGACTGGCAGCATGTTCCTCCGGCAGGGGTTAGCAGTGCTGCTGTGGAGCCAGGGCTTCTGTGAACAGGCTGGGCTGTGTTCCCGGTGGGCATCTTGGATGTGGGCAAAAAACCTGTCTTGCCCACACTTCACCAATTTATCACTTCCCTGTGGGTAATTAGCTCTGAGCAGCTGCTATAAGACAGGAAGGCCTGGAGGAGGGAATTTGCCAGTGCAACGTCTTTCACAGTATCTGTGAAGCTAGTTCTCTGTGCTCCCGCAGCATCTCTAGTGTCAGGTTCTTGTTACAGCAAATTACCCAAGCCTCCTGATATAGCCTTATGCAGACTGCCGACTCTGTTCCCGTGTCCTACCCAGCTACCTGTTCTGGACGCCGCAGTAACCAGCCTTTGGAATTTCTCCATAAAGTACTGGGTCACGGTTACGGTATCCTCAGCCACCTGCTAACCTACAGTAGTATCTCTACTCAACTGTCTTTGACGAACTCTGTTAAACTATTCCAAGTAATAAATGCGCAAGACCTTCATCCATCCCGCTCGTTTGTTATTCAGAGATCCAAGTGCACCAGAATCATCTTCCCCAAATCCGGATCCACAAGAATCCTCAGACGTGACAAGGCCAATCCGGGGCAATTAGAATTGCCAGAACGCTTTCCCTTTTTAGTGTTTTCAGAACTCTTGGGATTAGCAGTATGGGGGGGGAACAGGTACACAAACTGGTACGGCCAAGGCGTTGCGAGTGCGTCCACTGCTACAGCCTGCGGATCCCTCATTCTGGAACAGTAATGGTATAGCTTCTTGTTGAGACGAGAAGCCATCAGGTCTACCTGCGGACAGCCCCACCGGTGAATTAATTGTTGAAACACCTGGGGATGTAGACCCCATTCTCCCGGGTGGAGGTTGTGTCTGCTGAGGAAGTCCGCTTCCCAGTTGTCCACTCCTGGAATGAAAATGGTTGAAATGGCCCTTGCGTTGGCCTCAGCCCAGAGGAGGATTTTTGACACTTCTCGCATCGCTGCTCTGCTTCTTGTTCCCCCTTGTCGGTTTATGTACGCCACCGCCGTGGCTTTGTCCGGTGAACCTGGATCACTCGATCCCTCAGGAGATGGGAAGCTTGTAGAAGAGCATTGTAAATTGCCCTGAGTTAAAGGACGTTTATCAGCAGAGTAGATTCCTGAACCAACCATATCCCCTGAAACTGGGCCCCTTGGGTCATAGCCTCCCAAACCCCGGAGGCTGGCATCCGTTGTCAGTAGAACCCTGAGTGGATATTAAAATTCCTGCCTTCTACCAGGTGAGGAACTTGTAGCCACCATAATAGAGAAATACAGGCTTTCAGAGATAAGGTCACTTACTGATGAATGTGAAGGTGAGACCCCGACCATTTGTCCAGCAGATCTAGCTGAAAAGGCCGGGCATGAAATCTGCCGTATTGTATTCCCTCGTAAGCAGCAACCATCTTGCCCAGCAAACGTATGCAAAGATGTATTCACACCTTGTGAGGACGGAGCACTGAGTAAACCAAAGCCTGGATGGCCAAGGCCTTGTCCAATGGGAGAAATACCTTTTCAGATACTGTATCCAGTATCATTCCCAGGAATTGGAGATGTTGGGTCGGATCCAGGTGAGTTTTCTGGAAGTTCAGAATCCACCCATGATCCGTAAACAGGCGAGTCGTCAGATCGATGCTGTGCAGTAGATGTTCCCTGGACATAGCCTTTTATCAGGAGATCATCTAAGTAGGGGATTATGTTGACTCCCATCCTGCGCAGCTGCAGCATCATCTCCGCCATGACTTTGGTGAAAACCCTCGGAGCTGTGGACAGGCCAAAAGGCAAGGCCTGAAACTGGAAGTGGTGGTCCAAGATGGCGAACTCGAGGTAAACCTGATGAGGGGGCCACATGGGAATGTATAGGTAAGCATCCTTGACATCCAGGAATACTAAGAATTCCCCCTCCTCCAGACCGGACACCACTGCCCTGCTTTAGACAATCTAGAGACAGACGTATTGACTGACAGGGGTTTTTCCCACACCTTCCTATCCTTAGCTGGAAGGGGAAACGTAGATAGAAACCTCTGAGGAATTTGAAACTTCTTGTCAGGGTTTACCATGCCTCCCTGGCCAGGGAGTTTAATTATTTTGACACAGGAAAAGTGGCTTAGGTCTAACATTAAAATACAACTCCTCATCCGGTTCTGCCTCCTGATCCGGTATGTGAGGAATCTCTCTTACAGCATTAATGAAGGCATCCACCCCAGAGGACAGAGAGCTGTCCTCATCCATATAATCATTATCCACATCAGGCTGATCAGAATCAGACTGGAGCACCTGTGGCAGTGAGCGTTAATGTGAAACCAACAGAGGGGGCGCTGAGAGTGCTTTAACACCTGTCTTTCCCTTTTAGCTGCAGCTAATTCTGAATCTACATTGTGAATCATGCTTTTAAAGCTATCTAGCGAGTCAGGTGCCTGTGAGCTGGGTCCCTGTTGAGATAAGAAACATTGCTCACACATGAGTGACCTGGCTGAAGACTGGGTAGAGTTACAAGCAGCACACATAACCATTGCCAACAGACATCTTACAAACTATAACACAGCGCAGCCCACTGACCAACACCTTCCCCCAGACCCTAGAGAGCCCTTGGAGTGACACTGAGGAGCGGACACCAGCACACAGAACACAGCAACACAATGTGTTGGAATATGTGTATGACTTTATAGCAGTGCAGCGACGATACCGCTGGCGTGCTCCTCCCTATGACCCCCTGGCACCAGTTTTATAATCTGTAACAGTGTGGGTCCTGGAGGAGCAGCATGCATGCAGCCTTAATGATTCGCATCAGCAGGGAAATGGCGCCTTCCCGCAGCTGGTCCCGCTTCGGGAAGCCCCACTCCTTGCAATGGCGTGCGGTTCCTATCATAGATTATACTGGCCACGTTACAACAAACATCAGAAAATGTATTGTACAGTCCACACAAAGCCTTTAGACAGTGAGTTCTGCCGGGCAACAGCCCTGAGCCTGTTTGTCCGCTGCGGGCACCGCAGCTCCGTGCCCGTGACCGCCGCAAGACTTGCCACCAAAACTGCACCGGGAACCTGCTAACCAGGACCCCGATGTAACACTCACCACACCTTGTAACTTCGGCATCTGTTAGAGGGTGCTGGCATGCGCACGCATACTAACGATGTGTGATCAGTACCTCAGGAGCTCAGTGTCCTGTCAGCTGGGATTATGAACCATTAACCCTCAGGAGGTTGGTTTGGTCCCCCCTCTAAGTCCCACGAAGCAGGTAGCCTGGTTGCCAACCAGAGCTACATGCAAATAATAAAGTAAAATAAAAATAAAGGAAACTCTCTGGAGCTCCAGAGAAATGCACCCAGCTCCTACGCAAATTTTTCTAAACTGAGTCTGGTAGGAGGGGCATAGAAGGGAGGAGCCAGCATACACATACGCACACTAAAGGTTTTAAAGTGCAGGCTACAGTGGACCCGATCTATAACCCACGGTACTAAAGTACAAAACCCCAATATCCACTAGGACGCAAGACAAAATGTATAAGAAAAGAATCGGTGCAGAAATACATCTTTTTATATTGCCAAATAACCACACCACATTCACATTATCACGTGGTACCAAAATTAAGATGAAATGCTGTGCAGAGCCATTTATAAACCCAATAATATATAAGGGGGTAACGAAAGCTCTATCAAGATGTATCAATGGCTCTATGGAGCTGCCTTTTAATACTGAACTGTCCGCTCGAGATTACACAATGTTACGGGGCATGGATCAAAATTTTATATTTTGCAAAATAAGCCAGGAATAACAAATGATACTCACGTCCCAAGCCGGGATTTGACTCCGGCTCGGGACTTCCCGCCAGACTCGGAAACCAGAACGAGTCAAAACGTCATCATCCCTCTGTCGGATTCTCGCGGGTTTTGGATTTCATATAAGGAGCCGCACGTTGCCGCCATTTTCACTCCAGTCCTGGATAGTGTAGCGAGAGGACGTGTCTCTCTCCTCAGTGTCTGTCTGTGCGGGAAAGTGGTGTGGCGACCTGCTCTGTCTTATGTGTGTCATTCCAGTGCTGTCTTGTGCTGCATCAGTCCAGTTGTGGTGTATTGTGCTGCATCAGTCCAGTCACAGTGGTTGTGTCCTCTGCTACCATATGTCCAGTGCTGCTGTATAAGTCCAGTCCAGCGGTGCTGTGTTGTGCTGCATCAGTTCAGTCACAGTAGTGGTGTTCTCTGTGCCATATGTCCAGTGATACTGCCGTATAAATCCAGTCCAGTGGTACTGCCGCATAAATCCAGTCCAGTGGTACTGTCGTATATATCCAGTCCAGTGGTATTGCAGTATAAATCCAGTCCAGTGGTACTGCCATATAAGTCCAGTGATACTGCCGTATAAGTCCAGTGATACTGCCGTATATGTCCAGTGGTACTGCCGTATAAGTCCAGTGATACTGCCGTATATGTCCAGTGGTACTGCCGTATAAGTCCAGTGATACTTCCTTATAAATCCAGTCCACTGGTACTGCCGTATAAAGCCAGTGTTACTGCCATATAAATCCAGTCCAGTGGTACTGCCATATAAATCCAATCCAGTGGTACTGCCATGTAAGTCCAGTGATACTGCCATATAAGTCCAGTGATACTGCCGTATATGTCCAGTGATACTGCCGTATATGTCCAGTGGCACTGCCGTATAAGTCCAGTAATACTGCTGTATATGTCCAGTGGTACTGCCGTATAAGTCCAGTGATACTGCTGTATATGTCCAGTGGTACTGCGTATAAGTCCAGTGATACTGCCGTATATGGCCAGTGGTACTGCCGTATAAGTCCAGTGATACTGCCATATAAGTCCAGTGATACTGCCGTATATGTCCAGTGGTACTGCCATATAAGTCCAGTGATACTGCCGTATAAGTCCAGTGATACTGCCATATATGTCCAGTGGTACTGCCGTATAAGTCCAGTGATACTGCCGTATAAGTCCAGTGATACTGCCGTATAAGTCCAGTCCAGTGGTGCTGCCATATAAGTTCAGTGGTGCTGTCCTGTGTTGTATATTATTTTCTCCAAATAAAGGGGTTATTAATATTTAATCCAAATAATTTTTACAGGGTTTGCCCTGTGTGGTGTAGAGGTGCGCTCTCCTGTGCTGCATTTTGTTATACAACTCCAGAAAAATAATGGAGAACAAAAATTTGGAGGATAAAATAAGGAAATATCAAGAACCACTTCCTCCTACTGCTGCTGCTGTTGTTGCTGCTGGGAGTCGATCGTCATCCCAGAGGGGAAGTCAGAAGACTACTTGTACTAACAAATGACTGTCTAACAGTCCTTTGCGAGGAAGATTAAATATGACAGCAGCCATCCTGTTGCAAAGCGGATAACCAAGGCCTTGACAGCTATGTTGGTATTAGAAGTGCGTCCATTATCCGCCATTAGTGCAGTGGGACTGCAGTGCCACTCCTAGATGGGCCAGGTGTTTGTGCCGCACACTTGTGTCCCTTAGCTTAGTCATACAGCTATCTCATTGCACCTCTTTTACTTCTTTGCAAGATGTGCTGTTTGGGGACTAGTTTTTTTTAAGTGCCATCCTGTCTGCCTCTGCACTGCTACTCCTAGATGGGCCAAGTGTTTTTGCCACACAGTTGCGTCGCTTAGCTTAGTCGTTCAGCTACCTCATTGTACCTCTTTTACTTCTTTGCATGATGTGCTGTTTGGGGACTAGTTTTTTTAAGTGCAATCCTGCCTTCCACTGTAGTGCTACTCCTAGATGGGCCAGGTGATTGTGCCGCACACTTGTGTCGCTTAGCTTAGCCATACAGTTACCTCATTGCACTTCTTTTACTTCTTTACATGATGGGCTGTTTGCAGACTAGTGTTTTTAAGTGCCATCCTGTCTGCCACTGCAGTGCTACTCCTAGATGGGTCAGGTGTTTTTGCTGCACACTTGTGTCACTTAGCTTAGTCATACAGCTACCTCGGTGCAACTTTTAGGCCTAAAAACAATATTGTGAGGTGTGAGGTGTTCACAATAGACTGGAAATTAGTGGAAATTAATGTTATTGAGGTTAATTATTATTATTATTACATTTTATTTATAAGGCGCACATGTGTTTCGCAGCGCCGTACAAAGGACAGTACAGGGAGACAAAACATAGCATTACAGTAAATAAATAACAGAAATAGAGTGCAGGTAACATAGAGCACCACACATTCTCAAGTCATAATACAGCTAAGATGTAAGTATTGAGGGAGTGATCATCGTGCTACTAGGGGCTGGTGGCCATAGATGGAGATGAGCCTTTACTAGCAGGATAAAGATGGCCGTTGAGTAGGGGAGAGCTGCGAGTGAAATGTGTCGATACGAGGGCTTAGATAACAAGAGGAAAGAGGGCCCTGCTCTGAAGAGCTAACAATATAATACGATAGGATCAAAATTACCCCCAAATTCTGTGATTTTAGCTATTTTTATGTTTTTTAAAAAAATCATCCAGATACAAAGCCAAAACCAAAACCCGAAAGGGTGGTTTTGACAAAACCTATCCAGATCCAAAACACGAGCGAGGATCCAGATCCAAAAACAAAAAGTGCCCGCCACACATCTCTAGTTAAAATACCAGCAAACTGTCAGAAGTTGGGAATAAAACAATTTAGGCCCTCATTCCGAGTCGTTCGCTCGGTATTTTTCATCGCATCGCAGTGAAATTCCGCTTAGTGCGCATGCGCAATATTCGCACTGCGACTGCGCCAAGTATCTTTGCTATGAAGATAGTATTTTTACTCACGGCTTTTTCATCGCTCCGGCGATCGTAATGTGATTGACAGGAAATGGGTGTTACTGGGCGGAAACAGGCCGTTTTATGGGAGTGTGGCTGAAAACGCTACCGTTTCCGGAAAAAACGCAGGAGTGGCCGGAGAAACGGGGGAGTGGTTGGGCGAACGCTGGGTGTGTTTGTGACGTCAAACCAGGAACGACAAGCACTGAACTGATCGCACAGGCAGAGTAAGTCTGGAGCTACTCTAAAACTGCTAAGTAGTTTGTGAGCGCAATATTGCGAATACATCGGTCGCAATTTTAAGATGCTAAGATACACTCCCAGTAGGCGGCGGCTTAGCGTGTGTAACTCTGCTAAATTCGCCTTGCGACCGATCAACTCGGAATGAGGGCCTTAGGACGTTACATCGATTTAATATTTCTTTTCCCAAAGGCCCTAAGTGTAACTGAAGGAAAAGAGAATGGTATGAAATCCTGTTGGGAGGGGGACAGGAGCAACGATGGGAGCACTAAATTCCATAGACATAGAAACATTGGTGGTCATTCCGAGTTGATAGCTCGCTAGCTGTTTTTAGCAGCCGTACAAACGCTATGCCGCCTCCCACTGGGAGTGTATTTTAGCTTAGCAGAAGTGCTAACGAAAGGATCGCAGAGCGGCGGCAGTTGTTTTGTGCAGTTTTAGAGCAGCTCAATACCTACTCAGCTCTTGCGATCACTTCAGACTATTCAGTTCCTGTTTGGACGTCACAAACACGCCCTGCGTTCGCCCAGCCACGCCTGCGTTTTTCCTGGTACGCCTGCGTTTTTTCGAACACTCCCTGTAAAAACGGTCAGTTGCCACCCAGAAATGCCCACTTCATGTTAATCACTCTGCAGCCAGCAGTGCGACTGAAAAGCTTCGCTAGACCATGTGTGAAACTACATCGTTCATTGTAATAGTATGTCGCGCATGCGCATTGCGCCGCATACGCATGCGCAGAAGTGCCTTTTTTTGCCTCATCGCTGTACAGCGAATGAATGCAGCAAGCGATCAACTCGGAATGACCACCTTTGACTAACAAGATGAGTGATGCAGGCAGTGATATGGAAAGAGTCACATGCAGTCAAAGTGGATGCCCATTGTTTTCAATCCGATTTTAAGGGTTATTAATTGAGCTTATTCCTTTTTAACCTTGGTTAATAGTTCTTCTATGAACACATTAAAAATGACCCAAAACATCTCTAGCTTATTTAAATGGACAGAGTGTTCCATAAGAACTGTGTACCAGGAACAACAGAAGAATCTAGCCCATACCCAGTTGATTACTGGGAACATACAGGTTTACAGGAAAATGTTTAATATAGCATCTGAGTTATGGGTCAGGTTATACGGACATGAAGTTTATTGAACAGACAGGTGGTGCTGGGGACAAATTGAAACCTACAACATAACAGAACCTAAGCTCATGTGTAAATACTTTATTTTAGCAGTACCCTTCACCACAAAAGCAGGTAACTCAGATTTGTGGACACCACAATTTAAGAGGACAGTATATTACATAGTAACATAGTAATTAAGGTTGAAAAGAGACAAACTGCCCATCGTGTTCAACCTGTATTAAGTTGTGATGATTCTACATACCCGCTGAATAATGTTTTATGACTATGCTGATGTTTTAAATATTATAACCTTGGATATCATTTTCATTAAGAAATGTATCCATTCCTTTTTTAAATCCATTTACAGAGTCCGCCATTTCCACCTTCCCTGGCAGTGAATTTCACATCCTAATTTCCCTAAGAGTGAAGAACCCTTTCCTCAATTGCGTACAGAACTTTTTCTCTTCCAGCCGCAGCGAGTGCCCAGTCCTAAACTGTGTTCTTTTAATAAATAATTCCTCTGATAACTCTTTGTGATGTCCCTTTACATATTTGAAGATATTAATAATATCTCCTCTTAGACGCCTCTTTTCTACTGTATACATAGTCAACCTAGTAAGCCTTTCCTCATAATCCAGTCCCTCTAGGCCTTTAATCAGTAGCTCGCCTTTGAACCCTTTCGAGTTCACCGATATCTTTTTTATACAGTGGTGCCCAAAACTGAACACAATATTCCAGGTACAGACGTACCAATGCTATATACAGCGGCAGGATTACATCCGAGTCCATTGACTCAATTCTCCGTTTTATGCACGCTAGCACCTTCTTTACTGCGCTTTGACATTGTGTATGGTTATTAAGCCTATTATCAATGAGCACCCCCAAATCTTTTTCCAATTCTGTTTCCCCTAGGCGTTCCCTATTTAATACATAGGCTGCGAGTTTGTTTTTAGTCCCGAAATGTATAACCTTGCATTTGTCTGTATTGAACCTCACTTTCCATTTAGACGCCCAGAGTTCAAGTTTGGATATATTAATCTAGAAAATAAAACTCATGATCTATCCCTATGCACTAGCAGTGATAATGTACTGGCATGCCCCCACACTACTTACCTACCGGAACCATGACAGCTTAAGAACCCTACTAGTGTTTGTAATTGGGAGTTGCATGACCCAAAAGATTACATATTTATAGAAGTGGCACTGCAGATAGTCTGTATGATTACATATGATGAACAGATTACCCAGCTATACCAGTTACCAAACCCTTTTTTTTGTTTAATGTACCACATTTAATATGGAAAAATCATACTATTGTTTTCTATAAGGATCAGACTGACTACCTGGAACAGGCTTTTAAACCATTAACTCTCCCCCCTATAACATAACTGTGAGTATACAGGACAACATTAATATTATCAACAATACAAAGAAATTGGAAGAGCATTTAAGGGAAGTTAATTACTCTACAAGACACGCAAATGCAAACAGTTGTAAAGGCAGGGGAACTGAAACACATGGCCACACATCTAAAGAATAACTTACAGCACCACTGGTGGAATATTTTCACAGGAAAATCCCCATCAACTACAGGACTAATGAAAACTGTTCTACACCCACTACTGGCAATAGTCATAGTATTGACGGTGCTGGTTGCTTGGTACTGTTATTTTTCATGCAGGTTTAGAAAACATGTCAACAAGATGAAAGCAATCAGAGACACCCAAAAAAGTTCTTCTGTAGAATCAGGGAACTCGTTGCATTAGTTTTATTGCCATGAGGTCACAGAATGGTAGGTCGCTGCCCACCCCAGGAGGTGAACTTAGGTGTCGAAAGCATGACACGGATTACTAATGTGACCTAGTGTAGATAGAATAGGGGTAAAAGTAGAATCAAAAAGAGGGGAAATGATAGTGTAGGAAGCTTTTGCAGTATAGCAGCCATATATGTTGATTCAAGCTTTTTCGCATTGATTTAGATACTCACTATTAACTAAATCAAATATGTTGATGTAACCTTAAATGTTACACAGATATTCTATTCAGAAGTTATTTACTCAAATATTATATTGAATGTATGAATTGTTCAAGGCTAAACTGAACACAAGATATATTCAAGGCCTGATAGGCAGATAGCCAACCCAAGGATGAGATATCTGAACATCCAGAACAGAGAGCCTCTGACCATATGACCATGATAAAGAATATCTTGTCTACATGCCCAGGAGGCTGATAAGCGGGAAGCCATAAACCATATTCAAGAATGCTTAAATTGCTAATTACAATCTTATATGATTTTTATTGTATTGCATGTTCCAGGATATACATGGTATATTCTGATTGACTAAAATTACTGGCAAATATTGTTTCTTTGTTTATAAAGTATAAAATAAACCCATAGGACGGGCCCTGACAAATCAGTTTTGATCTGTTATGGTTATACATAAACCTGTGTATGGTCTTTTTATTTCCTGATCTCCAACCGGTTGCTAACTCCAGAATTCTGACTGATGTCTGAAGAAACTTGATAGACCAGACCGTGAGTGAACCTTACAAAGAATTAAGGTTCAAACAGGGTTGAGATTGCCTAAAGCAGAGATTTTCAACCTTTTACAACTCGTGGAACACTGAACAAGATTTAAATATTGCCAAGGCACATTCAAATATAATGGTGATGCATGGTGCAGTTGCATGTCCTAGGATGTCATGTCGCAGCTTCTCCATATGTAACGCCTGAGCCACATCTGAGAAAGCCAGAAGAGCCCAACACTGCCCGGGTCCAAAATTAGAACTGGCTCTGCAACCACTAAACCCACCAGTATTGATCGTTCCAGGGCCTCAGTAGCGGCAAAACACTGACGGGCCTGGCTGTGCTTCTATCGCGGCACACCTGGAGACTGCTCAGGGCACACTAGTGTGCCCCGGCACAGTGGTTGAAAAACACTGGCCTAAAGGATAAAAAAAAAATGGGGATGATTAGATGGGACAAGTGGTTCTTATCTGCCGTCAAATTCTATGTTTCTATGTCATTGAACCCTAACAAGGCCATCATCCCCATAAAGGTCTATGGAGACACTCTTTTGTATGAAGGTACACTGCTTTATGCAAACTTTTATATAAATTTTTATAAGGTCTAGTTTTAATATCTGTTTCTATATTAATATTCATCTGCTTGGTTTTTTATCTCCATAGTGGTTGGATTATTTACATACTGTAGGTCGCCAGAAAAAAATGGTTATTGCTTGTATGTCAGTTTTGAGTATTCTCAAAACTTTATTCCCTCAGCAGAGTAAATAAAACAGAAGTTATACTAATATGCCAAAAGCAGTTAACACTTTGCAGATAGAGACAGATTTCTGCTCACTGGATGTCATTGTGTTTGACTGTGGATGGGATGTATCATGTATTACACATTCCTTCTAACATGCATACCAGCATTTATTAACGTCATATGCATGAATAATTACGCAACGCACAGCTATTCTAATAATAGGATTTTAATTACCTACCGGGAAATCCTTTTCTCGTAGTCCGTAGAGGATGCTGGGGTCCATATTAGTACCATGGGGTATAGATGGGTCCACCAGGAGCCATGGGCACTTTAAGACTTTAATAGTGCAGGCTGGCTCCTCCCTCTATGCCCCTTCTACCAGACTCAGTCTAGAAACTGTGCCCGGGGAGACGAACAACTTCGAGAGAAGAACTATACACAGATAGTGTATCACACCAGCTCACACACACAAGGCAAACCAAGCTAAACAGCTTGAAAACTCAGCAACTGCTGAACAAGAATACTTGGTTAAGTAACAAAACAGTACTTAACCAAGAACAAAGCAGTAGTGAACCAAGTAACCACTGCAGGAACACGAAGCGCTGGGAGGGCGCACAGCATCCTCTATGGACTACGAGAAAAGGATATACCGGTAGGTTATTAAAATCCTATTTTCTCTTGTGTCCTAGAGGATGCTGGGGTCCATATTACAGGTTGAGTATCCCATATCCAAATATTCCGAAATACGGACTTTTTTGAGTGAGAGTGAGATAGTGAAACCTTTGATTTTTGATGGCTCAATCTACACAAACTTTGTTTAATACACAAAGGTATTAAAAATATTGTATTAAATGACCTTCAGGCTGTGTGTATAAGGTGTATATGAAACATAAATGAATTGTGTGAATGTAGACACACTTTGTTTAATGCACAAAGTTATAAAAAATATTGGCTAAAATTAGTGGCCAAAGTATCGAACTTGTAGAACTTAGCAAACGTGTTCGACCCAGACCAAGTAGCCGCTCGGAAAAGCTGTAAAGCCAAGATACCAGTGGCAGCCGCCCAGGAAGAACCCACCTTACGAGTAGAGTGGGCCTTAACAGATTTGGGACACGGCAATCCTTCCGTAGAATATGCATTCTGGATAGTGAACCTGATCCAGCGAGAGATAGTCTGCTTAGACGCAGGACACCCAATTTTCTTGGGATCATACATGACAAACAGAGAGTCTGAGTTTCTGTGACAAGCAGTTCTCTTCAGATAGAGTTTCAGAGCCCTTACAACATCCAAGGACCTTGACGAAAATGAGGAATCAGTAGTAACTGGCACCACAATAGGTTGGTTGATATGAAAAGCCAACACAACCTTTGGAAGGAACTACTGACGTGTCCGGAGCTCAGCTCTATCTTCATGGAAGATTAAGTAGGGGCTTTTACAAGACAAAACCCCCAACTCCGACACAAGTCTAGCAGAAGCTAAGGCCAACAAAGTGACATCCTTCCACGTGAGAAACTTGCCCTCAACCTTCTGTGGGGGCTCGAACCAATCCGATTAGAGAAACTGTAACACCACATTAAGATCCCAGGGTGCCATAGGCGGCACAAAGGGAGGCTGGATGTGCAGAACCCTTTTCAAGAAAGTCTGAACCTCAGGGAGGGAAGCCAGTTGTCTCTGGAAGAAAATGGACAAGGCCGAAATCTGGACTTTTATGGATCCCAAACTCACGCCCATATCCACACCTGCTTGCAGGAAGAGGAGAAACTGTCCCAGTTGAAACTCCACCCTAGGACACTTCTTGGAATCACACCAAGATACATACTTTTTCCAAATGCGATGGTAATGTTTAGACATTACTCCTTTCCTAGCCTGTATCAGGGTAGGAATAACCTTGTTCGGAATGCCCTTCCTAGCTAATATCTGGCGTTCAACCTCCATGTCATCAAACGTAGCCGTGGTAAGTCTTGATAAATGAATGGCCCCTGTTGCAGAAGGTCCTCCTGAAGAGAAAGAGGCCTCGGGTCTTCCAGCAGTAGATCCAGAAGATCCGCGTACCAAGCCCTTCTTGGCCAGTCCAGATCAATGAGGATTGCCTGAACTCTTATTCTCTTTATGAGCTTTAGAATCCTTGGAATGAGTGGAAATGGAGGAAACACGTACACTGACTGGAACAACCATGGAGTTACCAGGGCATACACCGCAACTGCTTGTGGGTCTCTTGACCTGGAACAGTACCTCCGAAGATTCTTGTTGAGACGGGAGGCCATCATATCTATTTGAGGTACACCCCAAAGATTTGTCACCTCCGAGAACACATCCGGATGAAGGCCCCACTCTCCCAGATGGAGATCGTGTCTGCTGAAGTCCGCTTCCCAGTTGTCCACTCCCGGAATGAAGATTGCTGACAGCACCAATGCGTGTCTTTCTGCCCAGAGGAGGATTCTTTTTACCTCTGACATTGCAGCTCTGCTCTTCGTTCCGCCCTGTCAGTTTATGTAGTCCACCATCGTTACATTGTCCGACTGCACCTGAATGGCCCGATCTTGTAGAAGATGTGCCGCTTGGAGAAGACCTTTGTACACGGCCCTTAGTTCCAGAATATTGATTGGAAAAATAGATTCCAGACTTGACCACCTTTCTTGGAAGGTTTCCCCTTGGGTGACTGCGCCCCAACCTCTGAGACTTGCATCCGTGGTTAGAAGGATCCAGTTCTGAATCCCGAACCTGAGGGCCTCTAGAAGGTGAGACAATTGTAGCAACCACAGTAGTGAAATCCTGGCTTTTGGCGACAGACGTATCCTCTCGTACATGTGCAGATGAGACCTCGAGCACTTGTCCAGGAGATCCAGTTGGAAAGACCGTGCATGAAATCTTCCGTACTGAAGAGCCTTGTAGGAGGCAACCAACTTCCCCAGAAGGCAAATGCACTGATGAACCGATACCCGGGAATGCTTCAAAAAATCCCGAACCAAAGTTTGGATCACCAACGCTTTCTCCACCGGTAGAAATACCATCTGCACTTCCGTGTCGAGGTTCATCCCCAGGAAAGGCAATCTCTTTGTGACTTGGGAAGATTCAGGATCCATCTATGTTCCCTGAGCAGTCGAGTCGTGAGAGCAATGGACTGCAACAACCTCTTCCTGGAACATGCCTTTTTTCAGCAGATGGTAGATGGCAGATTCTCCTGCGGAGGAGAATCATCATCTTTGCCATTACCTTGGCAAATTTCCTCGGTGCTGTGGAGAGACCGAACGGCAGTGCCTGGAACTGATAGTGACAGTCCAACAGCGCAAATCTGAGATAAGCCTGGTGTGGCGGCCAAATCGGAATGTGGAGGTACGCATCCTTGATGTCTAAGGACATGAGAACTCTCCTTCCAGCCCTGAGATCACTGCTCTCAGAGACTCCATTTTGAACTTGAATTCCCTCAGATAAGAGTTTAGCGACTTCAGGTTCAAAATTGGCCTGACCGAAAACATCCGGTTTCGGTACCACAAATAGGTTTGAATAGTAACCCTGGTTTACCAGATGAGGTGGAACTGGAACAATTACATCTGACCTTTCCAATTTTTTAATGGCTTCTTGAAGGATAGCCCTGTCAGCAAAGCTTGCAAGCCTGATTTGAAGGACCTGTGGGGTGGGAGCTCTTGAAACTCCAGTTGATACCCCTGGGACACAATATCCTGTACCCAGGGATCCAGACCAGATGACACCCAGACGTGACTGAAACGTCTGAGCCTCGCTCCCACCTGCCCGTTCTCCAGGCAGGGAGGTCCACCATCATGCTTAGGATTTTGAGGACACAGAGGCAGGTTTCTGGTCTTGGGAACCTGCAGGTGCCAGTTTTCTAGATTTTGCTCACCCACCTCTGAAGAAAGTGGTAGGAGTCCTGGACTTTTTAGCTTTTGCAGACCGAAAGGACTGCCTAGAGGACGTCAAAAAAGGTTTCTTCGTCGTCTGAGAGGCTGAGGGATGAAAGGTTGACTTACCAGCGGTTGCCGTGGAAATCCAGGCATCCAATGCTTCCCCAAATAGAACCTGCCCTGTGAAGGGTAGGTTCTCCACACTTCTGGATTCCGCGTCTGCAGACCACTGGCGCAGCCAGAGTCCACTGCGTGCTAAAACAGCCATGGATGATGTCCTGGCAGTCAGATTACCCAGGTCCTTCATGGCCTCCACCATGAACCCCGCCGAATCATGTATGTTACGTAAAAACAATTCAATGTCACTTCTGTCCATAGAATCTAAATCCTCTAGTAATGTGCCTGACCACTTTACTATGGCTTTAGAAATCCGTGCACAGGCAATAGTGGGCCTTAACACCACTCCTGAAGCAATGTATATGGATTTGAGCATAGTTTCAATCTTGCGGTCTGCCGGTTCCTTCAAAGCGGTAGACCCGGCGGTCTTGGTGCACGTTGGCACCAATGACAAAGGTGGGATGTCCTTAAGAAAGACTATAGGGACTTAGGAAAGAAACTTAAGGCAAGGACATCTAAGGTAATATTCTCCGAAATATTACCCGTGCCACGCGCTAGTCCAGGGAGGCAGAGGGAGATTAGGGAGGTAAATGTGTGGCTTAGGGATTGGTGCAGGAAAGAGGGCTTTGTGTTCCTGAAACACTGGGCGGACTTCTCAGTCAGGCCCCATCTCTTTTGTTGTGATGGATTGCACCTGACTGAGGAGGGGGCAGCGGTGCTGGGGGGAAGGATGGTTAGAAGGTTGGAGGAGATTTTAAACTAGGAGCCTGGGGGGAGGGTTTAGCTAGAAACTACGGGGCGTGCAGTGAGAATAGTGGGAATGACGGTAATAAGCGAAATGTGGGAGAAGTTGGGGGGAGGGTAAGAGCAGGCGGTAAGGTTACTAACATGGGTACTAAAAGAGATTTTACCAAAGCACTAACCAATGACGATTACAGGTCATCATTGCTACATAAGGTGAAAGATTTGAGTTACAGTGTAGCGCTCAGTCCTAACTTTTAGTTTTTCACTTAGGTGGAAGTGATATATTCTAAGAGTGTGCTTGGTTTAGTTCAATGGGTGTTTTGGATATCTCCAATGGTATATTGTAACACTAAATAATTAATACTAAATAACTAAATCCCACAAATGAAATGTCCACATACAGATAGTAAATGATAGCGTAGGTTTATTATTGTCAATGTTACTAACAGTGAGAGTTATGAGTAACTCTTTGTCTTTATGTAGATTGAGTGTGTGTTGTAGCCTGCGGCGTCCCGCACGGCTGCTGACACTCGTTACTGTTCAAGTCCGTATTGAAAATATATAAAAAGGTATAGTGTGTGAAATAAAATAATATATATATATATATATATAGCGAAAAAATGTCAAAAAGCTGGAACAAAAACAAAAGGCAAAAACAAAAACAAAGCAAACCCCAGTCGTGGGTTTCTTCACGGTTTGGGTGTCTGGGGTTAATCAGGAAAACGTCGGTTGCTCCGGACTAGTCTTTCTCTCTATACTCCGCTTCACATGGCGTGTCCTTGTTCAGACACGCCTGGAAGCCGGAGGGTTCGAGAGGCTGACCTATCTAGGGTGAAGGGGAAACTCTGTCAGTGCTCTGCGGAGCGACTTCAGGAGTGACCCCTGCCGCATACGGAGACTCACCTTCAGTTTCCTTCTGTTCCCCCGTCGCACCTCGTCACCGACTTCTTCTCTTGGTTTCTCTTCTGTTGCTAGGCAGCGTGGTTGGTTTTCGGGTTTCCCCGATCACGTGACCGGGACTCTGCTCCGTAGTAGGCGCTTGTAGTGATCTTTGTCTGTTTCAGTATTCAGATAGCAGTGTTAGCTCCAACGCGTTTCAGCCTCTAGGGCCTTCCTCTGGGAGAAGTGGGAGAGGGGAGGGCTATACACTGTTTAGGAGAGACAGACTAAATAAAAAGGGTGGAGGGGTGTGTCTTTACGTAAAGCCGTTTTTAAAGCCTGATATACAGGAAGATATTCAGGAGGGGACTGTAGACACTGTCGAGACATTATGGGTAGAAATTGCATGCGGGGAAAAAGGAATAAAAAAGTTAGTATTGGGTGTATGCTATAGGCCGCCTGGTATCAACGTATCTGATGAGGAATTGTTACTAAAGCATATTGAAAGAGCAGCAGGAGTTGCAGACATAGTAGTGAGGGGAGATTTTAACTATCCAGAGATAAACTGGAAAAACGATTCATGTGATACTGCTAGGGGCAATATGTTTTTAAACACACTTAATGATAACTACTTAGTTCAACTAATTGAGGAACCAACTAGGTACAATGCAATCTTAGACCTGGTATTAACAAACAATGGGGATTTGGTATCAGGTATTATAGTAGGGGAACCCATAGGAAACAGCGACCACAATATGGTCACATTCAATTTCAGTTTTCATAAACAACCCTATACTGGCTCAACTAGGACTCTAAACTTTAGCAAAGCGAATTTTGAAAAGATGAGGGTATTTTTCAGGGATATTGAATGGGAAGGTTTGTTTTTAGGAAAAAATACAACGGAGAAATGGAAGGTACTAAAATTCCTGCTAGCTAAAAATACACTCAAATTTATTCCTACGAGCAGCAAAAAAAGGAATAAAAATCATAAACCGATGTGGCTTAACAAAAAGATAAAGGAACTTATGGGCAAGAAAAGGCGAGCATTTAAAAAATACAAATCTGACGGGGAAACAGAGTAATTTCAGCACTATAAGGAATGTAACAAAATATGCAAAAAGGAAATAAGAGTGGCTAAAGTAGAAACTGAAAAACTAGTAGCAAAGGAAAGCAAAGCGAATCCCAAAAAAATATTTAAATACATTAATAGCAAGAGATTAAAGAAGGAGAGTATAGGCCCTTTAAAAGACAAGTTGGGAGTCTTAAGCAAAAATGATAATGACATAGCGGACACACTAAATTAGTTTTTTTCAACAGTATTTACTAGAGAGGACCCAATTCAAGGACTAACACATAATCTCAATAATGAGAATATCCCACTGATAGGAACTTATTTAAGCGAGGAAGTAGTCTGTGACCGATTAAAACATTTAAAGATTAATAAGTCACCAGGTCCCGATGGTATTCACCCAAGGGTTCTAATGGAGCTTCACTCTGAACTTGCAAAACCACTATTTTTGATCTTTAAGGATTCAGTAATATCAGGTATGGTTCCCAAAGACTGGCGTATAGCGGAAGTAGTGCCTATATTTAAAAAGGGAAGTAAAGCTGAACCAGGTAATTATAGACCAGTTAGTCTTACATCTATAGTGGGGAAAGTATTGGAAGGTATTCTAAGAGAATACCTTGAAGTCCTTGAAGTCAATAAGGTAATTAAAAGGAATCAACATGGGTTTATGAAGGACAGATCCTGTCAAACCAACTTACTTGGCTTTTATGAAACAGTAAGCGCAAACCTAGATCAGGGTAAAGAGGTGGATGTAATCTTTTTAGATTTTGCCAAAGCATTCGACACTGTACCACACATGAGACTTATCTACAAGCTACAAGAATCAGGGCTTGGAAGCACAATATGCACTTGGGTCAAAAACTGGTTAAATAATAGGGAGCAGTGCGTTGTGGTTAATGGATCTTTTTCAATTTGGACTGAAGTGCTAAGTGGTGTGCCGCAAGGCTCAGTATTAGGACCGCTATTGTTCAATATTTTCATTAACGACCTAACAGAAGGTCTAGAGAGCATGGTGTGAATTTGTGCAGATGATACCAAATTGTGTAAAGTTATAAATGCGGAGGGGGTTGCTGAGTCGCTTCAGAACGACTTAGTTAAACTAGAAGCTTGGGCAGCGAAATGGAGAATGCGCTTCAATACAGACAAGTGTAAGGTAATGCACTGTGGTAACAAGAACAAAAATAACTCCTACCTACTAAATGGGGTAAAATTAGGGGATTCTGTACTGGAAAAGGACTTAGGTGTCCTCATAGATAGCAAACTAAGCAGTAGTACCCAAAGTAGGACTGCAGCAAAGAAGGCTAATAAGATATTAGCATGCATAAAACGGGGAATTGATGCTAGGGACGAGAGTATTATACTCCCATTATATAAATCACTTGTGAGGCCACACCTTGAATACTGTGTACAATTCTGGGCACCTTACTACAAAAAGGATATCCTGGAGCTAGAAAAGGTTCAAAGGCGGGCAACCAAACTAATTAAGGGTATGGAGGTGCTGGAATACGAGGAAAGGCTTGCAAGACTAGGCATGTTTACACTGGAAAAGAGGAGATTAAGAGGGGACATGATCAACATTTACAAATATATAAGGGGACAATATACAGATCTTGCGCAGGACCTGTTTTTGGTTAGATCAACACAGAGAACTCGTGGACACTCGCTCAGGTTAGAGGAGAAGAGATTCCGCACAATACGGCGTAAAGGTTTTTTTTACGGTAAGGACGATACATGTTTGGAATTCCCTGCCTGAGGGAGTTGTAATGGCCAACTCAGTCAACACCTTTAAGAATGGGTTAGATAAATTCCTAATGGATAAGGATATCCAGGGTTACGGGGCATAGTCACGCATTATGGTTGTTATAAAAAAGAGGGGTAAAACGTAACGGCAGTCATCAACTTCAGTCAAAATTTTATACAAAATAATCGTGCATAGGAGACCACAAATAGGTTGAACTTGATGGACAATTGTCTTTTTTCAACCTTAGATACTATGTTACTATGTTACTATGTATGACCCAGGGACAGGTAAAACCACCCTTTTAGACAGTCTAGATACAGAAGCGTCTACTATAGGTGGGTTTTCCCACTTTTTCCTATCATCCTCAGGGAAGGTAAAAGCCACAAGAACCCTCTTTGGGATCTGGAATTTTTTCTCTGAATTTTCCCAGGATTTTTCAAATAATGCGTTTAATTCCTTAGACGCAGGGAAGGTCAAGGAGGTTTTCTTATTGTCCGTAAAGTAAGCCTCCTCTACCTGTTCAGGTGGTTTGTCACTAATGTGTAACACATCCCTAATAGCATCAATCATGAGTTGCACCCCTCTTGCCAGAGAAGCCTCACCTCCCCGCATATCCACATCACCCTCTGCCATGTCAGAGTTGGTGTCCGTGTCAACCTGCATAATCTGAGCAAGCGCACATTTCTTGGATACACCAAGGGATTTTGAGGTAGTGGGGACAGAACTAGACAAAACCTTCACAGATTGTTTTAAAATCTGTGATTCCGTCTCATAATGCGCAATCCTTGTAGAAATCAGGGAATCATTCCCCACTGGGGCTCGGATTCAGAAGGCTGAGACAAAATATTACATTCCTGTGTACATGGAATGGATTCCTCTGGAGAAGATACATATTCTGCCGCACAAGACACAGAGTCCCTGGAAATGGTTATGTGAGAAAGTTGCATACACACACACACAAACAGGAAAATATACGTTATGGTAAGAACTTACCATTGATAATGGTATTTCTCCTATGTCCACAGGTTTCCACAGAATAACAATGGGATATGATGGAGCGACAGCGGATTGGCACCAAACGATCCCAAGCTTTCAGTCCTCCCAGGATGCAACGGGCTCGTCCATATATCCCCGCCCACTGGCTCAGGCAAATCAGTTGTATTCCAAAGCATTTAGGCAGGAGCATTATGTAGAACCCTATTCAGGCAAGAAGAACACACATGCACACCCTTCCATGCAAGAGGGAAGAGTTTAGTGAGTATAAAGATTCTTAAATCAGGTGCGTCCGGGTTGGATCCCTGTGGACAAAGGAGAAATACCGTTATCAACGGTAAGTTCTTACCATAATGTATATTTCTCTGGCAGGGTCCACAGGTTATCCACATGATAACAATGGGACTTCCCAAAGCGATTTTTAGTGGTATGGACGCTCCTGATAGGATAGGAGAACCTTACGCCCCAATTCAGCGTCATAAGAGGCAAAAGTATCCAAGGCATAATGTCTAATGAATGTCTTAATGGCAGACCATGTGGCTGCATTACATCTCTGTTCTGCTGAAGCACCATCTTGTGCTGCCCATGAAGGACCTACCTTATGTGTAGAGTGAGCAGAGACATTAGCCGGAACAGGGAGATCAGCTTGAGAATATGCTTCTGAAATCGTCATTCAAAGCCATCTTGCGAGTGTCTGTTTAGTAGCAGGCCATCCTCTCTTGTGAAATCCGTAGAGAATGAAGAGAGAATCTGTCTTTCTGATGGCACTGGTACGGTCCACGTAGATTCTTAATGCATGGACTACGTGCATTAAGTCCCGATACCTGAAAAGCCGGGACTACAATTTCTTCGTTAAGGTGAAACTTAGAGACCACCTTAGGAAGATAACCAGACCTAGTTCTGAGAACTGCTTTATCTGGATAAAAAACAAAAAGGAGATTTAAATGACAGCGCTCCTAAATCTGATACTCTTCTAGCTGATGTCATAGTCAGTAGAAAGAGCACTTTAGCTGTCAACCATTTAAGATCCACTTTATTAAGTGGTTCAAACGGAGCACCCTGAAGGGCTTTGAGGACCAGACTTAAATCCCAAGGTACTGCAGGAGGAACAAAAGGTGGTTGAATGCGCAGCATTCCCTGGTAAAAAGTATGCACATCCTGTAAAATGGCTATTTTCTTTTGGAACCATACAGTCAATGCCGATACTTGAACTCTCAAGGAAGCCACCTTCAAACCCTTATCCATTCCAGCCTGAAGGAAATCTAAGACTCTGGATACTCTGAAAGATTTTGGATCCATACTTCTTTCACTGCGCCAATGAATATAGGCTTGCCATATTCGGTGATAAATGCAAGCTGAGGATGGCTTCCTTGCTCTGAGCATAGTTTGAATCACTTGTTGTGAGAAACCTCTTGACTTCAGGATAGAGGTTTCAACAGCCACGCTGTCAAAGACAGTCGGTCCAGATGCCTGTGAAAACGAGGACCCTGCATCAGTAATGTCACGATCCAGGTAATTATTCAACATTTCTTACCTTCCAAGTGTCTCCTGAGACTGGCCCAGCGCTCCAAGCCTGGATTCCACCTGCGCTGTCTGCGTGCAGCATGCTGTGTAACATGACCTCAGTCTCTCACATGCTAAAGTTCAAACAGACTTTCCCTCCAGATTCAAACATGGGCGCAGCCATGTTTGGATTCATCACATGTTGCTTTACAGCCTATCAGCTGGACTCTGCCTGATTACCCAGCAGCTGCACTCTGGACTCTGCCTAATTACCCAGCCAATACCTGCTTCCCAGCTAGTATAAATATCCTGCATCAAGGCTGCCTAATCTTCAGTGCTTTGGTTGTCAATCCTTGTACACGTCTCTCCTCTTTGTGGAATCTACAGCTTGTTCTTCCAGGTATTCCAGCTCCTGTGATCCAGCTCTACTAAGGGACCCGCACCAGTTATCATCCTGCGGTGCAACCTGACTTTTTGCAGTGTTCCAGCTCTGCTTCCCGGTTATCTGCTACGATCCTGACATTGCCTTCCAGCTTCCAGCGTTGGTCCTGCTCCGCTCCCAGCGGTGTCCTGGTATCGTTCCTTCTCCCATTGTCTGCAGCATCGTGTGTTCAATAAACTGACTTTCATTTTTATATTTCCGTTGTCGTGGTCACGCCTTCGGGCAGTTGGTACTAGATCTCCTGT
Organism: Pseudophryne corroboree; assembly: GCF_028390025.1. Lineage (NCBI taxonomy): Eukaryota > Metazoa > Chordata > Amphibia > Anura > Myobatrachidae > Pseudophryne > Pseudophryne corroboree. Next base: position 396,386,522 of record NC_086448.1, read on the forward strand.
ATGTCTTGGAACCCTATTCTACTTTCACGGTTCACTTACACTCCAGCCCCTACAACTGAGGCCTCCCCAGGTCAGCCTAATCCCTCAATTGTGACAGTAAGCACTGACGATATGGATCCGGTTGGAGACCAGGCTCAAGCAACCAGTCCAGTGCAGTAGCTGGCAGCCCGCCTAGAACACCAAGAGGCTGCACAGGGACAAGTGATTCGCTGTCTCCAGGACCTTTCATCCCGGCTGGATGGGATTCAAGCAACCCTCCGTGATTCAGGGGCATCCAGTGTTTTGACTACAGTACCTCAGGTGGTAACCCCACCCACCATTCCCGTTCCTGCTCCTCGTCTTTCTTTACCGACACCAGACAAGTTCGATGGTTTCCCAAAAGCCTGTTGGGGTTTCCTAAATCAGTGTGAGTTACACTTTCAGTTACAGCCTGGCAATTTCCCAACCGACCGCACCAAAGTTGCTTACATCATCTCCCTCCTCAGTGGCTCCGCCCTAGATTGGGCAACCCCTCTATGGGAGAAGTCTGATGCCCTGCTCTCTTCTTATGCAGACTTCGTGGCGGGACGTGTGACATCTGCCTCCATTGATCTTCTACGGCTCCGTCAGGGGACATGGACAGTCGGTCAATATCTGGTTCAATTCCAGATCCTAGCGTCTGAACTTTCTTGGAATGACGACACTCTCTATGCAGCCTTCTGGCACGGGTTATCCGAACGGATTAAGGATGAGCTAGATATCAGAGACTTATCTCCAAAGTTAGATGAGCTCATATCCCTCTGCACCAAAGTTGATCTCCGATTCCGCGAAAGGTTGGTTGAGCGAGGAAGGTCTATGCTTCCTAAGACCTCTGCCGTTAATCCTCCTCGTCAACCATCTCCGCCAAAAGAAGGGCCCATGCAGATCAATCGCTCTCGTCTGTCGCCTGCAGAGCGTAGAAGACGTCTGTCCGAGCACCTGTGTCTACATTGTGCTGCTCCATCTCATGTCATCAATGCTTATCCGAAGCGTCAGGGAAACTCCAAATCCTAGCCAATCAAGGAGAGGGTCGGCTAGGAGTAATGAATTCCTCTCTATCTTTCTGTGATTGCAATCTCCCTGTATCTCTTCAAGTATCTCAGCGCTTCAGGAATCTTATCGCTCTTCTGGATTTTGGAGCGGCTGGGAATTTCGTGACTGCAGAATTTGTTAAACGGTGGTCCCTACCCACCGAGAGACTTTCATCTTCTGTGTGCCTGACTGCTGTGGATGGCAGCAGCATCTCTGATGCTGTCATTAACTTCAAGACTCTGCCTATCCGTCTGAAGGTAGGAGCTCTTCATTCTGACCTGATATCATTCCTAGTCATTCCAAAGGCTACGCATCCTATGGTTTTAGGCCTCCCTTGGCTTCGTCTATATAATCCACAGATTGTTTGGATGACTACGCACATTCTGGCATGGAGTCCTTCTTGTTCCGGGACCTGTCTTCAAAAGGTACTTCCAGCCCTCACTTCTTCTAAGTCTTCAGATATTCCGCCTCCACCGTACCAAGATTTCACTGATGTCTTCAGCAAGTCCTTCGCTGATATTCTTCCACCTCATAGGGAGTGGGATTGTCCTATTGATCTCATTCCAGGGAAGACTCCACCTCGGGGACGCACTTATCCGCTGTCGCTTCCAGAGACCCACTCCATGGAGGAGTATATTAAAGAGAACCTTGCCAAAGGGTTCATCCAACCTTCTTCTTCTCCAGCTGGCACAGGAATCTTCTTTGTGAAAAAGAAAGATGGCAGTCTGCGACCATGTATTGACTAACGTGGGCTTAACGACATTACAGTGAAAAATCGGTATCCTTTGCCTCTCATCACCGAGCTATTTGACCGTGTCAGTGGAGCCACCATCTTCTCCAAATTAGACCTGAGGGGTGCATACAACCTTATCCGTATCCGGAAGGGTGATGAGTGGAAGACCGTGTTTAACACCTGTGATGGACATTATAAGTACCTCGTCATGCCTTTCGGACTCAGCAACGATCCAGCGGTATTTCAGCATTTTGCAAACTAAATTTTCCGAGATATCCTTTACCATCATGTCGTGGTCTACCTCGATGATATTCTCATTTTCGCCAATGATCTGAAGGAACATCGTTACTGGTCAAGAAAATCCTGTCCCGTCTCCGTGCCAACCATCTCTATTGTAAGATGGAAAAATGTGTCTTCAAGGTCTAATCGATTCCGTTTCTAGGTTACATTGTGTCCGGTTGCTGATTAAATATGGATTCTGAGAAACTCCAAGCTATTCGTGATTGACCGATACCCACGTCATTAAAAGGTGTTCAACGGTTCCTGGGATTCGCCAATTATTACAGAAGGTTTATTCGGCACTTTTCTACTGTGGTGGCACCAATAACTGCTCTCACAAGGAAAGGTGCCAATCCCTCCAAGTGGCCCGAAGAAGCTAGCCAAGCCTTTCATCTTCTTAAACAGAAGTTTGTCTCTGCTCCAGTTCTGAAACAGCCTGATACCAGCTCACCCTTCATCCTGGAGGTTGATGCCTCTTCCGTTGGAGTCGGCGCAGTTCTGTCTCAAAGAGCCGATGATGGCCACGTTCATCCTTGTGGCTTCTTCTCACGGAAGTTCTCTCCGGCTGAGTGCAACTACGCCATTGGTGACCAAGAACTTTTAGCCATGAAGCTCGCTATCGAAGAATGGAGATATTTATTGGAGAGAGCTTCTCATACCATTACTATTCTGACAGATCACAAGAACCTTCTGTATTTGAAAGCTGCTCAATGCCTCAATCCTCGTCAAGCCAGATGGGCACTCTTCTTTTCCAGGTTTGATTTTTAAACTCTTGTTTTGTCCCGGGTCACAGAATCGCAAGGCTGATTCACTTTCCCACTCCTAGGAGCAAGAAAATGAGTCTGAAACCACTGCTAATCATCCTATTATCAATCCAGTGGCATTCTCCGCCGTGGGAGTGAACTCTATGCCTCCACTAGGGAAAAGCCTCGTAAAACCGTCCCTCAGAAGTAAATTCCTGCAATAGGCACATTCCTCTCGCTTCGCCGGACACGCGGGTATTCAGAAGACCTTCAAATTTGTTTCCAGATCATACTGGTGGCCGACTCTAAAATAGGACATTACAGAATTTATTGCATCCTGCCCCAAGTGTGCCCAGCACAAGGTACCATGCCAGTCGCCCGCTGGACAACTGGTACCCTTGTCTATTCCTTATCGTACATGGACCCATTTATCAATGGACTTTATTATAGATCTTCCTGAGTATAACAAATATAATACCATCTGGGTGGTAGTTGACCGGTTCACCAAGATGGCTCACTTCGTCCCTCTCACAGGTCTTCCGTCAGCTTCCAAGCAATTACACGGTCTTCCTGAAGAGATTATTTCCGACAGAGGTGTCCAGTTTGTAGCCAAATTCTGGCGAAGTTTGTTTTTGGCACTCCAAGTCAAGTTAAAGTTTTCTACAGCTTATCACCCCCAAACCAATGGGCAAACCGAGAGGGTGAATCAGGACTTGGAGTCCTTCCTCCGCGTTTACATCTCTTCTTCTCAAGACAACTGGGTTCATCTTCCGTGGGCCGAATTTTGCCATAACAATCAATACCATTCTTCATCTTCTTCCACGCCATTCTTTACCAACTACAGGTTCCATCCCAAGGTCCCTGAGTTTCAACTGCCTCCAGCAAAATCAGTACCTGCAGCTGATATCACCCTTTGTCAGTTTTCCCAAAACTGGAAGAATGTTCGGGCAGCTCTGCTAAAAGCATTATCAAGAGGTTCGCGGACAAGAAGCGTATGGCTTTCCCTGCCTTCAAACCAGTAGATCATGTTTGGCTGTCCACCAAAAGTCTGTATGGATCCTAGTATAAAGTTTGCTCCTCCGTATATATCGGGCCCTTCCAGATTGAACAAGTTGTTAATCCTGACGCTTATATGCTCAAATTGCCTCCGTTTCTGAAAATCCCGAGAACTTTTCATATTTCTCTCCTCAAGCCAGTGATTCTGAATCGTTTTCACTCAGCGCTCCCTACTGCACCCAAGGTCCAGACTCAATGAGGTGTTGAGTATGAGGACACTAAGATTCTGGACTCTCGTTTCCGGTATGGTAACCTCCAATACATGAGTGATTGGAAGGGCTATGGCCCTGAGGAACGCTACTGGACAGATGCATCAGATGTCCATGCTCCCAAGTTGGTACAGGCTTTCCACGCCAGATTTCCTCGCAAGCCTAAGAGGTGTCCTGGGGCCACCCCTAAAGGGGGGGGGGTGCTGTCATGATCCGGGTAAATCATCACCATTTCTTACCTTCCAAGTGTCTCCTGAGACTGGCCTAGCGTTCTAAGCCTGGATTCCACCTGCGCTGTCTGCGTGCAGCACGCTGTATAACATGGCCTCAGTCTCTCATATGCTAAAGTACAAACAGACTTTTCCTCCAGATACAAACATGGGCGCAGCTGCACTCTGGACTCTACCTGATTACCCAGCAGCTGTACTCTGGACTCTGCCTGATTACCCAGCCAATACCTCCTTCCCAGCTGGTATAAATGTCCTGCGTCAAGGCTGCCTAATCGTCAGTGCTTTGGTTGTCAATCCTTGAACACATGTCTCTCCTGTTTGTGGAATCTACAGTTTGTTCTTCCAGGTATTCCAGCTCCTGTGATCCAGCTCCACTAAGAGACCTGCACCAGGTACCATCCTGCGGTGCAGCCTGACTTCAGTGTTCCAGCTCTGCTTCCCGGTTACCTGCTACGATTCTGACATTGCCTTCCAGCTTCCAGCGTTGGTCCTGCTCCACTTCTAGCGGTGTCCTGGTATCGTTCCTTCTTCTATTGTCTGCAGCATCGCTCTCTATCCTCCATAGTGAATTCCAGCTTCCAGCGTTTCATCCACATTGCTTCCAGCAGTGCTCTGTGTCACTATCAGTCTACAGCGGTGCTTCACATCATCTCCAGTTCCACTCTCCATCTCCAGCGGTATCCCTATATCGCTCTGCATATCTGACCACACAACATCGAACCACAGTTCCCATTGATGCTCACCATCGGACTCTAAACTTCAGTGGTGAGTTCAGTACACCTTTTGTTCACACCGGTTCCATCTGTTATTATCTGCAGTACTGCCAAGTACCACTTCAACTTCTGTGCTCCTCTGTTTACCCCAGCCTCAGTGTATCATCTGCTGGGCAGTACCAGCTCTTCCTTACCTCAGCGGTTAGCTGTGGCATACGGACTTTCCAACTCCGGATTTGGCAAGGACTTTAACATCTTGTTTTGCAAAGCCACAGCACGTATTACTCCAGCGTTATTAGGAACTGTACTGTATATATCTCTGCACGTCTACTGTTGAAGTCATTACATAACCAAGGTGTTTAAACTGTGTGTTCAATAAACTGACTTTCATTTTTATAATTCCGTTGTCATGGTCACGCCTTCAGGCAGTTGGTACTAGATCTCTTTTATGTCTTGGAACCCTATTCTACTTTCACGGTTCACTTACACTCTAGCCCCTACAACTGAGGCCTCCCCAGGTCAGCCTCAGCTCTCAGTTGTGACAAGTAGATCTGGACATCAAGGGAGCAGAATTGGAGCATCCATCGACATCCTTTGTAGATCTATGTACCAATGCCTCCTGAGACAAGCAGGAGCTATTAGAATCATGGCACCCTTTGCTTGCTTTATTTTCCTCACCACCCTGGGTAACAGGGAGATTGGAGGAAACAGATATGCCAGATGAAAGTCCCATTTCACTGACAGTGCATCCACAAGGATCGCTGCAGGGTCCTTTGTTCAGACGGGACGCTATGAGATCTACCTCTGGCAACCCCCACTTGTTTACTAGAGTCTGAAAAACTTCCGGGTGTAAAGCCCATTCGTTTGCTCAAATGGTTTGTCGACTGAGAAAGTCCGCTTCCCAGTTTAGGACTCCTGGAACGAACACTGCGTACAACGCTGGAAGATGGAGTTCTGCCCTCTTTGGTATGTGACTTACCTCCTTCATTGCTTTTTGGCTGCGAGTTCCTCCCTGATGGTTGGGGCACGCTACTGCCGTTGCATTGTCCGAACGGATCTGGACTGGCTTTCCTTGCAGAATGTCCTTTGCCTGAATCAGTGCCATGTATATGGCCTGGAGTTCCAACAGGTTTACTGGCAGGCGACTTTCTTCTGTGGTCCATTGTCCCTGAACCATAATCTTCTGGACACGGCACCCCAGCCCTGAAGACTGGCATCCGTTGTCAGGACCTCCCAATCTGATATCCAAAAGGGTCTACCTTTGTCTAGATGGGATGTCTGTAGCCACTAGGCTAATGACCTTTTTACCTTTACTGGAAGTACCATCATTTGTTTCTTTATTGTCTGATGTACTCTATTCCATTTGGTCAGAATCAGATGCTGCAGAGGTCTTGAGTGGAATTGTGCATTTCCACCATGTCGAATGTTGACACCATCAAATCCATCACTCACATTGCTCCGTGAATTGATATTGTCTGACTGTGTAACAATTCCTGAGTCATTAACTGCACCTTGGATATCATTTCCCAAGGTAAAAATATTTTCTGCAGACTTGAATCCAATACAGCCCCCAAGTGAATCGTCCGTTGTGATGGAATCAGAGACGACTTTGCCCAATTTATGAGCCATCCGTGCTTCTGTAGGCAAGTTATTGTCTGTTGGAGATGGCTCAAGAGCAATTCCTGGTATTGTGCCAGGATTAAAAGATCATCGAGGTATGGGAAAATTCTTATCCCCTGTTTGCGGAGATAAGCTGCCATAACCACCATTATCTTGGTAAATACTCTGGGGGCTGTGGCTAACCCAAAGGGTAAGGCCTGTAACTGAAAATGTTGCTGGAGGATGGCGAACCTGAGATAACACTCATGGGACAATGCTATAGGAACATGCAGGTAAGCATCCTGTATATCCAGAGATACCATGTAATCCCCTGGTTCCATGGCCAAAACTGTAGAGCGTAACGTCTCCATGTGGAACCTTGGGACACAAATGTATTTGTTTAACATTTTGAGATTGAGAATTGGCCGGAATGACCCATTTGGCTTCTGAACCAAAAATTGGTTGGAGTAAAAACCCTGTCCCCGTTGTGCTGGGGGTACTGGAATAATTACTGCGGACTGAAGCAATTTCTGAACTGCTTCTTGCAGGGCTCTGGCCTTCGCCTCTATATGAGACGGACTGGTGCAGAAAAACCTTCGAGAAGGCAGCTTCTTGCAAGGGAAAACATAAACCAGAGATGCCGCTTCTTGCACCCAAGCATCTGTTGTCGACTGCTGCCATATGTGTGCAAACTGAAGAAGTCGGCCCCCTACCCTGGGGTCCCACAGGCGGAGGCCCGCACCATCAGGCTGATGGTTTCTGTTCTGGTTTGGAAGCTAGCCCTCTGGTGGCCCATTGCTTCTTTGCTTTACCAAACTTATTGTACTGGAGCTGCTTAGAATTATTTTTGCCTTTTGTTTTACCTTGCCACCGAAATGGCTGAAATCCTTAACCCCTAGGCCTAGGGTTTATAACTGGCAGGAAACCTGACCTTCTTGGATTCTGCTTCTGACTCCAGAATATCTGTCAATTCCTTACCAAAAAGAATATTCCCAACAAAGGGCAAAGGTTCCAGAACCTTCTTGGATTCTGAATCAGCTTTGAATGCACGTAGCCAAATTGCTCTGCGAGTAGCTACCGTTAAGGCTGACGCTTTGGAGGCAATAGTAGCCATATCCATTGCTGCTTCTTCTAAGAATACCGCAGCCTGCTTCATGTGAGCTATATGGGATTCCTGCTCCCTAGTAGGTGCTGAAAGCCCGTTTTCCAGTTCGTTAGCCCATTCAGCTACCGCCTTTGCCATCCAGGCTGAGGCCATAGCTGGCCTTATGACTGCCCCAGACAGGGAAAAATAAGAATTTACTCACCGGTAATTCTATTTCTCGTAGTCCGTAGTGGATGCTGGGTACTCCGTAAGGACCATGGGGTATAGACGGGCTCCGCAGGAGACTGGGCACTCTTAAAAGAAAGATTAGGTACTATATCTGGTGTGCAGTGGCTCCTCCCTCTATGCCCCTCTTCCAGACCTCAGTTAGGGAAACTGTGCCCGGAAGAGCTGACATTACTAGGAAAGGATTTGGAATCCAGGGTAAGACTCATACCAGCCACACCAATCACACCGTACAACTTGTGATAACTATACCCAGTTAACAGTATGAACAACAAATGAGCCTCATTAACAGATGGTTCATAACAAAACCATTTAGTTAAGCAATAACTATATACACGTATTGCAGAGAGTCCGCACTTGGGACGGGCTCCCAGCATCCCTACGGACTACGAGAAATAGAATTACCGGTGAGTAAATTCTTATTTTCTCTGACGTCCTAGTGGATGCTGGGTACTCCGTAAGGACCATGGGGATTATACCAAAGCTCCCAAACGGGCGGGAGAGTGCGGATGACTCTGCAGCACCGAATGAGCAAACTAAAGGTCCTCCTTAGCCAGGGTAACAAACTTGTAGAATTTTGCAAAGGTGTTTGAACCCGACCAAGTAGCAGCTCGGCAAAGTTGTAAAGCCGAGACCCCTCGGGCAGCCGCCCAAGAAGAGCCCACCTTCCTCGTGGAATGGGCTTTTACTGATTTAGGATGCGGCAGTCCAGCCGCAGAATGTGCAAGTTGAATCGTGCTACAGATCCAGCGAGCAATAGTCTGCTTTGAAGCAGGAGCACCCAGCTTGTTGGGTGCATGCAGGATAAATAGCGAGTCAGCTTTTCTGACTCCAGCTGTCCTGGAAACATAGATTTTTAGGGCCCGGACTACGTCCAGCAACTTGGAATCCTCCAAGTCACGAGTAGCCGCAGGCACCACAATAGGTTGGTTCAAATGAAAAGCTGATACCACCTTTGTGAGAATTTGGGGACGAGTCCTCAATTCTGCCCTGTCCATATGGAAAATCAGATATGGGCTTTTACACGACAAAGCTGCCAATTCTGACACACGCCTGGCCGAAGCCAAGGCCAATAGCATGACCACTTTCCAAGTGAGATATTTTAGCTCCACGGTTTTAAGTGGCTCAAACCAATGTGATTTTAGGAAATCCAACACAACATTGAGATCCCAAGGTGCCACTGGAGGCACAAAAGGGGGCTGAATATGGAGCACTCCCTTAACAAACGTCTGAACTTCAGGCAGTGAAGCCAGTTCTTTTTGAAAGAAAATAGACAGGGCCGAAATCTGGACTTTTATGGAACCCAATTTAAGGCCCATAGACACTCCTGACTGTAGGAAGTGCAGAAATCGACCCAGCTGAAATTTCTCCGTTGGGGCCTTCCTGGCCTCACACCAAGCAAAATATTTTCGCCATATGCGGTGATAATGTTTTGCTGTCACATCCTTCTTAGCTTTTATCAGCGTAGGAATGACTTCATCTGGAATGCCCTTTTCCTTTAGGATCCGGCGTTCAACCGCCATGCCGTCAAACGCAGCCGCGGTAAGTCTTGGAACAGACAGGGCCCCTGCTGTAGCAGGTCCTGTCTGAGCGGCAGAGGCCATGGGTCCTCTGAGATCATTTCCTGAAGTTCTGGGTACCAAGTTCTTCTTGACCAATCCGGAACAATGAGTATAGTTCTTACTCCCCTTTTTCTTATTATCCTCAGTACCTTCGGTATGAGAGGAAGAGGAGGGAACACATACACCGACTGGTACACCCACGGTGTCACTAGAGCGTCCACAGCTATCGCCTGAGGGTCCCTTGACCTGGCGCAATATCTTTTTAGCTTTTTGTTGAGGCGGGACGCCATCATGTCCAACTGTGGCCGTTCCCAACGGTTTACAATCAGCTTGAAGACTTCTGGATGAAGTCCCCACTCTCCCGGGTGGAGGTCGTGTCTGCTGAGGAAGTCTGCTTCCCAGTTGTCCACTCCCGGAATGAACACTGCTGACAGTGCTATTACGTGATTCTCCGCCCATCGAAGAATCCTTGTGGCTTCTGCCATTGCCATCCTGCTTCTTGTGCCGCCCTGGCGGTTTACATGGGCGACCGCTGTGATGTTGTCTGACTGAATCAGAACTGGTTGGTTTTGAAGCAGGGGTTCTGCTTGACTCAGGGCGTTGTAAATGGCCCTTAGTTCCAGAATATTTATGTGTAGGGAAGTTTCCTGACTCGACCATTGTCCTTGGAAGTTTCTTCCCTGGGTGACTGCCCCCCAACCTCGGAGGCTTGCATCCGTGGTCACCAGGATCCAGTCCTGTATGCCGAATCTGCGGCCTTCGAGCAGATGAGCACTCTGCAGCCACCACAGCAGAGACACCCTGGCCCTCGGGGACAGGGTGATCAACCGATGCATCTGAAGATGCGATCCGGACCACTTGTCCAACAGATCCCACTGGAAAATCCTTGCATGGAACCTGCCGAAGGGAATTGCTTCGTAAGAAGCTACCATCTTTCCCAGGATTCGCGTGCAGTGATGCACCGACACCTGTTTTGGTTTCAGGAGGTCCCTGACCAGAGATGATAATTCCTGGGCCTTTTCCTCCGGGAGAAACACCTTCTTCTGTTCTGTGTCTAGAATCATGCCCAGGAACAGCAGACGCGTCGCAGGAATCAGCTGTGACTTTGGGATATTCAGAATCCAGCCGTGCTGATGAAGCACTTCCTGAGATAGTGCTACGCTGACTAGCAACTGCTCTTTGGACCTCACCTTTATCAGGAGATCGTCCAAGTACGGGATAATTATAACTCCCTTCTTTCTGAGGAGTATCATCATTTCGGCCATTACCTTGGTAAATACCCTCGGTGCCGTGGATAGACCAAACGGCAACGTCTGGAATTGGTAATGACAGTCCTGTACCACAAACCTGAGGTACTCCTGGTGAGGTGGGTAAATGGGGACATGGAGGTATGCATCCTTGATGTCCAATTACACCATAAAATCCCCCTCTTCCAGGCTTGCAATAACCGCCCTGAGCGATTCCATCTTGAACTTCCTTATATAAGTGTTCAAGGATTTTAAATTTAGGATGGGTCTCACCAAACCGTCTGGTTTTGGTACCACAAACATTGTGGAATAGTAACCCCGCCCCTGTTGAAGGGGGGGTACCTTGGTTATCACCTGCTGGAGGTACAGCTTGTGAATGGCTGCCAGTACTACCTCCCTTTCTTTGGGAGCAGCTGGCAAGGCTGATTTGAGGTAAGGGCGAGGGGGAGTGGCCTCGAACTCCAGCTTGTATCCCTGAGATACCACTTGCAGAACCCAGAGATCCACCTGTGAGCGAACCCACTGGTCGCTGAAGTTCCGGAGACGCGCCCCCACCGCACCTGGCTCCGCCTGTGGAGCCCCAGCGTCATGCGGTGGACTTAGAGGAAGCGGGGGAGGATTTTTGTTCCTGGGAACTGGCTGTCTGGTGCAGCTTTTTCCCTCTTCCCTTGCCTCTGGGCAGAAAGGAAGCGCCTCTGACCCGCTTGCCTTTCTGGGGCTGAAAGGACTGTACCTGATAATACGGTGCTTTCTTAGGCTGTGAGGAAACCTGAGGTAAAAATGTCGACTTCCCAGCTGTTGCTGTGGATACGAGGTCCGAGAAACCATCCCCAAACAATTCCTCACCCTTGTAATGCAAAACCTCCATGTGCCTTTTAGAATCAGCATCACCTGTCCACTGCCGAGTCCATAATACTCTCCTGGCAGAAATGGACATTGCATTAATTCTAGATGCCAGCCGGCAAATATCCCTCTGTGCATCTCTCATATATAAGACGACGTCTTTAATATGCTCTATGGTTAGCAAAATCGTATTCCTGTCGAGGGTATCAATATTATCTGACAGGGTATCGGACCAAGCTGCTGCAGCACTACACATCCATGCTGAAGCAATTGCAGGTCTCAGTATAGTACCTGAGTGTGTATATACAGACTTCAGGATAGCCTCCTGCTTTCTATCCGCAGGCTCCTTTAAGGCGGCCGTATCCTGAGACGGCAGTGCCACCTTTTTTGACAAGCGTGTGAGCGCCTTATCCACCCTAGGGGATGTCTCCCAACATAACCTGTCCTCTGGCGGGAAAGGGTACGCCATCAGTAACTTTTTTGAAATCACTAGTTTCTTATCGGGGGAAGCCCACGCTTCTTCACACACTTCATTCAACTCATCTGATGGGGGAAAAACCACTGGTTGCTTTTTCTCCCCAAACATAATACCCTTTTTAGTGGTACCTGGGTTAATGTCAGAAATGTGCAACACATTTTTCATTGCCGTAATCATGCAACGGATGGCCCTTGTGGATTGTACATTAGTCTCGTCCTCGTCGACACTGGAGTCAGACTCCGTGTCGACATCTGTGTCTGCCATCTGAGGTAGCGGGCGTTTTTGAGCCCCTGATGGCCTTTGAGACGCCTGGGCAGGCACTGGCTGAGAAGCCGGCTGTCCCACAGCTGTTATGTCATCGAACCTTTTATGCAAGGAGCTGACACTGTCGTGTAATACCTTCCACATATCCACCCACTCTGGTGTCGGCCCCGCCGGGGGTGACATCACACTTATCGGCACCTGCTCCGCCTCCACATACGTTTCCTCATCAAACATGTCGACACAGCCGTACCGACACACCGCACACACACAGGGAATGCTCTGACTGAGGACAGGACCCCACCAAGTCCTTTGGGGAGACAGAGAGAGAGTATGCCAGCACACACCAGAGCGCTATATAATGCAGGGATGCACACTATACAGAGTGATTTTTCCCCTATAGCAGCTTAAATACACAGTTATGCGCCTAAATTTATGTGCCCCCCCCCCCCCCCCCTCTCTTTTTTACCCTAGAAGTCTGGAACTGCAGGGGAGAGCCTGGGGAGCGTCCTTCCAGCGGAGCTGTGAAGAGAAAATGGCGCTGGTGTGCTGAGGAAGATAGCCCCGCCCCTTTCTCGGCGGACTTCTCACGCTTTTTTATATGCTTTATGGCGGGGGATTATGCACATATACAGTTTAATAGCTGTATTATGTGCTATTTAGCCATGTAAGGTACTCTAATTGCTGCCCAGGGCGCCCCCCCCCCCCCCCAGCGCCCTGCACCCATCAGTGACCGGAGTGTGTGGTGTGCAGAGGGAGCAATGGCGCACAGCTGCAGTGCTGTGCGCTACCTTAATGAAGACCGGAGTCTTCAGCCGCCGATTTTCCACTTCTCTTCGTTCTTCTGGCTCTGCGAGGGGGACGGCGGCGCGGCTCCGGGACCGGACGACCGAGGCTGGGCCTGTGTTCGATCCCTCTGGAGCTAATGGTGTCCAGTAGCCTTAGAAGCCCAAGCTAGCTACAAGCAGGTAGGTTCGCTTCTCTCCCCTCAGTCCCTCGTAGCAGTGAGTCTGTTGCCAGCAGATCTCACTGAAAATAAAAAACCTAACAAATACTTTCTTTTCTAGGAAGCTCAGGAGAGCCCCTAGGGTGCATCCAGCTCTGGCCGGGCACAGATACTAACTGAGGTCTGGAGGAGGGGCATAGAGGGAGGAGCCAGTGCACACCAGATATAGTACCTAATCTTTCTTTTAAGAGTGCCCAGTCTCCTACGGAGCCCGTCTATACCCCATGGTCCTTACGGAGTACCCAGCATCCACTAGGACGTCAGAGAAATATGTTTTTCAAAAACCCATCTACTCTTGTGTCTGTGACATAATTTAATGATTTTGATGGTAAAGGCAAAATAGATTTTTGCACTAAACGAATGACGTGCGTATCTACCTTAGGAGGCACTTCTCTTTTTAAACAGTCCCCAGTTGGAAAAGGGTAATAGGAATCCCATTTTTTTGGAATTTTATATTTCCTATTGGGTGTAGCCCAAGCTTCCTCCATAATTTCCGTCAGCTCCTCTGACCCTGGAAACTCAACCCTAACTGTTTTGGGACGTTTAAACACCAGTGCTTTAGTTTTTATTATCGGCTCTGCTGAATCCTCTAGGGAAAGAATAGCCTTCATTGCTCCAATTAACTCAGCTATATCCTCTGAGCTGACACCTTCTACCTGTTTTTCATGTGGTGAAGTAGAGTATATAGAGCTATCCTCATCTGATGTATCATCCTGTGTAGCCTGTGAATGTGATGATATATTTACTCTTGTTGCTTGTTGACTTGTAGAAGCTATTGGGGCTATACCATAAGAAGGGAGCTCCATGTATAGGTTAATAGTGTACCCTATTCCTGAGGTTGAAGCTGTAGGGACTAACCTTTCAGCTATACTGGATAAGGTTTGTGCAAACATAGCCCAAGGCGGATCTAACTGTCGTTGAACAGGGATCTGCCTTGCAATCTGCTGAAACCAAAACAATTTGCACATAACCCATCATGTGCCAGATGCTGAGAGGATAATCGCACCCTGCAGGATAAACATGTTATGAGTGTTGGTCGCTCTTAGACATAATAAATAATCAGCTTTTCACAGTATACTACACAATCTGTGACTGTAATCACTTTACTGTATTTAAATTGATATCAATTTGACCCAAACCCAAGCACCAGCATTGAGGCTCAGAAGAAACCACTGACAAACATATATAAAGTCAGCAATCACACTAGCAGTCAGTCACATGTTATATATTAGTCATATGAGCATATTATCAACTATGAACACATTTCAAAGTATGTAGGAGTACATTTACTGAATGCTGTTCTATACAGTTATTTAACGTATTCAGACGCATTGCAAAGAAAACCACAGTAATGTACACAGACTCATATGCAATAGGCACTAAAGTTAACTATTCATACTGACAAAAGTAGAAAGAATTTTAGTGCTATATAACCCGTACTCCAGTAGAGTGGGATACAGGGAGACTCACCCCACTTCCAGGATCGTTCAATACGTTAGCGAACTCTGAGTGGATCCAGACGCTACTAGTGTACACTGCCGCTCCGGGAACTTTTAGTGCATGCAGACGCACCGATCTGTGACCCGGTCTCCTCGCGGTAACACTTAGTGTACACAGACGCAGCGGCCTATGCTGTGACCGAGACACCTCGTAGTAGCGTCTGAGATGGAAGTGAGGCAACAGTTCATGGCAGGAGACTTGCGGAAACTGGTCATGAACTGGGGGGAAGGGCGACACGGAGAGCGTCTGACTCCCCACCGCTGACATCAACCCTAGGGATCGCAGCCTCATACTAATCCTGGTGCCTTATTAAGGCCTAGCGCTGGAGCACCCGTGGTGGCGGCGCGCCAGCTACTGTTTGGTAGTCTCCTCCCAATACAGTGCGGCTGTGTCCGTATTCCCCTTCTAAGCGGAACTGATGCCTTCCTTTCTCCCCGTGCTTCGGCCACTGCCTGGTAACGTCTGCTGGACCTGCTAATTTATCCGACACAGACGCCCGTCGAGACAGCACTTGTACCGTAGGTAAGCGTTGTTGCGACCCGGCGGAGAGTTGTTGGAACGACTCATTCCGATATGCGAGTAAGACGCTGTTAGGAAAGATCACTCAAAAACAACGTAGTAAGACTATAAAAATAAAATAAGAAAGCTTAGGGCTGCCAAACACAGCAGCCCTGTGACCATGGTCCGGCTCCTGCCGCACCAAACAAAAAATAGGATTTTAATTACCTGCCGGTAAATCCTATTTTCGTAGTCCGTAGAGGATGCTGGGGTCCATTTTAGTACCATGGGGTATAGACGGTTCCGCAGGAGCCTTCGGCACTTTAAGACTTTTTAACAGTGTGAACTGGCTCCTCCCTCTTTGCCCCTCCTCCAGACCTCAGTATAGGAACTGTGCCTGAGGAGACATACATATTCGAGAGAGGAATTATTAATAAACTTGTGGCGAGATTCACACCAGCTCAAACCATACACAAAAAACATGTCGGCTAACATGGCCTTTAACATAACTCATGCCAACCAGCATGTATAATGTAACAGCAACAGCTGTTAACATCTAAACACGGATGCAAAAAGATAAACGTTATCAGCAGGAAAAAAATAGCACTGGGCGGGCGCCCAGCATCCTCTACGGACTACGAGAAAAGGATTTACCGGCAGGTAATTAAAATCCTATTTTCTCTTACGTAATAGAGGATGCTGGGGTCCGTTTTAGTACCATGGGGATGTACCAAAGCTCCCAGTACGGGCGGAAAAGTGCTAATGTTCCTGCAGAACTGACTGACCAAATTTTAGGTGGTCAGCAGCCAAGGTGTTAAACTTATTAAACTTAGCAAACGTGTTTGCACCTGACCAAGTAGCAGCTCGGCAAATTTGCAAAGCCGAGGCCCCCCGGGCAGTCGCCCAGGATGAACCCACTTTCCTAGTAGAATGGGCTTTTACCGAAGTCGGTAACGGCAATCCTGCCATGGAATGAGCGTGCTGAATGGTACCCCTGATCCAGCGCGCAATAGTCTGCTTAGAAGCAGGACCCCCAGTTTTGTTGGGGTCATAGAGGATAAACAAAGATTCTGTTTTCCTTATCCTAGCCGTTCTTGCAACATAAATCCTCAACGCTCTGACGACATCCCAGGATTTTGAGACGGCTGAGGTGTCAGAGCCCACTGGCACCACCACTGGTTGGTTGATATGAAAAGAAGACACAACCTTTGGAATAGAAAGTGCTGATTTTTTCTCAGTTCAGCCCTATCTTCATGAAATATTAAGTAAGGACTCTTGTGTGAGAGAGCTCCTAACTCCGACACTCGTCTGCCTGAGGCCAAGGCCAACAGCATGACCACTTTCCAAGTGAGAAACTTCAACTCTACCTCTTGTAGAGGCTCAAACCAGTCCAATTTAAGGAACTGCAACACCACATTAAGATCCCTTGGTGCCGCAGGAGGCACAAAGGGAGGTTGGATGCATAGAACCCCCTTCACGAATGTTTGGACCTCAGGAAGAGAAGCCAATTGTTTCTGAAAGAAAACTGACAAGGCCAAAATCTGAACCTTGATAGATCCTAATCTCAAGCCATCATTCACACCCGCCTGTAGAAATAGGAGAAGACATCCTAATTTAAACTCCACCGCAGGAGACTTCTTGGATTCACACCAAGATACATATTTTCTCCAAATACGATGGTAATGTTTGGACATTACCCCTTTCCTGGCCAGAATAAGTGTGGGAATGACTTCATTGGGAATACCCTTACGGGCTAGGATCTGGCGCTCAACAGCCATGTCGTCAAATGCAGCCGCGGTAAGTCCTGATAAACTAACGGCCCCTGCTGAAGCAGGTCATTGCGAAAAGGAAGAGGCCGAGGATCTTCCAGTAATAACTCTTGAAGATCTGAATACCAAGCCTTCCTTGGACAGTCTGGAGCAATGAATATTGCTCGAACTCTTGTTCTTCTGATGATTTTGAGAACTTTCGGAATAAGTGGAAGTGGAGGGAAAAGGTACACCGACTGAAACACCAACTGGGTCATCATTGCATCTATCGCTTTTGCTTGTGGGTCTCTCGACCTGGAACAATATTTCTGAAGCTTCTGGTTGAGGCGTGATGCCATCATATCCACTTGAGGAACGCCCCAACGACTTGCCACCTCCGCAAAGACTTCTGGGTAGAGGACCCATTCTCCTGATGGAGATTGCGTCTGCTGAGGAAGTCTGCTTCCCAGTTGTCCACTCCACGAAAGAAAATTGCCGACAGAGCTTTTGAATGTCTTTCTGCCCAGAGGAGTATCATTGTCACCTCTGCCATTGCCGCTCTGCTTTTTGTTCCGCCTTGACGGTTTATGTGAGCTACTGCCGTTACATTGTCTGACTGGATCTGTATGGGACGACCTTGAAGAACGTGTGCCGCATAATAAAGACTGTTGTACACAGCTCTCAACTCCAGAATGTTTATGTGAAGGCGAGTTTCTTGACTTTACCACCTTCCTTGGAAGCTTTCGCCTTGCGTGACTGCTCCCCATCCTCGGAGACTTGCATCCGTGGTCACCAGGATCCAGTCCTGAATCCCGAACCTGCGTCCCTCCAGGAGGTGAGACATTTGTAGCCACCACAGGAGTGAAATTCTAGCTTTTGCTGATAAGATTATCTTTTGATGCATGTGGAGATGCGACCCAGACCACTTGTCCAGTAGGTCCCACTGGAAAACTCTGGCATGGAATCGGCCATATTGTAGCGCCGCGTAAGCCGCTACCATTTTCCCCAACAGGCGAATGCACTGATGAATTGATACAGTTCTTGGTCTCAAAAGTTGTTTGACCATGCTCTAGATCTCCTGAGCCTTTTCCACCGGTAAAAATACTCTCTGTACCTCGGTGTCCAGTATCATTCCCAAAAATGATACCCTCATCGTAGGTTCCAACTGAGGTTTTGGAAAGTTGATGATCCAACCGTGCTGTTGAAGTACCGTCAGGGATAACGCTATCTTTTGGATTAGCTTGTCCCTGGATCTCGCTTTTATGAGGAGATCGTCCAAGTATGGAATTATGTTGACTCCTTGTTTGCAAAGGAGAACCATCATCTCCGCCATCACCTTGGTGAATATTCTCGGAGCCATGGAGAGCCCGAATGGCAATGTCTGGAATTGGTGGTGGCAATTCTGAACTGCAAACCTCAGGTATGCTTGGTGTGGCGGGTAAATGGGGACATGCAAGTAAGCATCCTTGATGTCCACTGACACCAGAAAATAAGATTTTACTCACCGGTAAATCTATTTCTCGTAGTCCGTAGTGGATGCTGGGAACTCCGTAAGGACCATGGGGAATAGACAGGCTCCGCAGGAGACTGGGCACTCTAAAAGAAAGATTAGGTACTATCTGGTGTGCACTGGCTCCTCCCACTATGACCCTCCCCCAGACCTCAGTTAGGATACTGTGCCCGGAAGAGCTGACACAATAAGGAAGGATTTTGAATCCCGGGTAAGACTCATACCAGCCACACCAATCACACCGTATAACTCGTGATACTACACCCAGTTAACAGTATGAAATATAACTGAGCCTCTCAACAGATGGCTCAACAATAACCCTTAGTTAGGCAATAACTACATACAAGTATTGCAGACAATCCGCACTTGGGATGGGCGCCCAGCATCCACTACGGACTACGAGAAATAGATTTACCGGTGAGTAAAATCTTATTTTCTCTGACGTCCTAGTGGATGCTGGGAACTCCGTAAGGACCATGGGGATAATACCAAAGCTCCCAAACGGGCGGGAGAGTGCGGATGACTCTGCAGCACCGAATGAGGGAACTCAAGGTCCTCCTCAGCCAGGGTATCAAATTTGTAGTATTTAGCAAACGTGTTTGCCCCTGACAAAGTTGCAGCTCTGCAAAGTTGTAAAGCCGAGACCCCTCGGGCAGCCGCCCAAGATGAGCCCACTTTCCTCGTGGAATGGGCTTTTACTGATTTAGGATGCGGCAATCCAGCCGCAGAATGCTCCAGCTGAATTGTGCTACAAATTCAGCGAGCAATAGTCTGCTTAGAAGCAGGAGCACCTATTTTGTTGGGTGCCTACAGGATAAAAAGCGAGTCAGTTTTACTCCAGCCGTCCTGGAAATATAAATTTTTAAGGCCCTGACTACGTCCAGTAACTTGGAATCTTCCAAGTCCCTAGTAGCCGCAGGCACTACAATAGGTTGGTTCAAGTGAAAAGCTGATACCACCTTAGGGAGAAACTGGGGACGAGTCCTCAATTCTGCCCTATGCATATGGAAAATCAGATAAGGGCTTTTACATGACAAAGCCGCCAATTCTGACACACGCCTGGCCGAAGCCAAGGCCAATAACATGACCACTTTCCACGTGAGATATTTCAAATCCACAGTTTTAAGTGGCTCAAACCAATGTGATTTTAAGAAACTCAACACCACGTTGAGATCCCAAGGTGCCACAGGAGGCACAAAAGGGGGCTGAATATGTAGCACTCCCTTTACAAATGTCTGAACTCCAGGCAGTGAAGCCAGTTCTTTCTGGAAGAAAATCGACAGAGCTGAAATCTGGACCTTAATGGAACCCAAGTTTAGGCCCATAGTCACTCCTGACTGTAGGAAGTGCAGAAAAAGATCCAGCTGAAATTCCTCTGTTGGGGCCTTCCTGGCCTCACACCACGACTTCTTTCCTGGCTTTTATCAGCGTAGGAATGACTTCCTCCGGAATGCCCTTTTCCTTTAGGATACGGAATTCAACCGCCATGCCGTCAAACGCAGCCGCGGTAAGTCTTGGAACAGACAGGGCCCCTGCTGTAGCAGATCCTGTCTGAGCTGTAGAGGCCATGGGTCCTCTGATATCATTTCTTGAAGTTCTGGGTACCAAGCTCTTCTTGGCCCATCCGGAACCACGAGTATCGTTCTTACTCCTCGTTTTCTTATTATTCTCAGTACCTTTGGTATGAGAGGCAGAGGAGGGAATACATAAACCGACTGGTACACCCACGGTGTCACTAGAGCGTCCACAGCTATTGCCTGAGGGTCCCTTGACCTGGCGCAATATCTAGTTTTTTGTTTAGGCGGGACGCCATCATGTCCACCTGTGGCCTTTCCCAACGGTTTACTAACAGTTGGAAGACTTCTGGATGAAGTCCCCACTCTCCCGGGTGTAGGTCGTGTCTGCTGAGGAAGTCTGCTTCCCAGTTGTCCACTCCCGGAATGAACACTGCTGACAGTGCTAAGACGTGATTTTCCGCCCATCGGAGAATCCTTGTGGCTTCTGCCATCGCCATCCTGCTTATTGTGCCGCCCTGTCGGTTTACATGGGCGACTGCCGTGATGTTGTCTGATTGGATCAGTACCGGCTGGTTTTGAAGCAGAGGCCTTGCCAGACTTAGGGCATTGTAAATGGCCCTCAGTTCCAGAATATTTATGTGTAGGGACGACTCCTGACTTGACCAAAGTCCTTGGAAATTTCTTCCCTGTGTGACTGCCCCCCAGCCTCGAAGGCTGGCATCCGTGGTTACCAGGACCCAGTCCTGTATGCCGAATCTGCGGCCCTCTTGAAGATGAGCACTCTGCAGCCACCACAGTAGAGATACCCTGGTCCTTGGAGACAGGGTTATCAGCCGATGCATCTGAAGATGCGATCCCGACCACTTGTCCAAGAGGTCCCACTAAAAGGTTCTTGCATGGAACCTGCCGAATGGAATTTTGCTACGTAAGAAGCTACCATTTTTCCCAGGACTCGTGTGCAGTGATGCACCGATACCTGTTTTGGTTTCAGGAGGTCTCTGACTAGAGATGACAGCTCCTTGGCTTTCTCCTGCGGGAGAAACACTTTTTTCTGATCTGTGTCCAGAACCATCCCCAGGAACAGTAGGCGTGTGGTAGGAACCAGCTGTGACTTTGGAATGTATAGAATCCATCCGTGCTGTTGTAGCACTTCCCGAGATAGTGCTACTCCGACCAACAACTGCTCCTTGGACCTCGCCTTTATAAGGAGATCGTCCAAGTACGGGATAATTAAAACTCCCTTTTTTCGAAGGAGTATCATCATTTCTGCCATTACCTTGGTAAGACCCTCGGTGCCGTGGACAGTCCAAACGGCAGTGTTTGGAATTGGTAATGGCAATCCTGTACCACAAATCTGAGGTACTCCTGGTGAGGATGGTAAATGGGGACATGTAGGTAAGCATCCTTGATGTCCAGGGATACCATGTAATCCCCCTCCTCCAGGCTTGCAATAACCGCCCTGAGCGATTCCATCTTGAACTTGAATTTTTTTATGTATGTGTTCAAGGATTTCAAATTTAAAATGGGTCTCACCGAACCGTCCGGTTTCGGTACCACAAACAGTGTGGAATAGTAACCCCGTCCTTGTTGAAGTAGGGGCACCTTGACTATCACCTGCTGGGAATACAGCTTGTGAATTGCCTCTAGCACAGCCTCCCTGGCTGAGGGAGTTGTCGGCAAGGCAGATTTGAGGAAACGGCGGGGGGGAGACGCCTCGAATTCCAGCTTGTACCCCTGAGATACTACTTGAAGGATCCAGGGATCCACCTGTGAGCGAGCCCACTGATCGCTGACATTTTTGAGGCGGCCCCCCACCGTACCTGGCTACGCCTGTGGAGCCCCCGCGTCATGCGGTGGACTCAGAGGAAGCGGGGGAAGAATTTTGATTCTGGGAACTGGCTGACTGGTGCAGCTTTTTCCCTCTTCCCTCGTCTCTGTGCAGAAAGGAAGCGCCTTTGACCCGCTTGCTTTTCTGAAGCCGAAAGGACTGTACCTGATAATACAGTGCTTTCTTAGGCTGTGAGGAAACCTGAGGTAAAAATTTTTCTTCCCAGCTGTTGCTGTGGATATGAGGTCCCAGAGACCATCCCCAAACAATTCCTCACCCTTATAAGGCTCTATGTGCCTTTTAAAGTCAGCATCACCTGTCCAGTGTCGGGTCTCTAATACCCTCCTGACAGAATGGACATTGCATTAATTCTGGATGCCAGCCGGCAAAATATCCCTCTGTGCATCCCTCATATATAAGACGACGTCCTATGTTCGCAAAATAGTATCCCTGTTTGACAGGGTTACAGACCACGCTGCAGCAGCACTATCTGCAAGTCTCAGTCTAGTACCTGAGTGTGTAAATACAGACTTCAGGATAGCCTCCTGCTTTTTATCAGCAGGTACCTTCAAAGTGGCCGTATCCTAAGACGGCAGTGCCACCTTTTTTGACAAACGTGTGAGCGCCTTATCCACCCTAGGGGATATCTCCCAGCGTAACTTATCCTCTGTCGGGAAAGGGTACGCCATCAGTAACTTTTTAGAAATTACCAGTTTCTTATCGGGGGAACCCACGCTTTTTCACACTTCATTCACTCATTTGATGGGGGAACAAAACACTGCCTGCTTTTTCTCCCCAAACATAAAACCCTTTTTTAGTGGTACTTGGGTTAATGTCAGAAATGTGTAACACATTTTTTATTGCCGGGATCATGTAACGGATGTTCCTAGTGGATTGTGTATATGTCTCAACCTCGTCGACACTGGAGTCAGACTCCGTGTCGACATCTGTGTCTGCCATCTGAGGGAGCGGGCGTTTTTGAGCCCCTGATGGCCTTTGAGACGCCTGGGCAGGTGCGGGCTGAGAAGCCGGCTGTCCCATAGCTGTTACGTCATCCAGCCTTTTATGTAAGGAGTTGACACTGTCGGTTTATACCTTCCACCTATCCATCCACTCTGGTGTCGGCCCCACAGGGCGCGACATCACATTTATCGGCATCTGCTCTGCCATCACATAAGCCTCCGCATCAAACGTGTCGACACAGCCGTACCGACACACCGCACACACACAGGGAATGCTCTGACTGAGGACAGGACCCCACACAGCCCTTTGGGGAGACAGAGAGAGAGTATGCCAGCACACACCAGAGCGCTATATAATTTAGGGATTAACACTATATTGAGTGAATTTTTCCCAATAGCTGCTTGTATATACAATATTGCGCCTAAATTTTGTGCCCCCCCCCTCTCTTTTTAACCCTTTGAGCCTGCAAACTACAGGGGAGAGCCTGGGGAGCTGTCTTCCAGCTGCACTGTGAAGAGAAAATGGCGCCAGTGTGCTGAGGGAGTTAGCTCCGCCCCTTTTTCGCGGACTTTTCTCCCGCTTTTTTATGGATTCTGGCAGGGGTATTTATCACATATATAGCCTCTGGGGCTATATATTGTGATATATTTGCCAGCCAAGGTGTTTTTATTGCTGCTCAGGGCGCCCCCCCCCCCAGCGCCCTGCACCCTCAGTGACCGAAGTGTGAAGTGTGCATGAGGAGCAATGGCGCACAGCTGCAGTGCTGTGCGCTACCTTGGTGAAGACTGATGTCTTCTGCCGCCGATTTTCCGGACCTCTTCTTGCTTCTGGCTCTGTAAGGGGGACAGCGGCGCGGCTCCGGGAACGAACACCAAGGCCAGTTCCATGCGGTCGATCCCTCTGGAGCTAATGGTGTCCAGTAGCCTAAGAAGCCCAAGCTAGCTGCAAGCAGTTAGGTTCGCTTCTTCTCCCCTTAGTCCCTCGATGCAGTGAGCCTGTTGCCAGCAGGTCTCACTGTAAAATAAAAAACCTAAAATAAACTTTCTTTCTAGGAGCTCAGGAGAGCCCCTAGTGTGCATCCAGCTCGGCCGGGCACAGAAATCTAACTGAGGTCTGGAGGAGGGTCATAGTGGGAGGAGCCAGTGCACACCAGATAGTACCTAATCTTTCTTTTAGAGTGCCCAGTCTCCTGCGGTGCCCGTCTATTCCCCATGGTCCTTACGGAGTTCCCAGCATCCACTAGGACGTCAGAGAAATTCCTATTCTTCCAAGCTGGAAATCACCGCTCTCAAGGATTCCATTTTGAATTTGAATGTTTTCAAATAAAGATTCAGAGATTTTAGGTTTAAAATCGGTCTGACCGAGCCATCCGGCTTCGGCACAACAAACAGGCTTGAATAAAAGACTTGATTCCTTTGTTCGGCAGGAACCAAGGCAATTACTTTATCTTGACATAATTTGTGTATTGCGTTCAGGACATTTGTGCTGTCTTGAGGGGAACTGGGAAGGCTGATTTGAAAAAACGGCATGGGGGTAGGTCTTGAAATTCCAACTTGTAACCTTGGGATATTATCTGTAAAATCCAAGGAGCCAGGTCTGAGCGAAGCCAGACCTGGCTGAAAAATAGTAGACGTGCCCCCACCCGATCGCACTCCCGCAGAGGAGCCCCAGCGTCATGCTGTGGCTTTTGCAGAAGTAGTTGCTGACTTCTGCTTCTGGAGTCTGAGGGTGTTGTAGGTTTTCTACCTTTTCCTCTCCCTTTTCCTGTGAAAAAGAGGTACTTTTAGCCTTTTTGTACTTGTTGGGCCGAAAGGACTGCATAATATGAGAATTATATACTTCTTTAGCCGGTGTAGCTGCCGACAGTAGAAATGCTGATTTGCCAGATGTAGTAGTAGATATCATGGCATCTAGTTTCTCTCCAAAGAGGGCCTCACCATTGTAGCGGCGCGCCTCAATATTTATTTTGGATTCTGCGCCAGCATTCCATTGGCGTATCCAGAGCGCCCTGCGGGCTGAAATTGCCATAGTAGAGGCCCGTGAGCCCAGTAAGTCCTTCATAGCCTCAACCAAGTAACCTGCAGAATCTTTGATATGACCTAGAATTTGCAGCATGTCATCGTTATCGACTGTGTTAATATTAACAATTAAGTTATCTGCCCATTTTTCGACTGCGTTACCTACCCAAGTAGTAGCAATTGTGGGCCTGAGCAACGTACCCGTAGCAACATAGATGGACTTTAAAGTCATCTCTAATTTGCGGTCAGTAGGTTCTTTTAATGAAGCTGGCCCTGGGGCAGGTAAAATTATTTTCTTTGACAACCTTGAAACTGAGGTGTCTATCATTGGGGTGACTCCCACTTACGCCTATCCTCATCAGGGAAAGGGTACGCTACCCGCAACCTTTTAGGGATAGCAAATTTCTTTTCCGGGTCAGCCTAGGAGTCCTCAAAAAATTTATTTAAGTCCTTAGACGGAGGAAAAGTCACCACCTGTTTTTATTTAATTTAAAATAATCTTTTTCCTCAGATGGAGGTGTTGTGTGAGGAAATTCCAACACCTCTTTTATAGCGAATATCATACATTGAATGCTCTTAGACAGTTTGGGGTCTACCGCCCTCAAATCCCCAGTATCGACGTCAGTGTCGAAATCTGTGTCCGTGTGCCTTTGCATAATTTGGGCCAGGGACCTTTTCTGGGAACTGGAGGGGTCCCGAGTGGATGATGTGGAACAATCAGCAAATAGAGCATCTTCCACAGACTGTCTCCAATGCTTTGTCTGTTCCTCAGACTCAGAGAATTTCTTCGCTAGCTTAGCTATATTACTCTGCAGCTTTCTCACCCACACAGACTCAGAACACTCTTGTGCCTCCAAAATGGGTTCCTCTGGGGAAGAGCTTTCTCTAGACATGTTACACGTGTGTACAGTCACACCACTCACACACACACGGGAGCTAATGGGGACAGACCTACACTAATGTCTGTCAGACGGACCCAGAGGGAATTGCCAGTCCACACCACGTGCCCTATATGTATTACATACAATTAATATACCTATATACCAAAACAGCGCTTTACATCCAATGTGAAGCCCGCAGAATTCAATAAATGATGTGCTCCCCTCCCCTTCTATAACACCCTGGTACTTGTATCAGTGATGTGTGAGGAGAAGCAGCCTACAGGATCAGTGCTCCGGCATCTCTGTGAGGAGATAATGGCGCCAATTGAGTGTTACAAGCAATTCTGAGGTGAAGCCCCGCCCCCTGTAATGGCGCGGTTCAGCCACAGTAATATGATATTTATACTGGCAGGGGTATGTACACCAGTGGCTCCCTTGTGTGTACTTTGTCGCCAGTGAGAGTAAGGATTTATCATGTCCCGCAGAGCGCGCCCCCCCGCGCTCTGCACCCTGTGCTGAGAGACATGTTTTTGCGCAGCGTCCTGCGCTGCGCTGGTACCTTTATGCCGCCATGATGACCAGAGGGCCCCTCTCTTCAGGTCTCCGGTAAATACTCACCAGCCTTCTGACTTCTGGCTCTGTTAGGGGGTGGCGGCAGTGCTGTGGGAGTGAGCAGCAGCCAGGCAAGGGCTGTGTTCAGTACCCTTCAGGAGCTAATGGTGTCCTGTCAGCAGAAGCAGAGCCATTAAACTAACTCTTTTCCAGCAGAACTCTGTGGAGCTCCTCTGGTGTGCATCCAGTCTCCCGGGCACATTTTCTAAACTGAGGTCTGGAGGAGGGGTATAGAGGGAGGAGCCAGTTCACACTGTTAAAAAGTCTTAAATTGCCGAAGGCTCCTGCGGAACCGTCTATACCCCATGGTACTAAAATGGACCCCAGCATCCTCTAGGACGTAAGAGACAAACTGATTTGCCTGGGCCAGTGGGCGGGGATATATGGACGAGCCTGTTGTATCCTGGGAGGACCGAAAGCTTGTGATCGTTTGGTGCCAATCCGCTGTCGCTCCATCATATCCCATTGTTATCCTGTGGCTAACCTGTGGACCCTGCCTGAGAAATGTCATACACAGTTTCCCCCAAGTACCTTCAGAGAAAAACAGAGCTTGGAGCAAGCATACACAGCGCTTTAGTAGGCAGTTATATACTTATATGCAATTGCGGTCGAATTTGCGGCAATTTTCGCCGTTTTTTAATTCGACCAAATTCGCCAGGTGAATTCCGGAAGGTGGCTTCCGGAATTCACCATATTCAATGAAAAACGGATTCGCCAGAATCGCGGGCGAAAATCGGCCGATTTAGCGGATTTTACCGCGATTTTAAAAAACGGTAAAAAACGGGAAAAACCCGAAAAAAAAATGGCGTGGGGTCCCCCCTCCAAAGCATAACCAGCCTCGGGCTCATCGAGCTGGTCCTGGTTCTAAAAATCCGGGGAAAAATTGGCCAGGGATCCCCCGTATTTTTAAAACCAGCACCGGGCTCTGCGCCTGATGCTGGTGCCAAAAATACGGGGGACAAAAAGAGTAGGGGTCCCCCGTATTTTTAACACCAGCATCGGGCTCCACTAGCTGGACAGATAATGCCACAGCCGGGGGTCACTTTTATGCCGTGCCCTGCGGCCGTGGCATCAAATATCCAACTAGTCACCCCTGGCCGGGGTACCCTGGGGGAGTGGGGACCCCTTCAATCAAGGGGTCCCCCCCCCCCAGCCACCCAAGGGCCAGGGGTGAAGCCCGAGGCTGTCCCCCCCCATCCAATGGGCTGCGGATGGGAGGGCTGATAGCCTTTTGTGATAATAAAAAGATATTGTTTTTTCCAGTAGTACTACAAGTCCCAGCAAGCCTCCCCCGCAAGCTGGTACTTGGAGAACCACAAGTACCAGCATGCGGGAGTAAAACGGGCCCGCTGGTACCTGTAGTACTACTGGGAAAAAAATACCCAAATAAAAACAGGACACAGACACCTTGACAGTAAAACTTTATTACACACTACCGACACACACATACTTACCTATGTTGACACGCCGACTGCCACGGTCTCCGACGATCCGAGGTACCTGTAAAAAAATTATACTCACCTTCCAGCGTCCAGAGGTACATCCAGGTCCAGAGAGATAATCCACGTACTTGGCAAAAAAACAAAACGAACACCGATCCAGCGGACTAATGAAAGGGGTCCAATGCTTTCACATTAGACCCCTTTCCCCGAATGCCGGGACATCACGTGACTCCTGTCACTGATGTCCCTTCAGCCAATCAGGAAGCGCTACTGCCGTGGCGCTCACCTGATTGGCTGAGCGCTGTCTGTACTGTGACAGCGCCTCGCAAAGCCGCTCCATTACTTTCAATGGTGGGAACTTTGCGGGTAGCGGTGGGGTCACCCGCCGGTCAGCCGCTGACCGGCGGGTGACCTTACCGCTAGCCGCTAAGTTCCCACCATTGAATATAATGGAGGGAGCTGTGCGATGCGCTGTCACAGTACAGACAGCGCTCAGCCAATCAGGTGAGCGCAACGAAGTTGCGCTTCCTGATTGGCTTAGAGACCTGTCTGTGACAGCTGTCACTGACAGGTCTCATTCGTGGAAAGGTGTCCCATGTGTCAGCATGGGACCCCTTTCAGTCCGGTGGTCGGGTATTTGCGGTTTGTTTTGTTGCCAAGTACGTGGATGTATCTCTGGACCATGGCTGAGGTGAGTATATTGAACTTTTCTTTTCAGGTATCCGTGGATTCTACATGGAGAAGAGGACCGATGTCGGCGTGTGAACATAGGTAAGTATGTGTGTGTCGACGTATGAAATAAAGTTTTACTGTCGACGGTGTGTGTGTCCTGTTTTTATTTGGGTATTTTTTTCCCAGTAGTACTACAGGTACCAGCGGGCCCGTTTTTCTCCCGCATGCTGGTACTTGTGGTTCTCCAAGTACCAGCTTGCGGGGGAGGCTTGCTGGGACTTGTAGTACTACTGGAAAAAACAATATCTTTTTATTATCACAAAAGGCTATCAGCCCCCCCATCCGCAGCCCATTGGATGGGGGGGGACAGCCTCGGGCTTCACCCCTGGCCCTTGGGTGGCTGGGGGGGGGGACCCCTTGATTGAAGGGGTCCCCACTCCCCCAGGGTACCCCGGCCAGGGGTGACTAGTTGGATATTTAATGCCACGGCCGCAGGGCACGGCATAAAAGTGACCCCCGGCTGTGGCATTATCTGTCCAGCTAGTGGAGCCCGATGCTGGTGTTAAAAATACGGGGGACCCCTACTCTTTTTGTCCCCCGTATTTTTGGCACCAGCACCAGGCGCAGAGCCCGGTGCTGGTTTTAAAAATACGGGGGATCCCCTGTCAATTTTTCCCCCGCATTTTTAGAACCAGGACCAGCTCAATGAGCCCGAGGCTGGTTATGCTTTGGAGGGGGGACCCCACGCCATTTTTTTTTTAGATTTTACCGTTCCAGCATAAAAAAAAAAAAAATAATAATAATATTTTAAAAAAATATATAAATAATATTTGTGCCTCCCAAAAAAAAAAAAAAAGTACCTAATCCCTTCTAATATAAATAGATCTGCTATTCCCAAAAAAAAAACACCAAAAAAAACATGTTTAAATTTTTTTTATTTGTTTTCACCCTCCAAAGTGTGGCGGATTGAAAATGACGAATTTGCTGTCTAAAAGCCCTGCTGTCGAATTTCCAAACTTGAATTGAATATGCTTTGGTCGAATTGCAGCACTTGTATCATTGCAGAAAAGTCGAATTTGCAAAAATTCGAATTTCAAAAAGTCGAATTTTGAAAGTCCGTTTTTTGGTCGGAAAGCACTGAATTGCATAGGCGATTTTTTTTTTTGGTCGAAAATGACCCGAAATTCGACAATTTCGGGAATTCGACCGCAATTGCATATACCCCATAGAATAATTGCCTGGCGCTGACTGTGTACCCTTAATAGAACTACACAGTTAATAGACAATCCCCCCCCCCCCCTTCTACAACCCCCTTAGTACCGCACAGGATAGCTGGAGTCGTGAAGGGTCAGCGCTCCCTGTCAGCGTCTCAGAGTGTGGATCTGCAGGGAGAAAATGGTGCTGGTGAGTTGCTGGGTCCGCTCCTAAGGAGAAGCTCCGGCACCAAACATGGCGCGTCTTCCCGCACTTTGAATATTTATACTGGCCTGAGGTAATGGCACTAGCAGCATTACCAAAAGCTCCTGATAGCATGAGTGACCAGTTGTAAGGGTATTGCGCTGGCCCAGGGCGCCCCTCACAGCACCGCACCTGTTGTAAGGGTATTGCGCTGGCCCAGGAAGCCCCTCACAGCACCGCACCTGTACCGCTAAGCCTTCCGGAGCGCAGTGTTAGTACTGCGCTCCAACCCTGTAGCCGCCGTACACACCGGTGACCCCCTCACCACCTCGATCTTCTGGCTCTGTTAGGGGGTGGCGGTATGCTGCGGGAGTGAACGGTCGCCTCGTCGGCTAACGATTATCACCCTCAGGAGCTCAGTGTCCTGTCAGCGGAGATAGAGGCCATTAACCTCAGAGGGTTGGACACTATTCCCGCCCTAAGTCCCACGAAGAAGGGAGGCTGTTGCCAGCAGCCTCCCTGTGCCTAATTATCTTTAAAAAAATAAAACCAAAGAAGCTCTAGGAGCTCCCCTAGCTATGACCGGCTCCTCCGCGCACATTTTCTAAACTGAGTCTGGTAGGAGGGGCATAGAGGGAGGAGCCAGCCCACACTATTAAAGTCTTAAAGTGCCAATGGCTCCTGGTGGACCCGTCTATACCCCATGGTACTTATATGGACCCCACCATCCTCTAGGACGTAAGAGAAAAGAGGTATCACTTGCTACAAGAAGATTTCCAGGATTATGATCCCAGAGTCCTATTTATTGTCAGTTATTTATATAGTGCACATATATTATGCAGTGCTATACGAAGAATATTTGAACATTCACATTGGTCCCAGCCCCAAAGGAGCTTACAATCTTTTTTCCTTATCATGTGAACACACACAAACACATTAGAGTTAAGACACACGGGGAGATGTGATCAGAGATGTGTGCTGAGCGATCTAGCACAGACCGCTCAGCACACATCTCTCCCCCCGCACAGCACATCACGATGTGTGTTGGGTGAGGTGGACGGGGGGACGCTCATTTCACCCAGCAGTGAAATGAGCGATGTGCTTGATTGTGCCTGCATGCAGGCCAATCTAGCTCTGGGTATAGTGACACACGGTGCAGCGCATCGCTGTCTCTGGAACCCCTACACACGGAGTGATTTGTTCTTAATTTCTAAGCATAAGTGAACATCCCCCTTTATTTATTTTTTTTTTGTCAGAAGCCATTTAACCTACCAGTATAGTTTTTTGGATTGTGGGTTGAAACCTGGAGTACACCCATACATGCACGGATACAATATACAAACTACACAAAGTTGGGACAATGGTGTGAATAGAACCCAAAACTTCAGTGCTGTGAGGAAGTAATACTAAGCAATAGACGATCCGAGCTGCCCATCATGTGTAACAGTTGGATCCAGGGAGGTCTACAGTAAGAGCCCATAGGCTTCTACAGACAACACCATTTATAAAAGTTTTGCCTTCTGGACCTTGGTGCATACGGGCACATGACAGAATACTATGGGGATTGGCATGCCGGTAAGCTGCAGCATATGGGCCTGATGTAATGAAGTCCGAGTTGGCTGGAAGTGTGGGTTCACAGCCGAACTTAGGTGTTTTTTTAAATCGCCAATTATTTACAAGGCAAAACCATGCCTTGTAAACCATTGCTGCTTTAAAAAAATATCAAAGATCAGCCATGAACCCGCATCTCCGGCCAACTCAGACTTTACTACATCTGGCTCTATATCTTTAGTATCCACTGCGGACAGTGGCGGAACTAGCGAGTGGTGGGCCCAGGTGCAAAAATATGCTTTGGCCTCCCCACCACCACTACTCAAAAGAAAAACTGTGTAAAATACAAAGACACATTAAGTTCTATAATGTTGTGTTTGTGTTTTTGTATCTTATTAGTATTAAAATACAACTCAAAATAATTTAATCCTATCAATATTCCTAAAGTTTCTAGGATAGGCAGTTCCCGCCCATTCTGGTACATTTAATATACCTCCACTTCTAAATTCCCACTTTAACCACTAACTTAGTTTACAGAATGTTATGAAGCCCAGCAATCATATACATGATATGCTAGGTTAACTCAATGTCACACTCAGTATGTTTTGTATTAATCTATTAATTCTACTTGAAAACTAACAACATTATTTCTCATTTTAAGAAAAGGAATTATTTAATTACACAGCATCATTCTTAAAATACGACTAAATGCACTTTAAATTTTTTTCAGTCGGTGAGACAGTAATTTTGGGTGTGCTCAGTTACTATTTTACAAATACAATGCACATCACTATGACACAGACTACACTACATCATGTCTCCCAACATCTGGATCCTTTAACACGTGACGTGGCCTATGAAAAGGGGGCATGGCCTATGAAAAGGGTGCGTGGCTTCACTCTAAGTCCGTGACTGCGAGCCACGCCTTCCATATTCGTTACTGTGGGGGCATGTGAGCTGCTGCATGCCCCCAGGCCCTCTGTCTCCTGTGAATAGACGCTGTACACATGCGCACAGCATCTATTCATAAAGCAGTGAGTGACAGGAGACTCCCAGCTGCCCCCCCTCTTCACTGCGGAAAACAGCAGCCTGCGGGTGGGACTGTTCCGCGGAAAAATCTGGACATTTGGGAGGTGTGCCACAAGTACTACAAGTAGCATGTTGCCAGCAACAATCAATAACCAGGAAGAAGTACAAGGGGGTTCAAAATAGCACAGTACAGTAACTAGAAGCTTACCCTTACGCTTTTTGTCCCCCATATTTTTTGCACCAGGACCAGGCACAGAGCCCGGTGCTGGTTGTTAAAATATGGGGGAACCCCTTTAAATTTTTTCCCTGTATTTTTACAACCAGGACTGGCTCAAAGAGCCCGAGGCTGGTTATGCTTAGGAGGGGGGACCCCACGCAATTTTTTTTCTGGTTTTTAACCCTTTCACACCCCTTCCCACTGATAAACATGCACGGATCTCACTGATTCGTGCATGCCTATCAGAACACGGTAAAAAAAAGCAGGTCTATTTGAAAACTGCTTTTTTTTTTACAATTTGTACTTTTTCCCGGCAGTGTTTGGCTATTGTCGGCAGTGTTTGAGATTAGTAAATGACCGAGTTCTATAATAACAGGCGTGTTTGACCGATGGTGTATTCATTCATATTTTTTTTGTCAGGCCACAAAAGAAATACGAATGCCCTCATCACTGCCGAGATTGGTGTTTAGTAAAGGACCAAGATGACACTTTGAAGAAAAAACACCAACTAGGTCAAAATCGGGAGCTTAGTAAATATACCCCTCTGTCTTTCCCTGTCTCTCTCTTCCTCCATCTCACTCTCGAATCCCAGTGGCTGTACCAGGTGTCCAAAAAAATCATCTGTTGGGAGGCCGTCGTTCAGTATACCAATGCTGGCATTCCAATCGCAGTAATGCCAACAAGGGTGCAGAGAGTACCCAAACCTCCCTCCCGTACCCCTAACCCTCCCACTCTGTAGCCTATACCTAACCCACCCCCCTTAGTGCCTAACCCCCCTCTCTGTAGCCTAACCCTCAAACCCCCCCCCACCCCCCCCAAAGTGTGCCTAACCATAACCCATAACTCCCCCTGCATGCTGTGGCAGGGCTGGCTCCAGGCATGTTCCAATAGAGTGGCCGCGCAGGGCGCCAGCCTTAAAGGGTGGCGCATGCTAGTGCCGCCATATTGGAGCCTCCCTGGAGCCAGGTCCTGCAGTAGTGGCTGTGTGTGCCAATGAGGAGGGAGTACTGTGGGTGGGACAAAGCTAAACTACTCTGCACGCTGTGTGGCACCGGCATCACATAACGCGCACAGATTAGCTTTGCTTTAGTCCGCCCACAGCACTCCCCCTCCTCGGCACACACAGCCACTGATAGGACTCAGCCAGGAGGTGGGCCGTGGGATGGACACTGGTGCAGACTCAGTGCAGCTGGCACTCTGGGGGCGAGTGTATCTGGCTCTGTTGGGTGCACCTGTATCTGGAACTGCTGGGAGCATATACTGTGTATCTCGCACTGCTGCGGGCATATGCTGTGTGTCTGGCATTGCTGTGGGCATATACTGTGTATCTGGCACTACTGGGGGTGTATGTGTATTTGGCACTACTGGGAGCATATGTGTAACTGGCACTGCACACTATACTGGAGACATTATGTGTAAAGTACACTACTGTGAGCGTTATGTGTAAGGCTGCTAATTGTGTGTGTAGAGGGGTGTGGAAATATATCTATAGTCGGATAATCTAAAGTTGCGAGGCCACGTCCACTTTTCCAGGAAAAAAAAAAGGGGAGGGGAGGCGCCACTTTCAAATTTCCTTGCTCTGGGTGCTAATAGGCCTGGTGCCGGCCCTGTACTTTGGGGATTCCAGCGTCTCTATTACGGCTGCCGAGATCCCCACAGCTGGGAATCTGAACGCATACCTCCAGTATGATAACAGCCCAACAGCATTGTCACCCTCTCGCCCCCGCCCCCTGCAATACTTTTGTAATGTCTAAATCCAGTCTGTGGCTCCTATCATAGCAGCACCATAAACCCATTGCATATATAAAATGTATGTTTTAGTAATGTGCTTAGAATAATTTATTGACCTGTTTTTTAATCTAATAATTGCTAAGTGCTCTACCTGGCGCAAAGTGTATAATGTGCTCTACCTGTTGCAATGTGTACTGTATAACGTGCTTTACCTCGTGCAATGTGTATTGCTCTGCCCGGTGCAATGTGTATAATGTGCTCTACCTGTTGCAATGTGTATTGTATAACGTGCTGTACCTCGTGCAATGTGTATTGCTCTGCCCGGTGCAATGTGTATAATGTGCTCTACCTGTTGCAATGTGTACTGTATAACGTGCTTTACCTCGTGCAATGTGTATTGCTCTGCCCGGTGCAATGTGTATAATGTGCTCTACCTGTTGCAATGTGTACTGTATAACGTGCTTTACCTCGTGCAATGTGTATTGCTCTGCCCGGTGCAATGTGTATAACGTGCTCTACCTGTTGCAATGTGTATTGTATAACGTGCTGTACCTCGTGCAATGTGTATTGCTCTGCCCGGTGCAATGTGTATAATGTGCTCTACCTGTTGCAATGTGTACTGTATAACGTGCTTTACCTCCTGCAATGTGTATTGCTCTGCCCGGTGCAATGTGTATAATGTGCTCTACCTGTTGCAATGTGTATTGTATAACGTGCTTTACCTCGCGCAATGTGTATTGCTCTGCCCGGTGCAATGTGTATAATGTGCTCTACCTGTTGCAATGTGTATTGTATAACGTGCTGTACCTCGTGCAATGTGTATTGCTCTGCCCGGTGCAATGTGTATAATGTGCTCTACCTGTTGCAATGTGTATTGTATAACGTGCTGTACCTCGTGCAATGTGTATTGCTCTGCCCGGTGCAATGTGTATAATGTGCTCTACCTGTTGCAATGTGTATTGTATAACGTGCTTTACCTCGTGCAATGTGTATTGCTCTGTCCAGTGCAATGTGTATAATGTGCTCTACCTGTTGCAATGTGTACTGTATAACGTGCTTTACCTCGTGCAATGTGTATTGCTCTGCCCGGTGCAATGTGTATAATGTGCTCTACCTGTTGCAATGTGTACTGTATAACGTGCTGTACCTCGTGCAATGTGTATTGCTCTGCCCGGTGCAATGTGTATAATGTGCTCTACCTGTTGCAATGTGTACTGTATAACGTGCTTTACCTCGTGCAATGTGTATTGCTCTGCCCGGTGCAATGTGTATAATGTGCTCTACCTGTTGCAATGTGTACTGTATAACGTGCTGTACCTCGTGTAATGTGTATTGCTCTGCCCGGTGCAATGTGTATAATGTGCTCTACCTGTTGCAATGTGTACTGTATAACGTGCTGTACCTCGTGCAATGTGTATTGCTCTGCCCGGTGCAATGTGTATAATGTGCTCTACCTGTTGCAATGTGTATTGTATAACGTGCTGTACCTCGTGCAATGTGTATTGCTCTGCCCGGTGCAATGTGTATAATGTGCTCTACCTGTTGCAATGTGTATTGTATAACGTGCTGTACCTCGTGCAATGTGTATTGCTCTGCCCGGTGCAATGTGTATAATGTGCTTTAACAGGTGCAGGGGAAGTGGGGGCAGATATGTGTTTTTCAACCACTGCATTTCTGGGGGCATATTTGTTTACCAGGCACTGTGTTTTTAATTTTTACACAGAAATGGCTAGTGAGCAGTATCGTCAATTCTGGGCAGGCTTCATTGAAATTTATCATGAGAATGAGTGCCTGTGGAGAGTGACGAGCGCGGACTATTCCAACAGGACCAAGAAGAATCGGGCATTTCAACAGTTGATCAACTACAGTAGAGTCCAAAACAGTTCTGCAGACATTGCTTGGGTGATGAAGAAGATTGCTAATTTCTGAACAGTCTTCATAAAGGAGCACAAGAGGGTGGAAGAGTCACAGCGATCCGGAGCCGGGACAGATGAGGTCTATAAGCCGACCCTGTGGTATTATGACCTCTTCAAGTTCACGTTGGAGCAGGAGCCGCGGACAAGGTCACTGGGAAGCCTGGATCCAGAATCTCCAATCCTCATGGAAGAGGAGAGTCTGGATCTGGTAAGTACATACATATTTGTATTGTATTGTTCCCACAACATTTTGACTTGGAATCAATTTGCTGTTATTCAATTATTTTGCAGGATCTTACCCAGGAGCTGGAGGTGGAGCAGCCGACTCCGGAATCTGCAGAGGTGGTCGAGTCTGAGGAATCTGCAGCACCTCAGCCACGTCCTCCCACACGACGGAGGACATCCAGGAGGGTCACCTCTGCCGCCTCCAGCTCACAGCATTTTTTTGTACATGCTGAGGAGGTTCAGAATAGGTCCCCGGATTATGAACATACCTTTGCCAATTTCATTGTGGCGGAGATGAGGCAGATGACTGAGGATCAAAAGAGGATCCACAAGCGCCTGGTACTTGATGCTACCACACGCGCCATCGACCGGACACTGATCGATGAGTGTGAGATAGTGCCACCTGTCAGGCGCCATCTCCAAAATGTTCCCCCATCCACCTTTCCACATCACCATCCCATGCAGTATGTGCCGGGAAACCCTCCTCATCAGATGTCTTATTTTCTGGCGGGACCCACACAGCCCAGCCCCTCCCCTCAGCCTAGCACGTCGTCCAGTGGCATGTACTCCTACATGCCACCTTCACAGGCATCGGTCCTAGGCGACCCTCGTTTTTTTAATTTATAATCTTGTTTTTCAGCCCGGTTTTTTAGTAAGTGTAAAAATCTGTTGTTGACCTTTTACTACACTGTTGCTCCAAGTGAACTATACTGAGGTCTATAGTTCCGCTAGGTTGGTTTTATGACCTCATTGTCCCGGACTTTTGATCGTTGTGATGAGTCCACTCCTTGTGCTCCTTCAAGAGACTGTTCGGAAAAGTGCACTATTTCTTCTTCACCTAGTGCATGTCCGCAGCACTGTTACCCTCTACTTTACTGTTGTAAGAGTTATGCCCGATTCTTGTAATGTTCTGTTGGGATAGGCCGCGCAAAAAGGGCACTTATTCTCATGATACAGTCACTGAAGCCTGCCCAGAATTGGCTGTATACTGTATTATTTTCAAATTTTATAAAGTTTTGCAAAATCAACAAATTGTCTTGAGTATTTTTTTCAATTCAGTATGGGTGATTTATATTGTAACTTTTTTTTAAAGAAGATAAGGGGCTATGGGGAATTCCCGGGCTGCCTTACCCAGTAATTCAACCCAGGTTAGAACAAGGGTTATTCCCGGGTTGAATACCGGGTCAGTGGCAGTGTAAATGGGTTACCGAGGCGATGCAACCTGGGCCCCATTCACTACATAGGAAGAGGCGGTGCAGAGATGACTTTATATCCCAGCGCTGCTGCCGGCTCCACCCCCCAACGTTACTGCAACCATCACAACATATTGCCGGGTCGGGAAGCCTGACAAAGACTGCCGCTAGGGTCCATTGCCAAATCCCACCCGGGAAAGCCCCATTTCCAATTCCAGTGTGGGATTCGGCATTGGAGATGTGAAAGGGGTATTGTATGTTGCACTTGTTTACATAGATGTTTGGATATGTGGTTAATCAGGATGAATAGTGAAATCCTGGCTGCCGCCACAACGATATACAAGTTAACAACATGGGGAAGCAGGGCACCCGAATGCAGGCAGCGGGTCAAGCACAAATAAGCACCTTGCGAGATCCCAAGTATATCCCTGTTATTTAGCTGCAGTGCAGTCACTTTTTCAAAAACCAAAATATGCAAACAAATATGTAAATTGGTAGTAGATGGTGGCACAAATCTCTATATCATTAACCGATGACTCTCTGGCTTCAAAAAATGTGGGTAATCTTTTCAAAAATACTGCACAGAGGGAAACAACACAAGGCATTACATGGAGGTATGGGATTTGTAATTAATTTCAGGACATGGGGGGTCATTCCGAGTTGTTCGCTCGTTATTTTTTTTTCGCAACGGAGCGATTAGTCGCGAATGCGCATGCGCAATGTCCGCAGTGCGACTGCGCCAAGTAAATTTGCTATGCAGTTAGGAATTTTACTCACGGTTTTTTCTTCGTTCTGGTGATCGTAATGTGATTGACAGGAAGTGGGTGTTTCTGGGCGGAAACTGGCCGTTTTATGGGTGTGTGCGAAAAAACGCTACCGTTTCTGGGAAAAACGCGGGAGTGGCTGGAGAAACGGAGGAGTGTCTGGGCGAACGCTGGGTGTGTTTGTGACGTCAAACCAGGAACGACAAGCACTGAACTGATCGCAGATGCCGAGTAAGTTTGAAGCTACTCAGAAACTGCTAAGAGGTGTGTAATCGCAATTTTGAGAATCTTTCGTTCACAATTTTACTATGCTAAGATTCACTCCCAGTAGGCGGCGGCTTAGCGTGTGCAAAGCTGCTAAAAGCAGCTTGCGAGCGAACAACTCGGAATGACCCCCATGGTTCAATTAGCAAACAAATACTAATTTAAAACAAAGCAAAATCGCAGACACAAAGTAAAAAGGACACACCAAAACCATGCCGCAGACATCATTTATTTCACCACAGATAGTAAACAATCCCTGAAATACATTTATTCAATTGCAGCATTGCCCTATTTTAGTGACACTCCCCACTCTATCAAAACTCCCCATGTGCACAGATAGTGACACTCTCCCACCCTGTACAATCAATCTATTACAGCCACCCTGTAAAATCATCCTATATATGACACTCCCCTACTCATCCCCTTATTTAAATGAGATAGTCAAAATCTCCCATAGCCAAAATCTCCCATAACCAAAATCTCTTGCACACTTAGTCAAAATCTCTGGTAAAGTTAGTCAAAATCTCCTACTGCTAGTTTAAGGGAAATCTCTCAGTCAAAATCTCTCATAGTCAAAATCTCTCCGTGTGTATGCACCTTAACTGTTACACTGGCATAAATATTTATCAACCCTAACCACAATCTTTATAGCTGTAATCCCTTCCGTACAACATGGATTTTAATCTCCCCTACTACCATATTCAAAATAATGTGCACTTTTTCACGGACAAGAATGATAAACTATAAAAATATAAGTGTCTGCTTAGTGCACTGTACTCACACTGTATAAAGAAAATGTTTGTTAAATGGATGATCTTTATTGTTAGTTATTATCCTGAAATATGGGATTTTGTTTCAATTAGAAAAGAGGAGACAAAGCTATTACTATAATGAGCATTAGAATAACACAGTCTCTAAAGCAGCAAAGGAAGATAAGGATAACCGTCCTCTCTCATTACATATCATGCATGTGTTGTCACCTGAAAAACAATTCTTAAGCAATGAAGCAAAGAATCTTTCTCATATTCCACACCTGAACATTTAAAATAACTAGCATGTCAGAGTGGGCATTGGTGGTCATTCCGAGTTGATCGCTCGCTGACGATTTTCGCAGTGCAGCAATTAAGTAAAAAAACGATAAAAATGCGCATGCGCATGCACTAAGTACTTTCACACAAAACTTTGTAGATTTACACAAGCTCGAACAATGTTTTTTTCATCGCTCGAGTGATCGGAGTGTGATTGACAGGAAGTGGGTGTTTCTGGGCGGAAACTGGCCGTTTTCAGGGAGTGCGCTAAAAAATGCAGGCGTGCCTGGAAAAAACGCTGGAGTGTCTGGAGAAACGGGGGTGTGGCTGGCCGAACGTAGGGCGTGTTTGTGACGTCAAACCAGGAACTAAACGGACTGAGGTGATCGCAGTCTAGGAGTAGGTCTGGAGCTACTCAGAAACTGCAGCAAATTATTTAGTAGCAGTTCTGCTAATCTTTCGTTCGCTATTCTGCTACGCTAAGATACACTCCCAGAGGGCGGCGGCCTAGTGTGTGCAATGCTGCTAAAAGCAGCTAGCGAGTGATCAACTCGGAATGAGGGCCATTGTTAGCATGCTCTGAGCTCATTTGAGATTGATGATGATGGGAAGCAGATGGGGGTAGGTGCAAAACAGGCTGTACTTTTTCTTACACTGTTAAATGACACCTTTCATTTACATATAGAATTTCTGTTATTTATCCCTACTTTCTTTCCAACAAAATCATGTACTATATTTATTTATTTATGATATGGTAGGGACTAGTGAGCAAAAGTACATGTTGCAGTGATAAAGGTGGATATAATCCCACCTCTCGCTGCATTATTTCTGCTGCCATATAATATTGAGGGGTACCCCATGCTAACATCTGGTGTTTGAATGTTTTGACCACTCTGTTTTACATTCTGTATTTTGAAAGTTTCATAGATTTTTTTCATATGACTGTTATAACCACTATGTATATGGACGCCTGGAATTGGAAATAGTGGAATGTGTCCATTATTTTGTGGTCTACACTTACTATCTTGAGTGTTAAAGTGTTAAAAGGAGATCACCCTTTTTTTTTTGCTCTAAAAACCCTAAGGAATTATCCGTTTGTGCAAACTTAAAACTGCCTCTCTGGCTGTAATTAACGCAAAAGATTTAACGAAAGGGGTAGACTTTTTTCTTTCTTCCCTTATCTTCTCATATTTCCTAATTTATATGTTTGAACTGGCAATAGGGATGTGTCAACTGTCAATTAAGACATAACTTCACATTTGGGGTTGAAACTGTGTATTTTAAATGTATGGAATTTTTTCACATCACTGTGGCAATCATTAAAAACATTGGCGGTCATTCCGAGTTGTTCGCTCTGTATTTTTTTCTTGCAACGGAGCGATTAGTCGCTAATGCGCATGCGCAATGTCCGCAGTGCGACTGTGCCAAGTAAATTTGCTATGCAGTTAGGTATTTTACTCACGGCATTACGAGGTATTTTCTTTGTTCTGGTGATCGTAATGTGATTGACAGGAAGTGGGTGTTTCTGGGCGGAAACTGGCCGCTTTATGGGTGTGTGCGAAAAACGCTACCGTTTCTGGGAAAACCGCGGGAGTGTCTGAAGAAACGTAGGAGTGTCTGGGCGAACGCTGGGTGTGTTTGTGACGTCAAACCAGGAATGACAAGCCCTGAACTGATCGCAGATGCTGAGTAAGTGTGGAGCTACTCAGAAACTGCTAAGAAGTGTCTATTCGCAATTCTGCTAATCTTTCGTTCGCAATTTTGATAAGCTAAGATTCACTCCCAGGGGGCGGCGGCTTAGCGTGTGCAATGCTGTAAAACAACTCGGAATGAGGGCCATTGTTTCATGCTCTATATTAAACTCCCAGACAGCAAGTGCCGGTAACAGGTGTATCCTGCAAATCTCAAATGAGCTCAGAACATGCTAACAATGCCCGCTCTGACATGCTGGTTATTTTAAATGTTCAGGTGTGGAATATGAGAAAGATTCTTTGCTTCATAGCTTGAGAATTGTTTTTCAGGTGACAACACATGCATGATATGTAATGAGAGAGGACGGTTATCCCTCTCTTCCTTTGCTGCTTTAGAGACTGTGTTATTCTACCTATCCGTTTAGTAGATAGACAGTGTCTAGTTAGACAGTCAATAGATAGACACCATATTAGACAGACATTCGGTCGACAGGGTCAAAAGGTTGACAGGGTCAAAATGTCAACATGGAAAAGGTCGGCAAGTCGAAAGGTCGACAGGTCAAAAGGTCGACATGGACAAAAGGTCGACATGATAATGGTCGACATAAAAAAGATAGACAAATGTGTTTTTTTAATTTAACATGTTTTTGAATTATTTCATACTTTCTCCATCCATGTCGGCATAGAGTTGGTTATAAACCTTGTGGCGAGCGCAGCAAGCCACCGTGCCCGAAGCGTGGCGAGCAAAGCGAGTCCCGCGAGGGTATGCCTTTCTACAATTGGGGCTCCCAGATGACAAAACTATCCACACAAACCACAAAAATGCAAAAAACATGGTGTCTACCTTTTTCATGTCGACCATTTTCACGTCGACCTTTTGACCTGTCGACCTGTCAACCTTTCCCATGTCGACATTTTGACCCTG
Organism: Pseudophryne corroboree; assembly: GCF_028390025.1. NCBI lineage: Eukaryota > Metazoa > Chordata > Amphibia > Anura > Myobatrachidae > Pseudophryne > Pseudophryne corroboree. Next base: position 396,428,982 of record NC_086448.1, read on the forward strand.
TCGACCTTTTGACCCTGTCGACCTAATGTCTGTCTAATATATGGTGTCTATCTATTGACTGTCTAACTAGACACTATCTATCTTTCATACCGGAACCTTCTACCTATCCGTTTAGTAGATAGACACTGCCCTCAAGCCTGCAAAACCTCGCTCCATAGCTGAGTGCTGACACAAGGTGGATGTTCATGTGCCTTGGACATTTTATCACTTTGTGATGCGATGGGGTCTGGGGTATCGTTAAGTGCATAGACCTCGCTTATCCCTATTGACCCTGTATATTTTAGCTAGGGGATTCTGACGCTCCATCTGCATTGCCCCGTGACCTACAAAATCTGTGCTGTTACTTGTTCCATAGCCGAGGGTCTCCATGGGGCAAGGAGTCACAGGCGGTAGCCATTTCAATTGAGTCTGCCCTGCTGCAGAATTGTATGTGTACCGTATGGTGCATAGAACCTTAACAGTACAACCGCTCCTGCAGCTTTGCCCTGGTTTATGTGAATAACTTCCTCCCTGTCTACTGCATTACCTGTGCAGGCTCCCAGGGGGGAAGGGCAATGGGCTAGCGGGAGGCGGTGGAAAATACCATGCTTTTAAAATGCAAGTACTGTATGAGTCCGAGTCCCCAGTATGTTCTACTAGTGTACTAATTAGCACGAGCAGCTTGTAACGTACAGTGGCAAGTTTAATCTTTCTATGTATAATATAGAGAGATAAAAGCTCCTCTCTAAGTTCCTGGTTGTCAAACCACCGTCCTTAGTATCTCTGTATAGTATTTTTTATTAGAGTACTAATTAGCACGAACAGCTATTTAGTACCCTAATAGAACATACTGTACAGAGATACTAAGTACAGTGATTTGGCATCCAGGAACTTACTGAGGTGCTTTTATCTCTCTCCATTATACATAGAGAGATTAAACTTGCCGCTGTACGTTACAAGCTGTTCGTGCTAATTAGTACCCTAATAGAACATACTGTACAGAGATACTAAGTACGGTGATTTGGCATCCAGTTAAAAGCTGTTCGTGCTAATTAGTACACTAGTACAACATACTGTACAGAGATACTAAGGACGGTGATTTGGCATCTAGGAACTTAGGGAGGAGCTTTTATCTCTCCATTATACATAGAAAGATTAAACTTGCCACTGTACGTTATAAACTGTCCGTGCTAATTAGTACACTAGAAGAACATACTGGAGACTCGGACTCATACAGTACTTGCATTTCAAAAGCATGGTATTTTCCACCGCCTCCCGCTAGCCCATCGCCCTTCCCCCCTGGGAGCCTGCACAGGTCATGCAGTAGACATGGGAGTTATTCACATAAACCAGGGCAAAGCTGCAGGAGTGGTTGCACTGTTAAGGTTCTATGCACCATACGGTACACATACAATTCTGCAGCAGGGCAGACTCAATTGAAATGGCTACCGCCTGTGACTCCTTGCCCCATGGAGACCCTCGGCTATGGAACAAGTAACAGCACAGATTTTGTAGGTCACGGGGCAATGCTGAAGGAGCGTCAGAATCCCCTAGCTAAAATACACAGGGTCAATAGGGATAAGCGAGGTCTATGCACTTAACGATACCCCAGACCCCATCGCATCACAAAGTGATAAAATGTCCAAGGCACATGAACATCCACCTTGTGTCAGCTATGGAGCGAGGTTTTGCAGGCTTCAGGGCAGTGCTGAAGGAGCGTCGGAATACCCTAGCTAAAATACACAGGGGTGATAGGGTTAAGTGAGGTCTATGCACATAATGCTTCAAGGAGGGGGTTCATGTGCCTCGGACATTTTGTCACTTTGTGATGCGATGGGGTCTGGTGTATCGTTATGTGCATAGACCTCGCTTATCCCTATCGACCCTGTGTATTTTAGCTAGGGGATTCTGACGCTCCTTCAGCATTGGCCCGTTCTTTGAACACGGTATTTTCCACTGCCTCGCCCTACCCCCATTCCACTTTCCCCTTACCCCCTGGGAGCCTGCACAGTTCATGCAGTAGACAGTTAGGGAGTTCCGATCAGGTTACAAGACAAGATTTATGTGAAACCTGTGTGCACCCTTCCATTGAATGTATAACAAAGAAAAAAAATTATAATAAAGTGAATGTCACGGGAACTAGGAAGCTCATACTGTACATGTATTTCAAAAGCACAGTGTTTATGCATTGTTCATACTTCCTTTTACACAATTAGTTGCGTCTCCATACACAATCTTGGGTCTGCATACACAAGCGTTTTAACATGTTCGTTTGTGTCTGTATAAACGATTTATTTAAATTGAGAACTCTCACCATCTGACCATTGGTCACCATCTATTAACATTACAGTCGTCACTGACCATTTGCCAGAGCTGTAGATCAATCCGACGCTATACGATCGAAAGTACTGGATTAGTGGAGTATTAGCCACCCAGTGGTGGTGATGTGTAATGCATGCTGAGTATCTAGAATCCCCTTAACACGCCTGCGATTAAACTCAGCAAGCTAAGCTATCGCCTTAGCGTGTCTAAACGTCCGTCTAGGCGGAGAATCGGTCAAGATAAAGGTGGCTACATCTGTACTTGGTTATTTTTTGTATCCTTCTTTGTTTTAGTCGTGTCAGTCTTAGTTAGTTTTCCCCTTGTTCTCCTTGGTCTCGGTTAACGCCTTGTCTCCTATTAAGACCGGGGGGCATTGGATCTGGGTGGACCTAATTCGCCCATTCAAACAAGGCTGCCGTGTGCACAAGAAAAAATAGTCTTGCAGACGTTAATCGACCACTAGGGAAGGACAACAGAGTCAGGGATTTTTGTTAGATGAAGCTGTGTATCTCAGTTCTATCGCAGCTTCACGTATCTGTACGCGGAACCCTTCAATTGCCATATAGGGGTATATGCAATTAGCGGCGAATCGCGGCAAATTATCGCCGTTTTTAAATTTGACACAATTCGACCGTCCAATTTCGGCAAGTGGTTGCCGAAATTCACCATATTCAATGGAAAACGGATTCGACAGTCCCGCGGGCGAAAAACGGCCGTTTTGACGGATTTTGCCGCGATTTAAAAAAAACGGGAAAAACCCGGAAAAAAATGGCGTGGGGTACCCCCTCCAAAGCATAACCAGCCTCGGGCTCTTCGAGCTGGTCCTGGTTCTAAAAATCCGGGGGAAAATTGGACAGGGGATCCCCCGTATTTTTAAAACCAGCACCGGGCTCTGCGCCTGGTGCAAAAAATATGGGGGACAAAAAGAGTAGGGGTCCCCCGTATTTTTTACACCAGCATCGGGCTCCACTAGCTGGACAGATAATGCCACAGCCGGGGGTCACTTTTATACAGTGCCCTGCGGCCGTGGCATTAAATATCCAACTAGTCACCCCTGGCCGGGGTACCCTGGGGGAGTGGGGACCCCTTCAATCAAGGGGTCCCCCCCAGCCACCCAAGGGCCAGGGGTGAAGCCAGAGGCTGTCCCCCCCATCCAAGGGCTGCGGATGGGAGGCTGATAGCCTTGAGGAAAATGTCAGAATATTGTTTTTTTCCAGTAGTACTACAAGTCCCAGCAAGCCTCCCCCGCAAGCTGGTACTTGGAGAACCACAAGTACCAGCATGCGGGAGAAAAACGGGCCCGCTGGTACCTGTAGTACTACTGGAAAAAAAATACCCAAATAAAAACAGGAGACACACCGTGACAAATACAACTTTATTACACACTGCCGACACACACATACTTACCTATGTTGACACACCGACTGCCACAGTCTCCGACGATCCGAGGGTACCTGTGAAAAAAATTATACTCACCTGCCAGTGTCCAGAGATAAATCCACGTCCAGAGATAAAATCCTCGTACTTGGCAAAAAAAAAAAACACGAACACCCGGAGCAGCGGACTGAAAGGGGTCCCATGTTGACACATGGGACCCCTTTCCCCGAATGCCGGGACCCCACGTAACTCCTGTCACTGAGGTCCCTTCTGCCAATCAGGAAGCACTACTCCGTGGCGCTCACCTGATTGGATGTGCGCGTCTGAGCTCAGACAGCGCATCGCACAGCTCCCTCCATTACTTTCAATGGTGGGAACTTTGCCGTCAGCGGTGGGGTTACCCGCGGTCAGCCGCTGACCGCGGGTGACCTCACCGCTTGCCGCAAAGTTCCCACCATTGAATATAATGGAGGGAGCTGTGCGATGCGCTGACAGCTCAGACACGCACAGAGCCAATCAGCAGAGTGCAAGGACGTTGCGCTCGCTGATTGGCTTAAGAGACCTTTCAGTGACAGCAGTCACGGGGGGGTCTCTCTGCATTCGGGGAAAGGGGTCCCATGTGTCAACATGGGACCCCTTTCAGTCCGCTGTTCGTTTTGTTTTTTTGACAAGTACGAGGATTTATCTCTGGACCCTGGATCAGGTGAGTATAATTATCTTTTATTTTCAGGTACCCGTGGATTCTACTTGGAGAAGAGGACCGACTGCTTCGTGTCAACATAGGTAAGTATGTGTGTGTCGGCAGGTGTGCAATAAAGTTTTACTATCAAGGTGTGTGTCTCCTGTTTTTATTTGGGTATTTTTTCCCCAGTAGTACTACAGGTACCAGCGGGCCCGTTTTGCTCCCGCATGCTGGTACTTGTGGTTCTCCAAGTACCAGCTTGCGGGGGAGGCTTGCTGGGACTTGTAGTACTACTGGAAAAAACAATATTCATGTCAATTTCTGAAGGCTATCAGCCCCCCATCCGCAGCCCTTGGATGGGGGGACAGCATCGGGCTTCACCCCTGGCCCTTGGGTGGCTGGGGGACCCCATGATTGAAGGGGTCCCCACTCCCCCAGGGTACCCCGGCCAGGGGTGACTAGTTGGATATTTAATGCCACGGCCGCAGGGCACTGTATAAAAGTGACCCCCGGCTGTGGCATTATCTGTCCAGCTAGTGGAGCCCGATGCTGGTGTAAAAAATACGGGGGACCCCTACTCTTTTTGTCCCCCGTATTTTTTGCACCAGCACCAGGCGCAGAGCCCGGTGCTGGTTTTAAAAATACGGGGGATCCCCTGTCCAATTTTTCCCCGGATTTTTAGAACCAGGACCAGCTCGAAGAGCCCGAGGCTGGTTATGCTTTGGAGGGGGGACCCCACGCCATTTTTTTCCGGGTTTTTACCATTCCATCTAAAAAATAAAAATAAAATAAAAAATATTATTTTAAAAAATATATAAATAATACTTGTGCCTCCAAAACAGACAAAACAAGTACCTAATCCCTTCTAATATAAATAGATATGCTATTACCAAAAAAAAAAAACACCAAAAAAAACATGTTTTAAATTTTTTTTATTAGTTTCACCCACCAAAGTGTGGCGGATTGAAAATGACGAATTTACTGTCTAAAAGCTCTGTTGTCGAATTTCCAAACTTCAATTGAATATACTTTGGTCGAATTGCAGCACTTGTATCATTGCAGAAAAGTCGAATTTGACAAAAGTCGAATTTCAAAAAGTCGAATTTTTAAAGTCCGTTTTTTTGACGGAAAGTACTGAATTGCATTGACGATTTTTTTTTTTTGGGCGAAAAAGTCCCGAAATTCGACAATTTCGGGAATTCGACCGCAATTGCATATACCCCATAATCTCTTGGGTTCCAAGTACGCAGAACATAACATTGCTATTGGTGACAGTCACTACCAATACCAGGCTCTGCCGTTTGGACTGGCCACAGCTCCTCGGATCTTCAACAGGGTTATCCGTCGCCAGGGAGTCAGAATCTGACTTTTGGACAACCTGCTGATGCTGTCAAGTTCCCACAAAGTCCTCCTCAGTCATTTACAATTGAAGGTAATTGGTGATCAACTGGAAGTGGACCTCGCTGGTCCCAGCTCAGAGCATGGTGCACCTAGGGGCGCTTCTGGATACACACAGTCAGAGACTGTTCCTGTCTCCAGACAAGGTCCTAAGAATCCAGGACAGGATAGGACACTTCATCCGTTGCCCCAGAGTGTCTATGCATTCGGCGATGCAAGTACCTGCCTCATCAGATCAGATCCCAAATGATCTCGTTGACTCTGGAGGTTCGTTTGTCATTGACCTGGTGGCTCCAGGACCAGCAATTGAGCAGGGGTCATCTTTTTGGATCACCGACTTGGTCTTCCTGATGACAGACGCCAGTCTGAGGGGATGGGGAGCGGTGTTGGAGCAACACTTTTTTCAGGGTCGGTGGACCAAGGAAGAATCACTCCTCCCAATAAACATCCTAGAGTTGAGGGCAGTGTTATCACTTACCCTGCCTCTGGTACAGAACAGGCCGGTTCAGGTACGGTCGGACAACACCACAACAGTGGCATACATGAACTATCAAGGTGGCACTCGAAGCTGCATGGCTATGAAGGAAGTGTCAAAAAAATTTTGTTGGGCAGAACACCATCTGCCAAGTATATCGGCAGTGTTCATTCTGGGTGTCCTGAACTAGGAAGTGGACTACCTCAGTCGCCAGGATGTACACGCCGGTGGAGTCTTCGTCCAGAAGTCTTTCAACTCCTAGTGGACAGGTGGGGCCTACCGGACGTAGACCTCATGGAATCTCAACACAATCACAAGGTTCCGGTCTTTGGATCAAGGGATCCTCAAGCAGCGTTCGTTGACGCACTAGCAATTCCATGGAACTTTTGGCTTCCGTTTGTGTTCCCTCCAGTGTCGCTCCTGCCCAGGGTTCTACGGAAGTTCAAACAGGAAGGAGGAATGTTGCTTCTAGTCGCTCCAGGTTTGCCCAGAAGGTATTGGTTCTCAGACCTGCAGGGTCTATCGACGGGGCATCCCCTTCTACTTCCTCAACGATCAGACCTCCTCGTACAGGGCCCTTGTCTCTACCCAGACCTGGCAAGACTGGCTTTGACGGCGTGGCTCTTGAAGCATCACTCCTGAGAGTGAAAGGCTTTTCAGAGGCAGTTATTCAAACTATGCTGAAAGCCTGCAAACCGGCCTCTGCCCGAAATTATTACAGGGTTTGGAATTCTTATATCACTTGGTGTGCTAAGAAGAATTACGATGTCCATAGATTCAGAGCTTCCAGAATACTGGCTTTTCTCCAAAGAGGCTTGGATGTAAGTCTTCGTCTGGCCTCCATCAAGGTTCATATATCTGCATTGTCAGTTTGGTTTCAGAGGAAAAAAAAAGATTTTAATTACCTACCAGGAAATCCTTTTCTCGTAGTCCGTAGAGGATGCGGGGGTCCACATTAGTACCATGGGGTGTAGACGGGTCCCTTGGGAGCTCCTCCCTCTATGCCCCTTCTACCAGACTCAGTATAGAAACTGTGCCCGAGGAGACAAACATACTTCGAGAGAAGGAAATACACAGATAGTGGCGAGATTCATACCAGCTCACACAAAGAAAATCCAGCCAATAAGCTGGAAACAATTCAGCAACGGCTGAACAACAGTATTTAAACCAAGTAACAATGCAGTACTCAACCAAGTAACAAGGCAGTACTGAACCAAGTAACAACTGCAGGAAAACAAAGCGCTGGGCGAGCGCCCAGCATCCTCTACGGACTACGAGAAAAGGATTTACTGGTAGGTAATTAAAATCCTATTTTCTGTTACATCCTACAGGATTCTGGGGTCCACATTAGTACCATGGAAATGTACCAAAGCTCCCAGCACGAGAGGGAGAGCGCGGAGGCTCCTGCAGAACCGATTGACCAAACTCAAGGTCCTCAGAGGCCAAAGTATCGAACTTGTAGAACTTAACAAAAGTGTTCGACCCTGACCAAGTAGCCGCTCGGCAAAGTTGTAAAGCCGAGACACCCTGGGCAGCCAACCAGGAATAACCCACCTTACGAGTAGAGTGGGCCTTGACAGATCTTGGACACAGCAATCCTGCCGTAGAATAAGCATGCTGGATAGTAAGCCTGATCCAGCGAGAAATCAACTACTAAGAAGCAGAACACCCAATCTTGTTGGGATCATAAAGGACAAAGAAAGCATCCAACTTTCTGTGACGAGAAGTTCTCTTCACGTAAATTCTCAAAGCCCTCACTACATCCAAGGACTTTGAGGTAATGGAGAAGTCAGTAGCCACTGGCACCACAATAGGTTGGTTGATAGGAAAAGCTGACACAACCTTTGGAAGAAATTGCTGACGCATTCTGAGCTCAGCTCTATCTTTATGGAAAATCAAGCTGGAGCTCTTGCAGGACAATGCCCCCAATTCTGACACACGTCTAGCAGATGCCAACACCAAGAGCGTGACCACCTTCCAAGTAAGAAACTTGACACCAACCTCCTGTAAAAGGTTCGAACCAATCCGACGGAACTGCAGCACCATGTTAAGATCCAAAGGTGCCGTAGGAGTCACAAAGGGAGGTTCGATGTCCAGAACCCATTTCAAGAAAGTCTGAACCTCAGGAAGGGCAGCCAGTTGTTTCTAGAAGAAAACGGACAAGGCCGAAATCTGGACTTTTATGGAGCCCAAGCGTAAGCCCACATCCACACCTGCCTGCAGAAAGAGGAAAAACTGTCCCATTTGAAACTCCACCGTAGGAAACTTCTTGGATTCACACCAAGACATGTACATTTTCCAAATTAGATGGTAATGTTTTGACGTTACTCCTTTCCTTGCCTGTATCAGGGTAGGAATAACCTTGTTCGGAATGCCCGAGCTAAGTTTTGGCGTTCAACCTCCATGCCGTCAAATGTAGCTGTGGTAAATCTTGATAAGCGAACGACCCCTTTTGCAGAAGGTCCCCTTAAAGAGGCCTCGGATTGTCCAGCAGTAACTCCAGAAGGTCCGCGTACCAGCCCTCGTTGGCCAGACCGGAGCAATGAGGATCGCCTGAACTCTTGTTTGAGAACCCTTGGGATGAGTGGAAGTGGAGGGAACACATACACTGACTTGAACACCCACGGAGTCACCAGGGCGTCCACTGCCACTGCCTGTGGGTCTCTCGACCTGGAACAGTACCTCCAAAGCTTTTTGTTGAGGCGGAAGGCCATCAGGTCTATTTGAGGTACACCCCAAAGACCTGTCACCTCCGCGAACACCTCCGGGTGGAGGCCCAACTCTCCGTGATGGAGATCGTGTCTGCTGAGGAAGTCCGCTTCCCAGTTGTCCACTCCCGGAATGACGATTGCTGACAGCGCCACCGCATGCTTTTCTGCCCAGAGGAGTGTTCTTGTTACCTACAACCTCGCGGCTCTGCTCTTCGTTCCGCCCAGTCAGTTTATGTAGGCTACTGTCGTTACATTGTCTGACTGAACTTGAATGGCCTGATCTTTTAGAAGATGTGCCGCTTGTAGAAGTTCATTGTACACGGCCCTTAGTTTCAGAATGTTTATCGGAAGGATGGATTCCAGACTCGACCACCTTTCTTGGAAGTTTTCCTCTTGGGTGACTGCCCCCCAACCTCTGACGCTTGCATCCGTGGTTAGAAGGATCCAAATCTGAATACCAAACCTGTGGCCCTCCAGTAGGTGAGAAGTTTGCAGCCACCAGAGGAGCGAGATTCTGGCTTTCGGCGACAGACATATCCTCTGGTTCATGTGAAGATGAGACTTATCCTCTGGTGCATGTGAAGAAGAGATCCCGACCATTTGTCCAGGAGATCCAATTGGAAGGGTTGTGCATGAAATCTTCCGTACTGTAGATGTTACGATCCTGATGCTCAGGACAGGGGAGATCTTATGTAGTGAGTCCTGAGCACCAAGACGGAATGCTGGGATTGGGAAATGGGAAGGAAATAGCCCCTAGCACCCTACCTCCGTTGTCTTACTCGTGTTATCAATTCACGCCTGAACGACTATGGTTTCTTGGGCCCATGGCAGCCGCGTTTGAAGGGCGGATTAGGTCTGCCCAACTCCGATGCCCCCTCAGGTCTTAAAGAGAGACAAGGCGTGAACTGAGACAGGGTAATAACAAGGGGACCTCTAACTGAAACAACCACGCTAGGGACTATAAACTACCTAAAAACTAAACGTATGTGCGGCACGCCGCCAAAGGAAAAGAACTACAAAGAAACCACTGTCCACTCCCCCACACGGCACCGCCGAGTTCCGGGGAGGACAGTGAAAGCGGAAACCTCCGCAAATGCACCAATTCACAGTGAAGTAAACACTAAGCGGCATAGGCCGCAACACGCGGCAGAAGCCGCTACTCACGAAACCGGGCGAGAACCCCAGATGACAGAGACAGGTTCGCAAGGACTAGAAGGATTCCCAGGACCGGCTTCGGACCTCCAAAGTACCAGAGGGCAGGGAGCAAGATCCACCAAACACGGCTGACAGGAACAGAGTTCTGCAAGGCAGGAACAGCATACAAGAAGCTATCACCGGCGGGGCTGCAGTGTGCTGGCTCAAATAAAAAGGCACTGCTGGCCAATAACAGGAGGGCCAGCAGGACCAGCCCCCAGACCCTAATTACTAGTTGCCGTGCAGCTGCCCTGCTGCACGAGCAACCTAATTAACTATTCTAAGCAACGGGGAACGCGGTCCACCTGTGGCGTCCCCGTTGCTATGCACCCGGCGGCCCTGCACGCACGGCGTCCTGCCTTGCCAGGGACCCGGCGGCTATCGTGCGCACGGCATCCTGGCGTTGCTAGGCGCCGTGCGGGGGACAGGGAAGGAGAGAGGCGCAGCGGCCGTGACCGCTGCTCAGTCAGGGCACGGCCGAAGACCGCCGCGCCTAACAGTACCCCCCCCTTGAGGAGGGGTTAAAGAACCCCTAGAGCCAGGTTTCTGAGGAAACTCCTGAAAGAATATCCTCTTAAGCTTAGGAGCATGTAAATCCTTATCCAACACCCAAGATCTTTCTTCAGGGCCATAACCTTTCCAGTGGACCAAAAAATAGAGCAGACTCCGAGAAAGCTTAGAATCTAAAACCTTCTTCACCAAGAACTCTTGTTGCCCCTGAACATCCACCGGAGATCTACCCTGGGAAGTCCTCCGAGGAAATGTCCTGGAAGAAAAATACTGTTTCAAAAGAGAACAGTGAAAAGTATTGCCAATTTTGAGAGATCTCGGCAAGCGTAGCCGAAAAGCAACTGGGTTGACCTTCTTAATGATAAGGAATGGTCCAATAAATTTGGGTCCCAATCTAGCCGAGGGTTGTCGGAGCTTGATGTTGCGAGTTGACAACCATACCTTATCTCCCACCTTAAAAGTGCAAGGACGTCGGAGCCTATCAGAAAATTTCTTTTCTCGGAAGGCAGCTTTTCTCAAGGCAAGGTGCACCTTTCTCCAAATTGTTCTGAGATGGGAGGTTAAGGTCAACGAGGAGAATGGAGAATGAGGAAAAAAAGAGTTGGCTCTAGGATGAAAGCCAAAGACCGAAAAGAATGGGGACTCCTTGGTGGAAGAATGACAAGAGTTATTATAAGCAAATTCGGCTAAAGGAAGAAATTCAGACCAATCATTCTGGAGTTTGGCCGAATACAACCGTAAATACTGTTTTAAATACTGGTTAACTCGTTCGGTTTGTCCGTTAGATTGTGGATGGTACCCAGATGTTAAAGAGAGTTTCATATTTAATGAGGCACAAAAACGTTTCCAGAAACGAGAAATGAATTGCGGACCCCGATCAGAGACAATATCCCTGGGCAACCCATGGAGCCTGAACACATGACGGAGAAACAAGACTGCCAACCCTTGAGCAGAGGGTAATCTGGGAAGAGCAATGAAATGAGCCATCTTACTAAAACGATCTACCACCCAAATGACTCGAAATCCGGCTGAAAGAGGAAGGTCCACCACGAAATCCATGGATATATGTGACCATGGCCTAAGAGGAACGGCTAAAGGTTCGAGTTGCCCGATCGGCAATGAACGAGGAACCTTATGCCGTGCACAAACCTGACAGGAATGGACAAATTCCCTTACATCTTTAGAAAGACTAGGCCACCACACCGAGCGAGAGACTAACTCCAAGGTCTTAGTGATACCTGGATGACCAGAGACTTTGTTGTCACGAAACTCAGCTAAAACAGTGCCTCTCAGAAATTCAGGGACAAAGAGACGATCAGCAGGAGTAAGTTTAGGAGCCTGCTGTTGAAGCTGGACTAACTGAGTAAATAAATCCTGTGTGAGGCCTGCCCGGATGACAGATGATGGAACTATGGGGGTAGTAGCAGGATGGTTATTGTGAACCGGAAGAAAACAACGTGACAGGGCATCAGCTTTAGTATTTTTGGAACAGGGCCTGAAGGTGATAATAAACCTGAAACGAGTAAAAAACAATGCCCAACGTGCCTGCCGAGCATTAAGCCGTTTAGCTGACTCAATATAATGCAGGTTCTTATGGTCAGTAAACACTGTAATGGTATGCCTAGCTCCCTCCAGCCAATGCCTCCACTCCTCGAAAGCCCATTTAACTGCCAGCAATTCTCGATTACCGACGTCATAGTTGGATTCTGCGGAGGAGAATTTCCTGGACATGAAGGCACAAGGGTGTAATTCCTGAGACTCCGGATCTTCCTGAGATAGGATAGCCCCCACTCCAACCTCTGAGGCATCTACCTCGACTATAAAGGGGAGCTCCGGGTTAGGGTGCCTGAGAACAGGAGCCGAGACAAAGGCCTGCTTTAAGGCCGAAAGGCAGACTCAGCTGCAGGCGACCAATTGGAAGGGTCCGCTCCTTTTTTAGTCAATGCTACTATAGGAGCGACCAAATCAGAAAAGGTATGAATGAACCGCCTATAATAGTTTGCAAACCCTAAAATGCGCTGAATTGCTTTTAAATTTGTGGGTTGCGCCCAATTAAGGATGGCCTGGAGCTTTTTCGGTTTCATGAAAAATCCCTGGGGAGAAATAATATACCCCAAGAAGGACACTTCCGTGATGTGAAAATCACATTTCTCTAGTTTTGCGTATAAATGATTCTCCCGTAGTTTTTGAAGAACCAGACGCACATGGGTAATATGTTGTTCCATAGACTCAGAATAAATCAAAATGTCGTCTAAATAAACGACAACGAACTTTCCAAGAAAGTCACGAAGAACATCATTGATGAGGTCTTGAAATACCGCAGGAGCATTTGACAGCCCAAAGGGCATCACCAGGTATTCATAATGACCCGACTGTGTGCTGAAAGCCGTCTTCCACTCATCCCCAGATCTTATTCGGATGAGATTGTAAGCTCCTCTAAGATCGATTTTTGAGAAGATAACGGCAGAGCGTAACTGATCAAAAAGTACTGAAATCAAAGGCAAAGGGTAGGTGTTTTTAACAGAAATTTTATTCAGAGTCCGAAAATCAATACATGGTCTGAGCGACCCATCTTTTTTCTCAACAAAAAAGAATCCTGCACTCAAAGGAGATTTCGAGGGCCTAATGAAGCCTTTTTTCAGGCTTTCCTGGATATAATTATCCATAGCCGTGGTTTCTGGCCCGGAGAGGGCATATAATCTCCCTTTAGGTAAAGTGGCCCCGGGAACTAAATCTATAGCGCAGTCATAGGACCGATGGGGAGGCAGAACGTCCGCATTACCCTTGGAGAAAACATCAGCAAAATCCTGATATTCCAAAGGAATAAGTTCTGGGGTAACTGCCGCAACCCGGACTGGATGGGAAATACACTCCTTAACACAAAAAGGACCCCATTGGGAAATCTCCCCTGACCGCCAATCTATGGTGGGATTATGAAAAGCAAGCCAGGGGTGACCCAAAACTACTGGAACTGCCGGACAATGTGTAAGGTAAAATTCTATTTCTTCTGAATGTAGGGCCCCCACTGTCAGTAATACTGGAGGTGTGCGGTGAGTAATAACCCCATTGGAAAGCGGACCCCAATCCAAGCCGTGCATGGTGATACGTCTATCTAAGGGTATCTGTGGAACGCCTAAAGCCTTAGCCCAAGCTAAATCCATAAAATTTCCTGCAGCTCCACTGTCGACGAAGGCCGACACCAACGAACTGAGGCTGCCAAAGGAAATCTTTACCGGAACTAAAAGAGAATTATTAGAGGAGATTAACTGCAGACCCAAGTGAACCCCCTCACAATTCACTTGGTCAGAGCGTTTCCCGGCTTGTTCGGGCAGTTACGTGCGATATGTCCCTTACCACCACAATACAAACAAAGACCAGAACTTAACCTTCTGGTTCTTTCCTCTGGGGACAGCCGGGAGAGACCCATTTGCATGGGCTCCTCGACGTCCTCAGGAAAAGTATATACACATGGATTAGGCCTAAAAGTTGTTCCTCTTTCAGCCCTCCGCTCTCGGAGACGACGATCAATTTTAATAGCGAGCTCCATGAGTTTGTCTAGAGTCTCAGGAGCGGGGTACTGAAGGAGACTGTCTTTAATAACTTCCGACAAACCGAGGCGAAACTGACTGCGCAGGGCGGGGTCATTCCAGCCACAGTCGTTCGACCAACGGCGAAATTCGGTACAATACACCTCTGCTGGATTTTTGCCTTGCTTAAGGGCACGCAGGTGACTCTCAGCTGATGCTTCTCTATCTGGGTCGTCATATAAGAGGCCTAAGGATTTAAAAAAGGCGCCTACTGATAACAAAGCAGCATCATCCGCTCTTAGCCCAAACGCCCAGGTCTGTGGATCACCCTGAAGTAGAGACATCACAATCCCGACCCGCTGAGACTCAGTACCAGAGGAACGGGGCCTTAAACGAAAATAAAGCTTACAAGCTTCCTTAAAATTAAAAAAATCCTTTCGGTTACCCGAAAAACGGTCAGGTAAATGCATCTTTGGTTCTGGAACCATACTCGGGGAAGCTCGCAAAAGATCTTCCTGCGATCTCACCCGAAGAGTAAGGTCCTGAACCATCTGAGTTAATTCTTGTATTTGGTTAACCAAAAGCTGACTGGGGTTTGACCCTAAACCTGCCGGATTCATGAGGCCGAATTTCTAGGCCCACCAATACAACGGAAAAAATTAAACCCCCTTTTTTTTTATGTGGGCCGGTGATAACGTTACGATCTTGATGCTCAGGACAGGGGAGATCTTATGTAGTGAGTCCTGAGCACCAAGATGGAATGCTGGGATTGGGAAATGGGAAGGAAATAGCCCCTAGCACCCTTCCTCCGTTGTCTTACCCGTGTTATCAATTCACGCCTGAACGACTATGGTTTCTTGGGCCCACGGCAGCCGCGTTTGAAGGGCGGATTAGGTCTGCCCAACTCCGATGCCCCCTCAGGTCTTAAAGAGAGACAAGGCGTGAACTGAGACAGGGTAATAACAAGGGGACCTCTAACTGAAACAACCACGCTAGGGGCTATAAACTACCTAAAAACTAAACGTATGTGCGGCACGCCGCCAAAGGAAAAGAACTACAAAGAAACCACTGTCCACTCCCCCACACGGCACCGCCGAGTTCCGGGGAGGACAGTGAAAGCAGAAACCTCCGCAAATGCACCAATTCACAGTGAAGTAAACACTAAGCGGCATAGGCCGCAACACGCGGCAGAAGCCGCTACTCACGAAACCGGGCGAGAACCCCAGATGACAGAGACAGGTTCGCAAGGACTAGAAGGATTCCCAGGACCGGCTTCGGACCTCCAAAGTACCAGAGGGCAGGGAGCAAGATCCACCAAACACGGCTGACAGGAACAGAGTTCTGCAAGGCAGGAACAGCATACAAGAAGCTATCACCGGCGGGGCTGCAGTGTGCTGGCTCACATAAAAAGGCACTGCTGGCCAATAAAAGGAGGGCCAGCAGGACCAGCCCCCAGACCCTAATTACTAGTTGCCGTGCAGCTGCCCTGCTGCACGAGCAACCTAATTAACTATTCTAAGCAACGGGGAACGCGGTCCACCTGTGGCGTCCCCGTTGCTATGCACCCGGCGGCCCTGCACGCACGGCATCCTGCGTTGCCAGGGACCCGGCGGCTATCGTGCGCACGGCATCCTGGCGTTGCTAGGTCGCCGTGCGGGGGACAGGGAAGGAGAGAGGCGCGGCGGCCGTGACCGCTGCTCAGTCAGGGCACGGCCGAAGACCGCCGTGCCTAACAGTACCCCCGCCTTGAGGAGGGGTTAAAGAACCCCTAGAGCCAGGTTTCTGAGGAAACTCCTGAAAGAATTTCCTCTTAAGCTTAGGAGCATGTAAATCCTTATCCAACACCCAAGATCTTTCTTCAGGGCCATAACCTTTCCAGTGGACCAAAAAATAGAGCCGACCCCGAGAAAGCTTAGAATCTAAAACCTTCTCCACCAAGAACTCTTGTTGCACCTGAACATCCACCGGAGATCTACCCTGGGAAGTCCTCCGAGGAAATGTCCTGGAAGAAAAATACTGTTTCAAAAGAGAACAGTGAAAAGTATTGCCAATTTTGAGAGATCTCGGCAAGCGTAGCCGAAAAGCAACTGGGTTGACCTTCTTAATGATAAGGAATGGTCCAATAAATTTGGGTCCCAATCTAGCCGAGGGTTGTCGGAGCTTGATGTTGCGAGTTGACAACCATACCTTATCTCCCACCTTAAAAGTGCAAGGACGTCGGAGCCTATCAGAAAATTTCTTTTCTCGGAAGGCAGCTTTTCTCAAGGCAAGGTGCACCTTTCTCCAAATTGTTCTGAGATGGGAGGTTAAGGTCAACGAGGAGAATGGAGAATGAGGAAAAAAAGAGTTGGCTCTAGGATGAAAGCCAAAGACCGAAAAGAATGGGGACTCCTTGGTGGAAGAATGACAAGAGTTATTATAAGCAAATTCGGCTAAAGGAAGAAATTCAGACCAATCATTCTGGAGTTTGGCCGAATACAACCGTAAATACTGTTTTAAATACTGGTTAACTCGTTCGGTTTGTCCGTTAGATTGTGGATGGTACCCAGATGTTAAAGAGAGTTTCATATTTAATGAGGCACAAAAAAGTTTCCAGAAACGAGAAATGAATTGCGGACCCCGTTCAGAGACAATATCCCTGGGCAACCCATGAAGCCTGAACACATGACGGAGAAACAAGACTGCCAACCCTTGAGCAGAGGGTAATCGGGGAAGAGCAATGAAATGAGCCATCTTACTAAAACGATCTACCACCCAAATGACTCGAAATCCGGCTGAAAGAGGAAGGTCCACCACGAAATCCATGGATTTATGTGACCATGGCCTGAGAGGAACGGCTAAAGGTACGAGTTGCCCGATCGGCAATGAACGAGGAACCTTATGCCGTGCACAAACCTGACAGGAATGGACAAATTCCCTTACATCTTTAGAAAGACTAGGCCACCACACCGAGCGAGAGACTAACTCCAAGGTCTTAGTGATACCTGGATGACCAGAGACTTTGTTGTCATGAAACTCAGCTAAAACAGTGCCTCTCAGAAATTCAGGGACAAAGAGACGATCAGCAGGAGTAAGTTTAGGAGCCTGCTGTTGAAGCTGGACTAACTGAGTAAATAAATCCTGTGTGAGGCCTGCCCGGATGACAGATGATGGAACTATGGGGGTAGTAGCAGGATGGTTATTGTGAACCGGAAGAAAACAACGTGACAGGGCATCAGCTTTAGTATTTTTGGAACCGGGCCTGAAGGTGATAATAAACCTGAAACCAGTAAAAAACAATGCCCAACGTGCCTGCCGAGCATTAAGCCGTTTAGCTGACTCAATATAATGCAGGTTCTTATGGTCAGTAAACACTGTAATGGTATGCCTAGCTCCCTCCAGCCAATGCCTCCACTCCTCGAAAGCCCATTTAACTGCCAGCAATTCTCGATTACCAACGTCATAGTTGGATTCTGCGGAGGAGAATTTCCTGGACATGAAGGCACAAGGGTGTAATTCCTGAGATTCCGGATCTTCCTGAGATAGGATAGCCCCCACTCCAACCTCTGAGGCATCTACCTCGACTATAAAGGGGAGCTCCGGGTTAGGGTGCCTGAGAACAGGAGCCGAGACAAAGGCCTGCTTTAAGGCCCGAAAGGCAGACTCGGCTGCAGGCGACCAATTGGAAGGGTCCGCTCATTTTTTAGTCAATGCTACTATAGGAGCGACCAAATCAGAAAAGGTATGAATGAACCGCCTATAATAGTTTGCAAACCCTAAAAAGCGCTGAATTGCTTTTAAATTTGTGGGTTGCGCCCAATTAAGGATGGCCTGGAGTTTTTTCGGTTCCATGAAAAATCCCTGGGGAGAAATAATATACCCCAAGAAGGACACTTCCGTGATGTGAAAATCACATTTCTCTAGTTTTGCGTATAAATGATTCTCCCGTAGTTTTTGAAGAACCAGACGCACATGGGTAATATGTTGTTCCATAGACTCAGAATAAATCAAAATGTCGTCTAAATAAACGACAACGAACTTTCCAAGAAAGTCACGAAGAACATCATTGATGAGGTCTTGAAATACCGCAGGAGCATTTGACAGCCCAAAGGGCATCACCAGGTATTCATAATGACCCGACTGTGTGCTGAAAGCCGTCTTCCACTCATCCCCAGATCTTGTTCGGATGAGATTGTAAGCTCCTCTAAGATCGATTTTTGAGAAGATAACGGCAGAGCGTAACTGATCAAAAAGTACTGAAATCAAAGGCAAAGGGTAGGTGTTTTTAACAGAAATTTTATTCAGAGTCCGAAAATCAATACATGGTCTGAGCGACCCATCTTTTTTCTCAACAAAAAAGAATCCTGCACTCAAAGGAGATTTCGAGGGCCTAATGAAGCCTTTTTTCAGGCTTTCCTGGATATAATTATCCATAGCCGTGGTTTCTGGCCCGGAGAGGGCATATAATCTCCCTTTAGGTAAAGTGGCCCCAGGAACTAAATCTATAGCGCAGTCATAGGACCGATGGGGAGGCAGAACGTCCGCATTACCCTTGGAGAAAACATCAGCAAAATCCTGATATTCCAAAGGAATAAATTCTGGGGTAACTGCCGCAACCCGGACTGGATGGGAAATACACTCCTTAACACAAAAAGGACCCCATTGGGAAATCTCCCCAGACCGCCAATCTATGGTGGGATTATGAAAAGCAAGCCAGGGGTGACCCAAAACTACTGGAACTGCCGGACAATGTGTAAGGTAAAATTCTATTTCTTCTGAAAGTAGGGCCCCCACTGTCAGTAATACTGGAGGTGTGCGGTGAGTAATAACCCCATTGGAAAGCGGACCCCCATCCAAGCCGTGCATGGTGATACGTCTATCTAAGGGTATCTGTGGAACGCCTAAAGCCTTAGCCCAAGCTAAATCCATAAAATTTCCTGCAGCTCCACTGTCGACGAAGGCCGACACCAACGAACTGAGGCTGCCAAAGGAAATCTTTACCGGAACTAAAAGAGAATTATTAGAGGAGATTAACTGCAGACCCAAGTGAACCCCCTCACAATTCACTTGGTCAGAGCGTTTCCCGGCTTGTTCGGGCAGTTACGTGCGATATTTCCCTTACCACCACAATACAAACAAAGACCAGAACTTAACCTTCTGGTTCTTTCCTCTGGGGACAGCCGGGAGAGACCCATTTGCATGGGCTCCTCGACGTCCTCAGGAAAAGTATATACACATGGATTAGGCCTAAAAGTTGTTCCTCTTTCAGCCCTCCGCTCTCGGAGACGACGATCAATTTTAATAGCGAGCTCCATGAGTTTGTCTAGAGTCTCAGGAGCGGGGTACTGAAGGAGACTGTCTTTAATAACTTCCGACAAACCGAGGCGAAACTGACTGCGCAGGGCGGGGTCATTCCAGCCACAGTCGTTCGACCAACGGCGAAATTCGGTACAATACACCTCTGCTGGATTTTTGCCTTGCTTAAGGGCACGCAGGTGACTCTCAGCTGATGCTTCTCTATCTGGGTCGTCATATAAGAGGCCTAAGGATTTAAAAAAGGCGTCTACTGATAACAAAGCAGCATCATCCGCTCTTAGCCCAAACGCCCAGGTCTGTGGATCACCCTGAAGTAGAGACATCACAATCCCGACCCGCTGACACTCAGTACCAGAGGAACGGGGCCTTAAACGAAAATAAAGCTTACAAGCTTCCTTAAAATTAAAAAAATCCTTTCGGTTACCCGAAAAACGGTCAGGTAAATGCATCTTTGGTTCTGGAACCATACTCGGGGAGGCTCGCAAAAGATCTTCCTGCGATCTCACCCGAAGAGTAAGGTCCTGAACCATCTGAGTTAATTCTTGTATTTGGTTAACCAAAAGCTGACTGGGGTTTGGCCCTAAACCTGCCGGATTCATGAGGCCTAATTTCTAGGCCCACCAATACAACGGAATAAATTAAACCCCCTTTTTTTTTTATGTGGGCCGGTGATAATGTTACGATCCTGATGCTCAGGACAGGGGAGATCTTATGTAGTGAGTCCTGAGCACCAAGACGGAATGCTGGGATTGGGAAATGGGAAGGAAATAGCCCCTAGCACCCTTCCTCCGTTGTCTTACCCGTGTTATCAATTCACGCCTGAACGACTATGGTTTCTTGGGCCCACGGCAGCCGCGTTTGAAGGGCGGATTAGGTCTGCCCAACTCCGATGCCCCCTCAGGTCTTAAAGAGAGACAAGGCGTGAACTGAGACAGGGTAATAACAAGGGGACCTCTAACTGAAACAACCACGCTAGGGGCTATAAACTACCTAAAAACTAAACGTATGTGCGGCACGCCGCCAAAGGAAAAGAACTACAAAGAAACCACTGTCCACTCCCCCACACGGCACCGCCGAGTTCCGGGGAGGACAGTGAAAGCGGAAACCTCCGCAAATGCACCAATTCACAGTGAAGTAAACACTAAGCGGCATAGGCCGCAACACGCGGCAGAAGCCGCTACTCACGAAACTGGGCGAGAACCCTAGATGACAGAGACAGGTTCGCAAGGACTAGAAGGATTCCCAGGACCGGCTTCGGACCTCCAAAGTACCAGAGGGCAGGGAGCAAGATCCACCAAACACGGCTGACAGGAACAGAGTTCTGCAAGGCAGGAACAGCATACAAGAAGCTATCACCGGCGGGGCTGCAGTGTGCTGGCTCACATAAAAAGGCCCTGCTGGCCAATAACAGGAGGGCCAGCAGGACCAGCCCCCAGACCCTAATTACTAGTTGCCGTGCAGCTGCCCTGCTGCACGAGCAACCTAATTAACTATTCTTAGCAACGGGGAACGCGGTCCACCTGTGGCGTCCCCGTTGCTATGCACCCGGCGGCCCTGCACGCACAGCGTCCTGCGTTGCCAGGGACCTGGCGGCTATCGTGCGCACGGCGTCCTTGCGTTGCTAGGCGCCGTGCGGGGGACATGGAAGGAGAGAGGCGCAGCGGCCGTGACCGCTGCTCAGTCAGGGCACGGCCGAAGACCGCCGCGCCTAACAGTAGAGCCTCGTAGGAGGCCACCATTTTCCCCAGAAGGCGAATGCACTGATGAACCGACACCAGGGCTGCCTTCAGGACATCCCGGACCATTCTTTGAACCACCAACGCTTTCTCCTCTGGTAGAAACACCCTCTGAACTTCCGTGTCGAGAATCATCCCCAGGAAGGACAGTCTCCTTGTCGGCTCCAAAAGTGACTTTGGAAGATTCAGGATCCATCCATGATCCTGCAAAAGTTGAGTCGAGAGAGAAATGCTCTGTAACAATTTCTCCCTGGAAGACGCTTTTATCAGCAAGTTGTCCAGATAAGGAATTATGTTTACACTGCTTGCGGAGGAGTAGTATAGTAGTATAAGGAATTATGTTCCCTGCTTGTAGAGGAGTAGTATCATTTCCGCCATGACCTTGGTGAACACCCTCGGCTCCGTGGAGAGGCCAAATGGTAGTGCCTGGAACTGATAGTGACAGTCCAGGAGCGCAAATCTTAGGTAAGCCTGGTGAGGCCGCCAGATCGGACTGTGAAGGTATGCATGCTTAATATCTAGGGATACCAGAAACTCTCCCTCCTCCAGACCACCGCTCTCAGAGACTCCATTTTGAATTTGAATTCCCTCAAATAAGGGTTCAATGACTTTAGGTTCAATATTGGCCTGACCGAACCATCTGGTTTCGGTACCACAAACAGGTTTGAGTAATAACCTTTGCTTGTTAGGCGAGGAAGAACTGGAACAATGACATTTGACCTTAGCAACTTTTGAATGGCTTCCTGTAGGATAGCACTTTATGTCAACGAAGCTGGAAAGCCTGATTTGAAGAATCTGTGAGGCGGGAGCTCTTGGAACTCCAGTCTGTACCCCTGAGTAACAATATCTTGTATCCAGGGGTCCAGGCCTGATGACACCCAGACGTGACTGAAATTCCTTAGTCTTGCTCCCACCTGCCCGATCTCCAGGCTGGGAGGTCCACCGTAATTCCAAGGATTTTGAGGAAGCAGAAACAGGTTTCTGTTCCTGGGAACCTGTTGGTGTAGGTTTTCTGGATTTCCCTCGACCTTCTCTAAAGAAAGTGGAAGGGGGTTTGGACTTTTTGGGGGAGATTCAATTCTTTTCACCCCTTTCCACACTCATTCTGTTTCTGCCCTCAGGGACGTTGTATCATTATTTCAGCTCGCTACCCCTGGAGTAGCGAGGCACCCAACCCTTTACACAGTAAACCGGATTACTATGGGTGCAATGGAGGTCATTCCGAGTTGTTCGCTCGCAAGGCGATTTTAGCAGAGTTGCTCACGCTAAGCCGCCGCCTACTGGGAGTGAATCTTAGCATCTTAAAATTGCGAACGAAGTAATCGCAATATTGCGATTACACACCTCGTAGCAGTTTCTGAGTAGCTTCAGACTTACTCGGCATCTGCGATCAGTTCAGTGCTTGTCGTCCCTGGTTTGACGTCACAAACACACCCAGCGTTCGCCCAGACACTCCTCCGTTTCTCCGGCCACTCCTGCGTTTTTTCCGGAAACGGTAGCGTTTTGTCCCACACGCCCATAAAACGGCCTGTTTCCGCCCAGTAACACCCATTTCCTGTCAATCACATTACGATCGCCAGAACGATGAAAAAGCCGTGAGTAAAATTACTAAGTGCATAGCAAATTTACTTGGCGCAGTCGCAGTGCGGACATTGCGCATGCGCATTAAGCGGAAAATCGCTGCGAAGCGAAGATTTTTACCGAGCGAACAACTCGGAATGAGGGCCAATATGCGCGATAACGGAGATCATTTTAGAAAGGAAATTGGGAGTGATATGTCATTTGAATCTCACCCTTTAAGTTTTGCGGTCCGAAAGGCCTGCATAGCAGACGTAGGATAAGATTTCCTAGTCAGTGTTGTTTCAGAGGGAAGAAAGGCAGACTTACCCGCAGTTGTCATGGAGATCCACACATCTAATGCTTCCCCAAACAGAGCCTGACCAGTGAAGGGTAGGTTCTCCACATTTTTGTTGGATTCTGCATCCGCCAACCACTGGCGCAGCCAGAGTCCCCTGCACGCCGAGACAGCCATGGCAGAAGCCCTCAAATTAAGATGTCCCAGGTCCTTCATGGCTTCCACCATGAAACCTGCAGAATCCTGTATGTGACATAAAAACAATTCAATGTCACTTCTATCCATGGGCTCTAATTCCTCTAGTAAAGTGCCTGACCACTTTACTATAGCTTTAGAAATCCATGCACAAGCAATAGTGCGTCTTAAAGCTACGCCATCAGCTGTGTATAATGATTTGAGAGTAGTCTCAATCTTGCGGTCTGCCGGCTCTTTCAAAGCGGTGGACCCAGGGACAGGTAAAACCACCTTCTTAGACAACCTAGATACAGAAGCGTCTACAACTGGCGGCTTTTTCCTGTCCTCCTCAGGGAAAGGAAAAGCAACGATAACCCATTTTGGTATCTGGAATTTTTTCTCTGGGTTTTCCAAGGATTTTTCAAACAATGCATTTAATTCCTTAAGGGGGGTACACACGGAGAGATCCGTGCTTAAAATCTAAGCAATCTTACTAGATTGCTTAGATTTTAAGCACAGATCTGCCGTGTGTATGCCCTCCAGCGATAGCGATGCGCGGCCCCGCGCATCGCTATCGCCGATGCTAGATTGAGCTGCATGCAGGCTCAATCTAGCGGGTCGCTCACTTCACCGTTGTGTGAAGTGAGCGGCCCCCCGTCGGCTTTCCCCCTCGCTCAGCACATCGCGCTGTGCTGAGCGGGGTGAGAGATGTGTGCTGAGCGGTCTGTGTTAAGATCGCTCAGCACACATCTCTCCCGTGAGTACCCCCCTTTAGACGCAGGGAATGTAAGGAAGGTTTTCTTATTGTCTGTAAAATAAGCCTCTACCTGCTAAGGTATTTTCTCAGTAATGTGTAAAATGTCCCTAATGGCCTCAATCATAAGTTGCACCCTCTTAGCAAGGAATGCCTTCCCCCTGCATATCCCCATCACCTGTATCAGAGTCGGTATCCTTGTCAACTTGCATTATCTGGGTAAGAGCACGCTTCTTTGGGTAAATAGGGGGGGACCTAGATGAGGTATTGGGAGCTGAAAATTGTAACACCTCTACAGAATTTCTCAAAACCTGTGTTTGATTCTCATTATGTGACATCTGAGACGAAATCTGAGATATCATTCCCCTTAAGGA
Source organism: Pseudophryne corroboree (assembly GCF_028390025.1). Lineage (NCBI taxonomy): Eukaryota > Metazoa > Chordata > Amphibia > Anura > Myobatrachidae > Pseudophryne > Pseudophryne corroboree. Next base: position 396,453,345 of record NC_086448.1, read on the forward strand.
ATCCACCCATGGGGGTTCAGAATCAAAGGGCTGGGAAAGCACATTGCAGTCCTGCGTACATGGAAAAGACTCATCAGGTGAAGAAAGACACTCTGCTGCACAAGAGACAGATTCCCTAGGCATGATAATGTGATCTATATGACAACATACACACAGGAAAATGTCAGCCACAGTTTCCACCAAAGTACTTTCAGAGAGTCACAGAGTATAAGGAGCCAGCCACACAGTGCTTCAATAGGCAGTGTAAATTACAATAAGCCCAGAGCTGATATAACACCTTAATGGGTTAATATAATATGTCTATAACACCCTGGTATCGCAGAGATAAGCTGGAGTTACGTGGAGGGCAGTGCTCCCTGGCAGCTTCTGTCTGTGTGATCTGCAGGGAGAAAATGGCGCTGGTGAGTGATGGATCCACTCTGAGGAGAATCCCCGCCCCCTGTAATGGTGCCTCTTCCTGCACTTATATTTTTTTACTGGCCTCAGGTACCTTTGACGCTTACAGCGGGATTAACTCGTTAGCATAGTTTGATCAGTGTTAGGGTATGTTGCAGCCCAGGACGCCCCTCACAGCGCCATACATCCATGTTGCTGAGCCGCCGGAGCGCAGCCTGACAGGACTGCGCTCTCACCCTTTTGCTGCCATTACCAACGGCGACCCGCTTCACGGGCCGTCGGCATCATACTTACCACTCTTCTATCTTCTGGCTCTGTTAGGGGGTGGCGGCCGTGCTGCGAGAGTGAGCGGTCGCCTGGGGGGATTGCGATCATCACCCTCAGGAGCTCAGTGTCCTGTCAGTGGAGATAGAGAACCATTAACCTCTAGGGTTGGTTACTACTCCCACTTCCTAAGTCCCACGAAGCAGGGAGGCTGTTGCCAGCAGCCTCCCTGTACCTAACTCTTTAAAAAAAAAAAAAGGATTTTGGTACTTACCGATAAATCCTTTTCTCCTAGTCCGTAGAGGATGCTGGGGACTCCAAAAGGACCATGGGGTATAGACGGGATCCGCAGGAGCTTGGGCACACTGAAAAGACTTAATCTGGGTGTGAACTGGCTCCTCCCTCTATGCCCTTCCTCCAGACCTCAGTTATAGGAACTATGCCCAGGAGAGGCGGACATTTCGATGAAAGATTTTTGTTTAAACTAAGGGCTACCAACATACCAGCCCACACCACAAACATACCATACAACCAGAGTAACATTAAACCAGATAACAGTATGAATTAACAACAGCAACAAGCTGAAACAAGAAATACACAACCCGTGTATAAACTAATTTAACTAGCAAGAAAACACTGCAAGTAACAGTCCGCACTGGGATGGGCGCCCAGCATCCTCTACGGACTAGGAGAAAAGGATTTATCGGTAAGTACCAAAATCCTATTTTCTCTTACGTCCTAGAGGATGCTGGGGACTCCAAAAGGACCCTGGGGTTTATACCAAAGCTCCAGAACGGGCGGGAGAGTGCGGACGACCCTGCAGCACCGACTGAGCAAACGCAAGGTCCTCATCAGCCAGGGTATCAAACTTGTAGAACTTAGCAAAAGTGTTTGAACCCGACCAAGTAGCTGCTCGGCAAAACTGTAACGCCGAGACGCCTCGGGCAGCCGCCCAAGATGAGCCCACTTTTCTGGTAGAATGGGCTTTTACTGACTTCGGCACCGGTAGTCTGGCCGAAGAATGAGCCTGCTGAATCGTACTACAAATCCAGCGTGCAATAGTCTGTTTTGAAGCAGGATGACCAATTTTGTTGGAAGCATACAAGACAAAAAGCGCCTCAGTTTTTCTGGCAACAGCTGTCCTAGTGACGTAGATCTTCAACGCTCTTACAACATCCAGAGATTTTGGAATCGCCACAGCCTCCGTAGCCACCGGGACCACAATAGGTTGGTTAATGTGAAATGAAGAAACCACCTTCGGCAGAAATTGTTGACGAGTCCTCAATTCCGCCCTATCCGAATGAAAAATCAAGTACGGGCTCTTATGAGATAAGGCTCGCCAACTCTGACACCCGCCTTGCAGACGCCAGTGCCAACAGCATAACTACCTTCCCAGTGAGAAAATTCAATTCAACCTTACACAAAGGTTCAAACCAGGAAGACATGAGAAACCGTAAGACCACATCAAGCTCCCATGGAGCTACAAGAGGCACAAACGGAGGATTGATATGCATTACTCCTTTCACAAAAGTCTGAACCTCTGGGAGGACCGCTAATTCTTTTTGAAAGAAAATAGACAAAGCCGAAATCTGCACTTTGATGGAACCTAATTTCAGGCCTGCGTCTACTCCCGCCTGTAAAAAGTGGAGAAAGCGCCCCAAGTGAAAATCTTCCACAGGAGCCATTTTAGACTCACACCAGGAAACATACTTTCTCCAAATACGGTGATAATGTTTCTCCGTAACCTCCTTCCTAGCCTTAATGAGAGTTGGAATGACCTCCCTGGTGATACCCTTACGAGCTAAGATCTGGCGCTCAACCTCCATGCCGTCAAACGCAGCCGTGGTAAGTCTGGAAACACGCATGGACCCTGCAACAACAGGTCCTCTCTTAGAGGAAGCGGCCAAGGATCTTCCACCAGTAATTCCTGAAGATCCGGGTACCAGGCCCTTCTTGGCCAATCTGGAACGACGAGAATCGACTGAACCCTTGCTCGTCGAATGATCCACAGTACCTTTGGAATGAGAGGAAGTGGAGGGAACACATACACCGACTGGAACACTCACGGAGACACCAGGGCGTCCACTGCACTGGCTTGGGGGTCCCTTGATCTTGAACAATACCTCAGGAGCTTCTTGTTGAGACGAGACGCCATCATGTCGATCAACGGAATTCCCCAACGTTTTGTCACCTCTGCAAATACCTCTTGATGAAGAGCCCACTCTCCCAGATGGAGATCGTGTCTGCTGAGGAAATCTGCTTCCCAGTTGTCCACTCCCGGTAGGAAAACTGCTGACAGGGCGCTCACGTGTTGTTCCGCCCAGCGAAGGATTCTTGTGGCCTCCGCGGTTGCCGCTCTGCTCCTTGTTCCGCCTTGATGGTTTATATGTGCCACCGCTGTGATGTTGTCTGACTGTACCAGGACAGGTCAACCCTGAAGAAGGCTTCTTGCTTGCAGCAGGCCATTGTAAATGGCTCTTAACTCGAGAACATTTATGTCGAGACAAGATTCCTGGAGCGAACATTTCCCCTGGAAGTTCCTTCCTTGGGTGACTGCGCCCCAGCCCCGGAGACTTGCATCTGTTGTCAGAAGTACCCAATCCTGGATACCGAACCGGTGTCCCCCTAGGAGGTGAGGAATTTTTAGCCACCACAGGAGAGAAATTCTGGCTCTGGGAGATAGACTTATCTTCCGGTGCATGTGCAGGTGAGACCCGGACCATTTGCTCAGCAAGTCCCACTGAAACACCTGGGCATGAAACCTGCCAAATGGAATTGTTAGGCGCAGCGGTCCGTAGCCGGCCGCTGCACCTTCTCCCCTTTCTGCACGGCGCCTGGCAACGCTAGGGACGCCATGCGCGCTGAGCCGCCGGGTCCCTAGCAATGCTAGGACGCCGTGCGCGCTGAGCCGCCGGGTCCCTAGCAACGCCAGGACGCGTGCGTGCCGAGCCGCCGGGTCCATAGCAACGGGGACGCCACAGGCGGACCGCGTTCCCCGTTGCTGGTGTTTAATTAGTATGCACTCACACATGTTCTCTGGTCGTGCAGCAAGGCAGCTGCACGACATTTTGGGTAATTAGGCTCTGGACTCTGATTGGAGGGTTCCCTGTTTTAAGCCTCCTCAGTGCCTCACACAGATGCCGGTGATAGCTTCCTGCATGCTGCTCATGTTTGGTGAACGTCTGTTCCTGGTCTGCTGTGAACGGTCTTTCCAGTTCTCTGAGTTCCTGAGTCTTGGAGTAGCCGTCTTATCCTAAGGAGTTCTTCTGGTCCTCGTTTACCTGTGGCAGTCGATAGAGGATCTTGCTTGGTTTCGTGAGTGGCGGCCCTGCCGCGAGTTGCGGCCTAAGCCACTTTATATTGTTTTCTGGTATTGGAGCATTTGCGGAGGTATCCGCTTCCACAGTCCTCTCCGGTACTCGGCGGTGCCGTGTAGGAGAGTGGACAAGTGGAGTATTTTGTTGTTCTTTTCCCTGGCGGAAATCCGCGCATACTTTAGTTTCAGCTTTGTTAGTAGCCCCTGGCCTTGTTGTTCAGTTAGAGGGCCCCTTGTTATCACCCTGTCTCGGTTCACTCTTTGTCTCTCATTAAGACCTGAGGGGGCATCGGAGTTGGGCAGACGTAATCCGCCCTTCAAACGTGGCTGCCATGGGCCCAAGCAACCATAGTCTCGCAAGAGTGTACTGACAGCACGGGCGAGACAACGGAGATAGGGTGCCAGGGGCTATTCCCTTTCCATTCCCCTTTCCCAGCATTACGTTCTGGTATTCAGGTCCTACCGTATAAGATCACCCCTGACCTGAGTATCAGAATCATAACATTATCACCGGCCTAAAACTTTAAAAAAAAAGAAAAATAAGAATTTACTCACCGGTAATTCTATTTCTCTTAGTCCGTAGTGGATGCTGGGAACTCCGTAAGGACCATGGGGAATAGCGGGCTCCGCAGGAGACTGGGCACTCTAAGAAAGAATTAGGACTACTGGTGTGCACTGGCTCCTTCCTCTATGCCCCTCCTCCAGACCTCAGTTAGGGAAACTGTGCCCGGAAGAGCTGACACAATAAGGAAGGGATTTGGAATCCCGGGTAAGACTCATACCAGCCACACCAATCACACCGTACAACTCATGATACTATACCCAGCTAACAGTATGAATAACAACTGAGCCTCACGAACAGATGGCTCATAACAATAACCCTTTAGTTAGGCAATAACTATATACAAGTATTGCAGACAATCCGCACTTGGGATGGGCACCCAGCATCCACTACGGACTACGAGAAATAGAATTACCGGTGAGTAAATTCTTATTTTCTCTGACGTCCTAGTGGATGCTGGGAACTCCGTAAGGACCATGGGGATTATACCAAAGCTCCCAAACGGGCGGGAGAGTGCGGATGACTCTGCAGCACCGAATGAGCAAACTCAAGGTCCTCCTCAGCCAGGGTATCAAACTTGTAGAATTTTGCAAACGTGTTTGAACCCGACCAGGTAGCAGCTCGGCAAAGTTGTAAAGCCGAGACCCCTCGGGCAGCTGCCCAAGAAGAGCCCACCTTCCTCGTGGAGTGGGCTTTTACTGATTTAGGATGCGGCAGTCCAGCCGCAGAATGTGCAAGTTGAATCGTGGAGCAGATCCAGCGAGCAATAGTCTGCTTAGAAGCAGGAGCACCCAACTTGTTGGGTGCATGCAGGATAAACAGCGAGTCAGTCTTTCTGACTCCAGCCGTCCTGGAAACATAGATTTTCAGGGCCCGGACCACGTCCAGCAACTTGGAAGCCTCCAAGTCCCGAGTAGCCGCAGGCACCACAATAGGTTGGTTCAAATTAAACGCTGATACCACCTTAGGGAGGAATTGGGGACGCGTCCTCAATTCTGCTCTGTCCATATGAAAGATCAGATAGGGGCTTTTACAGGACAAAGCCGCCAATTCTGACACCCGCCTAGCCGAAGCCAAGGCCAAAAGCATGACCACTTTCCACGTGAGAAATTTTAATTCCACGGTTTGAAGTGGCTCAAACCAATGTGATTTCAGGAAATCCAACACAACGTTGAGATCCCAAGGTGCCACTGGGGGCACAAAAGGGGGCTGAATATGCAGCACTCCCTTAACAAACGTCTGAACCTCAGGCAGTGAAGCCAGTTCTTTTTGAAAGAAAATAGACAGGGCCGAAATCTGGACTTTAATGGATCCCAATTTTAGGCCCATAGTCACTCCTGACTGTAGGAAGTGCAGAAATCGACCCAGCTGAAATTCTTCTGTGGGGGCCTTCCTAGCCTCACACCAAGCAACATATTTTCGCCATATGCGGTGATAATGTTTTGCTGTCACATCTTTCCTAGCCTTTATTAGCGTAGGAATGACCTCAACCGGAATGCCCTTTTCCATCAGGATCCGGCGTTCAACCGCCATGCCGTAAGTCTTGGAACAGACAGGGCCCCTGCTGTAGCAGGTCCAGTCTGAGAGGTAGAGGCCAAGGGTCCTCTGAGATCATTTCTTGTAGTTCCGGGTACCAAGTCCTTCTTGGCCAATCCGGAACAACGAGTATAGTTCTTACTCCTCTTTTTCTTATTATCCTCAGCACCTTTGGTATGAGAGGAAGAAGAGGGAACACATACACCGACCGGTACACCCACGGTGTCACTAGAGCGTCCACAGTTATCGCCTGAGGGTCCCTTGACCTGGCGCAATATCTGTTTAGCTTTTTGTTTAGGCGGGACGCCATCATGTCCACCTGTGGCCTTTCCCAACAGTTTACCATCATTTGGAAGACTTCTGGATGAAGTCCCCACTCTCCCGGGTGGAGGTCGTGCCTGCTGAGGAAGTCTGCTTCCCAGTTGTCCACTCCCGGAATGAACACTGCTGACAGTGCTAACACGTGATTTTCCGCCCATCGGAGAATCCTTGTGGCTTCTGCCATCGCCATCCTGCTTCTTGTGCCGCCCTGTCGGTTTACATGGGCGACCGCCGTGATGTTGTCTGACTGAATCAGCACCGGCTGGTTTTGAAGCAGGGGTCTTGCCTGACTTAGGGCATTGTAAATGGCCCTTAGTTCCAGAATATTTATGTGTAGGGAAGTCTCCTGACTCGACCATTGTCCTTGGAAGTTTCTTCCCTGTGTGACTGCCCCCCAACCCCGGAGGCTTGCATCCGTGGTCACCAGGACCCAGTCCTGTATGCCGAATCTGCGGCCCTCGAGAAGATGAGCACTCTGCAGCCACCACAGCAGAGACACCCTGGCCCTTGGAGACAGGGTTATCAGTCGATGCATCTGAAGATGCGATCCGGACCACTTGTCTAACAGATCCCACTGAAAGATCCTTGCATGGAACCTGCCGAATGGAATTGCTTCGTAAGAAGCTACCATCTTTCCCAGGACTCGCGTGCAGTGATGCACCGACACCTGTTTTGGTTTTAGGAGGTCTCTGACCAGAGATGACAACTCCTTGGCCTTCTCCTCCGGGAGAAACACCTTCTTCTGTTCTGTGTCCAGAATCATACCCAGGAACAGCAGACGCGTCGTAGGAACCAGCTGCGACTTTGGAATATTCAGAATCCAGCCGTGCTGTTGTAGCACTTCCTGAGATAGTGCTACTCCGACCAACAACTGCTCCCTGGACCTCGCCTTTATAAGGAGATCGTCCAAGTACGGGATAATTATAACTCCCTTTTTTCGAAGGAGTATCATCATTTCGGCCATTACCTTGGTAAATACCCTCGGTGCCGTGGACAGACCAAACGGCAACGTCTGGTATTGGTAATGACAGTCCTGTACCACAAATCTGAGGTACTCCTGGTGAGGTGGGTAAATGGGGACATGCAGGTAAGCATCCTTGATGTCCAGTGATACCATGTAATCCCCTTCTTCCAGGCTTGCAATAACCGCCCTGAGCGATTCCATTTTGAACTTGAACCTCCTTATATAAGTGTTCAAGGATTTCAAATTTAAAATGGGTCTCACCGAACCGTCCGGTTTCGGTACCACAAACATTGTGGAATAGTAACCCTGTCCTTGTTGAAGGAGGGGTACCTTGATTATCACCTGCTGGAGGTACAGCTTGTGAATCGCCGCCAGCACTACCTCCCTGTCCGGGGGAGTAGCTGGCAAGGCTGATTTGAGGAAACGGCGAGGGGGAGACGTCTCGAATTCCAGCTTGTATCCCTGAGATACCACTTGTAGAACCCAGGGATCCACCTGTGAGCGAACCCACCGGTCGCTGAAGTTCCGGAGACGGGCCCCCACCGCACCTGGCTCCACCAGTGGAGCCCTAGCGTCATGCGGTGGATTTAGTGGAAGCAGGGTAGGATTTCTGTTCTTGGGAACTGGCTGTATGGTGCAGCTTTTTCCCTCTACCCCTGCCTCTGGGCAGAAAGGAAGCGCCTTTAACCCGCTTGCCTTTCTGGGGCCGAAAGGACTGTACCTGATAATACGGTGCTTTCTTTGGCTGTGAGGGAACCTGGGGTAAAAATGTCGACTTCCCAGCTGTCGCTGTGGAAACGAGGTCCGAGAGACCATCCCCAAACAATTCCTCACCCTTGTAAGGGAAAACCTCCATGTGCCTTTTAGAATCCGCATCACCTGTCCACTGCCGAGTCCATAATACTCTCCTGGCAGAAATGGACATTGCATTTATTCTAGATGCCAGCCGGCAAATATCCCTCTGTGCATCTCTCATGTATAAGACTACGTCTTTAATATGCTCTATGGTTAGCAACATAGTGTCCCTGTCAAGGGTATCAATGTTATCAGACAGGGAATCCGACCACGCAGCTGCAGCACTGCACATCCATGCTGAAGCAATAGCAGGTCTTAGTATAGTACCTGAGTGTGTATATACAGGCTTCAGGATAGCTTCCTGCTTTCTATCAGCAGGCTCCTTTAAGGCGGCCCCAATTCCTCCCTAAGGTGGTATCAGCGTTTCATTTGAACCAACCTATTGTGGTGCCTGCGGCTACTCTGGACTTGGAGGCTTCCAAGTTGCTGGACGTGGTCCGGGCCCTGAAAATCTATGTTTCCAGGACGGCTGGAGTCAGAAAGACTGACTCGCTGTTTATCCTGCATGCACCCAACGGTAGTGCTACCTTTTTTGACAAGCGTGTGAGCGCTTTATCCACCCTAGGGGATGTCTCCCAACGTAACCTGTCCTCTGGCGGGAAAGGGTATGCCATTAGTAACTTTTTAGAAATCACTAATTTTCTATCAGGGGAAGCCCACGCTTCTTCACACACTTCATTTAACTCATCTGAAGAGGGAAAAACCACTGGTTGCTTTTTCTCCCCAAACATAATACCCTTTTTTGTGGTACCTGGGTTAATGTCAGAAATGTGCAATACATTTTTCATTGCCGTAATCATGCAACGGATGGCCCTATTGGAATGTACACTAGTCTCGTCGTCGTCGACGACACTGGAGTCAGAATCCGTGTCGACATCTGTGTCTGCCATCTGAGGTAGCGGGCGTTTTTGAGCCCCTGATGGCTTTTGAGACGCCTGGGCAGGCACTGGCTGAGAAGCCGGCTGCCCCACAGCTGTTATGTCATCGAACCTTTTATGTAAGGAGTTGACACTGTCGTGTAATACCTTCCACATATCCATCCACTCAGGTGTCGACCCCGCAGGGGGTGACATCAAATTTATCGGCACCTGCTCCGCCTCCACATAAGCCTCCTCATCAAACATGTCGACACAGCCGTACCGACACACCGCACACACACAGGGAATGCTCTGATGCTCTGACTGAGGACAGGACCCCACAAAGTCCTTTGGGGAGACAGAGAGAGAGTATGCCAGCACACACCACAGCGCTATATAAACAGGGATTTACACTACACAAAGTGATTTTCCCTATAGCAGCTATAATACACAGTTTTGCGCCTAAATTTAGTGCCGCCCCCTCTCTTTTTTACCCTATTGAGCCTGGAAACTGCAGGGGAGAGCCTGGGGAGCGTCCTTCCAGCGGAGCTGTGAGAGGAAATGGCGCCAGTGTGCTGAGGGAGATATCCCCGCCCCTTTTTCGGCGGGCTTCTCCCGCTCTTATATTAATATTTTGGCAGGGGATTTTTACACATATATAGTTTATTAGACTATATTATGTGTGTTTTTGCCAGTTAAGGTACTCTAATTGCAGCCCAGGGCGCCCCCCCTCCCAGCGCCCTGCACCCATCAGTGACCGGAGTCTTCAGCCGCCGATTTCCAGGACGTTCTTCTTGCTTCTGGCTCTGCAAGGGGGACGGCGGCGCGGCTCCGGACGACCGAGGCTGGGCCTGTGTTCGATCCCTCTGGAGCTAATGGTGTCCAGTAGCCTAGAAGCCCAAGCTAGCTGCAAGCAGGTAGGTTCGCTTCTCTCCCCTAAGTCCCTCGTAGCAGTGAGTCTGTTGCCAGCAGATCTCACTGAAAATAAAAAACCTAATAAATACTTTCTTTACTAGAAGCTCAGGAGAGCCCCTAGTGTGCAACCAGCTCGAGCCGGGCACAGATTCTAACTAACTGAGGTCTGGAGGAGGGGCATAGAGGGAGGAGCCAGTGCACACCAGTAGTCCTAATTCTTTCTTAGAGTGCCCAGTCTCCTGCGGAGCCCGCCTTTCCCCATGGTCCTTACGGAGTTCCCAGCATCCACTAGGACGTCAGAGAAAAGGGTTTTTTATTTTTTTCCATTCTGTTTTGGTGAGAGTAAAATCCGGCTTCATGAATTCGGCAGGGGTAGGACCAAATCCCGGTCAGCTTTTGGTTAACCAAATTCAAGAACTAACTCAGATGGTTCAGGACCTTTCTCTTCGAGTGAGATCGCAGGAAGATCTTTTGCGAGCCTCCCTGAGTGTGGTCACAGAACCAAAGATGCATTTACCCGACCGTTTTTCGGGTAACCGAAAAGATTTTTTTTAATTTTAAGGAAGCTTGTAAGCTTTATTTTCGTTTAAGGCCTAAGTCCTCTGGTACTGAGTCTCAGCGGGTTGGGATTGTTATGTCATTGCTCCAGGGTGATCCACAGACCTGGGCGTTTGGGTTAAGAACGGAAGATCCTGCTTTGTTATCAGTAGGCGCCTTTTTTAAATCGTTAGGCCTGTTGTATAATGACCCTGATAGAGAAGCATCAGCTGAGAGTCACCTGCGTGCTCTTAAACAAGGTAAAAATCCAGCAGAGGTGTATTGTACCGAATTCCGCCGTTGGTCGAACGACTGTGGCTGGAATGACCCGGCCCTGCGCAGTCAGTTTCGCCTCGGTTTGTCAGAAATTATTAAAGACAGTCTCCTTCAGTACCCCGCTCCTGAGACTCTCGACAAACTCATGGAGCTTGCAATTAAAATAGATCGTCGTCTCCGAGAGCGGAGGGCTGAAAGAGGAACAACTTTTAGGCCTAGTCCTAGTGTTTATACCTTTCCTGAGGACGTCGAGGAGCCCATGCAGATGGGTCTCTCCCGGCTGTCCCCAGAGGAAAGAACCAGAAGATTAAGTTCTGGTCTCTGTTTATACTGTGGTGGTAAGGGACACATTGCTCGCAACTGCCCGAACAAGTCGGGAAACGCTCTGACCAAGTGAATTGTGAGGGGGTTCACTTGGGTCTGCAGCTTATCTCCTCAAATGACTCTCTATTAGTTCCTGTTAAAATTTCCTTTGGCAGCCTCGGTTCATTGGTGTCGGCCTTCGTCGACAGTGGAGCTGCAGGAAATTTTATGGACTTAGCTTGGGCTAAGGCCTTAGGCATTCCACAGATTCCGTTGGATAGACGTATCACCATGCACGGGTTAGATGGGGGTCCGCTTTCCAATGGGATAATTACTCACCGCACACCTCCAGTATTACTTACAGTAGGGGCCTTACATTCAGAAGATATAGAATTCTACCTTACACATTGTCCGGCAGTCCCTGTAGTTTTGGGTCACCCTTGGCTTGCCTTTCATAATCCCACCATTGATTGGCGGTCTGGGGAGATTTCCCAATGGGGTCCTTTTTGTGTTAAGGAATGTATTTCTCATCCAGTCCGGGTTGCGGCAGTCGTCCCAGAACTTATTCCTGTGGAATATCAGGATTTTGCTGATGTGTTCTCCAAAGACATTCTGCCTCCCCATCGGTCCTATGACTGTGCAATCGAGTTAGTACCAGGTGCCACTTTGCCTAAGGGGAGATTATATGCCCTGTCCGGGCCAGAAACCACGGCCATGAATAATTACATTCAGGAAAGCCTTAAGAAAGGCTTTATTAGGCCTTCAAAATCTCAGTTGAGTGCAGGGTTTTTCTTTGTTGAGAAAAAAGATGGGTCGCTTAGACCATGCATTGACTTTAGGGCTCTGAATAAAATCTCTGTGAAGAACACCTTTCCTTTGCCATTGATTTCAGTGCTTTTTGATCAGTTACGCTCCGCCATGATCTTTTCAAAAATCGATCTGCGGGGAGCTTACAACCTCATCTGAATAAAATCTGGGGATGAGTGGAAGACGGCTTTCAGCACTCAGTTGGGTCACTATGAATACCTGGTGATGCCATTTGGCCTGTCAAATGCTCCGGCGGTTTTTCAAGACCTCATCAACGATGTTCTCCGTGACTTCCTTGGGAAGTTCGTGGTCGTTTATTTAGACGACATTTAGATATACTCTGAGTCTATAAAACAACATGTTACCCAGGTGCGTCTGGTTCTTCAAAAACTATGAGAGAATCATTTATATGCTAAGCTTGAGAAGTGTGATTTTCACATCACAGAAGTGTCTTTCTTGGGGTACGTTATTTCTCCCCAGGGATTTTGCATGGAACCGAAAAAACTCCAGGCCATTCTTAATTGGGCGCAACCCACTAATTTAAAAGCAATTCAGCGCTTTTTAGGGTTTGCAAATTATTATAGGCGGTTCATTCATACTTTTTCTGACCTGGTCGCTCCCATAGTAGCTTTGACTAAAAAAGGCGCGGATCCTTCCAATTGGTCGCCTGAAGCTGAGTTTGCCTTCCGGGCCTTGAAGCAGGCCTTTGTCTCGGCTCCTGTCCTCAGACATCCTAATCCGGAGCTTCCCTTTATTGTGGAGGTTGATGCCTAAGAGGTTGGAGTGGGGGCTATCCTTTCTCAGGAAGATCCGGAGTCTCAGGAACTACATCCTTGTGCCTTCATGTCCAGGAAATTCTCCTCCGGAGAATCCAACTATGACGTTGGTAATCGGGAATTACTGGCAGTAAAATGGGCTTTCGAGGAGTGGAGGCATTGACAGGAGGGAGCTAGGCATACTATTACTGTATTTACTGACCAGAAGAACCTGCAATATATTGAGTCAGCTAAACGGCTTAATGCTCGGCAGGCACGTTGGGCATTGTTTTTTACTCGTTTCAGGTTTATTATCACCTTCAGGCCTGGTTCCAAGAATACGAAAGCTGATGCCCTGTCACGTTGCTTTCTTCCGGTTCACAATAGCAATCCTGTTACTACCCCCATAGTTCCATCTTCAGTCATCCGGGCAGGCCTCACACAGGATTTATTTACTCAGTTAAACCAGCTTCAACACCAAGCTCCTAGACTTACTCCTGCTGGTCGTCTTTTTGTCCCTGAATTTTTGAGAGGCACTGTTTTAACTGAGTTTCATGACAACAAAGTCTCGGGGCATCCAGGTATCACTAAGACCTTGGAGTTAGTCTCTCGCTCAGTGTGGTGGCCTAGTCTTTCTAAAGACGTTAAGGAATTCGTCCATTCCTGTCAGGTTTGTGCACAGCATAAGGTCCCTCGTTCGTTTCCTATCGGGCAACTCATGCCTTTAGCCGTTCCTCTCAGGCCATGGTTTCATATTTCCATGGATTTCGTGGTGGACCTTCTCCTTTCAGCCGGATTTCGAGTCATTTGGGTGGTGGTGGACCGTTTTAGTAAAATGGCTCATTTCATTGCTCTTCCCAGATTACCCTCTGCTCAAGGGTTGGCAGTTTTGTTCCTCCGCCATGTGTTCAGGCTCCATGGTTTGCCCACTGATATTGTCTCTGATCGGGGTCCGCAATTCATCGCACGATTCTGGAAACGTTTTTGTGCCTCATTGAAGATGAGACTGTCTTTAACATCTGGTTACCATCCACAGTCTAACGGGCAAACCGAACGAGTCAACCAGTCATTAAAACAATACTTACGCTTGTATTCGGCCAAACTCCAGAATGATTGGTCCGAGTTTCTTCCTTTGGCCGAATTTGCTTATAATAACTCTTGTCATTCCTCCACCAAGGAGTCCCCATTCTTTTCAGTCTTTGGTTTTCATCCTAGAGCCAACTCTTTTTTCCATCATTCTCCAGTTTCCTCGTTGACCTTAACCTCCCACCTCAGAGCAATTTGGAGAAAAGTACACCTTGCCCTCAGAAAAGCTGCCTTCCGAGAAAAGAAATTTTCTGATAGGCTCCGACGTCCTTGCACTTTTAAGGTGGGAGATAAGGTATGGTTGTCAACTCGCAACATCAAGCTCCGACAACCCTCGGCTAGACTGGGACCCAAATTTATTGGACCGTTTCTTATCATTAAGAAGGTCAACCCAGTTGCTTTTCGGCTACGCTTGCCAAGATCTCTCAGAATTGGAAATACTTTCCAATGTTCCCTGTTGAAACAATATGTTTCTTCCAGGAGATTTCCTCGGAAGACCTCCCAGGGTAGATCTCCAGTGGATGTTCAGGGGCAACAGGAGTTCTTGGTTGAGAAGGTTTTAGATTCAAAAGTTTCTTGGGGCCGGCTTTATTTTTTGGTTCACTGGAAGGGCTATGGTCCGGAGGAAAGGTCTTGGGTCCTGGATGGGGATCTACATGCCCCTAGACTCAAGAGATTATTTTTTCAGGAATTTCCTCGGAAACCTGGCTTTAGGGGTTCTTTAACCCCTCCTCAAGGGGGGGTACTGTTAGGCGTAGCCGGCCGCTGCACCTTCTCCCCTTTCTGCACGGCACCTGGCAACGCTAGGGACGCCGTGCGTGCTGAGCCGCCGGGTCCCTAGCAACGCTAGGATGCCGTGCGCGCTGAGCAGCCGGGTCCCTAGCAACGCCAGGACGCGTGCGTGCCGAGCCGCCGGGTCCATAGCAACGGGGACGCCACAGGCGGACCGCGTTCCCAGTTGCTGGTGTTTAATTAGTATGCACTCACACATGTTCTCTGGTCGTGCAGCAAGGCAGCTGCACGACATTTTGGGTAATTAGGCTCTGGACTCTGATTGGAGGGTTCCCTGTTTTAAGCCTCCTCAGTGCCTCACACAGACGCCGGTGATAGCTTCCTGCATGCTGCTCATGTTTGGTGAACGTCTGTTCCTGGTCTGCTGTGCCTGGTCTTTCCAGTTCTCTGAGTTCCTGAGTCTTGGAGTAGCCGTCTTATCCTAAGGAGTTCTTCTGGTCCTCGTTTACCTGTGGCAGTCGATAGAGGATCTTGCTTGGTTTCGTGAGTGGCGGCCTAAGCCACTTTATATTGTTTTCTGGTATTGGAGCATTTGCGGAGGTATCCGCTTCCACAGTCCTCTCCGGTACTCGGCGGTGCCGTGTAGGAGAGTGGACAAGTGGAGTATTTTGTTGTTCTTTTCCCTGGCGGAAATCCGCGCATACTTTAGTTTCAGCTTTGTTAGTAGCCCCTGGCCTTGTTGTTCAGTTAGAGGGCCCCTTGTTATCACCCTGTCTCGGTACACTCTTTGTCTCTCATTAAGACCTGAGGGGGCATCGGAGTTGGGCAGACGTAATCCGCCCTTCAAACGCGGCTGCCATGGGCCCAAGCAACCATAGTCTCGCAAGAGTGTACTGACAGCACGGGCGAGACAACGGAGATAGGGTGCCAGGGGCTATTCCCTTTCCATTCCCCTTTCCCAGCATTACGTTCTGGTATTTAGGTCCTACCGTATAAGATCACCCCTGACCTGAGTATCAGAATCATAACAGAATGGCTTCGTACGCCGCAACCATTTTCCCCAGAACCCGAGTACAGTGATGGATCGACACACTCGTCGGCTTCAGAAGTTCCCTGACCATCGTCTGTATTTCCAGAGCTTTGTCTTCTGGAAGAAACACTCTCTGTACCTCTGTGTCTAGAATCATGCCCAGAAAGGGCAGCCGAGTGGCCGGGATCAACTGAGACTTTGGCAAATTTAGAAACCAACCATGTTGTCGCAGAATCGACAGAGACAGATCCCCATTTCTTAACAATTGTTCCTTGGACCTCGCCTTTATCAGGAGATCGTCCAAGTACGGGATAATTGTAACCCCTTGTTTGCGAAGGAGAACCATCATTTCCGCCATGACTTTGGTGAAAATCCTCGGAGCCGTGGAAAGCCCAAACGGCAACGTCTGAAATTGGTAATGAGAATCCTGTATCGCAAACCTGAGGAAGGCCTGATGTGAAGGACATATCGGGACATGTAAGTAGGCATCCTTTATGTCAACTGACGCCATAAAATTCCCCCGTTCCAGGCTGGCAATTACCGTTCGAAGAGATTCCATCTTGAATTGGTCTGACCGAACCGTCCGGTTTCGGCACAACAAAGAGGCTCGAGTAGAACCCCTCCCCCCGTTGGGGCGAGGGAACGGGAACAATGACCCTCTGTAGACACAATTTTTGTATCGCTGCCAGCACCACCTCCCTGTCCGGAAGAGCTACTGGTAACGCCAAAATGAAAAACCGGTGAGGGGGTATCTCCCGAAACTCCAGCTTGTATCCCTGAGACACAATCTCTAGGACCCAAGGATCCAGGTCTGACTGAATCCAGACCTGACTGAATATTTGTAGACGGCCCCCCACCGGTCCGGACTCTCCCAGGGAAGCCCCAGCGTCATGTGGTGGACTTGGTAGAAGCAGGGGAGGACTTTTGGTCCTGGGCGCCTGACACTGCAGGTGGTTTCCTTCCCCTTCCTCTACCTTTTGAAGCGAGGAATGACAAACCTTTTCCACGCCTGTATTTAATGTGACGAAAGGACTGCATCTGCTGACGTGGTGCCTTTTTCTGTTGTGTGGGAACATAAGGAAGAAAAGAGGACTTACCTGCAGTCGCGGTCGAGATCAGGTCAGCCAAGCCGTCCCCAAACAAGACAGTACCTTTGAAGGGTAACGCTTCCCTAGCCCTCTTGGAGTCGGCATCAGCATTCCATTGATGGATCCACAATGCCCTCCTGGCTGATATCGACATGGCATTGGCTCTTGATCCAAAGAGACAGACATCCCTCGCCGCATCCTTCAGGTAATCTGCAGCGTCCTTGATATAACCAAGAGTCAAAAGAACATTATCTTTATCAAGGGTATCCATATCATTAGCTAAATTCTCAGCCCATTTAGCAGTAGCACTACTCACCCATACCGACGCCACAGCAGGTCTGAGCAATGCACCCGAATTAGCGAAAATGGACTTCAGAGACGTCTCCAGCTTGCGATCCGCCGGATCTTTGAGAGCTGCCATGTCAGGAGACGGAAGCGCCACTTTCTTAGACAAGCGAGATAGAACTTTGTCAACATTTGGAGAAGCCTCCCATTTTTCCCTGTCATCCGAGGGGAACGGATATGCCATGTAAATCCTCTTGGGAATCTGCCACCTCTTATCCGGCGACTCCCAAGCCTTTTCACGAAGAGTATTCATTTCATGAGAGGGGGGAAACTTCACCTCAGGTTTTTTTTCCCTTAAACAAGCAAATCCTTGTTTCCTGTACCGCAGGTTCATCAGAAATGTGTAAAACATCTTTTATAGCCTCAATCATGTACTGAATACTCTTAACTAATCGTAGATGTAAAGCAGCCTCAGTGAAATTGACCTCGGAATCAGAGTCCGTGTCGGTATCCGTATCTACCACTTGAGTAAATGGCCGCTTTTGCGACCCAGATGGGGTCTGTACCTGAGACAAAGCTTCTTCCATGGACTTTTTCCACACCTGTGTCTGTGACTCAGACTTATCCAACCTCTTTGATAAAGAATCTACATTCGAATTTATCGTACTGAGCAATGCGAGTAAATCAGGTGTCGGCTGCGTCGACAGTCCCAAATCTAGCCCCGCATCCGCTCCCCCTATAACCTCCTCTGGTGAATAACATTCAGCCTCAGACATGCCGACACGTAGTACTGACACACAGATACACACGGTGACAGGCCCACAATGAAGCCCAGATAGAGGACACAGACGGAGTATGCCAGCTCACACCCCAGCGCCCATATATCCCAACAAAAGATATATGTACCCTGCGCTGCTTAATTTATAATGATAAGAAGCACCACACTGCGCCCCCCCCCCCCTTCTGAATATCTCCCCGCTACTTGTGAGAGGAATGTGGAGGTACCGGCAGCGTCTCCTTCAGCCGCGTGTTGAAGGAGAAGATGGCGCCTGTGAGCCACGGGACGAAGCTCCGCCCCCTTCCCGGCGCGCTTCGGCCCGCCAAATTTTAAAATGAAAAAGATGCCGGCGGGGGTTTAAGAAACAGTGCCAAGGCACCGAAAGCCTTCTGCCGGTCCCCGACCTCAGTAACATGCTGCCCAGGGCGCCCCCACCCAGCGCCCTGCACCCTGTAACTACCGTTGGTGATGTGTGTGGGAGCATGGAGCACAGCGTTACCGTTGTGCTGTACCTTCCGTTTCTGAAGTCTTCTGCCGTCCTGAAGTCTTCTGATCTTCTCATACTCACCCGACTTCTTTCTTCTAGCTTCTGTGAGGGGGTGACGGCGTGGCTCCGGGAACAAGCAGCTAGGCGCACCAAGTGATCGAACCCTCTGGAGCTAATGGTGTCCAGTAGCCGAGAAGCAGAGCCCTTAACTAAGAAGAAGTAGGTCTGCTTCTCTCCCCTCACTCCCACGCTGCAGGGAGCCTGTAGCTAGCAGGTCTCCCTGAAAATGAAAAACCTAACAAAAAGTATTTTCCAGAGAAACTCAGGAGAGCTCCCCTGTGAGTGTCCAGTCAGTCCTGGGCACAAAGTCTAACTGAGGTCTGGAGGAGGGGCATAGAGGGAGAAGCCAGTTCACACCCAGATTAAGTCTTTTCAGTTTGCCCAAGCTCCTGCGGATCCCGTCTATACCCCATGGTCCTTTTGGAGTCCCCAGCATCCTCTAGGACGTAAGAGAAATAGGATTTTAGTACCTACCGGTAAATCCTTTTCTCCTAGTCCGTAGAGGATGCTGGGGACTCCAAAAGGACCATGGGGTATAGACGGGATCCGCAGGAGCTTTGGCACACTAAAAAGACTTTGACTAGGTGTGAACTGGCTCCTCCCTCTATGCCCCTCCTCCAGACCTCAGTTATAGGAACTGTGCCCAGGAGAGACGGACACTTCGAGGAAAGGATTTTTGTTTAAACTAAGGGCGAGATACCTACCAGCCCACACCACAAACATACCGTACAACCGGAGTATCAGGAAACCAGATAACAGTATGAATTAACAACAGCAACAAGCTGAATATAACTAATACACAACCCGCGTGTAAATAAATTTAACCAGTAAAAATACACTGCAAGTAACAGTCCGCACTGGGATGGGCGCCCAGCATCCTCTACGGACTAGGAGAAAAGGATTTACCGGTAGGTACTAAAATCCTATTTTCTCTTACGTCCTAGAGGATGCTGGGGACTCCAAAAGGACCATGGGGTCTATACCAAAGCTCCAGAACGGGCGGGAGAGTGCGGACGACTCTGCAGCACCGATTGAGCAAACATGAGGTCCTCATCAACCAGGGTATCAAACTTGTAAAACTTAGCAAAGGTGTTTGAACCCGACCACGTAGCTGCTCGGCAAAGCTGAAGTGCCGAGACCCTTCGGGCAGCCGCCCAAGACGAGCCCACTTTTCTGGTAGAATGGACCTTTACTGACTTCGGCAACGGTAGCCCAGCCCAGAGGAATTCCCCAACGCCCCGTCACTTCTGCAAATACCTCTTGGTGAAGAGCCCACTCTCCCGGATGGAGATCGTGCCTGCTGAGGAAGTCTGCTTCCCAGTTGTCCACGCCCGTTAGGAAGACTGCTGACAGAGCGCTCACGTGCTGTTCCGCCCAGTGAAGGAATTCTTGTGGCCTCCGCCATAGCCGCCCTGCTCCTTGTTCTGCCTTGGCGGTTTACGTACGCCACCGCTGTTATGTTGTCTGAATGGATCAGGACAGGACGACCCTGAAGAAGGCTCTTTGCTTGTAGCAGGCCGTTGTAAATGGCTCTTAACTCGAGAACATTTATGTGGAGACAAGATTCCTGGTTTGACCATTTTCCCTGGAAATTTCTTCCTTGGGTGACTGCTCTCCAGCCTCGGAGACTTACATCTGTTGTCAGCAGGACCCAGCCCTGGATTCCGAATCAGCGTCCCTCTAGAAGGTGAGAGCTTTGTAGCCACCACAGGCAGTGGCGCACCCAGGGGGGGTTTCCGAGCACCCAGAAACCCCCTCCACTAAAAAAAAAAAAAAAAAATTTTTTTTTTTTTTTTTAGCTGCATGAGTATTATTAATGGCTGTCTAGCGTCCTCTGCAGCCTGCTGTCTTCCTGGTGGCACTTGTAAGTGCAATAAAACTTTACTTTATTTTAATTATAGTACATATATATCCATGTGCATACATATATACACATGTATATACATACATACATATAAACACACACACACACACACACATATGATATATATACATGTGTATATATATATGTGTACTGTATGTGTGTGTACATATATATATATATATATATATGTGTCAGTGACGTGCGGTGGGGTGAGGTAGGTGAGGCAGAGCCTTTCCTGTCATACTAACGTTTGTGCCAGAGTTTTGACTGCATAAAGTATATAATAAATACTAAAAATATGTTTGAAATACCTTCTTTGCATTATTCTAATAATTTGTATAGCCAAAACTCTGGAGTAAAAAGTATATGGCAGTGCCTCACCTGGCTAACTTTTCCACACATCTCTGATCAAAACTCACCAAATTTCCAGGATTTTATACTGCTGCAGCTGTGTATAATGCCCAGATGTACGCTTTGGCTCAAATATTGCATGTAAATCTGTCTCTGGTGCTAGTCAGTGCCTCCTGAGATATTTAGCTCACCGCACGTCCCTGATATATGTATGTGTGGCATACTGGAATGTTAGGAGACAAGAGATATTGGAAAGTTCCAAAAGCCATTTAATTCTTATCAGTGAGTGTGGGAGTTTATGGCCCCAACACCAGTTACTTGCAGACCCTGCCACATGTAGTGTGTTAGGACAGGAAGTGTAGGGGGTTTTTAGTAGAAGGAACAAAGCACAGGGTAGAATTCAGTGTGAGCTGAGGACTGAGGATGGAGGGCACAGGCTAGTGTCCAGGAGAAACGCAGTCTGGGGACTGTGGAACAAGAATGGCACTCCACAGCAGTGGCGTGCGGTGAGGTCAGAGGCTGGTGAGGCACTACAGCCATAATGTCCGCCGAATCCTGCCGATGACCCCTACTGCCGCCGAGCCAATGCCCGCTACTGCCACTGAGCCGATGCCTGCTGCCACCGCCAATGGCTTACAAACTAGCCCACCATCAACTGACCCAGCCCTCCGCCACTAATTTGCACCTCAGTCCGATGCCGCCAATGCCCGGTGCCTGCCTGCTCATCATACTTGTGATATAGTGTACATTTTTATAGAAAAAAATAAAAATTAGTGTTTGGGAAGGGAGTGGGAGGAGGACATGAATGCAATTTTGTTGCCCAGGGCTTCCATTAACTTAATGGAGAAGGATCTGAATGGGTTAAAAAATGTAAAAAAAAAAATGCCTAAGTATAACCAGCCTCGGGCTCTTTGAGCCGGTCCTGGTTGTTTAAATACTGGGAAAAAATTGGACAGGGGTTCCCCGTATTTAGACAAGCAGCAACGGGCTCTTAGACCGGTCCTGGTTCCAAAAATACGGGGGACAAAAGAAGTTGGGGTCCCCCGTATTTTTAAAACCAGCACCGGACTCCACTAGCCAGAGACATAATGCCACAGCCGGGGGACACATTTATGTAGGTCCCTGCGGCCGTGGCATTACCCTCCCAACTAGTCACCCCTGGCCGGGGTTACCTGGAGGAGTGGGGACCCCTTAAATCAAGAGGTCCCCCCCCCCTCCAGGCACCCAAGGGCCAGGGGTGAAGCCCGAGGCTGTCCCCAGCACCCCTGGGCGGTGGGTGCCGGGCTGATAGCCATAAGTGTGTATAAAAAAGAATATTGTTTTTTGTTGTGGAACTACAAGGCCCAGCAAGCCTCCCCCGCTTGCTGGTACTTGGAGAACCTCAAGTGCCAGCATGCGGAGAAATAACGGACCCGCTGGTACCTGTAGTTCTACAACAACAAAAATACCCAAATAAAAACACAACACACACACCGTGAAAGTAAAAATTTATTAAAACACACTTACACATACTTACCTACATCCCACGCCGGTCACGTCCACTTGTCCATGTAGAATCCAATAGGTGGTTCCTGTAAAAATGAGAGAGAGATTACTTACCTACATCCCACGTCGGTCACGTCCACTTATCCAGTAGAATCCAATAGGGCCGGTACCTGTAAAAATGAAAATTATACTTACAAACAAAGTAATCCACAGGAGGAGAGAGAGAAATTAATGAATATTATGCCCTCGCTGACGCGGGAGGACGTTAGCACAGACAGGGGAGAGTGCTGCTGCTAGCTGGGATGATGGAGCAGGCTCCCCCAATAGTTGTGAGCCTAGTAGCTGTACCCCTAGTAGCTTTGCCCCCTGTAGCAGTGCCCCCAGTAGCAGTGCCCCGAGT
Organism: Pseudophryne corroboree; assembly: GCF_028390025.1. NCBI lineage: Eukaryota > Metazoa > Chordata > Amphibia > Anura > Myobatrachidae > Pseudophryne > Pseudophryne corroboree. The sequence continues at coordinate 396,475,655 of NC_086448.1, forward strand.
AGTTGTGACCCCTGTAGTTGTGCCCCCAGTCGCTGTGCCCCTTGTAGCTGTGCCCCCTGTAGCTTTGCCCCTTGTGGCTGTGCCCCCAGTAGTTGTGACCCCTGTAGCTGTGCCCCTTGTAGTTGTGGCCCCAGTCGCTGTGCCCCCAGTAGTTGTGACCCCAGTCGCTGTGCCCCTTGTAGCTTTGCCCCCAATAGCTGTGCCCCCTAGCTGTGCCCGAAGTAGTTGTGCCCCCTGTCGCTGTGCCCCCAGTCGCTTTGCCCCCAGTAGCTGTGACCCCTGTAATTGTGCCCCTTGCAGTTGAGCCCCCCAATTGCTGTGCCCCTTGTAGTTGTGCCCTCCAGTTGCTGTGCCCCTTGTAGTTGTGCCCCCCAGTTGCTGTGCCCCTTATAGCTGTGCCCCTTGTTGTTGTGCCCCCCTCTTGCTGTGCCCCTTGTTGTTGTGCCCCCCAGTTGCTGTGCCCGTTGCTGTGCCCCTTGTTGTTGCGCCCCCCAGTTGCTGTGCCCCTTGTTGTTGCGCCCCCCAGTTGCTGTGCCCCAGTTGCTGTGCCCCTTGGTGTTGTGCCCCCTTGTTGCTGTGCCCGTTGCTGTGCCCCTTGTTGTTGCGCCCCCCAGTTGCTGTGCCCGTTGCTGTGCCCCTTGTTGTTGCGCCCCCCAGTTGCTGTGCCCCTTGTTGTGCCCCCCAGTTGCTGTGCCCCTCTTGCTGTGCCCCTTGTTGTTGTGCCCCCCAGTTGCTGTGCCCGTTGCTGTGCCCCTTGTTGTTGCACCCCCCAGTTGCTTTGCCCCTTGTTGTTGCGCTCCCCAGTTGCTGTGCCCCTTGTTGTTGTGCCCCCGTTGCTGTGCCCGTTGCTGTGCCCCTTGTTGTTGCGCCCCCCAGTTGCTGTGCCCCTTGTTGTTGTGCCCCCCTGTTGCTGTGCCCGTTGCTGTGCCCCTTGTTGTTGCGCCCCCCAGTTGCTGTGCCCCTTGTTGTTGCACCCCCCAGTTGCTGTGCCCCTTGTTGTTGTGCCCCCCCAGTTGCTGTGCCCCTTGTTGTTGCGCCCCCCAGTTGCTGTGCCCCTTGTTGTTGTGCCCCCCAGTTGCTGTGCCCCTCTTGCTGTGCCCCTTGTTGTTGTGCCCCCCAGTTGCTGTACCCCTCTTGATGCCCCCAACACAAACACATAAAAAAAAAAAACACACACATACTTACCGCTCCTGCAGCGCTGTCCTCCGTCCGTCCGCCGGCTCGTCTCTGCTGTACTATGGGAGAGACGTCATGACTCATGACGTCTCTCCCATAGTAGCGGCGCTGGCTGCAGCGGGCGCCCACACAGCCCACGGCGCCTGCTGCAGCCGGGAAGGGGGTGATTGGACAGCGGATCCAGCACTGGATCCGCTGGGCCAATAACATCTGGGGCACTGACAGGGGCGTACATTCAACGGGGATGAATGCACGCCCCTGTCATTGCGGCACCAGTATAGGTGCCGCTTGTCCATTAATTTTCAATGGGCTTTCACAGCCCATTGCTGCGCCCCGCCCCTGCCCGCCCCCCGCTGCCCGGAGTTTTAGTGTTAGCAGCGGGAGGCACCTCTCCCGCTGTCTCCCACCCTCACAAGCAGCCACAGGGGGGGAATTATTAAAATAATGAAGAAAGATATTGATAACAGACTCTGTTATAAATATCTTCTTTTTATTCTTTTAATCATTATGACAGGGGAGGCACTGCCTCCCCTGCCTCCCCTGACTGCACGTCCCTGCTCCACAGTCCCTGGCATGATGGAGAGAAGAGCAGTGTGTGGGTGTTGCTATGAAGAGAGGGAGAGCCCATATCTGCAGTGTAACAGGAGAGCCAGCAGCTTCAGTGAGAGATGGAGAGTGCAGTGTGAGAGCCACAGTATGCAGAGTACAGTGGAAGGAACCAGGAACAAAGGATCTTCAGGTGTACCCAAGAAGCAGGACGGGAGGTGTGAGTCTGCGGGAGAGGACGAGCTGGGTGAGTGGTAGGAACCACGTTTGGCGGAAGGCCCCCAGTAACGTGTACATGAGAGATCCCGTTTAGATAGAGCCCCTAGCGAATGGGGGAGAGCACACTGAAATGAATCTCAGTTTGCGGAAGCCGCACTACTGATTCCCAGAGACTGCGCTGGTATGTACTGTACTGTAATGCTGCCACATCACTGTAAATGCTGTTATTGCCAGTGAAGCAAATGAAAGGAGATGTAACCTGATGTAACCCATATGAATATTGTGCTGGAGTGAAGAAAAAGAAGTTAAATGTTATTGTCGTGATAACCCTGTCTGAACTGTGAATAAACTGCTTGCTTATGTGATGAAACGGCCTGGTGTGCAATGCTTGTTAATATGACTGATAGACCTGCCGCTGCCCGGCTATCACAACTTGGCGTCCGCGAACAGGATCGGTACCGAAGATTTATTTGACAAATTTGGGGAAAACTTTATTGGGAGGGGCCCATGAAAGCCACCTACCTCTTTTGACCCAGCGAACTGGGGGAGATAAGGGCCGGCACGGGCAGGTTCTAAGTGTTTGCCACAATTGCCAGAAGATGTTGGAACATTCATGATCATCTGTGACCCAGGACTGTAATTCACAGGAAAAAGACAGCAGTATATGTGATTTGTATTTCATGTGATGCCATGTTTTTCTGCTCATGTGATTGTTATATTGTGTGTTTGCATGCCATGTTTTTCTGCTCATGTGATTGTTATATTGTTTGTTTGCATGCCATATTTTTCTGCTCATGTGATTGTTATAATGTGTGTTTGCATGCCATGTTTTTCTGCTCATGTGATTGTTATATTGTGTATGATGTATACTGCAATTATGCTTGTTTATTGTGTGTTATGTTTTGACCTTGCTGTAGAGTATAAGAGACTGTTCCTTGCTAGACTTTTTGCAAGCTCAGAGTTATATTGCGTGGGGACATGCAAGATTTTAGCAGGGGTGTATGTGGCATACTGGAATGTTAGGAGACAAGAGATATTGGAAAGTTCCAAAAGCCATTTAATTCTTATCAGTGAGTGTGGGAGTTTATGGCCTCAACACCAGTTACTTGCAGACCCTGCCACATGTAGTGTGTTAGGACAGGAAGTGTAGGGGGTTTTTAGTAGAAGGAACAAAGCACAGGGTAGAATTCAGTGTGAGCTGAGGACTGAGGGCACAGGCTAGTGTCCAGGAGAAACGCAGTCTGGGGACTGTGGAACAAGAATGGCACTCCACAGTCCCTGGCATGATGGAGAGAAGAGCAGCGTGTGGGTGTTGCTATGAAGAGAGGGAGAGCCCATATCTGCAGTGTAACAGGAGAGACAGCAGCTTCAGTGAGAGATGGAGAGTGCAGTGTGAGAGCCACAGTATGCAGAGTACAGTGGAAGGAACCAGGAACAAAGGACCTTCAGGTGTACCCAAGAAGCAAGACGGGAGGTGTGAGTCTGCGGGAGAGGACGAGCTGGGTGAGTGGTAGGAACCACGTTTGGCGGAAGGCCCCCAGTAACGTGTACATGAGAGATCCCGTTTAGATAGAGCCCCTAGCGAATGGGGGAGAGCACACTAAAATGAATCTCAGTTTGCGGAAGCCGCACTACTGATTCCCAGAGACTGCGCTGGTATGTACTGTACTGTAATGCTGCCACATCACTGTAAATGCTGTTATTGCCAGTGAAGCAAATGAAAGGAGATGTAACCTGATGCAACCCATATGAATATTGTGCTGGAGTGAAGAAAAAGAAGTTAAATGTTATTGTCGTGATAACCCTGTCTGAACTGTGAATAAACTGCTTGCTTATGTGATGAAACGGCCTGGTGTGCAATGCTTTATAAAATGACTGATGGAATTGCCGCTGCCCGGCTATCACATATGCATGTTTAATATGCTATGTATATGTGTATATGTATGTGTGTGTGTGTATGTATGTATATATATATATATATATGTGTGTAGATATATGTGTATATATATATATATATATATATATATACACACACACACACACACACTAGTTTTACGGACCCAGCATATACTGGGTCACCTCAGTCCCCACCCCCGTGATTGGCTCCGCCCAGTTCTGGAAACCCCCCATGCATATCTTGCGTTTGCCACTGACAGGAGAGAAATCCTGGACCTGGAAGATAGACTTATTTTCCGGTGCATGTGCAGGCGAGACCCAGACCATTTGTTCAGCAGATCCCACTGAAACACCCGGGCATGAAACCTGCCAAACAGAATGGCTTTGTAAGCCGCAACCATCTTCCCCAGAACCCGAGTACATTGATGAATCAACACACTTGTCGGTCTCAGAAGCTCCCTGACCATTGTCTGTATTTCCAGAGCTTTATCTTCTGGAAGAAACACTCTCTGTAGCTCCGTGTCTAGAATCATGCCCAGAAAGGGCAGCCGAGTGGCCGGGATCAACTGAGACTTTGGCAAATTTAGAAACCAACCGTGTTGTCGCAGAATCGACAGAGACAGATCCCCATTTCTTAACAATTGTTCCTTGGACCTCGCCTTTATCAGGAGATCGTCCAAGTACGGGATAATTGTAACCCCTTGTTTGCGAAGGAGAACCATCATTTCCGCCATGACCTTGGTGAAAATCCTCGGGGCCGTGGAAAGCCCAAACGGCAACGTCTGAAATTGGTAATGACAATCCTGCACCGCAAATCTCAGGAAGGCCTGATGCGGAGGATATATCGGGACGTTTAAGTAGGCATCCTTTATGTCGACTGACGCCATAAAATCCCCCCCTTCTAGGCTGGAGATCACAGCTTGTAGAGATTTCATCTTGAACTTGAAAACTTTCAAGTATGGATTGAAGGATTTTAGGTTCAGAATCGGTCTGACCGAACCGTCTGGCTTCGGTACAACAAAGAGGCTCGAGTAGAACCCCTTCCCCCGTTGGGACGGGGGAACGGGAACAATGACCCTCTGTTGACACAACTTTTGTATCGCAGCATTTACCACATCTCTGTCCGGAAGAGACACTGGCAAGGCCAAAAAGAAAAAGCGGTGAGGGGGCATCTCCTGAAACTCCAGCTTGTATCCCTGAGACACTATGTCTAGGACCCAAGGATGCAGGCCTGATTGAACCCAGACCTGACTGAAGATCCGTAGACGGCCCTCCACCGGCCCGGACTCCCGCAGGGGAGCCCCAGCGTCATGCGGTGGACTTGGTTGAGGCGGGGGAGGACTTTTGGTCCTGGGCGCGTGATACTGCAGTCGACTTCCTTCCCCTTCTTCTACCCTTTGAAGCGAGGAAGGACGAGCCTTTTCCTTGCTTGTATTTATTGGGTCAAAAGGACTGCATCTGCTGATGGGGTGCCATTTTCTGTTGTGTGGGAACATAAGGAAGAAAAGATGACTTACCCGCAGTCGCGGTAGACACCAGGTCAGCCAGGCCGTCACCAAACAAGACACTACCTTTGAAGGGAAGAGCTTCCATATTTTTCTTGGAGTCGGCATCAGCATTCCATTGATGGATCCACAGCGCCTCTCCTGGCCGAGACCGCCATGGCATTGGCTCTTGATCCCAAGAGACCAACATCCCTTGCCGCATCCTTCAGGTAATCTGCAGCGTCCTTGATATAACCAAGAGTAAAAAGAATATTGGTGGTCATTCCGAGTTGTTCGCTCGTTATTTTTCTTTCGCAATGGAGCGATTAGTCGCTAATGCGCATGCGCAATGTCCGCAGTGCGACTGCGCCAAGTAAATTTGCTATGCAGTTAGGTATTTTACTCACGGCATTACAAGGTTTTTTCTTCGTTCTGGTGATCGTAATGTGATTGACAGGAAGTGGGTGTTTCTGGGTGGAAACAGGCCGTTTTATGGGTGTGTGCGAAAAAACGCTACCGTTTCTGGGAAAAACGCGGGAGTGGCTGGAGAAACGGAGGAGTGTCTGGGCGAACGCTGGGTGTGTTTGTGACGTCAAACCAGGAACGACAAGCACTGAACTTATCGCAGATGCCAAGTAAGTGTGGAGCTACTCAGAAACTGCTAAGAAGTGTCTATTCGCAATTTTGCTAATCTTTCGTTCGCAATTTTGATAAGCTAAGATTCACTCCCAGTAGGCGGCGGCTTAGCGTGTGCAAAGCTGCTAAAAGCAGCTTGCGAGCGAACAACTCGGAATGAGGGCCATTATCTTTATCAAGGGTATCCATATCAGAAGCTAAATTATCAGCCCATTTAGCAATAGCACTACTCAACCATACCGACGCCACAGCAGGTCTGAGCAATGCACCCGTATTAACGAAAATGGCCTTTAAAGACGTTTCCAGCTTGCGATCCGCTGGATCATTGAGAGCTGCCGTGTCAGGGGATGGAAGCGCTACCTTCTTAGACAAACGGGATAGAGCCTTGTCGCCATTCGGAGACGACTCCCATTTTTCCCTGTCATCAGAGGGGAAAGGATACGCCGTGAAAATTCTCTTGGGAATCTGCCATCTCTTGTCTGGTGACTGTGACTCCCAAGCCTTTTCAAAAAGAGCATTCATTTCATGAGATGGGGGAAACTTCACCTCAGGCTTTTTCCCTTTAAATAAACAAATCCTTGTTTCCTGAAGGGGTCTGCACCTGAGTCAAAGCATCCTCCATGGATTTCCTCCACACTTGTGTCTGAGACTCAGATTTATCGAACCTCTTGGACAATGAGGCCACATTTGCATTATGTGCACTTAACATAGTAACCAAATAAGGTGTCGGCTGTGCCGACAGAGCGATTTCCAGACCCGTTTCTGCGTGGATGGGAGAAAATGGCTCTAGTGAGCTGTGCGGCTAAGCCCCGCCTCTTCCCGGCGCGCTTCAGTCCGGCAAAAATTAAAATCTGCTATGCTGGCGGGGGTATGAAAAACGGTGCCCGGGCACCGTATATGCCTGTCTGCCAGCTTACAAGACCCCAGTAACATGCTCCCAGCGCCCTGCACCCGCAAGTGCCGTTGGTGAAGTGTGTGGGAGCATGGAGCGCAGCGCTACCGCTGCGCTGCTACCTCGTTACTGAAGTCTTCTGCCGTCTGATGTCTTCGGATCTTCTCATACTCACCCGGCTTCTTTTTTCTGGCTTCTGTGAGGGGGGTGACAGCGCGGCTCCGGGAACAAGCAGCTAGGCGAACCAAGTGATCGAACCCTCTGGAGCTAATGGTGTCCAGTAGCCTAAGAAGCAGAGCCCTTAACTAAGTAGGTCTGACTTCTCTCCCCTCAGTCCCACGATGCAGGGAGCCTGTAGCCAGCAGGTCTCCCTGAAAATAAAAAAACTAACAAAAGTCTTTTCTAGAGAAACTTAGTAGAGCTCCCCTAGTGTGTGTCCAGTCAGTCCTGGGCACAAAGTCTAACTGAGGTCTGGAGGAGGGGCATAGAGGGAGGAGCCAGTTCACACCCAGTCAAAGTCTTTTTAGTGTGCCCAAGCTCCTGCGGATCCCGTCTATACCCCGTGGTCCTTTTGGAGTCCCCAGCATCCTCTAGGACGTAAGAGAAAAAATAAAACTAGAAAAACTTCTTGGAGCTCCCCTAGCTGTGACCGGCTCCACCGGGCACATTTTCTAAACTGAGTCTGGTAGGAGGGGCATAGAGGGAGGAGCCTACACTATTAAAGTCTTAAAGTGCTCATGGCTACCAAGGGACCCGTCTATACCCCATGGTACTAATGTGGACCCCAGCATCCTCTAGGACGTAAGAGAAATTGCCTCTATACCTTATGTGCAGACGTTCATTTAGGGCGTTATTCGGATTCAGCCTCCCTATGTCCCTCCTGGGGCTCCGTGGGATCTGTCTGTTGTGCTGAATGCCCTGCAAGAGTCTCCATTTGAACCTCTTGAATCGGTGGACCTTAAATGGCTTACGGCCAAGGTCCTGTTCTTGCTGGCTATTGCCTCTGGAAGACGGGTGTTGGACTTAGGTGCTTTGTCCTGTCGTCCACCCTTTCTTATATTCCAGCGGGACGGGCAGTACTACGAACTCGCCCAGGTTATCTGCCTAAGGTGGTGTCATCTTTTCACCTTAACCAAGAGATTGTGGTTCCGGCCTTTGGGGGTAATTCAGAGTTGATCGTAGCAGCAACTTTGTTAGCAATTGGGCAAAACCATGGCCCTCATTCCGAGTTGTTCGCTCGTTATTTTTTTTCGCAACGGAGCGATTAGTCGCTAATGCGCAATGTTCGCAGTGCGTCTGCGCCAAGTAAATTTGCTAATAAGTTTGGTATTTTACTCATGGCTTTATGAAGAAATTTCTTCGTTCTGGTGTTCGGAGTGTGATTGACAGGAAGTGGGTGTTTCTGGGCGGAAACTGCCCGTTTTATGGGTGTGTGCGAAAAAACGCTGCCGTTTCTAGGAAAAACGCGGGAGTGGCTGGAGAAACGGGGGAGTGTCTGGGCGAACGCTGGGTGTGTTTGTGATGTCAAACCAGGATTGAAACTGACTGAACTGATCGCAGTGGCAGAGTAAGTCTCGAGCTACTCAGAAACTGCAAAGAAGTTTCTTTTCGCAATTCTGCGCATCTTTCGTTCGCAATTCTGCTATGCTAAGATTCACTCCCAGTAGGCGGCGGCTTAGCGAGTGCAAAGCTGCTAAAAGCAGCTAGCGAGCGAACAACTCGGAATGAGGGCCCATGTGCACTGCAGGTGGGGCAGATGTAACATGTGCAGAGAGAGTTAGATTTGGGTGGGTTATATTGTTTCTGTGCAGCGTAAATACTGGCTGCTTTATTTTTACACTGCAATTTACAAGAACGTCCTTTGGATGTGGTTAGGACTCTCCGTAACTATGTGGAGAGGACTGCCTCTATCAGGAAGTCAGATGCCCTTTTTTTACTGTTTGGTTTTCACAAACGTGGCCGGCAGGCGAATAAGTAAACCTTGGCCAGATGGATTAGAATGGTGATTGCACAAACCTATGCACAGGCTAGACTACCAGCTCCTGCTGCAGTTAAAGCCCATTCTACTTGGTCTATGGGACCTTCTTGGGCGGCCCACTGTGGCGCATTTCCAGAACAATTGTGCAAGGCGGCTACATGGTCATCAGTGAACACGTTAATTAGGTTCTATGCATTTGATACTTCTGCCTCCCAGGATGCTTCCTTTGGACACCGGGTTCTTACCTGCTCAGGCCTGTCCCTTCCCTTGAGGACCTGCTTTAACACATCCCCGATGTTTCCCTGTGGAAACCAATGTACCCTGCTGCTGAAAAGGTGAGATATGGTAGACTTACCATGGTTAACTCTCTTTCTGTGAAGTAGGGTTGTATGGCATTAGCCGCTGGTACCCTCTCCTGTCGTGAGATTGTGGTTCTATGTGACTAACATATGTCTTCTCTTTTACCTGCTCCTGCATTGGACTGGTTAACGTAACTGAGCTTTTAGTGTCTGGAGGCGGGGGTAATAGAGAAGGCGCCAATGAATCATGAGACAATCAAAGCTTTGCATAATGGTTCCTCTGGACCAAGATCCCGCTCTACACTCCAATGTTTTCCTGTAGAACCCAATGTACTTTGCAGAAATAGAGTTAACCATGGTAAGTCTACCATAACTCTCCTTATATATTTGATTCACTGCATCAAAGATATAAACCAATACATAAAATAGATTCCCTTTCTCTTTGTGTGTAAGAACCATACTAAACTGTGCTCTGATATAGATTGATTATTTTGTCTGTCATGTATGCTTAGAAATTTCACACATTGACATCAGTAGAAAGATTACTGTCTTTTCTTCTATACCTAAACTTATTCAGTGGGCTCTCATCCACGATTCAGAGGCACAATCCTACAACAGTAGGTACAAACAAACGTCTCTCTGTCTAACGCTGACAGTAGATCCACCCATTATTACATCTATCCTTATTCTACTCTGCTGTTTCTAAACTTTACTCCAATTTTGCCATTGGCAGCCATTTCGCTTTGTCTTAATCGTATTGAGGTGCACTCTCATTAGTGCATCAGAGAGACCAACTAAATTTCTACTACCATACATCACCGCCTATGCCAATCTCATCTGATCTTGGAAGCCAAACGGTGTTGGCCAGGAATAGTACCTAGTACCTCTAGGTAATACTTACTGGGTGTAGTAGGAATGTACGAATATATAACTCTGACATAACACTAACAACAGGATCACAGCATTTCCTCTTTCATACTTGATTGGCAAGTCTGCTTCCACAGGTCTTGCTAAGCCTTTGCAAATTATAGACAGTAAATTATATGGGGATCATCAAAGTAGATGCAGGCACTTAATAAACTGTCAAATTGAAATTATCATAGTCCGGTGTATGGGTCCTTTTCAATGTTCATTGGCCCATTAAGGCTCTATCAATACAGCTCCTCAGGCTGACACTGATTTATCCATTAAGGTTCTATTAATACAAACCTTTGTATTGGCCCAATTGATACGGATGTAGGACTGACTGTGTCCACATTTCCTTTTCAAACTACACTCATATAGTTGGACCAGAACACACATTGTTTTATTCATATTTGGATTTCTCTGTACGATCAGTTTCTAAAACAGTTGGATACCAATTTAATTTTACTGTATGTGTTGATTCAATAAAAGTAAGTTATGTCTTAGATTATTCATATAACATTTTCTTCTATTAAGCATAAAGAGTGCGCCCACACAAGAGTCTTTTCTCTATCCTTTACAGACTATTTTCTGACTCATGGCGCACCATAAAGCGGACGCATCCAGGGATAAATCTCCCACTATATTGTCCAAATTTGGTTCTCAATATATCTAGATTATATACAATAGGCTAGTGCAGAATCACAAACCCCTACTTGTTTAATTTTGAAACTCGCAAGATCTGACAGTGAGAAGATGACATTTCGGCTGCATTTCGGAATTCGAGTCAGGCCAGGAGATCCAAATCCCGGCTCGGATCCCCTAAGTTTGGGTGGGCTTGGTTCTCAGAGAACCGAGCCTGCTCATGTCTAATTACAACGTTAATATGCTAATACAATTTATGTGTAAAGTTACATGCTGTAAGTAGCATTTTAACCATGTTGGGATCCTGGCACTGGTTGGATTCACTTTCTACAGAGTCACTGTTGACATTGTGACTGTAGACATTCCATACCAAACCCTTTCTTTCCTTGTACACTGTATATGGGATTTATAGATCACTGTTATTAAAGTGTTAAAATAGGATTTTAATACCTACCGTTAAATCTTTTTCTCGTAGTCCATAAGGGATATTGGGGACACATTAGTACGATGGCGTATAGACGGGGTCCAAAGGAGCCAGTGCACTTTACATTTCTTCAACTAGGTGTGCTGGCTCCTCCCCTATATGTCCTCCCCCATGGGCAGTTATAGGTAAAACAGTGCCCGAAGGAGAAAGGACATACTTGAGAGAAGGAACTAAACAACAAAAAGTGGTGAGATTTTTACACCAGCACACCACAACAAAACTTGGTCCGCAATGGCTGGCAACAAACCGTAACAGCTGAACAAGTAACCATATAAGATAAATGTGAAAGCTATATGTTTCTTGCAGACCACAAAACTTCGGCGCACAAATGCAGCTTTTAGAGAGAAATGATCCAATTGGATAATACCCCTAATCCACAACATACAATAGAAATAAAAAATAGGATCATTAATTTCATAAAGCGCATGGGAAGATGTAACTCCTTGTTTTGCGTACCCCCACTCACGCTGTAAAGGGGTGTTTGAAGCACATCAAGGTATCTTTGTTCTTCTATATGCACAATTCTAAATATCCACAGTTTCAATACAGAAAGGGGAAGAAAGACTGGGTGTCGTACCCCAACTCACACAGCTACGTGGGTAGAAACTCCTATCAAGGTTTCTTTATTTTGCTGTTCTGGGATGTTGGTCTCTAGGATGTATTTCTGGTCCAAAATCACCTCATATGGATCGGTGCATAGGGGAAAGAAACAACCAATGTATAATACCTCCTTCACAAAGTCAATTTCACTGTATGTTGGATGATCAATGTATCATCATGTAGAGACCCTCCACCAATTAATGGCATATATGCACGTACCCCAACTCACACAATAATAGGTGGGGTGACTCCCGTAAAGGTATCTCTAAAGTAGTTTATAGGCGTACCCCAACTCACACATGAATCCGCAACATGAATCCCATCAAGGTATCTTTACAGCTCCCCTCTGAAAAACCGTTTCTTTTTGTGCACCAGCCAAAATTATAAGAAAGCTTATGGTATCCAGAAAAAGTTGTAACAATTTATTGGTTCCTCAAGTAAACATAAAACGATTTCAATCACATATGCACATGATCAAAAAAAGAAAAAAAATTGAAAAAAATTGAAAAATTGTAAAAAATACTTGAACAAGTCCATAAAATTCATAAAATTCACTGGTATAGAGATGGCTACTCACACAGCAGTCTGCCGACGCGTTTCGGTCCTTGGACCTTTGTCAAGACATGACCTGCTGTGTGGGAAGCCAGATATTTATAGTACAAGTAGCCAATCCTATCCCAACAGGAAATCAGTGCATAGGAAGTGATGTCATCTCCTATTTTCATATTCATTCAAAAATATAAAATAACATTAATGGCATATTACAGCAATATATACCTTATTCTATTTTTATTTACAGGTTTATTTCTGTACCCTATTCATTCTAAAAGAAAACATTTAAGTGACCTTCTATCTGAATCTTTACTCGCAAAGGATTCTGGGTGTTGTAGTCTCTATCACGCTGGTCTAGCAATGTAAATACCAGAATGCAAATGTATAATAATCTTAACCTATTTGTCCAATAATGTCCACATAGAAAGATCGAATCGAATTCAACAAAATAAGGTGATATCCCCGATCTCCAATATTATACAGTAACCGGAAGTGTTCTCCTGTTTAGATCAGCGCAAGGGACGATGGGACATGTAGTCCGCCCAAGAAGCACTGTTACCATTCCGATGTTTGTCATCCTAAGTACATCCACAATCCTCCTAAGTACATCTACCCCCTCCCATGTTCCACCCCCCCCCCCCCCCCAGTCCATGACTAACAAGCTTGCGGTGGGCACATTTGATCATTCGAAGTCCGTCCGCGATCCGCGACCGGAAGTGCCTCCGTCCCGTTGTAAGTATGGCGCATCATGGGATATGTAGTCTCATAGGGATGGTTTTGCGCATTCGTCCTGTATGGCACTTGCTTCCGTGGATCTTTTTAGTGAATCATGGGAAATGTAGTCAGTAGTAGACACTAGCACTTCGGCCCCCGTCAGTCCAAGGTAGATGCTAGAATCAAGTGGGCTAAGGGACCTTTTTCCGTCTGGGGGAGGAGTCACAACATAAGGGGGAGGAGCTACGCCAGCGGGATAGTTCCTCTACTATCCACGCCACCAACTATTACCTTTAGTAATCAGGTGGCGAGCTAAGCGAGCCACCGAGCCCGAAGCGTGGCGAGCGAAGCGAGCCCGCGGGGGCACTTTTCGGGTACCCTGCTCGCCCGTAGCTCCTCCCCCTTGCAACGTGTCTCCTCCCCTAGATACGTCAGAAGGTCCCTTCTTCCACTCCGATATAGAACCAACCGTCAGTTCTCAAATCCTGCCAATTCTGACATATTTTCCTCGGGGGGTAAATGGTCATATATTTATATACACTCTGGATGTCCCAAAAGAACTTGTATGCAGATTCCATGTTGAAAGTGAAAATAAAAAATAAAAAGAAAGTTGTCAATATTGTACATTTGAATTGGTATGTCATATTCACAAAAACCACTTCAACTCAAAGTCTGAGTTGAGACCATTTGCTATCTTCTGTAGGTACAGATGATGCCACTTTCCAGATTCAAGCGGAAGGGTTAGTTGAAAGATTCACAGCAAGTGGATATTCTAAACAAAATATAGAAAGGGCCAAAACCAGTACTGACCAGGTATCACGCCAAGAATTACTGAAGAAAAAGAACAAAGGACCTACAGAAGATAGCAAATTTGAATGGGCTTTTATTACAGAGTATGGGGCACATCATAAACAGATAGAGAGTATATTTAAGAAACACTGGGGTCTTTTGAAAAGAGATCCACCGATAGGCCCTTCAATACCAGACAAACCAGTGCATATATACCGGAAAGCACCTAACATAAAATCTAAATTGGTATCAAGTGCCCTTACGATAGCCCCAAAACATCCGGTCTAAAGGATTTTTTAGATGTGCAAACTGTGTGGGATGTAGAAATACAAAGGGGAATAATAAAATAGATGAGATATGTATTAACAGCCAGGCAATTAAAATTTCAGATTTCATCACGTGTGATACTAAAAATGTGGTGTATGCAATTGGTTGCGGTTGTGGGCTGTTTTATATCGGCCGCACCTCACGCCCCTTAAAGATCCGTATAGGGGAACATATCAGAAATATAAAGAAGGGTTTAAGTACACATACACTATCTGCACACTTCAAAGAACATCATAATTGTTCCCCATCAGGAATAACTGGCTTTTATGGCCTTAAGCAGGTGAAACAAAATCTCAGAAATAGGGACTCAGCCACAGCATTAGCAAAGGCAGAGATGAAATTAATATATCAATGCAAGACTTTGTCCCCAAATGGTCTCAACTCAGACTTTGAGTTGAAGTGGTTTTTGTGAATATGACATACCAATTCAAATGTACAATATTGACAACTTTCTTTTTATTTTTATTTTCACTTTCAACATGGAATCTGCATACAAGTTCTTTTGGGACATCCAGAGTGTACATAAATATATGACCATTTACCCCCGAGGAAAATATGTCAGAATTGGCAGGATTTGAGAACTGAATGATTTGGACTGACGGGGGCCGAAGTGCTAGTGTTAGGGATGGACATCGATGGTCGATGTTTCCGAACCATCGATGTTTTCGTTTTGATGGTAGTGTTTTTAGCATTTAATGGTGCCCTCCCGATGTTTTTCACCATCGAATGATAGTCATTCGATGGTCTTCCGATGGTGGCTTGTTTTTTTCTAAATCCAAATAGCTATGCCTCCCCTTGCTGCTGTGTCTAACAGGGAAACTTCCTAAGTCCGTTGGAGGCTGTCTGTTTCAGACATGATCCTGCTCAGACAGTCCCCTCACCCCCTCCCCTCTCTAGGCTGCTGCTAGGCAACAGGGCCCACTGCAAGCTCTGATTGGCTGTCACTGACTCAGAGAGCCAATCAGATCCCAGACCTTACCCTGCAGCAGCAGAAGCCACAGACACTCGGAGCTCAGGAGGATTCAGAGGAGACAGAGTGACGTCACTGATATTTATATCACCCCAGCTATACACCACCATTGATCAGGGGGAATAATTTAGGAGGGCTATGGACAAAGTCCTTGCTTGAGTATGTTTTGGACTGTGGGAAAAACCGAGAAAACACAAAAAACATGGAAAGAACATACAAACTCCACACCATAATCATCGGAATTGGTCCCATGTGAGACAGCAAAGCAAACCGTGCACTGAGCAAGTTGCCATCCACATTATTGTAAGAAATTCCCAGCCGGTACGCCGTACCGCCGGGTCGTCCAAAATACTGCATTCCGCTGGCTTCGTTCTGTGTGAGGGGAGGAGAGCGCAGCGCAGTGCCTCTCCTGCCCCTCAATTCTCTTGGATACCCAGTCTCACTATCCATCGGTGGCGGCGCGGTCAATCTGAATAAGGCACCGGTTTACTAGCCAATCAGAGATCATGGACCGGCAGCCGCGGCTCCTGATTGGCTGCCGGTCCGCGAGCTCTGATTGGCTAACGAACCGGCGCATCATTTCAGATTGACCCCGCCACCGTTGGAGAGTGAGACCGGGCATCAAAGAGAATTGAGGGGCAAGAGAGACGCTATGCTGCGCTCTCCTCCCCTCACATAGAAGAAACAGAGCCAGTGGTAAGGGGTGGGGGGGCAATGAGCGCACAGTGGGACAATGTATATCTGCCACAGGGGGGCATTCTATATCTGACACAGTGGGGGCATTGTATATCTGACACAGTGGGGGCATTGTATATCTGGCACTGTGGGGGAATTGTATATCTGGCACTGTGGGGGCATTGTATATCTGGCACAGTGGGGGCAATGTATATCTGGCACTGTGGGGGCATTGTATATCTGGCACAGTGGGGGCAATGTATATCTGGCACAGTGGGGGCAATGTATATCTGGCACTGTGGGGGAATTGTATATCTGGCACTGTGGGGGCATTGTATATCTGGCACTGTGGGGGCATTGTATATCTGGCACTGTGGGGGCATTGCATATCTGGCACTGTGGGGGCATTGCATATCTGGCACTGTGGGGGCATTGTATATCTGGCACAGTGGGGGCAATGTATATCTGGCACTGTGGGGGCATTGTATATCTGGCACTGTGGGGGCATTGTATAGCTGGCACAGTGGGGGCAATGTATCTCTGGCACTGTGGGGGCATTGTATATCTGGCACAGTGGGGGCATTGTATATTTGGCACTGAGGGGGCAATGTTACTTCATCATTGGGCATTGTGTGTGTATATTATATATGTATATTATACACACAATGTCCAGTGATAAAGTAATATGTTGCTCAGAGTCTGGTCCTGCCCCCGATCTCAATTCCCACATTGCAAACGAAAATACAGGCTTTTGCGCATGAACTAGTCATATAACTAGTTTTCACCATCGAATACTTTTGATGTGATGGTTAGTAACCATTGCATCGAAAGTTTCAATGGTGGAACATTGCCATCATATGATGGTTTGCTTTCGATGTCCATCCCTAGCTAGTGTCTACTACTGACTACATTTCCCATGATTCACTAAGAAGATTCACGGAAGCAAGTGCCATACAGGACGAATGCGCAAAACCATCCCTATGAGACTACATATCCCATGATGCGCCATACTTACAACGGGACGGAGGCACTCCCGGTCGCGGATCGCGGACGGACTTCGAATGATCAAATGTGCCCACTGCAAGCTTGTTAGTCATGGGGGGGGGGGGGGGGGGGGGTGGAACATGGGAGGGGGTAGCGGATTGTGGATGTACTTAGGATGACAAACATCGGAATGGTAACAGCGCTTCTTGGGCGGACTACATGTCCCATCATCCCTTGCGCTGATCTAAACAGGAGAACACTTCCGGTTACTGTATAATATTGGAGATCGGGGATATCACCTTATTTTGTTGAATTCGATTCGATCTTTCTATGTGGACATTATTGGACAAATAGGTTAAGATTATTATACAATTGCATTCTGGTATTTACATTGCTAGACCAGCGTGATAGAGACTACAACACCCAGAATCCTTTGCGAGTAAAGATTCAGATAGAAGGTCACTTAAATGTTTTCTTTTAGAATGAATAGGGTACAGAAATAAACCTGTAAATAAAAATAGAATAAGGTATATATTGCTGTAATATGCCATTAATGTTATTTTATATTTTTATATTTTTGAATGAATATGAAAATAGGAGATGACATCACTTCCTATGCACTGATTTCCTGTTGGGATAGGATTGGCTACTTGTACTATAAATATCTGGCTTCCCACACAGCAGGTCATGTCTTGACAAAGGTCCAAGGACCGAAACGCGTCGGCAGACTGCTGTGTGAGTAGCCATCTCTATACCAGTGAATTTTATGAATTTTATGGACTTGTTCGTGTATTTTTTACAATTTTTCAATTTTTTTCAATTTTTTTTTTTTGATCATGTGCATATATGATTGAAATCGTTTTATGTTTACTTGAGGAACCAATAAATTGTTACAACTTTTTCTGGAGACCATAAGCTTTCTTATAATTTTGGCTGGTGCACAAAAAGAAACGGTTTTTCAGAGGGGAGCAGTAAAGATACCTTGATGGGATTCATGTTGCGGATTCATGTGTGAGTTGGGGTACGCCTATAAACTACTTTAGAGATACCTTTACGGGAGTCACCCCCCCTATTATTGTGTGAGTTGGGGTACGTGCATATATGCCATTAATTGGTGGAGGGTCTCTACATGGTGATACATTGATCATCCAACATACACTGAAATTGACTTTGTGAAGGAGGTATTATACATTGGTTGTTTCTTTCCCCTATGCACTGATCCATATGAGGTGATTTTGGACCAGAAATACATCCTAGAGACCAGCATCTCAGAACAGCAAAATAAAGAAACCTTGATAGGAGTTTCTACCCACGTAGCTGTGTGAGTTGGGGTACGACACCCAGTCTTTCTTCCCCTTTCTGTATTGAAACTGTGGATATTTAGAATTGTGCATATAGAAGAACAAAGATACCTTGATGTGCTTCAAACTCCCCTTTACAGCGTGAGTGGGGGTACGCAAAACAAGAAATTACATCTTCCTATGCGCTTTATGAAATTAATGATCCTATTTTTTATTTCAACCATATAAGATAGCCTGCAGAAAGTCACCGCACAGAGGTGGGTGCCCAATATCCCTTATGGACTACGAGAAAAGGATCCATAAGGGATATTGGGGACACATTAGTATGATGGGGATGTCCCAAAGCTTCCAGAACGGGCGGGAATGTGAGGAGACATCTGCAGCACCGCCTGCACAAACTGGGTATCCTCTTTGGCCAGGGTATCAAACTTGTAGAACTTCACAAAGGTGTTCTTCCCCGACCAGGTAGCCCCTTGGCATAGTTACAGGGCCGAGACTCCACGGGCATCCTCCCAGGAAGACCCCACTGTTCTTGTAGAGTGGGCCTTCAGAGACTGTGGAACAGGTAAGGCTGCCGACACATAGGCTTGCTGAATCTTGAGCCTAAGCCAACAAGCAGTGGACTGCTTTGAAGCAGGGCAACCCATTTTCTGTGCGTCCTATAGCACGAACAAGAAATCAGTCTTTCTGATCCGAGCCGTCCTCTTGACATAGATCTTCAAGGCTCGCACAGCATCCAATGCCTCCGGAGGGGCAGAAGCACTAGAAATTGACGGGATCACAATAGGTTGATTCAAGTGGAACGCAGAGATGACCTTCGGCAGGAACTGCTGCCTTGTCCTGAGCTCTGCTCTGTCCTCATAAAAGACCAAGTAGGAACTTTACCACGATAAGGCCCCCAATTCTGAGACACGTCTAGCAGTAGCTAGGGCCAGCAACATAACTGCCTTCCACATGAAGTCTTCTATCGTCATCAGAGGTTCAAACCAGGAGGACTGTAGAAATGTCAACACCACATCCAAATCCCAAGGTGTCGTGGGCAGCACAAACGGAGGTTATATGTGAAGCACCCCTTGCTAGAAGGTCTGAACTTCAGGCAACACAGCCAACTGTTTTTGGAAGAAGATTGAAAGAGCTGAAATCTGGACTTTTAGGGAACCCGGCCTTAAGCTTTTATCCACACCAGCCTGCAGGAAATGGAGGAACCTTCCCAGGTGGAACTCTGCAGGCTTATATGTGCGCTTCTCGCACCAGGAGACATATCTTCTCCAGATATGATGATAGTGTCTTGACGTCACAGGCTTTCTGGCTTGCATCATGGTGGCAATAACATTCTGGGAAAGTCCCTTGTGAGCTAGGATGTTCCGCTCAACTTCCATGCCGTCAAACAAAGCCACTGTAAGTCCGGGTAGATGAACTGTCCTTGCTGAAGAAGATCCCTTCTTATTGGCAGAGGCCAAGGGTCTTCTACAGACATGCCCAGAAGATCAACGTACCAAGATCTCCAGGGCCAATCTGGGGCAATCAGGATTGCCTGCACTCCTTGATGTCTGATCCTCTTGAGCACCCTTGTGATCAACGGAATCAGAGGAAATAGATAAACCAGCCGGTAAGGCCAAGGCGATGTCAGTGCATCCACTGCGCTTACCTGAGGGTCTCTGGTTCACGAGCAATAACAGCAAAGTTTCTTGTTGAGGCGAAACGCAATCATGTTGATCTGTGGGCATCCCCACCTGTCGATCTGTTGAAACACCTGAAGGTGTAGTCTCCACTCTCCTGGGTGAAGATCGTGACGACTCAGGAAGTCCGCTTCCCAGTTGTCCACACCCAGAATGAAGATTGCGGACAGTGCTCTTGCATTTCTATCCACCCAGAGGAGAATCCTTGACACCTCTCGCATGCAGGCCCTGCTTTCCGTCCCTCTTTGTCGATTGATGTACGCCACAGACGTGGCGTTGTCTGACTGAATCTGGCTCGCATGATCCCTGAGCAGAGGGGAGGCCTGAATCAGAGCATTGCAAATAGCCCGAAATTCCAGAATGTTGATCGGAATCAGGGCCTCTTGGGCAGACCACCTCAACTGGAACTGTGCCCCTTGGGTGACAGCTCACCATCCTCTCAGACTTGCATCCATTGTGAGGAGGATCCAATCCTGAATCCCGAAGGGTCGACCTTCCAGGAGATTGGAAGACTGTAGCCACCACAGTAGTGAAATCCGGGCCTGGGGTGACAGCAGAGCCGGATTAAGGCTATGGGGGGCCCGGGGCACTTCAGAGTGTGGGGCCTTTACTAAAGAGGAAGTAGATTAAATATATATATACATACAGATAGATAGATAGATTATATATATATATATATATATATATATATAATCTATGTAAAAAAAAAATATATATATATATATATCTATATATATATATCTATATATATATATAACCCAGAGCCTCTATTTTTTTTTATTTTCAGCAGCAGGGAAATAACAATGAAAGATAGTCAGCCTTACTTGCTCAGGCTGCTGTCAGTGTCTGCTGAGACAGAGGAGTTTGAGAGCTCGATCCTCTATGCCTCTAGTCTCCGTTAAGGGCTCCAGGCTTCCTGTGCTGGGCTGGCTCCATATGTTGCCAGGGTTTGGGTTCTTCTTCCTTCCTCCCCTCTGCAGCCTGCATGCCCAGCCAATGACTGAGCCGCAGGCTGCTGCTTAAACCGCTATTGGACAGCTGAGCCGTCACTCAGCTGTCCTCTACTCTCTGCTATGCAGCACCGCTACGGGGAGCTGGGAGCGCAGCAGCACCACAGAGCGGATCGGTAAAAACGATCCGTTCTGTGGAAGGGGGCCCCTTTTAGAAAGGGGGGCCCGGGGTACGTATCCCCGGGACCCCCCCCCCCCCCCCTTAATCCGGCTCTGGGTTACAGCTGTATCATCCGGTGCATCAGAAGATGTGAAGCGGACCACTTGTTCAGGATATCCAATTGAAACGGTCTGGCATGGAACCTTCCTTACTGGATCGCCTTGTATGAGGCTACCATCTTCCCCAACAGTTTTATGCAAAGCTGAATGGATACTCGAGCAGGTGGGAGAACCAAGCGAACCATTTCCTGGAGTGTTCTCGCTTTGTCCTCTGGGAGGAGCACTTTCCATGCTACAGTATCCAGTAGCATTCCCAGAAACAGGAGCCGCTGAGATGGCTTCAGGTGGGATTTCAGTAGATTGAGGATCTACCCATGGCGTGACAGAAGTTGAATAGTGCGATCTATATGGAGCAATAGAAGCTCCCTTGAACTCACTTTTATCA
The DNA here is from genome assembly GCF_028390025.1 of Pseudophryne corroboree. NCBI lineage: Eukaryota > Metazoa > Chordata > Amphibia > Anura > Myobatrachidae > Pseudophryne > Pseudophryne corroboree. Next base: position 396,497,018 of record NC_086448.1, read on the forward strand.
GGAGATCATCCAGGTAAGGGACCACGTTGACCCCCTGGACCTGGAGCTGGAACATCATTTCCGCCATCACCTTTGTGAACACCCTCGGAGCCATAGACAGGCCAAAGGGTAATGCCTGGAACTGGTAGTGATCGTTCAGCAGAGCAAACCTCAGATAGGCCTGATGAGCAGGCCAAATCGGGATATGGAGATAGGCGTTCTTGATATCCACGGATACCGGGAATTCCTGTTCTTCCAGGCCTGCAATCACTGATCTCAAAGATTCCATCTTAAACTTGAAAACTTTCAGGTAAGGGTTCAAGGACTCCAGGTTCAAAATGAGTCTTACTGACCCGTCCGGTTTTGGCACTACGAACAGACTGGAGTAGTAACCCTGTCCTTGTTGTTGCAGTGGTACTGGAACAATGACTGAACCATATTCTCCAAAGCTGGTAAGCTTGATTTGAAAAATCGTTGCGGAAGAGCACCATCAAACTCCAGCTAGTATCCTTGAGAGGTAAGGTCCCATACCCAGGAATCCTGGCAGGAACTTTCCTAGGTGTGGCTGAAGTGATGCAACCAAGCTCCCACCGCAAGATCCCCTCGGGGTGGGTGGGCACCGTCATGCTGAGGCTTTAGTGTAAGCTGAACTGGTTCCTGAGAGCTGGCAACGGCTGGTTTCTTAGGCTTACCTCTGGTGCCTCTAGCTGTGTTGAGGGCCCCTCTGGCCCTAGATCGAAATCTGGTGGACCGAAAGGACTGAGTAGACGGTCCTGGATAGGAACGTCTAGCTGGCAGGGCCCTTGAGGGAAGAAACCTGGATTTTCCAGCAGTAACCTTAGAGATCAATGTGTCCTATTCGCCCCCGAAGAGCCATTCCCCTGTAAAGGGAAGGTATTCCACATTGCGCTTGGATTTTGCGTCCACAATCCACTGATGCAACCAGAAGGCTCTGCGTGCTGACACTGCCATAGCAGTAGTCCTATCATTAATATTGTCGATCTCTTTGAGCGAGTCACCGAGGACGCGTGCCGCGTCCTAAATGTGTTTTAGGAGAGTCACGGTAGTAACCAGGGTCATATCTTCAGAGAGGCCCTCCTGAATTTAAGTACCCCACATATGAATAGCATGTGTAATCCAGCAACCTGCTATGACCGGTCTTTGAGACCTGCAGCTGTGTAGATAGATTTCAGAGTGATCTAAATTTTCCTATCCACGGGGTTTTTCATGGTAAAGAAGCCCGGAGCAGGGAGTACCGCCTTTTTAGAGAGGCGACAGAGAGAGACGTCTACAGCCGAGGATTCTTCTCAGAATTTTCTGCCTTCAGGGGCAAAAGGGAAAGTATGCAAGAACCGTTTTGACAACTGATATTTCTTATGTGGATTTTTCCAGGTTAACTTAAATAAGTCATCTAATTCTTTAGAATCAGGGAAGGGGACACTCACTTTGCTTTGTGTGAGGAAAAACGACTGCAGTGTTGCAGTGTCCTCTAGAGGGAGTTTTAACACATCCCGTATAGCTAGAATGAGGGGTTCAATACCCTGTGTAGGAGTGGAGTCCCCACTTACGTGGTCCACATCGTCCCTATCCTCCTGTATATCCTCCTCAGAGTCTGATAGTAAAGCAGGGAATGCACGTTTTTGCGGACCTGCAGCAGAGAGGGGGGAATGGGGAACATCAGCCCTAGCAGCTAAATTTGCAACAGCCTGCTGCAATTCTTGCATTTTAAGGGCATTTGCAGTGAGCAGAGATGACATATCAGACATCATAGTTTTGATGGCACCGAGCCAAGGAGGCTCTTGATCCTCCCCCACAGTCTCCTCAATGTTTTGTGAGCACTGACTACATTGTTCACAAGAAATGGAGCCAGTAGAAAGTGGGGAACCTGGTGTTACACACTCTGCATAACGTTTTACTATGATGACAGTAATACACCAACATATACATACAATGCAGACAATATAATGCAAGCCTGCTTCACTGTGTGTGAGAGGAGACAGAGAGAAGGCACCAGCACACCCAAGCTATATAGTCTCAGTGAGGCTGCTAGCTGTAACTCAGTGAAACACTGTATTTACATATCTATCTTCCCTAATGGGATGTAGGAAGGAATGTGCACAATAGCGGCTCTCCCCCTGAGTCACACCCTGTACCAGTGATCCCGCGTGTCCTAGCATCTGGAAGAGCTGTGTGAGGCTGCTGATGTACAGAGGAAGATGTGCCGCTGAGCCCGCTCTGAGGTAGCTCCCCCCCCCCCCCCCCGCCCCACCCCAATGGCGCTGGAGCTACTAATATCTTTATACTAGCAAAGTCTCCCACGTCACACAAGTGTTAGGTTAAGCCACTACTAGCGAGATTACACAGAGGGCTATAGTGGGTCCCCCCCAGGATGGTCCCGTATGCCTCCCCTGCGTGTCAGCCGCACAATGAATCAGGGGATCCCCCCTAGAGGGGCCCCCGGTCTGTACTCACCACTGTTGTCACCTTCAGGCTTAGGTTAGGGGTGTGCGGCGTGCTGTGTTTTCGACAGCTAAGGCGCAGTGCCCCGCTGAACAAACAACCTCTCAGGACAAAGAGAAAATACACAAAAGAAGTGCGCTGTCAGTGGCAGCCTGTACAGGGAAGGTCAGTCCCCTAAACAATGCAGGTGAAAGGAGAAATATGTACTGGCGCCGGCTGGGATCGAATGTGAGATAAATAACTCGATTAGTAAAATTTAAAAAATTTATATTTAATAAACATTCATCGAATAGAGGTTATGTCACCCCTCAAAAATTAAAACAAGAGCAATTGCTGTACATAATAAAATAAAAGCACTTTGTAGGATCCCACCAAGTTAGCTCTTTTAGAATTGATGTCCACAATTCCTGGCTAGGACACTATTCCACATTTGCCCACAAGTTCAATTAGATGTAAGATGGTTTACCAGACTGGATTCCAGATAAGTCCCCTAGGTCTCTTTAGCAGTTGAGAACCAAATGGCAGTGAGGAGATGAGTCCAGATCAAACAAAGAACTTGTGTCGGAATTTCATCCTAGTGGAAGCTTGATAGGTCCAAAATTTGCCAGGAGGTGGGTGAGAGTGCTGGTATTTGTGGTCCTACAGGCTGAAGCTCAACGCGTTTCGCTAGTCTAATGGATGCCAGGTTCCTCAGGAGCATGCTCCTGAGGAAGCTGGCATCCATTAGACCAGCACTCTCACCCACCTCCTGGCAAATTTTGGACCTATCAAGCTTCCACTAGGATGAAATTCCGACACAAGTTCTTTGTTTGATCTGGACTCATCTCCTCACTGCCATTTGGTTCTCAACTGCTAAAGAGACCTAGGGGACTTATCTGGAATCCAGTCTGGTAAACCATCTTACATCTAATTGAACTTGTGGGCAAATGTGGAATAGTGTCCTAGCCAGGAATTGTGGACATCAATTCTAAAAGAGCTAACTTGGTGGGATCCTACAAAGTGCTTTTATTTTATTATGTACAGCAATTGCTCTTGTTTCAATTTTTGAGGGGTGACATAACCTCTATTCGATGAATGTTTATTAAATATACATTTTTTAAACCTCTCAGGACAGCGGGGTAGCGGCTCTGACATCTCGCTAGTCCGCTGCCCCCCCCCCCCCCTCCCAACTCCCTCGGCGCAGGTTGTTGCCCAAACAGCTTACCGAAAAAAATACAAGTTTTTAAATAAAACTGCAGAAAACTCTGGAGCTTGCAGAGTGTGCATATTCTCCTGAGGGTACTTTTTTCTAAACTGCCTGTGGGAGGGGGCATAGAGGGCAGGAGCCAGCACACCCAGTTGAACAAATTTAAGGTGCACTGGCTTCTTTGGACCCCGTCTATACCCCATCGTACTAATGCGTCCCCAATATCTCTTATGGATGCTAGAGAAATTTTGATTTGTTCTTCATGAACCTATTTATTTCTCTCTCTTTCAAGTTCACTGTTTCCTTCTCTGCCACTTTATAATTATCTCCCCTCTGCTCCCATCACTTACAAAAACTGCTGGATTGGAAGTCCAGTAGTACTCTTTAGAATGCATGTTTCTATATAGAAAATAGAATTATGAGCTAATGTATCCAATTGCTTATGAACCTCACAAACTCATATACACACTCATTGACCATACAACAATAGCATAACAGTATTTTTATACAAGAGGAGAGATGAAAAATCATGACATGATAACTAATAATAATAATAATAATAATAATAATAATAAGTATACAATTTTACATACACACTTAACCTATTGGATAGGAGGAGTTTTACTGTGTAATTCTCCATACTCTTTAGCAAGGTGGGACTGGCCATCTGGCAGTTCTGGCAGTTCAGAAGGGTGAATAATGATAAATGTTGCTGTACAGAGTGCAGATGATCAATATTTAAAAATAATTAAATTATTAGTTTTTTATAAACATACAGCATAAAATATGAACGAAATTTAAACAAAAAGTCGATTCAAACCAAAATACTAATCTTGTATATGAAAAAATACAGGTGTGTGCTAGAGATGTGCTGCGGGCTCTTTTCATGTTTTGTGTCTGGTTCTAATTCCCCGCTCGTGTTTAGGTTTTGGGTTGGTTTTGCCAAAACCACCCTTTTGTGTTTTGGTTTTGGATCTGGATGATTTAAAAAAAAATGGATTTATATGGAATTATATGGCCGGATCACTGGATTTATACGCGAGTACCACTGTAATTATACGGCAGGATCACTGGATTTATACGGCGGTACCGCTAGACATACACGACAGTACCGCTGGACATATACGGCAGTATCACAGAACATATACAGCAGTATCACTGGACTGGACTTATACGCCAGTACCACTGTAATTATACGGCAGAATCACTGGACTTATACGGCAGTATCACTGGACTGGATTTATAAGCCAGTACCACTGGAATTATATGGCAGGATCACTGGATTTATACGCGAGTACCACTGGAATTATACGGCAGGATCACTGGATTTATACGGCAGTACCGCTGGACATACACGACAGTACCGCTGGACATATACGGCAGTATCACTGGACATATGCAGCAGGATCACTGGACTGGACTTAAACGCCAGTACCACTGTAATTATACGGCAGGATCACTGGATTAATACGGCAGGACCGCTGGATTTATATGGCAGGATCACTGGAATTATACGCCAATATCACTGGAATTATACGCTAGTACCACTGGAATTATACGGCAGGATCACTGGATTTATACGCCAGGGTCACTGTAATTATACGGCATGATCACTGTAATTATACGGCAGGATCACTGCAATTATACGGCAGGATCACTGGACTTATACACCAGTACCACTGTAATTATACGGCAGGATCACTGTAATTATACGGCAGTATCAATGGACATATCCGGCAGTATCCATGGACATATACGGCAGGATCACTGGACTTATACGGCAGGATCACTGGACTTATTCGGCAGGATCACTGCAATTATATGGCAGGATCACTGGACTTATACGCCAGTACCACTGCAATTATACGGCAGGATCACTGGATTTATATGGCAGGATCACTGTAATTATATGCAGGATCACTGTAATTATACGGCAGTATAAATGGACATATACGGCAGCATCAATGGACATATACGGCAGGATCACTGGATTTATATGGCAGGATCACTGGACTTATACGGCAGGATCGCTGGACTTATATGGCAGGATCACTGGAATTATACGCCAATACCACTGGAATTATACGCCAATACCACTTGAATTATATGCCAATACCACTGGAATTATACGGCCGGATCACTGGAATTATACGGCAGGATCACTGGATTTATACGGCGGGATCACTGCAATTATACAGCAGGATCACTGGAATTATACGACAGGATTACTGGATTTATATGACAGTACCACTGGATTTATACGGCAGGATCACTGGATTTATGCGGCAGTATCGCTGGACATATACGGCAGTATCACTGGACATATATGGCAGGATCACTGGACTGGATTTATACGCCAGTACCCCTGTAATTATACGGCAGGATCACTGGATTTATACGGCAGAATCACTGTAATTATATGGCAGGATCACTGGACTTATACGCCAGAACCACTGTAATTGTACAGCAGGATCACTGTAATTATACGCAGGATCACTGTAATTATACGGCAGTATCAATGGACATATACGGCAGTATCAATGGACATATACGGCAGGATCACTGGACTTATACGGAAGGATCACTGGATTTATACGTCAGGATCACTGTAATTATACGGCAGGATCACTGGATTTATACGGCAGTACCGCTGGACATATACGGCAGCACAGGGACACCACCACTGGACTGATGCAGGACAACACAAAACCACTGCAATGGACTGGACTTATACAGCAGCACTGGACATATGGCAGCAGAGGACACCACCACTGTGACTGGACTGATGCAGCACAACACAGCACCACTGAACTGAACTTATACAGCAGCACTATACATATGGCAGCAGAGGACACAACCACTGTGACTGGACTGATGCAGCTCAAGACACCACCACTGGACTGATGCAGCATAACACAGCACCACTGGACTATACTAACACAGCAGCACTGGACATATGGCAGCAGAGGACACAACCACTGTTACTGGAGAGATGCAGCACAAGACACGGACACTGAGGACGGAGACACGTCCTCTCTCTACACTCTTCAATGCTGGAGTGAAAATGGCGGCGATGCGCGGCTCCTTATATGGAATCCAAACCCCGCGAGAATCCGACAGTGGGACGATGACGTTTTGCCTCGTTCTGGTTTCCGAGTCAGGCGGTGAAACCCGAGCCTGACTCGGATCTAGGCTCGGGTGGTGAAGTTCGGTAGAGTTCGGTTCTTTGAGAACCGAACCCGCTCATCTAGTGTGTGTTAATATTAATGGAGAGAAAAGGCGAAACGGAGCTGCATAGTTAGTAGTTACAACTCCAATTGTGCTGCTGCTTGATTTCAACACAACAGGCCCTATTTTCATGAGTAACCTCCACCTAAATTTTTAAGCAGAAGCAAATCAGGCATAGACCTTACAAAGAGTTTTTTCAGTAAGCCGATTTCCCTCCATGATGTCATGTGGCTGCTTGTATGGGAGAACGTGTCGGTCAGGTCACAATTTTCACAATATCAGATGGCATCTCTGTAGTCTGAACCTGGGCTGCGCACAGCCTGTTGCCATGTCCTGCCTATTGCTTGATCTTTACTTTCCACTTTTTACTGATTTCATTTATTAGGCAGGACTATTATAGTGTTCCCAACATCCAGGGAGAAGACAGGAGGGATTAAGAGCAGTTACCCTTCTCCTTCTATTCTCCTTCACTGCACACCAGTGACTGCACTGAATGCCTCATATTCTGTGTCTATGGCTCTCTGACCCTCTTCCCTCCTCTTTCTGTCATCTCTATTGACATCTCTACCCCTTTACATTAGTTTATGTCTCCTAATGTATTTGCATAGGTTTGTCTTCACATCTGCCTCCCCTCATTTATGCAGTATCTAAGTCCCCTCTTTTATGTGTTTGTATTTTGATCCAGTTGGATTGCACTCACAGCACAATGGGGAAAGAAGCCCATTGGTTTCAACAGGGTAATACTCTCCTCAGGAATTTTTACATTTCTGACCACACAATTTGGTCTTCAGCCTTAGGGCGGGATGTGTTAAAATACATCGCCGCCTACCACAGCGATGCTAATCGCATATGTACTAACATATCTGATTCACATCGCAATGCAGTGACAGAGAACCCCCGCGATACCTGTGAGGATTGCATGGGTCTCTATGTGGTCCATCACCTCCCAGCCCCGCGAGGTGACGTTTAGATTTCAGGTGCCCTTTCTTAAACTCTATATCCCCTTGACCACCTTAGCAGATGTAGAAGTGCTGGCAGCAGCCACAGCACTAGTACTGGGTTGTTCCTGCTCTTCTATTGACTGATCCAGATCAACTCACAGCGCTACTTGTAATTGCACCTTAATAAGATTATTTTTTAACTGAGTGCCTGAATGGGGGTAATACAAGATGCTAGCGTTTGGGATGCTTGCGGTCATAAGACCAACACCGGAATTCCGATGCTCAGCATCCCAACAGTGGTCGAGTAAGTATGCTAACCTTCCCCGCCACCTCCCTAACCATCTTTTCCCACAACCTAACCTTAATCTTCCTCCCCGGTGGTGCTTACACAATTTTCCACAGCCTAACCCTAACCCTCCCTTCCCCACAGCCTAACCCTCCCCGGGGGTGCCTAACCCTAACCCTCCTCCCCGCATCCTAACCCTAAGTGCCCCCTCCCTGCAACCTAACCCTAACCTTGCTCCCTGGTGGTGCCTAACACCCTTTCCTTGCAGCCTAACCCTAACCCTCCATTACCCGCAGCCTAACCCTCCCCGGGGGTGCCTAACCCTAACCCCCGCAGCCTAACCCTAACTGCCCCCTTCCTGCAGCCCAACCCTAATCCTCACTTTCCAGCAGCCTAACCCACCTTCTTACAGCCTAAACCTAACCCCCCTTACGGGCAAAATCTAGACCCTGGCATACTTACGGTCGGGAAGTCGGTGATTGGGATTCCAGCGTCAGCATTCCAAGTGATGTTGGGATTCTGGCACTGGGATTTTGAGTGCCGGCATCCCGACCGTTGGCATCCTAACCGCATCCCACCTGAACAACACACAACAGGTTTTTTTACACTGTTTGAACACACAACACACTACCTCACAGAGGCGACGCCCTCTCCCTCCGGTCACTGTCACTGGTTTGTCCAGTGCATTTTTAGTGCCTCAAAGCCCACAGTCCCGCACAGAGCCCACAGCCCCACACACTCTCTCTGTGGTCACTGCCACTGGAGTGGATCCTGTCTGTGCATTTTTTTTTTAGTGCCTCAGAGCGCATAGTCCCACACCCTCTTCCACCGGTTTCTTGGGTGAAATGATACACGAATCATGAGGAGGGATTTTATGCAATCGAAAACACGTGAGATCCAACGCCGGGAAGATAACATTTTGCTTGTTTTCGGATTTCAGATTGGCAGAAAGACTAGAGCTGGGACTCAGATTTACTTGTATTGCGGAAGATTGGGTGGTTTCGGTTTCTAGGAAACCGAGTCCGCCCATCTCTGTTACAGTTGATGGCCCAGGTAGTTCTCCATAGCAACAGTCCAGTGGTGAAATCTGCACTATAGTCCGGGTGAATGAGTGTGTCCAGTAAGTTGTAACAAAGTGGGTCATTCTGACCTGATCGTTACGATGAACGGCTGTCGTTCCCTAACGATCGCCTCTGCCTGATTGGCAGGCAGAGGCGGCCGCTGGGCGGCATGGCGACGTTTTGCCGACTTTTGTGGGTGCAGCGCGGCCAATGCAGGCGTGGCCGGACCATGCGGAGGGCGGGCCGCAGTGGCTGTGTGACGTCACACGCAGCCGCTGCGACCCGGGCAGCGACGAGTAACTCCCGGCCAGCCGTAGGAGCTGCGCTGCCCGGGAGTTACTCTACAAGTACAAAAAGCCGGGGATGGGGCGGTCTGACATGCGGGGTGTCCCCCCGCATGTCAGTGTAAGTGATCGTAGCTGTGCTAAATTTAGCACAGCTACGATCAGGTCGGAATGACCCCCTAAATTCGATGCGGGGTAACTAGTGTTCTAATACAATGACAGGGATGATAATAGTCATGTACTGTAAGGTCTCATTCATGTTTGTAGGTAAAGCAAAAAAAGCAAGTAACTTTGTGTCTGGAACAAACCATGGGTTTAATTCCAAGTTGATCGCAGCAGGAATTTTGTTAGCAGTTGGGCAAAACCATGTGCACTGCAGGGGGGGTAGATATAACATTTGCAGAGAGAGTAAAGGCGTGTACACATGGGCCCTCATTCCGAGTTGTTCGCTCGCAAGCTGCTTTTAGCAGCTTTGCACACGCTAAGCCGCCGACTACTGGGAGTGAATCTTAGCTTATCAAAATTGCGAACGAAAGATTAGCAGAATAAGAATTTACTCACCTGTAATTCTATTTCTCGTAGTCCGTAGTGGATGCTGGGAACTCCGTAAGGACCATGGGGAATAGACGGGCCCCGCAGGAGACTGGGCACTCTAAAAGAAAGATTAGGTACTATCTGGTGTGCACTGGCTCCTCCCTCTATGCCCCTCCTCCAGACCTCAGTTAGGGAAACTGTGCCCGGAAGAGCTGACATTACAAGGAAAGGATTTGGAATCCAGGGTAAGACTCATACCAGCCACACCAATCACACCGTACAACTTGTGATAACTATACCCAGTTAACAGTATGAACAATAACTGAGCCTCATTCAATGGATGGCTCATAACAATAACCCTTAAGTTAAGCAATAACTATATACATTTATTGCAGAGAGTCCGCACTTGGGACGGGCGCCCAGCATCCACTACGGACTACGAGAAATAGAATTACCGGTGAGTAAATTCTTATTTTCTCTGACGTCCTAGTGGATGCTGGGAACTCCGTAAGGACCATGGGGATTATACCAAAGCCTCCAAACGGGCGGGAGAGTGCGGATGACTCTGCAGCACCGAATGGGCAAACACAAGGTCCTCCTTAGCCAGGGTATCAAACTTGTAGAATTTTGCAAACGTGTTTGAACCCGACCAAGTAGACGCTCGGCAAAGCTGTAAAGCCGAGACCACTCGGGCAGCCGCCCAAGAAGAACCCACCTTCCTTGTAGAGTGGGCTTTCACTGATTTCGGATGCGGCAATCCTGCCGCAGAATGAGCTTGCTGAATCGTGTCACAGATCCAGCGCGCAATAGTTTGCTTTGAAGCAGGAGCACCCAGCTTGTTGGGTGCATGCAGGATAAACAGCGAGTCAGTTTTCCTGACTCCAGCCGTCCTGGCTACATAGATCTTCAAAGCCCTGACTACATCAAGTAACTTGGAGTCCTCCAAGTCCCGAGTAGCCGCAGGCACCACAATAGGTTGGTTCAAATGAAACGCTGATACCACCTTTGGGAGAAATTGGGGACGAGTCCTCAAATCTGCCCTGTCCATATGGAAGATCAGATAAGGGCTTTTACATGACAAAGCCGCCAATTCTGACACACGCCTAGCCGAAGCTAAGGCCAATAGCATGACCACTTTCCACGTGAGATATTTTAGCTCCACGGTCTTAAGTGGCTCAAAACAGTGGGATTTCAGGAAATCCAACACAACGTTAAGATCCCAAGGTGCCACTGGAGGCACAAAAGGGGGCTGAATATGCAGCACTCCCTTAACAAACGTCTGAACTTCAGGCAGTGAAGCCAGTTCTTTTTGAAAGAAAATAGATAGGGCCGAAATCTGGACCTTTATGGACCCCAATTTTAGGCCCATAGTCACCCCTGACTGTAGGAAGTGCAGAAATCGACCCAGCTGGAATTCCTCTGTTGGGGCCTTCCTGGCCTCACATCAAGCAACATATTTCCGCCATATGCGGTGATAATGCTTTGCTGTCACATCCTTCCTAGCTTTTATCAGCGTAGGAATCACTTCATCTGGAATGCCCTTTTCCGTTAGGATCCGGCGTTCAACCGCCATGCCGTCAAACGCAGCCGCGGTAAGTCTTGGAACAGACAGGGCCCCTGCTGTAACAGGTCCTGTCTGAGAGGCAGAGGCCATGGGTCCTCTGAGATCATTTCTTGTAGTTCTGGGTACCAAGTTCTTCTTGGCCAATCCGGAACGATGAGTATTGTTCTTACTCCTCTCTTTCTTACTATCCTCAGTACCTTGGGTATGAGAGGAAGAGGAGGGAACACATAAACCGACTGGTACACCCACGGTGTCACTAGTGCGTCCACAGCTATCGCCTGGGGGTCCCTTGACCTGGCGCAATATTTTTTTAGCTTTTTGTTGAGGCGGGACGCCATCATGTCCACCTGTGGCAGTTCCCAACGATGTACAATCTGTGTGAAGACTTCTGGATGAAATCCCCACTCTCCCGGGTGGAGGTCGTGCCTGCTGAGGAAATCTGCTTCCCAGTTGTCCACTCCCGGAATGAACACTGCTGACAGTGCTAGCACGTGATTCTCCGCCCATCGAAGAATCCTTGTGGCTTCTGCCATCACCATCCTGCTTCTTGTGCCGCCCTGGCGGTTTACATGGGCGACCGCCGTGATGTTGTCTGACTGAATCAGCACTGGTTGGTTTTGAAGCAGGGGCTCTGCTTGACTCAGGGCGTTGTAAATGGCCCTTAGTTCCAGTATATTTATGTGTAGTGAAGTCTACTGACTTGACCACTGTCCTTGGAAGTTTCTTCCCTGAGTGACTGCCCCCCATCCTCGGAGGCTTGCATCCGTGGTCACCAGGACCCAGTCCTGTATGCCGAATCTGCGGCCCTCGAGAAGATGAGCACTCTGCAGCCACCACAGCAGAGACAGGGTGATCAACCGATGCATCTGAAGAAGCGATCCGGACCATTTGTCTAACAGATCCAACTGAAAGATCCTTGCATGGAACCTGCCGAAGGGAATTGCTTCGTAAGAAGCCACCATCTTTCCCAGGACTCGCGTGCAGTGATGCACCGACACCTGTTTTGGTTTCAGGAGGTCCCTGACCAGAGATGACAATTCCTGGGCTTTCTCCACCGGGAGAAACACCTTCTTCTGTTCTGTGTCCAGAATCATGCCCAGGAAAAGCAGACGCGTCGCAGGAATCAGCTGCGACTTTGGGATATTCAGAATCCAGCCGTGCTGTTGCAACATCTCCTGAGAGAGTGCTACGCTGACCAACAACTGCTCTCTGGACCTCGCCTTTATAAGGAGATCGTCCAAGTACGGGATAATTATAACTCCCTTCTTCCGAAGGAGTATCATCATTTCGGCCATTACCTTGGTAAATACTCTCGGTGCCGTGGACAGACCAACGGCAACGTCTGGAATTGGTAATGACAGTCCTGTACCACAAACCTGAGGTACTCCTGGTGAGGTGGGTAAATGGGGACATGCAAGTAAGCATCCTTGATGTCCAGCGACACCATAAAATCCCCCTCTTCCAGGCTTGCAATAACCACCCTGAGCGATTCCATTTTGAACTTGAACTTCCTTATATAAGTGTTCAAGGATTTTAAATTCAGAATGGGTCTCACCGAACCGTCTGGTTTCGGTACCACAAACATTGTGGAATAGTAACCCCGTCCCTGTTGAAGGAGGGGAACCTTGATTATCACCTGCTGGAGGTACAGCTTGTGAATTGCCGCCAGTACTACCTCCCTTTCCCTGGGAGCAGCTGGCAAGGCTGATTTGATGTAACGGCGAGGGGGAGTCGCCTCGAACTCCAGCTTGTATCCCTGAGATACAATTTGTACAGCCCAGAGATCCACCTGTGAGCGAACCCACTGGTTGCTGAAGTTTCGGAGACACGCCCCCACCGCACCTGGCTCCGCCTGTGGAGCCCCAGCGTCATGCGGTGGACTTAGTGGAAGCGGGGGAGGATTTTTGTTCCTGGGACTGGCTGCCTGGTGCAGCTTCTTTCCTCTACCCCTGCCTCTGGCCAGAAAGGATGCGCCTCTGACCCGCTTGCCTTTCTGAGGCCGAAAGGACTGCATTTGATAATACGGTGCTTTCTTAGGCTGTGAGGGAACCTGAGGTAAAAAAGTCGACTTCCCAGCTGTTGCTGTGGATACGAGGTCCGAGAGACCGTCCCCAAACAATTCCTCACCCTTATAAGGCAAAACCTCCATGTGTTTTTTAGAATCAGCATCACCTGTCCACTGCCGAGTCCATAATACTCTGCTGGCAGAAATGGACATTGCATTAATTCTAGATGCTAGCAGGCAAATGTCCCTCTGTGCATCCCGCATATATAAGACGACGTCTTTTATGTTCTATGGTTAGCAAAATAGTATTCCTGTTTGCCACCCTTTTTGATAAGCGTGTGAGCGCCTTGTCCACCCTAGGGGATGTTTCCCAACGTAACCTGTCCGTTAGCGGGAGAGGGTACGCCATCAGTAACCTCTTAGAAATCACTAGTTTTTTATCAGGGGAACTCCACGCTTCTTCACACAATTCATTTAATTCATCAGATAGGGGAAAAGTCACTGGCTGCTTTTTCTCCCCAAACATAATACCCTTCTTGGTAGTAACCGGGTTAACGTCAGAAATGTGCAATACATCTTTCATTGCAGTAATCATGCATCGGATGGCCTTTGTAGACTGTACATTTGTCTCATCCTCATCTACACTGGAGTCAGACTCCGTGTCGACATCTGTGTCTACCATCTGAGCTAGCGGGCGTTTATGAGCCCCTGATGGCCTCTGAGTCGCCTGGGCAGGCGCGGGCTGAGATCCCGGCTGTCCCAAGGCTGCTGCGTCATCGAACCTTTTATGTAAGGAGTTGACACTGTCTGTTAAAACCTTACACATATCCATCCAATCCGGTGTCGGCCCCGTCGGGGGCGACACCACACTTATCTGCCCCTGCTCCGCCTCCACGTAACCCTCCTCATCAAACATGTCGACACAGCCGTACCGACACACCGCACACACACAGGGAATGCTCTGACTGAGTACAGGACCCCACAAAGTCCTTTGGGGAGACAGAGAGAGAGTATGCCAGCACACACCACAGCGCTATATAACACAGGGATTTACACTATAATTAGTGATTTTTCTCAATAGCTGCTTAATTATCTTATTTGCGCATAAATTTATGTGCCCCCCCTCTCTTTTTTACCCTTCTTGTATCAGGATACTGCAGGGGAGAGCCTGGGGAGCTGCTTCCAGCGGAGCTGTGAAGGGAAAATGGCGCTGGTGTGCTGAGGAAGAAGGCCCCGCCCCCTCAGCGGCAGGCTTCTGTCCCGCATTTTATATAACTTAATGGCGGGGTTTTTTACACATGTACAGTTTTCAGACTGTATTATGTGTATTTAGTGCCAAAAGCTAATATAATTGCTGCCCAGGGCGCCCCCCCCCCCAGCGCCCTGCACCCTACAGTGACCGGAGTGTGTGGTGTGCTGTGGGAGCAATGGCGCACAGCTGCGGTGCTGTGCGCTACCTTAATGAAGACAGGAGTCTTCAGCCGCCATTTTCGTCGTTCTCTTCTGTCTTCTGGCTCTGCAAGGGGGACGGCGGCGCGGCTCCGGGAACGGACGATCGAGGTCAGGCCCTGTGTTCGAACCCTCTGGAGCTAATGGTGTCCAGTAGCCTAAGAAGCACAAGCTAGCTGCAAGCAGGTAGGTTTGCTTCTCTCCCCTCAGTCCCACGTAGCAGTGAGTCTGTTGCCAGCAGATCTCACTGAAAATAAAAAACCTAACAAATACTTTCTTTTCTAGCAAGCTCAGGAGAGCCCACTAGGAGCACCCAGCTCTGGCCGGGCACAGATTCTAACTGAGGTCTGGAGGAGGGGCATAGAGGGAGGAGCCAGTGCACACCAGATAGTACCTAATCTTTCTTTTAGAGTGCCCAGTCTCCTGCGGAGCCCGTCTATTCCCCATGGTCCTTACGGAGTTCCCAGCATCCACTAGGACGTCAGAGAAAGACACTTCTTAGCAGTTTCTGAGTAGCTCCACACTTACTCGGCATCTGCGATCAGTTCAGTGCTTGTCGTTCCTGGTTTGACGTCACAAACACACCCAGCGTTCGCCCAGACACTCCTCCGTTTCTCCAGCCACTCCCGCGTTTTTCCCAGAAACGGTAGCGTTTTTTCACACACTCCCATAAAACGGCCAGTTTCCGCCCAGAAACACCCACTTCCTGTCAATCACATTACGATCATCAGAACGAAGAAAAAACCTCGTAATGCCGTGAGTAAAATACCTGACTGCATAGCAAATTTACTTGGCGCAGTCGCACTGCGGACATTGCGCATGCACATTAGCGACTAATCGCTCCGTTGCGAGAAAAAAATACTGAGCGAACAACTCGGAATGACCCCCATGGTGAGATTTATCTGTCCAATCTGTCTGGTGAGAACAAAAATCTGGCAATGGATGAGAGCAAATGACAAGCAACCATTTTCTCCCAAACACTGGAAAACGGATAAAAACTATTGATTTAACACATTTTTCCAAACAAACTGATTTAACCTATTTGTTTGAACAACCATTGTCTATTTTCCAGTGGTTGGGAGCAAATGGTCTATTGTCATTTGCTCTCATCCATTAACAGATTTTTGTTCTCACCAGACAGATTGGACAGATAAATCTCACCATGTGTACACACCTTTAGATTTGGGTGGGTTATTTTGTTTCTGTGCAGGGTAAATACTGGCTGCTTTATTTTTACACTGCAATTTAGATTGCAGATTGAACACACCACACCCAAATCTAACTCTCTCTGCACATGTTAAATCTGCCTCCCCTGCAGTGCACATGTTTTTGCCCAACTGCTAACATAGGCCCTCATTCCGAGTTGTTCGCTCGGAGTTTTTCATCGCATCGCAGTGAGAATTCTCTTAGTGCGCATGCGCAATGTTCGCACTGCGACTGCGCCAAGTAACTTTACTATGATGAAAGTAAGTTTACTCACGGCATTTTCATCGCTCCGACGTTCGCATTGTGATTGACAGGAAATGGGTGTTACTGGGCGGATGCACGGCGTTTTAGGGGCGTGTGGCTGGAAACGCTACCGTTTCCGGAAAAAACGCAGGAGTGGCCGGAGAAACGGTGGGAGTGCCTGGGCGAACGCTGGGTGTGTTTATGACGTCAGCCAGGAACGAAAAGCACTGAACTGATCGCACAGGCAGAGTAAGTCTGAAGCTACTCAGAAACTGCTAACTCGTTTGTAATCGCAATATTGCGCGTACGTCGGTCGCAATTTTAAGAAGCTAAGATTCACTCCCAGTAGGCGGCGGCTTAGCGTGTGTAACTCTACATTCGCCTTGCGAGCGAACAACTCGGAATGAGGGCCATAATTCCTGCTGCGATCAACTTGGAATTACCCCCCATGTTGCCATACAGGGGGAGCAAATAGATTTATATTTTTCATATAAATAATAGGATTTTAATACCTACCTGTAAATTCTTTTCTCTTAGGGGGTCATTCCGAGTTGTTCGCTCGTTGCCGATTTTCGTTATATTGCGATTAGTCGCTTACTGCGCATGCGCAAGGTTCGCAGAGCGCATGCGCTTAGTTATTTTACACAAAAGTTAGGTATTTTACTCACGGCATAACGAGGAATTTTTATCGTTCTGGTGATCGTACTGTGATTGACAAGAAGTGGGTGTTTCTGGGCGGAAACTGGCCTTTTTCTGGGAGTGTGCGAAAAAACGCTGGCGTTTCTAGGAGTGTCTGAAGAAACGGGGGAGTGTCTTGGCGAACGCTGGGTGTGTTTGTGACGTCAAACCAGGAACGAAACTGACTGAACTGATCGCAATGTAGGAGTAAGTCTGGAGCTACTCTGAAACTGCTAAGAAATTTCTATTCGCAATTCTGCTAATCTTTCGTTCGCAATTCTGCTAAGCTAAGATACACTCCCAGAGGGCGGCGGCTTAGCGTGTGCAATGCTGCTAAAAGCAGCTAGCGAGCGAACAACTCGGAATGAGGGCCTTAGTCCGTAGAGGATGCTGGGGTCATCATAGAACCATGGGGTATAGACGGGATCCGCAGGAGACATGGGCACTTTAAGACTTTGAAAGGGTGTGAACTGGTTCCTCCCTCTATGCCCCTCCTCCAGACTCCAGTTATAGGAACTGTGCCCAGGGAGACGGACATTTTGAGGAAAGAATTTATTGTTAAACTAAGGTGAGATTCATACCAGCTCACACCTCAAGCATTCCGCACAACGTGGCATTCAACAGAACACAAGCCAACGGCATGAACACTTGCAGCAACATGCTGACAATAACGTAACACAACATGTGTGTAACCACAACTAATAACTGCAGATACAGTACGCACTGGGACGGGCGGCCAGCATCCTCTACGGACTAAGAGAAAAGGATTTACCGGTAGGTATTAAAATCCTATTTTCTCATACGTCCTAGAGGATGCTGGGGTCATCATAGAACCATGGGGTTATACCAAAGCTCTAGAACGGGCGGGAGAGTCTGCAGCACCGACTGAACAAACTTAAGGTCTTCATCGGCCAAGGTGTCAAACTTGTAGAACCTTGCAAATGTGTTTGACCCCGACCAAGTAGCTGCTCGGCAAAGTTGCAATGCCGAGACTCCCCGGGCAGCCGCCCAGGATGAGCCCACCTTTCCACCTTCTATTAGAATGGGCTTTCACCGATTCCGGTAACGACAATCCAGCCGTGGAATGAGCATGCTGAATTCTGTTACAGATCCAGCGTGCAATGGTCTGCTTGGAAGCAGGACACCCAACCTTGTTGGGAGCATACAGGACAAACAGATCCTCTGTTTTCCTAATCTGAGCCGTTCTGGCGATATAAATCTTCAAAGCTCTGACCACATCCAGAGATTTTGACTCAGCGAAGGCGTCGGTAGCCACAGGCACCACAATAGGTTGGTTCATGTGGAAAGAGGAAAACACCTTCAGTAGAAAATGTTGACGTGTCCTCAATTCAGCTCTATCTTCATGGAAGATCAAATAAGGGCTCTTGTGAGACAAGGCCGCTAACTCAGAACCCGCCTTGCAGATGCCAAGGCCAACAGGATGACCACTTTCCAAGTGAGGAATTTCAACTCCACCTTCTGTAAAGGTTCAAACCAATGTGATTGAAGGAACTGCAACACCACATTAAGATCCCATGGTGCTACTGGAGGCACAAATGGAGGTTGGATGTGCAACACGCCTTTCACGAAAGTCTGAACTTCTGGAAGGGAGGCTAATTGTTTCTTAAAGAAAACCGATAAGGCCGAAATCTGTACCTTAATTGAGCCCAATTTTAGGCCCGCATCCACACCTGTTTGTAGAAAATGGAGAAAACGTCCTAGCCAAAAGTCTTCCGTAGGTGCCCCCTTGGATTCACACCAAGAAACATATTTTCTCCAAATACGGTGGTAATGTTTAGACGTTATCCCTCTTCTGGCCTTAATAAGTGTGGGAATGACTTCACTGGGAATACCCTTACGGGCTAGGATTTTGCGCTCAACCACCATGCCGTCAAACGTAGTCGCGGTAAGTCCTGATACCCGCACAGCCCCTGTTGTAACAGGTCCTCGCGCAGAGGAAGAGGCCAGGAATCTCCTATGAGTAATTCCTGAAGATCTGGATACCAAGCCCTCCTTGGCCAGTCTGGGACAATGAGGATTGCCAGGATCTTTGTTGTTCTTATGATCTTTAGAACCTTTGGAATGAGAGGAAGTGGAGGGAATACATACACCGACTGAAACACCCACGGTGTCACCAGTGCATCCACTGCAATTGCTTGAGGGTCCCTTGACCTGGAACAATATCTCTGAAGCTTCTTGTTGAGACGAGATGCCATCATGTCTACTTGAGGAACTCCCCAACGACTTGTCACCTCTGCAAAGAATTCTTGGTGGAGGCCCCACTCTCCTGGATGGAGATCGTGTCTGCTGAGGAAGTCTGCTTCCCAGTTGTCCACTCCTGGAATGAAGATCGCTGACAGAGTGCTTGTATGCTTTTCCGCCCAGCGGAAAATCCTTGTGGCTTCTGCCATTGCCGCTCTGCTTTTCATTCCGCCCTGGCGGTTTATGTACGCTACTGCTGTTACATTGTCCGACTGGATCAGTACAGGCAGATCTCGAAGATGTTCCGCTTGCAGAAGGCCGTTGTAAATGGCCCTTAACTCCAGAACATTTATGTGGAGACAAGTTTCCTGACTTGACCATCTTCCTTGGAAGTTTTCTCCCATTGTGACTGCCCCCCAGCATCGGAGGCTTGCATCCGCGGTCACCAGGATCCAGTCCTGTATCTCGAACCTGCGCCCCTGTAGGAGGTGAGAGCTGTGCAGCCACCACAGGAAACCCTGGTCTTGGAAGACAGGATTATCCTCCAGAGCATGTGTAGGTGGGACCCGGACCACTTGTCTAACAGGTCCCACTGGAACACTCTGGCATGGAACCTGCCAAACTGAATGGCGTCGAAGGCCGCAACCATCTTCCCCAGCAACCGAATGCATTGATGGATTGACACTCTTGCTGGTTTCAGAATTTGTTTGACCAGACTCTGAAGTTCCAGAGCCTTGTCCACTGGAAGAAAGACTCTCTGTAGTTCTGTGTCCAATATCATTCCCAAAAACGACAACCGCGTCGTCGGAATCAACTGTGATTTTGGAAAGTTTAAGAGCCAACCATGTTGCTGAAGAACTGTCAGGGAGAGTGCAACGTTTTGCACCAACAGGTCTCTAGATCTCGCCTTGATCAGGAGATCATCCAAGTATGGGATAATCGTGACTCCTTGCTTGCGAAGGAGAACCATCATCTCCGCCATCACTTTGGTGAAAATCCTCGGAGCCGTGGACAGACCAAACGGCAACGTCTGAAATTGGTAATTACAATCCTGAATTGCAAACCTCAGGTAAGCCTGATGCGGAGGATAAATGGGAACATGTAAGTAGGCATCTTTTATGTCCACCGACACCATAAAATCCCCTTCCTCCAGACTGGAGATCACTGCTCGGAGAGACTCCATCTTGAATTTCTTTAGGAAGAAATTTAGGGATTTCAGGTTTAGGATTGGTCTGACCGAGCCGTCCGGCTTCGGGACCACAAACAGGCTCGAATAAAAGCCTTCTCGCTGTTGTGATTGGGGAACCCTGACGATAACTTGTTTTTGACACTTTTGTATTGCGTCGCAAACTACCTCCCTGTCCGGAAGAGAAGCTGGTAAGGCCGATTTGAAAAAACGGCGAGGGGGAACGTCTTGAAACTCCAGCTTGTACCCTTGGGATACTATTTGTAAAACCCATGGGTCTAGGTCCGAACGAACCCAAAACTGACTGAAGATTTTGAGACGTGCCCCCACCGGTGCGGACTCCCGCATATGAGCCCCAAAGTCATGCGGTGGAATTGGCAGAAGCCTGGGAGGACTTCTGCTCCTGGGAGCCTGACAAACCTGGTGATCGCTTACCTCTTCCCCTTCCTATAGTAGCAAGGAAGTAAGAACCTCGGCCCTTTCTGTATTTATTGGGCCGAAAGGACTGCATCTGATAGTGATGCGTTTTCTTTTGTTGTGGAGGAACATAAGGCAAAAAGGATGACTTACCCGTGGTAGCTGTAGACACCAAATCATCAAGAGCCACATTAGCATTCAAGGCGTTCAACACATTTACCCAATCCGGCTTCGGCGGTGCCGACATGGTCACCCCCGCAGCCGTTTGTGTCCCTAATACAGCCTCCTCCTGGGAAGAGCCTTCAGCCTCACACATGTCGACACACGTGCACCAAACACCCACAGACACACCGGGCATATAGGGGACAGACCCACAGTAAAGCCTGTCAGAGAGACACAGAGGGAATTTGCCAGCTCACACCCCAGTGCCCAATCAGCGGTTCTGAAGCGCCCAATAAACTCCCCAGACCTATAGCGCTTTTTATATAAAGTATATTGCACCAAATATAGCCAGTGCCCCCCCCCCGTTTTGCATCCTGATACTTGTCAGTGTGAAGGAAGGACCAGCGTCTCTGCCTGATGGAGAGAAAATGGCGCCGAGTGAGCTGTGCGGACGAAGCTCCGCCCCCTTAATGGCACGCTTCCGTCCCGCTTCTTGTATGATTATACTGGCGGGGGTTTTGGGACAGTGTCTCGGCACTAATGTCCCCACATGCCAGATGTCCACTGAGGATTTATTAGCTGCCCACTCACCTGTCTTCTGACTTCTGGCTCTGTAAGGGGGTGACGGCAGGCTGCGGGAGTGAGCATCTAGGCGTACCCAGCGATCAGCACCCTCAGGAGCTAACGGTGTCCTGTAGCCAGAAGCAAAGCCCTTGAACTCACTGGAAGTGGGTCATACTCCTCTCCCCTAAGTTCCACGAAGCAGGGAGACTGTTGCCAGCAGCCTCCCTGAACATAAAAAACCTAACAAAGTATTTTTTCAGAGAAACTCAGTAGAGCTCCCTGCAGTGCGTCCAGTCTCACGGGGGCACAATTCTAAAACTGGAGTCTGGAGGAGGGGCATAGATGGAGGAGCCAGTTCACACCCTTTCAAAGTCTTAAAGTGCCCATGTCTCCTGCGGATCCCGTCTATACCCCATGGTTCTATGATGACCCCAGCATCTTCTAGGACGTATGAGAAATTATAATTACATTTAAATTGCCAACATTTCAGGGACTTAGGGCCTAATTCACACCTGATCGCAAAAGCAAAATCTTTCTCTAATGGGCTAAATCATGTGCACTGCAGGTGGGTTAGATTTCAGTATGAACAAACCCCACCCAAATCTAACTATCTCTGCACGTTATATCTGCCCCTCCTGCACTGCACATTGTTTTGCCCATTAGAGAAAAAGTTTGCTTTTGTGATCAGGTGTGAATTAGGCCAATAGTCTATTTTATCAAGACATGTATTGATAAAAGAAACGTTGGCAATAGAAAAAATTGTGGACGGGATGCACTATGAAGGCAGAATACATTATACCAAACATAGTGCCATTATCGCAGTGGCACTTATCGCATATGCACTAAAATATGCGATTAGTGCTGCAAAGGACAGCTCTCCGATAAGAGCTGTCTGTTGTGATGCGCTCCCATCCCTGAACTTCCAAGCATCAGTCATGGGAGTCCATCTGCGTATATGCAGAGTGGCGCAGAACCCGCAGGGCATGCTGGGAGGGATTCGATCAGAACATGAATGGATGATTCAGTCAACATTGCATCTAAAAACTAATAGACGAGGCAGGCTCTAACATGGCACTCAACCTCAATCATTCACCAGAGCACACGTCCCTTAAAGGCATTCCTATTAAACTACTGTGCTATCCTTGAAAAAGTCCAGAAGGTTGAAAAGCGTGGAGGGAGTAGACATATCAATAAACACATACTAGGACACCATCAACACTTAGAAAGCATTGACACCATCTGCTAGAGAGCAGGCGCAGTTTGTCCATCTGAACATGCCCTCGGTGGAAGCAGCTCACATAGCGTGCCCATGAGAAAGACAGCACCTTATACGCACACTCAAGGTAAAATATGCGCAGTATGGGTTATTTTCTTTATTTTTTTTACATGCGCAGTAGCAAATAAATATGTAAGCCCACTAAATTACCACAGCAGCTGGAAGGGGTTTGTCAGACCTCAAAAAGAATACACAATGAAAATTACCAGCGCTTGGAGTTGTATCTATAAATAATCAATCCACTGGATCAGTTACACAAAAGATTTTTTATTTTAATAGTAAATGATTAATAATATATAAAACCACAATAATGACTATAATAGTCAATTTGCATACATAAAAGAAATATTTTTTTTTTTTTATAAAATATTATAAATGCACTGGCTCTGAGAAAATAAGAATTTACTTACCGGTAATTCTATTTCTCGTAGTCCGTAGTGGATGCTGGGGACTCCGTAAGGACCATGGGGAATAGCGACTCCGCAGGAGACTGGGCACATCTAAAGAAAGCTTTAGGACTATGTGGTGTGCACTGGCTCCTCCCCCTATGACCCTCCTCCAAGCCTCAGTTAGGATACTGTGCCCGGACGAGCGTACACAATAAGGAAGGATTTTGAATCCCGGGTAAGACTCATACCAGCCACACCAATCACACCGTACAACCTGTGATCTGAACCCAGTTAACAGCATGATAACAGAGGAGCCTCTAGAAAAGATGGCTCACTACAGCAATAACCCGATTTTTTGGTAACAATAACTATGTACCAGTATTGCAGACAATCCGCACTTGGGATGGGCGCCCAGCATCCACTACGGACTACGAGAAATAGAATTATCGGTAAGTAAATTCTTATTTTCTCTAACGTCCTAAGTGGACGCTGGGGACTCCGTAAGGACCATGGGGATTATACCAAAGCTCCCAAACGGGCGGGAGAGTGCGGATGACTCTGCAGCACCAAATGAGAGAACTCCAGGTCCTCCTCAGCCAGGGTATCAATTTTGTAGAATTTTATAAACGTATTTGCTCCTGACCAAGTAGCTGCTCGGCAAAGTTGTAGAGCCGAGACCCCTCGGGCAGCCGCCCAAGATGAGCCCACCTTCCTTGTGGAGTGGGCATTTACAGATTTTTGGCTGTGGCAGGCCTGCCACCGAAAGTGCAAGCTGAATTGTACTACAATTCCAACGAGCAATAGTCTGCTTAGAAGCAGGAGCACCCAGCTTGTTGGGTGCATACAGGATAAACAGCGAGTCAGTTTTCCTGACTCCAGCCGTCCTGGAAACATATATTTTCAGGGCCCTGACAGCGTCTAGCAACTTGGAGTCCTCCAAGTCCCTAGTAGCCGCAGGCACCACAATAGGTTGGTTCAGGTGAAACGCTGAAACCACCTTAGGGAGAAACTGAGGACGAGTCCTCAATTCCGCCCTGTCCGAATGGAAAATCAGATAAGGGCTTTTACAGGATAAAGCCGCCAATTCTGACACGCGCCTGGCCCAGGCCAGGGCCAACAGCATGACCACATTCCATGTGAGATATTTTAACTCCACAGATTTAAGTGGTTCAAACCCATGTGACTTTTGGAACCCAAAAACTACATTGAGATCCCAAAGTGCCACTGAAGGCACAAAAGGAGGCTGTATATGCAGTACCCCTTTTACAAACGTCTGAACTTCAGGAACTGAAGCTAGTTCTTTTTGGAAGAAAATTGACAGGGCCGAAATTTGAACCTTAATGGACCCCAATTTCAGGCCCATAGACACTCCTGTTTGCAGGAAATGTAGGAAACGACCCAGTTGAATTTCCTCCGTCGGGCCTTACTGGCCTCGCACCACGCAACATATTTTCGCCAAATGCGGTGATAATGTTTTGCGGTTACATCCTTCCTGGCTTTGATCAGGATAGGGATGACTTCATCCGGAATGCCTTTTCAGGATCCGGCGTTCAACCGCCATGCCGTCAAACGCAGCCGCGGTAAGTCTTGGAACAGACAGGGTCCTTGCTGGAGCAGGTCCCTTCTTAGAGGTAGAGGCCACGGATCCTCCGTGAGCATCTCTTGAAGTTCCGGTTACCAAGTCCTTCTTGGCCAATCCGGAGCCACGAATATAGTGCTTACTCCTCTCCATCTTATCAATCTCAGTACCTTGGGTATGAGAGGCAGAGGAGGGAACACATACACTGACTGGTACACCCACGGTGTTACCAGAACGTCTACAGCTATTGCCTGAGGGTCCCTTGACCTGGCGCAATACCTGTCGAGTTTTTCCCAACGGTTTATAATCATGTGGAAGACTTCTGGGTGAAGTCCCCACTCTCCCGGGTGGAGGTCGTGCTGAGGAAGTCTGCTTCCCAGTTGTCCACTCCCGGAATGAATACTGCTGACAGTGCTATCACATGATTTTCCGCCCAGCGAAGAATCCTTGCAGCTTCTGCCATTGCCCTCCTGCTTCTTGTGCCACCCTGTCTGTTTACGTGGGTGACTGCCGTGATGTTGTCCGACTGGATCAACACCGGCTGACCTTGAAGCAGAGGTCTTGCTAAGCTTAGAGCATTGTAAATGGCCCTTAGCTTCAGGATATTTATGTGAAGTGATGTCTCCAGACTTGACCATAAGCCCTGGATATTCCTTCCCTGTGTGACTGCTCCCCAGCCTCGCAGGCTGGCATCCGTGGTCACCAGGACCCAGTCCTGAATGCCGAATCTGCGGCCCTCTAGAAGATGAGCACTCTGCAACCACCACAGGAGGGACACCCTTGTCCTTGGTGACAGGGTTATCCGCTGATGCATCTGAAGATGCGACCCGGACCATTTGTCCAGCAGGTCCCACTGGAAAGTTCTTGCGTGGAATCTGCCGAATGGGATTGCTTCGTAGGAAGCCACCATTTTACCCAGAACCCTTGTGCATTGATGCACTGAGACTTGGCTCGGTTTTAGGAGGTTCCTGACTAGCTCGGATAACTCCCTGGCTTTCTCCTCCGGGAGAAAAGCCTTTTTCTGGACTGTGTCCAGGATCATCCCTAGGAACAGAAGACAAGTCGTCGGAACCAGCTGCGATTTTGGAATATTGAGAATCCAATCGTGCTGCCGCAACACTACCTGAAATAGTGCTACACCGACCTCCAACTGTTCCCTGGATCTTACCCTTATCAGGGAATCGTCCAAGTAAAGGATAACTAAAAATTCCCTTCCTTCGAAGGAATATCATCATTTCGGCCATTACCTTGGTAAAGACCCGGGGTGCCGTGGACCATCCATACGGCAGCGTCTGAACTGATAGTGACAGTTCTGTACCATAAACCTGAGGTACCCTTGATGAGAAGGGTAAATTTTGACATGAAGGTAAGCATCCTTGATGTCCCGAGACATCATGTAGTCCCCTTCTTCCAGGTTCGCAATCACTGCTCTGAGTGACTCAATCTTGAATTTGAACCTCTGTATGTAAGTGTTCAAAGATTTTAGATTTAGAATCGGTCTCACCGAGCCGTCCGGCTTCGGTACCACAACAGTGTGGAATAATACCCCGTTCCCTGTTGCAGGAGGGGTACCTTGTTATCACCTGCTGGGAATACAGCTTGTGAATGGCTTCCAAAACAGTCTCCCTGTCAGAAGGAGACATTGGTAAAGCCGACTTTAGGAAACGGCGAGGGGGAGACGTCTCGAATTCTAATTTGTACCCCTGAGATATCACCTGAAGGATCCAGGGGTCTACTTGCGAGTGAGCCCACTGCGCGCTGAAATTCATTGAGACAGGCCCCCCACCGTGCCTGATTCTGCTTGTAAAGCCCCAGCGTCATACTGAGGGCTTGGCAGAGGCGGGAGAGGGTTTCTGTTCCTGGGAACTGGCTGATTTCTGCAGCCTTTTTCCTCTCCCTCTGTCACGGGGCAGAAATGAGGAATCTTTTGCCCGCTTGTCCACGAAAAGACTGCGCCTGATAATACGGCGTCTTCTCATGTTGAGAGGCGACCTGGGGTACAAACGTGGATTTCCCAGCTGTTGCCGTGGCCACCAGGTCTGAAAGACCGACCCCAAATAACTCCTCCCTTTAATAAGGCAATACTTCCAAATGCCGTTTGGAATACGCATCACCTGACCACTGACGTGTCCATAACCCTCTACTGGTAGAAATGGACAACGCACTTAGACTTGATGCCAGTCGGCAAATATTCCGCTGTGCATCACGCATATATAGAAATGCATCTTTTAAATGCTCTATAGGCAATAATATACTGTCCCTATCTAGGGTATCAATATTTTCAGTCAGAGAATCCGACCACGCCAACCCAGCACTGCACATCCAGGCTGAGGCGATTGCTGGTCGCAGTATAACACCAGTATGTGTGTAAATACATTTTAGGATACCCTCCTGCTTTCTATCAGCAGGATCCTTAAGGGCGGCCATCTCAGGAGAGGGTAGAGCCCTTACAAGCGTGTGAGCGCTTTATCCCCCCTAGGGGGTGTTTCCCAACGCACCCTAACCTCTGGCGGGAAAGGATATAATGCCAATAACATTTTAGAAATTATCAGTTGTTATCGGGGGAAAACCACGCATCATCACACACCTCATTTAATTTCTCAGATTCAGGAAAACCACAGGTAGTTTTTCCTCACCGAACATAATACCCCTTTTTGGTGGTACTCGTATTATCAGAAATGTGTAATAACATTTTTCATTGCCTCAATCATGTAACGTGTGGCCCTACTGGAAGTCACATTTGTCTCTTCACCGTCGACACTGGAGTCAGTATCCGTGTCGGCGTCTATAACTGCCATCTGAGGTAACGGGCGCTTTAGAGCCCCTGACGGCCTATGAGACGTCTGGACAGGCACAAGCTGAGTAGCCGGCTGTCTCATGTCAACCACTGTCTTTTATACAGAGCTGACACTGTCATGTAATTCCTTCCAACAGTTCATCCACTCAGGTGTCGACCCCCTAGGGGGTGACATCACTATTACAGGCAATCTGCTCCGTCTCCACATCATTTTTCTCCTCATACATGTCGACACAAATGTACCGACATACAGCACACACACACAGGGAATGCTCTGATAGAGGACAGGACCCCACTAGCCCTTTGGGGAGACAGAGTGAGAGTTTGCCAGCACACACCAGAGCGCTATATATATACAGGGATAACCTTATATAAGTGTTTTTCCCCTTATAGCTGCTGTATCTTTAATACTGCGCGTAATTAGTGCCCCCCCCCCCTCTTTTATAACCCTTTCTGTAGTGTAGTGACTGCAGGGGAGAGACAGGGAGCTTCCCTCCAACGGAGCTGTGAGGGAAAATGGCGCCAGTGTGCTGAGGAGATAGGCTCCGCCCCCTTATCGGCGGCCTTATCTCCCGTTTTTCTATGTATTTTGGCAGGGGTTAAATGCATCCATATAGCCCAGGAGCTATATGTGATGCATTCTTTTGCCATCCAAGGTGTTTATTATTGCGTCTCAGGGCGCTCCCCCCCAGCGCCCTGCACCCTCAGTGACCGGAGTGTGAAGTGTGCTGAGAGCAATGGCGCACAGCTGCAGTGCTGTGCGCTACCTTGTTGAAGACAGGACGTCTTCTGCCGCCGATTTTCCGGACCTCTTCTGCCTTCTGGCTCTGTAAGGGGGCCGGCGGCGCGGCTCTGGGACCCATCCAGGCTGGGCCTGTGATCGTCCCTCTGGAGCTAATGTCCAGTAGCCTAAGAAGCCCAATCCACTCTGCACGCAGGTGAGTTCGCTTCTTCTCCCCTTAGTCCCTCGATGCAGTGAGCCTGTTGCCAGCAGGTCTCACTGAAAATAAAAAACCTAAACTAAAACTTTCACTAAGAAGCTCAGGAGAGCCCCTAGTGTGCACCCTTCTCGTTCGGGCACAGAGATCTAACTGAGGCTTGGAGGAGGGTCATAGGGGGAGGAGCCAGTGCACACCACATAGTCCTAAAGCTTTCTTTAGATGTGCCCAGTCTCCTGCGGAGCTGCTATTCCCCATGGTCCTTACGGAGTCCCCAGCATCCACTTAGGACGTTAGAGAAAATGGTATTTTCAATCTGCTGATCGGAACCAAACCATTAATTAGTGATCCCGGACTCAATATGAATAGAAATTCACATTATTTGCACAGTCAGCTGGTAGTACCCTGATGTTACCTCAAACACAGTTCCACAAGGTGATAGCTGTAATTACTCGTCTGTGTAGATAGTTCAAGGGGTTTCCATATCTTGTTGGGTGTACTTGAAAAAAGGGGAGGTTTTTTCCCTGGTCCTTGGAAATCTAAGTGAAAGCACAGGAGTCCTTATCTGGATCGGTCTCAAATGGTAGAAAAGTTTGGGTTCCACAGCAGTACCTTAACGCGTTTCTCTGAGCTAGGTCGCTCAGCTTCAGAAGAAACGCGTTAAGGTACTGCTGTGGAACCCCAACTTTTCTACCATTTGAGACCGATAGCTGAGCGACCTAGCTCAGAGAAACGCGTTAAGGTACTGCTGTGGAACCCAAACTTTTCTACCATTTGAGACCGATCCAGATAAGGACTCCTGTGCTTTCACTTGGATTTCCAAGGACCAAATAATCCATAAGTAGGAGTGAATTTCTTTTCATATTGAGTCCGGGATCACTAATTAATGGTTTGGTAACTATCAGCAGATTGAAAATACCATTTTCTCAGAGCCAGTGCATTTATATTTATTTTATGTATGCAAATTGACTATTTTAGTCATTATTGTGGTTTTATATATTAGTAATCATTTACTAAAAAAAAATAAAAAAAAATATTTTGTGTAACTGATCCAGTGGATTGATTATTTAGAGATACAATTCCTAGCGCTGGTAATTTTTATTTATTGCAGTAGCAAATAATCACTCAACCACGTAAAAATCAGTATAGCATGCGATTAGCATGCACCGCCTGAATCAGACCCTATTTTAGTTAATAATTCTTGTCTTTAAAAATAGGATTTTAATTTCCTACCGGTAAATCCTTTTCTCGTAGTCTGTAGAGGATACTGGAGATCCATTTAGTACTATGAGTCTACTAGGACTCATGGGAACTTTAAGAATTTGATAGTGTGGGCTGGCTCCTCCCTCTATGCCCCTCCTACCAGATATAGTACTATGAGTCTACTAGGACTCATAGGAACTTTAAGAATTTGATAGTGTGGGCTGGCTCCTCCCTCTATGCCCCTCCTACCAGACTCAGTCTAGGAAACTGTGCCGAGGAGACGGACATACTTTGAGAGGATATAAAAGGATAGTGGTGAGATTCCGAACCAGCACACACAAACAAAAGGAAAGCTATGCTAACCAAACTTGAAACAGGAACAGCAACAGCTGAACCAAACGACAATACCTAACCAAGTAACAGTGCAGGAAGAACGAAGCACCGGACGGGCGCCAAGTATTCTCTACGGACTATGAGAAAAGGATTTACCGGTAGGTATTTAAAATCTTATTTTCTCTTACGTACTAGAGCAGGGGTGGGGAACCTCAGGCCCGCGGGCCGTATAAGGCCCGCAAAGCCACTTGATCCGGCCCTCCTAGGCTCACCTAACCAAGGTAGATGCCGGGCGCCCACTGAGATTTTGTTAATAGCGTGAGCCCAGCTTCTTCCCCTCAGCAGCAGCCGGAGGCAGGAGCTCACTCCTGAGCTCCGACTTCCGGCTCTGGCAGTGTGTGCCTGTGCAGTGCTATGGGAGAGATGTCATGACGACTCTCCCATAGTTCTGAGGAGCGGGCAGCCAGGCAGAGGGGGCAAGGGTCCGGAAGCAGGAGCGTGGCTGGTGAGTATTGTGTTTTTTCTTTCTTTTAATGTGTGTGTGTGTAAGCGGCGCTTCTAGGGGTCATATCTAATGGAGGCATATCTACTGGGGGCAGGCTCATTTTTAAGTTGGTAATTTTTGTATGGCCCCCGAAGGATTTTATAAATATCCAAATGGCCCTTGGTAGAAAAAAGGTTCCTCACCCCTGTCCTAGAGGATACTGGGGATCCATTTAGCACCATGGGGAAGTACCAAAGCTCCCAAACTAGGTGGGAGAGTGCTGAGGGTTCTGCAGAACTGATTGACCAAACTGATGGTCCTCAGAGGCCAAAGTATCGAACTTGTAGAACTTTGCAAACGTGTTCGCATCCGACCAAGTAGCCACTCGGCAGAGCTGTAAGGTTGAGACACCCCGGGCAGCCGCCCAAGAATAACCCACTGACCTAGTCGAGTGAGCCTGTACAGATTTAGGAACCGGCACTCTTGCCGTGGAATAACCATGCTGTATAGTGAGCCTGATCCAGCGCACAATTGACTGCTTTGAAGCAGGACACCCAATCTTATTGGGATCGTAAAGAACAAACAGCGAGTCCGATTTCCTATGACAAGCTGTTCTCTTCACATACACCTTCAAAGCCCTCACAACATCCAAAGTCTTTGAAGTAACAGAGGTGTCGGTAACAACCGGAACCACAATAGGTAGGTTGATGTGAAACAAAGACAACACCTTAGGAAGAAATTGCTGACGAGTCCTGAGTTCAGCTCTGTCCTCATGGAAAATTAAATAGGGGCTCTTGTGAAACAACGCCCCCAGCTCCGACACATGTCTTGCTGAAGCCAAGGCCAACAGTGTGACGGTTTTCCACGTAAGATATTTTACGTCTGCCTCCTGTAACAGTTCAAACCAGTCCGATTGGAGGAACTGCAGCACCAAATTGAGATCCCAAGGTGCCGTGGGAGGCACAAAAGGGAGATTGGATGTGCAGAACACCTTTCAAGAACGTCTGGACCTCAGTTAGAGAAGCCAATTGTTTCTGAAAGAAAATGGACAAGGCCGAAATCTGGACTTTTATTTAGCCCAGATGTAGGACCACATCTACACCCGACTGCAGAAAAAGCAAGAAACGCCCCAGATGAAATTCCACCGCAGAATATTTTCTAATCTCACACCAAGAGACTTATTTATTCCAAATACGGTGGTAATGTTTACACGTTACCCCCTTCCTGGCTTGGATCATAGTCAGGATGACCTTGTCAGGGATGCCTCTCCTGGCTAGAATCAGCCTTTTAACTTCCATGCCGTCAAACGTAGCTGTGGTAAGTCTTGACAGACGAACGAGCCCTTTTGCAGAAGATCCTCGCGAAAAGGTACAGATCACGGATTTTCAAGGAGCATCTCCAGAAGGTCCGCATACCAGGCCCTTCTTGGCCAGTCCGGAGCAATGAGAACTGCTTGAATCATTTCCCTTTTTACTCTTTTCAGAAATCTTGGGATCAGAGGAAGTGGAGGAAACACGTACACCATCTGTCCACTACCTGTGGTCTCTCGACCTGGAACAATACCGCTTGAGCTTCTTGTTGAGACAAGAGGCCATCATGTCGATTTGTGGACATCCCCATCGACGTGTTAAGCACCTGAACACCTCTGGGTGAAGGTCGCATCTGCTGAGGAAGTCTGCTTCCCAGTTGTCTACCCCCGGAATTAAGACCACCGACAATGCCACAGCGTGTTTTTCTGCCCAGAGGAGAATTCTTGATGCCTCTGACATTGCTGCTCTGCTTTTCGTTCCGCCCTATCGGTTTATGTACGTCACTGTCGTCGCATTGTCTGACTGAAACTGAATGGCTTGATCTTGAAGATATGAGGCCTGCAGAAGGGCGTTGTATATAGCCTTGAGTTCCAGAATGTTGATTGGAAGGACGACTTCCTGACTTGACCATCTTCCTTGAAACTGCACCCCCTGGGTGACTGCTCCCCAACCTCTGAGGCTTGCGTCTGTGGTTAGCACAATCCAATTCTGAATCCCAAACCGTCAGCCCTCGATTAGGTGAGAAGTCTGTAGCCACCACAGAATGGAGATCCTGGCCTTTGACGACAGACGGATCCTCTGGTGCATGTGAAGATGTGATCCAGACCATTATTCCAACAGATCGAGCTGGAAGGGTCTTGCATGAAACCTTCCGTACTGAAGAGCCTTGTAAGA
Organism: Pseudophryne corroboree; assembly: GCF_028390025.1. Taxonomy (NCBI): domain Eukaryota; kingdom Metazoa; phylum Chordata; class Amphibia; order Anura; family Myobatrachidae; genus Pseudophryne; species Pseudophryne corroboree. The sequence continues at coordinate 396,529,856 of NC_086448.1, forward strand.
GGCCACCATTTTCCCCAGAAGGCGAATGTATAGATGCACCGATATCCGGGTTGGCTTCAAGACATCCCGAACCATCGACTGGATTACCAATGCCTTTTCCAACGGAAGAAAAACTTTCTGCGACTCTATGTTCAGTATCATTCCCAGAAATGGGAGCCTCCGAGTTGGCTCTAAGTGAGATTTCAGAAGATTTAAAATTCACCCGTGATCCAGGAGTAGTTTGGTTGTGAGGCCAATGCTGTCCAACAACCTTTCCCTGGACGGTGCCTTTATCAGAAGATCGTCCAGGTACGGAATTATGTTCACTCCCTGCTTGCGAAGGAGAAACATCATCTCTGCCATCACCTTGGTGAACACCCTCGGTGCCGTGGAGAGACCAAAAGGCAGGGCCTTGAACTGGTAGTGACAGTTCTGCAGTGCAAACCATTACTAAGCCTGGTGAGGCGGCCAGATCGGAATGTGAAGGTACGCATCCTTGATATCCAGAGACACTAGGAATTCCCCCTCCTCCAGACCCGAGATCACCGCTCTCAGAGACTCCATCTTGAATTTGAACACTCATAAGTACGGGTTCAACGATTTTAGATTCAAAAGCGGCCTTACCGAACCATCCGGTTTCGGTACTACAAACAAGTTGGAATAATATCCCTTGGTTTGGAAATGAGGTGGAACTGGAACAATGACCTGAGTCTGTATCAGTTTTTGAATGGCATCCTGTAAGGTTATACTTGCCTCTTGTGAAACTGGTAAGCCTGATTTGAAGAATCTGTGAGGTGGGAGCTCCTAAAACTCCAGTCTGTAGCCCTGGGAAATAAGATCTATGACCCAGGGATCCTGGCACGATGTTCTCCAGATGTGACGGAAATTTTTTAGTCCACCGTCATGCTGAAGGCTTTGAGGAAGCAGAGCTTGAGCTCTGTTCCTGAGAACCAGCAGTTGCTGGTTTGCGTGGTTTACCTCTAGCACCTCTGTTGGCTGTAGAAGATCCTCTGGCTTTGCCTTTAAACTTGGCAGTCTGAAAGGACTGTAGAGTAGGTCCCGAGTAGGTCTTCCTGGTTGTGGAAGCTGCAGAAGGAAGATATGTGGACTTACCCGTAGTAGCTTTGGAGATCCATTTGTCTAGTCTGTTTCTAAATAAGGCCTCACCTGTGAATGGTGGACCTTCCATGCCTTTCGTGGAGTCCGCGTCCGCAGTCCACTGGCGTAACCATAAGCCTCTGCATGCTGACACTGCCATAGCAGTGGTGCGGGCATTGAGCAAGCCTATTTCTTTTATGGCTTCCACCATAAAGTACGCAGAGTCCTGTATATGTTAAATGAGTAAAATAATCTCCCCCATAGATAAGGAATCTAACCTCTCAATTAGGTTACCTGACCATTTAGCAATAGCTTTAGGGATCCACCCACATGCTATAGTGGGTCTTTGGGCCACCCCAGCAGCTGTATACAAGGATTTGAGTGTGTTCTCAATTCTACGATCAGCCGTGTCTTTCAGGGAGGCTGCACCAGGGACAGGCAAAACTATTTTGCGTGACAGCCTGGATACTGATGCATCCACTATCGGTGGATTTTCCCATTTTTTCCTATCAGAAGGACTGAGCGGCAGGCTGCGGCAGCTTCTTCTCACTGCAGCGCTGGGAGGGTGCCGGACACTTCACCAGAGCACACGGGAAAGTCACTTTGCGGCCAGGAGAAGGATCTCCGTTCTGGTCCCCTATCCCTCAGGGACCCGGCTGGCAGTAAGTAACTGGCGTCCCCGGCTTGGGTTTGGAGGGCAAGTATCATCCCGCTGGAGCGGACGGGCGGCGACCATTTTGGGCAGTGTGGGAGAAGAGGTGGCCAAACGCTGGGGAGTGGGGCAAGACTCGGACTGCGCACCGGCAAACCTGAGCTCAGTGCCCTCCACCTCCAGTGCATTGACCAAAAGCCACACTCCTGGAGTGTGTGTGGTGTGGTAATAGTGAATCACGATACTTGGGACGCTCCCATCTCCACTCTCCCCTTTTACCCTCCTCTGGATCTGATGATTTATCCCCAGTCTCAACTTGGCATGCAGAGGATCAGAGTTACTTGATCCCCTACTCACACTTAAGCACATACATTTTTTGAGCCAGCTCTGTCAGTAATATATACAGTCCATGCAGCAGATTGTGTTGAATAACAGGCGAGGTTACAGATAATACCCCTGTCTCTTACGTCCTAGAGGATGCTGGGGTCTACATTCGTACCATGGGATATAGACGGGTCCACTAGGAGCCACTGGCACTTTAAGAGTTTGAGAGTGTGGTCTGGCTCCTCCCTCTATGCCCCTCCTACCAGACAGTTTAGAAAATGTGCCCGGAGGAGCCGGTCACAGCTAGGAGAGCTCCATGGGAGTTTCCCTAGTTTTATAATTTTAAATAGAGTTTAGGCACAGGGAGGCTGCTGGCAACAGCCTCACTCCTTCGTTGGACTAAGGGGGGAGCAGTGTCTGCCCTTAGGGGTCTGAGCCACTATCTCCGCTGACCGGATACTGAGCTCCTGAGGGGATTGATCGATCGCCGCCACAGGGGATCGCTCACCCCGGCAGCATACCGGCACCCCCTTACAGAGCCAGAAGAATTGTGGCGAGTTAGTCACCGGCCCCTCTAGCAAGCGGGGAGCCGGTGTGAAGATGGCATCAACAGGGTATGTAGCGCAGTACTAACTGCGCTCCGGGGCTCAGCAGTACTTGGTGCGGCGCTGTGAGGGGCGGCCTGAGCCAGCGCCTACACCCTACACTGGTCGACAAGACTGTCAGGGACCCCGGATCACTGCCAGCACATACCTCAGGCCAGTATAATTCAAACAGAGAGTGGGAAGCAGCACCATAAAAGGGGGCGGAGCTTCTCCTCAGAGCCGACCCAGCAGCATTCAGCACCATTTTCCCTGCCTGCAGAGACACTAAAGGGGAGAGCTGTCCTTCCTCATCAACTCCAGCTATCTTGAATGGTACCAGAGGGTTGTGGAAGGAGGGGGAGGCTGTGTACAGACTGTGTAACCTATTAAGGTACACAATAAGTGCTGGGTAGTGGCTGTTTCTCTATCCAAAAAGCGCTGTGTGTGGGTTGGCTCCAATCTCTGTGTCTCTCTTGGCATTCTTGGGGGGAAACTGTTTGCCCTTCCCTGTGTGTGTGTGTGTGTGTGTGTGTGTGTGTGTGTGTGGGGGGGGGGGGGGGGGGGGGGGGTGTTGTTTGTGGTCTCCATTAAGCTATGTCCAGGGACTCTGTGACATATGCTGCAGACGATATGTCCTCTCAAGATGATCCCATTCCATGTAATCAGGATTGCACTGTTTTAGCGCAGGTCCCTGCAAGAGAGCCTGAGTGGTTAGCCTCTCTTAAAAACATGATTTCTCAGATTTCTACTAGAGTTGCACAAAATGAGTCTGCAACTCGGGTTTTACAGAACTCTATGGCTGTTTGGTCCAGTTCTGTTGCCTCAGGGTCCCCTGACGCACGCTCCCATAAACGTGCTCTTGCCCAAATTATGCAGGATGACACGGATACCGATTCTGACACGGCATGCGGTGATGGGGATGTGCTGCAGGGGTCTGCATCTCTTGCAAATGGGGTGCAGTTGATGATAGAGGCCATTAGGGATGTGTTGAATATTGCTGATACAACACCTGAGCAGGTTGAGGAGGCTTACTTCACTGATAATAAGAAAGCCACGCTAACCTTCCCTGTGTCTAAGGAATTAAGGGGGTAATTCCCAGTTGATCGCAGCAGGATTTTTGATAGCAATTGGGCAAAACCATGTGCACTGCAGGGGAGGCAGATATAACATGTGCAGAAAGAGTTAGATCTGGGTAGGTTATTTTATTTCTGTGCAGGATAAATACTGGCTGCTTTATTTTTACACTGCAAATTAGATTGCAGATTGAACACACCCCACCCAAATCTAACTCTCTCTGCACATGTTATATCTGCCTCCCCTGCAGTGCACATGGTTTTGCCCAATTGCTAACAAAAATCCTGCTGCGATCAACTTGGAATTACCCCCTAAATGCTATATTTGAGAAAGCCTGGGAGAACCCGGAGATAAAATTTCAGATCCCTAGAAAGGTTCTGGTTGCTTTCCCTTTCCCTGAGGAGGATAGGAAAAAAAGGGAAAACCCACCCATAGTTGACGCGTCTGTGTCCAGACTCTCAAAAAATAAGATTTTACTCACCGGTAAATCTATTTCTCGTAGTCCGTAGTGGATGCTGGGGACTCCGTAAGGACCATGGGGAATAGCGGCTCCGCAGGAGACTGGGCACAGCTAAGAAAGATTTAGGACTACCTGGTGTGCACTGGCTCCTCCCACTATGACCCTCCTCCAGACCTCAGTTAGGATACTGTGCCCGGAAGAGCTGACACAATAAGGAAGGATTTTGAATCCCGGGTAAGACTCATACCAGCCACACCAATCACACCGTATAACTCGTGATATGATACCCAGTTAACAGTATGAACATAACAGAGCCTCTCAACAGATGGCTCAACAATAACCCTTTTAGTTAATGATAACTATATACAAGTATTGCAGACAGTCCGCACTTGGGACGGGCGCCCAGCATCCACTACGGACTACGAGAAATAGATTTACCGGTGAGTAAAATCTTATTTTCTCTGACGTCCTAGTGGATGCTGGGGACTCCGTAAGGACCATGGGGATTATACCAAAGCTCCCAAACGGGCGGGAGAGTGTGGATGACTCTGCAGCACCGAATGAGAGAACTCAAGGTCCTCCTCAGCCAGGGTATCAAATTTGTAGAATTTTGCAAACGTGTTTGCCCCTGACCAAGTAGCAGCTCGGCAAAGTTGTAAAGCCGAGACCCCTCGGGCAGCCGCCCAAGAAGAGCCCACTTTCCTCGTGGAATGGGCTTTTACAGATTTAGGGTGCGGCAGTCCAGCCGCAGAATGTGCAAGTTGAATCGTGCTACAGATCCAGCGAGCAATCGTCTGCTTAGAAGCAGGAGCACCCAGCTTGTTGGGTGCATACAGGATAAATAGCGAGTCAGTCTTCCTGACTCCAGCTGTCCTGGAAACATATACTTTTCAGGGCCCTGACTACGTCCAGTAACTTGGAATCCTCCAAGTCCCAAGTAGCCGCAGGCACCACAATAGGTTGGTTCACATGAAAAACTGATACCACCTTAGGAAGGAATTGGGAACTAGTCCTCAATTTCGCCTTTCCCATATAAAATACAGATAAGGGCTTTTGTCAATTCTGATACACGCCTGGCCGACGCCAAGGCCCACAGAATGACCACTTTCCACGTGAGGTATTATAGCTCCACGGATTTAAGTGGCTAAACCCAATGCGACTTCAGGAAATCCAACACCACGTTGTGATCCCACGGTGCCACTGGAGGCACAAACGGGGGCTGACTATGCAGCCCTCCCTTAACAAAAGTCTGAACTTCAGGCAGTGAAGCCAGTTCCATTTTGGAAGAAAATTGATAGAGCTGAAATCTGGACCTTAATGGAACCCAATTGTAGGCCCATAGTCACCTCTGACTGTAGGAAGTGCAGAAATCGACCTAGCTGAATTTTTTTCCTTTGGGGCCTTCCTGGCCTCACAGTACGCAACATATTTCGGCCATATGCGGTGATAAGGGTTAGCGTTCACTTCTTTCCTAGCTTTAAATAGCGTAGGGATAACTTCCTCCGGAATTCCCTTTTCCTTCAGGATCCGGCGTTCAACCGCCATGCCGTCCAACGCAGCCGCGGTACGTCTTGGAACAGACAGGCCCCCTGCTGCAGCAGGTCCTGTCTGAGCGGCAGAGGCCATGGGTCCTCTGAGATCATTTCTTGGAGTTCTGGTTACCAAGCTCTTCTTGGCCCACCCGGAACAATGAGTATAGTTCTTACTCCCCTCCTTCTTATTATTCTCATTACCCTGGGTAAGAGAGGCAGAGAAGGGAACACATACACCGACTGGTACACCCACGGTGTTACCAGAGCGTCCACAGCTATCGCCTGAGGGTCCTTGACCTGGCGCAATATCTTTGTAACTTTTAGTTGAGGCGGGACGCCATCATGTCCACCTGTGGCCTTTCCCAACGGTGTACTGGATGAAGTCCCCACTCTCCCGGGTGGAGGTCGTGTCTTCTGAGAAAGTCTGCTGCTCAGTTGTCCACTCCGGGAATGAACACTGCTGACAGTGCTAACACATGATTTTCCGCCCATCGGAGAATCCCTGTGGCTTCTGCCATCGCCATCCTGCTTCTTGTGCCGCCCTGTCGTTTACATGAGCGACCGCCGTGATGTTGTCTGACTGGATCAGCACCGGCCGGTGTTGAAGCAGGGTCTAGCCTGACTTAGGGCATTGTAAATGGCCCTTAGTTCCAGAATATTTATGTGTAGGGAAGTCTCCTGACTTTTCCATAGCCTTGGAAGTTTCTTCCCTGTGTGACTGCCCCCCAGCCTCGAAGGCTGGCATCCGTGGTCACCAGGACCCAGTCCTGTATGCCGAATCTGCGGCCCCCTAGAAGATGAGCACTCTGCAGCCACCACAACAGCGACACCCTGGCCCTTGGAGACAGGGTTATCCGCCGATGCATCTGAAGATGCGACCCGGACCACATGTCCAACAGATCCCACTGGAAAATCCTTGTATGGGACCTGGCGAATGGAATTTCTTCGCAAGAAGCTACCATCCTTCCCAGGGCTCGCGTGCATTGATCCACCGACACCTGTATACGTATTAGGAGGTCTCTGTCTAGAGACGACAACTCCTTGGACTTCTCCTTCGGGAGAAACCCTTTTTATCCTGTTCTGTGTCCAGAACCATACTCAGGAACAGTAGACGCGTCGTAGGAACCAGCTGCGACTTTGGATATTCAGAATCCAGCCGTGCTGTTGTAGCACTTCCCGAGATAGTGCTACTCCGCCGAACAACTGCTCCCTGGACCTCGCCTTTATAAGGAGATCGTCCAAGTACGGGATAATTATTTCGGCCATTACCTTGGTAAATACCTCGGTGCCGGGGACAGACCAACGGCAACGTCTGGAATTGGTAATGACAATCCTGTACCACAATTTTGAGGTACTCCTGGTGAAGAGGGTAAATAGGGACATGCAGGTAAGCATCCTTGATGTCCAGTGATACCATGAAATTCTCCAGGCTTGCAATAATCGCCCTGAGCGATTCCATTTCGAATTTGAACCTTCGTATATAAGTGTTAAAGGCTTTCAATTTTAGAATGGGTCTCACCGAACCGTCTGGTTTCGGTACCACAACATTTTGGAATAGTAACCCCGGCCTTGTTGAAGGAGGGGTTCCTTGATTTCACCTGCTGGAGGTGCAGCTTGTGAATTGCCGCCAGTACTACCTTTCTCCGAGGGCAGCAGGCAAGGCTGAGGTGAGGTAACGGCGAGGGGGAGTCGCCTCGAACTCCAGCCTGTATCCCTGTGATACTATTTGCAGAACCTAGGGATCCACCTATGGGCAAACCCACTGGTCCCTGAAGTTCCTGAGACGCGCCCCTACCACACCTGTCTCCACCTGTGGAGCCCCAACGTCAAGCGGTGGACTCAGAGGAAGCGGGGGAAGATTTTTGATCCTGGGAACTGGCTGCTGGTGCAGCTTTTTCCTTCTTCCCTTGTGCAGAAAGGAAGCGCCTTTGACCCGCTTGCTTTTCTGAAGCCGAAAGGACTGTACCTGAAAATACGGTGCTTTCTTAGGCTGTGAGGAAACCTGAGGTAAAAAAAAATTTCTTCCCAGCTGTTGCTGTGGATACGAGGTCCCAGAGACCATCCCCAAACAATTCCTCACCCTTATAAGGCAGAATCTCCATGTGACTTTTATAGGCAGCATCACCTGTCCACTGCCGGGTTTCTAATACCCTCCTGGCAGAATGGACATTGCATTTATTCTGGATGCCAGCCGTCAAATATCCCTCTGTGCATCCTTTATATATAAGACGACGTCTTTAATATGCTCTATGTTAGCAAACTATTATCCCTGTCTTAGAGTATTAATATTATCTGACAGGGTATCAGACCACGCTGCAGCAGCACTATTTATGCTGAGGCAATTGCAGGTCTCAGTATATAACCTGAGTGTGTATATACAGACTTCAGGATAGCCTCCTGTTTTTTATCAGCAGGCTCCTTCAAGGTGGCCGTATCCTAAGACGGCAGTGCCACCTTTTTTGACAAACGTGTGAGCGCCTTATCCACCCTAAGGGATATCTCCCAACGTGACCTATCCTCTGGCGGGAAAGGGTACGCCATCAGTAACTTTTTAGAAATTACCAGTTTCTTATTGGGGGAACCCACGCTACTTTACACACTTCATTCATTCATCTGATGGGGGAACAAAACACTGGCTGCTTTTTCTCCCCAAAAATAAAACCCCTTTTATGTGGTACTTGGGTTCATGTCAGAAATGCGTAACACATTTTTCATTGCCGAGATCATGTAACGGATGTTCCTAGTGGATTGTGTATATGTCTCAACCTCGTCGACACTGGAGTCAGACTCCGTGTCAACATCTGTGTCTGCCATCTGAGGTAACGGGCGCTTTTTTGAGCCCCTGATGGCCTTTGAGACGCCTGGGCAGGCGCGGGCAGAGAAGCCGGCTGTCCCATAGCTGTTTTACGTCATCCAGCCTTGTAAGGAGTTGACATTGTCGGTTAATACCTTCCACCTATCCATCCACTCTGGTGTCGGCCCCACAGGGGACGACATCCCATTTATCGGCCTCTGCTCCACCTCCACGTAACCTTCCTCATCCCACATGTCGACACAGCCGTACTGACACACAGCACACACACAGGGAATGCTCTGACTGAGGACAGGACCCCACAAAGTCATTTGGGGAGACAGAGAGAGAGTATGCCAGCACACACCAGAGCGCTATATAATGCAGGGATTAACACTATAACTGAGTGATTTTTCCCCCAATAGCTGCTTGTATAAACAATATTGCGCCTAAATTTAGTGCCCCCCCTCTCTTTTTAACCCTTTGAGCCTGAAAACTACAGGGGAGAGCCTGGGGAGCTGTCTTCCAGCTGCACTGTGAAGAGAAAATGGCGCCAGTGTGCTGAGGGAGATACCTCCGCCCCTTTTTCGCTGACTTTTCTCCCGCTTTTTTATGGATTCTGGCAGGGGTATTATCACATATATAGCCTCTGGGGCTATATATTGTGATATATTTGCCAGCCAAGGTGTTTTTATTGCTGCTCAGGGCGCCCCCCCCCCAGCGCCCTGCACCCTCAGTGACCGGTGTGTGAAGTGTGTATGAGGAGCAATGGCGCACAGCTGCAGTGCTGTGCGCTACCTTGGTGAAGACTGATGTCTTCTGCCGCCGATTTTCCGGACTCTTCTTGCTTCTGGCTCTGTAAGGGGGCCGGCGGCGCGGCTCTGGGACCGAACATCAATGGCCGGTTCCATGCGGTCGATCCCTCTGGAGCTAATGGTGTCCAGTAGCCTAAGAAGCCCAAGCTACCACCAGTTAGGTAGGTTCGCTTCTTCTCCCCTTAGTCCCTCGCTGCAGTGAGTCTGTTGCCAGCAGATCTCACTGTAAAATAAAAAACCTAAAATATACTTTCTCTCTAGGAGCTCAGGAGAGCCCCTAGTGTGCATCCAGCTCAGCCGGGCACAGGATTCTAACTGAGGTCTGGAGGAGGGTCATAGTGGGAGGAGCCAGTGCACACCAGGTAGTCCTAAATCTTTCTTAGCTGTGCCCAGTCTCCTGCGGAGCCGCTATTCCCCAAGGTCCTTACGGAGTCCCCAGCATCCACTAGGACGTCAGAGAAAAAAGCGGTTTTACCTGTCCCTGGATTTACCGCATTAAAAGAACCAGCTGATCGTAAGATTGACGCTACGCTCAAATCCATATACACGGCTTCAGGGGCGATACTACGTCCTACTATTGCCTGTGCATGGATTTCCAAAGCTATAGTAAAGTGGTCAGGCACGTTACTTGAGGATTTGGACACAATGGATAAAAGTGATGTTGAATTGTTTTTAACATTCAGGATTCTGCAGGATTTATAGTGGAATCCATGAAAGACCTGGGTTCAATGGCTGCAGGGATATCTTCCATGTCTGTCTCAGCTCGCAGAGGACTTTGGCTGCGCCAGAGGCCTGCCGACGCGGAATCCATGACAGCTGTGGAGACCCTACCCTACACAGGTCAGGCTCTCTTTGGGGAAGTGTTGGATGCGTGGATTTCCACGGCTACTGCGGGTAAGTCACCTTTTCTTCCCTCAGCTGCACCTGCTACGAAGAAACCATTTACCTCACCTACATCACAGTCCTTTCGGGCTGCTAAAGCAAGAAAAGCCAAGCCGTCTAACACCTTCTTTAGGGGAGGTCGGCCTAAATAAAAAAAACCTGCTGCTGCAGGTTCCCAGGAACAGAAGTCTGCTTCAGGTACACTTAAGTCCTCAGCATGACGGTGGACTGCGCGGCCTGGAGGTAGGGCCGGTGGGGGCGAGACTCAGGCATTTCAGCTACGTCTGGGTGTCGTACGTCCTGGATCCCTGGGTACAGGATATTGTGTCCCAGGGGTACAGGCTGGAGTTTCAAGATCTCCCACCTCACCGATTTTTCAAATCAGGCTTGCCAGCTTTGCTGGCAGACAGAGCTATCCTACAGGAAGCCATCCAGAAGTTGGTGGAGTCACAGGTCATTGTACCAGCTTCACCCGATTTGCAAAACAAAGGTTACTATTCAAACCTTTTCGTGGTACCGAAACCGGATGGTTCGGTCAGGCCCATTTTAAACTTAAAATCACTTAACCCCTTTCTGAAGCAGTTCAGTTCAAAATGGAGTCTCTGAGGGCAGTGATATTAGGTCTGGAAGAGGGGGAATTCCTGGTATCCCTGGTTATCAAGGATGCGTACCTCCACATTCCAATTTGGTCGACGCATCAAGCTTTTCTCCAATTCGCACTGTTAGTCATTTTCAGTTCCATGCCATGCCATTCGGCCTTTCGACAGCACCGAGGGTATTCACCAAGGTGATGGCAGAGATGATGGTTCTCCTCCGCAGACAGGGGGTGAACATAATCCCAAATCTGGACGATCTGCTGATAAAGGCATCGTCCAAGGAGAAGCTGTTACAGTCCATTGTTCTCACGACCCATCTACGGTTGGATCCTGAATCTTCCAAAATCACATTTGTAGCCGACCAGGAGGTTGTCCTTTCTGGGAATGATCCTCGACATGGAAGTGCAGTGGGTGCATGGAAGTGCAGAGGGTGTTTCTTCCGGAGGAGAAAGCGTTGGTGATACAAACAATGGTCCGGGATGTCCTGAAGTCAGCCCGGGTGTCAGTTCATCAGTGCATTCGCCTTCTGGGGAAGATGATGGCCTCTTACGAGGCTCTGCAGTATGGGAGATGTCATGCTCGGCCCTTCCAACTAGATCTCCTGGACAAAGTGGTTGGGATCTCATCTATACATGCACCAGAGAATACGTCTGTCGCCAAAGGCCAGGATTTCACTCCTCTGGTGGCTCCAATTACCCCACCTTCTGGAGGGCCGCAGGTTAGGGATTCAGGACTGGATCCTTCTAACCACGGATGCAAGTCTCCGGGGCTGGGGCGCAGTCACTCAAGGGGAGACTTTCCAAGAAAGGTGGTCAAGTCTGGAAGCCGGCCTACCAATAAACATTCTGGAATTAAGAGCCGTCTACATCGGTTTTCTCCAAGGTTCAATACCCTTTGTCGGAGAGAAGCCTATTGGATTTTTAGACTGGCGACGTTAGTTCCTGATGGCCTAAACGATACAGTTGATTTGAACCATATTAGTTAGAACATGGTGTTAGGTTTCATTATCTCTGTCAAATGGGGGGTTTATAGTCTACAGAATAGGCAGTAAGTAGGTTGGAGGGTTTATATAATTAGTATCATCAATGATAGAAGGTTAGCATTGATGTACTATATACATGATATATATGTGTCTATTCTATATGTATATGCAAACGTGGTGTTCCCAATGTGTCATGCTAGACAGTGGTATATATGAATGGGAAATATCCCTGATACTAGTTTTCTATATAGGCTTACTCTGTTTTTTGCTAAATAGATCTAAATAGTATAATGCAGTGGTTGTAGTATTGAATACAGCTTGAAGATCGAGATGAAAAATATGTTATAATTAGGGTCCTAAAGTAATACATCTAATACTAGGACATTTACTGATAAAATGTATATATTGATAATAATAATAAATAAATTAAATAGCAATATAATAGTAATATATTGGTATATGCTGTATCTCATTCTCCTTTTTTAATTCTATTCTCTAGTGTACATGAGTTTAGCTAGAGAATGGGTCTTATAGATGTTTTTGATGTATGTTTTATTATTATTATTATTTTTTGGTTTATAATCTATTTAAACTCTGCTCTAAGTGCTATTAGAAATACCGGCATTGAATCTTCTGTATAAGATGTTTATAAACACTATAACAGGATATGTGCAAAAGTTTTACTATAAGTTATGTGGATTGAAATACGTGTGGGGACTTAATTAGGTTATGTTGACAGCTGATGGATGTCTGTATAACAATGGAGCGCGACTGAGCGCACAGCACTAGTCCAGCTAAATGACCCACAGCCGCGATATGGCAAATGAGGCTTGGAGCGCAGGTAGTGCGCGCAGGCGCACTTGAGAGATGCCGGGGATAAAAGCGAGGAGAGCGGCAGAGTTTAAAATATCTGACTGAGGAAGCCGCCTAGCGTTGTAGGCAGAGAAACGCGTCTCATTTGTTCCTATATACCTACGAGGACTACACCACAGATCTGCCTCATTGCGCTGGGTAACATCCAAGGACCTCCGGATAAGGCTCTCATACAGGCATTTGGGCACCAGAGCCGGGAGCGAAAAGGATCTGAACCCAGGAGGTTATGTGGTAATTATTCTCACACAACATGGCCATGTTATAATACCAGCTGAGGTACAGAAAAAGGTTCTATTACCGTTTGGAGTAAAAAGACCACATGTTCATTTACTAATTTAAAAGAAATCAAGTGGCTGATGCTATACATCTAATCAGCTTAAAACCACCAGCTGAGCTGTAAAAATCCTTTTGCTTTTAATGAAGGTTACATCCCGGTTTATACACGCTATATTACAAGTATGCAATTTATTGCTGTTGTATATTAAATCATCTATACCTTCAAAATGAAAAGGAACAGCTACTGAAATCACTATATGATTCAATTCATTTGAAAGTCAACATCATTGAATCCATAAGTGCGTGGACTTGTGCTTATTATTCTACATTCTGCATGAGAAACTGTGTCAAAATTGTTTCTAAACACAGCTGCAAAACCTGAAAAGCTTTTAAGCTTAAGCTGAATAAGGAAATATATATCAATCAGGAGCATGGTTACCTTGTAACATCGAAAGGAAACAGTGGGATCTATTTGTATCTAATTGTTTATTTTATTGCACTGAGCAGAGTATTTAATTGTGAATGTGTTATTGTTTTTTAAACTGGCCAGATTTTTTAGAATATTGTATAAAGTGAAATTCTGTAATGTGTATTCTGATATATAGGTGATATAAGGAGCAATCTATTATTAACTAAAAAAGCAAAATAAAAATGAAAATAGAAGTTTTTTAATAAGGAATCTATTAGTGCTTTCTGTTCTTTTTTCTTTTTTTCTAAGAGTAATGTGGGAAGGGGGGAGAGAAGCCCCCATACTTACAGTTAGCTGCTTTTAGATTATCCATTTAAAAAAACGAATTGGAAAGAGTTAAAAAACACTATAAGACATATATATGCATTAATTGTAAATTACCAATCAGCGCCAGGGGGTCACTTTGTTGTGCCCTTCTTTCTTTGTTGTTCTCCAAGTGGCCCGTCTTCTGCATTGGACAATGTAACGACAGTAGCTTACATAAACCGACAGGGCGGAACGAAGAGCAGAGCTGCAATGTCAGAGGTAATGAGAATCATCCTCTGGGCAGAAAAACACGCGTTAGCGTTGTCCGCAATCTTCATACCGGGAGTAGACAAATGGGAAGCGGACTTCCTCAGCAGGCATGATCTCCATCCAGGGGAGTGGGGACTCCATCCGGAGGTGTTAACGGAGGTAACAGACCTTTGGGGAGTTCCTCAGAGACATGATGGCCTCTCGTCTCAACAAGAAGATTCAGCGGTATTGTTCCAGGTCGAGGGACCCGCAAGCCGTGGAGGTAGACACCATAGTGACTCCATGGGTATTTCAGTCGATGTACGTGTTTCCTCCACTTCCACTCATTCCAAGAGTTCTGAAACTCATAAGGAGAACAAGAGTTCAGGCAATCCTCATTGCTCCGGACTGGCCAAGAAGGGCTTGGTACGCAGATCTTCTGGCTCTACTGTGAGAAGAGCCGAGGCCTCTTCCTCTTCGGGAGGACCTGCTGCAGCTGGGGCCATTCGCTTATCAAGACTTACCGCGGCTACGTTTGACGGCATGGAGGTTGAACACCAGATATTAGCTTGGAAGGGCATTCTGAACAAGGTTATTCCTACCAACAAGGTCATTCCTACCCTGATACAGGCTAGGAAAGGAGTAAAATCTAAACATTACCATCGTATTTGGGAAAAATATATATCTTGGTGTGAGTCCAAGAAGTTTCCTACGGTGGAGTTTCAACTGGACGTTTTCGCCTCTTCCTGCAAGAAGGTGTGGATATGGGCCTGAGGTTGGGATCTGTAAAGGTCCAGATTTCCAGAAACAGTTGGAAGCTCCCTGAGGTTCAGACTTTTCTGAAAGGGGTTCTGCACATCCAGGCTCCCTTTGTGCCGCCTACGGCACCATGGGACCTTAACGTGGTGCTGCAGTTTCTCCAATCGGATTGGTTCAAGCCTCTACAGGAGGTTGAGGTCAAATTTCTCACATGGAAGGCTGTCACTTTGTTGGCCTTAGCTTCTGCTAGACATTTGTCGGAGCTGGGGACTTTGTCATGTAAAAGCCCATACTTGATCTTCCATTAAGATAGAGCTGGGCTACGGACACGTCTGCAGTTCCTTCCAAAGGTTGTGTCGGCATTTCATATCAACCAACCTATTGTGGTGCCAGTTGCTCCTGACTCCTCAATTTCAGCAAAGTCCTTTGATGTTGTAAGGGCTCTGAAAATCTATGTTAAGAGGACTACTCGCCACAGAAGATAGGACTCTCTGTCCTGTATGATCCCAAGAAACTTGGGTGTCCTGCTTCTAAGCAGACAGTCTCTCGCTGTATCAGGTTCACTATCCAGCATGCGAATTCTATGGCAGGATTGCCGCGTCCTACCTCTGTTAAGGCCCACTCTACTCGTAAGGTGGGTTCTTCCTGGGCGACTGCCCGGGGTGTTTCGGCTTTACAGCTTTGCTGAGCTGCTACTTGGTCGGGGTCGAACACGTTTGCAAAGTTCTACAAGTTCGATACCTTGGCCACTGAGGACCTGAAGTTTGGTCAATCAGTTCTGCAGGAGCCTCCGCGCTCTCCCTCCCGTTCTGGGAGCTTTGGTACATCCCCATGGTACTAATGTGGACCCCAGCATCCTCTAGGACATGAGAAAATAGGAATTTAATTACCTACTGTTAAATCCTTTTCTCGTAATCCGTAGAGGCTGCTGGGCGCCTGCCCAGCGCTTCCTGATCCTGCAGTGGTTACTTAGTTCAGTACTGCTTAGTTCTTGGGTAAGCACTGTTTTGTTGCTTGGTTAAGTAATATTGTTCAGCCGTTGCTGATGTTTCAAGCTGGTTAGCTTGGTTTGCCTTGTATGTGTGAGCTGGTGTGAATCTCTCCACTATCTGTGTAAAATCCTTCTCTTGAAGTTGTCCGTCTCCTCGGGCACAGTTTCTAAACTGAGTCTGGTAGGAGGGGCATAGAGGGAGGAGCCAGCCCACACTCTTAAAGTGCCAGTGGCTCCTAGTGGACCCGTCTATACCCCATGGTACTAATGTGGACCCCAGCATCCTCTACGGACTACGAGAAAAGGATTTATTGGTAGGTAATTATAATCCTATTTTCAGACTGCCTGAGGCGGGTCAGTAGTCACACCCATAGCCTGATTCGGGAGCTACCAGCGTGCGACCCACCACAAGCACCCCGCCACTGCTGATTGCAACCTCGCATACTGCCGAGTTGGTGACGTCAGCGGTGACGCGGCGGGGGCGGCGCGCGCCGCCCGTACACAGAGAGTTAACGGGAAACGGGTCGCATTGACCCGGCTCCTGTTCACACTGCACAGTGAGCCGGGTTGAAGACGTGTTCAATCCTGCTCACGTCAAGGGTCGAAATACCGGGTCAAGTGAACCAGAATTTCAGCCCTTGCACCTTTCAGACCGCACATAAACACGGGTCATTCGGGTTCATGTGTCAATAACCCGTGTTCAGTGGTGGCGGTCTGAAAGGTATATACGTGATTTCAACTGGATCTAATTTATTCCCTGCATTGCCGGAAAATTGCTCTGTGTAGCAGCCAGGTGTGTTGCGCTGGCTTTTACACAGTGCGTACGGTGTAAGGCATCATTGTCATAGAGGTCCCATCCTCTAGACCAATTCCTGCCCCAATCACATAAACCCCTCCAGCAGCCCTAGCCTCCTTTCCTTTGCATCAGTCTGATTCCTATCAGCTATCTAGCTCTGTAGCAGCCCTGCTCAGATCCTTGATCCCACGCAGCAGCAGACCTGGTCACTGACTGCACTATGGAGATGGAGGGAGGGTGACATGAGCAGCGTTGCATGCAGTGTGACCCAAACCACCATGGAATTGGGCCCCAGCAGCTCTCCACTTTTGTACCCGCACCATGGGACCCGCACCTCAGCAGCTCCCCGCTCCAGGCCCCACCGCCTTCACCCAGTCATTGCCCTTGCACACGAACGTACCATGGAATCCGGACCCCAACAGACCCCACCTACTTCAACCAGTATTACTGACCTCGCATGTACTGTATGTACCCGCAGCATGGGATCCGGACCCCAGCCAGCAGCACTCCGCTCCAGGCCCTGCCTCCTTTCCCCAGTCACTGCCCTTGTACCCCCACCATGAGATCCAGCAGCAGCAGCTCTGGACCAGCAACAACGTGGAAATGAGGGATGCCTGGTGACATGGGTGGCGCTGCCCAGCAGTGTGGCCCAGACCCCAGGAGCAGCACCTTCCCACCCAGGTGAGTGTCCCAAACACCTGCACAGTATCTGTATCTCACCCTCAGTGTTCTCTCGCTCTAAATTTCCTTTTCTGTCAGTGGGGGTAATTCCAAGTTGATCGCAGCAGGAATTTTGTTAGCAGTTGGGCAAAACCATGGCCCTCATTCCGAGTTGTTCGCTCGGTATTTTTCATCGCATCGCAATGAAAATCCGCTTAGTACGCATGCGCAATGTTCGCACTGCGACTGCGCCAAGTAACTTTGCTATGTAGAAAGTAATTTTACTCACGGCTTTTTCATCGCTCCGGCGATCGTAAAGTGATTGACAGGAAATGGGTGTTACTGGGCGGAAACACGGCGTTTCAGGGGCGTGTGGCTGAAAACGCTACCGTTTCCGGAAAAAACGCAGGAGTGGCCGGAGAAACGGTGGGAGTGCCTGGGCGAACGCTGGGTGTGTTTGTGACGTCAAACAGGAACGACAAGCACTGAACTGATCGCACAGGCAGAGTAAGTCTGAAGCTACTCTGAAACTGCTAAGTAGTTAGTAATCGCAATATTGCGAATACATCGGTCGCAATTTTAAGAAGCTAAGATTCACTCCCAGTAGGCGGCGGCTTAGCGTGTGTAACTCTGCTAAATTCGCCTTGCGACCGATCAACTCGGAATGAGGGCCCATGTGCACTGCAGGGGAGGCAGATTTAACATGTGCAGAGAGAGTTAGACTTGAGTGTGGTGTGTTCAATCTGCAATCTAATTTGCAGTGTACAAATAAAGCAGCCAGTATTTACCCTGCACAGAAATAAAATAAACCACCCAAATCTAACTCTTTCTGCACATGTTATATCTGCCTCCCCTGCAGTGCACATAGGTGGTCATTCCGAGTTGTTCGCTCAGTAATTTGTTTCGCATCGCAGCGATTTTTCGCTTAGTGCGCATGCGCAATGTCCACAGTGCGACTGCGCCAAGTAAATTTGCTATGCAGTTAGGTATTTTACTCACGGTTTTTTCTTCGTTCTGGTGATCGTAATGTGATTGACAGGAAGTGGGTGTTTCTGGGCGGAAACTGGCCGTTTTATGGGCGTGTGAGAAAAAACGCTACCGTTTCTGGGAAAAACGCGGGAGTGGCTGGAGAAACGGAGGAGTGTCTGGGCGAACGCTGGGTGTGTTTATGACGTCAAACCAGGAACGACAAGCACTGAACTGATCGCAGATGCCGAGTAAGTCTCGAGCTACTCAGAAACTGCACAGAGATGTCTTTTCGCTATATTGCGAATCTTTCGTTCGCAATTTTAAGAAGCTAAGATTCACTCCCAGTAGGCGGCGGCTTAGCGTGTGTAAAGCAGCTAAAAGCAGCTTGCGAGCGAACAACTCGGAATGAGGGCCATAGGCCCTCATTCCGAGTTGTTCGCTCGCAAGCTGCTTTTAGCAGCTTTGCACACGCTAAGCCGCCGCCTACTGGGAGTGAATCTTAGCATAGTAGAATTGCGAACGAAAGATTAGCAGAATTGCGAATAGAAACTTCTTAGCAGTTTCTGAGTAGCTCGAGACTTACTCTGCCACTGCGATCAGTTCAGTCAGTTTCGTTCCTGGTTTGACGTCACAAACACTCCCAGCGTTCACCCAGACACTCCCCCGTTTCTTCAGACACTCCCGCGTTTTCCCCAGAAACGGCAGCGTTTTTTCGCACACACCCACTTCCTGTCAATCACATTACGATCACTAGAACGAAGAAAAAACCTCGTAATGCCGTGAGTAAAATACCTAACTTAATAGCAAATTTACTTGGCGCAGTCGAACTGCGGACATTGCGCATGCGCATTAGCGACTAATCGCTCCGTTGCGAAAAAAAAATAATGAGCGAACAACTCGGAATGACCACCATGGTTTTGCCCAACTGCTAACAAAAAATTCCTGCTGCGATCAACTTGGAATTACCCCATGTGTCATTTAGTCCCCTCTCTCTCTCTCTCTCTCTGAATCCTGTTTTTTACCTTAGTCTCTCAATCTCTCAGCTCCCTTTTCCATATTTTCCAGTCCACCCTGTCTACTCTCCACCTCTCTCTCTGAGCTCCTTCTAAAGGGCCTTACACACCCGCCGACCCGCCGCCGAGCTGCCCGACGGCGGATACGGCCGACGAGCGACCCGGCGGCGGGGGGGCAGTGACGGGGGGAGTGAAGTTTCTTCACTCCCCCCGTCACCCGGCTGCATTGAAGTGCAGGCAAATATGGACGAGATCGTCCATATTGGCCTGCATGCACAGCCGACGGGAGACCAGCGATGAACGAGCGCGGGGCCGCGCATCGTTCATCGCTGGAGCCTCCACACTGAAAGATATGAACGAGTTCTCGTTCATTTATGAACGAGATCGTTCATATCTTTCAAAAAATCGGCCAGTGTGTAGGGCCTATAAGTTACTCCATAGTTCTCTAACGTCCTAGAGGATACTGGGGTCCACAATAGTGGGGTCCACTAGGAATCATGGGCACTTTCAGAAACTGATAGTGTGGGCTGGCTCCTCCCTCTATGCCCCTCCTACCAAACTCAGTTTAGATGATGCTTTGACAGTGCCACGGACACCACTGCGTTCCTGCAGACCCTCCACTTGCCGCTGTGTCCCCGGCCCCCCTGCGGCTGTAGGATGTGCCGTTCATGGTGCGGGCTGCCCGTGCGGCTGAAGCGAAGTGCGAGTCGCTGGATGTGGCAGGGTCAGGAGCGTTTTTCCTCTCGGGTCACTTTCAGCTGCAACTCTGCAGGTGCCCAGACTTTCCCACTGCTGGAAGCACTGGACGCCCGGGCTGTATCAGTGCACTACCCTGCCGGCCTCTGCCCCGTGAGCACAGTGGCGCTGCTACTGGAGAAGGGAGGTCTTGTTTCTGTCTGGCCAAGCAGGCAGTGGTCGCTGCCTACCTCAACATCGGTACAGTCTGTAGCGGGTCCCTGAAGCATTGCCTCATCACCAACCCAGGTCTGTCTCCTGTATGTATCATGTACGTGTGTGTGATGTATTTATCATGTATGTATCATCTTGTATTACTGTATAAGTACACTGACATACATGCACTTACATCTATACATACACGCACTGACACCTGTACATACACAACATACACACACTGACACCTATAAATACACGAACACCTGTACATACACTGACATACACATGCTGACACCTGTACATACACCGACACACACACACAGTCACCTGTGCGTACACCGACACACACACGCTGTCACCTGTGCGTACACCGACACACGCTGACACCTGTGCGTACACCGACACACACACACTGACACCTGTGCGTACACCGACACACACGCTGACAACCGTGCGTACACCGACACACACACTGACACCTCTGCGTACACCGACACACACACACATGCTGACACCTGTGCGTACACTGACACCTGTGCGTACACCGACACACACACATGCTGGCACCTTTGTGTACACCGACACACAAACACTGTCACCTGTGCGTACATCGACACACACACGCTGTCACCTGTGCATACACCGACACACACACGCTGTCACCTGTGCATACACCGACATACAGACGCTGACAACTATACATATACCGACATACACACACTGACACCTATAAATACACGAACACCTGTACATACACCGACATACACACGCTGACACCTGTACATACACCAACACACACTGTCACCTGTGCGTACACCAACACACACACGCTGTCACCTGTGCGTACATTGGCACACAAACGTTGACACCCGTGTGTACACTGACACACACGCTGACACCCGTACGTACACCGACTCACACGCGCTGACACCCGTGTGTACACCGTCACACACGCTGACACCCGTACGTACACCGACACACACACACGCTGACACCCGTGCGTACACCGACACAAACACTCTGACACCTGTGCATACACCGACACACACACACGCTGACACCTGTGAAGTTCACCGACACACGTTGAGACATGTGCGTACACCGACACACACACGCTGACACCTGTGCGTACACCAACACACACATGCTTTGACACCTGTGCGTACACCAACACACACATGCTTTGACACCTGTGCGTACACCGACACACACACGCTGACACCTGTGCGTACACCGACACACACATGCTGACACCTGTGTGTACACCGACACACACATGCTGACACCTATGCATACACCGACATACACACGCAGACACCAGTGCGTACACCGACACACACACTGTGACACCTGCGCGTACACCGACACAGACACACACACGCTGACATCTGTGCATACACAGACACACACGCTGACACCTGTGCATAGACCGACACACACACTGACACCTGTACATACACCAACACACACACGCTGACAACTGTGCGTACACCGGCACACACGCTGACACCTATGCGTACACCGACACCCACACGCTGACACCTGTGCATACACCGACACACACACGCTGACACCTGTGCGTACACCAACAAACACACGCGGACACCCGTGCGTACACCGACAAACACACTCTGACACCTGCGCGTACACCGGCACACACACACGCTGACATCTGTGCGTACGCAGACACACACGCTGACACATGTGCGTACACCGACACACACAAACACGCTGACATCTGTGCGTACACTGACAGACACATGCTGACACCTGTGCGTACACCAACACACACTGACACCTGTGCACACACCGAAACACACACACACACACACACTGACACCTGTGCGTTCACCGACACACACACACATACACGCTGACACCTGTGCATACACTGAAACACACACACACACACACGCTGACACCCGTGTATACACCGACACACACACACGCTGACACCTGTGCGTACACTGACACACACACACACGCGCTGACACCTGTGCGTACACGGACACACACGCTAACACCTGTACGTACACCGACACACGCTAACACCTGTGCGTACACCGACACACACACGCTGGCACCTGTGCGTACACCGACACACACATGCTGGCACCTGTCCGTACACCTACACACACACACACACACACACACGCTGACACCTGTGCGTACAATGAAACACACACACGCTGACACCTGTGCATAAACCGACACACACACACACGCTGACACCTGTGCGTACACCGACACACACACACGCTGACACCTATGCGTACACCGTGCCCACAAACGCTGACTCCTGTGCGTACACCGACACACACGCTGACATCTGTGCATACACCGACACACACACACGCTGACACCTATGCGTACACCGTGCCCACACACGCTGACTCCTGTGCGTACACCGACACACACGCTGACATCTGTGCATACACCGACACACACACACGCTGACACCTGTGCGTACACCGTCATACATACATGTACACACGCGACACCTGACGCACATATATAGGGACCGCATCAGGCACGCACACATACACACGCAGCATCCAGGGGCAAACACAGGATTTACTTGGGGGGGGTCCCGTGTTTTATATATGTATGTGTGTGTGTGTGTGTGTATATGTATATATATATATATATATATATATATATGTGTGTGTATATATATATGTGTGTGTAGAAAGTATTCGGCACTCACAGTAATGACAAATATCACCTCACCGAGTGCCCTCCAAGCTTGATAGCAATGCAGATACAGGTAATGGCGGCACGCTCAGATTTCTTCAATGCAGTAACTGAGATCACTCGGTTCTGCTTTAGCTTAACGTTTCGGTTTTATTCAACCGTCATCAGAATATGTATCTTCTGATGACGGTTGATCAAAACCGAAACGTTAAGCTAAAGCAGAACCGAGTGATCTCAGTTACTGCATTGAAGAAATCCGAGAGTGCCGCCGTTACCTGTATCTATCTATACAGGTTGAGTATCCCATATCCATATATTCCGAAATACGTAATATTCCGAAATACGGACTTTTTTGAGTGAGAGTGAGATAGTGAAACCTTTGTTTTTTGATGTCTCAATGTACACAAACTTTGTTTAATACACAAAGTTATTAAAAAATATTGTATTAAATGACCTTCAGGCTGTGTGTATAAGGTGTATATGAAACATAAATGAATTGTGTGAATGTAGACACACTTTGTTTAATGCACAAAGTTATAAAAAATATTGGCTAAAATGACCTTCAGGCTGTGTGTATAAGGTGTATATGTAACATAAATGCATTCTGTGCTTAGATGTAGGTCCCATCACCATGATATCTCATTATGGGATGCAATTATTCCAAAATACGGAAAAATCCCATATCCAAAATACCTCTGGTCCCAAGCATTTTGGATAAGGGAGACTCAACCTGTATATATATATATATATATATATATATATATATATATATATACACACACACACCGTTCTTTGCACAGGAATTTCTGATTTTCACGGTTGTACATATAAATTAGTGTTAATAATTTGGTAAATCTATAGAGCTGCAAATTTGAGACATGTTAATGTAAGTAATATTAATCCATAGTTCTTGGCGTTACCCGAGGAGCACCCGTAGCAGATGCGGTAAAAAGTGACAGGACCATTTTTGTGGTTTATTAAATTCTACACACTGGAGGTGCAATCTAAATTTTGATCCTATGGTCCATTTGGGCGTTATCGTTCACGCAACGCAAGCCACGCATCAGTAATGATGTCATCATGTCACCCCCTTTTCATCCCCATAGAGGGTTTATTAAAAATAGGATTTTGGTTACCTACCGGTAAATCCTTTTCTCGTAGTCCGTAGAGGATGCTGGGGTCCACATTAGTACCATGGGATATAGACGGGTCTACCAGGTGCCATTGGCACTTTAAGAGTTTGAGAGTGTGGACTGGCTCCTCCCTCTATGCCCCTCCTACCAGACTCAGTCTAGAAACTGTGCCCGAGGAGATGGACATCTTCGAGAGAAGGATTTAACACAGATAGTGTCGAGATTCATAAAAGCTCACACATACAAGGCACATCAAGCTAACTAGCTTGAAACACTCAGCAACTGCTGAAACATTACTTACCAAGTAACAATGCAGTATATAACTAAACCAAAGAAGTACTGAACCAGATAACGGGTGCAGGAAAACGAAGCGCTGGGCGGGCGCCCAGCATCCTCTACTGACTACAAGAAAAGGAAAAATCCTATTTTCTCTTATGTCCTAGAGGATGCTGGGGTCCACATTAGTACCATGGGGATGTACCAAAGCTCCCAGAACGGATGGGAGAGCGCGGAGGTTCCTGCAGAACTGATTGACTGAACTTCAGATCATCAGACGCCAAACTTGCAAATCTTTGCAAACGTGTAGACCCAGACCAAGTTGCAGCTAGGCTAAGTTGCAATGCCGAGAAAACCCTGGGCAGCCGCCCAGGAAGACCCCACCTTACAAGTAGAGTGGGCCTTACAGATTTTGGACACGGCAATCCTGCCGTAGAATAAGCATGCTGGATAGTGAACCTAATCCAGCGAGAGATCGTCTGCTTAGAAGCAGGACACCCAATTTTCTTGGGATCATATAGGACAAACAAAGAGTCCGACTTTCTGTGACGAGAAGTTCTCTTCACATATATCCTCAGAGCCCTCACAACATCCAAGGACTTGATGTAATTGAGGAGTCAGTAGTCACTGGCACCAAAATAGGTTGGTTGATATTAAATGCTGGCACAACCCTCGGAAGAAACTGCTGACGTATCCGGAGCTCAGCTCTATCTTCGTGGAAGATCAAGTAAGGGCTTTTACAGGATAAAGCCCCCAATTCGGACACACGTCTAGCAGAAGCTAAGGCCAACAACTTGACAGCCTTCCATGTAAGAAATTTGACCTCAACCTCCTGTAGAGGCTTGAACCAATCCGACTGGGGGAACTGCAACACCACGTTAAGGTACCAAGGCGCCGTAGGCGGTACAAAGGGAGGTTGGATGTGCAGAACTCCCTTCAAAAAGGTCTGAACCTCAGGGAGGGCAGCCAATTGTTTCTGGAAGAAAATGGATAGGGCCACAATCTGGACCTTCGCAGATCCCAACCTCAGGCCCATATCCACACCTGCTTGCAGGAAGAGGAGAAAACGTCCGAGTTGAAACTCCACCGTAGGAAACTTCTTGGATTCACACCAAGAGACATATTTCTTACAAATACGATGGTAATGTTTAGACATTACCCCTTTCCTAGCCTGTATCAGGGTAGGAATGACCTTCTTCGGAATGTCCTTTCGAGCAAGTATCAGGCGCTCAACCTCCATGCCATCAAACGTAGCCGCTGTAAGTCTTGACAGGCGAACGTCCCCTGCTGCAGCAGGTCCTCCCAAAGAGGAAGAGGCCTCAGGTCTTCCTGCAAGAGATTCAGAAGGTCCGCGTACCAAGCCCTCCTTGGCCAGTGTGGAGCAATGAGGATCGCTTGAACTCTTGTTCTCCTTACGCGCTGTAGAACTCTTGGAATGAGTGGGAGTGGTGGAAACATGTACACCGACTGGAACACCCACGAAGACACCAGGGCGTCCACTGCCACTGCCTGTGGGTCCCTCGACCAGGAACAATAGCGTTGAAGCTTCTTGTTGAGACGAGAGGCCATCATGTCTATTTGGGGTAATCCCCAAAGGTCTGTTATTTCCTTGAACACCTCCGGATGGACACCCCACTTCCCCGGATGGAGATCGTGTCTGCTGAGGAAGTCTGCTTCCCAGTTGTCTACTCCCAGAATGAAGATTATAGAGAGCGCCAACGCGTGTTTTTCCGCCCAGAGGATGATTCTTGTCACCTCTGACATTGCAGCTCTCCTCTTAGTTCTACCCTGTCGGTTTATGTAAGCCACTGTCGTTACATTGTCCGACTGTACTTGAATGGCCCGATTTATTAGAAGATGGGCCGCCTGAAAAAGATCGTTGTAGATGGCTCTTAGTTCCAGAATGTTGATGGGCAGGCCGGCTTCCAGACTTGACCACCTTCCTTGGAAAGTAACTCTGTGAGTGACTGCTCCCCAGCCCCGAAGGCTCGCACCCGTGGTTAGAAGGACCCATTCCTGAATCCCGAACCTGCGACATTCCAGAAGGTAAGGTAATTGTAGCCACCAGAGGAGTGAAATCCTGGCCTATGGCGACAGACGTATTCTCTGGTGCATGAGATGAGATCCTGACCACTTGTCCAGGAGATCCAGTTGGAAGGCCCGAGCGTGGAACCTCCCGTACTGGAGAGCCTCGTAAGAGGCCACCATCTTCCCCAACAGACGAATGCATTGATGAACCGACACCCGGGCTGGCTTCAGGGCAACCCCGGCCCATTGTTTGTATCACCAACGCCTTTTCCTGCGGAAAAAACACCCTCTGCACTTCTGTGTCTAGGATAATTCCCAGAAAGGACAACCTCTGGGTTGGTTCCAAATGTGACTTTGGAAGGTTCAGAATCCAACCGTGGATCTTGAGGAGGCCGGTTGTGAGAACAATGGACTGCAGCAGCTTCTCCTTGGACGATGCCTTTATCAGCAGATCGTCCAGATATGGAATGATGTTTACCCCTTGTTTGTGGAGGTGAACCGTCATCTCTGCCATCACCTTGGTAAACACCCTCGGTGCTGTGGAGAGGCCGAATGGCAGGGCCTGGTACTGGAAATGACAGTCCAGTAATGCGAAATGGAGATAAGCCTGATGCGGCAGCCAGATCGGAATGTGGAGGTTCGCATCCTTGATATCCAGGGATACCAGGAATTCCCCCTCTTCCAGACCTGATATCATCACCCTGAGAGACTCCATTTTGAACTTGAACTCCCTTAGAAAAGGGTTCAATGATGTTAGGTTGAAAATGGGCCTGACCGAACCAACTGGTTTCGCTACCACGAAAAGGTTCGAATAGTAACCTGTGGTTTCCGAATGAGAAGTGGCACAATGACCTGTACCTCCACCAACTTTTGGACAGCTTCTTGTAGGACAGTGCTGTCTGCCAGCAGAGCTGGTAAGCCTGATTTGAAAAAACGATGAGGAGGGAGACTTTGAAATTCCAGCTTGTATCCCTGGGATACAAAATCTATCACCCAGGGAACCGGGCCCGACGATACCCAGACGTGACTGAATTGTCTGAGTCTCGCACCGACTGGCCCCACCTCCAGGCCGCGCGGTCCACCGTCATGCGGAGGACTTTGGCGTACCTGAAGCAGGCTTTTGTTCCTGGGAACCTGCAGCGACAGGTTTCTTGGACTTAACTCGCCCTCCCCTAAAGAAGGTATTGGACGGTCTGGCCTTTCTAGGCTTGTTAGGCCGAAAGGACTGTGTTGCTGATGAAGAGAAGGATTCCTTTGGAGCAGGTGCAGCTGAGGGAAGAAACGGCGACTTACCTGCTGTAGACGTGGATATCCACGTCTAAAGCTTCCCCAAAGAGAGCCTGACCTGTATAGGGTAGGGACTCCACACTCTTTCTGGATTCCGTGTCCGCCGACCACTGGCGCAGCCACAGTCCCCGACGAGCTGAAACAGACATGGAAGAGATTCCCGCAGCCATGGAACCCAGGTCTTTCATGGATTCTACCATAAAACCTGCTGAATCATGTATATTGCGTAGAAATAATTCAACATCACCCTTATCAATCGTATCCAAATCCTCTAGTAAGGTAGCCGACCACTTTACTATCGCCTTTGCAATCCATGCACTAGCAATATTGGGACGTAATATGACCCCTGCAGCAGTGTACATTGATTTAAGTGTGCTATCAATTTTTCGATCAGCCGGCTCCTTTAAGGCGGTAGATCCTGGAACAGGTAAACCCACCTTCTTAGAGAGTCTGGACATAGATGCGTTAACAATATGCAGGTTTTCCCATTTTTTCCTATCCTCCTCAGGGAATGGAAACGCCACCCGGACCCTTTCAGGGATCTGGAATTTTTTATCAGGGTTTTCCCATGCTTTCTCAAATATAGCATTCTATTCCTTTGACGCAGGGAAGGTTAGCGAGGCTTTCTTATTTTCAGTGAAAAAAGCCTCCTCAACCTGCTCAGGTGTGGTATCATTAATATGTAACACATCCCTGATAGCCTCTATCATCAATTGCACCCCCTTTGCAAGAGATGCAGACCCCCGCAACACATCCCCGACACCATCTGTGGTGTTAGAATCGGTATCTGTGTCATCCTGCGTGACATGCACAAGCGCACGTTTGTGGGGGCATATAGCGGAGCGTCCCGAGGTACCAGAATCGGGCCATACTGCCATAGAGTTCTGTAATACATGGATTGCAGATTCACTACTTGCAATCCTGTCAGAAATCTGAGAAATCCAAGATTTGATACAGGAAAACCACTCAGGCTCCCTTGCTGGTATCTGTGCTAAACCAGTGCTATCCTGATTACATGGAATGGGATCATCCTGGGAAGACAAATCCTATGCAGCATATGACACAGTGTTCCTGGACATAACTAAAGGAGACCACCAAACACTCCACACACACACAGGGGAGGGCAGACAGAGTTTCTCCCCCCCCCCCCCCTCCCCCAAGAATGACAAGAGGCACAGAGCTTGGAGCCAACCCACACACAGCGCTTTTATACCAAAGGAAGACTCCTTTTCAGCGCTGACTGTGTACCTTAATAGGATACATAGTCGTATTGCAGCCTCCCCCCCCCCCCCCCCCTACTACAACCCCCTGGTACCATTTGTAGACAGCTGGAGTTGCTGTGGAGGGACCTGATTTTCCTTGTCAGCTCTGTTCAGGCAGGAAAATGGCACTGAACAATGCTGGGTCCGCTCTGAGGAGAAGCTCCGACCCCAAAATGGCGCTGTCTTTCCGCTCTTCATGAGATTATACTGACCTGAGGATTAAGTGCTGCCCGAGATCTGGGGACCCCGACAGGCTTCTGGACAAATGTAGGGTGTAATGCTGGCTCAGGGCTCCCCTCATAGCGCCACACCATGTACCGCTGAGCCATCACCGGAGCGCAGTTAATACTGCGCTCCTACCCTGATGCCGCCATCTTCACACTGACCCCCCGCTTGCTAGGGGAGTCGGTGTCTCACTCTCCACCGATTCTTCAGCTCTGCAAGGGGGTGGCGGCATGCTACTGGGGCAAGCGGTCCCCTGTGGCGGGAAATGATCAGAACCCTCTGGAGCTCAGTGTCCAGTCAGCAGAGACAGTGGATCAGACCACGCAGGGCAGCCACTGCTTCCTCCCTCAGTCCCTCGCTGCAGGGAGGCTGTTGCCAGCAGCCTCCCTGTAAAATAATAAACTCTGAAAAAACTTTTTTCCCGGAAAACTCTGGAGAGCTTCCCTAGCTGTGACCGGCTCCTCCGGGCACATTTTCTAAACTGAGTCTGGTAAGAGGGGCATAGAGGGAGGAGCCAGCCCACACTCTCAAACTCTTAAAGTGCCAATGGCTCCTGGTGAACTCGACTGCCCCATGGTACTAATGTGGACCCCAGCATCCTCTAGGACGTAAGAGAGATTTTAGTTATGAAGAATACCTACTGTATGTTACATTTCAGCTTTCTTACATATTGGGAAGTAGCGAGGCCAATCCAGGTATCGTGATCCTGTGATTCTGGCCCAAAAATGCCGGGATTTGAATCCTGGGATTGGAGCCTCCAATCCTGGGATTCACGAGATTGCATTGCACAAGCGCACTTTTGCCGGGCAGCGCTGAGCACTATAGCACAGTACTGCCCAGCTGTACGGCCTCGGAGGCAGCGCGTTGTTAGATGAGGCATGCAGCATGAATACACACACAGACCGCGCCGGCTGCATTGCAAATGTCCCTCCGGCCGCCAGCCAGTCGGAGCTTGCAGACTGACAGCTAATCAGGGAAGCGGCCTCAGCAGCGGCTCCTGATTGGCTGCTGGACTGCCCGTTCTGACTGGCTAGTGGCCAGCGCTACATATGAAATGCTGCCGATGCGGTCAGTGTGTGTTCATGCATAACACACATGGACTATCTGGGGAGGTACCAACAGGCAGAACTGGATTAAATAGTAAGTTTTGCGTTTTGCTGCATAAACCCACCCTCCCTCGCTGTTCCGAGTCCATACATCCTCCCTACCGCGCTGCTCCCTACCTCTTCCCTGCTGTCTACTAGAGATGAGCGGGTTCGGTTTCTCTGAATCCGAACCCGCCAGAACTTCATGTTTTTTTTCACGGGTCCGAGCGACTCGGATCTTCCCGCCTTGCTCGGTTAACCCGAGCGCGCCCGAACGTCATCATGACGCTGTCGGATTCTCGCGAGGCTCGGATTCTATCGCGAGACTCGGATTCTATATAAGGAGCCGCGCGTCGCCGCCATTTTCACACGTGCATTGAGATTGATAGGGAGAGGACGTGGCTGGCGTCCTCTCCATTTAGATTATAAGAGACTGAGAGAGATTTACTGGAGCTGACTAGGAGGAGTACTGTTACTGTAGAAGTGTAGAGACTGAGTGGAGAGAGTTTACTAGTGAGGACAGTGCAGTTTACTTTAATCCGTTCTCTGCCTGAAAAAAGCGATACACAGCACACAGTGACTCAGTCACATACCATATCTGTGTGCACTGCTCAGGCTCAGGCCAGTGTGCTGCATCATCTATTATCTATATATAATATTATATATATCTGTCTGACTGCTCAGCTCACACAGCTTATAATTGTGGGGGAGACTGGGGAGCACTACTGCAGTGCCAGTTATAGGTTATAGCAGGAGCCAGGAGTACATAATATATTATATAGTGAGTGACCACCAGACACACAGTGCAGTTTATTTAATATATCCGTTCTCTGCCTGAAAAAAGCGATACACACAGTGACTCAGTCAGTCACATACCATATCTGTGTGCACTGCTCAGGCTCAGGCCAGTGTGCTGCATCATCTATTATCTATATATAATATTATATATATCTGTCTGACTGCTCAGCTCACACAGCTTATAATTGTGGGGGAGACTGGGGAGCACTACTGCAGTGCCAGTTATAGGTTATAGCAGGAGCCAGGAGTACATAATATATTATATAGTGAGTGACCACCAGACACACAGTGCAGTTTATTTAATATATCCGTTCTCTGCCTGAAAAAAGCGATACACACAGTGACTCAGTCAGTCACATACCATATCTGTGTGCACTGCTCAGGCTCAGGCCAGTGTGCTGCATCATCTATTATCTATATATAATATTATATATATCTGTCTGACTGCTCAGCTCACACAGCTTATAATTGTGGGGGAGACTGGGGAGCACTACTGCAGTGCCAGTTATAGGTTATAGCAGGAGCCAGGAGTACATAATATATTATATAGTGAGTGACCACCAGACACACAGTGCAGTTTATTTAATATATCCGTTCTCTGCCTGAAAAAAGCGATACACACAGTGACTCAGTCAGTCACATACCATATCTGTGTGCACTGCTCAGGCTCAGGCCAGTGTGCTGCATCATCTATATATATTATATATCTGTCTGACTGCTCAGCTCACACAGCTTATAATTGTGGGGGAGACTGGGGAGCACTACTGCAGTGCCAGTTATAGGTTATAGCAGGAGCCAGGAGTACATAATATATTATATAGTGAGTGACCACCAGACACACAGTGCAGTTTATTTAATATATCCGTTCTCTGCCTGAAAAAAGCGATACACACAGTGACTCAGTCAGTCACATACCATATCTGTGTGCACTGCTCAGGCTCAGGCCAGTGTGCTGCATCATCTATATATATTATATATCTGTCTGACTGCTCAGCTCACACAGCTTATAATTGTGGGGGAGACTGGGGAGCACTACTGCAGTGCCAGTTATAGGTTATAGCAGGAGCCAGGAGTACATATTATATTAAAATTAAACAGTGCACACTTTTGCTGCAGGAGTGCCACTGCCAGTGTGACTGACCAGTGACCTGACCACACTGACCACCAGTATAGTTAGTAGTATACTTATATTGTGATTGCCTGAAAAAGTTAAACACTCGTCGTGTGACTTCACTTGTGTGTTTTTTTTTTTTTTATTCTATAAAAATAAAACTCATTCTGCTGACAGACAGTGTCCAGCAGGTCCGTCATTATATAATATATACCTGTCCGGCTGCAGTAGTGATATATATATATTTTTTATATCATTTATCATCCAGTCGCAGCAGACACAGTACGGTAGTTCACGGCTGTGGCTACCTCTGTGTCTCTGCACTCGGCAGGCAGTCCGTCCATAATTGTAATACCACCTAACCGTGGATTTTTTTCATTCTTCTTTATACATACATAGTTACATAGACATCTTCTCTTTATCAACCAGTCTATATTAGCTGCAGACACAGTACAGTACGGTAGTTCACGGCTGTGGCTACCTCTGTGTCTGCACTCGGCAGGCAGTCCGTCCATAATTGTATACCACCTAACCGTGGATTTTTTTCAGTCTTCTTTATACATACATAGTTACATAGACATCTTCTCTTTATCAACCAGTCTATATTAGCTGCAGACACAGTACAGTACGGTAGTTCACGGCTGTGGCTACCTCTGTGTCTGCAGTCGGCAGGCAGTCCATAATTGTATACTAGTATCCATCTCCATTGTTTACCTGAGGTGCCTTTTAGTTGTGCCTATTAAAATATGGAGAACAAAAATGTTGAGGTTCCAAAATTAGGGAAAGATCAAGATCCACTTCCACCTCGTGCTGAAGCTGCTGCCACTAGTCATTGCCGAGACGATGAAATGCCAGCAACGTCGTCTGCCAAGGCCGATGCCCAATGTCATAGTACAGAGCATGTCAAATCCAAAACACCAAATATCAGAAAAAAAAGGACTCCAAAACCTAAAATAAAATTGTCGGAGAAGCGTAAACTTGCCAATATGCCATTTACCACACGGAGTGGCAAGGAACGGCTGAGGCCCTGGCCTATGTTCATGGCTAGTGGTTCAGCTTCACATGAGGATGGAAGCACTCAGCCTCTCGCTAGAAAAATGAAAAGACTCAAGCTGGCAAAAGCAGCACAGCAAAGAACTGTGCATTCTTCGAAATCCCAAATCCACAAGGAGAGTCCAATTGTGTCGGTTGCGATGCCTGACCTTCCCAACACTGGACGTGAAGAGCATGCGCCTTCCACCATTTGCACGCCCCCTGCAAGTGCTGGAAGGAGCACCCGCAGTCCAGTTCCTGATAGTCAGATTGAAGATGTCAGTGTTGAAGTACACCAGGATGAGGAGGATATGGGTGTTGCTGGCGCTGGGGAGGAAATTGACCAGGAGGATTCTGATGGTGAGGTGGTTTGTTTAAGTCAGGCACCCGGGGAGACACCTGTTGTCCGTGGGAGGAATATGGCCGTTGACATGCCAGGTGAAAATACCAAAAAAATCAGCTCTTCGGTGTGGAGGTATTTCACCAGAAATGCGGACAACAGGTGTCAAGCCGTGTGTTCCCTTTGTCAAGCTGTAATAAGTAGGGGTAAGGACGTTAACCACCTCGGAACATCCTCCCTTATACGTCACCTGCAGCGCATTCATAATAAGTCAGTGACAAGTTCAAAAACTTTGGGTGACAGCGGAAGCAGTCCACTGACCAGTAAATCCCTTCCTCTTGTAACCAAGCTCACGCAAACCACCCCACCAACTCCCTCAGTGTCAATTTCCTCCTTCCCCAGGAATGCCAATAGTCCTGCAGGCCATGTCACTGGCAATTCTGACGAGTCCTCTCCTGCCTGGGATTCCTCCGATGCATCCTTGCGTGTAACGCCTACTGCTGCTGGCGCTGCTGTTGTTGCCGCTGGGAGTCGATGGTCATCCCAGAGGGGAAGTCGTAAGCCCACTTGTACTACTTCCAGTAAGCAATTGACTGTTCAACAGTCCTTTGCGAGGAAGATGAAATATCACAGCAGTCATCCTACTGCAAAGCGGATAACTGAGGCCTTGACAACTATGTTGGTGTTAGACGTGCGTCCGGTATCCGCCGTTAGTTCACAGGGAACTAGACAATTTATTGAGGCAGTGTGCCCCCGTTACCAAATACCATCTAGGTTCCACTTCTCTAGGCAGGCGATACCGAGAATGTACACGGACGTCAGAAAAAGACTCACCAGTGTCCTAAAAAATGCAGTTGTACCCAATGTCCACTTAACCACGGACATGTGGACAAGTGGAGCAGGGCAGGGTCAGGACTATATGACTGTGACAGCCCACTGGGTAGATGTATGGACTCCCGCCGCAAGAACAGCAGCGGCGGCACCAGTAGCAGCATCTCGCAAACGCCAACTCTTTCCTAGGCAGGCTACGCTTTGTATCACCGCTTTCCAGAATACGCACACAGCTGAAAACCTCTTACGGCAACTGAGGAAGATCATCGCGGAATGGCTTACCCCAATTGGACTCTCCTGTGGATTTGTGGCATCGGACAACGCCAGCAATATTGTGTGTGCATTAAATATGGGCAAATTCCAGCACGTCCCATGTTTTGCACATACCTTGAATTTGGTGGTGCAGAATTTTTTAAAAAACGACAGGGGCGTGCAAGAGATGCTGTCGGTGGCCAGAAAAATTGCGGGACACTTTCGGCGTACAGGCACCACGTACAGAAGACTGGAGCACCACCAAAAACTACTGAACCTGCCCTGCCATCATCTGAAGCAAGAAGTGGTAACGAGGTGGAATTCAACCCTCTATATGCTTCAGAGGTTGGAGGAGCAGCAAAAGGCCATTCAAGCCTATACAATTGAGCACGATATAGGAGGTGGAATGCACCTGTCTCAAGTGCAGTGGAGAATGATTTCAACGTTGTGCAAGGTTCTGATGCCCTTTGAACTTGCCACACGTGAAGTCAGTTCAGACACTGCCAGCCTGAGTCAGGTCATTCCCCTCATCAGGCTTTTGCAGAAGAAGCTGGAGGCATTGAAGAAGGAGCTAAAAGGGAGCGATTCCGCTAGGCATGTGGGACTTGTGGATGCAGCCCTTAATTCGCTTAACAAGGATTCACGGGTGGTCAATCTGTTGAAATCAGAGCACTACATTTTGGCCACCGTGCTCGATCCTAGATTTAAAGCCTACCTTGGATCTCTCTTTCCGGCAGACACAAGTCTGCTGGGGTTGAAAGACCTGCTGGTGACAAAATTGTCAAGTCAAGCGGAACGCGACCTGTCAACATCTCCTCCTTCACATTCTCCCGCAACTGGGGGTGCGAGGAAAAGGCTCAGAATTCCGAGCCCACCCGCTGGCGGTGATGCAGGGCAGTCTGGAGCGACTGCTGATGCTGACATCTGGTCCGGACTGAAGGACCTGACAACGATTACGGACATGTCGTCTACTGTCACTGCATATGATTCTCTCAACATTGATAGAATGGTGGAGGATTATATGAGTGACCGCATCCAAGTAGGCACGTCACACAGTCCGTACTTATACTGGCAGGAAAAAGAGGCAATTTGGAGGCCCTTGCACAAACTGGCTTTATTCTACCTAAGTTGCCCTCCCACAAGTGTGTACTCCGAAAGAGTGTTTAGTGCCGCCGCTCACCTTGTCAGCAATCGGCGTACGAGGTTACATCCAGAAAATGTGGAGAAGATGATGTTCATTAAAATGAATTATAATCAATTCCTCCGCGGAGACATTGACCAGCAGCAATTGCCTCCACAAAGTACACAGGGAGCTGAGATGGTGGATTCCAGTGGGGACGAATTGATAATCTGTGAGGAGGGGGATGTACACGGTGATATATCGGAGGGTGAAGATGAGGTGGACATCTTGCCTCTGTAGAGCCAGTTTGTGCAAGGAGAGATTAATTGCTTCTTTTTTGGGGGGGGTCCAAACCAACCCGTCATATCAGTCACAGTCGTGTGGCAGACCCTGTCACTGAAATGATGGGTTGGTTAAAGTGTGCATGTCCTGTTTTGTTTATACAACATAAGGGTGGGTGGGAGGGCCCAAGGACAATTCCATCTTGCACCTCTTTTTTCTTTTCTTTTTCTTTGCATCATGCGCTGATTGGGGAGGGTGTTTTTTGGAAGGGACATCCTGCGTGACACTGCAGTGCCACTCCTAGATGGGCCCGGTGTTTGTGTCGGCCACTAGGGTCGCTAATCTTACTCACACAGTTACCTCATTGCGCCTCTTTTTTTCTTTGCGTCATGTGCTGTTTGGGGAGGGTTTTTTGGAAGGGACATCCTGCGTGACACTGCAGTGCCACTCCTAGATGGGCCCGGTGTTTGTGTCGGCCACTAGGGTCGCTAATCTTACTCACACAGCTACCTCATTGCGCCTCTTTTTTTCTTTGCGTCATGTGCTGTTTGGGGAGGGTTTTTTGGAAGGGCCATCCTGCGTGACACTGCAGTGCCACTCCTAGATGGGCCCGGTGTTTGTGTCGGCCACTAGGGTCGCTAATCTTACTCACACAGCTACCTCATTGCGCCTCTTTTTTTCTTTGCGTCATGTGCTGTTTGGGGAGGGTTTTTTGGAAGGGACATCCTGCGTGACACTGCAGTGCCACTCCTAGATGGGCCCGGTGTTTGTGTCGGCCACTAGGGTCGCTTATCTTACTCACACAGCGACCTCGGTGCAAATTTTAGGACTAAAAATAATATTGTGAGGTGTGAGGTATTCAGAATAGACTGAAAATGAGTGTAAATTATGGTTTTTGAGGTTAATAATACTTTGGGATCAAAATGACCCCCAAATTCTATGATTTAAGCTGTTTTTTAGTGTTTTTTGAAAAAAACACCCGAATCCAAAACACACCCGAATCCGACAAAAAAAATTCGGTGAGGTTTTGCCAAAACGCGTTCGAACCCAAAACACGGCCGCGGAACCGAACCCAAAACCAAAACACAAAACCCGAAAAATTTCAGGCGCTCATCTCTACTGTCTACACACACCCTCCTGCGCTGCTCCCTACGTCCTCCCTCCCCGGTCCCTACACCACCCATCCACGCTTCTCTCTACACCCTTTTTCTCTGCCTTCCACTTCCATTCTCCCTGCTCCTTACACGGATCCCTACTGTGATCCTGGGAATCCCGGGATTGAGCATTTTTCAATGAGAGAATCTGTGATGAGTTAGTCAGGAAGTGAGTGAGGACTTTCACATTTATAGATGTGTACACATGTGCATAGCATACTTACCGACATTCTGGCTGCTCTCTGAGAGAGCAGCCAGGTCGGCTCAGCAGGGGGGCAGGGGAGGGCTGTTGCGTGAGGAGGGGGTGGACCGGAGGTGGGTTGGGGGTGGGTCAGGGGCGGGGTTACAGCGGCACCTTCTTTAAACCACGCCTCCACTCTGTAATGCCGCGATCACCGGCACTGCACTGCAGGGGGCATGGCTATGATGACGCGATTCAGCAAGAAGTGTGTAAAGTGGGCGGACGGGCAGGGGGGACCCCTGAAATCGGGAGACTTGCCTGCTCTTCCGGTGGGCCAGGAACGTCACCCGATTTTCGGGAGCCTCCCGGCCATTCCGGGAGAGTAGGTAAGTATGGTGTTTAGCACGCACATGATTTCACAATAAAGAGTGCCGATAAAATGGATTGCATATGCATGCACACACTCACATACATACACATATATATTATAAGCGCTTATATTAAGGCTGAATTGAACAAACTGAATTCTCCCATAGGGAACTTCTCAGATGGGGGCATGGTGTTTGAGGGGCTACACCTCAAAAGTGATTGGACGTACCGAGCTGAAATTTGGCATGGACGCATAGAATCGTGACCCAAATGTCAGGGCAAAATAATAAAAAATTAGGATTTGGGAGTAACCTAAAGTTTCAACTGTCAGTTTTTTTTATGCAGCTTCCTGTTTTTTTAGGACCGTTTTCCCATGTTGTCTATGAGGAGATTTTTGGGAAGGCATAACTCAGGATAGAGGACAAATTAAGACTTGGGGTTTGTTTTATTAGATAGATCTTGTCCCAGTGTAGTGCCTTTTGGGGTTAAGGTTTTTCAGAAAGTTACAGTTTTTAATTTTTTTTTGTAAAATATGCCTCATTTTAAAGATAGGGCATTTCAATTTGTTGCGCCTGCGCAGTGGCTGCCAGCAGGGGGTATAATCAGACAGGCTTCAACTGAGAGCACAAACATGGCCGACCTCTCTCACTTAGGGGAATTGTTGCGAAGAGAGTAATTAGACCTGTGTATGTTAATAAATATGATTGGGGGGTGTATTAGGGCTGGGTGGGGGCTTCCTCAGAGGTGTAATAGGTCTGGCATCATCTGAATAAAAGGTTATTCAGTCAGTGCCCGCTGCGTGCGGGACCACTCAGTTTAAATGATGCCACTTAATTTATTCATTTTGTATCGGAATGCTACTTGGGAGAGGTAAGAAGAGAACCGAAGGATCACTGTCTGTCCTCATGGAGTTGACTGCTGCACACAGTTGGGGGCTGCTTCATAAAATCATGCCTGTATGTAAGAGTCTGCAGCCACTGTACACTGTGATAACCGGGACCCACAGCAGCAGCAGCATTGCTCTTTCCTCCTAGCTCCCAGTAGCAGCAGCCATAGCCATACCCTCCCCCAGTCCCTCCCTCCGCCGGCTCTCATCATTCACACCTCCCCGCCTCCCAGCTCTTCCCGTTGTTGTGTGGCCTGCACAACCTAGGTAGCAGCAGCTCTCTATTCTCCGGGATTCCCGGCTACAGTAACAGCAGCCGCAGCCATGCCCCCGCTGTCCCCCACTCCCTCCGCCGACTCTCATCATTCACACCTCCCCGCCTCCCAGCTCTTCCCGTTGTTGTGTGGCCTGCACAACCTCAGCAGCAGCTCTCTATTCTCCGGGATTCCCGGCTACAGTAACAGCAGCCGCAGCCATGCCCCCGCTCTCCCCCACTCCCTCCGCCGACTCTCATCATTCACACCTCCCCGCCTCCCAGCTCTTCCCGTTGTTGTATGGCCCGCACAACCTCAGCAGCAGCTCTCTATTCTCCGGGATTCCCAGCTACAGTAACAGCAGCCGCAGCCATGCCCCCACTCTCCCCCAATCCCTTCGCTGGCATTCACCATTCACACACCCCCTCCCAGCTATTCCCGTTGTTCTGTGGCCCACACCGGCACCCCCTCAGCAGCAGCTGCAGCAAACCCCCCCCCCCCCCCTCTCCTCTCCCCAGCTACTACTGTTGTTCTGTGGTCACCAACCCCCTCCACACGCCTCTACCCATTCTGCACCCACCAGATAAGTCTTAAATCAAGTGATCCCGCACTGGCTGTCACTCCTACCCCTTTATACTGGCAGAAGGCAACATAGGATGCAAGTGAGAGCCTAGACTGACTGTCGCCTGGCCAGCTCCACTGTGTGCAAACAATATCTAGAACCCTCGTCCCCCCCCCCCCAGCTCTCCACACCCTGCCCTTTCTCCCCCTGCTTTCCCGGTTCATCTGACCCCCTTCACTGTTCTGCCCCGCCCTCCTCCGCTGCGGAACGTGCTGACTGTTTTGAGGTATGGGATCTGTCAAACTACGCTGGCGGCTGTCCTGGGACAGCTGGCTGCATGGTTGCTGTTGGGGTAAAGACTCTGGTGTATGCTGCTCCTGTGCTGTCTGTGACCAGGTACCCTTTTTTTTTTTTTTAAGACACCTATGTCTATCAAAATATCTGTCTCTTTCTACATCTATCTCTATATCTGTCTGTCTATATAGCTCTATATCTCTCCATATCTGTCTGTCTATATCTCTTTATATATCTATGTCTATTTATCCATTTCCCCTCCCCCCCACACCGATTAGGTCTGCCAGCCCCTGCTCTGTTCACCTTCCCCAGTCACAGCTCCTTTCCAGCACTTCCAGTCCATGTTCCATTAAGCACTGTCAGCCACTACCACAGACCAGCGCCTCCTGCTCCTCCCAATCAGATCTGCCAGCCCCTGCTCTGATAACCTTCCCAAGCCAATTACCCCCTTCTTCCCGCCCCTCTCTGGTCTATCCCCCCTCCACCTGTCCCTCTCTGGTCTAATCCCCCCCTTCCTCCTGTCCCTCTCTGGTCTAATCCCGCCCCTCCTCACATCCCTCTCTGGTCTAATCCCCCCTCCTCTCATCCCTTTCTGGACAAATCTCCCCCATGTCCCTCTCTTGCCTAATCCCCACCTCTTCTCCTTTCCCACTTTGGCCCAACCCCCACACCTCCTCCTGTCCCTCTCTGCTCTAAACCCCCTCCTCCCATCCCTCTCTGGCCTAACCCCCCCTCCCGTCCCTCTCTGGCATAACCCCTTCCCATCCCTGTCTGTCCTAATCCCCCTCCCCCATCCTCCTGTCTTTGTCTGGCCTAATCCCGGCCCTCCTCCCATCCCTCTCTGATCTACTCCCACCCTTTATTTCATCCCTCTCTGGTCTACTCCCTCCCTTCCTTCCCTCTCTTGTCTAATCCTGCCCCTCCTCCCGTCCCTCCCTGGCCTAATTCCCCCCCTCCCTTCCCTCTCTGACCTATTCCCTCCATCCCTCTCTGACCTAATATCCCCCAATCCTCCCATTCCTCTTTGAGCTAATCCCCACTCCTCCTCCTGTCCCACTCTGGCCTAACGCCCACCCCTCCTACCGTCCCTCTCTGGCCTAATCCTCCCATCCCTCTCTGGTCTACTCCCACCTTCCTCCCATCCCTCTCTGGTCTACTCCCTCCCTTTTTTTCATCCCTCTCTGGTCTACTCCCTCCCTTCCTTCCGTCCCTCTCTGGTCTAATCCTGCCCCTCCTCCCGTCCCTACCTGGCTTAATCCCCCCCACTCCCTTCCCTCTCTGACCTATTCCCTCCATCCCTCTCTGACCTAATATCCCCCAATCCTCCCATTCCTCTTTGAGCTAATCCCCACTCCTCCTCCTGTCCCACTCTGGCCTAACGCCCACCCCTCCTACCGTCCCTCTCTGGCCTAATCCTTCCTTCCTCCCGTCCCTCTCTGGTCTATTCCCCCCCTCCTCCTGGAGTCCCTGTCCTAATGACCCCCCCCCCCCCGTCAATCTGTGGCCTAATCCCCCACCCCCCTCCTATCTCTCACTGGTTTAATCCTCCCAACCTCCCATCTCTCTCTGGCCTAATCCCACCCCCTCCTCCTCCTCCTGCCCCATCCAGCAGGACAAGGAGAGGCTTGCGGCTCAGGGCAGGGGAAAAGCCGGGGGCAGACTCCCCCTATAGTCCAACAACAGGAGGACAGAATTATAGAGATGAGAAAGCCCAGTGCTGCCCCTCACATGTCACGTGTGTGTGTGTGCGTGTGTATGTGTGTGTGTGTGGTGTCAGGCCACTGCGTATGTGTGTGTCAGGCTGCTGTGTATATATGTGTGCGTGTAAGGCCGCTGTCTGTGTGTGTGTGTGTGTGTGTGTGTGTGTGTGTCAGACCAATGTAGTCTCCCGTGGAGGGTAGTTGGGAGGCTCCTGTCACTCTACTCTGCATAGCAGAGCAATAGCGAGTAGATGCTGTGCACATGCGTGTGTTCACGAGAGACAGAGAGCTGGGCATGCCCCCTAACTGACGAAATTGTTAGGCGTTGCTTGCTGGCGTGTCATCCCACGAAGCCATACCCAATTTTCTCAAGGTCACACCCCCTTTGCAGACGCGGCTTTGCCACGCAGGAATCCTGGGTCCACCTTCCTCCATGTTGGGAGGTATGCATGTGCGTGTGAGCTTATGTGTGTTAGGCTGCTGTGCGTATATATGTGTGTGTGTGTGTGTGTCAAACCG
This sequence comes from Pseudophryne corroboree, assembly GCF_028390025.1. Lineage (NCBI taxonomy): Eukaryota > Metazoa > Chordata > Amphibia > Anura > Myobatrachidae > Pseudophryne > Pseudophryne corroboree. The sequence goes on from NC_086448.1 coordinate 396,571,495, forward strand.
CTGTGTATATAAGTGTGTGTGTCAGGCTGCCGTGAGTGTGTGTGTCATGCTGCTTTGCGTGTGTATGTGAGTATGTGTGTCAGGCCGCTGTGCGTATATGTGAGTGTGTGTCAGGCCGCTGTTCGTATATATGTGTGTGTGTCTGGCCGCTGTGCGTATGTGTGTGTCAGGCCTCCGCGCAAGTGTATGTGAGTGTGTGTGTCAGGCCGGCGTGCGTATGTATGTGAGTGTGTGTCTGCTTTGCGTGTGTGTTTTTAGGCCGCTGTGCATATATGTGTGTGTGTGTCAGGCAGCAGTGTGTATATGTGTGTGTGTGTCAGGCCACTGTGCGTATGTGTGTGTCAGGCTGCTGTGCGGTGTGTGTATTAGTGTGTGTCAGGCCGTCGTGTGTATATATGTGCGTGTCAGTCCACTGTACATATATATGCATGTCAGGCGTCTGTGCTGTGTGTATATGTTAGTGTGTGTCAGGCTACTGTCCGTATATGTGTGTGTGTATCAGCCGCTATGCTGTGTGTATATGTGTGTGTCAGGCTGCTGTGCATATACAATATTTCCCCAAAGCTTCTGAATGGGGTCTTCTTCCAGCAGCCCCCTCCGCAGTGGTCACCGGCTGGCCCCAGAGTGCAGGATCAGGATGACGAGGGGAGCATGGCCCATATCCACGAGGAACATGTGAAGGCGCTGCCAAGGACACGCTGAAACGGCTGCCTGAGGATATGATGGGGGGACATGCAGCAGAACAAGAAGAGGCTGATAGCTCAGGGCATGGGGACTGCCATAGGCAGACTTCCTCCACGAACATTTAAAGAGCCCATATGGGGAAGAAGCTGGCTGACCCGCCATTCTTTAACAGGAGGACATAATTATAGAGGTGAGAGAGCCGGTGCTGCCCCTCACATGTCATATGTGTGTGTGCCAGGCCGCTGTGTATGCAGGCCACTGTGTGTATCTGTGTGTGTGTAAGGCTGCTGTGTGTGTGAGTGGGCCAGGCCGCTGTGTGCATGTGTGTGTGACAGGCCACTGTGCGCATCTGTGTGTGTATCAGGCTGGTGTGTGTGTGGGTGGGCCAGGCTGCTGTGTGTATATGTGTGTGTCAGGCCACTGTGTGTATCTGTGTTTGTTTGTCAGGCCACTGTGTGTATCTGTGTGTGTGTCAGGCCGGTGTGTGTGTGGGTGGGCCAGGCCGCTGTGTGTATATGTGTGTGTCAGGCCACTGTGCGTATCTGTGTCTGTGTGTGTGTCAGGTCGCTCGCTGTGTGTGTCAGGTCGCTCGCTGTGTGTATCTGTGTGTGTCAGGCCGCTTTGCATATATGTGTGTGTCAGGCTGCTGTGCATATATATATAGGTAGGTGTGTGTCAGGCCGCTGTGTGTATCTGTGTGTGCGTGTCTGGCCACTGTGCCTATCGATGTGTGTGTAGGTCAGGCCGCTGTGTGCATAGAAAAATAGGATTTTAATACCTACCGGTAAATCCTTTTCACTTAGTCCGTAGAGGATGCTGGGGAAGCTTCAAGAACCATGGGGTATAGACGGGATCCGCAGGAGATATGGGCACTTTAAGACTTTAAAAGGGGTGTGAACTGGCTCCTCCCTCTATGCCCCTCCTCCAGACTCCAGTTATAGGAACTGTGCCCAGGGAGACGGACATTTTGAGGAAAAGGATTTATTTAATTTTTAAACTAAGGTGAGATACATACCAGCTCACACCTCAAACACCCCGTACAACATGGCATTCAACAACATTGCATGCAACGGCATGACTAACATCAGCCACAGACTGACTGAACTCAACACAATATGTGTGTAACCATAACCAAAAACTGCAGATACAGCCCACACTGGGACGGGCGCCCAGCATCCTCTATGGTAGGGGTGGGCAACGTGCGGCCCGCGGGCCGGATGAGGCCCGCGAACCGATTCTACCTGGCCCCGCTGTCTCACACCAGTGTGCAATGACAAGCGGCCCGACTGGCTGAGCCGCTCGTCATTGCGCTACATAGCTCCCAGACGCGGCGCCGCAGAGGAAATCCCGGTCACGTCACAGGGTCTGCTGACCGGGATTTCCACTGTGACGTCAGGCGCTGGGCGGCATGGGGGGCGAGGCCATGGCAGGAGTGGGCAGCAGGCAGCAGCCGCAGCGACTCGGTGCGGCACAGCGGGCAGCGGGAATCTGGCAGCAGGCAGCGGATCATCTGGGCAGCGGATCTACCACTGTGTAAAAAAGGTAAAGGGTTCTATGGAAACTTTAAAAGACTGCTTTATTGATTCGGGGGGGGGGGGGGGAGGAGGAGAGGAGAGGGAGGGAGATTAGGGACTGCTATACGGGTTTAGGGGAGGGGGGTGAAGAGGTGTTGGGACTGCTATATGGGTCGGGGGGGGGGGGGGGGTAGAGACTGCTATATGGGTCTGGGGGGGGAAGCTAGTAACTGTGCCCAGGGAGAGACAGGAGCTGTGAATACCAGCATTACACAGGATGCTCTTTGTTTTCAGCACTGTTATTTATTTATTTATTATATGTGTTTTTTTTAGACATTTTGTATTTGCCTGTAAAAAAACTACGTATGTAATGTATATTGTGGTGTATGTTATATATATATATATATATATATATATATATATATATATATATGCAAAAGAACAAATGAGGAGCGCGGAGTATAAGTAAAACAGTTGTAAGCATTTAATTGGCTCGGGTCCCGAGCCAGGGATCGGTTAATGAGCCGAGAATAGTGGCCGCTCCACTGACGCTGTCCGGAGGCGTTTCGGTGTGATACATCGCGCCGCTTGTCTCTAACTGAGATGTATGTATGCATATACTTCTTGTAATTAAATGCTTACAACTGTTTTACTTATACTCCGCGCTCCTCATTTGTTCTTTTGCATGTATCTATACTGAGCCTGTGGTACGGTTCTAATTGGAGGAAGCAGCAGAGAACAAAAATATTGTGATCAAGATCTGAAATATTGGACTTTCAAAATTATACGGGACTGGTTAGGAATATCGCGCAATTATTTATTTTTTTCCACTATATATATATATATATATATATATATATATATATACACACTATGTTTTTATAGTTATATACATAACTATGGGCCTAATTCAGACCTGATCGCTAGCAGGCAATTTTTGCACTGCTGCGATCAGGTAGTCGCCGCCTACAGGGGGTGGGGGTAATCGCTGTGCAGGGGTGTAATCACATCTGCAGAGAGCTGCACAAACAGAAGTTTGTGCAGTTTCTGCACAGCTCAGTACTTACTCTTCCAGTGCGATGATCGGGACCGGAGCTGACGTCAGAAACCCTCCCTCCAAACGCCTGGTCCCTCCTTCATTTTTGCGGACACTCCTCTAAAACGGACAATTGCCACCCACAAACGTCCTCTTCCTGCCAATCACTGTGCGATCGCTTTGTTCGTACCATCCCGTCGCTGCCCGACGCTGCAGACCGACGCGCCTGCACATTGCGGTGCATGCGCAGTTCAGACCCGATTTTACAAGATATTTTGTGTGTGGCCCTCGACTATTCACTGGAAGTGTTAAGCGGCCCCCCAGCTGAAATAATTGCCCACCCCTGCTCTATGGACTAAGAGAAAAGGATTTACCGGTAGGTATTAAAATCCTATTTTCTCATACGTCCTAGAGGATGCTGGGGATGCTTCAAGAACCATGGGGTTTATACCAAAGCTCTAGAACGGGCAGGAGAGTGCGATGACTCTGCAGAACCGATTGACCAAACAAGAGGTACTCCTCAGCCAGGGTATCAAAATTGTAAAACTTCGCAAAAGTGTTTGATCCCGACCAAGTAGCAGCTCGGCAAAGCTGTAATGCCGAGACCCCTCGGGCAGCAGCCCAGGATGAGCCAACCTTTCTGGTAGATGGGCTTTCACTGATTTCGGTAACGGCAATCCTGCCGTAGAATAAGTCTGCTGAATCGTATTACAGATCCAGCGCGCAATAGTTTGCTTGGAAGCAGGAGCCTCAATCTTGTTGGGAGCCCACAGGACAAACAGAGACTATGTTTTCCTAATCTGCGCAGTTCTGGTGACATAGATTTTCAAAGCTCTGACTACATCGAGAGACTTCGATTCCGCCAAGGCATCAGTAGCCACTGGCACCACAATAGGCTGGTTTACGTGAAACGATGAAACCACTTTTGGCAGAAATTGCTGACGAGTTCTCAACTCCGCTCTATCAGCATGGAAGATTAAATAGGGGATTTTGTGAGACAAAGCCGCCAACTCCGATACCCGCCTTGCGGATGCCAAGGCCAACAACATGACTACTTTCCAAGTAAGGAATTTTAACTTAACCTTACGCAAAGGTTCAAACCAATGAGATTGCAGGAACTGCAACACCCCTTTCAGATCCCATGGTGCCACTGGGGGCACACAGGGAGGTTGGATGTGTAGTACGCCTTTAACGAAGGTCTGAACTTCTGGAAGGGAGGCCAATTCTTTCTGAAAGAAAATTGATAAGGCCGAAATTTGTACTTTAATTGAGCCAAACTTTAGGCCCGCATCCACACCTGCTTGCAAAAAATGGAGCAAACGCCCCAGCTGAAATTCCTCCGTAGGAGCCTGCTTGGATTCACACCAAGACACATATTTCCTCCAAATACGGTGGTAATGCTTTGCCGTTACTTCTTTTCTAGCCTGAAGAGGTGTGGGAATGACTTCACTGGGAATACCCTTCCGGGCTAGGATTTGGCGTTCAACCGCCATGCCGTCAAACGCAGACGTGGTAAGTCTTGATACATGCACGGTCCTTGTTGTAACAGGTCCTCCCGTAGAGGAAGAGGCCAGGGATCTTCTATGAGCAATTCCTGAAGATCTGGACACCAGACCCTCCTTGGCCAATCTGGAACAATGAGTATCGCCTGAACCCTTGTTCTACTTATCATCTTTATCACCTTTGGAATGAGTGGATGTGGAGGGAACACATATACTGACGGAAACACCCACGGTGTCACTAGGGCATCTACCGCTATCGCTTGAGGGTCCCTTGACCTGGAACAATATCTCTGAAGTTTCTTGTTGAGGCGGGACGCCCCTTGTCTATTTGAGGAATTCCCCAACGACTTGTCACTTCTGCAAAGACCTCTTGATGAAGACCCCACTCTCCTGGATGGAAATCATGTCTGCTGAGGAAGTCTGCTTCCCAGTTGTCCACTCCTGGAATGAAGACCGCTGACAGAGCGCTTGCATGTCTCTCCGCCCAGCGAAGAACTTTCGTGGCCTCAGTCATTGCCCCTCTTCTCTTTGTTCCACCCTGGCGGTTTATGTACGCCACTGCTGTTATGTTGTCTGACTGAATCAAGACGGGCAGACCGCGAAGAAGATGTTCCGCTTGCAGAATGCCGTTGTAAATGGCCCTTAATTCCAGAATGTTTATGTGCAGACAAGCTTCCTGGCTTGATCATTTTCCCTGAAAATTTCTCTCCTGTGTGACTGCTCCCCAGCCTCGGAAACTTGCATCTGTGGTCACCAGGATCCAATCCTAAATCCCGAACCTGCGTCCCTCCAGAAGGTGAGAACTGTGCAGCCACCACAGAAAGGACATCCTGGTCCTGGAAGATAGGAATATTTTCCGGTGCATGTCCAGGTGAGACCCAGACCACTTGTCCAGCAGGTCCCACTGAAACACCCTGGCATGGAACCTGCCATACTGAATGGCCTCGTAGGCCGCCACCATCTTCCCCAGCAACCGAGTGCATTGAAGAATCGACACTCTTGCCGGTTTCAGAATCTGTTTTACCATGTTCTGTATTTCCAGAGCCTTTTCCACTGGAAGAAAAACTCTCTGTATTCTGTATCCAGAATCATACTCAAAAACGACAGCCGTGTCGTCGGAACCAACTGTGATTTTGGCAAGTTTAGGAGCCAACCATGTTGTTGCAGAATTGTCAGAGAGAGTGCAATGTTTTTCAGCAAATGTCCCTTGGATCTCGCCTTTATGAGGAGATCGTCCAAGTACGGGATAATTGTGACTCCCTGCTTGCGCAGGAGAACCATAATTTCCGCCATTACCTTGGTGAAAATCCTCGGAGCCGTGGACAGACCAAATGGCAACGTCTGAAATTGGTAATGACAATCCTGAACAGCAAACCTCAGGTAAGCCTGATGCGGAGGATATATGGGGACGTGTAAGTAGGCATCCTTTATGTCGACCGACACCATAAAATCCCCCTCCTCCAGACTGGAGATCACTGCTCGGAGATATTCCATCTTGAATTTGAATTTTTTTAGAAAGAAATTGAGTCATTTTAGGTTCAGAATCGGTCTGACTGTGCCATCCGGCTACGGTGCCATGAACAGACTCAAATAAAAACCCTCCCCCTGTTGTGACGGGGGTACCGTGACAATGACTTGATTTTGACATAGCTTTAGTATCGCAGCGCATACAACCTCCATTTCTGGAAGAGAAGCTCGCAAGGCCGATTTGAAAAATCGATGAGGGGGCACGTCTTGAAACTCTAATATGTACCCTTGGTCTACTATTTCTAATATCCAAGGATCCAGGTCCGAGCGAACCCAGACCTGACTGAAGAGTTTGAGACGCGCCCCCACTGGTGCGGACTCCCGCAGAGGAGCCCCAGCGCCATGCGGTGGATTTGGTAGAAACCGGAGAGGACTTCTGTTCTTGGGAACTTGCCACAGCCTGTGACCTTTTCCCCTTACTCTTCCTCTCGCAGCAAGGAAGGAGGATCCTCGTCCTTTTTTGTATTTATTGGCCCGAAAGGACTGCATCTGATAGTGGGGTCGTTTTCTTTTGTTGCGCAGGAACATAAGGTATAAATGACGACTTACCTGCGGTAGCCGTAGATACCAGGTCAGTGAGGCCGTCACCAAACAAGATACTACCGTTAAACGGCAGAGACTCCATAGCCTTCTTCGAGACAGCATCAGCATTCCATTGATGAATCCACAATGCCTTCCTGACCGAGACTGCCATGGCATTGGCCCTTGATCCTAAAAGGCTAATATCCCTTGCAGTTTCTTTTAAGTATGACCCAGAGTCAAAAGCTTGTTATCCCTGTCCAGGGTATCTATCTCAGATGACAAGTTATCTGCCCACTTTTCAATAGCGCTACTGACCCATGCCGAAGCAACGGCAGGCCTGAGTAGCGAACCTGTAGTGACATAAATGGATTTTAGTTTATTTTCCTGTTTACGATCCGCAGGATCCTTTAGGGCTGCCGTGTCAGAAGACGGAAGTGCAACCTTCTTGGACAGACGCGACAGAGCTTTGTCCACTGTGGGGGTTGACTCCCACTTTTCCCTGTCCCCAGAGGGGAGCGGATATGCCACTGGAATTCTTTTGGGAACCTATACCTTCTTTTCAGGATTTTCCCAAGCCTTTTCAAAAAAGAGCGTTCAGTTCATGAGAGGGAGGAAACGTTACCTCAGGTTTCTTTCCTTTAAACATACAGACCCTTGTATCAGGAACAGCAGGGTCCTCAGTGATATGTAATACGTCTTTTATTGCCACAATCATGTACTGAATGCTCTTAGCCAGTTTAAGATTCAATCTGGCATCACTATAGTCGACACTGGAATTAGAGTCCGTGTCGGTATCTGTATCTGCTATCTGGGTAAATGCACGTTTCTGTGACCCCGAAGGGGTCTGAGCTTGTGACAATGCATCCTCCATGGATTTCCTCCATGTCTGGTTCTTGGACTCAGATTTATCTAATCTCTTAGTCAACATATTTACCCACTCAGCAGTCGGCGGTGCCGACAGGGTCACTCCCACCGCTTTTCCTGTCCCCACTCCGGCTTCCTCCTGGGAAGAGCACTCAGCCTCAGACATGTCGACACACACGTACCGACACCCACAATCACACTGGGCTATAGGGGAAAGACCCACAGCAAATCCTGTCAGAGAGACCCAGAGGGAGTTTGCCAGCTCACAACCCAGCGCCTATCCCGGTACTGAAACTTTATATACAATGCCTCAGACCTGTTAGCGCTTTTATAATAAAGATAATAGTACCAAATCTACTGTGCCCCCCATTTTGCACCCTGTTACTTGTACAGCAGTGTGGAGGTCAGGGCCAGCGTCTCTGCAGCTTCTGTGAAGAGAAAATGGCGCTGGTCAGAGCTGTGGGGGCTAAGCCACGCCCCCTCACCGGCGCGCTTCAGTCCCGCTCATTTTAACATTTTTATACTGGCGGGGGTCTATATTGAGTGCCTAGGCACTTTTCATATAACTTTTGCCAGTTACTTTCATTTCCACATGCTGCCCAGGGTGCCCACCCTGCGCCCTGTCAGTGCCGCTTTGTGTTTGGGAGCATGGCGCGCAGCGCGACCGCTGCACGGTACCTCAAGACCTGAAGTCTTCTGCCATCACTGAAGTCTTCGTTTCTTCTTTTACTCACCCGGCTTCTTTTTTCTGGCTCTGCAAGGGGGAGCGACGGCGCGGCTCTGGGAACGAGCAGCTAGGCGCACCAAGTGATCGAACCCTCTGGAGCTAATGGTGTCCAGTAGCCTAAGCAAAGCCTTTGAACTCACAGAAGTAGGTCTGCTTCTCTCCCCTCAGTCCCTCGAAGCAGGGAGCCTGTTGCCAGCAGAGCTACCTGAACATAAAAAACCTAACATAAGTCTTTTTTCAGAGAAACTCAGTAGAGCTCCCCTGTGTGTGACCAGTCTCCCTGGGCACAGAATCTAACTGGAGTCTGGAGGAGGGGCATAGAGGAAGGAGCCAGTTCACACCCCTTTTAAAGTCTTAAAGTGCCCATGTCTCCTGTGGATCCCATCTATACCCCATGGTTCTTGAAGCATCCCCAGAATCCTCTAGGACGTATGAGAAATAATAATTATATATATATATATATATATATATATAGAAATAAAGATTACGGCGCTTTGGTGCGGCTTTGTGTTGTCTATACCTTAAATTTAAAATAACCTTTTTATAAAAATATAGTATAAATAAAAAATAAAAACACTTCTCAATATATTAAATGAGTGGCAGCTTATAATACATACATATGTGCTTGGCATGCACACATAAGGATTTCTAGGAATTGGTGAAAATAAGCGCCCAAGAGTGTAGATGGTATAACAAGGTGAATATAAATGAAGGTATCAAGAGTGGATATATTGCAATCAGTTAAAAAACTTATCTGAAAACCAGAGAAGCTAAATTCGGGCGATGCTTCTTTGACGCTTAATACATGTTGTAAAAAAGAAGAGCAAACATAGTGTGTACTGTTTTTTTTGGTAAATTATCAAAATATATCACTGACCAGAAATCATTTAGGCTTAATTAGGGAAACAGCATATTCCCAAGTATGCAATCAATATATAGCCTAGGCAGTGTATATATATATAAAAGATAAATTATTTAATACAAGTAATGACATAGAAATACATTGAAATACATAAAATATGAATAGCTGTATGTCATGCGTACAGGATAACAGATTATATCAAGCTTATCTATCCATAAATAGCTGGAATGCATGCGTACAGGATTCAAAATTATATTACAATTACATTAAAATTACCTGCTGACATTTCCTCTTATGGACAGATAAGCCTTTTATAATTTTGAATCCTGTACGCATGCATTCCAGCTATTTATGGATAGATAAACTTGATATAATCTGTTATCCTGTACGCATGACATACAGCTATTCATATTTTATGTATTTCAATGTATTTCTATGTCATTACTTGTATTAAATAATTTATCTTTTATATATATATATATATACACTGCCTAGGCTATATATTGATTGCATACTTGGGAATATGCTGTTTCCCTAATTAAGCCTAAATGATTTCTGGTCAGTGATATATTTTGATAATTTACCAAAAAAAACAGTACACACTATGTTTGCTCTTCTTTTTTTCAACATGTATTAAGCGTCAAAGAAGCATCGCCCGAATTTAGCTTCTCTGGTTTTCAGATAAGTTTTTTAACTGATTGCAATATATCCACTCTTGATACCTTCATTTATATTCACCTTGTTATACCATCTACACTCTTGGGCGCTTATTTTCACCAATTCCTATATATATATATATATATATATATATATACATATATATATAATCTAATCTAATATACTTCTACTCACAATCAGTTCTTCTGTAAGTGTATAGCCTTAATATATAATTCGGGTCATGATACATTTCTTCTATTACTGCCCGTGATTATTTAAATGATATTGGTTATATTTTGTTACAGCTATTATATATAACTGTTAGCCGTATGGCTACTGCGCTTCCTTATGCTGTATTGTGACCATACTACATTTGTAGGAACTTGTTCCATTATGCTAGCATCGGCGTGCACTTTGTATTTGTTATTGTATCTCTATGGTTACGGGCTGTATGTCACGTGTCGTCAGACGTTGCCCTCTAGCGCGTCATGACGTCACTCTCTATGCGCGGCCACCGGGTGTGCAGTCCCGCCGCGGCGTTTGGCGCCACACTGGGTGATTCTGTTATTTAAGGTAAGAAGTTATGTATTGTCTATTACTACCTGATGAAAATGCCATACCAATAAAGGGCATTGAAACGTTGTAACTGAATTGCTGTTGTTGTGAAAATCCTTGGAGTGCCGCACCACCTGTATGGGGTCAGTCAACTGTACGTATCTGTTTGCGTGTGTGTTGGGTTGCTGTGCGTATCTGTGTGCGTGTGTCTGGCCGATGTGCATATATGTGTCAGACCGCTGTGCATATATGTGCGTGTATGTGTCAGGCCGCTGCTCTCTGTGTGTATGTGTCAGGCTGCTGTGTGTGTGTGTGTGTGTGTGTATATATATATATATATATATATATACAGTCAAAGATGCGGCACTCACGAACTCTTGTAAAAAAATCACAGACACCGGTTTGAGCGTAGTCAACGTTTCAATACTTTACGGATTTTCGTCAGGAACAAACATAAAACAATCACAGAAATCTCACCTTATATCCCCCACATTCACAAGTGACCCACAGGTGGATGGCCGCCCGCTCTGGCGCGGGAATCCGTCCCTCGAGCGTTGGCGCAGATTGGTGACGTCATGGCGCATCCACGCGACGCATGTCGAATGCTGCCATGGCAACCCGGCGACTGTAAACAGTAAATGAAACCGATAACCACTGTCTCGATCACGGGATAAGTGTACAGGAACATAGAAATATCATTATCTTGCTAGTCGCAGTGCCATGTCAGCATTAACAACATACATGAATATGATCTAAGAAAACACGAGCACCAATAAATACACATTAGCATAAGAAAAATATTAACCAACATATTTGCAGCAAATAAAGGACAATGCTAATACTATGGATTAAACCAACGTAGAGAAAGTAATAGCATCATTAAGACCCTTAGGGCTGATAACATCAAGACGGAAAATCCATTCAGCCTCTCTCTTTAACAACAAAGCGTTACGATCACCCGTGATCAAGACAGTGGTTATCTGTTTCATTTACTGTTTACAGTTGCCGGGTTGCCATGGCAGCATTCGACGTGCGTCGCGTGGATGCACGATGACGTCACCAATCTGCGCCAACGCTCGAGGGACGGACTCCCGCGCCGGAGCGGGCGGCCATTCACCTGTGGGTCACTTGTGAATGTGGGGGATATAAGGTGAGATTTCTGTGATTGTTTTATGTTTGTTCCTGACGAAAATCCGTAAAGGGTTGAAACGTTGACTACGCTCAAACCGGTGTCTGTGATTTTTTACAAGAGTTTGTGAGTGCCGCATCTTTGACTGTATATGCCTTATTTTATGAGGGCACCAGAACCAGTTTAACACAAGGTGGAGTGCCGGGTTTATTGCATTGTGGATATTGGTTTGTGTGATTCATTACACAAACGGACCAGGGCACCCTCGCCATTATTATTTCTTATTTCCATGGAACATTTGCTTTGACCTATTGACTTTTAAATTATCTAGGAAGTCTAATAGCATGAGATTTGCACTGCACTTTTATTCACTATTTGCACTATTTGCACAAGCTGTGCACTTTATTTGTGGGTGGTGCATTGGACTGCGACTGGTGGTTATTATGGCGGAATCAGTTGATCTTGATGAGGAACACTTTAATCCAATGCTAGTTCCGTTACATGATATTTTCAGTTATTCTGAATCGGAAACAGAATGTATTTTACACCAGGAACATATTGCTGATCAAATAGAAAGTTTGTCAAATGAGACCATTTACCGGGACTTATTGAGTCTTAAAAAGAAGGAGATTGATTACCATCTTCATGCAGTATCTTTAAGCGATTATTTTCGTGCTAAGCAGATACCGAGAGGGTTCAGAGTTCGTAACTGTCCCACCATCGGTCACTTTGACCCCAATTTCTGTAAGACATGGATCAATATCTTGAACAAATGTTCCTTCGATTTGATGTTATTAGTTGTGGAACAATCTAAGAAAGAACATTCTAACATTCAGAGTAAAATTGTGGCATTTGAGTCTAAACATATTTCTTGCTTGCAAACTGACCCTGATAACGACTGGTTGAATAAATTGGGTAATCAACTTGCTATCTATAAAAGAGACGTGCTGAAGTTTAAACGTGAGAAGTTGTCCAAAGTTACCCTGGACTACGAACACCATCAGGTATATAGATGGTTGACTGGGAACAATTCAAGAGGTCAGCAAAACACGGAACGTAGACCTTTTTTCCGCCGGAATCGATACCCGAAAAGCAACTTGGACACAGAATCCTCTCAGGAGGGTAACAGCACGGCAAGTGAAGCTGACAAACCCAAGACGTACCGCAAAAAGAATAAGGAATTCATCCCTTTAGCGGCAGCTACCGGGAACAGGGAAAGACTAGAGCAAGACGATACAACAGGCGAGGGGGCCAGAATAGGAGACAAAAACCCAGGCACCAAACCACCTGTGCAATCAAGGAAGAAATAGTTTTTAATCTTTCATCATATGATTTAAGTACTAGTGAAACAAGTCTCTTATCCAAAGGACTATCTTTCATTCCATCTACTGGCTTTAATGCATTTAATTGGCAAATGGAGAAATTCTGTTTGCAGAGACAACTTAGAGTGAAGGAATTTTTTCATAAGAAGGAGGCTCCTTTAACAATGCCCTCACAAAACCCTATACCACCACAGTTAAAATGTTTACAAAAAGGCTCTAATTTTGATCCACCGTCAAACAACGCATCCATTAAAACATTTATTCGTTTACTCGATCAAGGTGTTACCACAAATATCAATGAGAAGGATCCACCACATTTGAATCTAACAAAATTGGAACGCGATGCCATCAAATCTTTATCTTCCAATCACCAATTGATTATTCGTCCGGCGGACAAATGGGGTGGAGTGGTCTTGCAGGACTTACATGATTATAAGGCGGGGATTTATCGCCAGCTGGAGGATAGTAGAGTATATCAACCACTCAAAAATAATCCCACCATCACCTTTATGAAAGAGCTTCAGGAGGTATTGATTCATGCTAGGGATATCAAATTGATTGATGATCGTATCTTCGATATTTTACTACCTAAATTTCCAATTACACCTCTTCTTTATACACTTCCGAAGATACATAAAGGTTTGACCCCTCCCCCCGGCCGTCCCATTGTGTCGGCGAGCGGGTCTTTATTCCAACCCACCTCGATCTTTCTAGACTCCATCCTCCAACCACTAGTACAACAACACTGTAATTTCCTATTGGATACCACCTCTCTGCTGAATAAATTGAGATCCTTGGGATCTATCCCCTCTGAGGCTTGGTTGGTGACGGCCGATGTGTCTAGCCTATACACAGTGATTCCCTATGTGGAAGGAATCACTGCAGTTAAGGGCTTATTAATGCGGCATAAAGTACAGTCTGAGATTCATATTGAATGTTTATTACAAATGTTGGAATTGGTCTTGAAGAAAAATGTCTATGTTTGACAATAAGTTTATTCTTCAAATAACTGGGTGTGCCATGGGTTCTTCCGTGGCCCCCAGTTATGCTAATACATATATGTTTGATGTTGAAAAATCACTGTTTTTTGATGATCCTGCTGTGGCTGAGAAAATCTTGTTATATACAGCCACTCCATTCAATTTACAGCCACTCCATTCAATACTATTCCTCAGAACAACACTACTGAGCAGGAATTATGGCTCCTCGATCCTGTCCCATACCAATCCTCACTGCTAGATCACCCGCCACCCAAATTTCCAGACTACCCACACGCATTCAGAACCAAGCCAACCTGATCCCCATTTCCCCCGTCCCCTCCCTTCCCTTCTCCTGTGCACTCTGGAATGCTAGATCAATCTGCAACAAGTTGCCAACTATCCACGACCTCTTCATCTCCCACTCTTTTAACCTTCTCGCCATCACTGAAACCTGGCTCTCCTCCTCTGACACCACCTCCCCTGCTGCCCTCTCCTACGGAGGCCTCTCCTTCACCCACACGGTCAGACCTGATGGCCGCCAGGGTGGAGGCGTGGGCATCCTTCTCTCTCCTAACTGCACCTTTCGGGTCATCCCACCTGAGCCCTCCCTCACCTTCTCCACCTTTGAGGTCCACACTATCCGCCTCTTCTACCCCATTCACCTCCATGTGGCAGTGATCTACCGCCCCCCTGGCCGCTGTACACCTTTCCTTGACAACTTTGCTGCCTGGCTTCCCCACTTTCTCTCCTCCGACCTCCCCTCTATCATCCTCGGTGACTTTAACATCCCTATCGATATCACTAATGCAGCTTCCTCTAACCTTCTTGCTCTTTTCACCTCCTTTGGACTTTCTCAATGGTCCTCCACCCCTACTCACAATCTCGGCCACTCCCTCGACCTTGTCTTCACCCACCGATGTGATCTCTCTAATTTCTCTAACTCTCCCTTCCCTCTCTCTGACCACCATCTGCTTTCTTTCACCCTCTCATCTTCCCCTCTCTGCTCCACACCCAGACCCACCATCACCAGACGCAATCTCGGGTCCCTCAACCCCACTATCATGTCCTCCCTCGAGACCTTCCTCTCTCCTCTTTCCACTATGACTTGTCCCAACCAGGCAGCCTCCTTCTATAACTCTTCCCTTACTGCTGCTCTTGACTCTGTGGCCCCCCTCTCATCTATCCCCCTCCGCCGCTCCAAACCCCAACCCTGGCACACCAAACTCACACGATTCCTACAAAAATGTTCACGGTCTGCAGAACGCTCCTGGAGGAGATCCCACTCTCTGGCGGACTTTCTCCATTTCAAGTTTATCCTCTCTTCCTATAGCTCTGCTCTTTCTCTCGCCAAGCAATCCTTTTTCCAAACACTCATCTCTTCTCAGTCCTCCAGTCCACGCCGACTCTGAAACTTTCAACACTCTCCTTCGCCCCCCTCCTCCTCCCCTCCCCTCTTCCCTCACTCCCACTGACTTTGCCTCCTTCTTCATCTCCAAAATTGAGGATATTCAAAATTACATCTCCTCCCGTCACCCCTCTGCTGCCCCCCTGCTCCCACCATCCCTCCCATCCATCCCACTCTGTCCTGCTTCCGTCCCACCTCAGACAAGGAAGTCCACTCCCTCATCTTATCCTCTCCCCCCACAACCTGCCACTTGGACCCCCTCCCCTCCCGTCTTCTCCGCTCCCTCCCCCCCTCTGCATGCTCCCACCTTGCTCACCTCTTTAACCAATCACTCTCTACTGGCATCTTTCCCTCACCATTCAAACATGCTCTGGTGTCCCCTATTCTCAAAAAAGCCAACCTCAACCCTTCATCACTCACTAGCTACCGCCCCATCTCTCTTCTCCCTTTCGCCTCCAAACTACTTGAACGACTGGTCTACAGCCGTCTCACAAGCTACCTCTCTGACCACTCCATCCTTGATCCACTACAATCTGGCTTTCGCCCACTCCACTCCACCGAGACTGCCCTGGTGAAAGTCACCAGTGACCTGCTTTCGGCCAAATCCAAGGGCCACTTCTCTTTGCTCATCCTTCTGGACCTCTCTGCTGCCTTTGACACCGTGGATCACCCTCTCCTCCTCCGCACACTCCAAAATGTTGGCCTCTCTAGCACCGTCCTTGACTGGTTTACCTCATACCTCACTAACCGCTCCTTCTCTGTGTCTGCCTCCGGAACCACCTCACACCCTTCCATCCTTCCTGTTGGTGTCCCTCAGGGTTCTGTCTTAGGCCCCCTTCTGTTCTCCCTCTACACCTCTTCCCTGGGTGCGCTCATTAACTCCTTTGGCCTTCAATACCACCTCTATGCTGATGACACACAACTCTACCTTTCCTCTCCTGATCTGTCCCCCTCTGTTCTCTCTCAGGTCTCTAGCTGCCTCTCTGCCATCTCCTCCTGGATGTCTGAGCGCTCTCTGAAGCTCAACATGGACAAAACTGAACTTATTATCTTTCCCCCAGCCAGAGCAACACCCCCTACAAACATCTCTATCACTGTTGACAACACTATCATCTCCCCCGTTCCCCAACTCCGCTGCCTGGGCGTCACTCTTGACTCCTCCCTCTCCTTTGCACCCTACATCCAAGCTCTGGCGCAATCTTGTCGGTTCCAGCTACGCAACATTGCTCGCATCAGGCCATTTCTCTCCCAGAGTGCAACTAAACTTATCATCCACTCACTGGTCATCTCACGACTTGACTACTGCAATGTGCTCCTCACTGGCCTCACTTGCTCCCACATCGCTCCCCTCCAATCTGTCCTCAACTCTGCAGCTAGGCTCATCTTCCTCTCCCGCCGCTCCACTTCTGCCACTCCCCATCAACAATATCTACACTGGCTCCCATTCCCCTACAGAATCCTCTTCAAACTCCTCACACTCACATACAAGGCCATCTCTAATTCCACTGCTCCCTACATCTCCAACCTCCTCTCCCTTCATACTCCCTCCCGCCCACTACGGTCGGCTGATGACCGTCGCCTCTCCTCTGCCTTGGTCACTGCTTCCCATGCACGAGTTTAGGATTTTGCCCGTGCTGCACCCCTTCAGTGGAATGCGCTCCCCCGCTCCATTAGACTCTCCCCGACCTTGCAAAGCTTCAAACGGGCATTGAAAACCCACCTATTCATCAAAGCATACCCCTCCAATGCATAACCTAGTCCTTAGGCTGCTCCTCCATCCCCCTGCCCCATGCCTTGGACATCTCTGCTTTGCTCGCATACCACCATCAGGCTTCTACCTGCTTGCACCTCATGTCATCTGTCTGTTGCCCCTCCCCACTAGATTGTTAGCTCTTCAGAGCAGGGCCCTCTTTCCTCTTGTCTAAACCCTCTTCTTGACACATTTCACTCAGCGACCATCTTTACCTGCTTTCTCTCCTGCTGGTAAAGGCTCATCTCTATCTATGGCCGCCAGCCCCAAGTAGTACAATGATTACTCCTTCGCTACTTACATCTAAGCTGTATTATGTTTTGAGATTTGTGTTGCTCTTTGTTACCTGCACTCCATTTTTGTTATTTATTTACTGTTATGCTAAGTTTTGTCTCCCTGTACTGTCCTTTGTACGGCGCTGCGAAACACTTGTGGCGCCCTATAAATAAAATGTAATAATAATAATATATACAAGATTTATTGATGATCTGTTGTTAATCTGGTTAGGATCTGAAATTGAATTGAGCACTTTGCTTCAGGATCATAATGCTTCTGACTCACCGGTTAAACTAACCTTTGAGATGAGTCAAACTGAAATAAAATTTCTTGATGTAAAAATTAGCATCAATAATGGTAATATTATGACCACATTATTTTCTAAAGAGACGGATAGGAATTCACTCCTTCATTCCCAGAGTTGCCACCCATTAAGCTTGAAAATGGGGTTACCATTTTCACAAATGGTTCGAATTATGAGAATTAATAGCGACTTATCTAATGCATCCAGTCAGATTGATTGGTTAATTAACAAATTTCTTCACAGGGGCTACCATTTGAATTCCCTAATGATGGCTAAAAAGAAAGCAATGTCCCTTGATAGACGAAAGCTATTATTAAAACAGACACCTAAACAGAATTCCAACAGGCTACACTGGGTTAAAAAATTTAATACCCATTCACCTAAGATTAATCAAGTGTCTAAGAAATTGTGGCCGATTATAACATCTGATGGAGATTTAGGGCTCGCCAATACATCATTAATGACATGTTATTCACGTCCAAAAAATCTGAGAGACTTGTTGGTGAAAACAGATGTCTCAGTGGATAGAACTAGTGATAGCCGGAATTTCTTAGCCAAGAGACAGAATGGATGCTTCAAGTGCCCCTGTACAACCTGTAGCTTCCTCATTGCGGGGGACACCTTTTGTCAAATATAAGATTCGCTTTCACTTGACCTGTGAAAGCTCCTATGTTGTTTATCAATTGCTCTGTCCCTGCGGGCTCTCATATATTGGGAAAACGCAGAGGAAATTTAAAGAAAGGATGTGGGCACACCGCTCTGCTATACACCTCGCCATTAATAATGGATCTAGTGAGCAGCCAGGGGCGCGGCATTTTTTAACAGCTAGGCATCCTTTAAACAGCCTTAGATATAGGATGATCGATCACATCCCTCCGCTGCGTAGAGGGGGTGATCGTAACGCTTTGTTGTTAAAGAGAGAGGCTGAATGGATTTTCTGTCTTGATGTTATCAGCCCTAAGGGTCTTAATGATGCTATTACTTTCTCTACGTTTGTTTAATCCATAGTATTAGCATTGTCCTTTATTTGCTGCAAATATGTTGGTTAATATCTTTCTTATGCTAATATGTATTTATTGGTGCTCGTGTTTTCTTAGATCATATTCATGTATGTTGTTAATGCTGACATGGCACTGCGACTAGCAAGATAATGATATTTCTATGTTTCTGTACACTTATCCCGTGATCGAGACAGTGGTTATCTGTTTCATTTACTGTTTACAGTCGCAGGGTTGCCATGGCAGCATTCGACGTGCGTCGCGTGGATGCGCGATGAAGTCACCAATCTGCGCCAACGCTCGAGGGATGGACTCCCGTGCCGGAGCAGGCGGCCATCCACCTGTGGGTCACTTGTGAATGTTGGGGATATAAGGTGAGATTTCTGTGATTGTTTTATGTTTGTTCCTGACGAAAATCCGTAGTGGGTTTAAACGTTGACTACGCTCAAACCGGTGTCTGTGATTTTTTACAAGAGTTCGTGAGTGCTGCATCTTTGACTGTATATGCCTTATTTTATGAGGGCACCAGAACCAGTTTAACACAAGGTGGAGTGCCGGGTTTATTGCATTGTGGATATATATATATATATATATAGAGAGAGAGAAAGAGCAACAAATCCACGAAGTGGAGGGTGCACTCTCGCAAACAGAGATCAGTCCACTGAATTTAAGATCAATTATTTATTGTTGTCATCAAAAGCCTTGCAGCCTTGTAGTCGACGTTTCGGTTCGATGACGAACCTTTCTCAAGACCGGCAATACATCATATCAACATGCTTATTGGATAATAGAAACATGCAATATGTCTAAAACAAAAACAAAAAAATGCGTATTAAGTACTCTGCCTCCCAGGCTTTATAGCGAACATACAAAAAGTACATTACCCATCACCATGGTATAAGGGTGAAATACATGGAAACACACTTAAAGAAATCAGTGAAGTTTGCCTCTGTCATTCAGGTCACCACAGTGAAACCTAAGGACTATCAAACTCACTTGGTTTCAACAGATCCAGCCATGGTAAATAAGGGGGGACTCTATGAACAAACAAAGTCCCAATTTATAAGATGATACATGGACCCAGGTGGAGGCGTAAAACCTATGGTCACAACATACGCATATATAAACTCTGCAGCCATTTAAAAAAAATGTACAGTATATCACATTTTATTACACTCACAAGAACATACCTGTAAATCCAGCTCTATATACTTATACCCCTTTTCCATCTGTAGTACGGGTCGCAGCCGGGAGCCTGACATGGCTGCGACCCGTGCTACAGCCCCCTTTCCCACAGCGCTCACTAACTCGGCATATTGCCGGGTTGTTGACGCTGCTGCTGACGCGGCAGGGGCGATGCTGGGAGATCACATCATCTCCCAGCACCGCCCTTCCATTCACTGTGAACGGAAGCCGTGTCGCATCGACATGGCTCCCGTTCACATTACACAGCTGTGGTGCCCCACAGCTCACCAGAACTCCAGTAGGGCACTTTAGTATAACACACAATTGATCCTGTTATATACTAGGCGCTGTGCAGGACGCAGGACGTGAACCGACACCGGAAGTGACAGCGGGGCCAGGCGCGCGTGCGTAAGCGGTGCCGCGAGAGGGGGTGCCGGGTCGGCCTGAGGATTTGGAAGCCGGTGAGAGCGGAGACAGAGAGGGGGGTCAGAGCGGTGCGCAGCAAGTGATACATCTGCTGCTGCCGCTCTCAGTGCCACTCTCAGTGGGAAAAAAAAAAAAAGAGAGAGTGTAAAGAGGAGTTATAAAAAAAAGTGTATTAAAGGCTTTTTAATCTTGAGTGAGTGAGAGGCAGAGAGTAGTGTGTGACTGAGGGGCTGATAATTGTGTGTGTGAGAGGGCTGAGATTACTGTGTGTGGGTGGGGTTGGGACTAGTGTGTGAGCAAGGGGCTGAGTTTGGAGTGGGGTTGAGTTTGGAGTGTGTATGAGGGGCAGAGTCTTTGGGTGTGTAGGGTGCCTGTTTTGTTTTGGTGTTTTTTCTGTGTGCGCACTTTTTTTGTGTGTGTACTAGGAATCTCCGGGGACGCTGCTGCATATTATTTTCACCACAACCAGCCTGTGGGGTCAGAACTCTCTACTGAGCTGCATAAGGGGACGAGGAAGTCGGATGCTGCAGTCATCAGAGGAGAGGACAGAAGGGGACGGAGACTGCTACCATTAAAGCTGCTGCCACTGGAGGTACCGGGGACTAAGGCTGCATAAAAGCGAAGGATCTAGGACGGCACAAAGATAGATAAGTATAAGCACAACTTAATTATTGTATAAGTGAGTGTTTTGCCCAGATTGATTTGCTTCTACTTTTTATTTTTTGCTTCTTCTTTTTCTTTGAGAGTAACAGGGAGTTAGACCTTACAAACAATATGGGGGGGGGGCTGTGATTGGGGATTTCACTCAGTGTACGTCGTGCATGATGTATGCACACCTGCAGCTACCGGCCCAGTGTGATTACATCTGCACGAGGTGTGTGCGAACGGTTGCCCTGGAAGCCCAGGTAACTGATCTAGAGCAAACCGTTACGTGACTGAGGCCAATTCACAATCTCGAGCGAAGTTTAGATAGAACGGTGAAGGAGTTGCGGAAGGGGTCACTGTTAGAAGAGGATGATCAGGTAGTTAGCTGGGTCACAGGAAGAAAAAGAGGGGGAGGCTCGACATCTCCGAATTATCAAACCCGAACAAATTTGCACGACTGGACAAAAAATAGGAGGATGACAGTGAGGAAATGACGGTGCCGGAGGGGACTGCTCCCTCTAGCATCCTGAGGAGCGGCCCCTCTGGCGCAGTTGGGATAAAAGATAGTGAGGTACCTAGTCAGATTGTGGTGGTAGGGGATTTTATCATCAGGAAAGCAGATAGGGCAATCTGCTACCGGGACCGTGATCGCCGTATAGTCTGTTGTCTCCCGAGTGCTCGGGTACGGCACATCACAGACCGGGTAGATAGATTGTTGGGAGGGGCTGGGAAAGACCCGGTGGTCTTGGTGCATGTTGGCACCAATGACAAAGTTAGCGGAAGGTGGGATGTCTTTAAGAAAGACCATAGGGATTTAGGCAAGAAACTTAAGGCAAGGACATCTAAGGTAATATTCTCCGAAATATTACCCGTGCCACGCGCTAGTCCAGGGAGGCAGAGGGAGATTGGGGAGGTAAATGTGTGGCTTAGGGATTGGTGCAAGAAGGAGGGGTTTGTGTTCCTGGAACACTGGGCGGACTTCTCAGTCAGGCACCATCTCTTTTGTTGTGATGGATTGCACTTGAATGAGGAGGGGGCGGCGGTGCTGGGGGGAAGGATGGTTAGAAGGTTGGAGGAGATTTTAAAATAGGAGCCTGGGGGAAGGATTTAGCTAGAAACTACGGGTCATGCAGTGAGAATAGTGGGGATGGCGGTAGTAAATGAAATGGGGGAGAAGTCGGGGGGAGGGTAAGAGCAGCCGGTAAGGTTACTAACATGAGTACTAAAAGAGATTTTACCAAAGCACTAACCAATGACGATTACAGGTCATCGTTGCTACATAAGGTGAAAGATGTCCCTAACGCAAGGGGAAATACTTATCTTAGTTGTATGTATGTGAACGCTAGAAGCATTACTGGTAAAAAGGGTGAACTAGAAATACTTGCAGCAAGCAAACAGTATGATATTATAGGCATTACTGAAACTTGGTGGGACGAATCTCATGATTGGACAGTCAATCTAGAGGGCTATACGCTGTTTAGGAGAGACAGATTAAATAAAAAGGGTGGAGGGGTGTGTCTTTACGTAAAGCCGTTTTTAAAACCTGATATACGGGAAGTGATTCAGGAGGGGACTGTAGACACTGTCGAGACGTTATGGGTAGAAATTGCATGCGGGATGAAGGAATAAAAAAGTTAGTATTGGGTGTATGCTATAGGCCGCCTGGTATTAATGTATCTGATGAGGAATTGTTACTGAATCAAATTGAAAGAGCAGCAGGACTAGGTGACAAAGTAGTGATTGGAGATTTTAACTATCCAGAGATAAACTGGAAAAATGATTCATGTGACACTGCTAGGGGTATTATGTTTTTAAACACACTAAATGATAACTACTTAGTTCAACTAATTGAGCACCCTACCAGGTACAATGCAATCTTAGACCTAGTATTAACAAACAATGGGGATTTGGTATCAGGTATTATAGTAGGGGAACCCATAGGAAACAGCGACCACAATATGGTCACATGCAATATCAGTTTCCATAAACAGTCCTATACTGGCTCAACTAGGACTCTAAACTTTGGCAAAGCCAACTTTGAAATGATGAAGGTATTTTTCAGGGATATTGAATGGAAAGGTTTGTTTCTAGGAAAAAATACTACGGAGAAATGGGATGTACTAAAATTCCTGCTAGCCAAAAATACTCTTAAATTTATTACTACGAGCAGCAAAAAAAGGAATAAAAATCATAAACCGATGTGGCTTAACAAAAAGATAAAGGAACTTATGGGCAAGAAAAGGCGAGCATTTAAAAAATACAAATCTGACGGGGAAGCTGAGTCATTTCAGCACTATAAGGACTGTAACAAAATATGCAAAAAGGAAATAAGAGCGGCTAAAGTAGAAACTGGAAAAACTAGTAGCAAAGGAAAGCAAAGGAAATCCCCCCAAAAATCTTTAAATACATTAATAGCAAGAGTTTTAAGAAGGAGAGTATAGGCCCTATAAAAGACAAGTTGGGAGTCTTAAGCAAAAATGATAATGACATAGCGGACACACTAAATGAGTTTTTTCAACAGTATTTACTGGAGAGGACCCAATTCAGGGACTAACACACAATCTCAATAATGAGAATATCCCACTGTTAGGTACTTATTTAAGCGAGGAGGTAGTCTGTGACCGAGTAAAACATTTAAAGATTAATAAGTCACCGGGTCCCGATGGAATTCACCCAAGGGTTCTAATGGAGCTTCACTCTGAACTTGCAAAACTGCTATTTTTGATCTTTAAGGATTCAGTAATATCATGCATGGTTCCCAAAGACTGGCGTATAGCGGAAGTAGTGCCTATATTCAAAAAGGGAAGTAAAGCTGACCCAAGGAATTATAGACCAGTTAGTCTTACATCTATAGTGGGGAAAATATTGGAAGGTATTCTAAGGGATAGTATTCAGAAGTTCCTTGAAGTCAATAAAGTAATTAAAAGGAATCAACATGGATTTGTGAAGGACAGATCCTGTCAAACCAACTCACTTGGCTTTTATGAAACAGTAAGCGCAAACCTAGATCAGGGTAAAGAGGTGGATGTAATCTTTTTAGACTTTGCCAAAGCTTTTGACACTGCACCGCACATGAGACTTATCTACAAGCTACAAGAAATAGGGCTAGGATCAGAATATGCACTTGGGTCAAAAATTGGTTAGATAATAGGGAGCAGTGCGTTGTGGTTAATGGATCTTTTTCAAAATGGACTGAAGTGCTAAGTGGTGTGCCACAAGGCTCAGTATTAGGACCGCTATTGGTCAATATTTTCATTAACGACCTAACAGAAGGTCTAGAGAGCAAGGTGTCAATTTTTGCAGATTATACCAAATTGTGTAAAGCTATAAATGCGAAGGAGGATGCTGAGTCTCTTCAGAATTACTTAGTTAAATTAGAAGCATGGGCAGCGAAATGGAGAATGCACTTCAATACAGACAAGTGTAAGGTAATGCACTATGGTAACAAGAACAAAAATAACACCTACATACTAAATGGGGTAAAATTAGGGGATTCTGTACTGGAAAAGGACTCAGGTGTCCTCATAGGTAGCAAACTAAGCAGCAGTTCCCAAAGTAGGAGTGCAGCAAAGAAGGTTAATAAGATCTTAGCATGCATAAAACAGAGAATTGATGCAAGGGACGAGAGTGTTATACTCCTGTTATATAATTCATTAGTGAGGCCACACCTTGAATACTGTGTACAATTCTGGGCACCATACTATAAAAAGAATATCCTGGAGCAAGAAAAGGTTCAGAGGCAGGCGACCAAACCAATTAAGGGCATGGAGACGCTGGAATACGAGGAAAGGCTTGAAAGACTAGGCATGTTTACACTGGAAAAGAGGAGACTAAGAGGGGACATGATCAACATCTACAAATATATAAGGGGACAATATTCAGATCTTGCGCAGGACCTCTTTTTGGTTAGAGGACTCGTGGACACTCGCTCAGGTTAGAGGAGAGGAGATTCCGCACAATACGGCGTAAAGGCTTTTTCACGGTAAGGACAATACGTGTTTGGAATTCCCTGCCTGAGGGAGTTGTAATGGCGGACTCAGTCAACACCTTTAAGAATGGGTTAGATAAATTCCTAATGGATAAGGATATCCAGGGTTATGGTGCATTGTCACGCACTATAGTTACTATAAAAAGAGGGATAAAACGCAACGGCAGACATCAGCATCAGTCAAAATTTTAGACCAAATAATCCTGCATAGGAGACCACAAATAGGTTGAACTCTATGGACAATTGTCTTTTTTCAACCTTAGATACTATGTTACTATGTTACATCCCATATTCATGAGGTCAATAGGTCGTCAAATGGTCACATTATTAGCTAATATTGTAGAAGAATTGGACAAATACAGAAGATATCAAATTGAATAAAACAATATGATTATGAATTCTCATTGGGCTGCTATTAAAAGAAATTAAATGGGTTGGATTCATTGAGCCCTCTTGGCGCTACGGTATCTAACCGGTGTATCCAGAAACATTCACGTCTTTTCGATAATAATAATGTCCGGTCTTCACTCGTAGGGCAAGGGGGTATCCAGTCAATCAGTTTAGATTTTAAACTAGCAACCTGATGTTTAGCTGTCAAGAAATGTCGAGCTACAGGTTTGTCAGTTTTACCCGTTAACAATGCGGTATGGATCGAAGATCTGTGATTGGCCATACGGTCTCGAAAATGACCGTGTTGTGAGACCAATGTAATACAACCCACAATTACATTTGAGGATATATATTACATAATCTAACCTGCAATGTAAATTATTTCCTATTTTAATGGGTCTCCCCATATGCGGATGGCAAAACTTGGGACCAGTCATCATAGATCTGCATGTTGTGCAGCTGCCACACGAGTAGCTACCAGGTTTTGACTGCATTACCTGGACTGCAGAGACTCCAGTTTTGGGAAATATAGTGGGACACAAAAGGAATTGTGTCAAATTAGCTCCTCGGCGATATGCAACCATAGGTGGCTTCATTTTTGAGAAGGGTAAATTGACATCAGTAGTGACAATGGGCCAATGTTTCTTCAAAGATCTCTTTAGAATTGTACTAATGTCAAATTGCGTGGGGAAAATCATACGATCCATATTTTTAGTTCTCACACTACGTTTATCCTGAAAAATCTGTGTGGCGCTGTCTAAACACTTAGAAAGAACCTTGGATGTATATCCACGTTGTGAAAAACGGGCAGAAATTTCCACACATTGGATGTGTCTGCGGTTAGAATCTGAATTAATGCGCATAGCTCCCAAATACTGTGAAATAGGCAGACTCTCCTTAAGGGCAGGAGGATGGAAACTGCCAGCCTGTAATAACGAGATTTATGGTAAGAACTTACCTTTGTTAAATCTCTTTCTGCGAGGTACACTGGGCTCCACAAGGATAGACATTGGGGTGTAGAGTAGGATCTTGATCCGAGGCACCAACAGGCTCAAAGCTTTGACTGTTCCCAGAATGCACAGCGCCACCTCCCCTATAACCCCGCCTCCCTGCACAGGAGCTCAGTTTTTAGTTAACCAGCCCAATGCAGTAGCAGGAAAAGAGACGACAATGGTTAGTAGCCACATACACCACACTCTCACGACAGGAGAAGTGTCAGCGGCTAATGCCATACCAACCCAAAGAAGCTAAGTGCGTCAGGGTGGGCGCATTAAGGAGCCCAGTGTACCTCGCAGAAAGAGATTTAACAAAGGTAAGTTCTTACCATAAATCTCGTTTTCTGCTGCGGGGTACACTGGGCTCCACAAGGATAGACATAGGGGATGTCCTAAAGCAGTTCCTTATGGGAGGGGACGCACTGTAGCGGGCACAAGAACCCGGCGTCCAAAGGAAGCATCCTGGGAAGCGGCAGTATCGAAGGCATAGAACTTTATGAACGTGTTCACTGATGACCACGTAGCTGCCTTGCACAATTGTTCAAGGGTCGCACAACGGCTGGCCGCCCAAGAAGGTCCAACAGACAGTGTATAATGGGCCGTAATGTGAGCAGGAGCTAACAGACCAGCCAGTGGCAAACGCAGGATTTGCATGGGGGGGTTTCCAGAACTGGGTGGAGCCAATCACGGGGGTGGGGACTGAGGTGACCCAGTATATGCTGGGTCCGTAAAACTAGTGTGTCTGTGTGTGTGTGTGTGTGTGTGTGTGTGTATATATATATATATACATATATCTACACATATATATATATATATATATATATACATACATACACACATATACACATATACATAGCATATTAAACATGCATACATATATATATTATATATGTACACACACATACAGTACACATATATATACACATGTATATATATATATATCATATGTATGTGTGTGTGTGTGTGTTTATATGTATGTATGTATATACATGTGTATATATGTATGCACATGGATATATATGTACTATAGTTAATATAAAGTAAACTTTTATTGCACTTACAAGTGCCACCAGGAAGACAGCAGGCTGCAGACGCTAGACAGTCATTAATAATTCTCATGCAGCTAAAAAAAAAATAAAAATAAAAATTTTTTTTTTTTTTTTTTTAGTGGAGGGGGGTTTCTGGGTGCTTGGAAACCCCCCCTGGGTGCGCCACTGCCAGCCCTCACATAAGCATGTGCAATCACCATTCTAATCCATCTGGCCAAAGTCTGCTTGTGAGCAGGCCAGCCACGTTTGTGAAATCCAAACAGTACAAAGAGAGAATCAGATTTCCTAATGGAAGCAGTTCTCTTCACATAGATACGGAGAGCCCGTACCACATCCAAAGACTTCTCTTTGGGAGAAAGATCAGGAGAAACAAGTGCCGGAACCACAATCTCCTGGTTAAGGTGGAACGAGGAAACCACCTTAGGTAAATATCTGGGACGAGTCCTAAGAACCGCCCGATCACGGTGAAATATCAGATATGGGGAACTACAGGACAAGGCACCCAAATCCGACACTCTTCTTAAGATCAGCTCCATGGCACTGCCAGCGCATCCACGAATGCTGCTTGAGGATCCCTGGTCCTTGCTCCGAAGACCGGAGCCTTGTGATTGTGTCGAGACGCCATAAGATCTACGTCTGGAAGACCCCACTTTTCCACTAGGAGTTGAAACACTTCTGGATGGAGGCCCCACTCGCCGGCATGCACGTCCTGACGACTGAGAAAATCTGCTTCCCAATTCAGGACTCCCGCAATGAAGATTGCCGATATAACCGGTAGATGGCGTTCCGCCCAATGTAGAATCCGTGAGACTTCCTTCATTGCCAGACGGCTTCGAGTGCCACCTTCATGATTTATGTAAGCCACTGTGGTGGCGTTGGCCAACTGTACTTGAACAGGACGGTTGTGAATTAAATGCTGGGCTAGGTTCAATGCATTGAAGACCGCCCGTAATTCCAGAATGTTGATTGAGAGGAGGGACTCCTCCTTGGTCCACCGACCCTGAAGGGAGTGTTGCTCCAGCACCGCGCCCCAACCTCTTAGACTGGCATCTGTCGTCAACAGAACCCAGTTGGATATCCAGAAGGGACGGCCCCTGTGCAATTGTTGGTCCTGGAGCCACCAGAGCAGCAACAGATGGACCTCCGAAGTCAATGAGATCATTTGAGACCTGATCCGGTGAGGCAGGCCGTCCCACTTGGCTAGAATCAGCCTCTGGAGGGGGCGAGAATGGAATTGAGCATACTCCACCATGTCGAATGCTGATACCATGAGGCCCAGCACCTGTATCGCCAAATGTATCGACACTTGCGGACGAGAAAGGAAGCAACGAATCCTGTCCTGAAGCTTCAGGACTTTCTCCTGACACAAGAACAACCTCTGGTTATGAGTGACCAATAGCGCTCCCAGATGCACCATGCTCTGAGCAGGGATCAGGGAGGATTTCTTCCAGTTGATGAACCACCCGTGGGCTTGTAGAAACCGGACCGTCATATCTAGATGATGTAGGAGAAGTTCTAGGGAATTTGCCAGGATTAACAAGTCATCCAGATACGGCAGTATCCTGACCCCTTGACGGCGGAGTACCACCGTCATCACCGCCATCACTTTGGTGAAGACTCGCTGAGCCATTGTTAAACCAAAAGGTAACGCCCGAAACGGGTAATGGAGGTTGCCAATAGCAAACCTCAGGTATTGCTGATGTGACGCTGCTATAGGAGTATGCAGGTAATCATCCTGTATGTCCAGGGAGACCATGTAGTCCCCCGGTTCCAAAGTCAGAACTATAGAGCGAAGGGTTTCAATACAAAACTTGGAAACCTTCACAAACCTGTTCAATGCCTTGAGGTTGAGAATGGGCCGGGAGGACCCATTCGGTTTCGGGACTAGAAACAGCGGAGAATAGTACCCCCAGCCCCTCTGCGCAAGAGGCACCTGTACTACGACTCCTGTATCCAGGAGGGTCTGTACCACCGAATGCAGAGTGTTTTCCTTTGTCTGGTCCAACGGGACGTCTGTCTGGCAAAATCGATGAGGGGGTCGGTTTTTGAAGGCTATGGCGTAACCTTGAGTGACGACTTCCCGTACCCAGGCATCTGAAGTGGTCTTCAACCATTCCTGGGTATACCCTAGAAGCCGGCCCCCCACCCTGGGATCCCCAGGGGGAGGCCCGCCCCGTCATGTGGCAGGCTTATCGGCCTTGGAGGCTGGCTGACGGGCCGCCCAGGCTCTTTTGGCTTTGGCTTACCAGGTTTGGAAGTGCGGGCCTGCTTGTTGTACGCCTGACCTTTTGCTTTACCTGAAGGACGAAAGGGACGAAAGTACCTTTAGCCTTCGACACAGAAGGAGCAGTACTTGGCAGACAGGCAGTTTTGGCAGTAGCCAAGTCAGCCACTATCTTATTTAAGTCCTCTCCAAACAGAATATCTCCCTTGAAAGGGAGTACCTCCAGGGTTTTTCTAGAGTCCACATCCACAGACCAGGATCTCAGCCACAATATCCGGCAAACCAGGACTGACGTAGTAGAGGCCTTGGCTGCTAGAATACCGCCATCAGAAGCCGCCTCTTTAATATAGCGAGAAGCTGTGACAATATATGACAAGCATTGTCTAGCATAGTCAGAAGAGATTTCAGCTTCTAACTCCAAGGCCCATGCTTCAATAGCTTCTGCAGCCCATGTTGCTGCAATAGTGGGCCTTTGTGCAGCACCCGTGAGGGTGTAAATTGCTTTAAGACAACCTTCTACACGTTTATCCGTAGGCTCTTTTAGAGACGTGATGGTAGTGACAGGTAGCGCTGAGGAAACCACCATCCTAGCCACATGTGAGTCTACTGGAGGAGGCGTTTCCCAATTCTTAGACAGCTCTGGTGCGAGGGGATAGCGAGCCAGCATCTTCTTTTGAGGCACAAACTTCGTACCCGGGTTTTCCCAGGGTTCCTGAGGTAAAAGTTCTTTAACCACCTTCTGACGCTTGAACCTATCTGGTTTCTTAGGAGGGAGGGATGGCTCGGGATCATCCGTAATCTGTAGAATTAACTTAATAGCCTCCAAAAGATCAAGAACATCCACATGTGAACTACCCTCCCCATCAGCAGTATCTGAATCAGAACCTGTGGGGTCAGTGTAAGTGCCGTCTTCATCAGATGAGGTGTCAGTGACAGCAGTGGATTGTGAGGAGACAAGCGCTCGCTTAGAGGACCCCTTGGACTTAGGCGAGCGATGGTCAGACTTTTTAGTAGTCAGGGACTGGTTCACGTTCTTCAATTGAGCAGATAAATCGTAGGGGATGTTAGTTTATTAACTAGCGTATGTAGAAGCGCGGAAAAAGTGGCCCACGGTGGGTCATTATGTACCTCCGTTGCCACAGTCCCACTGGGGGGCAAGGAGCCCCCAGAACCAGAGCTCACAGCTGCTATATTCTCCTCATAGGGATCTGCGGCTTCAGCAACACCGGCAGTGTGTTCAGCCCCAGAACCGTTACCCTCAGAAGCAGACATGATATAACTTGCAGTATCAGGTAACACAGTACAATTGGCAGCAACACAATACCTCTTACCCAAACCCCTGCACAGTGTAGTCAGCACTAGCAGAGATAAAGGAGAGATATGGTGACTAAATCACAGAGAAAAATACATATTAAAGTATATCTTTGTGAAAATCCTGTATCAATATAAAACCTGACGCACCAAGCCCCCTCAGGTTATAGAATATAGGGATAGCAAGTTGGGTGAAAGACACGAAATGGACACCACTCAGCTATCTAATGCACACACAGTCACAGTTTGTACAACGCAGAGGTTATTACTAACAATAATACTGCACTGGACTAGCTTATATATAGCTATATAGTCAATAGATATAACACTGCACAGTAAGAACTGGATGTATATCACAGGGTAATTGTACTAGAAAACCCTGACTAAATGCACTCTTTCTTAACTAACACTGTCTAAAAAGGCAGGTAGAATACTTAAGTGTCATGTAAAGTCACAGCACTGACAACCAGGAGGCTTTATACAGGAGGATTTGCCCAAGCAGTCCCAGGAACAGTGAAGCTGAGAGATAATGGCGCCCAGACACTGACAGTGAGTGAGGGAGACAGATATGCAGCTCCAGGGCGGGAACATTTGCAGAAAATGGCGCCCTGGGGCTGGGGGAGGGGGTTCAGGTCTAAGACTTTTCCCCCTGCTGGCAAAACCACCGGGTACTGTGGGCTACTGAAAATGGTTTAGAGAGAAAACCTGACCTGCACCCATGCCCTAGTGATCTAGTGGGATCGCCTGTACTGCCACAGTGTCCACCGCCAGCGCGCGCGGCCCGCCTCCCGCGCAAGCGGGACCCGCTCACCACCTCCCGAAGCGCGGCCACGCGATCCCGGAGAGCCCCCGTTGTG
Organism: Pseudophryne corroboree; assembly: GCF_028390025.1. Taxonomy (NCBI): domain Eukaryota; kingdom Metazoa; phylum Chordata; class Amphibia; order Anura; family Myobatrachidae; genus Pseudophryne; species Pseudophryne corroboree. The sequence goes on from NC_086448.1 coordinate 396,603,179, forward strand.
TGTGCCTGACGTGAAGAAAACCGGAGCCTCCTGCTGTAGTTACCTGGCAACCAGGGCTCGGGAGTGTACAGCGCCGCTGGGGAGAGCTGGAGCTGCAGCAGTGAATGTCTTCTGACATTTACCACCGCTGCTGCCCTTGAAGTCTTCACTTTTTTCTTCCAAAAAAGCTCTTCTTAGGGCTGCCTGGAGCAACCCCTCTGTTATGTGCCTGCTTACTGCAGCACCAACTACAAAACTGAGCTCCTGTGTAGGGAGGCGGGGTTATAGAGGAGGCAGCGCTGTTCATTCTGGGAACAGTCAAAGCTTTGAGCCTGTTGGTGCCTCGGATCAAGATCCTACTCTACACCCCAATGTCTATCCTTGTGGAGCCCAGTGTACCCCGCAGCAGAAAACATATTACGATCAGTGGGTTTACGAAATAGTGTGAAAATAAATCCGGTGTCCGTTTTGGTAACCGTGACATCTAAAAAATTTATTTCAGTAAATGAAATAGTATGAGTGAATCGAATGGGACTGTCCAATGAGTTCAAATCATCAACCATGTTATTGAACTCAATCTCGGTCCCTTGCCACAGAAGAAATATGTCATCAATAAATCTACAGTAAAAACTGATCTTATGTCCATACCGGGGGAGTATATGAGTTTTTTCATATTAATGTTAATGTTAGGGACTTGCCCGACAAATGAGGTCACCTGGACGCGGTGGGCAAGCCGTTACTTATGGCCATAACTATGCAAAGAACCTCGCTCAATATACAAAATTTTATTGCAATGATTATTAATAAATTGGTAATGTTTGATTGTGCACCTGCAACCTTTTTCTTTGTATGCAGTTATACTGAAAGGTCTCCGCAGGGTCGCACCTCTCATTATCGGTGTGCAGCCCAGGATCCCTCCCCTGTATTTTTTCATATTCAGCCATGAACAAATTGGCATACAATGGGGCCAAATTTGACCCCATCACTGTGCCAGACGTTTGGAGAAAAAAATGTGACTTTATACAGGAAGTGGTTACACTTAAGTACCAGTTCAGTTAATTCTAATAGGAATTCAGTAGGAAATCCCAAGTTTGTAACCACTAGAAAGCAATTTCTGAGTATATTGAGGAATCACGGTGTACAAGGAACAGACATCGAATATCATGATGAGGAATCACAGTGTACAAGGAACAGACATCGAGTGTAGACAAGAAAGTGCAAGTCTTCCTGAATCTGTATATTCTGTAAATGTGTCAAAGTCACCAGGATCTCACAGGTAACTATCAGTTGTCACAACTAATGGTTGTAGATTACTATCAATCAATTGTACCAATGGTTGAAGCAAGGAGCCCTCGGCAGCAATGATTGGTCTCCCGGGCGGGTGTACCAATGTTTTATGGATTTTTGGTAATGTATACAAAATAGGACATTTAGGATGTTCAACAGTTAAAAAGTTTTTGAGATCATTATTGATCCATCCCTGTTCAAATCCACACTTAATACATAAATCGATTTTATTCTTTATAGCAGGAATAGGATTGGATTCCAACAACTGATACGTCTTAGTATCTGCCAGTTGTCGTTGTACCTCACGATCGTAGTTAACCCAATCCTGCACTACTACTGCTCCGCCCTTGTCTGCCAGGCGGATCACTATGTTCACATTCTCTTTTAATTTCTTAAGTGCTTTTCGTTCAGGGGGGGTTAAGTTATCATATAATTTATGCTCGGGCTCATTTTCCACATCTGTTTGTACTAGCCTCAAAAAAGTTTTAATGCTAGGGTTTGATGATGGAGGGTCAAACGTGGATTTACCTCGAAATTTACTGAAACTGTCTGGAGTGGGTTTGTCAGAAAAAAATTATTTAAGACGTAATGACCTCCCAAATCTGTATTGATCGATTGATTTATGAAAGGACTAGGTTTTACACGTCGGGACAAAAGATAAACCACGAGATAGAAGTTTAATCTCGGCCTGGTGTAAATGTGTGTGGGAAAGATTGAAGACAGTACTCAGTTGCGTTTCCGACACCCACTTGGTCTTATTTCCAGTCACTTCCAGTCTGGGAACTTTCAATAGGGTTATACTGCAGTTGATAGGAATGCAGCCCAGGGGAAGATGATTGCACCATGAGTCCTGTGAGTCAGAGGTGTCACCGGGTATGGTGACACCCGGAGCGCACTCTGTATTATCACCGCCTCTCGCCCCACCCCCCCACGGGAGCCCGAAAAATGTGTGTGGCCTAATCAAATAGGGAGCGTGGCCTCGTGGACCTTTTTTTTCTTTGCTCCAGGGGCATGTCCAGCTTCCCCAAAGATGCTGGCTGCCCCCGGAGACTGCTCTGCGTGCAGTGCCAGCTCTTATCTATGACAGGAGCTGAGTGCTGCAGGAGATTATCTCACTGCAGCACTCAGCTCCTGTCACTAGAGAAGAGCTGTCCCTTTGGTGTCACCCCTTCCGAGGGGAACACCCGGGGTGCGGCCCGCACCCGCCTTTTGACGTCACTGCTGTGAGTACTTACTGAATTTGGGCCTTGACCAGTACTATTGTGTTATTGAATTGGTATTGAGAAGTGTCTTTCATCTATATAGATCTATGTAGTCTACCTTGTTCTGCCTGATTACCCTGGTTACTGTATCTAAGTGTATACAGCTGGATTTACAGGTATGTTATTGTGAGTGTAGTAAAATTTGATATACATTTTTTTTTTAAATGGCTGCAGAGTTTATATATGTGTATGTTGTGACCATAGGTTTTACATCTCCACCTGGGTCCATGTATCATCTTATAAATTGGGACTTTGTTTGTTCATAGAGTCTCCCCTTTTTTACCATGGCTGGATCTGTTGAAACCAAGTGAGTTTGATAGTGCTTAGGTTTCACTGTGGTGACCTGAATGGCAGAGGCAAGCTTCACTGATTTCTTTAAGTGTGTTTCCATATATTTCACCCATAATACCTTGGTGACGGGTGTATGTTTGCTATAAGGCCTGGGAGGCAGAGTACTTAATACGCGTTTTTTTGTTTTTGTTTTAGACATATTGCATGTTTCTATTATCCAATAAGCATGTTGATATGATGTATTGCCAGTCTTGAGAATCTCGTCATCAAACCGAAATGTCGACTACAAGGCTTTTGATGACAACAATAAATAATTGATCTTAAATTCAGTGGACTAATCTCTATTTGCGAGAGTGTACCCTCCACTTCATGGATTTGTTGCTGTGTTGAGTGGACCTGACGTGGTCTATTGGGAGCACCTGCCACATTGGAACTAATGAGATGAGAGTGCAGGATTTGCTTGCTTGGAGATATATATATATATATATATATATATATATATATATATATATGTGTTTTAGGTACTGTGTGTACAGTGTGTGTGTGTGTGTGTGTGTGTGTGTGTGTGTGTGTGTGTGTGTGTGTGTCAAGCCACTGTGCTGTTAGACCAGCTAGTTTTTGCTGCAGAACTTCACCTACAATAGTGTGAGTGTCTTGACCTGATGTTTGGCGCAGTAGACAGAGCCAAGTTCATGGCTTGAGCACCTGCTCTCAGTCAATGTTGCACTAGGTCAGGCAGAGGGCAGAGTTTTCAGTCACAAGTGTCTGCTGCCAGTGACGCAGAAGGAGGGGGAGTGGGTACTAATTACCCAGGTTCAGGCTAGCCAGGGGGTCCAGGCTGGAGCACAGCAGCCTTCTGCAACTTCCCCCCCACACACACACACGTCCTCTCATCCCCTTTGGCACTCCTATGTACTGTCATCCCTTGTGCCCCTATGCCCTGTCATACCTTTTCAATGTGCGGAAGCTCCCAATGTTTTCACATCACAGATATGATACTGTTGTCCTGCACACCCATATCTTTTTATTTCTGCCCTGCATACTCCAAATCCTGTTACCACTGGCCTGAGTTTTCACAGCTTTGCATTCTGTTTAATTATCACTACACTGCCGCCCCATATCCAGTCTTCACTGCCCAGTACCCCATAACATTAAAGAAAAAGTGATGGGCAGAGGTTGGGATGTGAGGAAAAAGCAGAAATACTGTACAGAGGGTAACATGAGGGAAATGCAGGTGGGCAGAGGGTAATGAGTGAGGACAAAGCTGTTGGGCCAGAGGTGGCTTGTCAAATTTGCTAATTCAACATTTTACAGCATAAATATATTAACTTTAAAAAAAGCTATAAAATTCCATAGACAAAAAACCTTATGGTTTCACATGTCCCATTAAGGCTTCTTACACATGATCTGGCATTTCAGAAACCTGTTGTAACTCTTCCACTCAAACTCCAAAAAGCAATGAAATTCCGATCATTAAGGCTGACGCCTTAATGGACGTGTTCCTTGCGCAATTCAGATACGGTATGTCATCACAGCCTGTGGGTAAGTGCAGATTCAGCACTCTCACAGAGTGAGATTGCTGTTACTCATACAATTGTGGAGCTGCTAATTGACACATGCAGTCTATGCAACTAAAGGACTTAGCAGAAGACAGCTGCTCAGATGAGGTAAGAGTGGTGTTGATTGGAGTGAGGAGACAGAGCAGTGTGGATGGGGGAACAGAAATGTGTGGATAGGGGGAAGACCAGGCACACTGATAGGGGGACAAAGCAACACAGATGGGTGGAAAACAGTGGTGCATATAGGGGAGGTAAGACAGAGTGATGTGTTGGGGAAGACAGAGTGCAACAGATGGGGAAAGAGAGTGCAACAGATGGGGAAAGAGAGTGCCACAGATGGGGAAAGAGAGTGGTACAGATGGGGGAAAGACAGTGGCACAGATGGTGTGGAGACAGAGCGGTGTGGATGGGTGAACAGTGCCGTGTGGATGAGGGCGACAGAGCAGCACAGATGGAGAGGGGTGAGAGCAGTACAGATGGAAAGAAACAGTGGCACAGATGGTGGGGAGACAGCAGTGTGGATGGGTGGACAGAGCAGCACAGATGGGAGAGAGGTGAGAACCGTTCAGATGGAAAGAAACAGTGGCACAGATGGAGTGGAGACAGAGCAGTGTGGATGGGTGGAGAGAGCAGTATGTGTGGATGAGGGTTATAGAGCAGCACAGATGGAGAGGGGTGAGAGCAGTACAGATGGAAAGAAACAGTGGCACAGATGGAGGGGAGACAGAGCGGTGTGGATGGGTGGACAGAGCAGCATGTGTGGATGAGGGTGATAGAGCAGCACAGATGGAGAGGGGTGAGAGCAGTTCAGAAGGAAAGAAACAGTGGCACAGATGGAGGGGAGACAGAGCAGTGTGGATGGGTGGACAGAGCAGCATGTGTGGATGAGGGTGATAGAGCAGCACAGATGGAGAGGGGTGAGAGCAGTTCAGATGGAAAGAAACAGTGGCTCAAATGGAGGGGAGTCAGAGCGGTGTGAATGGGTGGACAGAGCAGCATGTGTGGATGAGGGCGATAGAGCAGCACAGATGGAGAGAGGTGAGAGCAGTTCAGATGGAAAGAAACAGTGGCATGGATGAGGGGGGCAGAGCAGCATGGATAAGAGGAATACAGTCCCGACATCAGAGGGGACAAGTATTTTCACCTACCCTTGGTGGGTGGCATCTAAGCCTAATCCTTGGGGGGAGTGGGGTGGCTAGGGCTACCCCCCCATCCCACCCTGGGCCATAACCCTAACAGTGACCCCGATACTTACCATCAGGATGTTGGTGATGTCAGCTACATGAGTGGGGGAAGAGTGGTGAGGATAGGGGGGAGATTATGCAGCATGTATGGGAAGGGAGACAAAGTGGTGCGGATGAGGGGCAACAATGCGTATGGGTTGAAAACACTGGCACGGATGGGTATAAAACTGGTGTAGATGGGAGAGAAGACAGTGTAGCATGTAAGGGAGGCGGCAGAATGATGTTGAAGAGGGAAACACTGAGCAGCACATAGAGAAGGAAACAGTGGTACGGACAAGGCACAGATGGGGAAAGACAGATGGTGCAGATAAGTGAATACAGACTGGCAAAGATGGGAGAACACAGCAGTAGGGATTTGGGAAGACAAAGCAGCATGGAAGCGTAAAGTGGAAGTAAGTGTAGATGCATAGACCATAGAAGCGGTATTATAGTTTTAGCAATTAACCAAGATGTTTGAGGGAGCTAAATGTGTATACTAAATTAGATGGATGTATGGAGTGAGAAGGATGTTGGAACAAGGTGGGATTGTTGTGGTGACCGAATGGGATGGTTGTGGGCACTTAGTGGGATGGGTGCACCACATAACTGCTCAGAACTTCAGTTGCATAGCCTGCATATGTATTTTCCAATGAGCACACAAATCTGTGAATTAGCAGCTCCACCATTGTGTGAGTGACAGCAATCTCACTCTGTGAGAGAGTGCTGAATCTGCACTTACCCACAGGCTGTGATGGCATACCATATCTGTATTGTGCAAGGAACACGCCCATTAAGGCGTCTGCCTTAATGATCGGAATTTCATTGCTTTTTGGAGTTTGAGTGGAAGAGTTACAACAGGTTTCTGAAATGCCAGATCATGTGTGTGAAGCCTTAATGGGACATGTGAAACCGTAAGGTTTTTTGTCTATGGAATATTAAAATAAGATTCTTCAGTCTCCTCTGTCAGCTTATCAGGGATATGCAGAATGTCTCTGATAGCTTCTATGAGATTCTCTATTCCCTGTGACAGAGTTGCCTCCCCCGCCTCTGAGTGCTTCCCCCTCCTCCATGTCTGACCCATCATCATCTGAGTCAGATTGCAAGATCTAGGCCAAAGGACGTTTTTGCGGACAAATGGCAGGGGACTGAGTCGCTGGTTTGTGTACTGAGTATCTGTATAAACTCAGTCATCGATTGTTTTAAGTATTGCGTCTTGTTCTCATTGCGGGACAATTTAGTGGAAATATTAAAAATCATTCCCCTAATGGAATCCAGCCACGCTGGCTCCGCCCCGCTAGCCTGGGAGGGTACACTTCACTGAGCACACTGGAGTGAACCCCCTGGAGAAGAGGAACACTGTGCCTTACAAGAAACACACTCTTTGTCTGACATACTGTGACATTAACAGCACACACACACAGGAAGAGGTTTAATGCACAATTAACCCACAAAGAGCCTTTCAAGAGAGACACAGAGGTAGACTGGAGCCAGCACACAGCGCCCTTACTGCTAATGCCATGCTTAGCCGGGTCACAGACTAAGTACCCAGATGGGGGACTTAGTACAGTAGTAAGCGCTTCCCCCCTGCTATGACCCCCTGGTACAGCTGAGGTAATCTGGAGTCTCTCTGGAGGAGCTGCGTGTCCATGTCAGTCAGCGACTGTGTCCACTGCAGAGGGAAAATAGCGCTGGTAAGTTGCTGGATCCACTCATAGTGAAGCTCCGCCCCCTCAATGGCGTGCGGTCTTCTCGCTTTTTTATACTGGCTGAGGCAATTTTTAGTACTTAAAATGGAGTCAGTCGCCTTTTAAGTCTGTAATGCTACTCTGGTTACTGTGTACACTTGTAGTGTACTTAGACTCAGTTCGCTCCCCCAGAAGCGTTGCGTCCGCACTGTGTACTAAGTCTGGAGACACCGCCACTCCCATATAAGCTGGGCGTCTCTGTACCCTCATGCCGCCATAATGGCCGGCAACCCGCTAACCGGAACGCCGGCTTAGTACTCACCACTCTTCTATCTTCTGGCTCTGTTAGGGGTGGCTGCGTGATGCGGGAATGTACGCTTGCCGTGGTAAGGCGTGTGAATATTTCCCTCAGGAGCTAGTGTCCTGTCAGCAGGGGGAATGGGACCATTAACCCTTGAAGAGGTTGGGCCGCCCCTTACCCCTAAATCCCATGAAGCAGACAGGCTGGTAACAACCAGTCCTGCCTGAAAATAACAAATAGATAAAATAAATGCAGAAAACTCTTCAGGAGCTTCCATGCGACGTGGCCGGCTCCTCCGGGCACATTTTCTAAACTGAGTCTGGTAGGAGGGGCATAGAGGGAGGAGCCAGCCCACACTATCAAATTCTTAAAGTGTCCATGGCTCGCAGTGCACCCGTCTATACCCCATGGTACTAAATGGATCCAAGTATCCTCTAGGACGTAAGAGAAATTTAGTTTTAGAAAACATGTTGTTATTTCCTGACCTTCTTCGGAGAGATATCTCAAGTCATAAAACTCAGAAGCAAAAGTGCCGTAAGTGTCCTCGTGTTTCTCATCCAGAGCTGAATCTCCCTGGTCCTTTCGGCTTCCCCTTGCTGCACTTTCATCTGCTGGGCTAGCCTTCGCGGAAGATAAAAAGAGTAGCAAACCCCCAAAATGTAGACACAGTAGATTCATGGCACTAAATAAAAGAAAAAAATATATATAAAAGGAGAATATTCAAAAGAGTTCATTTCAGAAATTACAACATTCAGAACATTTTATTACACCTTATCATCAAATGTAAACTAATATTACTAATTTAAATAAGCAATATCAGAATCTGCTTCTACAAGATGCTATGATCATTACACCAGAGTTCATAAACCAGAACATTACAGTTGTACTTATGTGGTGCACACAATAATGATCACACAATGCCCTCTCTGTTCGCTTATTATCAGATATGCTGTACTTTCATGGAAAAGTGACAATGTATTAAAAAGGCAATATAAATATATAAGCTGCACTACTACTCTGCTGTCATGTGAAAGTGGGGTGAGGGGGTACGGCAAAGATTTTATATGGGAGCAAGCACCATTTCAAAACCAAACTGTGCCAAAGTCATCTGATAACCAAAGTAATTATGTGTCTTTACATTTTTATCTCTGGCTGCACTAAGCAGTCTGCTTTATTTATATTAGGAAACATGAATGGACTGGGAAACGGACAAAAAAAAATACAAGCACAATACACAAAGGACAATACTGATTACTGCCTATCTTGTTTATATGCCCAATTTTCCAATAAAATATGATTTTCAAATGCGCAAAACAAGTGACAAAAGGAGGCTCCACAAATCTCCTTATAAAGATAGCATAAACAAGAAAAAATGTCCCAGATAAGGCGCAAACAGTCTCTCCTATTAAATATGAAGGAACAGATTTTATTAATACATCACACTCAAAATAAAATAAAAAGAATAAGCATATCACCACATATGTGGTTAATGGGGTACGTCTCTCCTTCACAGCCAATCCACACCATCTGGATAGTCCCGTAACAAACGTCCCACCAGTCTATATCAGGTGCAGGTATCAGTAGTCCCCAAACAGTTCAACAGGCCACCAAATGCTTAACGCGTTTCGGAACTCCGTCCTTCGTCAGAAGCATAGCGGCATTTGCAAAAGTCTCCATATTGAAACCTTCCATCATTGATAACCCTCCCTTAGGGTGGAGCTTCCGTTTCCCGCCGTTTCCCGGCTTCTTCCCCCGGCGGAAGAGACGCGGCCAGGAGACGGGTAGCCCCGCGAGTTGACTTTCGGCCGTGTCTCTTCCGGATGTGGCGCAGAACCGTTAGATCACTTCCGGGCGGGGCGCGGACCCGTGAGTTCACTCAAGGCCGCCAAAGAAGCCGGGAAAGGGCAGGAAACTGTAGCTCCACCCTAAGGAAGGGTTATCAATTATGGAAGGTTTAAATATAGAGACTTTTGCAAATGCCGCTATGCTTCTGACGAAGGACGGAGTTCCGAAACGCGTTAAGCATTTGGTGGCCTGTTGAACTGTTTGGGGACTACTGATACCTGCACCTGATATAGACTGGTGGGACGTTTGTTACGGGACTATCCAGATGGTGTGGATTGGCTGTGAAGGAGAGACATACCCCATTAACCACATATGTGGTGATATGCTTGTTCTTTTTATTTTATTTTGAGTGTGATGTATTAATAAAATCTGTTCCGTTTTAAGACTGTATTGCACAATCATGTTTCTCTTCTCTTGAGATGATGAGTACAACGTGAGACTATAGTGCAAAAAGTCTGGAGTCAATTCAAAGAAAAGGATTTTATTGGAAAACTAAGCATCATACTCAGCCTTCATATTTAATAGGAGAAACTGCTTGTTTGCGCCATATATGACAATTTTTCTTGTTTATGTGTACAGCAACTACTATAGCAGTGGTTCCGAAACTTTTTTGAATCATGGCGCCCAAGAGTATAGGAATTTTTTTCACGGCGCCCCTAGGCCTAAAGATTCTTATTCAGAAATTTAGAAAGAAATATTAAGTTAAGTAAATTGTCTTTATATGTCATACTTACAGTAGGTTCAATTATGTGGTGAGGAACAAGATTCACCTCTGGTTGTCCACATAGTTTATGGCTGGCAGCCACCAGCACTGGTTTTGCATTGCCTATAAATAATTTGAATTGGTCCTGAAACACCAGTACAAGGCACCCCTGCAGGTGTCCAGCGGTACCCCAGGGTGCCACAGCACACAGTTTAAGAACAACTGTACTATAGCAATAAAAAGGAAATATATGACTGCACTGCACGTTCACGAACATTAGAGACCGGAAGACCGTTTACAGCTCTCTACAATGCCTTCTCCCTGGTAAATGCTAACTAGAATGTCAGTCACAGCGATGTACTGTCTGTATTAACAGATTATTGTGTGAAAATTACAGGGAGCTAGACTACCCCACTCTACATACTACATTCATAACACTTGTTTTATAGAATCACTCAAATGACAACCTTGGACCTACGTATGGAACGTGTCCTTTAGACAATAAACGTACGGGTTTCTCAACTTTCTCGGTGCATCTATTATAAATGTATAATTTCCTCCGTGTGAATTTCCATGGCTACACCGAGATGGTGCTGAAACAGCTCCAGCAGCCCATTCTTCCTAACGACACGGCGTGCACAGTCCAGGCAGAGCGTAATACAGGGCACTGCACCATGCATCCTACCTTCCTGAGTAACGGGGTTTTCTGTGCATGCACCGGTCGCTTTTACATCGGGAATCCGGTCTCCGTGTTCGTAGGCCCTGTGGTACTAGGGATGACCATTCCTTACATCTGATTACATCACACCCATGTGACTGGGATGGTATGGGGGGGAGGGAGGAGGAGAGGGAGAGGGAAGAGAGAGAGAGAGAGAGGAGGAGGAGAGGAGAGAAGTCCTGTATGAGAGCTGTGATAGGAAGAGAAGATGTACTGTACATACAGGTTGAACTAGTAGAGATCCTAGTAGCATCCTAGTAGAGATCTTCACTAGTATTTGGACAGTAAGTTTAATGATTAATATGCTTTATTGGGCAAACAGATATTTCCAATAATGTATTTTATTCAGTAAAATCATGTATTTTGTTGTAGAAATGTTAAAATAATGTAAATAAATGTAAGATTTAAGCATCTCAGGACTTATGAGTACCACTAGTCATAATGACCAAGACAGTTTTCAAGTTTAGAGCTAACACAAGAAAAACTAGATTTTCTTTAAAATTTACCAAAGTCATTTTCATAGAACTTTTTTTCTGAGAGACTTACATCTAGCAGTTTTTAGGTGTCTAAAAAAAAAATTCACACCAAATCGCACGTTTGTAATTTGTGATGTTTTACTAAAAGTTGCAAATGTAATAGGGTGAGAATTTTAAGGTTAAAACGGAATTCGCATGTGATTATTTGCGGATTTTAGAAAAGTAAACATGCGATTTTTAGTAATAAAAAAAAACATGCGGATTTTAGGTCATGTTTCTATTACTTAGTCAAAAGCATGCACAGATCAGTGAGATCCATGCATGCTTCTGTATGGAACAATAAATAAAGAAAAAAATGACGTGCAGGTCCCCCCCCCCCAAAAGCATAACCAGCGTCAGGCTCTTTGAGCCGGTCCTAGTTCCAAAAATACAGGGAATACATTTACTGGGGTTCCCCCGATTTAAGCAACCAGCAATGGGCCCTTAGACCGGTCCCGGTTCCAAAAATATGGGGGGAAAAAGACGTAGGGGTCCCCCGCATTTTTAAAACCAGCACCAGGCTCCACTAGCCAGGGAGGTGATGCCATAGCTGGGGGACAATTTAGGTCCTTGCGGCCGCAGGACAACTCCCCCAACTAGTCACCTTAAATCAAGGGGTCCCCGCCCTCCAGGCACCCAAGGGCCAGGGGTGAAGCCCAAGGCTCCCCCCTCCCACATCCCCGTGGTGGTGGATGGGGGTCTGCAGTGGCGTGTGGTGAGGTCAGTGGCTGGTGAGGCACTGCAGCCATAATGTCCGCCGAGTCCTGCCAACGAAACCTACCACCGTGGAACCAATGCCCGCTACCGTCTCTATCCCTGATGGCCCAGGCCCCCCGCCACTAATTTGCAGCTCAGTCCAATACCGTCGCTGCCAATGCCCGCAGCCTGCCTGCTCAGAAAACTTGTGATGAGCAGGCGGCTAATACATTGTACATTTTTATAAAATAAATATTAGTATTTAGGACTGGGGAGGGAGTGGGAGGAGGACATGAATGCAATTTTGTTGTCCAGGGCTTCCATTAACTTAATAGCGCCGTGGGTGCGGTGCTATTAATTTAATGGAAGTCCTGGACAACAAAATAGCCAGCAGTGGGTGACAGGGAGACGGTGACGCCAGGTAGTTGACAGCAGTGGGTGAGAGGGAGAGGGTGACAGGGAGACAGTGACGCCAGGTAGTTGACAGCAGTGGGTGAGAGGGAGAGGGTGACAGGGAGATGGTGACGACAGAGAGGGTGATAGCAGTCGCTGACAAGGAGAGGGTGACACCGGCGAGAAGGTGACAAGGAGAGTTTGATGCCAGGGAGACGGTGACAGCAGTGGATGACAAGGAGAGGGTGACACCAGCGAGAAAGTGACAGGGAGAGTGTGATGCCAGGGAGACGGTGACAGCAGCGGGTGACAGAGAGTGAAGCTAGGGAGAAGGTGACAGCAGCGGGTGACAGGGAGTGACGCTAGGGAACAGGTGACAGCAGCGGGTGACAGAGAGTGACGCCAGGGACAGGGTGACAGTAGCGGGAGACAGGGAGTGACGCCAGGTAAAGGGTAACAGCAATAGCAGTGGGTGAGAGTATGACAGAGAGAAATAAAGGGTAATGGGGATAGGCAGTGAACGACTTATAGGGCTATTTACTTACCTGGTCCTGGGCCTAGAACTGCAGTGTGACGCTTAAGGGCCCCATACACTAGACCGATAATGACCGATTTCAGCCCAATTCGGGCATTCGGCCCGATATATTGGGTGAAATCGGCCATTTTTTGTGTGCTTTCCCCCCGATCCGATGCGTGTTCCCGTGTGCATTGGATCGGATCCCCATAGATCTGACATATCACGAGTGCTGAACTCGTTATATGTCGAATCCCGCAGTTAATGGATGGGAAAGTAAAAGATACATCGTATACAAAAAAAACTGCATACGATAGTAGATATATCTAATACTATCCTACCAACGGGGAGGATGCAGGGAGGTTGGAGGAAATCTTATATGACATGACAGACCATCATGTCGTATAAGTGTATAAAAACAGCATTGCCCCCCCCCCTCCTCATATTTAAAATATGGCCAGTGCGCGCAACAAAAATATAGGGGCATGACTTCATGGGGATAGGGGTGTGGCCACAAAATAATACCAATGCATTTTAAGCTGTAGAATAGTCTCCATTATTCAAATTACGCCGCACAGTAGCGCCACTCACACACATTACACCAGGTAGAATCCCTGTCACACATTACGCCTGGTAGAGCTCAATTTTACACAGTACGGTAGGCATTGTCCCTTTTTACACAGTTCAGCAGTTGTTGTCCCCTTTTACACAGTACGGCAGGCATTGTCCCCTTTTACACAGTACGGCAGCTATTGTCCCTTTTTAAACAGTACGGCAGCTATTGTCCCTTTTTACACAGTAACGGCAGCTATTGTCCCTTTTTACACAGTACGGCAGGCATTGTCCCTTTAGTTTTTACACAGTACGGCAGGCGTTGTCCCCTTTTACACAGTACGGCAGGCATTGTCCCCTTTTACACATTACGGCAGCTATTGTCCCTTTTTACACAGTACGGCAGCTATTGTCCCTTTTTACACAGTACGGCAGCTATTGTCCCCTTTTACACAGTACGGCAGCTATTGTCCCTTTTTACACAGTACGGCAGCTATTGTCCCTTTTTACACAGTACGGCAGCTATTGTCCTTTTACACAGTACGGCAGATATTGAGCCTTTTTACACAGTACGGCAGCTATTGTCCCTTTTTACACAGTACGGCAGCTATTGTCCCTTTTTACACAGTACGGCAGGCATTGTCTCTTTTTACACAGTACGGCAGCTATTGTCCCTTTTTACACAGTACGGCAGCCATTGTCATTTTACACAGTACGGCAGCCATTGAGCCTTTTTACACAGTACGTCAGCTATTGTTCCCTTTTACACAATACGGCAGCTATTGTCCCTTTTTACACAGTACGGCAGCTATTGTCCCTTTATACACAGTACGGCAGCTATTGTCCCTTTTTACACAGTACGGCAGCTATTGTCCCTTTTTACGCAGTACGGCAGGCATTGTCCCTTTTTACACAGTACGGCAGCTATTGTCCCTTTTTACACAGTACGGCAGCTATTGTCCCTTTTTACACAGTACGGCAGGCATTGTCCCTTTTTACACAGTACGGCAGCTATTGTCCCTTTTTACACAGTACGGCAGCTATTGTCCCTTTTTACACAGTACGGCAGCTATTGTCCCTTTTTACACAGTATGGCAGGCATTGTCTCTTTTTACACAGTACGGCAGCTATTGTCCCTTTTTACACAGTACGGCAGCCATTGTCATTTTACACAGTACGGCAGCTATTGAGCCTTTTTACACAGTACGTCAGCTATTGTTCCCTTTTACACAATACGGCAGCTATTGTCCCTTTTTACACAGTACGGCAGCTATTGTCCCTTTATACACAGTACGGCAGCTATTGTCCCTTTTTACACAGTACGGCAGCTATTGTCCCTTTTTACGCAGTACGGCAGGCATTGTCCCTTTTTACACAGTACGGCAGCTATTGTCCCTTTTTACACAGTACGGCAGCTATTGTCCCTTTTTACACAGTACGGCAGGCATTGTCCCTTTTTACACAGTACGGCAGCTATTGTCAGAGCCGGCCCTAACCAATATGATGCCCTAGGCAAGATTTTGGCTAGTGCCCCCTAGCACCACTGCTGGTTCTGCCTCTGACCTTGCACTTCTTTCCCAGAACCATCACCCCTCAGCCATAGCAGTCCTTATTTTGGTGTTTTTACGCCCTATATTTTAAATAGGAACAGTTCGCACATTTGGCGCACAGCCCAAAAAGGGGTGTGTTTTTGCTGGCAAGGGGCATGGCCACACAATAGTAACCCCAATTCCAAATACGCCACACAGTACTGCACTTTATTCACATTTGATCATGCGATAGTTTCCATAATTCATATTACACCCCACAGTAGTATCACTTTACCTTATAAACGTTACTCCTCACAGTAGAGCCCCTTATTCACATTACATCACACTGAATTGCTCCTTATTCACATTACACTACACCCTATTGCTCTTTATTCACATTAGACGACACAGTAGTGCCCTTTCTATACGCAACACCACATAGAAGAGCACCTTAAACACATAATTCCACACAGTAATGCCCCTAACACATATGAGACACATTATTAATGTCCTTCTAAACATAATGTGCTTACACATTATGATGAAAACCTTTATTAATGCCCTTTTACACATAATGTCCCTTACACATATGCCGCACATTATTAATGCCCTAATACACATAATGACACACATAGTGCCCCCTGCACATTTGCTGCACATTGTTAGTGCCCCTATACACATAATGACACATACAGTAGTACCCTGTTACACATACAGTATGCCACACATTATTAATGTCCTTAAACACATAATGACACACATAGTGCCCCTTATACATATGTTGCACATTATTAATGCATTTTTACATGACACACATAATGCTCCTTACACATATTCCGAACACTACTGCACAACCAACCCACTCACATGCACACAGCACTCACACTGCCGCTAACACTGTGACCTCTGCCTCTGCTTGGATACAGATGTGTCCTCATAAATATTGCCTCAGTGCTAACGTCGGGCAAATTTTTTAATGAAAATGCATCTTATTTGCATTGTTATGTGGCTAGGAAGCACAAGCAGCTTCTGCTGATTAAAATGATATACAGCATGCCTTTATACTGTGTGAGACTGTGGCTGTATCTGCATATGAATTGCTACACACAGAATATAGGCATGCCGCATATCATTTTAATCAGCAGAAGCTGCTGATGCCCATGGGCATATCAAATGCCCTAGGCAATTGCCTAGTTTGCCTATAGCTATGGCCGGCTCTGGCTATTGTCCCTTTTTACACAGTATGGCAGCTATTGTCCCTTTTTACACAGTACGGCAGCTATTGTCCCTTTTTACACAGTACGGCGAGCATTGTCCCTTTTTACACAGTACGGCAGCTATTGTCCTCTTTTACAGAG
Organism: Pseudophryne corroboree; assembly: GCF_028390025.1. Classification (NCBI taxonomy): domain Eukaryota; kingdom Metazoa; phylum Chordata; class Amphibia; order Anura; family Myobatrachidae; genus Pseudophryne; species Pseudophryne corroboree. The sequence goes on from NC_086448.1 coordinate 396,619,589, forward strand.
TACGGCAGCTATTGTCCTCTTTTACACAGTACGGCAGCTATTGTCCCCTTTTACACAGTTTGGCAGGTAGAGCCCCCATTTACACATAACAGATTTGGGGGAGGCGAGGGTCTGCAGCCAGAACCCCCTGATCGGCAGCATGTCTGTGAATGGAGGGGATGAGGGCAGGAAGCTGGGGTATGTGGCCATGTAAGCTGTGGGGACTGAGGAGGGTGAAGGCACAGGTGCAGCAGAGCCCGCACTCACCTCATGCTCCCCCGGGCCGTGCTGCTTGAAGTGGGTGGCGAGGGAGAAACTCCGGCTCCTGTCCCACGTGTCCAGTGCGGGGAACTGCTGCCGGGTGCTTTGCGGCCAGCCGCGGTGCGTGTACTGTGAGCGTGTAGGCTCCGGCTAACACTGACGGCACCGTGCACCCCCCTCTACCAGGTCTGACACTATACAGGGGGGCGTGCTGCGGGATAGGCTGGGGGACGGGCGGCCGGGGATGGCGGGGCATGTTCCTTGGTGCCCCCCTCCAGAATTAACCTTTGCCCAATCGATTCTGACTAAAGTGACGGGGGCGTGCTTTCATATAGGCTGAAAGCACGCCCCTGTCAAAGCGGCACTTGTACTAGGTGCCGCTTACAGGGCTTTTTTGAATGGGATTTTGCTGTCCATCGCCTGGCCCCGCCCCCCGCTTCCGGCCCTGTCACACTGACATCGGGAGGCACCAAGAAAGGTGCCTCCAAAACACTTTAAAAACAGTTTTTAATAAAGATAATAATGATTAAAACAATATTATAGCTAAAGCAGATACTTATGACACAGAATATGTGTCATAAGTATCTTCTTTCTATTATTTTAATCATTATGACAGGGGAGGCACTGCCTGGGGGTCTGGTAGCCTTTACAAGTGTGTAAATAGAAAGAATATAGTCCTTTGTTCTGGAACTATAAGGCACAGCAAGCCCCCCCCCCCCCCCCCCCACACTTGCTGGTACTTGGAGAACCACAAGTACCCGCATACAGGGAAATAACGGGCCCGCTGGTACCTGTAGTTCCACAACAAAAGAAATACCCAAATAAAAACACAAGACACACGCCGTGACAGTACAACTGTAATACGCATACATGCACAATTACACACTCATACATACTTACCTACAAGTACATCCCACATCGCCATTCACGTCCCCTTCTCCAGTAGAATCCAATCGTGTACCTGTAAAAAAAAAAATTATATATATATACTTACAAACAATCCAGTGAAGATCAGTCCTCTTCCTTCCATGTAGCATCCCAGGGGTTAAAAAACAAAAACGAAAAACCCGGTCCAATGAACTGAAGGGGTTCCCTGAATGCCGGGCAAAACAGTTCCATGTGTAAACATGGAACCCCTTTAGTCCGTTGGACCGGGTTTTTAATTTTTTAATTCAATTTTTTTAACACCTGGGATGCTACATGGAAGGAAGAGGACCGATCTTCACTGCACGCTTGGATTTTACTGGAGAAGGGGACGTGAATGGCGGTGTGGGATGTAGGTAAGTATGTATGAGTGTGTAAGTGTGCATGTATGTGTATTAAAGTTGTACTTTCTTGTGTTTTTATTTGGGTATTTCTTTTGTTGTGGAACTACAGGTACCAGCGGGCCCGTTATTTCCCTGTATACTGGTACTTGTGGTTCTCCAAGTACCAGCAAGCGGGGGAGGCTTGCTGGGACTTGTAGTTCCACAACAAAGGACATTATTCTTTCTTTTTACACACTTGTAAAGGCTTCACCCCTGGCCCTTGGGTGCCTGGAGGATGGCAACCCCTTGATTTAAGGGGTCCCCACTCCCCCAGGGAACCCTGGCCAGGGTTGACTAGTTCGGGGTAGTGATGCTGCGGCCGCAGGGACCTATATAAAAGTGTCCACTGGCTGCGGCATCACCTTCCTGGCTAGTGGAGCCTGGTGCTGGTTTTAAAAATACGGGGGACGCCCACGTCTTTTGTGTCGTCCCCCCCCCCCCCCCCCTGTATTTTTGGAACCAGGACCGGTACAAGAGCCCGGTGCTGGTTGCTTAAATACGGGGCGCCCCAGTCAATTTTTTCCCCGTATTTTTGTAACCAGGACTGCCTCAAAGAGCCCAAGGCTAGTTATGCTTTTGGGGGGTACCTGCACGTGTTTTTTTTTTTAACACTTTCTTTACTGTTCCATACAGAAGCATGCACGGATCACACTGATCTGTGCATTCTTTACCAAAAATCGCCAGTCAAACCTGGTCTATTATTCTGGTGATTTTTGGTAAGGTTTTGTGTGCAAGTGAAAAAATTGCATCCTATTACATTTGCGATTTTCATTGTTTTCAATGGGAAACATCTGTATGCGATTTTTCAACTTGAGACTTTTGACAAAATCGCAAGCTATTTTGCGATTTTCGGAAAACGTTCAAATTTGCGGTAAAAATCGCACGTTTTCTGAAATCGCACCCGATTACATTTAGCCTATAGACTTTTTTCTGTAGCATATTGAAATACATACTTTTTTCATGGCTGTTATTGGCTAACTTAGAATAATTTACTAGTGTTTTCAAACTGCTATTCACATGTTTGCAAGCTACAATACCTGTATTGTGGTTTCCATCTCGATCTCCTGTCTTTTCCTATTCCTTTCATCTACCTTAATTCATCTAATTTCCCTCTCCCCCATTTCTCTCCCAATTCTCATCTACCCCCCCCCCACCAATCTTTTCATCTACCTCTCCCACTATTCCTCCCTCCCATCTGTACTTTTCTCTGACGTCCTAAGTGGATGCTGGGACTCCGTAAGGACCATGGGGAATAGCGGCTCCGCAGGAGACTGGGCACAACTAAGAAAGCTTTAGGACTACCTGGTGTGCACTGGCTCCTCCCACTATGACCCTCCTCCAGACCTCAGTTAGAATCTTGTGCCCGGCTGAGCTGGATGCACACTAGGGGCTCTCCTGAGCTCCTAGAGAGAAAGTATATTTAGGTTTTTTATTTTACAGTGAGATCTGCTGGCAACAGACTCACTGCAGCGAGGGACTAAGGGGAGAAGAAGCGAACCTACCTAACTGGTGGTAGCTTGGGCTTCTTAGGCTACTGGACACCATTAGCTCCAGAGGGATCGACCGCATGGAACCGGCCATTGATGTTCGGTCCCGGAGCCGCGCCGCCGGCCCCCTTACAGAGCCAGAAGCAAGAAGTGATCCGGAAAATCGGCGGCAGAAGACTCCTGTCTTCAACAAGGTAGCGCACAGCACTGCAGCTGTGCGCCATTGCTCCTCATGCACACCTCACACTGCGGTCACTGATGGGTGCAGGGCGCTGGGGGGGGACGCCCTGAGCAGCAATATAAACACCTTGCCTGGCAAAATCATCACAATATATAGCCCCAGAGGCTATATATGTGATAAATTCCCCCTGCCAGAATTCCTGAAAAATGCGGGAGAAGTCCGCGAAAAAGGGGCGGAGCTATATCCCTCAGCACACTGGCGCCATTTCTCCCTCACAGCTCCGCTGGAAGGAAGCTCCCTGGCTCTCCCCTGCAGTCTACACTACAGAAGGGTAAAAAAGAGAGGGGGGGCACTAAATTTAGGCGCAATATACATATATAGCAGCTATAAGGGGATATAATTTAGTTAATCCCTGTATTATATAGCGCTCTGGTGTGTGCTGGCATACTCTCTCTCTGTCTCCCCAAAGGGCTTTGTGGGGTCCTGTCTTCTGTCAGAGCATTCCCTGTGTGTGTGCGGTGTGTCGGTACGGCTGTGTCGACATGTTTGATGAGGAGGCTTATGTGGAGGCGGAACAGATGCCTATAAATGTGTTGTCACCCCCTGCGGGGCAGATACCTGAGTGGATGGACTTGTGGAAGGAATTACGTGAAAGTGTCGACTCCTTACATAAAAAATTTGACGACATGCCAAATGCGGGACAGCCGGCTTCTCAGCTCGTGCCTGCCCAGACGTCTCAAAGGCCATCAGGGGCTCTAAAACGCCTGCTACCTCAGATGGCAGACACAGATGTCGACACGGATACTGATACCAGTGTCGACGACGAAGAGACTAATGTAATGTCCAATAGGGCCACTCGTTACATGATTGAGGCAATGAAAAATGTTTTACACATTTCTGATGTGACCCCAGGTACCACAAAAAAGGGTATTATGTTTGGAGAGAAAAAACTACCAGTAATTTTCCCCCCTTCTGAAGAATTAAATGAAGTGTGTGAAGTAGCGTGGTCTTGCCCCGATAAAAAATTGGTAATTTCTAAAAAGTTACTAATGGCGTACCCTTTCCCGCCAGAGGATAGGTCACGTTGGGAAACACCCCCTAGGATGGATAAAGCTCTTACACGCTTATCAAAAAAGGTGGCACTACCGTCTCCGGATACGGCCGCCCTAAAGGATCCTGCTGATAGAAAGCAGGAGGCTCTCCTGAAGGCTATATATACACACACTGGTATTATACTGAGACCAGCTATTGCTTCAGCATGGATGTGCAGTGCTGCAGCTGCGTGGTCAGATTCCCTGTCAGAAAACATTGACACCCTAGACAGGGACACTATATTGCTAAACATAGAGCATATTAAAGACGCTGTCTTATACATGAGAGATGCACAGAGGGATATTTGCCGGCTGGCATCTAAAATAAGTGCACTGTCCATTTCTGTCAGGAGAGGGTTATGGACTCGGCAGTGGACAGGTGATGCAGATTCTAAAAGTTTTGCCTTATAAGGGTGAGGAGGTGTTCGGGGATGGTCTTTCAGACCTAGTGTCCACAGCAACGGCTGGGAAGTCAGCATTTTTACCACATGTCTCCTCACAACCAAAGAAAGCACCGTATTATCAGGTACAGTCCTTTCGTCCCCAAAAGAGCAGGCGGGGTAGAGGCGCGTCCTTTCTGCCCAGAGACAGAGGTAGGGGAAAAAAGCTGCAGCATACAGCCAGTTCCCGGGAACAAAAGTCCTCTCCCGCTTCTTCTTCTAAGTCCGCCGCATGACGCTGGGGCTCAACAGGCGGAACCAGGTACGGTGGGGACCCGTCTCAAAAACTTCAGCAATCAGTGGGCTCGCTCACAAGTAGATCCCTGGATCCTTCAAATGGTATCTCAGGGGTACAGGCTGGAATTCGAGACATTTCCCCCCCGCCGTTTCCTCAAATCTGCCTTGCCAACAACTCCCTCAGGCAGGGAGGCTGTGAAAGAGGCAATTCACAAGCTGTATTCCCAGCAGGTGATAGTCAAGGTGCCCCTACTTCAACAAGGACGGGGTTACTATTCCACAATGTTTGTGGTACCGAAACCGGACGGTTCGGTGAGACCCATTTTAAATTTGAAATCCTTGAACACATATATAAAAAAATTCAAGTTCAAGATGGAATCGCTCAGGGCGGTTATTGAAAGCCTGGAAGAGGGGGATTACATGGTATCACTGGACATCAAGGATGCTTACCTGCATGTCCCCATTTACCATCCTCACCAGGAGTACCTCAGATTTGTGGTACAGGATTGTCATTACCAATTCCAGACGTTGCCGTTCGGCCTGTCCACGGCACCGAGGGTATTTACCAAGGTAATGGCCGAAATGATGATACTCCTTCGAAAAAAGGGAGTTTTAATTATCCCATACTTGGACGATCTCCTGATAAAGGCGAGGTCCAGGGAGCAGTTGTTGGTTGGCTTAGCACTATCTCAGGAGGTGCTACACCAGCACGGTTGGATTCTAATTATTCCAAAGTCACAGCTGGTTCCTGCGACACGTCTACTGTTCCTGGGGATGATTCTGGACACAGTCCAGAAAAAAGTGTTTCTCCCAGAGGAGAAAGCCAAGGAGCTGTCATCTCTAGTTAGAGGCCTCCTGAAACCAAAACAGGTGTCGGTGCATCACTGCACGCGAGTCCTTGGAAAGATGGTAGCTTCCTACGAAGCAATTCCATTCGGCAGGTTCCATGCCAGAACTTTTCAGTGGGACCTGTTAGACAAGTGGTCCGGATCGCGTCTTCAGATGCATCGGTTGATAACCCTGTCTCCAAGGACCAGGGTATCTCTGCTGTGGTGGCTGCAAAGTGCTCATCTTCAAGAGGGCCGCAGATTCGGCATACAGGACTGGGTCCTGGTGACCACGGATGCCAGCCTTCGAGGCTGGGGGGCAGTCACACAGGGAAGAAACTTCCAAGGACTTTGGTCAAGTCAGGAGACTTCCCTACACATAAATGTTCTGGAACTGAGGGCCATTTACAATGCCCTAAGTCAGGCAAAACCCCTGCTTCAAAACCAGCCGGTTCTGATCCAGTCAGACAACATCACGGCAGTCGCCCATGTAAACCGACAGGGCGGCACAAGAAGCAGGACGGCGATGGAAGAAGCCACAAGGATTCTCCGAAGGGCGGAAAGTCATGTGTTAGCACTGTCAGCAGTGTTCATTCCGGGAGTGGACAACTGGGAAGCAGACTTCCTCAGCAGGCACGACCTCCACCCGGGAGAGTGGGGACTTCATCCAGAAGTCTTCCAACTGATCGTAAACCATTGGGAAAGGCCACAGGTGGACATGATGGCGTCCCGCCTAAACAAAAAGCTAGAAAAATATTGCGCCAGGTCAAGGGACCCTCAGGCGATAGCTGTGGACGCTCTAGTGACACCGTGGGTGTACCGGTCGGTTTATGTGTTCCCTCCTCTTCCTCTCATACCCAAGGTACTGAGGATAATAAGGAAAAGAGGAGTAAGAACTATACTCATTGTTCCGGATTGGCCAAGAAGAGCTTGGTACCCGGAACTTCAAGAATTGATCTCAGAGGACCCATGGCCTCTGCCGCTCAGACAGGACCTGCTGCTGCAGGGGCCCTGTCTGTTCCAAGACTTACCGCGGCTGCGTTTGACGGCATGGCGGTTGAACACCGGATCCTAAAAGAAAAGGGTATTCCGGAGGAAGTCATTCCTACGCTCATTAAAGCTAGAAAAGATGTAACCGTACAACATTATCACCGCATACGGCGAAAACATGTTGCGTGGTGTGTGGCCAGGAAGGCCCCAACGGAGGAATTTCAGCTGGGTCGATTTCTGCACTTCCTACAGTCAGGGGTGACTATGGGCCTAAAACTGGGTTCCATTAAGATCCAGATTTCGGCTCTGTCGATTTTCTTCCAAAAAGAACTGGCTTCACTGCCTGAAGTTCAGACATTTGTTAAGGGAGTGCTGCATATTCAGCCCCCTTTTGTGCCTCCAGTGGCACCGTGGGACCTCAACGTGGTGTTGGGTTTCCTAAAGTCACATTGGTTTGAGCCACTTAAAACCGTGGATTTAAAATATCTCACGTGGAAAGTGGTCATGCTTTTGACCTTGGCTTCGGCTAGGCGAGTGTCAGAATTGGCGGCTTTGTCATATAAAAGCCCCTATTTGATTTTCCATATGGATAGGACAGAATTGAGGACTCGTCCCCAGTTTCTCCCTAAGGTGGTATCAGCTTTTCACTTGAACCAACCTATCGTTGTGCCTGCGGCTACTAGGGACTTGGAGGACTCCAAGTTACTGGACGTAGTCAGGGCCTTGAAAATTTATGTTTCCAGGACGTCTGGAGTCAGGAAGACTGACTCGCTATTTATCCTGTATGCACCCAAAAAGCTGGGTGCTCCTGCTTCGAAGCAGACTATTGCTCGCTGGATTTGTAGCACAATTCAGCTTGCACATTCTGCGGCTGGCCTGCCGCAGCCTAAATCTGTAAAAGCCCATTCCACGAGGAAAGTGGGCTCTTCTTGGGCGGCTGCCCGAGGGGTCTCGGCTTTACAACTTTGCCGAGCTGCTACTTGGTCAGGGGCAAACACGTTTGCAAAATTCTACAAATTTAATACCCTGGCTGAGGAGGACCTTGAGTTCTCTCATTCGGTGCTGCAGAGTCATCCGCACTCTCCCGCCCGTTTGGGAGCTTTGGTATAATCCCCATGGTCCTTACGGAGTCCCAGCATCCACTTAGGACGTCAGAGAAAATAAGATTTTACTCACCGGTAAATCTATTTCTCGTAGTCCGTAGTGGATGCTGGGCGCCCGTCCCAAGTGCGGACTGTCTGCAATACTTGTATATAGTTATTGTTAACTAAAGGGTTATTGTTGAGCCATCTGTTGAGAGGCTCTGTTATGTTTCATGCTGTTAACTGGGTATAGTATCACGAGTTATACGGTGTGATTGGTGTGGCTGGTATGAGTCTTACCCGGGATTCAAAATCCTTCCTTATTGTGTCAGCTCTTCCGGGCACAGTATCCTAACTGAGGTCTGGAGGAGGGTCATAGTGGGAGGAGCCAGTGCACACCAGGTAGTCCTAAAGCTTTCTTAGTTGTGCCCAGTCTCCTGCGGAGCCGCTATTCCCCATGGTCCTTACGGAGTCCCAGCATCCACTACGGACTACGAGAAATAGATTTACCGGTGAGTAAAATCTTATTTTTCCTCTCTTCTGAAGACCCGTATACACTGGACGATATTTCGGCCTTTCTATTGAACGGCCAATATATCGCGGGTCCGCGGGCAGTGTGTACGGGCTATATGTCTGTGAACTCTGTGCGTGTTTTGCCCGTATACATGCTGCGCCAGCCGGCGGTGATTAACAGCTGAACCGGGCGGACGTCAGTCCCCAATGGATCAGGCAGTGTGTATGCACAGCACACTGCCCAATCCGTCCATAGATATATCTGCCGATCAATTGATCGGCAGATATATCTATCAGTGTGTACCCACCATTACTCTTCTGTCTTACTCTACTACTACCATCTCCCTCTCCAATTCCTCCCATTTCCAGCAACAGTATTACAATGACTATTTCTCATCCCTTAGGCTGATTAGGCTGCAGTCTAGGGCACAGTGCCTTGGAGGTTGTCTACCCATCCTGTTGTGATAGTTGAATTAGTTACACTATTATGTTGCCTGACTCCCCACAGTTTCCAGGACACAGACATCTTTCTGCTGCGGGGTACACTGGGCTCCACAGGGAATGACATTGGGGTGTAGAGTAGGTTCTTGATCCGAGGCACCAACAGGCTCAGAGCTTTGACTGCTCCCAGAATGCATAGCGCCACCTCCTCTATAACCCCGCCTCCGTGCACAGGAGCTCAGTTTTGTAGTTGGTGCCATGCAGTAAGCAGGCATACAACAGTGGGGCTGCTCCAGCAGCCCTGATAAGCTTTTAATGGAAAATGAAGACTTCAAGGGCTGCAGCAGAGGCACTGTCCGTGTTAGATGTCAGTCAGACATCTCCTGCTGCAGCTCCATCACCTCCCCCAGCGGAGCTGTATACTCCCGCGCCCTGGTAGCCGGGTACTTACAGCAGAGGCGCCGGTTTCTTTTAGTTAGTCACACACACTGCCGCTGTTCTCCTGGATCGCGTGGCTGCACTCAGGGAGGAGGTAAGTGGGTTCCCCTGGCGGGACCCGCTGTAAATCACGATCCCACGCGGCTGGTGGGAGGCAGACCGCGCACTCTGGCGTGGGCACTGTGGCAGTACAGGGACTCCACTAGACCACCAGGGCAAGGGCACAGGTCGGTTTTCTCTCATAAACAGTTTATATAAGCCCACAGTACCCCGTGGTGAAGTCCAGTAGGGAGATAAGGCTTTGACCTGTAGCCCCTCCCCCAGCCCCTGGGCGCCATTTAGAGTAAATGTTCCCGCCCTGGAGCTGTATATCTCTCTTTCCCTCACTCCCTGTCAGCGTTTGGGCGCCATTAGGACAAGCTGAGCTGATCCTGGGACTGTTTGGGCAAATCCTCCTCTGTAAAGCCGCCTGCAGGTCAACGCTGTGCATTTTACAGGACACTTAAATATTCTACATGTCTGCTGACAGTGTTAGTTAAGAAAGAGTGCATTTAGTCAGGGTTATATAGTACAAGTACCCTGTGATATACATCCAGTATTTACTGTGCATTGTTATATCGATTGAGTATATACTATATAGCTATACTTAGTATTACTCTGTATTGCTAATCCAGTGTAGTTTTATTGCATGACATAATTTCTGCATTGTACAATGTGACTATGGGGGTCATTCTGACCCATTCGATCGATGCTTTTTGTAGCAGACGAGGTAACGGGTCCGTAGTGCGCCGGCGCATGCCAGATGGCCGAAGGCCGTAGCAGGGCTGCGATCGCCTCTGCCTGATTGACAAGCAGAGGCAATAGCTGGGCGGGAGGGGGCAGAACGGCAGCATTTGGCCGTCGTTTCGTGGGAGCGGTCCGGCCAATGCAGGCGTGGTCGGAATGAACGAGGGGCGGGCCGCAGCGGCTGCGTGACATCACACGCAGCCACTGTAGGCCGGGGAGCGATGAGTAGCTCCCGGCCAGCACGCTAAAGCTGCGCAGGCCCGGAGCTACTCTTGAAGTACAAAGGCATCGCCGCTGTGCGATGCCTTTGCACTTCTGCGGGGGTGGGGTGGGGGCACTGACATGCGGGGCGTCCCCCCGCATCTCAGTGTGAATGATCGTAGCTGTGCTAAATTTAGCACAGCTACGATCAACTCGGAATGACCCCCTATTTGCGTGTGCATATAGCTGCTGTGTGACCTCCATTTCATGTATCTCACTCATTGCTATTCCTATATTCTAGAACCTGAGGGGGCTAAGTGCATCAGGTTTGTCAGTTAATATAGGTGTTTCGCAAGATATACTCATTGTGTATTTTTCTCTGTGATTTTTAGTCACCATATACCTCTTGAGTTCCCTGTTTGTGCTAATACACTGCACATGGGGTTCTTGTCAGGTATTGTGCTGCTGTTATTGTACTGGGTTGCCTTGTATTGAGCTTTCAGATATGTCAGCTACAAGGGGCGACAGTGCTGGGGCTGATCCCACATTGGGTGGTGGTGACGCTGCAGACACATTTGAGGAAAACATTGCAGCTGAGGGTTCAGGTTCTGGGAGTTCCTTACCCCACAGTGGGACTGTAGCAACAGGAGTTCATAATGACCCACCTTGGGCTACTTTCTCCAGGTTATTGAATACGCTAGTAACTAGACTTGAGCTCCCTATGGGACCTCCTGTGCCGGAACAACCGCTTATGGTCCCTGCGCTTAACCCTCCATGGGCAGATCAGCTGTCCGCTCAGTTGCAGCAATTGAACTAATCACTGACTACACAGAAGTCTAACCTTCACCCGCCTAAGACCGAGGAGTTCTCTAAGCCGGTGTTATTACTTCCTCACAATCCACCAACGTCCCAGATATCTCGTCTGATGAGGACTGACCCCACAGATTCTGACCCTGATGCTTCTGATGGAGAGTCTGTTTCACAGGTTGATTCTCCAAATTACTGATGAACTGGAGCCTGATGCTGCCCCTATGAAACTGAACATGTTTAAATGTCAGAAAGTGGTTAAACAGGTTTTTCCTCATTCTGACCACCTAGTTGACATACGTCAGGAATTCTGGGAAAATCCAGGAAAGAAATTCACGCCTCAAAAGAAGATGCTGGCTCACAACCCCCTCACGGCGGAGCTAAGTAAAAATTAAGAGACACCCCCGCCAGTGGATTCGCAGGTGGCGCGGCTGGTGGTATCCTCACCTCTGCCTGTAACTACCGTCACTTCGCTGAACCGAGGGATAAGCGCGTGCAGGGTTGTTTAAAGATGATTTACACCCTAACTAGTGCCACGCATATCCCCACTATTGCAGCAACATGGGCTGCAGAGGCTGTTGAAGGGTGGACTCAGGAGCTGGAGCTGCCTGCCAATGTATCTGATCATGCCAGACAATGTCTGTCGTATATTGTCACAACTTCTCATTACATTAAGGAGACGGCTTCTGATGCCGGTATTCTGGAGGCCAAGGCTTCTACTATGTCCATATGGGATCCGGTCTGAAGATCGACAGTGTCTAGGTCGACAATGTTTAGGTCGACCACTATAGGTCGACAGTCACTAGGTCGACATGGATGGAAGGTCGACAGGGTTTCTAGGTCGACATGTGCTAGGTCGACAGGTCTAAAGGTCGACATGAGTTTTTTTAAAACAAAATTCATACTTAACGATCCACGTGGACTACGATTGGAACGGTAAAGTGTGCCGAGCGAAGCGGTAGCGGAGCGAAGGCACCATGCCCGAAGCATGGCGAGCGAAGCGAGCCATGCGAGGGGACGCGGTGCGCTAATTTGGGATCCCGGTCACTTTACGAAGAAAACGACACAAAAAAAAATCCCCACATCACCGCAGGACCCGGAGGGCTGCCGGATTCCCCAATGCTTGCTCACGGCCAAGCTGCACGGGTCGGGGATCGATTGAGGAAGTCTGCTCCCCCTCCATCCCGAAGAGGGTGAGGTGACAGCAACCCTCATCCACATTAGGTGGCGGGGTGCAGGACAGGCTCCGCAGGGCAGTGATGTTGGCTGGAGGGGTATCCTGCACCAGCTGTCGCCCCGCCTGCAACCTCCCCTCGCATCACCGCAGGATCCGGAGAGCTGCCGGATACCCCGAAGCTTGCTCGCGGCCGAGTGAGCGGCACGGCTGGGGGCTGTCGCGGGAGGTTGTCAGTACCTTTTCCATCTTGGAGGTGGGGTGATAACCACCCTTGTCCCCCCTTAGGTGGCGGGGGTGCGGGACAGGCTCCGCAGGGCGGTGATGTTGGCCAGAGTGGTCACCTCCACCGGCCGCTCCTCCGCCCCGTCTGCAGCCTCCCCACTCATCACCACAGGATCCGGCTGGCAGCCGGATTCCCCAATGCTTGCTCACGGCCGAGCGGCACGGGTCGGGGATCGATTGAGGATGTCTGCCCACCCTCCATCCTGGAGGAGGGGAGGTGACAGCCACCCACATCCACCTTAGGTGGCAGTGTGCGGGACAGGTTCTGCAGGGTGGTGATGTTGGCTGGAGGGGTATCCTCCACTGGTCGTCGCCCCGCCTGCAGCCTCCGCCCGCATCACCGCAGGATCCGGAGGGATGCCAGATTCCTCCGATGCTTGTTTGCGGCCGAGTGAGTGGCATGGCTAGGGGCTGTTGCGGGAGATTGTCAGTTCCTTTTCCATCTGAGAGGTGGGGTGATAACCACACTTGTCCCCCCTTAGGAGGCGGGGGTGTGGGACAGGCTCCGCAGGGTGGTGAAGTAGGCCAGAGGGGTCACCTCCACCGGCCGCTCCTTTGTCCCGTGTGCAGCCTTCCCCCGCCTCACCGCAGGATCCGGAGGGCTGCTGGATTCCACGATGCTTGCTTGTGGGTGAGTGTCACGGATGGGGGCTCTTGATTGGGGTTGTCCGTACTCCTCTCCATTCTGGAGGGGGGTGATAGCTACCTTTTTCCCCACTTAGGTGGTGGGGTGTGGGACAGGCCCTGCAGGGTGGTGATGGTGACTGGAGGGGTCACTTCCTCTGGCTACCCTGCCTGCAGCCCTGCACCACAGGGTTCCGAGGTCTGCTGGTTCCCTTAATTATTGGCCGTGGTTGAATATCATCGCTATGGGAGGTTATCATACCCCCTTCACCTTGGAGGTGGGGGGGGAGTCTGCTGTCATCATTTCTCACTTTGGTGTCAGGGAGAGATATTGGGCTACGGTGGTTAAGTTTGTTTCGGCCTACTGATGATGTGTTGTCACCATTGAACTATTCTATTAGAGTGGAACTATAAGATCAGACATTTGTTGCATGTGTAAAGCTGAGAAACCAGAGGAGCCTGAGCTACCATCTCTGATATTATGACCGAACACCACCAGGTCAGTCAAAATTTGGCTGTCTGCGGGGGTGGGCATATGGGGCGTCCCGTGCCCTCGCACCCAAAGCTTGCTCGCCGGTGATGCACGCAGAGTCCCGGCCCGGGGACTTGTCCAGGGACACTCCATTTGGCATGAGGGTCAACGCCTCCGCCGGCTGAGTGGGTTGGCAGAGGAGCCTCTCCCCTGCTCCTCCTGTCCCCAGCGGCTGGTCCCTCCCTGGGCTTAATATTTGTCCGGAGCCCCCGCTCTCCAGGATTAATAGTCAGAGGAGGGCTGCCCCTTCCCCTGGGCTAAACAGTCGGGGAACTCATGCCAGACGGCGGGTCAATGGCAGAATGCAGATACTGGACAGCCCCAGTCTGGGGATTTTTTACCGTTTTTTTTTAATTATTATTTTTGTTTTGGGGGGGGGATTATTGGGGGGAAGGTTTTTATTTCCCCCCCATGGGCTGGACACACCTGCTGCCGGCCCATGTGTGTTTTTTTTGGAGGGTGTTTTTGTTCTTTACGCAGGCGCTGCAGCGGCGGCGGATGGGGATTCTTGCAATCCCGACGCTGCCACAGGTATTTTCCCGTACTGTTTGTTTTTGGGGATACTTTTTGTTTGTTTTTGGGTGTATGTTGTTTTTCTTTTGTTTTGAGGTTTGTTTGGGTTTTTTTGGGGTGAGAGCAGGGGGGTTGCTTTGTTCTTGTTTATTTTGGGGGGTCTGTTTGTTTGTTTTTGGGTGTGTTGATTTTCTTTTCTTTTTGTTTTTTTTGGGGGGGTAGCGGGGGAGGTGTCTTGTTCTTGCCCCAGGCACTGCAGTGGCGGATGGGGATACTGGACAAACCCAGCTGCCGGCCAAGGTATTTTTCCTGTACTGATTATTTTGGGGGGGTCTGTTTGTTTGTTTGTTTGTTTGTTTTAGTGTGTTTTAGTGTGTTTTGTTTTTCTTTTGTTTTTGTTTTTTTTTGGGGGGAAGGAAGTAGCGGGGGGGGGGTGTCTTGTTCTTGCCCCAGGTACTGCAGTGGCGGATGGGGATACTGGACAAACCCCGCTGCCGGCCAAGGTATTTTTCCCATACCGTTTATTTTGGGGGGTCTGTTTGTTTGTTTTTGTGTGTGTTGTTTCTCTTTTTTTTTTTTTTTTGGGAGGGGGGGGTCTTGTTCTTGCCCCATGCACTGCAGTAGCAGATGGGGATACTGGACAAACTCCGCTGCCGGCCAAGTTATTATTTTTTTGGGGGGGGGGGGGGGTAGCGGGGGGGTGGGTTGTCTTGTTCTTGCCTCAGGCACTGCAGTGTTGGATGGGTATACTGGACAAACCCCGCTGCCGGCCAAGGTATTTTTCCCATACTGTTTATTTTGGGGGGTCTTTTTGGGGTTTTAAAAATTGTCTATTCTTGTGGTTTTTTTGTGTGTGTTATTATTAGGGGGGTTCGTTTTGGTTTTGCGTGGTTTTTTTTACCCCTTGTGCTGCAGCAGTGGATGGGGATATTGGACAACCCAGCTGCATGCATTTTTTTTTTGACTGGGCAGGAAAGAAGCACACAGCATCACACACTCCCAGAAGTTCACCATTATATCTCTCACTCCCAGAAGTCCTCGGTTTGTTGTCCACTCCCGGAAGTCCCTGGCTTGTTTCCCTAAGACAATGAACGCGGACGGGGCAGACAGTAAAACGGATGACAGTGATAAAGACTATCTCCCCAACTCATCTGAGTTAAGCAGTTCAAATGACAGCAGCGGGGAAGAGACATCTTTTCATGGGAGACAGGTGCTGGAAAAAGCCGAGGCTTCCTCCACAGATGGTGGCCTGAACCGACAGACACACCACGGCGTGTCAGTCCAGGTTCTTACCCGAAAAGGGGATGGTTCCAGAATATATAACAAGAAAAACTTCTGCCTACGGTGTGAGAGGCCATATTCAAAAATTGCGAGGCACGTAGAAGCCTTCCACCGCAGTGAGCCGGAGGTAGCAAGGGCACTGAGCTTTGACAAGAACTCCAGGGAAAGGTCAGTGCAGATGGACCCAATTTGCCACCGGGGGAACTTTGCACATAATATCGGTGGTCTCCGCGGTGTCCTACTACCTTGCAAGCAGCCGGCCAAAGCAGCAGCTCCCCAAGATTTCATGCACTGCGCACACTGCCAAGGTCTGTTCTCCAGGCGACACCTGTGGCGACATGTGCAGAGGTGCCCTCTTCGAAAAAGGGGTGGCCACCCCAAACCTGGTAGAACTCGGGACCAGTGCGCGTAAGTCGTTCCACCAGGTGTTGGCACCAGCCTGTGGAAGTTGTTGAGCCAAATGAATTATCATGATGTGGAACCTGTGATTAAGGGGGACAGCTGCATCATGCAGTTCGGGCAGCACCTCTTCAACCGACTGGGTTCTCATGTCGGCAAGCATGAGTACATCCACCAGAAGCTCCGAGAGGTGGGTCAGCTCCTGCTGCATGCGATGAAGGTCACTCCATTGCAGAGCATAGAAGATTTCACCCGCCCACCCAACTTTTTCCATGTGGTGCATGCAGTCAGGAGCCTGGCTGGCTACGATGACAAGACCAACACCTATAAGGTCTCCTCACTGGCCCTGAAGGTAGGCCACAGCTTGCAAAAGATTTCCGCCATGGTTAAGTGCCAGGTACTGATGGAGGGCAGTGCCCTGACAGTGGAGAGCGCACGGAGCTTCAAGAAACTGTATGAGGCGAGGTAAAGTGAGCTCATCTCAACTGCTGCCCTGAAGGCCCTGCGAGAGATAAAATGGAATGCCCCACTCCTCCTACCCTTCACTGACGATGTGAAGCGATTGAACCTGTACCTCCTTGACCGGTAGCGGGAGGGAGTACTTGGACGGGTTATCTGCCCACCCTTCTGCAAAGCAGTGGTCAATGCTGGCTAAGGTCACCCTCACACAGTTGATCCTCTTCAACCGCAGGAGGGAAGGTGAGGTGTCCAAGATGCGGCTATCCTCATTTGAATCACGGCACACAGCCGACCTGCAGAGCGACATGGCCCAGGTCCTCTCGGAGATGGAGAAGGCTCTCACCACTTCTCCCATATTGAGGTACCTGGGAAAGAGGCAGGAAGGTTCCTGTCCTGTTATCCCCATGCATGCAAAAAGCCATGGAACTCCTGATCGAGAAGAGGGCAGAGTGTAGTGTCATTCCTGACAATTTCTACATGTTTGCCAGGCCAGCCACCTTATCACACTTCAGGGGATCCGACTGCATTCGTCTCTATGCCCGGGAGTGTGGGGCAAAGCATCCCAAAACACTGTCCTCCACCCGCCTCCGGAAGCATGTGGCCACCCTTTCCATGGTCCTCAACCTAAGCGACACTGAGATGGACAAGCTAGCTGATTTCCTCGGGCATGACATCCGGGTGCACCGGCAGTATTACCATCTTCCAGAAGGTACCCTGCAGCTGGCCAAGTTAAGCAAGCTCTTTGTGGCCCTGGAGCAAGGGAGAATGGCTGAATTCAGAGGCCGCAGTCTGGAGGAGATCTCCATTGATCCAGATGGTAAGTATCACTGGACGGGTGGCTCCAGGGACTGACACTGTAAGTGGGCTGGTGTGACGGGGCTTACTGTCTATCTCTATTTCCAGAACCAATCCAGGTGGCAAGTGATGACTCTGGGGATGAGCCACAGAGGCAAGCCAGTGAGGTGACAGTGGTGCACACGAGAAATAAGCAAACAGTGTGGCAGTGGAGGGAGCCACTCCTAAAGGTGGGTGCAACCTTCCACGCCGGTGGTGGGGTTGGTCGGGGGTGGCCTTGGCTGGTGATGGCTTTGCAGGGTGACTGACCTTTCCTCTCCCACATTGGTGACAGCAGAGGTGCTAAGAGAAAACCATGGACCCCAGTGTAAGTCAGAGCCATTGAAAGATACATGATGCGGTTCATCCACCCCTGCAAGGTTCCGGGCAAGAAGAATTGTGATGCGTGCCTAGGGGCTGAAACCCAAGCACTGAAGGCTCAGAACTGGCTTTCAGTTAAATTCTACATAAAGAACAGAATAGCTGCGATAATGAGAAAGAGCATGAACTAACTAAATAAATAAATAAAAATTAAGTAAACAAACAAACAAACAAACAAACACATGCATGCATGCATGCATACATACATACATAAATAAATGAATAAATAAATCAATACATAATAAAATGTGGGTGCCATTGCACCCGGTGGCCACCTGGGGGGAGGGTGTCACACATAAATTGATCCATATGTTATGTCCCTATTGTCCCCTCCCAGGCTGTGCATACCCCCACCCTCTGTCCCCTTGCACAGGCTGGGCCCTTCCAGGGGTAAGGGAAATGTTGTCCCCGTGAGGGATGTTCCATACATGGGTCCCAATGAGGTCACAAAAACAAGTATGTGTGTGTGTGTGTGTGTGTGTGTGTGTGAATGTATTAGAGACAGCTGCCTGGAATCTGAGTCCCTTTATACAGTAAAATAATGGGTGTATACAACAGTGGGTTTCATCTTCTTCCATTGGTCCAGGGGCCAGACCTCTCAAGAACTCAACGGTTCATAGGTCAGTGTGAGGGCTTTTGTTCTATGATGCAAACACATGTGTCTGCCCCCAGGATCATGCTGTGAGGCCAGTTTCAAGTTTCAGAAAGTCCTTTGTATTCATACATTTGGCCATAACTAATCGTTGCAATGTGCTACAATCTACTCATAGCTATCAAATTAACACACATTCTCCTGATCATTTTGACACTAAGCATGATATGTTTAACTTGTTCCATTCCAAAAATACATATATATCTGATGTTACACTGAAAAGATCATATCCAAACACTGGCATATACTCGAACTAGATACTGAACTGAAAACACTTCTTCCAAAAAACCCACAAATTATTTACAGGAGAGCTAAAAATCTTAAACAAGAACTAACAAGAAGCTACATTCCAGTGGAAAATAATACAACAAAAAAAGATGAAACGAAAGAAGTTTTCAAATGTCTCAACTGCAATTGCTGCAAATTAACAAAGGCAAGATCTACACAAGCAGTTACAGCCTTCAAATCAAATCAAACAAATAAAGAATATTTCATAAAACAAAAATTGACGTGCGACTCAGAAGGAGTCATATATCTCCTAGAGTGCCCGTGCGGCATGCAGTATGTGGGGCAGACGAGAAAATTAAGAATCTGTGTTGCTGAACATCTGTATAACATTAGAAAAGGGTTCCAGACACATAGTGTCCCTGAACATTTTAAAGAAAAACATCAAATGACTCCCACTGATCTGAAATTGACAGCAATACAACAGGTAAAACCTCATTGGAGAGGAGGAGATATAGTCACCGATCTGAAAAAAACAGAGACAAAGTGGATATATGAACTGGCAACAATGACACCACGAGGTCTGAACATAGACATAGAACTGAAAGTCTTCTTATAAATGAAAGTTTTTTTTTATAAATAATTTTTTTGTGTAAAAAACCTTCTTCACAAGAATGGTTCAAGAATTTACAAGAATAACACCTTCATATACATTCTTTTAATTTTATGAAGTCACTTCCGGTAAGGACTTCCGTTTTTGTCAATAAAGTTTTATGAGGATTCCCCTTTATAAAGCCTAATCCAACAGGAACAACAATCATCCTTGACGAAGTGCTCAGTCACGAAACGCGTTGGATGCTGGGAAACCGGACACATGTCACACCGGAAGTCACGGAGCGATCACTTCCGGTTTTGCGAAACACGCCAGGAACGGAGGACGACTGCCAGGATGAGTAACCAGCGTCGCAGGGAAGGAAGGTAGGATAGGGACAGGTAGACAGGCAATTCACCTCCCCGCCCACAAAAGACACGGAAACTCTGACACCAGCAACCTCCATACCAGCCATCCGGTATCCCAACAAAAGTGCTCAAAAAAGAGTGTAAACATTCTGCAATACAGCAGCAGCATTTTTTTATGCTAATCAATTGTTTAAAAAATATTTGTTTTTACTTTGCAGGTACACCGAATAATTAACACTAGCGCTCCCATATCACCCCTTCTAACTAATTTTAAATTGGAGCAGCTTTTTACACTTTAGCGCGGTATTAACCTATTTTTTTTTTATGTTACACTCCATTATATAAATACATTATAATGTCTGGTGCTTGACATGTTTAATTTATGTGTTGTATGAAATATGTGTTGAATATATCTTTGTGGCTTGTCTGTGTGAATGCATATGCTACCATATATCGCTGTGCACACTGCATGTATACGCATGCACAGGGACCCATCTGTTTGGATTTTGTATGTGGTGTGTATGTAATATTTTTGATTTCGACAGTCCACCCTTTGACAGTAGACAATAACTGTCATAACTGTCACACTAAACATAATTACCAAAAAATATTTCAAACACATAACCGGTGACCTAGACACACATATGTATTCATTTAGCAAATCAGTCAGTGACCATAGTTGGGGAAGACAAGGAGGAGGACGAGACATCCTCTATATGCACTCCGCGGTCACGGGACCACTGGTTGGGTGTGGGACAACATTCAACCTATAGAGTATGCTGGGACAGTGCTATGGCCTATGATGTTTGATTTGAATGAACGGTGCACACATACATGCACCTACGTCTTTGTACACTGATGTTCAGATTCGATAAAGGTTTTGCTGGGTAGAGGGAGAAAACACAAACAAATCGTGAAAGAGACATAACGAGATTTATGGTAAGAACTTACCATTGTTAAATGTCTTTCTGCAAGGTACACTGGGCTCCACAAGGATTAACATCGGGGTGTAGAGTAGGATCTTGATCCAAGGCACCAACATGCTCAAAGCTTTGACTGTTCCCAAGATGCACAGAGCTGCCTCCTCTATAACCTCGCCTCTGTGCACAGGAGCTCAGTTTCGTTAACCAGCCCAATGCAGTAGAAGGTACTAGAGACAACAATCACTCGTAGCCAATTACACCACACACTCACCACAGGAGAGTGTGTCAGCGGCTATGCCACACCAACCCAAAGATGCTAAGTGCTTCAGGGTGGGCGCCTTCTGGAGCCTAGTGTACCTCGCAGAAAGAGATTTAATAATGGTAAGTTCTTACCCTAAATTTTGTTTCTGCTGCGGGGTACACTGGGCTCCACAAGGATTAACATCGGGGATGTCCTAAAGCAGTTCCTTATGGGAGGGGAATGCACTGTAGTGGACACAAGAACTCGGCGTCCAAAGGAAGCATCCTGAGAGGCAGAAGTATCGAAGGCATAGAACCTTATGAACGTGTTCACTGAGGACCACGTAGCTGCCTTGCACAATTGTTCAAGGGTTGCACCACGGTGGGCTGCCCAAGAAGATCCAACCAACCGAGTAGAATGGGCTTTGATGGTTGCAGGAGCTGGACGACCAGCCTGTACATGAGCATGTGCAATCACCATTCTAATCCATCTGGCCAGGGTCTGCTTGGTGTAAACCAAACAGTATAAACAGAAAATCAGATTTCCTAATGGAGGATGTTCTCTTCACATAGATATGGAGAGCCTGTCTTACATCCAAAGACCGCTCTTTGGAAGACAACTCAGGAGAATTAAAGGCCGGAACCACAATCTCCTGGTTAAGGTTGAAGGTATTTACCGCCTTGGGTAAATAATCCGGTCGCGTTCTAAGAACCGCCCGGTCACGATGAAAAATCAAATGGGGGGACTTACATAATAAGGCACCCAAGTCCGAGACCCTTCTAGCTGAAGCAATAGCCAGCAAACATAGCACTTTAAGGGAAAGCCACTTAAGGTCAGCAGAGGTAAGATGTTCAAATGGAGACTCTTGCAAGGCCTCCAGTACCACTGACAGATCCCAAGGGGCCACAGGAGGTACATAAGGAGGCTGAATCCACAACACATCCTGAGTGAATGTATGAACATCAGGAAGGGCAGCAATCTTTCTCTGAAACCAAACTGACAAGGCAGAAATGTGAACCTTGAGGAAGCCTAGATGCAGGCCTAAGTCCAGGCCCTGTTGTAGGAAGGCCAACAGTTTGGCTGTGCTAAACTTGAAAACGTCATGATTGTGAGACGCACACCAAGTAAAGTAAGCATTCCAGACCCTATGGTAAATCCGAGCAGAGTCCGGCTTACGGGCCTTCAACATAGTTTGAACGACCGCCTCAGAAAAACCCTTGGCCCTCAGGACAGAAGCTTCAAGAGCCATGCCCTCAAAGCCAGATGGGCCAAGTCCTGGTAAACACAAGGGCCCTGAATGAGGAGGTCTGGTCGTTGTGGAAGTAGAAGGGGACAATCTAACGAGAGGCCCTGTAGATCGGAGAACCAGTGCCGTCTGGGCCACGCAGGAGCGATCAGAAGTAGTTTTCCCCCTTCTTGCTTGAACTTCCGCATTACTCTGGCCAGGAGTGACACCGGAGGGAACATGTATGGCAGCCAAAAGGTCCATGGAATTGCCAGAGCTTCCACAAATGCTGCTTGAGGATTCCTTGTCTTTGCTCCGAAGACCGGAACCTTGTGATTGTGTCGAGACGCCATGAGGTCCACACCTGGAAGGCCCCACTTGTCCATGAGAAGTTCAAAAACCTCTGAATGGAGGCTCCATTCTCCGGCGTGTACGTCCTGACGACTGAGAAAGTCTGCTTCCCAGTTTAGGAACACCGGAATGAACACTGCAGATATGGCCGGCAGATGGCGTTCTGCCCATTGAAGAATCCGTGATACTTCCCTCATTGCCATGCTGTTATGATCCTGATGCTCAGGACAGGGGAGATCTTATGTAGTGAGTCCTGAGCACCAAGACGGAATGCTGGGATTGGGAAATGGGAAGGAAATAGCCCCTAGCACCCTACCTCCGTTGTCTTACCCGTGTTATCAATTCACGCCTGAACGACTATGGTTTCTTGGGCCCATGGCAGCCGCGTTTGAAGGGCGGATTAGGTCTGCCCAACTCCGATGCCCCCTCAGGTCTTAAAGAGAGACAAGGCGTGAACTGAGACAGGGTAATAACAAGGGGACCTCTAACTGAAACAACCACGCTAGGGGCTATAAACTACCTAAAAACTAAACGTATGTGTGGCACGCCGCCAAAGGAAAAGAACTACAAAGAAACCACTGTCCACTCCCCCACACGGCACCGCCGAGTTCCGGGGAGGACAGTGAAAGCGGAAACCTCCGCAAATGCACCAATTCACAGTGAAGTAAACACTAAGCGGCATAGGCCGCAACACGTGGCAGAAGCCGCTACTCACGAAACCAGGCGAGAACCCCAGATGACAGAAACAGGTTCGCAAGGACTAGAAGGATTCCCGGACCAGCTTCGGACCTCCAAAGTACCAGAGGGCAGGGAGCAAGATCCACCAAACACGGCTGACAGGAACAGAGTTCTGCAAGGCAGGAACAGCATACAAGAAGCTATCACCGGCGGGGCTGCAGTGTGCTGGCTCACATAAAAAGGCCCTGCTGGCCAATAACAGGAGGGCCAGCAGGACCAGCCCCCAGACCCTAATTACTAGTTGCCGTGCAGCTGCCCTGCTGCATGAGCAACCTAATTAACTATTCTTAGCAACGGGGAACGCGGTCCACCTGTGGTGTCCCCGTTGCTATGCACCCGGCGGCCCTGCACGCACGGCGTCCTGCGTTGCCAGGGACCCGGCGGCTATCATGCGCACGGCATCCTGGCGTTGCTAGGCGCCGTGCGGGGGACAGGTAAGGAGAGAGGCGTGGCGGCCGTGTCCGCTGCTCAGTCAGGGCACGGCCGAAGACCGCCGCGCCTAACAGTACCCCACCCCTTGAGGAGGGGTTAAAGAACCCCTAGAGCCAGGTTTCTGAGGAAACTCCTGAAAGAATATCCTCTTTAAGCTTAGGAGCAGGTAAATCCTTATCCAACACCCAAAATCTTTCTTCAGGGCCATAACCTTTCCAGTGGACCAAAAAGTAGAGCCGACCCCGAGAAAGCTTAGAATCTAAAACCTTCTCCACCAAGAACTCTTGTTGCCCCTGAACATCCACCGGAGATCTACCCTGGGAAGTCCTCCGAGGAAATGTCCTGGAAGAAAAATACTGTTTCAAAAGAGAACAGTGAAAAGTATTGCCAATTTTGAGAGATCTCGTCAAGTGTAGCCGAAAAGCAACTGGGTTGACATTCTTAATGATAAGGAATGGTCCAATAAATTTGGGTCCCAATCTAGCCGAGGGTTGTCGGTGCTTGATGTTGCGAGTTGACAAACATACCTAATCTCCCACCTTAAAAGTGCAAGGATGTCGAGCCTATCAGAAATTTTTTTTTCTCGGAAGGCAGCTTTTCTCAAGGCAAGGTGCACCTTTCTCCAAATTGTTCTGAGATGGGAGGTTAAGGTCAACGAGGAGACTGGAGAATGAGGAAAAAAAGAGTTGGCTCTAGGATGAAAGCCAAAGACCGAAAAGAATGGGGACTCCTTGGTGGAAGAATGACAAGAGTTATTATAAGCAAATTCGGCTAAAGGAAGAAATTCAGACCAATCATTCTGGAGTTTGGCCGAATACAACCGTAAATACTGTTTTAAATACTGGTTAACTCGTTCGGTTTGTCCGTTAGATTGTGGATGGTACCCAGATGTTAAAGAGAGTTTCATATTTAATGAGGCACAAAAACGTTTCCAGAAACGAGCAATGAATTGCGGACCCCAATCAGAGACAATATCCCTGGGCAACCCATGGAGCCTGAACACATGACGGAGAAACAAGACTGCCAACCCTTGAGCAGAGGGTAATCGGGGAAGAGCAATTAAATGAGCCATCTTACTAAAACGATCTACTACCACCCAAATGACTCGAAATCCGGCTGAAAGAGGAAGGTCCACCACGAAATCCATGGATATATGTGACCATGGCCTGAGAGGAACGGCTAAAGGTACGAGTTGCCCGATCGGCAATGAACGAGGAACCTTATGCCGTGAACAAACCTGACAGGAATGGACAAATTCCCTTACATCTTTAGAAAGACTAGGCCACCACACCGAGCGAGAGACTAACTCCAAGGTCTTAGTGATACCTGGATGACCAGAGACTTTGTTGTCATGAAACTCAGCTAAAACAGTGCCTCTCAGAAATTCAGGGACAAAGAGACGATTAGCAGGAGTAAGTTTAGGAGCCTGCTGTTGAAGCTGGACTAACTGAGTAAATAAATCCTGTGTGAGGCCTGCCCGGATGACAGATGATGGAACTATGGGGGTAGTAGCAGGATGGTTATTGTGAACCGGAAGAAAACAACGTGACAGGGCATCAGCTTTAGTATTTTTGGAACCGGGCCTGAAGGTGATAATAAACCTGAAACGAGTAAAAAACAATGCCCAACGTGCCTGCCGAGCATTAAGCCGTTTAACCGACTCAATATACTGCAGGTTCTTATGGTCAGCAAACACTGTAATGGTATGCCTAGCTCCCTCCAGCCAATGCCTCCACTCCTCGAAAGCTCTTTTAACTGCCAGCAATTCTCGATTACCAACGTCATAGTTGGATTCTGCGGAGGAGAATTTCCTGGACATGAAGGCACAAGGGTGTAATTCCTGAAACTCTGGATCTTCCTGAGATAGGATAGCCCCCACTCCAACCTCTGAGGCATCTACCTCGACTATAAAGGGGAGCTCCGGGTTAGGGTGCCTGAGAACAGGAGCCGAGACAAAGGCCTGCTTTAAGGCCCGAAAGGCAGACTCGGCTGCAGGCGACCAATTGGAAGGGTCTGCTCCTTTTTTAGTCAATGCTACTATAGGAGCGACCAAATCAGAAAAGGTATGAATGAACCGCCTATAATAGTTTGCAAACCCTAAAAAGCGCTGAATTGCTTTTAAATTTGTGGGTTGCGCCCAATTCAGGATGGCCTGGAGTTTTTTCGGTTCCATAAAAAATCCCTGGAGAGAAATAATATACCCCAAGAAGGACACTTCCGTGATGTGAAAATCACATTTCTCTAGTTTTGCGTATAAATGATTCTCCCGTAGTTTTTGAAGAACCAGACGCACATGGGTAATATGTTGTTCCATAGACTCAGAATAAATCAAAATGTCGTCTAAATAAACGACAACGAAGAACATAATTGATGAGGTCTTGAAATACCGCAGGAGCATTTGACAGCCCAAAGGGCATCACCAGGTATTCATAATGACCCGACTGTGTGCTGAAAGCCGTCTTCCACTCATCCCCAGATCTTATTCGGATGAGATTGTAAGCTCCTCTAAGATCGATTTTTGAGAAGATAACGGTAGAGCGTAACTGATCAAAAAGTACTGAAATCAAAGGCAAAGGGTAGGTGTTTTTAACAGAAATTTTATTCAGAGTCCGAAAATCAATACATGGTCTGAGCGACCCATCTTTTTTCTCAACAAAAAAGAATCCTGCACTCAAAGGAGATTTCGAGGGCCTAATGAAGCCTTTTTTCAGACTTTCCTGGATATAATTATCCATAGCCGTGGTTTCTGGCCCGGAGTGGGCATATAATCTCCCTTTAGGTAAAGTGGCCCCGGGAACTAAATCTATAGCGCAGTCATAGGACTGATGGGGAGGCAGAACGTCCGCATTACCCTTGGAGAAAACATCAGCAAAATCCTGATATTCCAAAGGAATAAGTTCTGGGGTAACTGCCGCAACCCGGACTGGATGGGAAATACACTCCTTAACACAAAAAGGACCCCATTGGGAAATCTCCCCAGACCGCCAATCTATGGTGGGATTATGAAAGGCAAGCCAGGGGTGACCCAAAACTACTGGAACTGCCGGACAATGTGTAAGGTAAAATTCTATTTCTTCTGAATGTAGGGCCCCCACTGTCAGCAATACTGGAGGTGTGCGGTGAGTAATAACCCCATTGGAAAGCGGACCCCCATCCAAGCCGTGCATGGTGATACGTCTATCTAAGGGTATCTGTGGAACGCCTAAAGCCTTAGCCCAAGCTAAATCCATAAAATTTCCTGCAGCTCCACTGTCGACGAAGGCCGACACCAACGAACTGTGGCTGCCAAAGGAAATCTTTACCGGAACTAATAGAGAATTATTAGAGGAGATTAACTGCAGACCCAAGTGAAGCCCCTCACAATTCACTTGGTCAGAGCGTTTCCCGGCTTGTTCGGGCAGTTACGTGCGATATGTCCCTTACCACCACAATACAAACAAAGAACAGAACTTAACCTTCTGGTTCTTTCCTCTGGGGACAGCCGGGAGAGACCCATTTGCATGGGCTCCTCGACGTCCTCAGGAAAAGTATATACACATGGATTAGGCCTAAAAGTTGTTCCTCTTTCAGCCCTCCGCTCTCGGAGACGACGATCAATTTTAATAGCGAGCTCCATGAGTTTGTCTAGAGTCTCAGGAGCGGGGTACTGAAGGAGACTGTCTTTAATAACTTCCGACAAACCGAGGCGAAACTGACCGGGTCATTCAGCCACAGTCGTTCGACCAACGGCGAAATTCGGTACAATACACCTCTGCTGGATTTTTGCCTTGCTTAAGGGCACGCAGGTGACTCTCAGCTGATGCTTCTCTATCTGGGTCGTCATTTAAGAGGCCTAAGGATTTAAAAAAGGCGTCTACTGATAACAAAGCAGCATCATCCGCTCTTAGCCCAAACGCCCAGGTCTGTGGATCACCCTGAAGTAGAGACATCACAATCCCGACCCGCTGAGACTCAGTACCAGAGGAACGGGGCCTTAAACAAAAATAAAGCTTACAAGCTTCCTTAAAATTAAAAAAATCCTTTTGGTTACCTGAAAAACGGTCAGGTAAATGCATCTTTGGTTCTGGAACCATACTCGGGGATGCTCGCAAAAGATCTTCCTGCGATCTCACCTGAAGAGTAAGGTCCTGAACCATCTTAGTTAATTCCTGTATTTGGTTAACCAAAAGCTGACTGGGGTTTGGCCCTAAACCTGCCGGATTCATGAGGCCGAATTTCTAGGCCCACCAATACAACGGAAAAAATTAAACCCCCTTTTTTTTTATGTGGGCCGGTGATAATTTTACGATCCTGATGCTCAGGACAGGGGAGATCTTATGTAGTGAGTCCTGAGCACCAAGACGGAATGCTGGGATTGGGAAATGGGAAGGAAATAGCCACTAGCACCCTACCTCCGTTGTCTTACCCGTATTATCAATTCACGCCTGAACGACTATGGTTTCTTGGGCCCATGGCAGCCGCGTTTGAAGGGCGGATTAGGTCTGCCCAACTCCGATGCCCCCTCAGGTCTTAAAGAGAGACAAGGCGTGAACTGAGACAGGGTAATAACAAGGGGACCTCTAACTGAAACAACCACGCTAGGGGCTATAAACTACCTAAAAACTAAACGTATGTGTGGCACGCCGCCAAAGGAAAAGAACTACAAAGAAACCACTGTCCACTCCCCCACACGGCACCGCCGAGTTCCGGGGAGGACAGTGAAAGCGGAAACCTCCGCAAATGCACCAATTCACAGTGAGGTAAACACTAAGCGGCATAGGCCGCAACACGGGGCAGAAGCCGCTACTCACGAAACCAGGCGAGAACCCCAGATGACAGAAACAGGTTCGCAAGGACTAGAAGGATTCCCAGGACCAGCTTCGGACCTCCAAAGTACCAGAGGGCAGGGAGCAAGATCCACCAAACACGGCTGACAGGAACAGAGTTCTGCAAGGCAGGAACAGCATACAAGAAGCTATCACCGGCGGGGCTGCAGTGTGCTGGCTCACATAAAAAGGCCCTGCTGGCCAATAACAGGAGGGCCAGCAGGACCAGGCCCCAGACCCTAATTACTAGTTGCCGTGCAGCTGCTCTGCTGCACGAGCAACCTAATTAACTATTCTTAGCAACGGGGAACGCGGTCCACCTGTGGCGTCCCCGTTGCTATGCACTCGGCGGCCCTGCACGCACGGCGTCCTGCGTTGCCAGGGACCCGGCGGCTATCGTGCGCACGGCGTCCTGGCGTTGCTAGGCGCCGTGCGGGGGACATGGAAGGAGAGAGGCGCGGCGGCCGTGACCGCTGCTCAGTCAGGGCATGGCCGAAGACCGCCGCGCCTAACACATGCGGCTTCGAGTGCCACCTTGATGATTGATGTACGTCACCGTGGTGGCGTTGTCCGATTGTACTTGAACAGGTCTGTTCTGTATTAGATGCTGGGCCATTGTCAACATATTGAACACTGCCCGCAGTTCCAGAGTATTTATCGAGAGTAGAGACTCCTTCTTGGTCCACCGACCCTGAAGAGAGTGTTTTTTCAACACCACGCCCCAACCTCTCAGACTGGCATCCTTCGTCAGCAGGACCCAGTTGGATATCCAGAAGGGACGTTCCCCGCTCAATCGTTGGTCCTGAAGCCACCAGCTCAGTGAGATCATGTGAGATCTGATCCGCTGATCCGGTGAGGCAGGCCGTCCCACTTGGTCAGAATTAACTTCTGCAGAGGGCGAGAATGGAATTGAGCACTTGCATTGCCGAATGTATCGACACTTGTGGACGAGATAGGAAGAATCTAATCCTGTCCTGAAGCTTCAAGACTTTCTCTTGAGACAGGGACAACCGTTGGTTGTGAGTGTCCAATAACGCTCCCAGTTGTACCATGCTCCGAGCAGGAACCAGGGAGTATTTCTTCCAGTTGATCAGCCACCCGTGGGCTTTCATGAACTGGACCGTCAGATCTAGATGACACAGGAGAATTTCTGGGGAATTTGCCAGGATCAACAAATCGTCCAATTATGGTAGAATCCTGACCCCTTGACGGCGGAGTGTAGCCATCATGACCGCCATTACTTTGGTGAATGCCCGAAATTGGTAATGAAGGTTGCCCACCGCAAACCTCAGGTACTGCTGATGAGACACTGCAATAGGAATATGCATGTAGGCATCCTGTATGTCCATGGAGACCATATAGTCTCCAGGCTCCAAGTCCAGTACAACAGAGTGCAGAGTTTCCATATGAAACTTGGAGACCTGCACATATTTGTTCAAGACTTCAGACTGAGAATGGGCCACGATGATCCATTCAGTTTCGGGACTAGAAACAGCAGTGAATAGTACCCCTTACCTCTCTGAGCCAAAGGCACCTGTACTACCACTCCTGTGGACAGGAGGGAATGTACCACCGAATGCAGAGTGTTTGCCTTTGTCGGGTCCAGAGGAACATCTGTCAGGCAAAATCGATGAGGGGGATGATTCTTGAAGGGTATGGTGTAACCTCGAGTGACGACTTCCCTTACCCAGGCATCGGAAGTGGTCTTCAACCATTCCTGGGAAAAACCTAGAAGTCAGCCCCCCACCCTGGGATCCCCCAGACGAGGCCCGCCCCATCATGCAGCAGGCTGTCAGTTTTGGAAGCAGGCTGACGGGCAGCCCAGGTTCGCTTTGGTTTGGACTTGGCAGGTCTGGAAGCACGAGCTTGCTTTGGGTGTGCCTGACCTTTTGCTTTACCTGGAGGATGAAAGGGCTGAGGGAAAGTACTTTTAGCCTTCTGCGTGAAAGGAGCCGTACTAGGTAGGCAAGCTGTTTTAGCAGTCGCCAGATCAGCCACAATCTTATTGAGGTCTTCTCCAAAGAGAATGTCTACCTTGAAAGGAAGCACCTCCAGAGTTTTCTTGGAATCCATATCCACCGACCAGGATCTCAACCAAAGGATACGTCTGGCCAAGATGGACGTAGTAGCAGCCTTGGCCACCAGCAACCCAGCATCGGAGGCTGCCTCCTTAAGGTACAGAGAAGCCGTGGCAATATACGAGAAACATTGTCGAGCATGCCCAGATGCATTAGAAGGCAGCTCCGCATTTAGCTCCTGAGCCGATGCCTCAACAGCTTCAGCAGCCCAAGTTGCTGCAATGGTTGGCCTATGCACAGCCCCCTTTAGGGTGTAAATCACTTTCAGACAATCCTCCAAACATCTATCTGTCGGTTCCTTCAGAGAGGTGATTGTAGTTACTAGCAGAGCTGAGGAAACTACCATGCGTGCCACATGAGAATCTACGGGTGGAGGAGTTTCCCAATTTTTACATAGCTCCGCAGAGAGAGGATACCGAGCCAACAGTCTCTTATTCGGTGTGAATATGATCCCTAGATTTTCACAGGACTCCTGACGTATGTCAGCCTAGTGTTGAGAATGAGGTAAAACTTGCTTAACCACCTTCTTACGTTTAAATCTGTCCGGCTTTTTAGAGACAGCCTCAGGCTCAGGTTCATCAGAGACCTGAAGAATGAGCCTGATAGCCTCAATCAAATCAGGGACATCAACCATTGACTTCCCTTTCCCATCAGAAGCGTCTGAGTCAGTGTCTGTGGGGTCAGTATATGCACCATCCTCCTCAGAAGATGTGTCCGGGATAGCAGTGGATTATGAGGAGGAAATGGCCCGTTAAGAAGACGTCTTAGTCTTAGGCGGGCGAGAGTGAGGTTTAGATTTAGTCAGTGACCGGTTCAATTGCTGTAACTGAGTGGAGATTTGATCTGCCCATGGCAGATTAATTGCAGGGACCATAAATTGCTGCATTGGCACAGCTGGTCCCACAGGGGGTGCCAGTTTAGTTACAAGGGTGTTTAACAGCGTGGAAAAGGTAGCCCAAGGTGGGTCATTTGTTGCCCCGGTGCTACGGACCCACTGGGGGGTAAAAAAAACCCTGAACCTGAACTCTCTGCTGCCATATTTTTCTTCAAAATGTCCACGGCATCACCACCACGCAATGTGGGAGAAGCCCCAGCTCCGCTGCCTCGTGTAGCTGACATACTAGTAAGCACAATATTGGGCAACTCGGTACAATACTTAGCGATATACCTAGCAAGAACTCCCAGTGAAGTGTGACTTTTCTTTCAGCACAAACCGGGAATCCAAGAGATATATGGTGACTATAAATCACAAAGAAAAATACACAGCAAGTATATCTTGTGAAATACAGTACCTATATTATTTAGAAAAACCTGACAGATGTAGCCCCCTCAGGTTACAGAATATAGGTGTAGCACGCTGAGTGAAATACCCGATATGGCAGCCACGCAGCAGCTACATGCATACACTTATATATATAGTCACAGGCATACCATGCAGAAATTATACACCATAAAACTGCACTGGACTAGCAATACAAAGTAATACTCAGTATAGCTATTTATGTTAACAATAGATATAACAAAGCACAGTGGATACTGGATGTATATCACAGGGTGTTTGTACCACACAGCTCTGAATGTATGCACTCTTTCTTAACTAACACTGTCCCTTGACAGGTAGAATAGTTAAGTGTCCTGTAAAATGCACAGCGCTGGCGAGCAGGCGGCTTTAGAGAGGAGGATTTGCCCCAGCAGTCCCAGGAACGGCGCAGCTCCGTGTGATGGTGGCTGACAGGGAGTGAGGGAGAGATATGCAGCTCCAGGGTGGGAACATTCACTGAAATGGCTCCCTGGAGCTGGGGGAGGAACTACAGGTTAGGCCTTATCCCCCTGCTGGCTTCCCCACCGGGCGCTGAGGGCTTTGATTAAAAATTGGGTTTTTAATGAGAGAGAAA
This sequence comes from Pseudophryne corroboree, assembly GCF_028390025.1. Taxonomy (NCBI): domain Eukaryota; kingdom Metazoa; phylum Chordata; class Amphibia; order Anura; family Myobatrachidae; genus Pseudophryne; species Pseudophryne corroboree. Next base: position 396,651,664 of record NC_086448.1, read on the forward strand.
CCCCCACCTGTGCCCTGTGTCTAGTGGAGCGGCTGCCCCATTACAGTGTCCACGGCCGTGGACCCCTTACCTCCCCTTGTACCTGTGGCCACGCGATCCTGGAGGACAGCGGAGGGTGTGTGTGACTAACAGAAGGGCACTGGAACCTCAGCTGTAGTTACCCGGCATCCAGGGCGCGTGAGTATACAGCGCCGCTGGGGGAGTGATGGATCTGCAGCAAAGGATGTCTTATGTGACATGCATAAAAGCTGCAGCCCTTGAAGTTTTCAAAAGTTCTCCTTCTGATTAAGCTATAATATGGGCTGCAAGGGCAGCCCCCCCTGTTGATTGCCTACTTACTGCATGGCACCAACTTACAAACTGAGCTCCTGTGCACGGAGGCAGGGTTATAGAGGAGGCAGCGCTATGCATCTTGGGAACAGTCAAAGCTTTGAGCCTGTTGGTGCTTCGGATCAAGATCCTACTCTACACCCCGATGTTAATCCTTGTGGAGCCCAGTGTACCCCGCAGCAGAAATAAAATTTTCATGGTATATATTCCTATCACTCCCTGAACATTGTTTCCATTTCTGGATCATATGCTAGGTCTGTTTCATCATTGAACAAGGGTTATTATTTCAGGTAGTGTCCTTCCCAGATAACATAAACCTTCGGAGTTCGGGGAGAGCCATTCGTAAACTTTTCTTCCACATATATTAATGAGCTCTTTATCTGCTCTGTGTGAATAGCCTTGTCTGAACGTTCCTGATTACCTCCCAATTTCCTGAAATTGGTGAGATTTAAACATGCCAGGGATTTATCTATGGTACTGGTGGATCTTAGGACTAGGGAGTCTAGTTATATTATATTCCTTGTCCACCTATCCCCCCCCCCCCTTTCGTGTCATTCAAGTACCACAGCTAACTCTAAAGAATATGGCACTAATCCTGCATTATTTTGTCTTAGAGGTACCTGTGTGCACATCCAACATTCCATTTGGTTTAAGACCTTACCCACTAGTGAGTGGTAATCACTCAAGGGATGTCTGTCAAATGCTGCCTTATTGCTAGACTGACATCTCTGGATGCACTCATCTTCAATTTTAGAGTCACAATAACTACAAAATACAGTATTCCTCAGACAATAGCCTATCATGTTACCTTCCGAACTCCATAACTACTAGACCTTTGATTTTGTCTGGCTTTAACAAAGTGATAGGCTGATCCTGGGATCCTATAAAGACATCACTCCTTTCTCCAGAGGCAGTTCCAGTCCCACACTCGACTCCTCATGAAAACCTCATAAAAATAGAATGTCCTGAAAAAAAAATGTTTGTCAACGGGAAAAAGAAAGATAGAACAAAACAAATCTTGCCTATAGCAAATCCATTACAACAACTGGTCTTTCTGTAATCCTTTAGTATGCTCAGGTAGTGTTCAACAGTGCCGCCTCTCAGTGTTCACGGAACAGATTCTCAGGTGATACTTCTGCGATTTCACTATCTTTACGAGTTCCTTCCGGACTAACGACTTTCCTGCGATGGGAATTCGTGGACCCAAGTCTCTCTCGGCTACTTTCACTGGGATAGTGCTGTCAACAAAACTTGGTACGGTCCTTCCCACCTGTCTATTAGGCAACCTGAGCGTAAGAACAATCACACAGTGTCTTGGTTCGCAATCAAGACAGTTAGTAGTTGGCATATCAGGAATCAACAGTTTCAAGTTCTTTTGTCAAGTTCTCAAATGCTGGCTCATCTCGATAAGGTACTGTACTGTCACATCACTGGTGTATTTCTGATCATGGTGCGGATCAATCATGGCATGAGTTTGTCTTCCAAAAAAAAAAAAAAAAATTTCAAAGAGGGTGATTCGTTAAGTGGGGATCGGGGAGTGGTTCCGATGCTACGTAACACTAGTGGCAGTGTCTATGATCACAATGGTCCAGTTTCAAGCTATCACTTTGCTCCTAATCCTAGGAATACCATATCTACACACAACATTCTGCACAATTTTCTTTGCGGTAAACACAGCAGTATTTGTGGCAGGAAATGCCTCCACCCAGTTTGAGAAAACATCAGTGCTCACCAATACATATTTCAAATTCCTACAGGGTGCTAACTGTACGAAGTTGATTTGTATTATCTGAAAAAGGTCCATCTGCAAGAGGAGTATGGGATGGCTCTGTCAGTGCTACCTTACCAATATTCTTCCTCAAGCAAATAAGACATGTCATTGCTTTCCTGCTTGCCTGAGAAGAGAACCCTGGTACATGCCAGTAAGCTCTTACCAATTTGCACATACCTTCCTTACCCTAGGTGAGTCAGACCATGTGCCGCCTCAGCTAGGCCTGGGAGATACATCCTGGGGGCCATTGGCTTACCTTGTCCATCTCCCCAGAGTCATGAGGACTCCTGACCATACCCCTTCGCCTTCCAGACCTCCTTTTCCTGTAGGGAACACAAATTTGCATCTCAATTTAATTGTTGTGTGTTTGCAAAGGTAGAGTACCATGAGCATCACTCAAAAAAAGAAAAAACAACTCTAGAGGGAAAAAAATAAAAAAATATCAGGTCTGCGGTCACTAACGGGCTGGTCTCATAGTAAAGGTCTGATTCAGATATTCCATACCATCATGCATTTCAGTGTCTATACAAAATTTTCTTTCAACAGTATTCTCAATTTTCCTTCACCAGTATTCTCATCCTTCCTCCACCCTTTGTGCATTACAAGGCACACTGCATACTGGTGCCTTCGTGCTGATAAGACATACCGGGTTCAGGCAGAACTTTGAAGGACCAATACGGCATATGGTGTATGAACTGTCAAATCATGTACCAGTACTACGTCCCAGGTATTTGACCCTTGTCCTACACAACTGTAGTTTATCCCTTGAGACCTTGGGGTAAATTTACTAAGGTCCCGATTTTGACCGAGATGCCGTTTTTTCATCAAAGTGTCATCTCGGTAATTTACTAAACTCAAATCACGGCAGTGATGAGGGCATTCGTAATATTTGGAAGTCCTAGGAAAAAATCACGAATGAATACACCATCGGTCAAAACGCGGCTGTTTAAGTATGAATCTCGGTCATTTACTAAGAAGTGCAAAGCAAAAAAAAACAAAACACTGCCGTGAAAAATTACAACTCGTAAAAAAGTGCTTAAAAAAAACAGACCTGCTTTTTTTATCCGTGATTGGATAGGCATGCAGGGATCCATGAGATCCGTGCATGTATATCAGTGGGAAGGGGTGGGAAAGTGGTTATTTTCTTTAAAAAAATTGCGTGGGGTCCCCCCTCCTAAGCATAACCAGCCTCGGGCTCTTTGAGCCGATCCTGGTTGCAGAAATATGGGGAAAAAATTGACAGGGGTTCCCCCATATTTAAGCAACCAGCATCGGGCTCTGCGCCTGGTCCTGGTTCCAAAAATACGGGGGACAAAAAGAGTAGGGGTCCCCCGTATTTTTAAAACCAGCACCGGGCTCCACTAGCTGGACAGATAATGCCACAGCCGGGGGTCACTTTTATATAGTGCCCTGCGGCCGTGGCATCAAATATCCAACTAGTCACCCCTGGCCGGGGTACCCTGGGGGAGTGGGGACCCCTTCAATCAAGGGGTCCCCCCCCAGCCACCCAAGGGCCAGGGGTGAAGCCCGAGGCTGTCCCCCCCATCCAATTGGCTGCGGATGGGGGGCTGATAGCCTTTTGTGAAAATGACAAGATATTGTTTTTAGTAGCAGTACTACAAGGCCCAGCAAGCCTCCCCCGCATGCTGGTACTTGGAGAACCACAAGTACCAGCATGCGACGGAAAAAACTGGCCCGCTGGTACCTGTAGTACTACTACTAAAAAAATACCCAAAAAAAGACAAGACACACACACCTTGAAAGTAAAGTTTTATTACATACATCCACACAAACATACATACATACATACTTACCTTATGTTCACACAAGGGTCGGTCCTCTTCTCCAGTAGAATCCAAGGGGTACCTGTTGAATAAATTCTACTCACCAGATCCAGGGTCCCAGGCTCCTCGGAGAATCCTTTTGTAATCCACGTACTTGATTTTAAAAAAAAAACGGACACCCGAGCCACGCACTGAAAGGGGACACATGTTTGCACATGGGCCCCCTTTCCCCGAATGCCAGAAACCCACTCTGACTGATGTCTAAGTGGGTTTCTTCAGCCAATCAGGGAGCGCCACGTTGTAGCACCCTCCTGATCGGCTGTGTGCTCCTGTACTCACCGCTGAGCAGAAAGTTCCCACCATTGGTTACAATGGAGCGCATAGGCGCTACATTGTAACACTGCCGCGTGCTGCCTGTCAGTCAGTACAGGAGCACACAGCCGATCAGGAGGGTGCTACAACGTGGCGCTCCCTGATTGGCTGAAGAAACCCACTTAGACATCAGTCAGAGTGGGTTTCTGGCATTCGGGGAAAGGGGGCCCATGTGCAAACATGGGTCCCCTTTCAGTGCGTGGCTCGGTTGTCAGTTTTTTTTTTTAATCAAGTACGTGGATTACAAAAGGATTCTCCGAGGAGCCTGGGACCCTGGATCTGGTGAGTAGAATTTATTCAACAGGTACCCCTTGGATTCTACTGGAGAAGAGGACCGACCCTCGTGTGAACATAAGGTAAGTATGTATGTATGTTTGTGTGGATGTATGTAATAAAACTTTACTTTCAAGGTGTGTGTGTCTTGTCTTTTTTTGGGTATTTTTTTAGTAGTAGTACTACAGGTACCAGCGGGCCCGTTTTTCCGCCGCATGCTGGTACTTGTGGTACTTGTGGTTCTCCAAGTACCAGCATGCGGGGGAGGCTTGCTGGGCCTTGTAGTACTGCTACTAAAAACAATATCTTATCATTTTCACAAAAGGCTATCAGCCCCCCATCCGCAGCCAATTGGGGGGCTGCGGATGGGGGGCTTCACCCCTGGCCCTTGGGTGGCTGGGGGGGGGGACCCCTTGATTGAAGGGGTCCCCACTCCCCCAGGGTACCCCGGCCAGGGGTGACTAGTTGGATATTTGATGCCACATAAAAGTGTCCCCCGGCTGTGGCATTATCTGTCCAGCTAGTGGAGCCCGGTGCTGGTTTTAAAAATACGGGGGACCCCCTACTCTTTTTGTCCCCCGTATTTTTGGAACCAGGACCAAGCGCAGAGCCCGATGCTGGTTGCTTAAATATGGGGGAACCCCTGTCAATTTTTTCCCCATATTTCTGCAACCAGGATCGGCTCAAAGAGCCCGAGGCTGGTTATGCTTAGGAGGGGGGACCCCACGCAATTTGTTTTTAAGTTTACAGTGTTTATTGAAAAAAAAAAAAATGAACCCCAGCACGGATCACACAGATCCGGCCGAGATTCATTTTGAAAAAGTCGGCAGTGTTTTGCTAATTACTGCCGTAAAAAACTGGAAAAAAAAAACGAATGACATCGGAAAACCCGAAAAGGCAAAATACGGCAGCTTAGTAAATTAGTCGTAATAAATTCAAAAAGTTGCATATTTACACTTTCGATGTCATTCGTGATTGAACTTTGACCTCAAATGGGAAAACACGAATCTTAGTAAATTTACCCCCTTGTGTCCTGTCTGGAAGAGATGAAATAGAAACTGTTTTGTATCTGCCAGGGACGACTCAAATGAATCAGAGCACAACAACAATTCATCAACATATTGTATCAGCACCGACCTATTCTCAGGCTGAAAGGACTGTAAACAGTCATGTAGGGCTTGGGAAAAAATACTCAGGCTGTCACTTGAAACCTTGGGAGAATCAGGTCCATGTATTGTACCCCCTTTGTGAACGCAGAGATGAAGAGGAAGCTGTGAAGAAAAACAGAATAAAGGTTGGTGACAGTAAAGTTTGTAGAGGTGGAGAGGATTTTATTAAAATGACAACTGGATTGGGCACTACGGGGAATTGATTCTTAAATACTTGGTCTACCCCCCTTAAAGTTTGTGCTTGCTGTGTCACTACTGGGACTACCTCAGCCATCAATCCAGTGTCCTGTCCATCCTAAATTCATAGGGAACCCGTTATCTGTGAGATAATTTCCTCTACCTGTGATGGACTTGAATCTAGAACAGTGGAATGCAACATTAGTCTTTGAAGAGTATCTAACATATCTTGTACTTCCTGGGAGTGAGTACAATATATGTATTTCACATTTCAATTTATACAACAAAATCTCTGTCGATTAAGTTAGTCAGGGGCCACTGCTGCTAGGAGAAAAAGAAAAAGGGTTTAGCATTGTAGAGGATCAATCGTAACTTCAGCAGGTTTTGTCAAAGGGTAATGTTGCACTTCTCTCATTCCTCCCATTTGCCGAATTAGTGTTTACCAGTGATCTTATCCTGACAGAGAATTTTCTGGTACTGCAAAAAAAAAAAAAAAAAAAAAACAAGCTTCTAGGTCATGCGAAGTATTCATTCAATCCTTCTCATCAAGTATTAAGGGTCTGTACATGGTCCAACAAACATTTCCGAGCTTATCTAGACAAGGGCATTCCTAGAAATGAATACTTCTTATGTGGTAATTAAAAAGAAATACCCTGGGGGTTACCCTATCTCTGTCCGCTTTCCTACTGGGAACTAATAATGTGCAGACAGGATATTCTCCATTTATGACATTACTTTCTTGATTTTTAGTTTATTTTTGGCTATATATGTACTTGAATGACTCGAAACTTACCAGTTCCACTGGTCTCAGCCACTTCCCCTGCAGGCTACAGCTCCTCTTTTTACTAGTTGGATATTACTCCTCTGAATGCATGAGAAATGGCTGAAACCAGTCAGGTCACCTTCTCCTCCTAAATAAAACTTTGACATTCAATAGTACATATATAGGTTACATTCATAATTTTCATATTTTTATTTTTATTATTTTCTATAGTTCATATACTGGCCTTAACTGCTTCCACATCCACATATGGTGGTGTACTTGCTTTCTCTTTTTACTTACTTATTGTTGCTACGAGTTCAAACAGTTATTATGTTTTCGTTCTTGTCTTATATGACTTTGGTTAAACATACTACCTGCAATACCTCAGGATCTAAACCACCAATCACTGAAAATGATATTTCACCATTCATACGTAATCAATCATTACAAAAAGCCTCTGTATGTGGGCCATATTTCCCACACATAATACCGAGCGGACCCTCTTGGCCTCTGCTCCTCAGTCTGAACCCTGGCTCCTGAACACCTCTTGGTTGCACATTTGGCTCCCATCGTGGGCCTTTAAACTTGACCACCAAATAAACAAGCGAGATGACAGTGAAAAGTTCTTCGAGCGCTTTTCACCTGCTCCTTCACCGCTGTAATGTACCACGACTCAATCCTGTAGCGATTTCCCGTGTTGCCCAGTGTGGATCCCTACCAGACCCCTTGTTAGGATCTCCTCTTCTGTGCTGCCACGTCGGCATGGCAACCGGGAAGCAAGTGTTAGCGAAGTAACCTGAGCGCAGCTGATACTCCGGTCCGGGTTTTTACTGTGTAGTGGTTACAGGCTCTGTGCACGGCAGGGAATCTGGTGCTGGTTTTGTGCTCACAGTCTGTGAGGTCTGAGTGGGGCGTGGACAGCACCTGCTATATAAACCATCCTCTCAGGCTAGGCAAATGCTGCTGAATCTTTGTTTGTTAGACAGTTCCAGAGAGTTAGCTAGTACTGTTTGACTTTGTATTTACTTGTTGCTTACTGCGAATAGGCCTTGGGATTCGGTACTTCATTCTGCCAATCCGGACCTAGCAGTAAGACTGGAGTCAGTTGTTTAACCTGCTGGGGTTCTTTTGCTATTCTGTGAACCCAGCAGGTTTGCGACTGTACTCTCAGACCTGCTTGCTTAATCCTCCCTCACTGTGCAGGGTGTCCAGGTGTCAGTTTAGTGGCAGTAAGCTGAACCTGTGCCCTGCAAGTGGGGGTTAGGATTGTGGATACTCTCCTTGTGTCTATATTTCTATCTCTGACCAAGGAGTTTATTCCCACACCCGTTGGTAACCCTTTGGGGTTTTTTGTGTTGCTCTTAGCAACATCATTTCGGGTGCTCCACATGTTAAATCACCACATCTCGCTTCATTGTCCGCTCTATTCCATCTGAGCATTCCTGACACTAGGGAGACACCCAATTCCTGAGCCTTTGGGCTTCTCCGTTCATTTTGTGTTTATTAGTTATCCCATCACATCCTGTGTATGTTGTGTTATACTGTCTGTGAGTTCGTTTGTTTCGCATCCCTCTCTGTTCATACACCGGTATACTCCTGTTAGCACTGGTGTGCGTAACACCCCTGCACTGGAAGTATGGAGCATTAACAGAATACACCACCTTTTTCAGTGGAGGTTGAAAGCCTGTTGGAATGTTTCCTGAGAGAGAGTCAGCAAAACTTCCTTTTCTTTACACAAATCACGTCTGCGTATGCTATCACAGCGCGTATGATGACGCAGGTGCGCAAGATACCATTTGCGTTATCACGTTGCACCGCATATCTCACACACAGATGTGCAGTCCAATCGTACAGCTTATAGATACTTGTTATCTATACGCCCTACGATCACGGGAGTCGAATTCCACTAGCTGCGCTCCACAGCCGGAGCGTAACATCAAATAACGCTCCTCTGCATGTTTTTTCACTATGTGCATCAATCTCAATACGTAAGGTCGCTAGCCTTCACACCACCAAGGCTCTGCTAACTCAGCGTCTTTCTACGGGAACCCAAAATTGGTCATGGAGTTCAATGCATTCACACTTACTTTTCAACAACCCACACTTTTAGATAATCTGTACAGAAAAAAAAGTCATTTACCAGGGATTGATAACATCCCCTTAAAGGTATTACACTTTAAACAAAGTATTAAAGTAATGTGCTTTAAAATGGGATAGTTACCTGTTAAATTGTATTTTATCCCACCTTAACAATCAATTTCTATTATGCAGCTAACTTCCGCTTGCGTAAATACGCACTCACGTTTCCCGCCTGTGCGTCCACGTGTGTACCCGTGCGACACTATATACGCTTCCACGTACTATTGTACTATGACACGTGTATACTTGCGTACACAAATGTGTATCGCTGCATACCTTTGCACGTAGCTTGCCACACTATGTTACCCAACTCTAGTAATACAATAAAAAAAAAAAACACTATTTGTATTGTATTGTTGTAGTTAGATAAATGCTTCCACGTTCCCTTTGAGTACCGGAAAGCTTCTGCTACGCGCTACCTAAACTTTTAGGCAGGAACGGAGCTTCACTTAAGAAATGCAAATATTTTGAGAATTTTCGTCAACAATAACACTTTAACAATCACTTTTAAAACACTTCAATATAATATGGCTATTGACTATAATTTAAATGCTATGATTCAGATTGGATAGCTATCTTGCAGACCATACACTGATATAAATACCCATATAATAATAATATAACATATATATATATATATATATATATATATACACATACATACACACATACATATAAATATATATACACTCATTATTTAGTACACTTCTATGAAACCCCTCACACAGCATATGTATTCATACACACATACTAAATGAATGTAGGTTCTACAGAGCCTCTAATTTTCATATCAACAGAAGTTCACATGCTTGCTGTTCCAGGGTGGTTGAACAGGTTCATTAACATTTCAATTGCCTATCTCGTAGCAAGCAGAGGGTTAACAAATCCTGGAGAAAAAAAAACTTTATCATCTGTGTTTAATTCTCACATCAAGGTAAGTGTTTCTCTCACTATTTCTCTCTCTAGGCCCAATTGAAACACTATTTATAATTGACTATGGCATGGGTTGGTTAAGTTCATTGGTAGCTTTTTTTATTTTATATATTTTATTGGACATCTGCATAAAACATACATATCAACATGCAGTAGAGAATCACAATGACAAGGACTCAACATGGCATATTACAGAAATAAACAACTCTGGTTAGGTGAGGGCAATAACGTATCTCGACAATTTTTGATTTTCTAAAAAGGAGGTCGACCCATAGTAAGTGTTTCAAGAGTGTACCATGTAGTATGTGATATAGCTTGTCTAAGAGGGATCCTAATGACGTCATCTAACGTCTGTACGTAAGGGAGCCAAATATCGAAGAACTTTTTTATTTTACTTTCTCTGTCAATCAACATTTCAAGCCACTCCATATGAAATAACTAAGATAGTCTTGGTAAGAATAAAGTCAGAGACACTGAATCAGTAGCTATCCATTGTGACAGGATAGTTTTTTTGCCAGCAACCGCTATTTTAGTTAACAGCATGCGCTGGCCAAGTGACAGTTTGGGGGTATGAGACGTGCAGTGTATGTCCCAGATAGCCCAATCTGGAGAGACCGCCATAGCAATGTGTAGTTTGTCTTTGATAAAGGATTGTATTAAGCCCCAGAATTTGCTGACTTCTGGACAACTCCATAAACAGTGGTAGATATCTGCTTCAGGCGTACCACACTTAAAGCATTTAGAATCAGAAGCTATGCCCATTTGGAATCGTAATTTCGGTGTAATGTAGGAATGATGTAGGATTTGGTAATTCATATCAGCATATGACGTCGATATGAGAGTTTTTTTGATTCTGTTAAACGCAGCAAGCATGGCAGAGGTGGTGATGGTTGGGAAGTCTGACGACCATTTAGTCATTCCTGACTGGGTGTTCTCCCAGTCTATGGTTTTCTTGAGAAATGTGTAAAGGAATGCTGTGGAATGGTGCACCCTAGGCATTGATTGTAAAGTGGTGTCTATGCTATTAGACTTGTCTTCCGCCTTCATTGTGGTCAGTAATTTATTGAGGTAGCTACGGATTTGAAAATACACAAACAGTGGGATTGAGAGTTGTGGAGATCCCTCACAGAGGCTTGTATACGTGCGCACCTGATAGGTATCTCGACAGATCAGCTGGTATGACAGTCTGATACCCTGGGTTGACAGGGCTGCCAGCGTGGTTCGCACAGTTGTCCCACGGAAATCTGGGTTGTGGGATAGGGGGAGGAAAGTTGTATTATAGCTAGAGATGCCCATCCTAGAACGTGCCTGTCTCCATGCCATGCAAGTAGATGTCAGTAAGATGTTGTTTTTTATCTGGGGAGGAAAAGAGGACGGACGTGTGTGTAGTAAACTAACTAGTAGGGTCTCTGGACAGAAAGCCTGCTCTAAGCCGGTGTTGGCGAAGACCTCCGTCTCATGTATCCAATCAACAGCGTAATGATAATTTGCGGCTAGCATGTAACTTCTAAGGCAAGGTAAATTGACACTGCCTAATGTTTGCGATTGGCATAACTTAAATAGTGAAATTCTGGGTTTTTTGTGTGCCCAGATTAATTCACTAAAGGCCCTGTTAAGAGTCTTCAAGTCTGTATTAGATAGCAGTAAAGGTAACATTTGAATGGAATATAATAATCTCTGGAAGGTGATCATTTTAATCAACTGGCATCTTCCCAGATAGGAGAGGGGTAAGTGTTTCCATGCCTGAAAATCAGCTAAGGTGCGCGCAATGACTCGCGGGAAGTTGTGTCTATACAAATCAGCTGGGTTAATGGGTATTTGGAGCCCTAAATATGTGATTGTCTGGTTTGCTCAACGAAAGGTGAACTGATCGTTCCAATTGTGAGTCACCCGAGGGTGCAGGGCTAAAGCCTCAGTTTTTAATTTGTTGACCTTAAACCCGGAGATAGATTCAAAAGTCGTCAGTAGGGACAACAAGCTGGGAAACGCGGACTGGGGATTCGAGAAGTACAGTAATAAATCGTCGGCATAAGCCGTGACCTTAAGGTCATGGTTACCGACTTTAATCCCACTCCAGTTGGCATTTAGGTGACAGTGTCTGATGAATGGGTCTAAAGCGAGGTCAAAAAGAAGCGGGGAGAGTGGGCACCCCTGTCTCGTGCCTCTGTGTAGCGTGACGGTGGAGGTATTCATTCCGTTCACTGTGAGGAATGCAGCCGGGGAAGTATATATAGTGCGGAAGAATCGGACAAAATTGGCTCCAAATCTTTGCCAATGAAGCACTCTCAGCAGGTGAGACCATGACACACGGTCAAATGCTTTATCAGCATCGCAGCTCACCAGCAGAGATGTCCCCCCCCCGGTGATTGGGCCAATGTGGTCAGTGCTGCTATCAATTGTCTAATGTTATGTACTGATGTTCTCCCCTTTACGAAGCCAGTTTGGAATGGGTGTAATATCGTGGGCAGCACTACTTGTAGTCTATTTGCCATAAGAGCAGTTAGGATTTTAAAGTCCTGGTTAAAGAGGGATATCGGGCGATACGATTGAACAAGGGTGGGGTCTTTCCCCGGTTTCGGCAGCACTATCACATGGGCCTGATTAAAAGTAGGAGGGGCAACATTCCCAGATAAGATAGAATTAAATAAGGACAGGTGGTGGGGCGTGACATGTGGTAGCAATAGTTTATAGTACTCTGCGCTTAATCCGTCTGGGCCGGGGATTTACCATTAGCTAGTTGCTTTACTACCGTCAATAGTTCTAGATCAGTGATTGTTCCATAAGGGAATCCTGGGCATCCTCAGTCAGTGTAGGGGATCCAGCCGAGCGAAGGAAGGCCATGCCTCCAATGGGGGTCATCTGGTGGGGCTGTGTATATCTTTGATTAAGGTTCTTACGCTTATTCGTAGCATATGCAATGTCGTAACCCCTCATCACCGGCTTAGAGGCAGACCAGAAAAGGTTTATATCATCTACATGTTGTGCATTATCCTTAGTATAGTGTAGGAAGTTAGTCTCTAAGTAGGCTTAAATTCAGGGGATGTGTACAAGTAAGAAGGGAATCTCCAATTGAAGGAGGTTGTTTTGGGAGACTGTAGTTCAAGTGTGAACCACGTGGGCGCGTGATCAGAGATGGCTATATTTTCTACTTTGGAGTTGCCCAACCTAGAGAGCAGTGTATCAGGGAGCATCCAATAGTCTATCCAAGTGGAAGTGGCGTGTCGGTGTGAATAGAATGTATATTCCCGGCAGACAGGGTGTTGATGTCGCCAGGGGTCCACCAAATTGAGTGAGGACGATAGAAATTGTAATGAAACTGGTATAGAATAACTCCATCCACTAGATGCGTCTGACCTGTCTAGGGTCGGATGAAGTGTAAAATTAAAATCTCCCCCAATTATAAGCCTACCCTCCGCCCACTCCTGAAGTCGGACATAAATATCTGAGAAGAAGGCATTATGTTCTGAATTGGGTGCATAGAGGGTCACTAAAGTGTAGAGCTCCCCTTCTAACTGGAATTTTATGAACAAAAACCATCCCTCCTCGTCAGCATGAGTATCTAATATGGAATATCTGAGAGACTTGCGAAATATGATTACTACACCCCGGATTTCCAGTGAGTCTCCTGTAACATCGCTATGTCTGGCCGTAGGCGTTTAAGGTGTTGTAGTATCTTTCTACGCTTAATCGGAGTATTTAAACTCTCTACGTTCCAAGTGAGGAACTTCAGACTTGTCTTAATCTCTGAGGATACAGCCATGTCAAACTAAAAATCACCCGATGCCCGTCCTTTCGGACACGTAAAACATTAAGAAAATAAACCGTGTGGCTCCCCCCATCCCAGCGAGTAGGGAAACCCAACTATTGATAAGAATAATAGTCCTATACCATGTGATCAGCAGTAAAAGCTGTCGCAAACAATTTGTTGCAGCATGTCCATTTTCCAAAAGTTTTTTTTGAACCCAAAACAGTGGTCTAAATGACACACCATAAACCATTAACGTATCTCCAACCAGACAGTAAGGAAGGGGGGGAAAGGGGGAGATAGGATTAAGAAGAAAAAGAGAGGGGAAAAGAAAAAGGGTTGAGATACCCAGAAACAGTCAGTTTCAAAAATATGCAGTACAGCGATAGTCATAGCATTAACGTAACTTCAATTAACCATACATTACCAAACATGGTATCAATGAGAGGGATGATATATACGCTGAGTCCATGAGAAATCGCGGTATTAGTCCTCGTCTCTGGAAGCAGGCAAGGATGGACATCCCAGTGATTCTGCGAAGGTCTTAGCCGCCGAAGACGTGTCAAACAGGTACGTTTTACCATTATGTTGAGCACGGAGCATTGCCGGATAAAGCAGGGCGAAACGGATTCCCTCTTCAAACAGGATTTTGCAGGCAGGGGAAAATTCTCTTCTTCTCATTGCCACATTATACAAAAAGTCTTGGAACAGAAGTAGCTTATCACCGTGATAGGCGAGGCCCTGCGCTTTGCGGTACACTTCCATCACCTTGACCTTTTCTGTGTAATTAAAGAATTTGAATATAACTGGTCTGGGCCTTCGTCAATCTGCTTGAAAGTCAGGACCAATACGATGTGCTCGCTCAATTATCATGGATTCACCCTTCATCAAGCAGCCCAGCTCAGTCAGCAACCAGGTGGAGACCAGGGGCAGCAGTTCCCTAGGCTTAACAGATTCCGGTAGGCTGATCATATGGAGATTGTATCGACGATTACAATTTTCTATGTCCTCAAGCTTCTCCTGCATCGCAGAAATAGCGGACGCTTGAGAATCGACGACGGAACGGGCCGCAGTTAGATCGTCTTCCAGGTTCGAGACTCATTGATCGGCCTCATCTGGCTGGGAGCTATCTTCCTTTAGCTGTGTCATGGTGGAATCAATGGCATCTTTCAATCCAGCAAGTTTCTTGTCTAACAGCGGTGAGAGTATATCAGAGATTTCCTGCGCTCTGGCCACCGCATCCATTGTATATCGAGAAGGATCCATCACGCCATCCAAAACATTAGCGGTAGGTGAGGAGGGTGGAGAGCTATCGTGTGCGAAGGCCGAGGCCCTGGTGTCTTTGGTTTTTGCTGGTGCGGAGCCGTGACCACCTTGTTTGGGCTTTGCCACGTATTTATCCATGATAATAAAAAGAAAAAGGTGCTGCATTACAGTAAAGAAGTAGGTGATATCAGTTATCCTGCCCTGCAGGGAGTAGTGGTTCAGTTGAGTTATGAGCACGCAGCCACGGCCGATGATAAAGTGGAACACCACGTAATGCACTCTGGTGATGTCAGTTCTCAGCAACCCCCGGAAGATAGGTGAGGTTCAGCGGCCTCCCGCCCCTCCCCGTCTGTAAAGGTGCCACCACAGAAGGAAGGTAGGTAGCCGTTCTTTGCAGGTACCTAGGTACTCAGAATTGATCTCTCCCCAACAGAGGGAGGCAGACTAGGAGAGCTGCAATCGCTTATGAGTGTCTGTGACCTGAGAGTTTTATCTGAGCAGTCCTCAGGGAGCAGGGTAGAGATAGATAAGTAGTATGCAGCCAGTAGTGTGAGGGGCCAGTCCTGGCAGCTCCAGACAGCGTGAGCATAGCCGGAGGGATAGATTCTAACAGAGGCTTCAGACGCTGCGGGGAGAGGGAAAGGGGGGGCCTGCACGGCACTCCCATCCATCCTCAGGCAGTGTCTCTCCCGCGGGCAGAGCTCCAGTCCGTCGCCCGGCAACGCCCGTCCCCGCGAGCTGAAGCACGGAGGTTCAGGGAGCCGCTCACAGTCGCCAGCGCTGCCCGTCTCAGTTATCAAGCGGGGCGGGGAAGGAGGGGAGCAGGGTGCCCGGCCACCTACAATATGGCAGCCACGGGCAGCAGATGCCACAGTTGGTGCTTGAAATCCGGGGAAGGAGGCGGTGGGAAGCCGGGGAGATGGTGCCCTCTTTCCCACCTCTATCTCCGCTGGGCACCGGTGTATTATGAGGGTCCGGGGCGCAGTGTATACCCCACTAATTATCTCTAAAACAGCGGGGGGACGGAGAGCTCTGTTAAAATGCGGCCACCTGTAGGTCCGCCCACTGGAAGTCCTCATTGGTAGCTTTTAAATGGTGATGAGTTTGTACATATATATATTGTTTATATTGTGACAAAGGCTACAGATTGTTAAAACAAACTGAAAGTCAGCTGTTAGCTAAATGGATAAAGAGTGACCTTACGTACATAAAAGGGCCACTGCTCCTCCCCCTTCCCAAGCCATGTGCATAGACAAAATGGTGATCACACCATGATACCAGAATACACAATATATCCTTTGTCACAAATAAATCACAAATTATACAAGCACCGGATGTTTGATACTTCAGGCCTGCATTAGCAGTATGCAAATAGGCCTCAGCATGCAAACACAGCTATATCATACCTATGCACCAACTTTTAAATGCTCTTTATAATTTACTTAACAGATAAACAATCCAATCTGAATCAAACACAATATGACTTATTGAACCTCGTTTAGCAACAACAAAAAATACGTTGTAGCATTTTTAATATTGTCCGTTTTTGTCACACTCATGAAACAAAGAAATATATTGACCCTTGATGTTTTGAACCACAAGCAGTGGTTCATTCCTGTTTGCTTTCTGTTCATGAATTTTATGTTATAGTTCTGTTTGCATGCCAGGATTTCTCATGTACTTGTTTAGAGTTCTGTTTTTGGCCGCCGGTGGTGAGTCTGTGTAACTGCAGCCTGTGTTCTATGTGTTAAGCCTCACCTGTTAGATATTTGGACATTATGTGATGAGTCAATGTACTGCAGTCTGGCTCTTGTCTGTGTACCTCACATGCCATTATTTTGGCCATTACCTTGTGCCTGGCTTCCAGCCATCCTGATTGGGGTGTGCTCCCTTTATTACCCAGCAAGCCATGCAGTCCAGTGCTGGTGATAGAAGTTTGTTATCATACTTGTATGTTCCTGGTTAGTTTCATGTCCAGTACTGCATCTGTGTCCAGGCCCTGTCTGAGAGTGAAGTCCTGTATTGTTGCTATTATATTCCTTGTGGTATCCAGCTGGAATCCTGTGTACTCAGTTCTGACAGAATCTGGAGTTCATTGCTCTCCACCTGCATTCCTACCTTCAGTGAGAACCTGTCAGCTTTCTGTGGAGTTTGTATCCTGCATCTGGAGTGTTTGCAGCCAGTCCGTTCCTGTGTCCCGGTTTCTGGAGCCTGGTCCTGGGAATCTGTTCCAGCCTTCCAGTCCAGTGATCCTGAATATTCAACCTTGGGGTCCTGTTCCTTCTGCATACACCCTTCGTGGTGTCGTGAGTAGCGGCTTTGCCACACTGTTTGGCTAAAGTTGTCTTCTCTTAATTTGTGTTTGGTTGTGTCATTTTTGCGGAGGGTTCGACATCACTGCCCTCACCTTATTACAACTAGTATGTATTTGGCGGTTAGGCTGTGTCACTTTGGTTGCTGTTTTCTTGGTGGCCATAAATTAGTTATAGTTTTCAGTATTTTCCCCTTTCACTTTTGTATCTGTCTTAGTTTTCCCCTTGTTCTCTCTCTGTCTCGGTTAACACCTTGTCACCAACTAAGACCGGGGTGCATAGTAGTCGGGCAGACCTAATCCGCCCGTCAAACGCGGCTGCTATGGGCCCAAGAAACCATAGTCTCGCAGGCATTGACCGACCACTTGGGAGACACAACAGAGTCAGGGTTTTTTCTGTTAGGTATTGCTGCAAATTCCAAGTCTTCTGTTGCCACCCAATCTCCAGGGTTCCGGGTACGTAGAACATAACACTTGATTCATATCAGTGCCTTACTGATAACACAAAAAAACAACGCATGTGGTTCAGCAGAATCTAGATGCGTCCATCAGCAGTAGACCACAGTGTGTCTGTACTGTGCATCATTAAGTATGTGATATCACGGCTGCGAGCCCCCAACTGTAAAGTTCTAATTATTTCTAAATAATAATTTCAAATGCCAGCATTACTATATGCTGCGGACGCATGGCGCATCTTATTACCATATACGATAAAAGTGCGCTGTACGTCGCAAACACTATATCCCGTAAGAGAAAACAAGCACTCGCACACATTGTAGGCTGAGGTCCAATGCTCAGAGATATATATATATTTGATATTAAAAGGGTATGCATACAATATAACATATGTACAGTATATCATTCAGTTATAATATATATATATATATATATATATATCCTATATAATAGCCCTATTCTGTGACCTTGTGATTCATTTGCTAACGCTGGGCGGAGTTAGTCAAATGAGTCACAGAGATCTGGCCAAATCTACAGGAGACTAGGAGCAGAAGCAGATAGCATGGGCATTGGGCATGGCACAGGCAGGGGTGCAGACCTCCCAGCTTTCTGCAGGAGCTTTATCCAGGCAGAAGGAGGGAAACACACTCGGCGAAAAGGGGGCGTGGCTTCACGGGAGGGCCCCGTTTTCGTCAGTGAGGGAGCATGCCCAGCGCTCTGTGAGCTGCTGGCATGCTCCCAGGGGCTGATTATGAGTCCGGGGGGCCCAGGGCACTTGTGACAGGGGAGCCCTATCTCATTGCTGTGCCTGCTGTGGGTTAGGGGCGTGGCCTAATCGCGGCCCGCGTGGCCACGCCCCCTTATGCAAATTTCTATTTTTATTTTTTTTATGGGATTTCGGCCCCTCAGCTAGGGCTAAATCCAGAGGAGGTGGTCGCTCCCCCATATACACCCGCACAGGGAGAAGAAAGCAGGGAGACTGCTGCCTCCCTGCAACACCACAGACCTGCCAATATGCAGCAGCGTGTGCTGACTGTAGCACAAATGCTGCCGCTGTTGCTGGCAGGACGGGGGGGGGAGCTTCTGAGCTGGAACAGAGCTACTCCAGCCGGGGGGCCCCCTAAAACTGTGGGGCCAACGGTACGTATCCCCTGCCCCCCCCCACCTTAATCCGGCTCTGCTGCTGGAACCCCCCCATTAATCCGTACCCCCTGATGCCCCCTCTCCCTCTGTCTCCACTATTCACTGCTGCTCTGCTAAGCAGAACAGCGAGTACAGGAGCTTTCCAACTGCCCCCCCCCCCCCACCGCCGGACACTGCGACCCGCGGGTGGGACAGCGGGACAGACCCCAAAAAATGGGACTGTCCCGCGAAAATCGGGACATTTGGGAGGTATGGGGGTGTGTGAGGGGTATGTCATACAGACAGACGGGCACCGGCTCACTGTGTGCTTGACCCCCCACATCGGCATACTCAGCAGGGTCTCTCTGGTGCGGAGGAGCGTCACTTTCTAGCACACTCCACACTTCTTAGCTGCAGTTTAGTGGGGCACCTGCCGCTGTGCAGGTTCCGTACTGCCTCTGTTATCTCCAGCCCCGGCAACCCCACCGCTAGCTGCAGCACTGCCACCCGCAGTGAGGTGCGCCCAGCTCCTTCACACACTTTAGCTGGCGGGTAGCGCTACAGAAATCCGAGCTGCTTGCAGGCTCTGACCCACTCCTCCCTCCAGCAGCAGCATCTCCTGGGAGCTAACCAGTCACTCCCAGTCTCCCCTTACCACAGTGCCCGGAAGCCGTGAGGTCCGCGCCACGTGCATGCTATGACCCCCTCCTCCCTCCAGCCGCAGCGTCTCCTGGGGGCTAACCAGTCATTTCCAGTCTCACCTTACCACAGTGCCCGGCAGCTGCGCGAGGTCTGCGGTGTGTGACTGAGGAGGGGGGGAGGGATGCGGACGGGCAGAGGAAGCAGGAATCCAGCCTGAGAGAGTCAGCCATGCCAAGTCTCCAGCAGCAGCAGATCCCAACAGGTTGGAGTGGAACAGCAGCAGCCAGCAGCAGTGACTCCGGTAAGACACATCTGTCTGTCACCACTGTTTTGTCCCTAATACCAATCTCTCCCGTGCCCTGTGTTCTGTCATGTCCCTGTCACCCCTGGCCTTGCCCTGCCACCCTTATCCTGGCCCTTTCACCCTTATCCTGGCCCTGTCACCCTTATCCTGTCCCTATCATTTCTGTCCTGGCCCCGTCACCCCTGTCCTGGCCCCGTCACCCCTGTCCTGGCACCGTCACCCCTGTTCTGACCCTGTCACCCCTGTCCTGGCCCCGTCAACCCTGTACTGACCCTGTCACCCCTGTCCTGGCCCTGTTACTGCATACCCTCCAACTACCTTTTATGGCATATACAGTACCCGCAGCGCCTCCAGACCTCTCCCCAATGCACCACACCTCCGCACCTTCCCCTCCACCACATGCGGCACTCCACCCCTCCCCCACATGATGTGCCTCCAGACCCCCTACACCACCCGTGGCTCCCACTCCTCCACCCCTTCACCACCCACAGCACCTCCAGGCCCCTTCCACCATTCACCCCCCTTATATGTCTCCCCCCACACCTGCCCCCCTCCACCCGCAGCATCTGCAGACACCCTCCTCCATCAGCGGTCCCCCCCTCACCCACCCCTCCCCCACCAATGGCACCCCCGCACCTGCCCCTCCACCACCTGCAGCACCTCCGGACCTCCTTTCCCATCCGCCGCAACACCCGTACCTGCCCCTACCCTACCCATGGTGCCTGCGGTCCCCTACCCCACCCCCGGCACTCCCGTCCCTTCCCATCCGGAACCCTTCATCCATCCACAACATCCCCACACCTGCCCCTCTCCCACCCGTGGCACCCCTGCCCCTCCCCCACCTTCAGTGCCTCCGGACCCCTCCCCCATCTGCATCCCCCACTCCTCTGCCCCTCCCCCACGCGCAGCACCTCCCGAACCTTCCCCATCCGGGCCCCACCCCCACTTCTGCCTCCCCTCCACCCGCAGCATCTACAGACACCATCCACAGTCCCCCCCGCACCCGCTACATTCTGTACATCGTGCCCTGCAGGTGCTGTTCACGCCGTCGCAAGGGGCTGCGCCTCCTTCACCATCGCACGCCCTTTCATTGTGCAATATTTAACCATTAACAAAGGAATGCAGGTAATACTCCATATAATACAAATATTAAACCCCAGAAAGGCATGCAAGGGTTAAGGGGGCGTAGCCCCTTGCGACGGTGTGAAGAGCGCCCGTAGGGCGCGATGAAGCACCTAGTATATATATATATATATATATACATAAATACATACATACATACATACAGTATATAGTTACAATTACATAAAAAGCAGATAGTTGCATAAGGATCAGTTACAGCCAAATATACATACGCTTAGTTACTGGTCTCAGGCAGCCAGTCATAAGGTAGGAGACATCTGATAATGGTGTGCGTGTGTGAGAATGTATCAGAGACAGAGCTGCCTGGAATCTGAGTCCCTTTATACATTAAAATAATGGGTGTATACAACAGTGGGTTTCATTTTCTTCCATTGGTCCAGGAGCCAGATCTCTCAAGAACTCGACTGTTCATAGGTCAGTGTGAGGGCTTTTGTCCTATGATGCAAACACATGTGTCTGCCCCCAGGGTCATGCTGTGAGGCCAGTTTCAAGTCTCAGAAAGTCCTTTGTATTCATACATTTGGTCATAGCTAATCGTTGCAATGTGCTACAAACTACTCATGCTATCATTATAGCACACATATTCTCCTGATCATTTTGACACTAAGCATGGTATGCTTAACTTGTCCGTTCCAATAATATATATATATATCTGATGTTACACTCTATTATATAAATACATTATAATGTCTGGTGTTTAACATGCTTAATTTATGTGTTGTATGAAATATGTATTGAATATATCTTTGTGGCTTGTCTTGGTGAATGCGTATGCTACGATATATCGCTGTGCACGCTGCGTGTATGCGCACGCAGAGGGACTCATCTGTTTGGAGTTTGTATGTGGTGTGTATGTAATATTTGTTACGTTTTTTTTAAACTTGGGTGTAGCAGGGATAAGTTAGAAGAGGGATTCAAGCAAGTTGCTCTGCTTTATAATGTATTGGGGCATCCATTCACCATTGCTCTGCAGCTAGAACAGCAATGTGACAAAGTGTCCCCAACCTCACATAGAGTCCCTGCCTCCCTCCTATCTCTGCCCCTGATCCCTCACAAATCCCCGCCCCTTCATCTGTCTCTGTATTCCTTTTTTTCTCTTACGTCCGAGAGGATGCTGGGGTCCACATTAGTATCATGGGGTATAGATGGGTCCACCAGGAGCCATTGGCACTTTAAGAGTTTGAGAATGTGGGCTGGCTCCTCCCTCTATGCCCATCTGTAAATGCAAAATTGTTTCCTTAAAAATATTTAAAATGCCCGCACTAATATATATTGTAAACGCCTGCACCTCTTATTACCATGTGCCATTAATGTGCGCTATACATAGCAAAACACTGCATCCCATAAGAGAAAACAATACACCCACACATTATCTGAGTTCCAAAGCTCATTGATGTATATATTTGTTATTAAAAGGACATGGATTCAATATATTACAATGTACAGTATACACAATTACATGATTACAATTTATACAGTAAGCAGTAAATACATACAGTTACAGGCCAGCGATACAATACCATTCCCTCAATGCATCTTATAAATCTCTCTCTGTAAAATCCTGCAGGAACTGGTCTAGGAGCAACTCCATCATCCTCTGGTACAAAACAGCAACTGCCTCCTGTGTGATCAGCAATGTGTTATCTAGTTTTTGGGGGAGGGGACTTTCTCATTCATGATGAGTCACTAGTCTATTTGTATATGCTCCACATGTTCAGCCTTGAAGACATCCCGAGGGGCTGGCATGAGCTTCCTGTCCACTATCTATTTGGAATATCTATTGTTCTAATAAAAGTGATTTTACCTTTCATACATTTATTCATAACTATTTGTTGCAATGTCCTACAACTTAATAACAAGTATCAAATTAATCTACACATTAATCTGGTTGCTTAAATACCAAATTTGACAGGTGTATCTGGCTTCGTTCAAATAATACACATACATGACATTACTTCATTATATAATTTTAAATCATCATGATGTCTGGCGCTTGATATTATTATAATTATGTACTGCATGAAATAATCCATCTCTGTGCATGTCCGTGTAAATGCGTGTTTTACCATATTTTGCTGTGCTCGCTGCGCATATTTGCAAGTATAGCGACTCATAATGTGTGTAGTTTGTATGTCCTTTTTATGTAATAGTTTTGACTTCGACAGTCCACCATTTGGCAGTAAACAATAACTACCATCAATTATTAACATAAGAAAAAAAATATTTCATACAATAATCGGTCACCTAGACACAAGTATGTATTCATTTCGCAAATCAGACACTTGACTATATTTGGGGAAGACAGGGAGGAGGACGAGACATCCTCTATATGCACTCGGCAGTGATGGGACCACTGGTTGGGTGTGGGACAACATTCAACCTATAGAGTATGCTGGGACAGTGCTTTGGCCTATAATGTCTGATTTACGACGAACATTTCACACATACATGTACCTACGTCTTTGTACACTGAAGTTTGGATTCGATTGAGGTTCTACTGGGTAGATGAAGAAGACACAAACAAATCGTGAAAGTGACATATAAAATTTTCATGATCTACATATTCCTATCATTTTCTGAACATTGTTTCCATTTCTTGAACGTATGCTAGGTCTGTTTAATAATTGAACAAGGGTTATAAGTAGTGTCCTTCCTAAATAACATAAACCTTCAGAGTTCGGGGAGAGCCACTCATAAACCTTTCTTCCACATATATTAATGAGCTCTTTATCTGCAATGTGTGAATAGCCATTGCCTGATTGTTCCTGATTACCTCTGAACCCCATAACTACTAGACTTGATTTTTCTCTGACTTTAACAAACTGATCGGCTAATCCTGGCATCCTATAAGGAAATCACTCCTTCCTCCAGAACCAGTTCCAGTCCCACACTCGACTCCTCATAAAAAAAACTCGCAAAAATAGAATATCCTGAAAAAAAAATGTTTGTCAGCGGGAAAGAGAAAAAAGAGAAATACAACAAAACAACTATTGTTCATAACAAATCAATTACAATGACTGGTCTTTCGGCAATCCTTTAGTATGCTCAGGTAGTGTTCAACAGTGCCGCCTCTCAGTCTTCACGGAACAGAGTCTCTGGTGATACTTTTGCGATCTCACTCCATTTACGAGTTCCTTCCGGACTACCGACTTTCCTGCAATGGGAATCGTGGACCCAAGTCTCTCTCTCGGCTACTTTCACTGGGATAGTGCTGTCAACAAAACTTGGTATGGTCCTTCCTACCTGTCTATTAGGCAACCTGAGCATAAGAACAATCACACAGGGTCTTGGTTCACAATCAAGACAGTTAGTATTTGGCATACCAGCAATCAACAGTTTCAAGTTCTTTTGTCAAGTTCTCAAATGCTGGCTCATCTCAATAAGGTACTGTATGTCACCTCATTGGTGTATTTCTGATCATTGTGCGGATCAATCATGACATGAGGTTGTCTTCCAAAAACAACCCAAAAAAAGACACAAACACCAAAACAAAATCAAAAACAAATTTCGAAGAGGGTGATTCGTTGAGTGATGATCTGGGAGTGGTTCCGATGCTACATAATACTAGTGGCTGTATCTATTATCACAATAGTACAATTTCAAGGTTTGCTCCTACTTCTAGGGGTACCATTAGCTACACACAAATTTATGCGCAATTTTTCTTTGCAGTAAACACAGCAGCATCCGTGGCGGCAGGAAATGCCTCTACCTGGTTTGAGAAAACATCAGTGCCCACCAATACATAACAATAATTCCTAAAGGTTGTTAACTGTACGAAGTCGATTTGTATTTCATGAAAAGATCCGTCTGCAGGAGGGATATAGGATGGCTCTGTTGGTATTGCTTTACCAATATTCTTCCTCAAGCAAGCAATACAGGTCATTGCTCTCTTACCTGCATGAGAATAGAATCCTGGCACACACCAGTAGGCTCTCATCAGCCTGCACATACCCTCTTTGCCTAGATGAGTCAGACCATGTACCACCTCAGCTAGACTTGGAAGGTATGCTCTGGGGGCTACTGGCTTACCGTGTCCACCTGTCTACAGTCCTGAGGACTCCTGGCCATACCCCTTTGTCCTCCAGACTGCCTTTTCCTGTAGGGAACACAAACTTTTCATTTTAATTTACTATCGTGTGTTTGCAATGTAGAGTACCATGAGCATAACTCCAAAAAAAAAAGAAAAAATCATCTCTAGAGGAGAGAAAGAAGAAGAAAATGAAAAAGAAAATGTCAGGTTTGCTATTCACCAACAGGCATATTCTCATCCTTCCTCCACCCTTTGTGCATGACAAGGCACACTGCAGTAATACTGGTGTTATCATGCTGTTGGGATATACTGGGTTTAGGCAGAAATTCTGAAGGACCTAGGCATGTGGAGTTTGAACTGTAATTGGGTCCATGTATTGTACCACCCTATGTGAACGAAAAAGATGAAGAGGAAACTGTAGAGAAACAGAATAGAGGTTGGTGACAGATGAGTTTGTAGAGGTGAAGAAGATTTTATAAAAATTTGACAACTGGATTGGACACTACGGAGAAGTGATTCTCTACTTGGTCTACTCCCCTTAAAAAAAATTCTGTGTTTGTCACTATTGGGACTATCCCAGCCATCAATCCAGTGTCCTGTCCATCCTAAGTTCATAGGGAACCCGGTATCTGTGAGATAATCTCCTCTACCTGTGATGGACATGCATCTAGAACAGTAGAATGCGACATTAGTCTTCGTGGGTGTCTAACAAACTTTGTACTTCCTGAGCGGGAGCACAGTATATGTATATCATATCAAACAAAATTAAGTTAATCAGGGGCCATTTCTGCTAGGAAAAAGAAGCAAAAGTTTAGAGGCCCCATATTAACCTCAGCAAGTTTTGTCAAAGGGTAATGTTGCATTTATTTTGTTCTTCCCGTTAGCCGAATCTGTGTTTTCTATATGGTTTATGATTCCTTACTATATGTCCCTTGGTCCCGTCTATGTGTTTAATAATGTGGCTTGTGTTTTCTGTCTAGGGCAGGGGTGGGCAATTATTTCAGCTGAGGGGCCACTTGACACTTTCCTGTCAGTATTCGGGGGCCGCACACAAAATAGCAGCCCCCCTCCCCCATGCGCCAAAAATATAGGGACGTGGCTTCGTGTGGAAGAGGCGTGGCCAAAACATAATACAGATACATATTAGGCTGCACAATAGTATCCATTATTCAAATTACACCACACAGTAGCGCCACTTACACACATTACACCAGGTAGAGCCCCTTTTACACATATTACGCCAGCAGAGCCCGTCACACATTATGCCAGGTAGAGACCCATTTTACAGATTACTCCAGGTAGAGCCCCTATTACACATCACGGCAGGTAAAGCCCCCCTTTACATGACACATTACAGTAGGTAGAACTCTCTTTTACACACTGTGGGGGGGGATGGGGGTTGGTTAGGCTGCGTCCAGGTGGGTTAGGATTAGGCTGCGAGGAGGGGAGGTTATGGTTGGGCACCACCCTCGGAGGGTTAGGCTACGGGGGGGAGGTTAGGTTTAGGCAGCGGGGACAGGAGGTTGGGTTTAGGCAACCATGGGGGGTGGTTAGGGTTAGGCACCAAGGGAGGAGGTTAGCGTTATGCTGTGGGGAGGGAGGGTTAGGGGGATGGGGAGAGGGGAGAACACCCCTTACTCACCCCTGTTGGTTTCGAGATATCGTGATCCTGGCGTCGGTATTTTGACCGCCGGGATCCCAAACGGCGGTGAATCATACTGATCCAACACATACACAGAATTACAGATGCATAGTTACACAGATACATATACAGAGTTACAGACATACAGTATACACAGAATTACACAGACACATATACAGAGCTACAGACACATACAGAGCTACAGACACATATAGAGTTACACAGAGACATATACAGACACATACACAGAGTTACAGGCACATTATCATATACAGTTACACAGACATAATATCATTTATGGTCCCTCATACCTTAAACACTGTCACTGCATGGAAACTTTGACAGGTCCATCATCCTATCTGCAAGTGCAGGAGCATCAGGGCTGTGCTCCGTGCTGGGTAGCCCTGCCCCCACCCCTGCTGGGACACTGCTTCCTCCTTTCTGGTAATCAGGGATGTCCCATTGAAGGAGAGGGGCCCAGGACACATGCCCGAGAGACCCCTGTGACTGAGAGCCCACCTCTGACTGCAGTGCAAAGCAAAGTACTTCCCCTTGTCTCAGAGGCGGATCTTTGCCTGGCTGGGACTCGGAGGGTAAGTGAGAGTAGCAGGCCAAGGAGGAGGAGGAGGAGCTGTGCAGGCTGACAAGGAGCAGGAGGGGAAAGATCACATAGTGCCGGCTGCGGCTATTAGAGCCGCGCAGCTGCAGGCATCAGCTCGCAGCCGCTGCCGTTGACCTGGGCTGGAAGCTGGCCGGGACAATGGAGTCGAAGTGCCCACATCAGGGCTGGAGCACTGCGGCAAAAAACTCCATTGTCTCCGGCAGTTCCGCCCCTGGACTGGCGCCGGTATCTTGGAGGTAGTACTGCCGAGCAATGACAAGCAGCTCAGCTGGTCGGGCCGCTTGTTATTGCGCGCAGGTGGGCGGCAGCGGGCCGGGCAGGATCGGTTCGCGGGCCGCATCTGGCCCGCGGGCCGTATTTTGCCCACCCCTAGTCTAGGGGGTCTATATTGACTATGTGTCCTACTACTCCTACAATCTCTGTCAAAATGCCCTTCCTTCCTACAAGTGTAACATATTTTTGACCATTAGGGATCTGGGGTTTGGACTGATGGGTCTTTCCTGTATGTGCCAGTATACTTACCGTCCTCAACCTCTCCACCTGTTGTTCTCTGCGCATAGCACTATTCTTGTGATGTTCAATAGCACACTATCTAAGATTAGCTACTGTGACCCCTTTCCAATTTTGCAAAGAAGTCTGCACCCTGACACTCAATGCCTTATTGCGCCCGTCCATTTGCACAGAGACAGCCACCTCCCATTTGCCGAATTAGTATTTACCAGTGGTCTTATCCAGATGGAGAGTTTTCTATTACTGCAAAAGACACAAAAAAAAAAGTTTAACAAGCTTCTAGGTCATGCGAAGTATTCATTCAATTCTTCTCATCCCGTATTAAGGCTCTGTACATGGTCCAACAAACATTTCCAAGCTCTTCTTGACTAGGGGCATTACTAGGAATGAATACTTCTTATATGGTAACTGAAAGAAATACCCGGGTGTTACCTTGTCTCTGTCCGCTTTCCTACTGGCAAATACTAATGTGCGGACGGGTTTTTCTCCATTTCTGACGTTACTTTCTTGATTTTTTAGTTTTTTTTTAGTTTTTTTTGTTTTACTATATATGTACACGAATGATACCATACTTACCTGTTCCACTGGTCTCAGCCACTTCCCCCACAGGCTACTGCTCTTCTTTTACCGGTTGGATACTCCTCTGGGTGCATGAGAAATGGCTGAAAACAATCAGGTCACCTTCTCCTCCTAAATAAAACTTCAACATTCATTAGTACATATATAAGTTACAGTCATATTTTTCATATTTTTATTATTTTCTATAGTTTGTATGCTGGCCGTAACTGCTTCCACATCTACATATGGCGGTGTACTTGCATTCTTTTTTTTTCTTCCTACTTGTTTATTATTGCTACAAGTTCAAACAGTTCTTATATTTCCATTCTTGTCTTATATGACTTTGGTTAGACATACCACCTGCAATACCTTAGGATCAAACTCGCCAAACCCTCTTGCTGCCACAGGTTTAAACACTTTGTATGTCTGACCCTTTATTTTTGGGATTTTATCAGACATATTTTACTGCTTACAGTCTGCAGTACCTCTGGTTCAAAGCTGCCCACCTTAGGGAATGGTACCCTGTCTTTGTCAGTCATACGTACCCATTCGTCACAATAAACTTCAGCGTGTGGACCATATTTCCCACACATAATAAACCTTGCTGACCCCTTGGGCCGCGGATCTTCAGCCTGAACCCTGGCTAAACGTCCCTTAGTTGAGCAACTGGCTCCCATAATTGTGGGCCTTTTCCCACAAAGACCAAAATACTCAATAAAAGGTGACGGTGAAAGTTCTCTGAGCGCTTTCACCCACTCTCACCCACGTTGGCCAGTACTACCATACACTGTCGATAGCGAAGGCGATGTACCCAACCTAGGGCCCCTAATTGACCTATATTTACTGGAAGTTTTTAGGAATAACTTACCCTTTCCAGTAAAGTATCTTACACAACAAAGTATCTCGGCGCTAATTGCTAGGTAGATAAGTACACATTAATTATAATCTACATAAAAAAACACACACTAATCAATAGCAGCTGTAAAAAGGGAGAGTACTCCACCCTAAATTAAAAACTAAAACATACACAAATCACAGCGCTTATTAAAAAGTTATGTGCCTTTTATTAATACACTGTAGAATAAAAACAATTATTAATATAAGAAGACCCGTCCTGTGTATCGGCCGATCCTGCCAAGCATTAAACACAATTATAGATGTATCTCCACATTAGTATGGTTAGTAAGTCAATCTTCCACAATCAGCTGATTAATCAGTATCTTGACTTGTGTTAATTAAAAGTACTTATCCATGTGGTAATTATTGTCACTGATGTTAATTAGTTGCAACAATCATTAGAGTTGTTATTTAGTGGTTAGTACAGCATGCTGTTTTATAGCTTAAGAGCAATGGCAGTGATCCACAGAGGAAAGTTAATAGTAAACCTGTTTCGAATTCTGATCCCATACATTGGTTTCTCCCGGCTCCTGGTGCTTTATCATCCCATCAATGGTGCCATATCTGGAGTGTCCAAATGTTTGGAAAATGCCTGCAGGTATTCTTAAAAAGTTCCGACCGGTACCGGAGGGGTGCTGATAGTCTCTTACGCGTTTCTCCGCCTCTATTACGTTCAGCGGCTTCCTCAGAGAAGTATGAGGAAGCCGCTGAACGTAATAGAGGCGGAGAAACGCGTAAGAGACTATCAGCACCCCTCCGGTACCGGTCGGAACTTTTATTCTACAGTGTATTAATAAAAGGCACATAACTTTTTAATAAGCGCTGTGATTTGTGTATGTTTCAGTAAAGTATCTGTTGTTGGAGATGTTCCTGAGAGAGACCAGCAAAAACTCCCTATGCACTTTTTATACACAAATCACGCTTGCGTATGCTGTATACAGCGCTAATGATACCCCTTTTACGAGTTTTTGCATAATTTCGTGGTATCAAGTTGCGCTATATATCACACCCACAAACGCGCGGTCCAATTGCACAGCGTATAGGTACTTGTTACCTATCCGCCATACGACCGCTGGAATCTAATCACAAGCTGCAAAATCTCAGCCGGAGCATATTAAAAAAAACTACATGGGTCACACAGTTCACAATTCCCTACCATGCTCCTGTGCAAGTCTCCTCATGACTTATGTATTTCAAATCCTATACTAACGTGAGTCAGCCGCCTCACGCCACCAAGCCTCCACTCACTTGTTGTACCGAACGACGGGATCCCGAATTCCGGGGTTCGAATCCACTCACTCCTACGTTTGCTCACTCAAATACACTGTTTTTCTGTACAGAAAATTTAAATTCATTCAGATTGGCAGCTTTACCCCCAGGGGCAATACAGTTTAAACAAAAGTTTTATACTAATCTGCTTTAGAAACCGGGTAGTTTTGTGCTATTGTAGCCTGGCTACTGTCCCACCTTTGAACTAAACAACGCTATTGTGTAATTTGTACTTAGCGCCCACACTCTTACTCATTTTGCGTAAACACGCGACCGTGCATGTCTTTTATGCTGCGTGCGCAGTCCTGTACTTTGTCCGAGACACCTGTACAAAACCCTGCGTCCGCAATAAAAAAATCACACAGCTCTATAAATGTGAACAATACTAATTACTATTGCCCACTAGACACAACTTGTTCTATATAAACTTTTATGCAGACCTGCGTTTGTGTCTTTACACTTACTTCCTTAAAATACTGTTATTTCAAATTTACCTATATAGCAACAAATGTATCCTATTTCACACAGATCTATAATGACTGCAATAATCTATAATTTAAATGATATGATTCAGATTGGATAACTATCTTGCAGAACTTACACTGATATAAATACACACATAATTATAATAATATATATATGTATCATTCACTAGCCTTCTATGGGACTCATTTACCCATTCAGTGCTTCTAATTTGCATATCAAAGCTATTTTTGTTTTTCACTGCTAAGAAAAACCAGTTACACAGGTTAATTTGCATTTCAATGGCTATCCTATAGCAAACAGAGAGATAACTAAATCTTGGGAAAGAAGAAGAAAAAGTATTTTTTTCTTTTCTTTTTTGTGTGCAATTTCTTACACCAAGCCAAGCATTTATCTCACCATTTACTCTCACTAGGCCCAATTGAAACTATTTGTAATTGACTTTGGCATGGGTTAAATAAATGCATTGTTAACTCATAAATGGTGCTTGATGTGACCAAGGAAACTGATTGTTCTGAGCAGACTGAAAATCAGCTATTTAGAAAA
Organism: Pseudophryne corroboree; assembly: GCF_028390025.1. Classification (NCBI taxonomy): domain Eukaryota; kingdom Metazoa; phylum Chordata; class Amphibia; order Anura; family Myobatrachidae; genus Pseudophryne; species Pseudophryne corroboree. Next base: position 396,682,921 of record NC_086448.1, read on the forward strand.
TGACCTTCCTAAAATGGCCACTGCTCCTCCCCCTTCCAGATCCATGAGGTTTACACAAAATGGTGGACAGGACATGTGGTTAGTCCAAAATGGAGAACAGACCATGCGGCTTCCTTTGTCACAAAGAAATCACACATTATAGAAGCACCAGAAGTTATTTTAGGCCTGAGTTAAAAAACTATATTAAGGCTATGCAGCAACTTTTAAATGTACTTTTAAACCTACTTAACAGATAAACAATCGAATCTGAATCAAACACAATATGACTTATTTGAGCTCTGTTTTGCAACAATAAAAATACATTTTAGCATTTTAAATAATATGAGAAACGCATTGTCCCTTGAAATTTCATATCATTGGCTTACTGATATCACAACAATCCACACGGATATGATTTTCTCAGCTTTACGATGCATCCACCACAAGCTGATCGACCACAGCGTCGCATTTACAATGTACAGTGCATCATTAAGACCATGATATCGCGGACCAGCCCCATCTGTAAATGCCAAATTGTTTCCTTAAAAATATTTAAAATGCCCGCTCTAATATATATTGTAAACGCCTGCACCTCTTATTACCATGTGCCATGAATGTGTGCTATACATAGCAAAACACTGCATCCCATAAGAGAAAACAATACATCCACACATTATCTGAGTTCCAAAGCTCATTGATGTATATATTTGTTATTAAAAGGATATGGATTCAATATATTACAATGTACAGTATACACATAATTACATGATTACAATTTATACAGTAAGCAGTAAATACATACAGTTACAGGCCAGCGATACAATACCATTCCCTCAATGCATCTTATATCTCTTTCTCTATAAAATCATGCAGGAACTGGTCTAGGAGCAACTCCATCATCCTCTGGTACAAAACAGCAACTGCCTCCTGTGTGATCAGCAACGTGTTATCTAGTTTTTGGGGGAGGGGACTTTCTCATTCGTGATGAGTCACTAGTCTATTTGTATATGCTCCACAGGTTCAGCCTAGAAGACATCCAGAGGGGCTGGCGTGAGTTTCCTGTCCACTACCTGTTTGGAATATCTATTGTTCTAATAAAAGTGATTTTACCTTTCATACATTTAATCATAACTATTTGTTGCAATGTCCTACAACTTAATAACAAGTATCAAATGAATCTACACATTAATCTGGTTGCTGAAATACCAAATATGACAGGTGTATCTGGCTTCGTTCAAATAATACACATACATGACATTACTTCATTATATAATTTTAAAGCATCATGATGTCTGGCGCTTGATATTATAATTATGTACTGCATGAAATAAGTGTCAAATCCATCTCTGTGGCATGTCCATGTAAATGCGTGTATTACCATATTTTGCTGTGCTCACTGCGCGTATTTGCAAGTATAGCGACTCATAATTAGTGATGAGCGAGGTTCGGTTTTACTCGGTTTTACTCGGTTTTACTCGGTTCTCAAAACGGCATCTTATTGGCTATCCAAAACACGTGACATCCGTGAGCCAATAAGATGCCGTTTTGAGAACCGAGTAAAACCGAGTAAAACCGAGTAAAACCGAATCCGCTCATCACTACTCATAATGTGTGTAGTTTGTATATTCTTTTTATGTAATATTTTTGACTTCGACACATCCTACCATACTCAGTTTAGAAAATGTGCCCAGAGGAGCCGGTCACATCTAGGGGAGCTCTCCAGAGTTTCCTTAGTAAAAGTTATTTTTTTAGAGTTTATTGTTTTACAGGGAGGCTGCTGGCAACAGCCTCTCTGCAGCGAGGGACTTAGGGGGGGAGCAGTGTCCACCCTGCGGGGTCTGAGCCACTGACTGGACACTGAGCTCCAGAGAGGATAGATCGTTCCTCGCCACAGGGGATCGCTCACCCCAGCAGCATGCCGCCACCCCCTTGCAGAGCTGAAGATTGTGGCGAGTGAGACACTGACCCCCGTAGCAAGCGGGGGGGGAGGGGGGCAGTGTGAAGATGGTGGCAGCAGGGTAGGAGCATAGTATTAACTGCGCTCCAGAAGGCTCAGCGGTACATGGTGCAGCACTGTGAGGGATGCCCTGAGCCAGCGCAACACCCTACATTGGTCACGCAGCCTTTCAAGGCCCCCGGATCTCAGACAGCACTCAATCCTCAGGCCAGTATAATCCTATGAAGAGCGGGAAGACAGCGCCATTTGGGGGCAGAGCATCTCCTCAGAGCAGACACACCAGCATTAAGCGCCATTTTCCTGGCTGCACAGCACTGATCAGGAGAAACAGGTCCCTACACAGCAACTCCAGCTATCTGTAAACGGTACCAGGGGGTTGTAGAAGGATGGGGGGAGGCTGCAATACGACTGTGTATCCTATCAAGGTGCACAGTCAGTGCTGAAAAGGTTTCTCTCTTTGGTTAGAAGCGCTGTGTGTGGGTTGGTTCCAATCTCTGTGTCTCTCTTGCCATTTTTTTTTTTTTTTTTGGGGGGGGGGGGACTCTGTCTGTCCTCCCATGTGTGTGTGTGGAGTGTTTGGTGGTCTCCTTTAGTTATGTCCAGGAATACTGTGTCATATGCTACGGAGGATATATCCTCCCAGGATGATCCCATTCCATGTAATCAGGATAGCACTGGTTTAGCACAGATTCCAGCAAGTGAACCTGAGTGTTTTCCGCTATGAAATCTTGGATTTCTCAGATTTCAGACAGGGTTGCAAGTAATAAATCTGCAACCCAGGTATTACAGAACTCTGTGGCAGTATGGCCTGATTCTGGTACCTCGGGACGCTCCGCTATATACCCCCACAAACATACGCTTGTTCATGTCACGCAAGATGACACGGATACCGATTCTGACACCACAGACGGTATTGGGGGGGTGTTGTGGGGGTTTGCCTCTCTTGCAAAGGGGGTACAATTGATGATAGAGGCTATCAGGGATGTGTTGAATAGTAATGATACCACACCTGAGCAGGTTGAGGAGGCTTTATTCACTGAAAATAAGAAAGCCTCGCTAACCTTCCCTGCATCAAAGGAATTAAATACTATATTTGAGAAAGCATGTGAAACCCTGAGAAAAAATTCCAGATCCCTAAAAGGGTCCGGGTGGCATTCCCTTTCCCCGAGGAGGATAGTGAAAAATCGGAAAACCGGCCAATTGTTGACGCATCTGTGTCCAGACTCTCAAAAAAAGTGGTTTTGCCTGTTCCGGGATCTACTGTCTTAAAGGAGCCGGCTGATCGCAAAACAGATAATACACTTAAATCAATGTACACCGCTTCGGGGGCCATATTACGTCCCACTATTGCTAGTGCATCGATTGCAAAAGCTATAGTAAAGTGGTCAGGCACCTTACTTGAGGATTTGGATACTATTGATAAGGGTGATGTTGAATTGTTTTTGTGTAACATTCACGATTCAGTAGGTTTTATGGTCAAATCCAAGAAAGACCTGGGTTCCATGGCTGCGGGAATCTCTTCTATGTCTGTTTTCAGCTCGTCGGGGACTGTGGCTGTGCCAGTGGTCGGCCTAAGCAGAATCCAGGAAAAGTGTGGAGGCCCTACCCTACACAGGTCAGGCTCTCTTTGGGGAAGCTTTGGATGCGTGGATATCCACGGCTACAGCGGGTAAGTCTCCATTTCTTCCCTCAGCAGCACCTGCTTCGAAGAAATCTTTCTCTTCATCAGCATCACAGTCCTTTCGGCCTAACAATCCTAGAAAGTCCAAACCGTCCAATACCTTCTTTAGGGTAGGTTTAGTTAAATCCAAGAAACCGGCTACTGCAGGTTCCCAGGAACAAAAGCCTGTTTCAGGTACACCAAAGTCCTCCGCATGACGGTGGACTGCATGGCCTAAAGGTGGGGCCGGTGGGAGTGATACTCAGACAGTTCAGTCATGTCTGGGTATCTTCCGGCCTGGATCCCTGGGTGATAGATATTATGTCCCAGGGATACAGGTTGGAATTTCTGAATCTCCCTCCTCACCGATTTTTCAAATCAGGCTTGTCAGTTCTACTGACAGACAGAACTGCCCTACAAGAGGCTGTCCAGAAGTTGATGGAGGCACAGGTCATTGTACCAGTTCCTCCTCATTTGCAAACCACAGGTTACTATTCAAACCTTTTACTGGTACCGAAACCGGGCGGTTCAGTCAGGCCCATTCTGAACCTAAAATCACTGAACCCCTTTCTAAAGGAGTTCAAGTTCAAAATGGAGTCTCTCCGGGCAGTGATATCAGGTTTGGAAGAGGGGGAATTCCTGGTATCCCTGGATAACAAGGATGTGTACCTCCACATTCCGATTTGGCTGCCGCATCAGGCTTATCTCCGTTTCGCATTACTGGACTGTCCTTTCCAGTTCCAGGTCCTGCCATTCAGCCTCTCAACAGCACCGAGGGTATTCACTAAGGTGATGGCAGAGATGATGATTCTTCTCTGAAAACAAGGGGTGAACATCATTCCATATCTGGACGATCTGCTGATAAAGGCATCGTCCAAGGAGAAGCAGCTGCAGTCCATTGTTCTCACAAATCCCCTACTCAAACTCCACATTTGGATACTGAACCTTCCAAAATCACATTTGGAACCAACCTAGAGGTTGTTTTTCTTTCTGGGGATGATGCTCGACACAGAAGTGCAGAGGGTGTTTCTTCCACAGGAAAAAGGCATTGGTGAGACAAAGAATGGTCTGGGATGTCCTGAAGCCAGCCCGGGTGTCGGTTCATCAATGCATTCACCTTTTGGGAAAGATGGTGGCCTCTTATGAGGCTCTTTAGTATGGGAGGTTCCATGCTCTGGACTTCCATCTGGATCTCCTGGACAAGTGGTCAGGATCTCATCTCCACATACACCAGAGAATTCGTCTGATGCCAAAGACCAGGATTTCACTACTCTGGTGGCTCCAATTGCCTCACCTTCTGGAGGGCCGCAGGTTCGGGATTCAGGACTGGCTCCTAACCACGGGTGCGAGCCTTCGAGGCTGGGGCGCAGTCACTCAAGGGGAAACCTTCCAAGGAAGGTCAAGTCTGAAAGCCGGCCTGCCGATCAACCTCCTGGAACTAAGAGCTGTCTACAACAGTCTTCTTCAGGCGGTCCATCTTCTAAGAGATCGGGCCAATCAAGTACAGTCAGACAATGTAACGACGGTGGCTTACATAAACTGACAGGGCAGAACGAAGAGCAGAGCGGCAATGTCAGAGGTGACAAGAATCATCCTCTGGGCAGAAAGACTCGCGTTGGCGCTCTCAGCAATCTTCATTCCGGGAGTGGACAACTGGGAAGCAGACTTCCTCAGCAGACACAATCTCCATCCTGGGGAGTGGGGTCTCTATCCGTAGGTGTTCAAGGAATTAACAGACTTTTGGGGATTATCCCAATTAGATATGATGGTCTCTCGTCTCAACAAGAAGCTTCAACGCTATTGTTCCACGTCGAGTGACCCACAAGCAGTGGCAGTGGACGCCCTGGTGTCTCCGAGTGTACGTGTTTCCACCACTTCCATTCATTCCAAGAGTTCTAAAGCTCGTAAGGAGAATAAGAGTTCAAGCGATCCTCATTGCTCCAGACTGGCCAAGGCAGGCTTGGTACGTGGACCTTCTGAATCTCTTGCAGGAAGAGCCGAGGCCTCTTCCTCTTCAGGAGGACCTGCTGCAGCAGGGGCCGTTCGCCTATCAAGACTTAAGTTTGACGTCATGGATGTTGAGCGCCTGATACTTTCTCGGAAGAGCATTCCGAAGAAGCTCATTCATACCTTGATACAAGCTAGGAAAGGGGTAACGTCCAAACATTTCCAAAGTATTTGAAAGAAAAACGTCTTTTGGTGTGAATCCAAGAAGTTTCCTACAGTGGAATTTTAACTGGGACGTTTCCTCCTCTTCCTGCAAGCAGATGTGGAAATGGGCCTGAGGTTGGGATCTGTGAAGGTCCAGATTTTGGCCCTGTCCATTTTCTTCCAGTAACAATTGGCTGCCCTCCCTGCGGTTCAGACCTTTTTGAAGGGAGTTCTGCACATTCAACCTTTCTTTGAACTGCCTATGGCGCCTTGAGACCTTAACATGGTGTTGCAGCTCCTCCAATCAGACTGGCTTGAGCCTCTACAGGAGGTTGAGGTCAAATTTCTTACATGAAAGGCTGTCACGTTGTTGGCCTTAGCTTCTGCTAGATGTGTGTCAGAATTGGGGGATTTGTCTTGTAAAATCCTTTACTTGATCTTCCACGAAGATAGAGCTGAGCTCTGAACATGTCAGCAGTTTCTTCCAAAGGTTGTGTCGGCATTTCATATCAACCAACCTATTGTGGTGTCAGTGGCTACTGACTCCTCAAATTTGTCAAAGTCCTTGGATGTTGTGAGGGCTTTGAGAATCTATGTGAAGAGGACTGCTCGTCACAGGAAATCTGAATCTTTGTTTGTCCTGTATGATCCCAAGAAATTTGTGTGTCCTGCTTCGAAGCAGACTATATCTCGCTGGATTAGATACACTATATTGCATGCTTATTCTACGGCAGGTCTGCTGTGTCCAAAATCTGTTAAGGCTCACTCTACTCATAAGGTGGGGTCTTCCTGGGCAGCTGCCCGGGGTGTCTCGGTGTTACAACTTTGCCGAGCGGCAACTTGGTCTAGGTCGAACATGTTTGCTAAGTTCTACAAGTTTGATACTTTGGCCTCTGATGATCTGAAGTTCAGTCAGAGCCTCCTCGCTCTCCCACCCGTTCTGGGAGCTTTGGTACATCCCCTTGGTACTAATGTGGACCTCAGCATCCTCTAGGATGTAAGAGAAAATAGGATTTTGGTTACCTACCGGTAAATCCTTTTCTCGTAGTCTGTAGAGGAAGCTGGGCGCACGCCCAGCGCTTCGTTTTCCTGCAACCGTTATCTGGTTTAGTATAACTTTAGTTATGTACTGCATTGTTACTTGGTCAGTAATGTTTCAGCAGTTGCTGAGTTTTTCATGCTAGTTAGCTTGATGTGCCTTGTCGGTGTGAGCTGGTATGAATCTCGCCACTATCTGTTAAATCCTTCTCTCGAAGATGTCTGTCTCCTCGGGCACAGTTTCTAGACTGAGTCTGGTAGGAGGGGCATAGAGGGAGGAGCCAGCCCACACTCTCAAACTCTTAAAGTGCCAATGGCTCCTGGTGGACCTGTCTATACCCCATGGTACTAATGTGGACCCCAGCATCCTCTACGGACTACGAGAAAAGGATTTACCAGTAGGTAACTAAAATCCTATTTTTACCCTGGACTAGGGATGGCCTTAGGGGGGGTTAACTATTAATTGTAATCATCATTGGTGGTTAAGCTCGATAGCATGAAACAAATGACGGGGAACCATCGGAACCATTGCCCACCGAAGATCACCCCTGCTCTATTACTCACCTGGCATCAGGACATCAGAGGTGGGTGCAGGGCTTCACAAGTTGCATCAGGGGTGGAGCTAGTCTCCCTGTCTTGGCACCAGGGAAGGGGGACAAAACTGCTTGGCTCTGTGCCATTGGATCTTTGTCATCAATGGAAAAATTATCAGCCATCGGTGGTTGTTAACTCTATCCTGGATCTCTGCAATCTCCTCTGAATGATATGGTGGTGACTGCAGTGTTTTCTGTATGATATAGCAGTCAATCCAAAACTCTGCTTTATATGGTGGACACTGCAACACTCACTGCACAATATGGCAGTCACTGCAATGTTCTCTGCATTATATGGTGGGCACTGTGACACTCTCTTATATGGCGATCCTGTGACGCTCTATTATATAGCAGGCACTGTGATACGCTCTGTTATATTGTGGCATTGATGGTTTGTGCATTATATGGTGGGCACTGTCATGCAATCTTTATTATATGGTGGGAAATAATGCGCTTAAATGTATGGCAGTAACTGAGATACTCCCTTTATTTATTGCTGGCACTGCAATGCCCTCTGTATTATATGGTTGGCACTAATTGTCACGATCCTAGGCACGGCGATTCCCCAGATATGCCAATCTGCGAATCCCTGCCACATGACACCACTATTGGATACCTGAGCGCGTGTGTTAATTTCACAAAATCACTGCCACCAGCCAAAGTACAAATGTTTAGGGTATGACCCAAGGCAAACTTATGGATTTTGCCTGCACCTAGAATTATTAATATTTTGGTAATGCCTCTTTCAGAGAGTTGGGTTGGATACACAACAGAAACCAGATCTAAAATTATGGGGGTAATTCCAAGTTGATCGCAGCAGGAATTTTTTTAGCAGTTGGGCAAAACCATGTGCACTGCAGGGGAGGCAGATATAACATGTGCAGAGAGAGTTAGATTTGGGTGGGTTATTTTGTTTCTGTGCAGGGTAAATACTGGCTGCTTTAGTTTTACACTGCAATTTAGATTGCAGATTTACACACCACACCCAAATCCAACTCTCTCTCTCTGCACATTTTATATCTGCCTCCCCTGCAGTGCACATGGTGTTGCCCAACTGCTAACCAAATTCCTGCTGCGATCAACTTGGAATTACCCCCTATATTATTTAATTCAAGTAAAACACTTCAAAGCTTATGTTACAGACAAAAGAAAGTTACAATATATAATGATAAAAAGTCAAAGTCACAACAGAAAGACAACTTCAAGAAAATAAAATTAGGGAGATAAATCCACCAATCCTAGCACGCATGCAGAGTAGAACGATGAGGTGAAGTGAAGCCGCTTCTGATATCGGAACACTACAGAGCAAAAATGTTCTCCTGACTCGCTTCTTTGATAATGGACGCTTTGCAGCCTGTGGTTCTATTTAAAACTCAGGTTGCCCGTTCAGCCCCCCTCCCCCTGGAGAGTTTGTTTTTCCTTTTCCAGATCAGAGTTAATTGTGTAATTCAACTGTAACATGGGGTCTCTTGGTCATATACACAGGGGCTGGCTAATTACTCTTCCCCTTCCTTTTGAAGCTGGGCAATCAGCTTTATCAATCATACTAAGACACTGTTATAACTTATACTGTGGGGTGTCTTAGAAATACTAGCAGGCCAAATTGCCTTATCTTATTTTAATTGCTTGTTTGAAGCTCTGGTTATGGTCCTTGTGTAAGCAAATGGCTAGTTCTAGTCACAAGGAATTTCACACCTAAACAGTCAGTGTGTCTCTGAGTTCTGTGGCTACAATGAAATGCCAGCAGATCAATTAAGCTTCTACCATTTAACATGAAAAGACAGTTATCACATACTGGTACATTGATACATCAATTGGAATAATACAAATTTCAGTCATGCCCATTTCGATATAACCCAGATGCGTTGGCATCACATCCATTGATACGTCACTTGGATATCCTGGTATCATCTATAGTGATATCACACTACTTATTAACAGGCTTATTCCTACTTGAAATAGCCTGGATCATGACACCTCCCCCTTTATTATCAGCATGGGAGTAGTGGCACATCAGGCTGAAGTCTCCTATGACCATTTCACACAGGGTTTATACATAACCACACACAGGGCATTTGCAGTCATTGATCAATACAATATTATTTACAGTTATGCACATTCTGGCATCAGAATGGCGTCCAATCATGACACTAATGGTCTCTGCATTACATGGTGGTCACTGCAATGTTCTCTGTATTACTGTATATGGTGGTGGCTGCAATTTTCTCTGTATTATAAAGGTAGTGACTGTGATGTTCTCTGTATTATGTCAAGAACTCCAATCAGGGCCGCAATCAGGGAGACAATCCGTAGGTACTGCTGTCCTGGGCCCAGAGAGAAATGGGGGCCCAGGATTGCAGCAGATCGGCAGCAAGCCATGGAAAAACAGCATTGGCATTTCAAATTAGGTGCCGGCAGTGAGCTGGTTAAAGCTCACGAACTGGCAATCAGGAGCGGCCGTAGCAGCTGCTCCTGATTGGCTGCCAGTCCGTGAGCTGTGATTGGCTTGCGCTCATTTCCTAATTCAAAGAGCTTCGGCGGCACCACTGTCTCTCTGTGACTGGCTGCCTGTGATTTCAAGTCGCATTACCGAACACCCAATATCTGCTGAAACCGACAGCCAGGCACCGGAAAGTCGTCCACAAGAGGTCTGTCAGAAGGAACAATGTTGAGCCACCAGCCGCCAGGAACAGAGCGATAGCAGCAGAGGTGGACCTGCACAGTCGGCAACAATATCCCCCAGTTACAAATGTAGCTGGGGCAGAGATGCGGCAGTGTTTCCAGGCATGCAGACCCAGCATCAAGTAGCTCCATAATGAAGACCGGCCACAAATGCAAGATCTTGGCAGGCAGTCGATCAGTCAGGGACTCTGCCGGTTAGATGAAGAGAGAGGGACAGTGTCCAGAGTGGCTAAATAAATAAATGCACCAATACAGGTAGGATATAAGTATAATGCAGCTGGGGGACTAGCACGGATGCATTCTACTCCATTCCCATTCGAGCCACACCCCTGGCATATCCTATATTTATGTGCGCCTTTACCTAATTTTTGGGGGGAGGATCACAGGCTCATTATATAGTGTATGATTCATTTCATATACACTTTTTATTTTTACTGAGAGTTACACATTCCAATCTGAATACACTATAAAAATGTCCTATATTATTGCTCTTCAAATCATAGTTATAGGGTATGGGAGTCTCATCACTACTCACCAAATATAAGGCTTTATTTCAATAATACTGTATTCATGCCTCATATATTATAAGCTATATAACATAAATAAATGTGGGATGATAGACAGTATCTAGTTAGACAGTCAAGAGATAGACACCACATGTTAGACATTAGGTCAAAAGGGTCAAAAGGTCAACAGTATACAAGGTTGACAGGGTCAAAAAGGTCGACATGAAAATGGTACACAAAAAAGGTAGACACCATTCTTTTTGCATTTTTGTGGTTTGTGTGGATAGTTTTGTCATCCTGGACCCCCAATTGAATTAAAGCATCCCCAGGCTTCGCTCGTCACGCTGCGGGCTCGGTGACTTGCTGCGCTCGCCACAAGTTTTATAACCAACTCTATGCCGACATGGATAGAGAAGGTTTGAAATAGTTCAAAAACATGTGAAATAAAAAACAAACCTGTGTCTACCTTTTTATGTCAACCATTTTCATGTCGACCTCTTGACCCTGTCGACCTTTTTCATATTGACATTTTTGCCCTGTTGACCTTTTGACTTCTATGTTCACAAAGCATTCTCCCAGGAGGATAGTGACTTGTTTAGTTGTGTTAAAGCAAACTGCATTCGGGCTTTCTTATGTTACTAAGCAGTGAGGCCATCGTCACCCTTCTACCATATAAACTCCTTTCATTGAGTTGGCGAAGAGGTGAGTTGAAACTGTTGTATCTTGTACTTTCATCATCATTCAAACAATTCTGTACTAAAGATCATGTTTTCAGTGGCCACTCCTGATTGGTTGCTGGTCCGCAAGCTGCAATTGGCTCACAGCTGGCACCAACTTTGAACTGCCGCTATTGTCTCTCCATGGCTGGCTGGCAGTCCGTGATTAATTTATTTTAAGTGGTTCTGGCTTTCTATCTATCTATCTATCTATCTATCTATCTATCTATCTATCTATCTATCTATCTATCTATCACTCTATCTATCTATCACTCTATCTATCTATCTAAAGCCAGGAAGACATATATAGTGTGGTCATGCTATGCCACAACTGTCCCGTGTTTTACAATCACATGTAATAACAAAGAGTAAACTGTGTAAATGCACATAAAGCCACATGTGGGATGCAGTCAGTTTACCTACAATCAAAATCCAGATGGTCAAAATACAGACAACCATTGACCGCCGGTCAAAATCCCGACAAGGTCAAAATCCCGACATGGTCAAAATATTGACATTTAAAATACCGACAAGGTCAAAAAAAACAACATTTAAAATGCTGACAGGTTTAAAAAAAACAACAACAAGCAAACAAACAAAAAAAAAATCGATGCTAAGGTCCCCACAGAGCCCTGATGTCAACATCAGCAAGTCTGTCTGGGATTACATGAACAGACAGAAGGATTTGAGCAAGCCTACATCCACAGAAGATCTGTGGTTAGTTCTCCAAGATGTTTGGAACAATCTCTCTGCCGAGTTTCTTCCAAAATTGTGTGCAAGTGTATCTAGATAAATTGATGCTGTTTTGAAGGCAAAGGACTCAAGAGAAAGCAAGTCTGACAGTTGGATCATTGAGTAAAATGGCAACTTTTGGTCGGTTAAACAAGATTGCATTTGTTTTGTTTGTTTTTGCATGAACTTTGTTATGTTTGTTTATTTGTGGTGGTGTGGGCTGTGGAAGTAGCACACCAGAAAGTGTTAATTAAGCCTGATAAATCTTTCCACAGTATGGAGAAGCTGAGGAATTGGAAGATTTATTTAAAGTAATTGCTGATTTAGCAGCTGGGCAACAGACTCGGGGTCATTCCGAGTTTATCACACTTAGCAACTTTTTGCTGCTCGTGCGATCAACTTGACGCTGCCTATGGGGGAGTGTATTTTAACATAGCAGGGCTGCGATCACTTGTGCAGCCCTGCTATACCAAAAAAAAGTTTCCTGCAAAACAAGACCAGCCCTGCACCTACTTACCCAGTGTGACGGATCCAGCGATGAAGGTCTCGGCTGTGACATCAGACATCCGCCCTCCAAACGCCTGGACATGCCTGCATTCGCCTTACCATGCCCGGGAAATGGTGAGTAGATGCCCCGATCCTCCCTCCTTCCCACTGTCAATCTTCTTGCGATCGGGCCTACGATCGCTTTCTTCAGTCCTGGCGTCGTTGCCTGGTGACTGCCGTCGCTGGGCAACCACACATGTGCGCAATGCTGGCGCCGCCGCAGTTCCAATCCGTTCGCACCGCTACACGCGAACGGGTCGGAATGACCTCCTAAGATTGCTGGGCAGCAAATTCTGATTCAATTAATGCATGCTGAATTAACAGAAATAAGAAAAGGTGGGCAAGAGTGAGAGTTGCTACAACACTTACCGCGGCAGATATTTGAGCACCTTTGAATGCACTGCTGCACTGTTAAAATGGTCTGAGGAAGAATGGGCTGTCAGATTAGTTTCCTTTCTCACAGGGGAGTCACAGAGAGCCTCTGTTTATTTAAAGGTGTCCGAGTCCAGCTCCGTACCTCGCTTGAAGGAGGCTGTTCTCAGCAGGATTTGGGTGATGGGCCCCAGCAAAGCCCAAGAATTTCATGAGTGGTGGCTGAACTCAAAGGGTCCAACTGGTGAAATTGGCCAAACTGAGCAAAACCTGGCTGCGGCCAGATAAAAACTCTGCTCAGTGGGTAGTGGAATGGGTGGCTCTAGACCAAGCTATACGAGTATTAGACTGTTGTGTACAACACTAAGCCTTGCAGGCTGACCCTTAAACATTTGAGGAGTTAGCAGTAATTGAGAGGTATCTGACCCTGGGAAATTTGTATAAAGTCAAGCAAGGGTTACAGCCAGTACCTAAGCCCAGAACCCAGGTTCCTATTGTTAAACCCAACAACCTGCCTCCAGCCATATGTTTTGAGTGCAGTGAGCCTGGTCATGTACTGTGGGACTGCCCAAAGCAGGGAGAGCTCTAGATTGCAGCACAAGGAAAACAGCATGATCTGTAGTCAGCATGGCGGCTGGAAGTATTTCCCCAGCTGAAACAACCTGTTTCGCCTGATGGTACAAATTGAAGGCTGGGATATCTGGGCCTTAGCTGATACTGGCAGTGAATTGTCCATAATTTCTGCTAACCTGTTTACTCCTTTGTCTGACCAGGTTTTACTCTTGGTAAAGGTGCTGTGTATATGTGACACACCTATCCGGGGTGTGAGTGCGATTACCTTATCGGTGCGTGGAATTCCCCAGTTCTTGTTATCCGGCAGTTCAGAGACACCTGCTGGGGACTCAAGGAGCAAGTAACAATAGGGCTATGCAATCAGGGTCTCTTATTATTCCACAATCGTTACAATTTGCATGTGTACTATGTCACTGGGACGAGAACCCCTAAATTTATCTATGCTGTCAGACATCTGGTTAATAAAAAGGTCACTTCAATAATGCTTCTGCACCGATTGAGCAAACAGGAGGTCCTCCTCAGCCAGGGTATCAAACTTATAGAACTTTGCAAAGGTGTTAGACCCCGAGACCCCTCGGGCAGCCGCCCAAGAAGAGCCCACTTTCCTAGTGGAATGGGCCTTAACCGATTTTGGGAACGGCAATCCTGCCGTAGAATGCGCCTGCTGAATCATGTTACAGATCCAGCGAGCAATAGTCTGCTTTGAAGCAGGAGCACCAACCTTGTTGGCCGCATACAGAACAAACAGAGCTTCAGTCTTACTGATTCTAGCCGTTCTGGTCACATAAATCTTCAAAGCCCTGACCACATCCAGGAACTCGGAATCCTCTAAGTCCCGTGTAGCCACAGGCACGACAATAGGTTGGTTCACATGAAAAGATGAGACTACCTTTGGCAGAAATTGAGGACGAGTCCTCAACTCTGCCCTATCCACATGAAAAACCAAGTATGGGCTTTTATGTGATAAAGCCGCCAATTCTGAAACACGTCTAGCCGAAGCTAATGCCAACAACATGACCACTTTCCACGTGAGGTATTTCAACTCCACAGTTTTGAGTGGTTCAAACCAAGGTGACTTGAGGAAACGTAACTCCACGTTAAGATCCCAAGGCGCCACCGGAGGCACAAAGGGAGGCTGAATATGCAGCACCCCCTTCACAAAAGTCTGTACTTCAGGAAGAGAGGCTAATTCTCTTTGAAAGAAAATGGATAAGGCCGAAATTTGGACCTTTATGGACCCTAATTTTAGGCCCAAAGTCACTCCTGTTTGAAGGAAGTGAAGCAGACGGCCCAAATGGAACTCTTCCGTAGGAGCATTTCTGGCCTCACACCAAGAAACATATTTCCGCCATATACGGTGATAATGTTTTAACGTCACGTCTTTCCTAGCCTTGATCAGGGTAGGAATGACTTCCTCCGGAATTCCTTTTTCCAGTAGGATCCGGCGTTCAACCGCCATGCCGTCAAACGCAGCCGCGGTAAATCTTGGAACAGACAGGGCCCCTGCCGCAGCAGATCCTGCCTTAGAGGAAGAGGCCACGGCTCTTCTGTGAGCAACTCTTGCAGCTCCGGATACCAAGTCCTCTGTGGCCAATCTGGAACAATGAGGATTGTTCTGACCCTGCTCATTCTTATTATTCTCAACACTTTGGGTATGATAGGAAGAGGAGGAAACACATAGACCGATCTGAACACCAAAGGTGTCACCAGAGCATCTACCGCTACCGCCTGAGAGTCCCTTGACCTGGCGCAATACCGCTTTAGCTTTTTGTTGAGACGGGATGCCATTATGTCGATTTGAGGCAGTCCCCATCGATCCATGATCTGTGCGAAAACTTCTTGATGAAGTCCCCACTCTCCCGGATGTAGGTCGTCCCTGCTGAGGAAGTCCGCCTCCCATTTTTCCACCCCCGGGATGAACACTGCTGATAGCGCGCTTACATGGCCTTCCGCCCAGCGTAGAATCCTGGTCGCTTCTGCCATGACCACACTGCTCCTTGTTCCGCCTTGCCGGTTTATATGAGCCACTGCCGTGACGTTGTCCGACTGAATCAGAACCGGTTTTCTCCGAAGCAATTCCTCCGCTTGACGCAGGGCGTTGTATATGGCCCTCAACTCCAGGACGTTGATGTGGAGTCAAGTCTCTAGGTTTGACCAGAGACTTTGGAAATTTCTTCCCAGTATTACTGCTCCCCAGCCTCGGAGGCTTGCCTCCGTGGTCACCAGGACCCAGTCCTGAATGCCGAACCTGCGACCCTCTAGCAGGTGAGCACTGTTCAGCCACCACAGGAGAGATACCCTGGTCCTGCGAGACAGGGTGATCCTTTGATGCATTTGTAAATGGGACCCGGACCACTTGTCCAAGAGGTCCCATTGAAAGGTCCTTGCATGGAACCTGCCAAAAGGGATGGCCTTCAATGAAGCCACCATCTTCCCCAGGATCCACGTGCAATGATGCACTGAAACCTTTTTTGGTTTAAATAGGTTCCTGACCATGGCTATGAGCCTCTGAACCTTTTTGATCGGAAGAAAAACCTTTTTCTGGTCTGTGTCTAGAATCAGGCCCAAAAAGGTCAGACGCGTTGTAGGGACTAGCTGGGACTTCGGTATATTGAGAATCCAGCCATGTATCTGCAACGTCTTCATGGAAAGAGACACGCTGTCCAGCAACCTCTCCCGAGATCTCGCCTTTATGAGGAGATCGTCCAAGTATGGGATAATCGTGACCCCCTGCCTGCGCAGGAGCACCATCATTTCCGCCATTACCTTGGTGAAAATCCTCGGGCCCGTGGAAAGCCCAAATGGCAGGGTCTGAAACTGGTAGTGACAGTCCTGCAGTGAAAATCTTAGATGCGCCTGATGGAGGCGGCCAAAATGGAATGTGCAGGTACGCATCCTTGATGCCCAGAGACACCAGGAATTCTCCCTCTTCCAGACCTGAGATCACTGCTCTCAGAGACTCCATCTTGAATTTGAACACTCTTAAATACGGGTTCAGAGATTTGTGGTTGAAAATGGGCCTCACCGAACCATCCGGTTTCAGTACCACAAACAGGTTGGAGTAATAACCCTTGTTTTTTAGTTGAAGTGGAACTGGGACAATGACCTAAGTCTGAACCAGTTTTTGAATTGCTGCCAGTAAAGTCACACTTGCTTCCGGAGAAGTTGGTAAGCCTGATTTGAAGAAACTGTGAGGTAGGAGTTCATGAAACTACATTCTGTATCCCTGGGGGATAAGATCTATGACCCAGAGATCCTGGCAAGAAGTTGCTGAAACGAGACTGAAATAATGTAACTGAGCTCCCACCTGCCTGTCTTCCAGGCAGTGTGGACCACCGTCATGCTGAAGGCTTTGAGGAAGCAGATCCGGGGTTCTATTCCTGAGAACCTGCAATGGCCGGTTTTCTGGGTTTACCTTTAATCCCTTTGGCTGTAGAAGAATCCTTGCCTTTGAATTTTGCTGTCCGAAAGGACTGCAGAGTCAGAGCAGAGTAGGTTTTTCTAGCTGGGGGTGCTGCGGAATGAAGGTACGAAGACTTACCCGCTGTCGCCTTGGATATTAACTTATCCCTCTTCTTGCTGGAGATGAGGACCTGTGACAATCACCTGTTGAATTGCTGCCAACACTAGCACCCTCTCTGATGGGGAAGTCGGCAGAGCCGATTTGAAAAACTGGCGAGGAGGTAAGTCTTCGAATTCCAGCCTGTATCTGTGAGAAACAATCTCTAATGCCCAGGGATCCACCTGCGAGTGAACCCAGACGTGGCTGAAAAACCAAAGACGAGCCCCCACTAGATCTTCCTCCCCCCGGGAAGCCCCAGCGTCATGCTGTGGACTTTGCAGAGGCAGGGGAGGACTTTTGCTCTTGGTAACTAGCTGTGTGCAGCTTCTTTCCCCTGCCTTTCCCTCTGGCAATAAAGGACGATCCCCGTACCTTTTTGTTTTTATTGGAACGAAAGGACTGCATTTGATAATGAGGTGCCTTTTTTGTATGCTGCGGGGGGACATAAGGTAAGAAATTCGACTTACCAGCCGTAGCCGTAGAGACAAGGGCCCTCATTCCGAGTTGTTCGCTCGCAAGCTGCTTTTAGCAGCATTGCACACGCTAAGCCGCCGCCTACTGGGAGTGAATCTTAGCTTATCAAAATTGCGAACGAAAGATTAGCAAAATTGCGAATAGACACTTCTTAGCAGTTTCTGAGTAGCTCCAGACTTACTCGGCATCTGCGATCAGTTCAGTGCTTGTCGTTCCTGGTTTTACGTCACAAACACACCCAGCGTTCGCCCAGACACTCCTCCGTTTCTCCAGCCACTCCCGCGTTTTTCCCAGAAACGGTAGCGTTTTTTCGCACACACCCATAAAACGTCCAGTTTCCGCCCAGAAACACCCACTTCCTGTCAATCACACTACGATCACCAGAACGAAGAAAAAACCTCGTAATGCCGTGAGTAAAATACCTAACTGCATAGCAAATTTACTTGGCGCAGTTGCACTGCGGACATTGCGCATGCGCATTAGCGACTAACCGCTCCATTGCGAAAGAAAAATAACGAGCGAACAACTCGGAATGACCACCAAGGTCCCAGAGGCCGTCTCCAAACAACTCCTCCCCTTTGTAAGGCAAGGACTACATATGCCGCTTTGAATCGGCATCTCTCGTCCACTGTCGGGTCCACAAGAGCCGCCTAGCAGAAATAGACATAGCATTTATTCTGGAGCTTAATAAACAAATGTCTCTCTGAGCATCTCTCATATACAAGGCAGCATCTCTGATATGCTCTATGGTCATTTGAATAGCATCCCTATCTAAGGTGTCAATCTCCGTAGATAAGGAATCTGCCCATGCCACAACCGCACTACAAACCCAGGCCAACGCCATAGCCGGTCTAGCAATAGTACCTGAATGAGTGTAAATGTGGTTCAAGGTAATTTCCTGCCTGCGATCAGCAGGTTCCTTGAGGGAAGCCGTATCCTGAGAAGGCAGTGCCACCTTTTTGGACAAGCGTGTTAGCGCCTTGTCTACTTTAGGCGAAGATTCCCAGCGTATCCTATCAGTTTGTGGAAAAGGATACGCCATAAGAATCCTTTTGGGAACTTGTGGTCTCCTATCCGGAGATTCCCAAGCCTTTTCGCACAATTCACTTAGTTCCAATGAGGATGGAAAGGTGACTTCAGGCTTTTTCCCTTTATACATGTGTACCCTCATGTCAGGGACCGGGGGTTCCTCAGTAATATGCAAAACCTCTTTAATGGCAATAATCATGTACCGAATACCTTTTGCCACCTTTGGCTGTAATTTTGTATTTTCATAGTCGACACTAGAGTCAGTATCTGTGACGGTATCTGTGTCATCGATCTAGGATGTGGTGCGCTTCTGAGACCCCGAAGGGCCTGGCGCCACAGGGACAGGCATGGACTGGCTACCTGACTGATCCCTAGCTTCTGCCTTGTCTAACCTTTTATGCAATAGATTGACATTTGCATTCAAGACATTCAGCATATCCACCCATTCTGGTGTCGGCGTTGCCGATGGCGACACGACATTCAAGCACTCCCCCTCCACATTAAGCGAGCCTTCCTCGTCAAACATGTTGACACACGCGTACCGACACACTTCACACACACACAGGGAACCCCTTTCCTGAAGACAGTATCCCTGTCAAGGCCCTTTGGAGAGACAGAGAGAGAGTATGCCAGCACACACCCCAGCGCAATGATCCTGGAGACCAACACAAAATGTTTTTCCCCAGCAGCGCTGTATAATATGTTATCCGCCAATTATGTGCTCCCCTCTCTCTTTTAAACACCCCTTCAACGTGTATAATGAGGGGAGAATCCGGGGAGCTTCCTCTCAGCGGTGCTGTGGAGAGAAAATGGCGCTGGTGAGTGCTGAGGGAGAAGCCCCGCCCCCTCGGCGGCGGGCTTCTGTCCCGCTCAAACTTACAAAAATATGGCGGGGGCTCTTTTATATACATGTACAGTGCCCACCTGTACATGTATATCGTCTTTTGCCATAAGAGGTGTTTATATTGCTGCCCAGAGCGCCCCCCCCACCCTGTGCCCTGCACCCTTATAGTGACCGGAGTGTGTGAGGTGTATGGGACGGGAGCAATGATGCACAGCTGCAGTGCTGTGCATTACCTCCGTGAAGCTGAAGGCTTCTGCCGCCTGACGACTTCTGTCTTCTGTTCTTCTAGCTCTGTGAGGAGAACGGCGGCCCAGTAAGAACCTGCGTTCACCCCCTCTGGAGCTAATTGTGTCTAGTAGCCAAGGAAGCAGAGCCTATCTTAGACAAGAAGGTCTGCTCCTCTCACCTCAGTCCCTCGATACAGGGAGCCTGTTGCCAGCAGTGCTCCCTGTGAAAAAGTAGAAAAAGTAGAGAAAAAATCCAAACAAAAATGCTTCTAGGCAGAGAACTCAGGAGAGCTCTCAGCAGTGCACCCATCCTGCTCTGGGCACAGTGTAAAACTGAGGTCTGGAGGAGGGGCATAGAATGAGGAGCCAGTGCACACCCAGAGTCCAAAGCTTTCTTAAAGTGCCCTATCTCCTGCGGAGCCAGTCTATTCCCCATGGTCCTTACGGAGTCCCAGCATCCTCAAGGACGTTAGAGAAAATACTAGTATGTCCAACTCCCTATTTTAGGCTAGCAATGGTATACCTTTTATTACGAACACTTGCAAGTGTGTAGTAAACAAAACCCGACCTGTGCACAGGGATTTAAGTCTCTATTTCTTTCTGTAAATAGAGTTTACACCCACAGTCACTGTCCCATTCACTGTTGCTGGGTAGCAGAATCTGCCTTTGGGCAGGTAACCCAGTGTTAATGTGAGATATGGAAGGAGTGAAGGGGAGACATGTGTCTTTGTAATAGCCCTGGCTCAGTTCTGTGGGGACAGTGCTGAAGCCCAGTGTCCCTGGCTAAGTTATGTGCATAGGTGTGCGCAGGGTGGGTGCCTGGTGCGCACAGGCACCCCCTAATGTCTGGCACCCCGATCTCACATGCCCGATGCAGCGATCGCCGAGCAGGCTGATTTTTGTCCCCTCTGCGCTGCACCCTGTCGGGAATGCATTACTGACTGGATGCCTGGGTTAATCAAGGGTGCCACTGACACCGTCTTTCAAATTCCCAGCTCCACCATCACAAACAGTATGATGTGACGTGATTACGTCATGCTGATCGCATGCCCGCCCGTCACACCCGCCACATACACACCTCTCTCCTTCTATGCTATGCCAACGCCAGCCACTGATGAGGAGCAGCATGCAGCCAGCGTTCCTCTTAGGAAGACAAATTCAATACTAGCAGACGGCCGGCAGCAGCATTGACACGTCACTCATTTTTCCAGCAGAATCAGTACTAGTCTGCGACAGTCAGTGTCAGTGAGTAACTGACTTGTAAGTAAGCTGCTGCAGCTTGCAGGGGAAAGAGAGGGGGAGCCAGACCAGGCTGAGGAGGAGCCCTGTAATTGCAATGTGTGCCATCAGGGGTGTTTGTTTGGTGCACACCACAGCATCTGACAATGTACCTGCTTTATTAGGATTGGTACAAAGATGGATATTTTATATGTGTTGACCAACAATAGGTGGTACTAAACACACCCAAAAGGCGGTGTAGACCCCCCCCCCCCCAATGGTGCACCCCCTAATAAAATGTGCTGCGCACGCCAGTGGTTATGTGGTGACAGTGAGGGTGCCCAGTACCTTCCCCAGTTGCTAGCTCCAGCTGGATGTCATGATACCTGACTCTCACAGTATTCCTTGGTCACTGTAGTCTCGCCTAGAAGTACCCGCACGGCAGCTGCCTGTGCATGGTAGGCCTCTGTGGAAGTGATCGCTGCCTGGCTGTCTCTAAACCTGGGTCACGCTAGTGTGGGTGCTATGCGTTGCCGCACTCGGCTCTGACCCCCTTGTCCTGCTCCGGGAACACCACCGCTGCATCATTCCTGTTCCGCGCCACGTGTGTCCACACACTGATCCTCCTGCATGCTCTCCATACTGCAGCTCCTGTTCCCTCCTCTGCATACATGTAATGTTCCAGCTACTCAGCTCAATCCTCACACAGGTCAGGGGTTTATCATAACAGGGGGCTTTTCCCTTCCTGCTTCAGAGCGGAGACTGCCTTCCCTGGGTCCTAGTGCCCCTCTTGTTCCATTAACCCTGTGTTGTCAGGATCTTGAATAGTCTGAGGGAATCTCTGATGTTTCTAGGACAATCTTGCAGGGATACCTGCTGGGACAGGGATACCACATATACATGGGGACATAGAAAAACACCCACATGTGGACTTGCCAGTGGGGATTGCAGGACAACCAGTAAAAAAAAATGGTATCCACAGTAGCATCCAAACCTCCTTATCTGCTAATTCTAGGCCAGGACTTCCGGTATTACAGGAGGTGGTTATCTGACATGACATTGGCAGACAAACAATGGGTGAGCTGTCACAGGGGCCAGGATCTACTGGAGGCCAAGGTTGTGTGACTGTGCAGGCCTCAGTTGTAGGGGCTGGAGTGTAAGTGAACCGTGAAGGTAGAATAGGGTTCCTAGACATACAGGAGATCTAGCTCCAACTACCCGAAGGCGTGACCATGACAACGGAATTATAAAAATGAAAGTCAGTTTATTGAACACATAGTTTAGACACCTTGGTTATGTAATGACTTCTACAGTAGACATGCAGAGATATATACAGTACAGTTCCTAGAAACGCATGGGGTAATACGTGCTGTGGCTTTGCAGAACAAGATGTTAAAGTCCTTGCCAAATCCGGAGTTGGAAAGTCCATATGCCACAGCTAACCGCTGAGGTAAGGAACAAACTGGTACTGCCCAGCAGATGATATACATAGGCTGGGGTAAATACAGGAGCACCGAAGTTGAAGTGGTACTTGGCAGTACGGCAGAGAATAACGGATGGAACTGGTGTGAACAAAAGGTGTACTGAATTCACCGCTGAAGTATAGAGTCCGATGGTGAGCATTGATGGGAACTGTGGTTCGATGTTGTGTGGTCAGATATGCAGAGCGATATAGGGATACCGCTGGAGATGGAGAGTGGAACTGGAGATGATGTGAAGCACCGCTGCAGACTGATAGTGACAGAGAGCACTGCTGGAAGCTGGAAGCGATGTGGATGAAACGCTGGAAGCCAGTGACGAATTCACTATGGAGGATAGAGAGCGATGCTGCAGACAATGGAAGAAGGAACGATACCAGGACACTGCTGGAAGCGGAGCAGGACCAACGCTGGAAGCTGGAAGGCAATGCCAGGATCGTAGAAGATAACCGGGAAGCAGAGCTGGAACACTGCAGAAGTCAGGCTGCACCGCAGGATGGAAACTGGTGCGGGTCTCTTAGAAGAGCTGGATCACAGGAGCTGGAATACTTGGAAGAACAAGCTGTAGAGTCCACAAACTGTTACAATTCACCTGCCTCTAATGTTTGGCAGGTGAAATACAAGAAGAGGTTTACCACTGGAGATACAGGCAGACGCAGAGTGGCACAGAAATGGTTAACCAGACTTGACTGTGGAATACTGTATTAATTTGAGCACGGTGTAGCAGAATTTTAAATTTAGCAGACTATGGACTTTTCCTTTAAGACAGGAATGTGCAGCATCATACTTTAACACTGATTATGGACAGCAGATGAGTAGTTACACAGCTATGAGCTAAGGCTTGAATTCATCACCAGAATGTATCACAATCACAGTTGCAGGTAATGAATGTCCACAGATGTAAGGGAATACGAAGTACTTTATTGTAGCAGTGATATAATAATGTATAGCAAAGAAATCACAGAATCCAGAGTAATATAATCCACAGAATTTAGATTGCAGGATTTGCACAATAACTCATAAATGCATGCAGCATAGAGGAAGTCCTCAGTAATATGTAAACATAGGTAATGAATGCTTAGAGAATCCACAGGGCACAGTGAAAGTCCATAATACTTAGCTGAGATCATCCTGGAACACAAATTGACAAGAACAGGAGTTGCTGGATAACATGAACTGGCATACCAGGTTTCTCGGCATGAACTGGAGCTAGGACTAAGACATCAGACAATGCAGATAGTTCAGGCAGGAAAATAATAGAATATCACCGACGTGGGAGAACTCATCTAGCTGGTTTTTAACAGTCACACTAACCAATGAACAAGGCCAGGCTGGGAGTGTTAACTCTAATTACAAACCCTGTGCACCTGCTGAGCTGCATGTACACAGAGCCAAAGGAACAGAAAACACAGATGGATCGGCTGACACCAGGTACATACTGAACAGAATCATAACAGTACCCCCCTCCTTCAGGGTGGACTTCGGACACCCGAACAGGACTAAGGCAAAACCACAGCTTTCCTAGCAGGAGATAAAAATTTGACAGACTGAGCAGATGATGGGTTCCAATGACAGGAATTTTCAGAAGACCAATTGTATTGAGAGGAGAATGACATACAGCCAGAAGTTATGTACTTGGTTTGTTGTTTTGGAGAAGATTTAGGAAGGCTGCAGTTTTTGTGAGATGGAGTCATTCGTGCGCTGGTTCCTCGAAGGTGATCCGACTTCAGTAATAGATGGTTCTTTCGTAGACAAGGCAGAACTCCCAGAACATTCTGAAAAATCTATTTCAGGACCACTAAATCTTTTAATAACAGCATTACTGAAGGCTTTCAAGTCATGAAGAACAGGATCGTTGGAAGAGATGAGTGGTTTAAGCCATTCCAGAGCCTCCCCCTTGAAGGCCATGCCCAAGAATAGAATTGTCTCAGCATCAGAGGAAAGGCATGGACCCAATTCCTGAACTTGAAGTAACAGATCTCGAAATTGCTCCAACCTCCCATTAAAGATAATACGGTCTGGGTCTTGGTCAGGATCAACAGAATGAGAGTCTTTAGCTGGACCAACAGATTGGACTTTCTTTTTAGGCTTGACAGAAGGAAGAACTTTCGCAGGACCAACAGGACATGAAGCCACTACTTGAGACTTACGAAACTTAAGGTTCTTCCCAAGAACCGGTAGGGCAGGAAATTTCTCTTTAGGATCAGCAAAACATGAAGACTCATTAACAGAAACAGATTAACTTTATGGACCGGAACAGGCAGACTTTGACTGGAAATAGATACGACAGAATTTAATCATTAGATAACTTTGGACAGTCTGATTTTGGGGTGAATCTTTGTTGTACTGCTTTAATGAAGGCAGGAAGATCAGTGAGCAATGGATTTTTGGACTTAATGAAGGGTTTGGCCCAGTCCAAAGCTTTCCCTCTGAAGGATCTGAGGAAATAATTAACTGCATTGGCAGGAGTGATGCTGATTGACAAATTGGATTCGATGTATGAGATACTGACGAGCCAGGGCACGGAATTGAGCAAGATCTCCTTTAAAGACAATATTCCCTGGAGTATTAAAGTGGAGATCTTTCTTGGAACTAAAACTAACAGATGTGACATGATAGTGTTTGGAGGCATTTTGGATACAGTCTGAGAAAGCAGTATTCACACTGGAAATCAACTCTGAGGCACAATGTTTAACACTAGAACTTGAATCTGATGCCCTTTCTAGGGCTGCCGGATCAGATGCCCCACCAGGAGCTTCAGAACTGGACACGAAAACTGGAACCGAACCTGGGACTTCAGGGTTTGATGACCCTTTTGGTGACAAGCCATCAACTACCCTTTCTGGAATCTGGACAGGCAGAGCCCCCTCCTGGGGCTGGACAGGCAGAGCCCCCTCCTGGGGCTGGACAGGCCTTGGCATGACCTCTGGCAAGGCAGACACCTCTTGAACCTCTGGCAAGGCAGACTTGGATGACTGAGTGACCCTGAAAGACAAGACAACATTTGGACTGACCATTGACATGGCAGTCCTCACTTGCCCGATGGAAGGGAAAACAGCATCCTCATGCCGTGAGGCAAGGGCAGAGGGGTCCTCATGCCGTGAGGCAAGGGCAGACGGGTCCTCATGCCATGAGGCAAGGGCAGATGGGTCCTCATGCCGTGAGGCAAGGGCAGACGGGTCCTCATGCCGTGAGGCAAGGGCAGACGGGTCCTCATGCCGGGAGGCAAGGGCAGACGGGTCCTCATGCCGTGAGGCAAGGGCAGACCGGTCCTCATGCCGTAAGGAAAGGGCAGTGGGGACCCCTCCTGAGGCTTTGGCACACAAGTCCCCTCCTGGGGCACAGTCACTCGAGACCCCTCCTGGGGCACAGGCGGTGAACACCTCACTGCTGATGAGAGACTTAATCATCTCCTGCTGGTTCCCAAATTCAAGTTCTGAGCCTCTCGTCACAGGACTCCAATTGTAAATAAGAGTTTTCTTTTGGGCAGCCTTATTGGGAGTAATAGGGTCTGGAAGAACACAGAGTGATTTATCAGCTTGAACCCTGGAATGCTGAAGTTTATCACTATTTCTGGACTTACATAATGAACAGTCTTTAATCAGGTGTTCAGCACTCCCACAATAGAGACAGATACCATTCTCCATACGCTGCTGGCATTCAGCTTCAGAAAGCCTGGGTCGCAGGTAACTCCGAAATCTCCCTTCACTCCAATCGGACAAGGAAATTTCAGTAGTGGGAAACAAGAGTCTGTAGTCACGTTGGTCTCAGAAACTTGAGTGTAAGTTTTGAAAATGTCCAGAAAACGCCCCAAAATTTCTGGTATCAATTGAGTTATACCAGTAAAAAATGTTTGTAACTGCTCAATTTTCACGAACAATATACTCAGTCACTCAGGATTCACTCCACTGTGGGACTGAGAGGACCTGGAACAGTTGCAAGAAAATGTACCAACCAAATTGTCCTCACCAGGCTGATTATGGCAAGGATTAAACACAACACAAAATATACTCGGCGCCTGATCCTTCTTTCGTTAGCAGACGTAAATCTGGGACTGGGCTGCAGCTTCCTAATAAGGGCTTATTGCAGAAACCCCTTTAGCAAGCAAAATCACAAGAAATTAAAACCGAGGTTTTAATAGGAAGCGCTGTCCAGTCACATCAAATTAAACATATGTATATTTATTATTTAAAAAAGAAGCATATATGGCCATATATTTACACATAAATACGCAAAAGTTATGATATAATCAATGATATAATAATCAATATTAAAATAGCATAAAAAGTCTGATTAGTTAATCGATTAGTAAGGGCATGCAATCTTGTTATAATCATTCATTAATATTTATCATGTTAGTCCATTTAGTAATTGGATCCAATCTTATTCCATTGTTAGTTGTGCAGAAACTCACTGGTAAGTTTAACTCCTACCTCCCGTATATAGCAATTTTCGGGGGCTGTTTGCAAATTGGAGACCAATGTTCGGATTATTGTAAAATGGATCCAATAGGACTTACAAGCCGGGGGAGCGCTCCCTCTCTCTCTTTCCAGCCGTGTGGACACGTAAGTAGCACACTTGTTTCCAGCGTGAGGTACGGCTCCCAAGAGCGGCAGTTCACAGCTCACAGCTCACACAGAGAATTGCAGCCCGATCACGTGACGCGTTTCTCCGCCTATCCACTTCCGGGTATTCGGCGGCTTCCTCAGACGTGTAAGGAAGCCGCCGAATACACGGCTGGAAAGAGAGAGAGGGAGCGCTCCCCCGGCTTGTAAGTCCTATTGGATCCATTTTACAATAATCCGAACATTGGTCTCCAATTTGCAAACAGCCCCCGAAAATTGCTATATACGGGAGGTAGGAGTTAAACTTACCAGTGAGTTTCTGCACAACTAACAATGGAATAAGATTGGATCCAATTACTAAATGGACTAACATGATAAATATTAATGAATGATTATAACAAGATTGCATGCCCTTACTAATCGATTAACTAATCAGACTTTTTATGCTATTTTAATATTGATTATTATATCATTGATTATATCATAACTTTTGCGTATTTATGTGTAAATATATGGCCATATATGCTTCTTTTTTAAATAATAAATATACATATGTTTAATTTGATGTGACTGGACAGCGCTTCCTATTAAAACCTCGGTTTTAATTTCTTGTGATTTTGATGGCAAGGATTAAACTGCCTCCAGGACACTTTGAGAGGTTGGAATACTCTGCTGCTGCTGCAGCAGATCCACACGAGAAGACATTCTTAAAAAGGCCTGTAACAGCAGTGTCTGTATACTCTCAAAGTTCTGCAGCTTGCTCAGAAAACCTGAAACTGGATCTGCGACATGAGTCTGACTGGCTGAGATCTGAACTGGACTTGACACGACAGGGTCCATTCTGAGTATACTACTACAGTGGTGTGTTTTTTGGGCCGGTGATAATGTTACAATTCACCTGCCTCTAATGTTTGGCAGGTGAATTACAAGAATAGGTTTACCATACCTCCCAACAGGACTCTCTCCAGGAGGGACACAATGCTCTGCTTCTGCACTTTTCTCCTAATTTATGATTGCTGGCACCTGTTTTGAACAGGTTAATGGATAAGAATGGTGTTTCAGCACAGGTGACGGCAATCATACATTAAGAGGGAAGTCCAGGAGCAGAGCATTCTGTCCCTCCTGGAGAGGGTCATGTTGGGAGGTATGGGTTTACCACTGGAGATACAGGCAGATGCAGAGTGGCACAGAAATGGTTAACCAGACTTGACTGTGGAATACTGTTTTAATTTGTGCAAGGTGTAGCAGAATTTTAAGTTTAGCAGACTATGGACTTTCCCTTTAAGACAGGAATGTGCAGCACCATACTTTAACACTGATTATGGACAGCAGATGAGTAGTTACACAGCTTTGAGCTAAGGCTTGAATTCAGGACCAGAATGTATCACAATCACAGTTGCCGGTAATGAATGTCCACAGATGTACAGTGATATAATAATGTATGGCAAAAAATTTCACAGTAACAATCCACGGTACAATATGGGCAGAGAGTAAATGGTTATCCAGAATGAGACTTGCAGCAGCATAATGAAACAGTTGAACAAGAATCCAGAGTAATATAATCCACAGAATTTAGATTGCAGGATTTGCACAATAAATCAGAAATGCATGCAGGATAGAGGAAGTCCACAGTAGTATGTAAACATAGGTAATGAATGCTTAGAGTATCCACAGGGCATAGGCAAATGCTGGGGGGGGGGGGGGGGGGGGGGGGGTTCTGGTTGCCCAGAAATCCCCCTCCCCTTGGCAAGTGGCAAATTATGACAACAATAGTAATGGTATATAATACGATTACTAGAACTTCCGCCGTGTCATGCAGAGCTGCTGCACATGCCCGGTAGCAGCTTTTTCTACAAAGTTTGCTGTGTGTGTGGTTCTGAGCCCTCATTCAGTGCACTGGACCAAAGAGTAGCAGAAAGAAGAGACAGGAGCCTTACCATGAGGTGGGAGAACTTAGAAAATGCAGTACTAGTTCAATAATGTTTGTGCCTTTATTATAGTATGTTTAACCTTTTCATGACCACTTATATTATTTTTTATAATTTAACTATGTTTATTACAGCCTATACTAGATCATCTATAATGTTCCACAGAGTGGGATATTTGGAGATTGCATTTGGAAACCCCCCTTTAGAAATCCTGCATTTGCCACTGACAGGGCACAGTGAAAGTCCATAATACTTAGCTGAGGTCATTCAGGAACACAAACTGACAAGAACAGGAGTGGCTGGATAACATGAACTGGCATACCAGGTTTCTCGGCATGAACTGGAGCTAGGACTAAGACATCAGACAATGCAGATAGTTCAGGAAGGAAAATAATAGAATATCACCAGCGTGGGAGAACTCATCTAGCTGGTTTTTAACAGCCACACTAACCAATGAACAAGGCCAGGCTGGTAGTGTTAACTCTAATTACAAACCCTGTGCACCTGCTGAGCTGCATGTACACAGAGCCAAAGGAACAGAAAACACAGATGGATCGGCTGACACCAGGTACATACTGAACAGAATCATAACACAAACAAGAGAGACATGTGTACAAAGATTGACAACCAAAGCACTGATGATTAGGCAGCCTTGATGCAGTATATTTATACCAGCTGGGAAGCAGGTATTGGCTGGGTAATCAGGCAGTGTCCAGAGTGCAGCTGCTGGGTAATCAGGCAGAGTCCAGAGTGCAGCTGATAGGCTGTAAAGCAACATGTGATGAATCCAAACATGGCTGCGCCCATGTTTGAATCTGGAGGGAAAGTCTGTTTGAACTTTAGCATGTGAGAGACTGAGGCCATGTTACACAGCATGCTGCACGCAGACAGCACAGATGGAATCCATGCTTGGAGTGATGGGCCAGTCTCAGACACTTGGAAGGTAAGAAATGGTGATGAATTACCCGAATCATGACATAAACTCCTCTCTTGCCAGGGAGCAGCAGGGGCAAAGTGAGATTGAGACACTAGGGTTTCCCATTGGTAAAGGTGTGTCTTTGCAGGACTTTGGTCGAGATCAACAGACCAATGGCAATTTGTCCAATGCTTTTAAAAATGTGGTAGTGGTAAATGGTAAGGTAAACTCTGCTTTACCACCTGAAGGCATACTTGCCTACCTGACCCTCTCCATGAGGGAGAAAATGCTCTGTTCCTGGACTTTCCTGGTAATGTATGATTGCCATCACATGTGGTGAAACACCTTTCTTATCAATTAACTAGCTCACCACAGGTGATGGCAGTCATACATTACCAGGAAAGTCCAGGAACAGAGCATTTTCTCCCTCATGGAGAGGGTCAGGTAGGCAAGTATGCCTGAAGGTGTACCTTACTTTGTGGTAAAAATGATTTGTTCTACCATGTAACTTACAGTATTTGCAAGGTAGAAGGGTAGACAAGTTGCTTGTTCCCCCAGAAACATGAGCAGCTGGTATTGAGGGCGGCTGAGACACATTTATTAATCCTTCTGGTCTTTTAATTAAACTTTCACTAGTATATTAATTTTTGTATATAGATTTTGTTTTCCTTTATTAACACATACTAACACTTTACCTTCTCGCATTGTGCTGCCCTGGGGTTAGCTGGCCTTTGCCGGTTTGTGGGGTTCTACACCCCAGGCCCAGACCTAGAGTTAGGGACCACCAGCATCAGAGGAGCCTTGTCGGGGGCCTGGTGGCTTATCATACGTTTGCAAACTGTATGTAACTAAGACCTCTGGATTTCTATTATATATATAGTCTTTCATGTCTTGGTACAGGTACAGCTCGGTGTGCTGGGGGACACCAGGGGTTTATCCCCAATGTAGTTCTAGCTCAGACTACCCCCTCCCTTTCATGCACCTGAACTGTATTTCCTAATTGATTTGAGCAACTTACATTTTGTTCTGTTAGTATGAGGGGCATGGATGGGACCAGTGTTTGGAGGGTATGCTGGTCTCTGTAGTGCCATTTGGAGATTCCGGGGGTATCTTCAGGTGAGTTAGCTCTCAATTCGGATACATTTGCTCAGATGCCATTATCATGTGGCATTATGTTATATTACCCGGAAGGGTTGTTATTATTATTATTATTATTATTATTATTATTAGTATAGTACCTGGGGCGGGTCTGGGGTGCGGTTTCCCCTGGACTGGTGGGGCTGGGCTGCTTTGGGGTAGCACACTGCGAGATCTTATTTAGCACCCCCTTAACATATTTATTAATCCTTCTGGTCTTTTAATTAAACTTTCACTAGTATATTAATTTTTGTATATAGATTTTGTTTTCCTTTATCAACACAAACTAACACTTTACCTTCTCGCATTGTGCTGCCCTGGGGTTAGCTGGCCTTTGCCGGTTTCTGGGTTTCTATACCCCAGGCCCAGACCTAGAGTTAGGGACCACCAGCATCAGAGGAGCCTTGTCGGGGCCTGGTGGCTTATCATACGTTTGCAAACTGTATGTAACTAAGACCTCTGGATTTCTATTATATATATAGTCTTTCATGTCTTGGTACAGGTACAGCTCGGTGTGCTGGGGGACACCAGGGGTTTATCCCCAATGTATTTCTAGCTCAGACTACCTTCTCCCTTTCATGCACCTGAACTGTATTTCCTAATTGATTTGAGCAACTTCCATTTTGTTCTGTTAGTATGAGGGGCATGGATGGGACCAGTGTTTGGAGGGTATGCTGGTCTCTGTAGTGCCATTTGGAGATTCCGGGGGTATCTTCAGGTGAGTTAGCTCTCAATTCGGATACATCTGCTCAGATGCCATTATCATGTAGCATTATGTTATATTACCCGGAAGGGTTGTTATTATTATTATTATTAATATAGTACCTGGGACAGGTCTGGGGTGCGGTTTCCCCTGGATTGGTGGGGCTGGGCTGCTTTGGGGTAGCACACTGCGAGATCTTATTTAGCACCCCCTTAACATATTTATTAATCCTTCTGGTCTTTTAATTAAACTTTCACTAGTATATTAATTTTTGTATATAGATTTTGTTTTCCTTTATTAACACATACTAACACTTTACCTTCTCGCATTGTGCTGCCCTGGGGTTAGTTGGCCTTTGCCGGTTTGTGGGGTTCTACACCCCAGGCCCAGACCTAGAGTTAGGGACCACCAGCATCAGAGGAGCCTTGTCGGGGCCTGGTGGCTTATCATACGTTTGCAAACTGTATGTAACTAAGACCTCTGGATTTCTATTATATATATAGTCTTTCATGTCTTGGTACAGGTACAGCTCGGTGTGCTGGGGGACACCAGGGGTTTATCCCCAATGTAGTTCTAGCTCAGACTACCCCCTCCCTTTCATGCACCTGAACTGTATTTCCTAATTGATTTGAGCAACTTACATTTTGTTCTGTTAGTATGAGGGGCATGGATGGGACCAGTGTTTGGAGGGTATGCTGGTCTCTGTAGTGCCATTTGGAGATTCCGGGGGTATCTTCAGGTGAGTTAGCTCTCAATTCGGATACATTTGCTCAGATGCCATTATCATGTGGCATTATGTTATATTACCCGGAAGGGTTGTTATTATTATTATTATTATTATTATTATTAGTATAGTACCTGGGGCGGGTCTGGGGTGCGGTTTCCCCTGGACTGGTGGGGCTGGGCTGCTTTGGGGTAGCACACTGCGAGATCTTATTTAGCACCCCCTTAACATATTTATTAATCCTTCTGGTCTTTTAATTAAACTTTCACTAGTATATTAATTTTTGTATATAGATTTTGTTTTCCTTTATCAACACAAACTAACACTTTACCTTCTCGCATTGTGCTGCCCTGGGGTTAGCTGGCCTTTGCCGGTTTCTGGGTTTCTATACCCCAGGCCCAGACCTAGAGTTAGGGACCACCAGCATCAGAGGAGCCTTGTCGGGGCCTGGTGGCTTATCATACGTTTGCAAACTGTATGTAACTAAGACCTCTGGATTTCTATTATATATATAGTCTTTCATGTCTTGGTACAGGTACAGCTCGGTGTGCTGGGGGACACCAGGGGTTTATCCCCAATGTATTTCTAGCTCAGACTACCTTCTCCCTTTCATGCACCTGAACTGTATTTCCTAATTGATTTGAGCAACTTCCATTTTGTTCTGTTAGTATGAGGGGCATGGATGGGACCAGTGTTTGGAGGGTATGCTGGTCTCTGTAGTGCCATTTGGAGATTCCGGGGGTATCTTCAGGTGAGTTAGCTCTCAATTCGGATACATCTGCTCAGATGCCATTATCATGTAGCATTATGTTATATTACCCGGAAGGGTTGTTATTATTATTATTATTAATATAGTACCTGGGACAGGTCTGGGGTGCGGTTTCCCCTGGATTGGTGGGGCTGGGCTGCTTTGGGGTAGCACACTGCGAGATCTTATTTAGCACCCCCTTAACATATTTATTAATCCTTCTGGTCTTTTAATTAAACTTTCACTAGTATATTAATTTTTGTATATAGATTTTGTTTTCCTTTATTAACACATACTAACACTTTACCTTCTCGCATTGTGCTGCCCTGGGGTTAGTTGGCCTTTGCCGGTTTGTGGGGTTCTACACCCCAGGCCCAGACCTAGAGTTAGGGACCACCAGCATCAGAGGAGCCTTGTCGGGGCCTGGTGGCTTATCATACGTTTGCAAACTGTATGTAACTAAGACCTCTGGATTTCTATTATATATTTAGTCTTTCATGTCTTGGTACAGGTACAGCTCGGTGTGCTGAGGGACACCAGGGGTTTATCCCCAATGTATTTCTAACATTTATGGGGTGGCCATTTAGGGGAGGAGAAAATGCTCCAGTGTTTCCAGCTATGCTTCTTCTGGCCAGGCATTCATGCCGCTGTAAAAAAAAAATATTGTCAAGCATTTCCAGTGTGCCTAAAGACACCACCCCTACCAGAATTTAGGGTGCCCTTGGTTCCATACCTTTTGAGCAAATTGGTATGGAATTGATAGGGCCATGGAAAAATCTGCTCGTAGTCATCAGTATATATTGGTGGTGGTGGATTATGCCACCAGGTACCCGGAGGCCATTCCACTATGGAACATGAATTCTTGCACTATGTCCCTGGAGTTGTTGGTACTGTATACCCATCTGGGAATAATAAAAGAGGTCCTGATAGTCCAAAGTACTCCTTTTGTATTTAAATTAATAAAAGACCTGTGCCGTCTGTTAAAGGCAGATAGATTTACTATATTGGTTTACCACCCTGCAGACAGATGGCTTGGTCAAACCCTTAAACAAATTATAAAAAGGGTGGTGTCACAGGAGAAGCAGGATTGGGATCTACTGTACTCTTACCTTATCTAATGTTTGCGGTTATAGTGGTACCCCAAGCCTCTACTGGGTTTAGCCTCTTCAAGCTCCTCTTTTGTAGAAAGCCCAGAGGGATACTAGCTCTGTTAAAAGAAGGGTAGGAGCAGCAATCGTCCCAAGAGCTTAACATCATTCAGTTTGTGTCCCAATTTTATGGCCATCTAAGGCAAATTGCGCCACTTCTGAACGAACATATGGAAAGGGCTCAACAGCGTCAAGAGCTGTCAACCAGACCTTTTATTTCGGTGACAATGTACTGGTAATTGTGCCTACTACTGAAAGTAAACTGTATGCCCAATGGCGAGGCCCTTATGAGATCATAGAGGCAGTTGAACCTGTGGACTATAAGATATGGCAGGAGGGTAGAAGGAAAGAGGTAAAAGTCTACAATGTGAAGCCTTGGAAAGAAAGTGACAGTCAGCCCTCTTTAGTGTCCATGAAAACCCCAAAATATGATATAGTTATTCAACCCGGGGTGGTGATAAGACATAGGCCATATCATATACCTGAGGCCAAATGGGCAGCAGTAAAACGGGAAGTGGAAGCAATACTTTGCCTAAGGGTCATTGAGGAGTCAAACAGTGAATTGAATCTTTTTTCTTACGTCCTAGAGAATACCGGGGTCCACAGTAGTACCATGGGGTATAGACGGGTCCACTTTAAGAAATCAATAGTGTGCACTGACTCCTCCCTCTATGCCCCTCCTACCAGATTCAGTTTAGAAAATGTACCCGGAGGAGCCGGTCACACCTAGGAAAGCTCCTGAAGAGTTTTCTGCATTTATTTTCTATTTGTTTTTAGGCAGGGCTGATTGGCACCAGTATGCCTGCTTCGTGGGACTTGGGGAAGGGAATGGCCTAACTTCATGAGTTAATGGTCCCGTTTCTCCGCTGACAGGACACTGAGCTCCTGAGGGAGTTATTCGCAAGCCACACCACGGCGCAGCGTACCTTCTCGCAGCATGCTGTCACCCCTAACAGAGCCAGAAGAGTGGTGAGTACAGCGCCGGCATTCTGGTTAGCGGGTCACCGTCGGTAATGGCGGCACAAGGGTAGAAGTGCAGGCTGTGCTCCAGGGGGCTCAGGAGGACATGCAGCTTTGTGTGTCCCACTGTGAGGGGCGTGCTGAGCCACCAATGAATACCCACACTGACACCCATATCTAACAAGAGTTTTAACCCTCTGTTAGACAGAAAATTACCTCAGGTCAGTATAAAAAAAGCGGGAAGCCGAGCGCCATTAAGGGGACGGAGCTTCACTAAGAGCGGATCTAGCAGCTCACCAGTGCCATATTCCCTCTGCAGCTTGCTCTGACAGGAATCGCAGTGAAGCACAGCTCCTCCACAAAGACTCCAAGTCTCCTCAGCTGTACCAGGGGGTCTTAGAAGGGGGGGGGGGGGGGGATAATAGTGTTAAATACTAAGCCCTATTAAGGGACTTAGTGTGGCAACCCAGCTAATATTTTCTTAGCTACAGGGGCTCTGTGTGTAGCTGGCTCCTATTTCTGTGTCTCCCTGAGAGCTCTGTGTGGGTTAAAACTGTGTTTTCACCTTCTGTGTGTGTGTGTGTCCCTTCACATTACCATGTCCGGGGACTGTGTTTCCTGCATGGCTGAATGCCTTTCTTCCACCAGAGACTCACTTCCCTGTACTCAGGATAATGTCCATTCTCAGGTTAGTGGGGCTAGCTTCCATTAAAGCGATGATATCTAATATTTCTACATAATGAGAAAGACGCACATTTTAAGACAGTCTATGGATGACCTAATGAATAGAGATTCAGTCCCCATACCAGCGTCTCACACCCCCGGCATTTGCCCACAAAAGCGTACTCTGGACCAGCTCATGCAGGGTGATAGTGATGATGATACATCAGATCCAGGGGAGAGTGAAGTAGATGCGAGTGGGAGCGATGCCGTCCTGTCACAAGACATACAGGCCATGATAGAAGCTGTCATACATGTCCTGCACATTCCTGATAAGACGGCTGAGGTTGAGGAGGAATCTTATTTTAATATAAGAAATAAATCCTCAGCTACTTTATCGGCATCAAAGGAATTAAATACGTTGGGGCAGATGTATTAACCTGGAGATGGCATAAGGAAGTGATAAACCAGTGATAAGTGCAAGGTGATACACGCACCAGCCAATCACCTCCTAACTGTTAATTTACATATTGGAGCTGATTGGCTGGTGCGTGTATCACCTTGCATTTATCACTGGTTTATCACTTCCTTATGCCTTCTCCAGGTTAATACATCTGCCCCTTTGTTTGAAAAAACTTGGGTTAATCCTGACAAAAAATGTCAGATTCCTAAAAGATTAATGACATCCTTTTCCTTTCCTTTGGATGATAGAAAGAAATTGGAAAACCCACCGATGGTGGACGCATCGGTATCTAGGCTGTCGCGTAAGACAGTCTTACCTGTTCCTGGGGCAGCATCCTTAAAGGACACAGCTATCCGCAAGATTGAGAACACTCTCAAATCACTGTACACTGCTGCTGGGGTGGCCCAGAGGCCCACTATTGCTTGCGCATGGATCACTAAAGCCATTGCACAGTTGTTAGGTAACTTACTTGATGGATTGGAAACCTTACCCTAGGAGGAGATTGTTTTACTCCTATCAGCATATTCAGGACTCTGCTACCTTTATAGTCGAGGCCTTAAAGGAAATGGGTTTGCTCAACACACGCACCATTCAAATCGGCTCTGCCGACTTCCCCATCAGAGAGGGAGCTAGTGTTGGCAGCAATCCAAAAATTGTATATTCAACAGGTGATTGTCACAGGTCCTCATCTCCAGCAAGAAGAGGGATAAGTTAATATCCAAGGCGACGGCGGGTAAGTCTACGTACCTTCATTCCGCAGCACCCCCTGCTAGAAAAACCTACTCTGCTCTGACTCTGCAGTCCTTTCGGACAGCGAAATTCAAAGGCAAGGATTCTTCTACAGCCAAAGGGATTAAAGGTAAACCCAGAAAACCGGCCATTGCAGGTTCTCAGGAATAGAACCCCGGATCTGCTTCCTCAAAGCCTTCAGCATGACGGTGGTCCACACTGCCTGGAAGACAGGCAGGTGGGAGCTCAGTTACATTATTTCAGTCTCGTTTCAGCAACTTCTTGCCAGGATCCCTGGGTCATAGATCTTATCCCCCAGGGATACAGACTGTAGTTTCATGAACTCCCACCTCACAGATTCTTCAAATCAGGCTTACCAACTTCTCCGGAAGCAAGTGTGACTTTACTGGCAGCAATTCAAAAACTGGTTCAGACTCAGATCATTGTCCCAGTTCCACTTCAACTAAAAAACAAGGGTTATTACTCCAGTTCAGTTTGTGGTACTGAAACCGGATGGTTCGGTGAGGCCCATTTTCAACCACAAATCTCTGAACCTGTATTTAAGAGTGTTCAAATTCAAGATGGAGTCTCTGAGAGCAGTGATCTCAGGTCTGGAAGAGGGAGAATTCCTGGTGTCTCTGGGCATTCCATTTTGGCCGCCTCCATCAGGCGCATCTAAGATTTTCACTGCAGGACTGTCACTACCAGTTTCAGACCCTGCCATTTGTCCTCTCCATGGCACCGAGGGTATTCACCAAGGTAATGACAGAGATGATGTTTCTCCTCTACAAGCAGGGAGTGAACATAATACCACGAAAGGGTGAAGGGTCGAGGGCTGCGCTTATTGCCTCACTTGATAAGTAAAGCTGCTATGGAGGGATGAAAGGACTCCACACTCCTCTCAGTTAGTAAAAGTAAAACATTGGGGGAGCCTCCCAGCGCTAATTTAATCAAGTGGACTATACAGATCTTCCACTATAGCATAAATCTCAAAATAATTTCAGTACAAATCCATATATAGATAATATATCTTTTTTTATTGAAGTAGTAAAAGTAGATTACAGGAATGGATAATATCCCTTCTCCTGTTCATTAAAACATATACAATTAATACCTAGTCGTGAATCCTAATACTGGTATACTACAACGATACACATACATACAACATATAACATAAAATGACCTGTGATACGCCTATTGGAGAATGACTCACTTAGGTGTAATTATTTAAATCCGTAATTGGGATAAATAACGTATCTGGTAGTCAGGTTTATGGTATATCAAATTCCTGTATGGACCACAGTCAGCGCTGTCCTATGGATCCTCTAATAAAGTCAATTCAAACCACCTTCAGTGGAAAATACCTGGGTTGATAAGGGCAATGTCTCAAACGAAGCTTATATTCACAAAGTCCAAAAATGCCCTTAATCCATAATTGCTGAATGACTTACTTCAGTAGTCGAATGCATAAAAACTCGGGTGTCTGCCGGCAGACAGTTGCTGGTGTCTCTGCTATCAACTAGTTTCGCCTGTCTAAGCAGGCTTCATCAGGATGGCTGAGCACACCTTCTAACCCGATATTTATGCTCCCACTCAGTGTGTTGTCATAGTGACTAGAATGTATTTCCGTCCCAGTGGTATGTTACTTCCGCCCTCCTCTTGTCCGGCCGCATTGTCGCCCCTACCAGCATCATGCTGGTTTCACAGATCGTCATGGAAACTTCAATATTTGCCGTTGCGTCACTTCCGCTCCGGAGTTGCGTCGCGTCACTCCCGCATACCACATTCAACTGTGGCTATGATCTCTATGTAATGTATAGGTAGTCATGGAAACTTCCATATTCTTCTTTTGTCATCGCGTCACTTCAGCTCTAGAGTCGCATTGTGTCACTTCCGCATCCCATATCTAGCTGCGGCTATGATCTCTATAGTGGCATTATCCTCCTTCCGCCCTTATTCAGGATACCTTCCATGTTGTTACCAATCGTCATGGAAACCAGCGTCTTGGTTTTCTTAATACGAAATATTACTGTCCTCAAACATTCCAATCCCGATAGTTCAGTTATTAAATGTTTTTACATTTGGAATCATAAATATTCCACATTGTTTTCTGCCAAAAAGCTTCTATTTTCAGTCCCTTTTTGTGGCCATTACAGGTGATTATCACATACATACATATAAAACACATAAAACATTGTGACCTTAAGACAAATAAAGCTAAAAACTATTAATCTCTATTATAATGTTTTTATACTTATACTTAATTCCATTAAAAATTAATAAAAATACTAAATTCTCTCCTATATACTGTAGAACCTGTATTCAATAGTTATTTATCCTTGACATTCAATACAGATCATTAATCTTCATACTTGTTTTGCTATCCTTCCTTCAGGAAGGTGTGGAGTTCCCAATCAATATTTAGACCCCTCGGCAACAGAGTCTCCATTTCAAAGATAGTTCTGGCTTCTTCTTTTAGCAACATACTATCCCAATCTCCTCCTCTCCATGATTTCTGTATCAATTTAATCCCTATAAAACTTAGAGCTGCAGGATCACTCTTATGCATTTTAGTGAAATGTATTGGGATACTATGATTGTCTTTATTTGCTCTTATGTTATTTAAATGTTCATGTATTCTGGTATGTAGGCAACGATAAGTCTTCCCTACATACTGCAATCCACAAGGGCATGTTATCAGATAAATTACTCCTTTGGAATTACAAGTAATTTTATCTCTTATCTTGTACTCTTTCCCTGTACTATTAGATTTATACTTCACAATGGGTTTTACTGATAGTTTCTTTGTTTTTCTGCAAACTGTGTAATTATTGCATCTATAGAATCCAGGCTCCAGATCCTTCAATCAAGTTACTCCCCCTTTCCTATCATTCTTACAGTAACTTCTTACTAGATTACTCTTAATTGTAGGGGCTCTCCTATAGATTATCTTCGGTTTTTCAGATAAAATGTCCTTCAGGTCATCATCTGTAGTAAGGATGTGCCAATGTGTATATATAATCTTTTCTAGAAGCATCCGCTGACTAGAATAATTAGTCAAAAACATAACATCTTCTCCATTACTTTTCCCTTTTTCTCTATATTGGAGAAGATTGACCCTGTCCACTTCATCCACTTCGTTTTTATTGTTTTCAAGGTCACTCCTTCTATAGTTCTTTTCTTCAAATTGATTCATAAGATCCGCTGTTGTACCTCATAGACACACAAGCTTGGTATTTGCACACTCAGTATAGTATCAAAATTATTATGGATGTGTGGAATTCATCACCACTGGTCCATTGAGTAAGACCCCTCTTTTCCAATTATTAGGTAATGTACTATGTTTTTAGGGGGTGCTGTCAACTACAGTATGCATACATTCAGATTTGGAGAAGAAAAAGAAACAGAAGAATCTGTAATGTTGACGCACTAACTAGAGTTTTTATTAAAATATAACCTTTATTCGATATTCATTAAATGAAAATTGTATTATGAATGATTGATACAGACTACAGTGAAACATAGAGTTAAAAAATGACAAACTGACATATATGTGTATTAAAGAGATGAAAATGTGAATAAAGATTTAAAAACACATCGGAAGTATCCGGAATGCCAAGAAAGACCAAGCTAGATTCAAGCCTTTACCACCAGTAGCAAGACACTTTTTAAATCACCACAATGGAGACCCAATAGGACTTAAAGCCTTTGGGATCAGACATATACAATTGGGCATCAGAGGAGGGGATCTTGATCAAGAGCTATTAAAGTTCGAAACAAAGATGATTTTTCTACTGAATAGTATATACCCAATGGGTATGAATGAGTCCAACAGTTATACTTCATTTCTGAATTAAGATAGCTCATGTCAAATGTTTTCCAGTCATAAGATGGCAGAATGGAGGGAGTCCTACTATATGAGACTTGAGTATTTTCTACAATATGCATTCATGTACAATCACTCTTTCCTGTGTTCATTATTACTTATACAATATTCATGAAAAATCCACTTACAGTCAATAATGTTTTATTGTCCTAAATTGCACTTTGTTTTTTCACGTTATTTTTCTTTGTTGTGTGTGCTGTACTGACATGCTTTCACTCTCACCTTTAACAAAACTTTATTGACAACACCCCCCCACCCCCTTTTTTCTACACTCAATATTTAGACACACATTCACTTCAAGAGAGTCACACTTCCATCGCCTTGCTGGGGATGGTCATCATCTCGTTATTCTTTCTCAATGGATGGATATTAGTCCCTTTCCCACTATCTGTGATAATAGTCACTATATATCCATGAATTATGGATGTAGATACACATTTTTTGTCACTGTTAGTTTATATATTTATTGACAATACAAGTCTCAATTAGTGACATAATGTTTACTAAAACAAAGATTATTATGATAATATACTTGACCATTAGCTTTAATACTTAACAAACATTTATTTACTTATGTATTAAGCACATTTATTCTACAGAGACTTACCTGCTTATATACCACTAGACGCTGGAACATATGACATTTAACCCATCAAAGACTGGAGTAAATTTAGAAACCATATCTAACTCTTATAATGTAATACCAACTGGCTCATAAAATATATAGAACTGCCCATCGTATATATATTTTTATTTTCATACATGAGATTAGTGTCATTAGATACCGAATGGTATGATATTTAATTTATCAGTAATCAGAATATAATGGCATATCGTACTCAGTAATCTTAATAGAATACCATCTATACGTATTTATACATCTCTTAGCATTAATATTGTTCATATAAATGATATTCATATTGATAAGCTATATGTTGGTGATTATAGCATTATCTGAATACAATAAATATATTATATTACTCCTGTATATCGCCAGAATAGAAATATGATTTACATTGTATGCAGGAGGGTGCCTCAAAAGAAGGAGGGAACCCAGGAACATGTATGCATTTAGACTATCATTGGGTGGGAGATAGTAATGCAAGTATTGAGATGTATATGATATGACTACTGATGTGTAATAATAATCAACAAGGTGGCAAAGACTCATGAAATCATAAACAGCTAATGTTATACTGGAGTATGATTCCGATTACCAAATAGCCTTATTGATGTATACAGAGACAGGGGCATAGCGACAATATAATCCCCTTCCCTGAAGTTAGCGTACAGGACACTTCCTGACTGGTACAATGAAGCCGCGATTGGGCAGCGGCGTCACGTGGGCCCAAAAACCAAACCCCATTGGTTCGTGGTCATCGGTGACGCACTAGGTACTGATGAAGCAACGATAGGCTCGCGGACCCATGTGACTGCAAACAGGAAGCTGATTGGATGACACAGATCTGTTTTATATTCATCCTCGGGAGACGCTCGTGTTGCTCCCTGACGAAGCTGCTTTAGCGCAGTGAAACACGCGTGTTGGGCACAGCGTGTCCACGTGTGTGTGTACTAAATATATGAATGTAAAAGAATATATATGATTGTTAATAGCTGATTCCACCTATGAGAGAGACTGAGCTTTACAATATTGGGGGTCATTCCGAGTTGTTAGCTCGGTATTTTTTTCTCACAACGGAGCGATTAGTCGCTAGTGCACATGCGCAATGTCCGCAGTGCGACTGCGCCAAGTAAATTTGCTATGCAGTTAGGTATTTTAATCAGGGCATTACGATGTTTTTTCTTCGTTCTTATGATCGTAATGTGATTGACAGGAAGTGGGTATTTCTGGGTGGAAACTGGCTGTTTTATGGGAGTGT
This sequence comes from Pseudophryne corroboree, assembly GCF_028390025.1. Taxonomy (NCBI): domain Eukaryota; kingdom Metazoa; phylum Chordata; class Amphibia; order Anura; family Myobatrachidae; genus Pseudophryne; species Pseudophryne corroboree. The sequence goes on from NC_086448.1 coordinate 396,725,705, forward strand.
GTGAAAAAACGCTACCGTTTCTGGGAAAACCGCGGGAGTGGCTGGAGAAACAGGGGAGTGTCTGGGCGAACGCTGGGTGTGTTTGTGACGTCAAACCAGGAACGACAAGCACTGAACTGATCGCAGATGCCGAGTAAGTGTGGAGCTACTCAGAAACTGCTAAGAAGTGTCTATCCGCAATTCTGCTAATCTTTCGTTCGCAATTTTGATAAGCTAAGATTCACTCCCAGTAGGCGGCGGCTTAGCGTGTGCAAAGCTGCTAAAATCGGCTTGCGAGCGAACAACTCGGAATGAGGGCCATTGTGAATGGTTTGGAAGGCACACATGTTGATAGTATCAGCGGATAGTGGAGAGATCATTGGTGTTACATATACCCACTAATACAGGGGAAAGAACACTCATATGAGCCTATGGGTATTAGACTGATCCAACAGAGCCTGACTGGATTTTATATAATATCTACCCAGCAGAGCCTGTCTGGACTCCAGGTTAATTACCAACAGTAAATGAGTGTACTGTGTATGCCATAATAATTTTGGATGGAACACATACAATACGATGTAATAAAATATCACTACTGATAGCTGTAATGTGCTTTATGTGTTACTGCACAGTAGAATAATACCAGCTATTTAAATGTATGTGAATATTACTATGTTTGTATCACAGAAGAGTTACAGATGAATAACAATCAGTGAGATGGGAGCAGTCTCAGGCTCCAGTGACACGCGATACATTGTAACAAGCACAACTGGCAACATATGAGTACTAGGAAACAGTAACAAATTACAAGCATACTCAGCTCAGTACATTGCAACAATTCTACTGGCAAATATTTATAAGCCAGCTAGCAGCTGAAGCACTCAAAATTGCATAAGCTATCAGTAAGATAGTGTAGCCAAATATACATGCTATAATAAAGTCAGTATCTGATCTGTACGTAATGCTCTAATCCATTTACTATAATCTCATTATTAGACTAATTAAATTCATCTCTCTATACACGATTGTGCTATATTTAATACGTAGAGATCTTATTGTTCAGTCATAAAATTCTAATTAAACTCTCTTTACCTACACTAGTGGGAGGGCATATAGTGCCATCAAATGAATGATTCTATCTATATTACTAACCACTGAATCTATATTTTTACTACCATACATATATAAAATAGGATTATTATATCCTTATATGGTAGTTTAATCACACTGTAAGACAAATAAGGATCATCTCCTTTAACAGTGTGAGTAACGTAAATTATGTTTTGGTATGTGTAAAATCACTCTTTAGTAAAATTGATTTGAATTATTTGCACTAGAAAGAAACCGTGCTGATAAATAGCCTGCTTTCTAATAAAATTGGGGCTGGTATACCCCTAACGAAAGCCATATATATTGTTGACATCTCCAGCCTGACTAAATATTGGCTAAATACCGATACAAATGTGGACTGTGGGATTCGAATAACAGAAATTGCTATATTTCATAAAAAACAACTTTACCCATCAGCTTTAATCGAGGAAACATCACTCTGATTTAGGATTATAATCTCCATCTACTACTATATAAAAATAGGACTATTATATCCTTATATAGTAGTGTAATCACACTGTAAGACAAATAAGGATTATTTCCTTTAACAGTGTGAGTAATGTAAGTGATGTCCTGATATATGCAAATTTACTTTCTAGTGAAATTAAACATATTTTAAAAAAGATTCAGTGGGGGATAGATCATTTGGGACAAAATAATAAACCATAATCATTTATACTGGCAAGACTTATGCCCACACAGCTATCTGATAGGATCTTATATTCAAACACACATATGGACACACTTTTTAAATCTTTATTCACATTTCATCTCTTTAATACACATATATGTCAGTTTGTCATTTTTTAACTCTATGTTTCACTGTAGTCTGGATCAATCATTCATAATACAATTTTCATTTAATGAATATCGAATAAAGGTTATATTTTAATAAAAACTCTAGTTAGTGTGTCAACATTACAGATTCTTCTGTTTCTTTTTCTTCTCCAAATCTGAATGTACCTCATAGTCACACATACCTTGAACAATTTCTCATTTTGGATGATGGTTACTCCGAGAGTCTAAATAGCTGTTACAGTCTACTTCCTTCCTGTAGGTTTTCGTTCCCTCAATAAAAATGGTTAAATCCAAGAAGTTTATCTGTGTATCGCTAACCTCACTTGTGAATTCAAGATTAAATATGTTGTTGTTGATTTTCGTAATGAAATGTTCAAAATTCTCTTTCGCTCCATTCCAGATGATGATCACATCGTCTATGTATCTTGCCCATAGGACAAGACTAGATATATATTCATTGTTGGTCCAGATAAATTCATTTTCCCACTGAGCAAGTAAGAGATTGGCATACGAGGGCGCAAATTTGTACCCATCGCTGTACCCTGGGCCTGCCTATAATACTGATCCCCATACCAAAAAAAATTATGATTTAACGTAAATTTAATCTCTTCCAGAATTAAATCAATTTGATCTTCTTTTATTGAGGATTCGTTCGTAATGATTTTCCGGCCATTTTCCATCCCCTGTTCGTGTCGAATTGAAGTGTATAACGACTTCACATCACAGGTAATCATCGCTGGTTGGGACGACAATGCGGCCGGACAAGAGGAGGGTGGAAGTGACGTACCGCTGGGATGGAAATAGATTCTAGTCACTATGACAACACAGTGAGTGGGAGCATAAATATCAGGTTAGAAGTTGTGCTCAGCCATCCTGATGAAGCCTGCTTAGACAGGCGAAACTAGTTGATAGCAGAGACACCAGCAACTGTCTGCCGGCAGACACCCGAGTTTTTATGCATTCGACTACTGAAGTAAGTCATTCAGCAATTATGGATTAAGGGCATTTTTGGACTTTGTGAATATAAGCTTCGTTTGAGACATTGCCCTTATCAACCCAGGTATTTTCCACTGAAGGTGGTTTGAATTGACTTTATTAGAGGATCCATAGGACAGCGCTGACTGTGGTCCATACAAGAATTTGATATACCATAAACCTGACTACCAGATACGTTATTTATCCCAATTACGGATTTAAATAATTACACCTAAGTGAGTAATTCTCCAATAGGCGTATCACAGGTAATTTTATGTTATTTGTTGTATGCATGTGTATCGTTGCAGTATACCGGTATTAGGATTCACGACTAGGTATTAATTGTATATGTTTTAATGAACAGGAGAAGGGATATTATCCATTCCTGTAATCTACTTTTACTACTTCAATAAAAAAGATATATTATCTATATATGGATTTGTACTGAAATTATTTTAGATTTATGCTATAGTGGAAGATCTATATAATGCACTTGATTAAATTAGCGCTGGGAGGCACCCCCAATGTTTTAAACATAATACCACACCTGGACAACCTGCTGATAAAAGCGCCTTCCAGGGAGAGGTTGTTAGACAGCATTGCCCTCTCAACCCTGACTTCTCCAGGATCACGGGTGGATTCTGTACCTGCCAAAATCCCACCTGGAACCAACACGTGGGCTTTCGTTCCTAGGAATGATCTTGGATTCGGAGGAACAAAAGGTGTTCCTTCCGTTGGAAAAGGCATTGGTAATCCAGTCAATGATGCGGGATGTCCTAAAACCAACCCGGATATCGGTGCATCTGTGCCTTCTGGGGAAGATGGTAGCCTCTTACAAGTTTCTGCAGTATGGAAGGTTTCATGCAAGGCCCTTCCAGCTGGATCTGTTGGACAAATGATCTATAACGCATCTTCACATGCACCAGAGGATAGGTCTGTCGCCAAAAGCCAGGATTGCTCTTCTGTGGTGGCTCCAGACTTCTCACCTGACCAAGGCTCGACGGTTTGGGATTCAAAATTAGATTCTGCTAACCATGGACACAACCCTCAGAGGTTAGGGAGCAGTCACCCAAGGGGAACAGTTCCAAGGAAAATGGTCAAGTCAGGAAGCCATTCTTCTGATCAACATTCTGGAACTAAGGGCCATCTACAATGCCCTTATTCTAGTTTCGTATCTTCAAGATCAAGCTATTCAGGTTCAGTCGGACAGTGTGATGGCAGTAACGTACATAAACCGACAGGGTGGAACAAAGAGCAGAGCTGCAATTTCAGAGGTAACAAAAATTCTCCTCTGGGCAGAAAGACATGCGGTGGCGCTGACGGCAATCTTCATTCCGGGAATAGACAACTGGGAACAGACTTCCTCAGCAGACACGACCTCCACCCAGGAGAGTGGGGCCTTCACCTGTAGGAGTTCGAGTCCTTAACAAGTCGGTGGGGAATTCCACAGATAGACATGATGACCTCTCGTCTCAACAAGAAGCTAAAACGCTATTGTTCCAGGTCGAGGGACCCACAAGCAGTGGTGGTGGAAACTCTGGGTGACTCCATGGGTCTACCAGATGATTTACGTGTTCCCACCTCTTCCTCTGATCCCAAGAATTCTCAAAAGGATAAAAAGGGAAAAGGTTCATGCAATTCTCATTGCTCCAGATTGTCCGAGAAGGGCCTGGTACACGGATCTACTGTATTTGCTCCTGGAGGACCTGTGGCCTCTGCAAGATAATCTTCTGAAACAGGGGCCGTTCATCTATCAAGACTTATGGCAGCTACGTTTGACGGCATGGAAGTTGAGCGCCAGATTTTAGCCCGGAAAGGCATTCAAAACAAGGTTATTTCAACCCTGATGCAAGCTAGGAAGGGGGTAACGTCTAAACAATACCACCATATTTGGAAAAAATATGTCTCATGGTGTGAAAACAGGAAATTTCCTGCAGTGGAACTTCAACTGGGATGTTTTCTCCTTTTCCTACGGTCAGGTGTGGATATGGGCCTATGTTTGGGCTCATTGAAAGTCCAGATTTCGGCCTTGTCCATTTTTTTCCTGAAACAATTGGCTTCCCTCCCTGAGGTTAAGACATTCTTGAAGTGTGTCTTACACATCCAACCACTCTTTGTGCCTCCCACTGCACCTTGGGATCTTAACGTGGTGTTGCAGTTTCTGCAATCGAACTGGTTTGAACCTTTACAGGTTGACGTTAAGTTTCTTACATGGAAGACTGTTACACTGTTGGCCTTGGCTTCCGCAAGGCGTGTGTCCGATTTGGGGGCATTGTCTCACAAAAGCCCCTATTTGATTTTTCATGAGGATAGAGCTGAACGCAGAACTCGTCTGCAGTTTCTTCCTAAGGTGGTGTAGGTGAATCATATCAACCAACCTATTGTGGTTCCGGTGCTTACTGTCACCTCTGCTACCTCAAAGTCCCTGGATGTTGTAAGGGCTTTGAAGATCTACATGAAGAGGACAGCTTGTCACATAAAATCTGACTCGCTGTTTGTTCTCTTTGATCCCAAGAAAATTACGTGCTGGATCAGACTTACTATCCAGCATGCTTATTCTATGGCAGGATTGCCGGTTCCTAAAGTACAGGCCCACTCTACTAGGTCGGTTGGTTCTTCTTGGGCGGCTGCCTGGGGTGTTTCAGCTTCTACAAGTTCAATACTTTGGCCTCTGAGGATCTTCAGTTTGGTCAATTAGTTCTGCAGAAGCCTCAGCACTCTCCTACCCGGTTTGGGAGCTTTGGTACATCCCCATGGTACTAATGTGGACCCCAGTATCCTCTAGGACATAATAGAGAAAATAGGATTTTAATTGCATACCGGTAAATCCTTTTCTCATAGTACGTAGACGATACTGGGCTTCATGTTTGCTGCCCTATTACTTCATTAAGTAATGTTGTTGGTTCAGCTGTTGCTGTTCCTGTTCAGTTTTGGTTAGCATGACTTTCCTGTTTGTGTGTGCTGGTTCGAATCTCACCACTTTTCTGTTACATCCTTCCTCAGGATATGTCCGTCTCCTCGGGCACAGTTTCTAGACTGAGTCTGGTAGGAGGGGCATAGAGGGAAGAGCCAGTGCACACTATTGATTTCTTAAAGTGCCCAAGGCTCCTAGTGGACCAGTCTATACCCCATGGTACTAATGTGGACCCCAGTATCCTCTACGGACTACGAGAAAAGGATTTTCCGATAGGTAATTAATATCCTATTTTTGTTTTAGTCCCAAAACCTTTGGAAGCTTTGAAATTCTGTAATGACTTCAGAAAGTTAAATAAAGTTTCTCAGTTTGATTCCTATCCCTGAGTTGATGAGCTGGTAGAAAATGTAGCAACAATCCAAGGGCGTTTTAACAGAGGAGGGGGCCTGTGTGCACCTCTAGGTGAGCCCCCTCCTCTGTATGTTGCAGTAGACTCCGGCATGCGCAGATCTCCGTAAACATGGCGCCCACCATGTTCCGGAGACCAAAATCACTACTGTGCTTGCGCGGTGGCCACTTTGGCATCAATTTTCATCACAACTGCAGCACCCGACGCTGGAGTAAGTAAAGGTAGGTATTAAAAATGGGTGCAGTGTGGGCCCCCCTGGACCCAGGGGCTCATGTGCACCGCGCACATTGCACCCATTATAGAAATGCCTATGCAACAAGCCAGTATCTCACCATGCTAGCTTTAATGAAGGGGTACTGGCAAATTCAACTTACGGAAGCTGCCAAAGCAAACACAGCCTTCTTTATCCCCAAAGGGATTGTCCCACTATAAAGTGCTGCCCTTTGGTTTGCATGGCGCACCTGCAACTTTTCAGAGAGCTATAAATAATTGCTCTGTCCACATAGGGGATATGAGCAGCGTATTTAGACGACATTGTAATTTTTAGCTGTGACTTGGAGTCACACCTTCTTGGAGTCACACTGTAGAGGCAGTGTTCCAGCTCTACGGGCACACGGGTTTACAGCTGACCCAGAGAAGTGTAACATTGGAATGTTGGAGGCAAAGTATTTGGGGTATTGTGTAGGCTAAGGGCAAGTTAATACTTAATCCAGCAAAGTGGAAGTAATCCTCACATGGCTTAAGCCAAAATGTAAGTCGCAACATTCCTTGGTCTGGTGTGCTATTATCATAGGTTCATACGCAAATTTTGCCACCAGGGTGGCACTCTTAGCTGAATGTCTGAGGAAACAGTCCCCAAGATAGTGTGGTCTAGGCCCACAGACACTGCTTGGCAGGAGTTAGTGCAAGCTTTATGTGCAGAGCCTGTATTGTAAGCTGCTGATTTAAGAAAACCATTTGTGTTGCAGACTGATGCCTCTTAGACAGGGTTAGGGGCAGTCATTTCCCATGAGGTAGATGGAGAAGAGAAACCCATCCTCTACCTTAGCTGGAAAATTGCTGCCCAGGTAACACAAGTACTCAACTGTGGAGCAGGAGTGCTTGACAATTAAATGAGCAGTAGAGTCACTGAGATACTATTTGTTGGGGCGAGAATTCCTGCTAATCATCAACCATGCACTCTTATAGTGGATGCACACAAACAAGGAGGTGATTACCCATGTGACTCATTGGTTTCTGGCCTTACAGCCATTCAAATTTAAGGTGCAGCATTGTCCAGGGAAACAGCACATCAATGCAGATGCCCTTTCTAGAAAGTTTATGGGTCCTGATCCTCCTAGCAACCCAGTGGTGAAGCTAGGGGAGGATGAAGAGGGTGAAGAAGGGGATCTGTGGAAGCTAGATGGATGGCACAAATAGGTATGGGCGAGGCAGAGAACTCACCGCGTGAATTCATAGTTTTATTAGAGTGGTTGAAGCTAAGAGGGAGGAGCATGGCAGGGACAGCATGATTCCACATTAGGTTAATGTGGAATGGCAGGCTTTTAGAAGATTGTAATAGCAATAACAAGTCTGATGAAATCCAGTCCGGGTTTTAGCTGAGTCTGTGGTAAGCCACATCTGGGCTAATCACTTCACCTTGTCTTCTGTCTTTAAAACGTGTTTTGTTCTGTAGGTTATTGCTCCTGATGTCAGCAAGTGGCTGGGCGATAGCTTGGGGGAATCTAGGGGACACTAGGATCCATTGGAATATGCACAGTTTGTGATTACCAGAACTTGGAATGTTATATTGCTGTTGTAAGAACTACCTGTAAAGCCTAACCTGCAAAACCTGCATGCGAAGCTGTATTCTGCCTGAGGTGGAAATAAAGTGTGTTGGATTATACTCTGTCTATGTGATTCCTGTCACAGTATAGTAACTTTCAGAGTCAGGCAAGAATGATAAAAAAATGTTTTCCATCTAAACTGTATCACTCTTACGTCCTAGAGGATGCTGGGATCCACATTAGTTCCATGGGGTATAGACGGGTCCACTAAGAGCCATGAGCACTTTAAGACTTTAATAGTGTGGACTGGCTCCTCCCTCTATGCCCCTCCTACTCCGCTTAGAAAATGTGCCCGGTGGAGCCGGTCACAGCTAGGGGAGCTCCTAGAGCTTTTCTAGTTTTATTATTTTATTAAGATGTTATGCACAGGAAGCCTGCTGGCAACAGCCTCCCTGCTTTGTGGGACTTGGGGGGGGGGGGGAGTAGTATCAAACCCTCTGAGGTTAATAGCCACTATCTCCGCTGACAGGACATTAAGCTCATGAGGGTGATGATCGTTAGCCCCCGAGGCGACCGCTCACTCCCGCAGCATGCCGCCACCCCCTAACAGAGCCAGAAGATTGCAGTGGTGAGTGTGTCACCAGCGACCCGACAAGCGGGGAACCGGTGTAAATGGCAGCATCAGGGTGGGAGCGCAGTACTAACACTGCACTCCAGAAGGTTCTGCAGTACACACGGTACGGCGCTGTGAGAGGTGCACTGAGCAAGCGAAAGGTACCATTGAAACTAGACACAATTGCTATCAGGGATGTTAGTTCTGCTGTTAGACACTAAACCTCAGGCCAGTATAATCCTACAAAGTGCGGGAAGACGTGCCATGTTTGGGGCGGAGCTTCTCAGAGCGGACGCAGCAGCTCACCAGCGCCATTTCCCTCCCTGCAGATTATCACTAAGAGATGCTGACAGGGAACGCTGACCCTCTACACGACTCCAGCTATCCTGTGCGGTACCAGGGGGTTGTAGAAGGGGGGTAGAGTGTGTAGACACAACTGTGTAATCTATTAAGGTTGCACAGTCAGCTCCAGGCACAGATTCTGTATCTGCCTTCTGGGGCGCTGTGTGGGTGCTGGCTCCATTACTCTGTGTCTTTGAAGGTACTTGGGGGAAAACTGTGTCGCACATTTTCGTGTGTGTGTGTGTGTGTGTGTATGTGTGTGTGTGTGTGCAAATTCTCACATTACCATGTCCAGGGACTCTGTCTTGTGTGGCAGAATATGTATCTTCTCCAGAGGAATCCATTCCATGTATACAGGAATGTAATATTTTGTCTTAGCCTTCCGTATCCGAGCCCCAGTAGGTAGCTTCCATTAAGGTTATGATATCCCAGATTTCTACCAGGATTGCGCATTATGTGACTGAATCATAGATTTTAAAACAATCTGTGGAGGTTTTGTCTGGTTCTGTTCCCCTACCTCAAAATCCCCTTGTATATACCCACAGAAACATGTGCTTGCTCAGATTATGCAAGTCGACACGGGGGGAGGGGGGGGGGGTGAGGCTTGCCTGGCAAGAGGGGTGCAACTAATGGTTGAGGCTATTAGGATGTGTTACACATTACTGACAAACCACCTGAGCAGGAAGAGGAGGCTTTTTTTACAGACAATAAGAAAGCCTCCCTGACATTGCCTGCGTCTAAGGAATTAAACGCTTTATTTGAAAAATCCTGGGAAAATCCAGAGAAAAAATACTAGATCCCACAGAGGGTTCTTGTGGCTTTTCCTGTCCCTGAGGATGATAGGAAAACCCACCTATAGTAGATGCTTCTGTATATAGACTGTCTAAAAAGGTGGTTTTACCTGTTCCTGGGTCTACGGCTTTGAAAACCAGGCAGACCGCAAGATTGAAACTACACTAAAATCCATATATACTGCTTCAGGAGTGGCGTTAAGGCCCACTATTACCTGTGCATGGATTGCTAAAGCCATAGTAATGTGGTCAGGCACATTACTAGAGGAAAAAGCATATTAGATCATCGCGGTGTTATCTTTCGTCCTTAGGATGTGGGTCTAAATCCGGTTTTATTCTGAACTTTTTTATTGTTTATTTTATTGGATGAATAAACCACATTTTGTGAAAGTACATCAGGCTGCCCCATTTTCTACCTGCAAGTGTTGGTGGTTCAAAGATACCGTTTGGTGCTTTCGAGACAGGATTTTAATGTACTGTAAGTTTTATTCTGAAAGTCTGCTGTTCCTGACGAGCGGCCAGCTGTTTCCACTCAGTAAAGATACCTTTATGGGAAAGTGAGATAGAACACTAATGTGAGTGTCTTCCCATGTGCATGGAATCACCTGACTGATGATCGGGATAAAACACAATACTCTTGGGTTTTGTCACCCTTGAGAAGCACTGGTTTTTAAAAAACAATTGTGATAATACATTACTAGAGGACTTAGATTCTATGGATAGAAGTGACATTGAATTGTTTTTAATGTAAAATACAGGATTCTGCGGGTTTCATGGTTGAGGCCATGAAGGACCTGGGTCATCTGACTGCAAGGACAACTTCCATGGCTGTCTCAGCATGCAGCGGACTCTAGCTGCGCTAATTGTTGGCAGACGCGGAATCCAGGAGAAGTGTGTAGAACCTACCCTTCACAGGTCAGGCTCTCATTGGGGATGCATTGGATGCGTGGATCTCCACAGCAACTGCTGGTAAGTCAACCTTTCTTCCCTCAGCCACTCAGATGCCGAAGAAACCCTTTTCTATGTCCTCCATACAGTTCTTTCAGGCTGCAAAAGCTAAAAAGTTCATGCCGCCTACCACTTTCTTCAGAGGTGGTTGGGCAAAATAAAAAAAACCTGCACACACAGGTTCCCAAGAACATGATAACAACATTTTACAAGCTTTGCGTAAAATCGCGGTATCATTAGCGCTGTATATAGCATATGCAAGCGTGATTTGTGTATAATAAAGGTTTAGGGAGTTTTCGCTGGTTTCTCTCAGGAAATCTCTAACAGCCTATATTTACTGGAAAGGGTAAGTTATTCCCAGAAACGTCCAGTAAATAGAAGGTAAACAGGGGTCGGCGAGGTTCATAATGTGTGAGAAGCATGGTCCACACACAGAAGTTTTATGCAATGAATGGGAACGTATGACTGCGGGAGATAGGGAACCATTCCCCAAGGTAGGCAGTTTTAAACCAGAGGTATTGCAGAGTTTAAGGATTAGGATATGTCTGATAAAATCCCGAAAACAAATGGTCAGACACACAGATTGTTTAAAGTTATGGCAGCAAGAGGGTGATATGCAGAGAGAATTAGTTCATGCAGCTGGTTCCAAACCTAGCAGGAAAATGATGGCAACCGCACCACCACCACCGTATATTTTGGGGGAGAAAGTGGCTACAGACAATGGCATATTGGTATCTGATAAGAGTATAGTTGATAAATGTACTAACGCTAACCCAGTTGATAAATGTACTAATGCTAACCCATGCCAGTTGTATCCCATTTTAACTTTTCCTCAGGACTGCAACCAAGATGAGCCCAGCACGATATCGGCACTCTCTCTAGCAGCCACCATACAGAATACTCAGGTGGGCACGGCCCAACCAGCAAGAGCAGTAGTAAGGCTCCCTAGCGGAGGGATAAGTGAGGTCGTGTCCACAGGTAAGTACGGTACCATACATTATGCAGAGCTAGTAGCACCTCACATTATAGAGTCAAATCAAAATTATGTAATTGAATTAAATCCTGTCAGGGTGATCGCAGTCCCCAATGGGAAGACTGATGCTCAGGGAGTAACCCCCGTCAGGAACATTGCCATGCATTGTCCCTGGACCCGGACAGAATTGAGGTCAATTATGTCAGAATTTCCTGACCCCAGGAAAGATCTAGTTGCATGCCAGAGGTTAATTAAAGAGTTCGGTAACGCCACCGAACCCACAAACAAAGATTGGCGAACAGTGCTACGAGTATGTTTACCTTCCAATATTGACCCCGCGAAATTCATTACTGATTGTAGATTAGACACAGAGGTACCTCTCACTGATGAGTACACTCAGGAGAATGTACGACGAATCAATCTGCAATTAGGAGTATATTTCCCTACTGTTGTCAAATGGAATAAAATCTTTTCCATAAGACAAAAAGAAGGTGAAATGGCATCTGAGTATTTCCATCCAGCACTGCAGGAAATGTCTAGGTACACTGGGGTCGAGGACATTAAGGACAATGAACATCACAGGGAAGTAGCTGTGTCAGTATTAATGGACGGGTTAAAAGAGGCATTAAGAACAAGGGTACAAACCTCTCTACCTAACTGGAGGGGTATCTCGGTGGCTGCATTAAGAGAGTCCGCTTTTGAGCACAACCGGAACGTCATTAAGCACAGGGAGTCTCAGGGGGTCAAGCTGATGACAGTAAGTATAAATGCTCTTACAACAAAACCGCATCAGCCAAAACCCCAGACCCCTGATGGTAAGTCACGTGTAGTAGTATGCTATAACTGTCGGAAGGAAGGACATTTTGCACAAAATTGTACGTATAAAGACACACGTGAGGTATATCGACCCCCTAGACCAAGATATGAACCACACTATAATACACATAAGTGGGATCAGGGACCGCATAGGAGAAGTTATGAGCCACACGCAGGGGAAACAAGGAGGTACCCACCTAGGAGGAACTGGCAGACCTCCGAAAATTCTCAGTTACCCCCCTCACATATTGTAGCTGCCAGTGCGCTGTGGGAGGGTCACAATATAAAATAGGGGTTGGGCCACACCTGTAGTCTGCAGCCAGTGAAGTTGATTGCTAGCCTTGGTAGTGAACCTGAGGTCACAGTTGATGTAGCTGGTAGATCACTACTTTTTCTTGTAGATACAGGGGCAGCCAGGTCAGTGTTAAATTCAACGGTGGGTATGAAAACCACGGGTAAAACAATTTCAGCAATGGGAGTAGCAGGAATAGTGTAACACTACCCTTTGAGTAGACCTGCGGAGATTATAATAGGGCCTTTGCAGACCAAGCATTCCTTTTTGCTAGCCGCGTCGGCTCCGACTAATCTACTTGGGAGAGATTTATTGTGTAAAATGAGGTGTGTCATATATTGTACTCCTGAGGGTGTCTTCTTGGATACACCCGAGAATCACGTTCAGGAAGTGCAGGATATGTTAGACACCCCACAAAGGCTAATGTCACACTCTGCTGTTATAGACAGGTGTCCATTAAAGGTAGAGGAAATGATCTCACAAATACCGGGATCCCTCTGGACCAAAGATGGACAAGACACTGGATTGATGGCAAATGTAGCTCCAGTAGTAGTGCAAATAAAAGATGGTAGGATAGCTCCAAAAATCCCTCAGTATCCTCTGAAGCCAGAGGTGGAATTACGAGTGTACCCAGTCATAGAACGCTTGCTACAACAGGGCATCCTAGTCAGGACATCCAGCACTGCCAATAGTCCCATCTTCCCTGTGAAAAAGAGTGGGGGGAGGGGTTACAGGCTAGTGCAGGATCTAAGGGGGATAAACAAGATAGTTGAGAGCCAATTCCCCGTAGTGCCAAATCCAGCTGTCATCCTCATGCAAATTCCCCCTTCTGCAAAATTTTTCACTGTCATTAACCTCTGTTCTGCTATCTTTTCTGCCCCTCTGCACCCTGAGAGCCAATACCTGTTTGCATTCACATACAGGGGAGTACAGTACACCTGGACTCGCCTACCCCAAGGTTTCATCGACAGCCCAAGTATTTTCTCTCAGGCTTTGCATGACTGTCTACAATCCTTTCAACCTGAGAGCGGATCAGTATTAATACAGTATGAAGGTGACTTACTGCTGTGTTCTGATTCACTCGAATCGTCCTTGAAAGACACAAAACAGCTTCTGTTTCACCTTTCTAATACGGGACACAAGGTTTCAAAGGATAAGTTGCAGCTGTGCCAGACCAGGGTAAAATATTTGGGAGATTGCTTGACGCAAGGACTTAGACACCTCACTGCTGATAGAATACAGGCGATTCGCTACATGACTCTGCCACAAACCCAGCAACAGATCCGCACCTTTCTTGGAATGTGTGGGTACTGCTGAAACTGGATCCCAGGGTTCTCCATAATAGCTTTGCCTTTGCAAGAGATGGTCACTTTGAACAAACCAGATCGGATCTCACACACAGATGAGTCCGAACTGGCATTTGAGAGACTCAAACAGTGCCAATCACAGGCACCTGCATTAGGCATGCCAGATTATGGGAAACCCTTGAATTGTATGGTACAGAAGCGCTGGGTGTGCGGCAGGTGTCCTAACCCAGAGACATGGTGATACCAGCAGGCCGGTAGCTTACTACAGTGCACAGTTGGACACCGTAGCGCTGTCCCTCCCCACATGCTTGCGAAGTGTTGCAGCGATAGCTTTGCTAGTAAGTAAAAGCGAAGACGTAGTGTTAGGACACAACCTGACAATCCATACACCTCATGCAGTATCAGCCTCACTGAACTCCGCCCAAACCAGACATGTCTCATCGGCACGGTTTACAAAGTGGGAATTAGCACTAATGGCCCCTGTAAACATCACCATTAAGAGATGCAGTGCACTTAATCCTGCAACTTACTTGACAAGTGTGCCTGGACAGGCACAAAGGGTGGAGGATGAGAATGATGGTGAAAGAGGATTTAGTGCAGACACTGATACGCATGATTGTATGGAATACCTGAACCAGACTTTCACTGCAAGACCTGACATTAGTGACAACCCACTGGAAGGTGTAGATTTTACTTTTTACACTGACAGTAGTTGCCACAGGCAGACGGACTCGGGAGACTTGTGTACTGGATACGCAGTCGTAGATGACAGAGGAATCATAGAAGCTGAGCCCCTGGGCCCACCGCACTCAGCACAAGTTGCTGAGCTGGTCACCATAACCAGAGCGTGTGAATTGGCCAAGGGTAAGTCAGCCAATATATATACAGATGCTAGGTATGCCTTTGGAGTAGTGCATGATTTCGGGTCCCTATGGCGCCTCAGAAATTTTATGACGGCAGCTGGCACACCTGTAGCGCATGCATCCCACATAAAAAGGCTTCTGACAGCGATACAAGAACCAGACAGAGTGGCTGTTATCAAGTGCAAAGCACACACTTACAACCAAGATCCAATCTCACTTGGTAACAGCCGGGCAGACAAAGCTGCTAAATCAGCAGCCAGCATCCCCATACAAACAAATATCACATCATTGATGACATTCAACATAATGAACACACAAAAATTAATTGAAATGCAAAATGTGTGTTCCCTACAGGAAAAGGCAGTCTGGAGGGCAAAGGGGTATGGCCAGGAGTCCTCAGGACTCTGGACAGGTGGACAGGGTAAGCCAGTAGCCCCAAAGCATATCTTCCAAGCTTAGCTGAGGCGGCACACGGTCTGACTCAGCTGGGTAAAGAGGGTATGTGTAAACTGGTGAGAGCCTACTGGTGTGCACCAGGATTCTCTTCTCTTGCGGGTAAGAGAGCAATGACATGTCTTATTTGCTTGAGGAAGAATATTGGAAAGTCAATACCAACAGAACCATCCCATATCCCTCCGACAGACGGTCCTTTTCAGGTAATACAAATTGACTTCATACAGTTACCACCCTGTAGAAATTTAAAATATGTATTAGTCTGTATTGATGTGTTTTCCAATTGGGTAGAAGCGTTCCTTGCTGCCACAAATACTGCTATGTTCACTGCAAAGAAAATTGTGCAGGAGTTTGTGTGTAGATATGGTATCCCTAGAATAATTGAAAGCGATAGGGGTACCCATTTTACAGGTGAAGTCTTTCAGGTTATGTGCAAACTGATGGGAATTAATAGCAAGCTGCATACTCCATATCGACTACAGGCAAGTGCGAAGGTGGAGAGAGTGAACAGCACTATTAAGAACAAGCTGAGCAAAGTGATGGCTGAGACTGGATTGTTGTGGCCAGAAGCTTTGCCACTTGTATTGTACAGCATCAGAACCACTCCCAGGTCCCCCCCTTAACCTATCACCCTTTGAGATTCTTTTTGGTAGACAACCCCATGTAATGATAGACCCCCAGGATGATTTGAAATGCAATAACGAAGTGACTGTAAAATAATTGTTTAAGATGAGCCAGCAGCTGAGGAATCAAAATAGAAATCTAAAGCTGGTGATTCCTGACCTACCGAACAGTAATTGCCATGACATTGAACCTGGGGATTATGTAATGATTCGAAATTTTCTATGTTCAGGTTGCCTCATTGACAGGTGGGAAGGACCGTACCAAGTCTTGCTAACCAGTACGACAGCATTAAAGGTTGCCGAAAGAGAAACTTGGGTCCACTCGTCCCACTGTAAGAAGGTCGCTGACCTGGAGAGAACCCGTGACAAAGAGCAGAGTGTAGAGAACATTGTATCACTGGAGTGTCTGTTCCGGGAGGGTTGAGAGGCAGGACTGTTGTGACGGCACCTGAGCGCGGAGAACAAGACCAGAGGCGGTTGTCGCACCAGTTTTTCTTTTTTATTATTTTCTCCATCTCCCACTACCCTCCTTCTCTCCCTCTCTTCCCCCCATCCTTGTTTCTTTCTCTTCCCTTAACAAGATGGACCTACCCCAAGAGACTGCGTTCCGGGTTTTCCTGTTAATCCCGTTGTCGACGAGGACAATCTGTTTCGGTGAGGGTCCCAGAGAGGTCGAGAAAGGATCTGGAATGGGTTCTGATGGCGAGGATGGATTTGTAGAATCCCAAGAACAACACATCACTCGAGTAAAGGCGAGTATCAGAAAACGATCTGGTAGTCAGGGAGCTCGGAGGCACTGTGAAGGGTTATTGGCTGAGGAAAATTGCATTTGTAAGAATTGTGAGAACATAGTCGAGGATGGGTGCATTCAGAGATGTCAGTCCAGCCTTAATATCAACATGGACCGTCATCCATTGAGTGATTACCACTCACTAGTGGGTAAGGTCTTAAACCAGACAGAATGCTGGGTATGCTCACGAGTACCTCAAGGTCAGAGCAAATCAGGATTACTACCGTACCCTTTAGCAATATATGAGGTACTCGAATTACGGGGTGGGAGACCGGTGGACAAGAAATTAAATATTTCTAGGCCCCCTAGCTTGAAGCTCCACCAGTATCATGTAGATAGATCATTATTATGTTTCAATATTTCCAATTACCGAAAGCCAGGAAATTGGGAGGTGACATGGAATAACCAGACCATGGCCTTTTCGCACAGAGCTGATAAGATACCCATAGACTCTGAACTTGTACGCCAGATAGCCAACAGTGGAAGGTATTTCCGGTATAGGTATACTCGAGGAAGCAAGACCATGTGGGTTGGAGAAGTATCACCAGGGTACTGTGCTCATATCATCCAGCCTGATACTTGTACTGAGCAGATGGGAGAACTAGGGATTGGGTTTTTCACTTGGAAAGTTTGTAATATGGTAATGTCATATTCTGTCCCCTATGTTCTCCCCGATGATGCCTATTTCATATGTGGGAGGAAGGCATATAAGTGGCTTGCCCTAAACTCAGAGGGATTGTGTTATGTTGGAAGAGTGTTGCCAGAGGTCATGACCATAACCCATGATAAGATGAAAGATGTCCACTGCAGTGCTCAGGCTCCTTATACTCATATACACTATGAACACATTGTTAAGAGACACCTCATACAAAGAACAGAGCACATAGCCTCTGATTTGATTCACGAATCCACCGGGATTCAATTCCTTCTCGCATTAGACATCACCCGTACTGCAAGAGGAATGATAAATTATAGGTATATCCATGCACTAGCGAACTTGATAGATAATATCACTGAGATGTATGACGACACCTTCAGGTATACAGGAAGGGAGTTACAAGTTTACAAGACGGAACTGATCCAGCACAGGATGGTCCTTAATTATATCACAGCCGTGACGGGTGAGTACTGTGTCACTTTGGCAACTCAATATGGTGTGAAGTGCTGCACGTATATTACAAACAGCACTGATGACCCAACCGAGATCATCGATCAAAAGATGGATGATATCTTGCAGTTGAAGTGGGAGTTCCGGAGGAGACACAACCTTACCCTGGCTGCTGTGAGTAATGAATTGACCGGCTGGGTCTCATGGTTAAACCCACGCAATTGGTTCTCAGGTTTAGGAGAGTGGGCTCAAAATGTTATTATGAGTGTAGGGAAGTTTCTCCTTTGTATCCTGGGAGTTGTCATAATTGGCTTGATATTTAGGTGTGTTCGAATTCTAATGCGGCGCAAGCACAGCACAAAATTGATGAGTCTAAGGAGCGGGGGCGCTGTTACAGCAGCAGATTTAATTTACGACCCATCCATAGAAACAATGTTATGATAAGGATTGCAAATGAATTCCATGGGCTGTTTCTTTCACCCGTTTTTCCTTTGTCTCCCCCTCTGCCCAGATACACCGATCCGGAAAAGACATCGATCATACCCAAGAATGTTTATGAAAATGTTATGTGAATGTATTTTTTTTGTCTTATCTTCATCTCCACAACCTTCAGTTAATAACGCACATAGTCGACAGGTGATATCCACATATACTAGTACTCACATATGTTCCCCCTCCATGTATCATCAACTAAATGTGCACCCCATTTGTTGGAACAAGAAACCGAAAAGAGCTCGGTAGTGTTTGTTGGCCCACTTGCGTGCACATATCTGCAATTTGCGTATGGTCGCTCCCGCGGTCCTGCGCGTGGTATAGGTATTTACAGCGGAGTTTGTGAACGCATGGAGGGCTATCAAAACATTACATATTTAATCCAAATAGTGCACATTGTACACATAGTACCCCTGCACCACATCTGAAAGTATCAACAGTTTAAATGATTCCAGATCAAGGGGATTTGTCTTTACATGATAGGAGGGGACAGACTAAGGTTATAAGGTGGCGTTTGGTATCCAGCTGTAGGGTATTTTAAGGGAAACATTCCGGTGTTGGTCTGCGGAAGATCGCATGTTCCTGTTGATAGTTATGTGCAGAAGTAGAATATAGATATAAACTGTATTTACTGTATATTATGTATGCGGCAGGAATCCAGAGGAGACCACCTACAAGAGCAGTTAAGAAAGACATCGCCCACCTTTTCAAATCAACCTATGACCTCTCCTGTACTGTAAAGATGCATCCCTGTGTCCAATGGACAAAGGGATTACAGTATCCATTGTATTGCTTTTGGAAGTATTGTATAAATAAAGCCTGCTGCTGCCCGGCGAGACACAAGACTCTCAACGCTTTCAACCTGATAGCGGAGGACCGGACCGGGAAGCGCATGCGAATATTCTCACGTATGTACATTGACTGTAGCCATTTACTCTGTTGTATTGTAGTGCATAATTTGTATTGTTAAACCCCCTTTCAGATATATTACTCTGTGATGTCGGAACCCAGTGATTAACTACAAATCGGTGTTGTGTCCTCTTTTTCCTGCTAGGGTTTAGAGTGTATTACATTGAATAACTGTATAAGATTTTAAGGTGTATTAATTGGGTGTGTACACGCTACGTGTACTTTGTACCCCCAGCACGGCGTTTGTACGCAAAGTCCGTACAGCGATACGGGACTCCGTACGCAAACTGTGAATAAAGTACGTAGCGTGTGTACTAAGTTCAGCGGCCGCAGCGGCTCCATGGTAAAAGTGTGTTTTAAGGTATAGATTTATGTATTAAGATAATATCGACATTATCAAAGTCAGTTTACGTGTTCCCTCCACTTCTACACATCCCAAGGATTCTAAAACTCATAAAGAGAACAAGAGTTCAGGCAATCCTCATTGCTCCGGACTGCCCCAAAAGGGCTTGGTACAGTACACGGATCTTCTGGAGTTACTGCTGGAAGATCCAAGGCCATTACCATCGCATTTGTAAAAAGTATGTGTCTTGGTGTGAATCCAAGAAGTTTCCTACAGTGGAGTTTCAACTTGGATGGTTTCTCATCTTCCTGCAAGCAGGTATGGATATGGGCCTGCATTTGGGATCCCTGAAGGTCCACATTTCAGCCTTATCCATTTTCTTCCAGAAACAACTGGCTTCCCTCCCTGAGGTTCAAACGTTCTTGAAAGGGGTTCTGCACATACAGCCTCCCTTTGTGTCGCCTACGACACCCTGGCATCTTAACGTGGTATTGCAGTTCCTGCAATAGGATTGGTTTGAGCCTCTAAAGGAGGTTGAGGTCAAATTTCTCACATGGAAGGCGGTCACACTGTTGGCATTAGTTTTGGCTAGGCGTGTGTCTGAATTGGGGGCATTGTCCTGTAAGAGCCCCTACTTGATTTTCCATGAAGACAGAGCTGAGCTCAGGACGTGTCAGCAGTTTCTTCCAAAGGTTGTGTTGGCTTCTCATATCAACCAACCTATTGTGGTGCCAGTGGCTACTGACTCCTCGATTACTTCAAAGAACTTGGATGTTGTGAGGGCTTTGAAGATTTATGTGAAGCGAACTTCTTGTCACAAAAATTCGGACTCTCTGTTTGTCCTTTATGACCCCAACAAGATTGGGTGTCCTGCTTCTAAGCAGATGATTTCTCGCTGGATCAGGTTCACTATCCAGCATGCTTATTCTACGGCAGGCTTGCCGTGTCCAAAATCTATTAAGGCTCACTCTACTTGTTGGTTGGGTTCTTCCTGAGCGGCTGCCCGGGGTGTCTCGGCATTACATGTTTGCTAAGTTCTACAAGTTCGATACTTTGGCCTCTGAGGACCTAAAGTTTGGTCAATCAGTTCTGCAGGGGCCTTTGCGCTCTCCCTCCAGTTCTGGGAGCTGTAGTACATCCCCATGGTACTAATTTGGACCCCAGAATCCTCTAGGACGTAAGAGAAAATAGGATTTGAATTACCTACCGGTAAATCCTTTTCTCGTAGTCCGTAGAGGATGCTGGGCACCTGCCCAGCGCTTCGTTATCCTGCTATGGTTCTTTCAGTACTGCTTTGTTCTTGGTTTAGTACTGTTGTTACTTGGTTAAGTAATGTAGTACAGCTGTTGCTGAGTTTGCAAGCTGGTTAGCCTTGTATGTGTGAGCTGGTGTGAATCTCACCACTATCTGTGTAAATTCCTTCTCTCGAAGTTGTCCGTCTCCTTGGGCACAGTGTCTACACTGAGTCTGGTAGGAGCGGCATAGAGGGAGGAGCCAGCCCACATTATCAAGTCTTAATGTGCCCATGGCTCCTAGTGGACCCGTCTATACCCCATGGTATTAATGTGTACCCCAGCATCCTCTATGGACTATGAGAAAAGTATTTACTTTTAGGTAATTAAAATCCTATTTTGATTTAGAAAGCGACCACATTTCAAATTGATATGTGGATTAGAACCTGAGATAGGATTAGGTAACACTTGCTCTCCTGTAAGATGGGACATGGTAAACAAAACTACTATCACAATTTTATTTTTCTGTTGATTGTGGCTATGCCTCCACACAAGTTTTGTGTTATTTCTAATAATAGGGCAGTCTTGGGAAACCCTAATACCATTAGCCAATAAGTACACTCAGTCATTTAAATTGACACAAGGAAAAAATAAATATGAAGAATTTATTAAGGTGGAACTTACTCTTCGACCAACAACTTCCATAGACTGGCAAAGAATAAAAGCAAAGCATTAACTTGTAAACAGTTATTAGCTAAAGATCTCCCATGGCCAGCATATAAAAATTACCGTTTGGATGCAGTCACATTTCAATAAATGTATAGAGTACAGAAATTTGTTTGATATAAAAGCTCAAATAAATAATAATAAATTACTTTGCTATAACTCCTTCCAGAAACCTTGAGCTTGTACCCTTATTTCCCGAGATAAAATGGTCCTGGACCCAATAAGATATACCAGAGGCGTCACTCTGTATTATTATCACCCCCCCCCCTCCCGTCGGAGTCGTGGGCACCCCATTTCCTGTCACAGTATAGTGACTTTCAGAGTCAGGCAAGATTGATAAAAAAAAATTCCATCTAAACTGTATCTCTCTTACGTCCTAGAGGATACTGGGGTCCACATTAGTACCATGGGGTATAGACGGGTCCACTAGAAGCCATGAGCACTTTAAGACTTTAATAGTGTGGGCTGACTCCTCCCTCTATGCCCCTCCTACCAGACTCCGCCAGTCACAGCTAGGGGAGCTCCTAGAGCTTTTCTAGTATTATTATTTTATTAAGATGTTAGGAACAGGGAGGCTGCTGGCAACAGCCCCCCTGCTTCGTGGGACTTTGGGGGTGGGGGGGTGGGAGTAGTGTCCAACCCTCTGAGGTTAATAGCCACTATCTCTGCTGACAGGACATTAAGCTCCTGAGGGTGATGATCGTTACCCCCCGAGGCGACCGCTCACTCCCGCAGCATGCCGCCACCCCCTAACATAGCCAGAAAATTGCGGTGGTGAGTGTGTCACCAGCGACCCGAAAAGCGGGGAACCGGTGTAAATGGCAGCATCAGGGTGGGAGCGCAGTACTAACTCTGTGCTCCGGAAGGTTCAGCAGTACACACGGTACAGCGCTGTGAGGGGTGCCCTGAGCCAGCACAGGTACCCCTGAAACTGGTGATGTGCACCGGAAATTTTTCGGGTTTTGTGTTTTGGTTTTGGATTTGGTTCCGCGACCGTGTTTTGGATTTGAACGCGTTTTGGCAAAACCTCCCTTAACATTTTTTGTCGGAGTCGGGTGTGTTTTGGATTCTGGTGTTTTTTTTTAAAAACCCCTCAAAAACAGCTTAAATCATAGAATTTGGGGGTAATTTGATCCCATAGTATTATTAACCTCAATAACCATAATTTCCACTCATTTCCAGTCTATTCTGAACAGCTCACCATATTATTTTTAGTCCTAAAATTTGCACCGAGGTCACTGGATGACTAAGCTAAGCGACCCAAGTGGCCGGCGCAAACACCTGGCGCATCTAGGAGTGGCACAGCAGCATCAGACAGGATGGCACTTAAAATAATTGGCCCCAAATAGCACATGATGCAAAGAAAAGAGAAAAAGAGGTGCACTGTGGTCGCTGGATGGCTAAGCTAAGCGACACAAACACCTCAATATCACAGGAATTATTAGTTCTAATCAATGGTATAAACATCTTAGTGATATTTGGTGGACCCCTTTCTTTGAAAGTAAAGCATTCATAACCAATAACCAGAAATAACGACACTGAGACTTGAATTTTGGCAGAAAATTGCTAGCTATTTATTTGTCCCTAACCATTAGGAAACCTGTAATAAAGAGATTAATTTAATATGCCGCTCCAGCTGGCATATGGTGGCGGCCCAAAAGAACGGCTCAATTAATCTAAATTAACCTTAAATAACTTAACCCTATAAATTTACTAAAAACTTACCATAAACCGGTAATAGGTGACAACTCAACCCCCACAGTGACTACCCACCGCTCCTGGGTGCCCTGCCGCTGCCTTCCCGGACGGGTGGTCAAGCGGCCATAAGTCGATGGAGGTGAGTGCACCTAAACCACAACAAACTGTAAAACACTACAGTTTTCCCTACAATACGAAACTGCCGTTCTTTTCCGCCAATAAATAGCCAACGAAAACAGCCAACAACTTAGAGCCAAAGCACCACGTGCCAAAACTTCCAAATACCAGGGCGGGAGGGTGGGAAACCAAATCACCAAGAGACTTAAAATGGCTTCACCTTCCCTATATATATCAAGCCCTCCCCCTAAAGAAGGCTGTACTTTCCTCACAGCTAGGTCCACCCCTCCCCAGATGTTTAACTCTTTTCTCTCCTATGCAGTCAATACTCTCTCCTAAACATCTTAGTGATATTTGGTGGACCCCTTTCTTTGAAAGTAAAGCATTCATAACCAATAACCAGAAATAACGACACTGAGACTTGAATTTTGGCAGAAAATTGCTAGCTATTTATTTGTCCCTAACCATTAGGAAACCTGTAATAAAGAGATTAATTTAATATGCCGCTCCAGCTGGCATATGGTGGCGGCCCAAAAGAACGGCTCAATTAATCTAAATTAACCTTAAATAACTTAACCCTATAAGTTTACTAAAAACTTACCATAAACCGGTAATAGGTGACAACTCAACCCCCACAGTGACTACCCACCGCTCCTGGGTGCCCTGCCGCTGCCTTCCCGGACGGGTGGTCAAGCGGCCATAAGTCGATGGAGGTGAGTGCACCTAAACCACAACAAACTGTAAAACACTACAGTTTTCCCTACAATACGAAACTGCCGTTCTTTTCCGCCAACAGCGAAAGACTCATCCCCACAGTCTTTCGCACCGCCACCATAAACCTACCCTAACTCCTGCAAAGCGAAACCTAGATCCTCCAGAAAAACATCATCCCCTCATTGGATAGATGTACTCCATCGCGCCGGAAAAGGTGGCTGTCTCTGAACCGTATCCTCGGGTGGCGAACCACCCTCCCACCGTGGGACAGCACCCACTTTGCCACCGCTCCGTTCACCTTTTCCGGGCCTCATCAATCTGGCGACCATCCGCCACACCCCTCCAACACAATCTTGGCACCATCATTGAAAATACCAACACACAATTGGTCCATGCCGCGGTCACACTTGCCAGATCCTGTATCATGGCCCACCGCAGATCCAAGGATGTCCTCTTCCCCAAGTCGTTGCCACCTAGATGGACAACCAAAACCTTAGGGACTCCATGCTTGCTGGCCTGACTCACTAACCTACTCCTCAGCTCACCCCACATCATACCTCGCCAGCCAAGCCATCTGACACCCTGTACTCCAAGCAATGCCTGAGACCCTTCCGAGGCCACAAACCTGGCTGCCCAGTAAATGTAAGAGTGGCCCACCACCCAAATGGTCAAATTGTCTTCAAACCATCCTGAAGGGAAAAAAGAGGGGTAGAATTGATTACTAAGAGGCTTATTAATTGTTTATACTGAAGGATCTGCCAAAAAAGAAAACTTTAGATCTCGCTATTGCAGCAGTCACGGCCTAGCCGACTGCACCATGCTTCGTTGCCAATTTAGAAGTGCAATTAAAGACACAAAGGGGGAAGATCAAATAAAATTAAACGAAATAAAAACAGGGGGGGGGGTATAAAATGGGAAACACATGTAATAACTCAGCTGGAGGTGAAACGTAAAGACCTGCTGAGGGACTCTGATTAGATCAAATTAGCCGAATTATAGATTAGAATTCAGTCCGTCAAGTCAGGCAAAAAATCGCAAATAACTCCAGACCCCCGCTGCCGACTCATGCCAGCAACGGCGAGTAGCTAATCCCTGAGTAGGATAAAAGAAAAAGGGGGTAACACCAACAGACGCACGACACCATAGAATCACAGAACTGTAACAACATAATACATTGCAATTTAAACAAAGCACCAAGCGCAAACCGACCTCTCATGTGACGGGGCGAATATATCGTCTATAACTTGACGACTTCCATCGCCCCACCGCCTGTATTTCAGTTCTGGAGCAACCCGCCGCAGCAGCCGACGTCGCTGCGCCTATGCGAAAGGAATGGGTACCAAAAGCAGTGGGTGGGAGGCCCAAGCCCGCCAAACAGCGACTCAGCATCCATCGAAACTGGTATTTCGTGACTGGCAGCCCATCATAATGCAACAGCCAAGACCCCTCCTTTACGGGTCGCACCACCACGTATTGCATTGCCAGCCCCACCGGGCAAACGCTCTCCTCCAGCGCTGGAACCATTGTAACCCAGCGCCCTCTCCCCACTTGATCCGTCTTGGAGCGTCGCAACCTGCACAGCAAGGACCTCTCACCCACTACCACGTCTCCGACCAGCATACGCGAATCTGCTCTCTTGGAAGGCGCTACCAACTCAGAAACTCGAAAGGCCCCGTGGAAAGCCATTGAGAACGCCAAACTAAACAAAAGCGTCTCAAACCTGGACGACGCGACTCGCCCTACCGCCTCGATGACGGCCGGCAATAACGCCGCATCGATGGGCCGCCTCCTATCCGGTGGCGACGGCGCAACTCGCGCCCACCCCTTCATTGCCTTCCGCAGAACCTCGCTTTTTGTTACGTCAGGGACGCCTCGCAGCTTGCAGAAAAACGAAATGCCTGCCAAATACCGCGATACCACTGCTCGTGACCTACCGGAGACGTAAAGCTGCCACATAAAAGAAAGCATCAGCCGATGCCTGCTCTTACCTTGATGCTGACGCCCCTGGACAAACTCCTCCCATTCACTCCAAGCTTGTCCGTACGCCTTGAGCGTGGCCGGCGCGATTGACCGCAACGCTAGACCCTCCAGTCCGGTCCGATCACCTGCCAAACATAACCAGGACAGTGAAAACCTTGCTCTTCGGCCTCAGGTGCCAGATCCCAAAATCTCTCCCACTGTCCACGCGACAACGCGTCTGCGATTCCGTTTTCCAACCCGGGCACGTGCTGCGCCCGGAACCATAGGTTCCTACGCAAGCATGTCAAAAGCAATTGTCCAAGTACCCGCAGTACCACCAGCGATTTCGCCCTTTGGTTATTAATCGCATGCACCACGCCCAGATTATCGCACCTGAACACTATGCTGCGGTTAGCCAACCGATCACCCCAAACTTCCAACGCTACCATAATGGGAAAAAGCTCCAGCAGCACCAAATCCCTTGTAAGACCCTCGCTATGCCAATTTGCCGGCCAAGATGCCGCACACCACGATCCCTCCAGAAAACAACCGAATCCAGAGGCACCTGCAGCATCGGTAAAAAGCTGCAAACTCTCGCTGTCAACGGCTGGCGCTTGCCATATGCTCACCCCGTTGAAATCTTCCAGGAATGAAGCCCAGACGGCCAAATCCCTTTTTAATTCAGAGGACAATCGAACGAAATGATGCGGCTTGGCACACCCCGCTGTTGCCCTTTCGAGCTTCCGGCAGAAAACCCTGCCCATCGGTATCACCCGACAAGCAAAGTTCAGCATGCCCAGCAAGGACTGCGCCTGCCGCAGCGTGACTTTACGCGAGCCGTTGAAACGGCAAATAGTTTCGCGGAGCTTGGACACTTTGTCCTGGGGCAGGCGACACTCTCCCGCCACGGTGTCAATTTCAATCCCCAAAAATGATAGACAGGAGGCCGGACCCTCCGTTTTATCCCTAGCTACCGGGACACCGAAGTGGTAAAAAAGGGCTCTCGTGCTAAACAGCAAGTCGCCGCATCTTGTGCCAGTAGCCGGCTCCGCACACAGGAAATCATCGAGGTAATGCGCAACCCCGTGACCGCCTGACGCAGACTCCACGCACCAATGAAGAAAAGTGCTAAAGCGCTCGAAAAACGAGCATGAAACGGAACATCCCATCGGCAGACATTTGTCGATGAAATACTCCGCCCCAATCCGGAAACCCATAAAACGAAATGAGTCCGGATGCAATGGCAGTAATCTAAAGGCTGACTCAACATCAATCTTAGCCATGAGGGCCCCGCTCCCGTAGCTGCGGACCATCTCTAGCGCCTCGTCAAATGACTGATACACCACCGAGCAATGAGCCGGTGGTATGGCGTCGTTGACCGATGCCCCTGGCGGGTAAGAAAGATGCTGAATGAGCCGGAAAGCGCCCGGAGTCTTCTTTGGTACCACCCCGACCGGGGAGATGACCAAGTCATCCACCGGGGGTGATTTAAACGGCCCCTCCATCCTGCCCAACCTGACCTCCTTATCCACTTTCTCCCGTAACACAGTCGGCAAGGCTCGGGCGGATTGAAGATTCCTGTGCGCGCGCACGGACACTTCGCTTGCAACAGGCAAGCGAAAACCGAACTTAAAACCGTTTAACAAAAACTTTGCATCCCTTTTATTAGGATACAGACCCAACCATTTACCCATAGTTTCCAACTTAACTGGCGTTGGTGCTCTGCTGAGCGGTCCCGCTCGCGGCCTGCTTAGGGTAGGGTTGTTTCCCCCGATTGCCTTGTCGTCCCCCTTTGAAACAAGAGGAGGCTGGGTGGGTTCCACCGCACTGCTGGCAAGAGTGGCGAAAACGACACTGTTTGCCAAATCAACATGTTCCGCTGTTAAAAGCGAAGCATTTCCCCCGAGGGGCAGAACGCCCGCCCATGCGAACGGCCAATCCGCCTGTCTTGGCAAATCCCCCGTCCGCGCCCGTTCCCTGCGCTGACGACCCCCCGCGGCGCCCCCCCGTTCCCTGTTTCTGGGTCTCTTCCTCCCGCTGGGATGCCCGGGTCACTTTGAGCCAGACCTCTACGTCTTTGAACCCAAAGTGCATGACCCGTAACCCGTCCTGCTTCTCCCGAAACTCTTGGTCATATCGCCGCCATTCCGAGCCCGAGGATGTGCGCTGCATGTCGTGTACGAGATGAAGGTACCGGATGATATTCATGTGCTCTTCCAGCCTGTCCTCCAAATAGCAAGCCGCAAACACCCAAAATCCGGCCAGCCAGTTATCAAAAGACCTGAAAGCTTCTGCCCCCATGCCCTTCGTAGCGGCCGCCGCTTTGTAATCCTTCTTCATGGCCTTAGTCAAACCGAATAAGTCTACAAAGTCACCCCTACGTATCTTTTTGCGGCAGCTGTCTCGCAGCCCCCGCATAACTGCGGTGTACTCGCATCGCACTACCCCCGGCAGATCTCGCCTCTTCTTTGCCCTACGCTCCTCTTCACTAATTCGCCTGCGCCGCTTACGCCTCTTCTGCTGCTTTGCTGCCCTTTTGGCAAGTTTCTCGGCCTCCTTCCTTGCCCTAGCAGTACTATCAGCGTCGGACGCTTGCGACGCCAAAGAGGAGGATGAGGAGGAGGACGAAGAGCTACGCGAACTCGAGCTCGCGGTGGAAATTGATATAGACTGTACCAACTCACCGGATGCCGTTGACCTCTCCGACCCGGATTGTTCGTCGTCTTCATTCCAATCATCGTCAACCGCGAAGTCTGCCGAATCCCTTTCACCTTGGTCCTCTGTGGAAGACAAAACAAAAGAGGGCCCGGCCCGCGCATGCGGCGCAAGTCGGGCACCCCGTGTGGAATGCGCAGTGGCCGTGTTCCCCTGCCGCTCACGGTCTGATCCTAGCTCCAGCTCCGCCGCGGCAGCCCCCAGCTCTCGGCAGGCTCGTGCCACTCGCTGCGCCGCTGATGCCCTGACATTGCCTGACCCCCTGCGTCCCGCAGCTTGGCCGAAATCCGCCGTTGTCCTAGGGGAGGCCACTGCAGTTAATGGCCCAAGAGCCTCCACCACCGTGGCCAGCGCCGACGCCATGGCCCCAGGAGGATCCCATGCGGCGCGACCCCCGGAAACACCGCCCGAAGGACGACCGGTCCTTGGTTGGGCGCGAGCCCGCGCCCACCGACCGCCCGACGCGCCCTCGGGGATCCTGCCCCTCATGCTCTAACCCGAAGGCAAGAGCCCCCCGGCCGTCCCAGTCGCTCTCCCTCTCCGATCCTTCCCCTTCCCTATCCAGGGAAGGAGAAGAATCCCCTGGTCCTGGGGAGGACCCGCTGTCGTGCGCAGCGGCCCGGGCCACGGCCCTGCGGCCGCTGACCCATTCTCTGTCTCCCCTCCTGCCGCGGGACCCGCTGCGTCCTGCGACGGTCACAGGGACCTGCTGCCCCCCCGCGCGTGCTCCCCCGCGTGTCACCTGACCAGCGGAGAGTGCACCCGCATGCTGCTGGCGGCCACCCCTTGCTGGTCCTGCTGTGCCCCCATCACTCTGTGCCCTGTCCATGCGCCCAGCGCTGCCTCCCCGAGGCACACGCTGCACCCCCCTAAACCTGTCTCTCCCCCTGCCGAACTCCGGCATCCGGGGAGAAGAAGAAGGTGGCCTGTGCAATGCTGGCGCCGCTGCGCGCGCACGTGCGCGGCCAGCGGCGTCCGGAGCGAGCGTGGGCGCGCGCGCACCTCGAGCGCGCGCCCCACGTCCTCCCGCCAACGGCCTCCCGGACTGCTCCTCCTCTTCGGCCGCCGCGCGAGGCTCCTGTATAGTCCCCGCGCGGCGACCGCCAGCTCCCTCAACCATCCTCTCCCCCCGCCCGGCCCGAACAGCCGACCGCGGCGAGGAAGGAGAGACCGTGTCTGACGCACTCGGGCGCCCCCCGCGGCGCGCCCGCGGGCGCTTGCAATGATCCCGGGCTCGGCGGCTCCCGGCGGGGACGGCCGCCGCCCGCTGACACTCGAGCGGCCTGCAGGGACCCCTGGTCCCCCACGCCGCCCTCGTCTAGCCGGAGTGCCCGACTCGGCACCCGGCGGCGAGTCCGCCCGGGCCCCGCCAGCGCTGCCTGCGGGCGCATTTGATGAGGCCCTAGGGGACGGAGCCCCGTCCCTTACGCCGCCCACCGCCGCCTCAGGGCCCGCTCGGCCGTCCGACCCACGGTACCGAGCCGGGGCCCTTAGCACGCGCTGGGGGCGAGCGGACATCCCAGCAGACACAATACCGGGAGGGGTAAGTAAATTCAAATAGTAAGGGGATACTGGAGAGGAGAGTACCAAGAGAGGGTCAGACTATATACTAGCGACACAGCAAGATTCAGCCCAATAAAACAAGATTTGCTGGCACTGCAGCACTCACCTAAACCAAATCACCAAGAGACTTAAAATGGCTTCACCTTCCCTATATATATCAAGCCCTCCCCCTAAAGAAGGCTGTACTTTCCTCACAGCTAGGTCCACCCCTCCCCAGATGTTTAACTCTTTTCTCTCCTATGCAGTCAATACTCTCTCCTTATTGGTCCAAATCACTGGAAGAAAATGACAAAACCACAGGAATTATTCGTTCTAATCAATGGTATTATTGGTCCAAATCACTGGAAGAAAATGACAAAATCACTGGAATTCTAATCAGTGGTATTATTGGCCCCGAATTATTTGGCAAGATCCCTGTAATTAATAATTATAAATCACTGATATTAATTGGTAAAATCTTGCTATCGCCTGCCTTGTGAAGTGGAATCTAGATGGGATTTTGTACCGGGGACACAATAACTTCATCAATTGTCTAAATCCCAATGCACTAATGGCGGAAAACGGGCGCACGTCTAACAGCGCACAGCGCACTGATTATACTGATCACTGATGATACTACGGAGAACTGACACTGAGCAGCGAGAACAGCACTGGACTATTGTACTGTAGTATACTGGTCCCCACAATGCAGCAAATATATTGAGCATTGATCCGGAGAACATAACTGACACGGAGCTGCAAGATACTGCATTGGACAACTGTACTGTACTACTATATACTGGTGGTCACAATGCAGAACTCTACTACTATATACTGGTCCCCACAATGCAGCACAGATATTGAGCACTGATCCGGAGAATAGAACTGAGTCTGACACGGAGCTGCAAGATAACTCTATGGCCTAATGTACTGTACTACTATATACTGGTGGTCACCACAATGCAGCACTGTGCTACTATATACTGGTCCCCACAATGCAGCAAAGATATTGAGCACTGATCCGGAGAATAGAACTGAGTCTGACACAGAGCTGCAAGATAACGCTATGGCCTAATGTACTGTACTACTATATACTGGTGGTCACCACAATGCAGCACTGTACTACTATATACTGGTCCCCACAATGCAGCAAAGATATTGAGCACTGATCCGGAGAATAGAACTGAGTCTGACACGGAGCTGCAAGATACAGCAATGGAAAACTGTACTACTATATACTGGTGGTCACAATGCAGCACTGTACTACTATATACTGGTCCCCACAATGCAGCACAGATATTGAGCACTGATCCGGAGAATAGAACTGAGTCTGACACGGAGCTGCAAGATACAGCAATGGGCAACTGTACTGTACTACTATATACTGGTGGTCACCACAATGCAGCGCTGTACTACTATATACTGGTCCCCACAATGCAGCAAAGATATTGAGCACTGATCCGGAGAATAGAACTGAGTCTGACACGGAGCTGCAAGATACAGCAATGGACAACTGTACTGTACTACTATATATTGGTGGTCACAATGCAGAACTGTACTACTATATACTGGTCCCCACAATGCAGCACAGATATTGAGCACTGATCCAGAGAAAAGAACTGAGTCTGAAACGGAGCTGCAACATAACGCTATGGCCTACTGTAGTACTATATACTGGTGGTAACCACAATGCAGCACTGTACTACTACTATATACTGGTCCCCACAATGCAGCACAGATATTGAGCACTGATCCGGAGAATAGAACTGAGTCTGACACGGAGCTGCAAGATAACGCTATGGCCTACTGTACTGTACTACT
This sequence comes from Pseudophryne corroboree, assembly GCF_028390025.1. Lineage (NCBI taxonomy): Eukaryota > Metazoa > Chordata > Amphibia > Anura > Myobatrachidae > Pseudophryne > Pseudophryne corroboree. Next base: position 396,757,846 of record NC_086448.1, read on the forward strand.
ATATACTGGTGGTCACAATGCAGCACTGTACTACTACTATATACTGGTCCCCACAATGCAGCAAAGATATTGAGCACTGATCCAGAGAATAAAACTGAGTCTGACATGGAGCTGCAAAATAACGCTATGGCCTACTGTACTGTACTACTATATGCTGGTGGTCACCACAATGCAACACTGTACTACTATATACTGGTCCCCACAATGCAGCACAGATATTGAGCACTGATCCGGAGAATAGAACAGAGTCTGACACAGAGCTGCAAGATAATGCTATGGCTTATTGTACTGTACTGCTATATACTGGTGGTCACCACAATACAGCACTGTACTACTATATACTGGTCCCCACAGTGCAGCACACTGAGCGCAGATATTGTGCTTTTCAGGCAGAGAACATATCCATGTCGTCTCCGCTCAATCGACAATGCGGCTCTTTATATGGGATCCGAATCTCGCGAAAATCCGACAGCGGGATGATGACGTTTTCCCCCGTTCGGGTTTTGCTTCTTAGGTGGGAAGAACCGAGGCTGCCTTGGACCAGTATAAACCACATTAAGATCTCGACGAACCGAACCTGCTCATCTCTAATTGAAACTGGTCACAATTGCTATCAGGGAAGTTAGTTCTGCTGTTAGACACTATACCTCAGGCCAGTATAATCCTACAAAGAGCGGGAAGACGTGCCATGTTTGGGGGCGGAGCTTCTCCTCAGAGCGGACCCAGCAGCTCACCAGCGCCATTTCCCTCCCTGCAGATCATCACTAAGAGACGCTGACAGGGAACGCTGACCCTCTACACAAGTCCAGCTATCCTGTGCGGTACCAGGGGCCTGTAGAAGGGGGGGTGGAGTGTTTAGTCACAACTGTGTAATCTATTAAGGTTACACAGTCAGCGCCAGGCACAGATTCCGTATCTGCCTTCTGGGGTGCTGTGTGGGTGCTGGATCCATTACTCTGTGTCTCTCTGAAGGTACTTGGGGGAAACTATGGGGTATATTTACTAAGCTCCCGATTTTGACAGAGATGGTGTTTTTTCTTCAAAGTGTCATCTCGGGAATTTACTAAACTCAAATCTCGGCAGTGATTAGGGCATTCGTATTTTTTTTACGGCTGTGTAGTAAAAATACGAATGAATACACCATCGGTCAAACGCGGCAGTTTAGGTATAGAACTCTGTCATTTACTAAGCATTCGTATTTGAAATCTCTTCTGTGAAAATGCATGTGCGGCCGTGAAAAAATGCAAATCGTAAAAAAAGCCTACAAAAAAAGTAGACCTGCTTATGAGAAGCGTGTTTACATGTGTTTCCAAATCTACATTAGCACACCTGATTTTTTTGGACCTTTAAAAGGGACCCAAGCACATGTTTCACATCTCTCACTTTGAAATAGCTGCTACCGTGTGTAGTAATGATTTCTTGTTTGCTGGGAGATACCTGAGATTGCTCCATGAGGCTACAATAAAGCAAGGCCAGGAAACTGAACATGGTCAGCAGGTTATACATGTTCCGCGTAGGCTGGGCAGGCCTGGTTTATTTAGGGGCCGTTTAAACTTGAACAAATTGCCCGTTGACCAGGTTATACAGATGGTCCGGCTAAATAGAAAAAGCTTTTTCCGTCTGTATGACCTTGTCAAACTGAACCTAGACCCTGAGACAGCACGCTCTCGCTCTGTCTCAGGCCTGCACAAACTCCTGGCTGTGTTGCACTTTATGGCTACTGGCAGCTTCCAGCCTGTGACTGGCGATGTAATTAGTATCTCACAGGCCACCTTTTCTAAATATTAAATTCAGGTGATTTAAAACATACATACACGTCTCAGGGCCGAAACTAGGATTTTTGTCACCCGGGGCAAGGTAGTCATTTGACACCCCCCCCCCCCCCCCCGCGCAAAAAAAAATATATATTTTACAATAAATAAATAAAAATAATAAAATAAAATAACAAAAATAAATGAATAAAAATATTATATATATATATATATATATATATATATATATATCTTTCAGAACTTTTTTACCTGAGAAACTGCCTTTTCTAACATACATTTCATATCCAGGAAAAAGTGTCCCCATTTTACACAGTACGACAGGCAAGTGTCCCCATTCCCCATTTTACACATTGCGGCAGACAGGTGTCCCCATTTTACACATTGCGGCAGGAAAAAGTGTCCCCATTTTACACATTGCGGCAGGCACAGGTCCCCATTTTACACAGTACGCTGGCAAGTGTCCCCATTTTACACATAGCGGCAGGCACAGGTCCCCATTTTACACAGTACGCTGGCAAGTGTCCCCATTTTACACATTGCGGCAGGCACAGGTCCCCATTTTACACATTGCGGCAGGCACAGGTCCCCATTTTACACAGTACGCTGGCAAGTGTCCCCATTTTACACATAGCGGCAGGCACAGGTCCCCATTTTACACAGTACGCTGGCAAGTGTCCCCATTTTACACATTGCGGCAGGCACAGGTCCCCATTTTACACAGTACGCTGGCAAGTGTCCCCATTTTACACATTGCGGCAGGCACAGGTCCCCATTTTACACAGTACGCTGGCAAGTGTCCCCATTTTACACATTGCGGCAGGCACAGGTCCCCATTTTACACATTGCGGCAGGCACAGGTCCCCATTTTACACAGTACGCTGGCAAGTGTCCCCATTTTACACATAGCGGCAGGCACAGGTCCCCATTTTACACAGTACGCTGGCAAGTGTCCCCATTTTACACATAGCGGCAGGCACAGGTCCCCATTTTACACAGTACGCTGGCAAGTGTCCCCATTTTACACATTGCGGCAGGCACAGGTCCCCATTTTACACAGTACGCTGGCAAGTGTCCCCATTTTACACATAGCGGCAGGCACAGGTCCCCATTTTACACAGTACGCTGGCAAGTGTCCCCATTTTACACATAGCGGCAGGCACAGGTCCCCATTTTACACAGTACGCTGGCAAGTGTCCCCATTTTACACATTGCGGCAGGCACAGGTCCCCATTTTACACAGTACGCTGGCAAGTGTCCCCATTTTACACATAGCGGCAGGCACAGGTCCCCATTTTACACAGTACGCTGGCAAGTGTCCCCATTTTACACATTGCGGCAGGCACAGGTCCCCATTTTACACAGTACGCTGGCAAGTGTCCCCATTTTACACATAGCGGCAGGCACAGGTCCCCATTTTACACAGTACGCTGGCAAGTGTCCCCATTTTACACATTGCGGCAGGCACAGGTCCCCATTTTACACAGTACGCTGGCAAGTGTCCCCATTTTACACATAGCGGCAGGCACAGGTCCCCATTTTACACAGTACGCTGGCAAGTGTCCCCATTTTACACATAGCGGCAGGCACAGGTCCCCATTTTACACATAGCGGCCGGCACAGGTCCCCATTTTACACATAGCGGCAGGCACAGGTCCCCATTTTACACATTGCGGCAGGTGGTGGAGGGAGAGAGAGAGAGAGGAAGGGAGAGGGGCTGACTTACATTTGAAGCGGTTCTCGCCGCTCTTCAGCCGCCTCTCCCTCCTCGTCTGCGCGGCTCCGGGCTCCCCCTTCTCCCTCCTCCGGCGGGGTTTCGTGGAATGACGCGTTTGCGCCGTGACGTCACGACGCAATCGCGTCATTCCGCGAAACCCCGCCCCCCGAGCTGGGCACTCGGGAGAAGGGGGTTTAAAAGTATGTACCGCGGCGGGTGTTAGGGGGTCTCGGCGCCCCCTCCAATCTGGCGCCCAGGTCGCCTGCCCCCCTAGCCCCCCCCCCTAGTTTCGGCCCTGCACGTCTATGTCTAAGTGGTGCTTCTGTTATGTAATATAACACAGTATTGTATTGATTACAGGTCATGACACTCACCTTAAATTTGGTAATGTCCACTCAGGTTTTGGATGTCTTGGATGCTCACATAGATGCCTCTCTCTGCTTCCCTACGCAGGAGTCGCAGTGGCATGCAGTCAGGGTAGCTTTCTCTGAGCTTGCTGGCATGGCCAATGTGCTGGGTGCCATAGATTGCACACACGTTGAGCTGAGCCCACCTAGGGGCAGGCAATATATTTATACCAACAGACATCTGGGCCAAACCACTAATGTGCAGGTGGTTTGTGTAGCAAATTAAACAATACACATATTCCGTGTGAATAATTTATTACCTTGAACACAGGCATTTTTTGTGTTACCATTCAAAAAACATTAATTGTAACAAACTATTTGCTGCAGGCGTCATTATTTTTTTTTTGTGTGTGTGTGCTGGGTGCAGAGGCTTGCCCTGGTTCATTGGGCCGGGTTCTGCTGGAGCGTCTAACTGGGGTGTTAACTGGGGTCTGGCTTGGTGTCGTTGTTCCCGAGCTAGAGCTTAGTTGGTGTGATGCCAGCACATTAAGGCTTTGGCTCAGGTTATTTAGGCTTGCAGTCAGTTGGGTATTAGCGGCAGTGTTGTTTGCTATAATTCTGGACAGGTTTTCGTTAATCATTTGGTTGTGTTGAATCAGTTGAATTAGGGTCTGTTGTTGCCGCTGTTGTTCATCCATGATGCGTTGCAGATTGGCTTGCATTTGGGTGTTGTCTGCCCTCATCTGCTCCATTGAATTGGCAATTCTGCCAACCTGAACTATCATTCTGCCAGAGTTTCGACTGAGTCTAGGCAGATTATGGGGAAGACTGGCAAGGTATTGGGTGTGGGTGTTCAGGCACGCATAGTGTTGCGCTTGTTGTGTGGCCCAACTGCTCCAAAACTCGGGGCCATTTGTTGCTGGGGTGGCGTTGGGCTGTGGGATGTTTGTGGTGGTTGGGGTATGTCCTGCGGCGTGGTTGTCTGGGTAGGATCTATGGCTTGCAGGTGTAGTGTGTAGGTATCCTGCTGGTCACTTTCCTGCTGGGCATCCTCGGCCATGATGGGTGGTTCTGTATGGGGTTGAAGACAGCAACTATTTAGTCATTATTTAGCATTGGTCTAATTATAGCTTTATGTCAACATGCATTACTTCTTGATATTCATGTTGGTATTGATAAATAGATTGTAGCCTAAACTTCACAATTTAGCTCACCTTTTTGTATAAATATGTTGCTTTTAACGTTCACTACTCAGTTGAAAAATGTTTAAGAGAATTGTTGGACTCTGAGCCATAATTAATGTTCGAACACGAGGAACTCTAACAAATACAAATTAGTACATTTACATATTGGCCCTCATTCCGAGTCGTTCGCTCGGTATTTTTCATCGCATCGCAATGAAAATCCGCTTAGTACGCATGCGCAATATTCGCACTGCGACTGCGCCAAGTAATTTAACAATGAAGATAGTATTTTTACTCACGGCTTTTTCATCGCTCCGGCGATCGTAATGTGATTGACAGGAAATGGGTGTTACTGGGCGGAAACACGGCGTTTTATGGGCGTGTGGATGAAAACGCTACCGTTTCCGGAAAAAACGCAGGAGTGGCTGGAGAAACGGGGGAGTGTCTGAGCGAACGCTGGGTGTGTTTGTGACGTCAAACCAGGAACGACAAGCACTGAACTGATCGCACAGGCAGAGTAAGGTTGAAGTTACTCAGAAACTGCAAAGTAGTTTGTAATCGCAATATTGCGATTACATCGGTCGCAATTTTAAGAAGCTAAGATACACTCCCAGTAGGCGTAGGCTTAGCGTGTGTAACTCTGCTAAATTCGCCTTGCGACCGATCAACTCGGAATGAGGGCCTTTGTGTATGAAGCTTTCTTTTGAACAACACACACAATACAATAAATGTGTTGAGCCATACACTCATACATTGTTCAAGGCAGTCAGTGGTCTGGCCAAAACTTAAACAAATATAGTGGTAAAAAATGTAAGCATTAACAATGGGGGAAAAAGTCTTAAGGTGGCCTATGTTTAGAACTGGTGATGTTGGCCATGCAAAACAATTGGATGAGACTTAACATTTATGTAGCTGTTTCTAGCAAACATTAAAAAAAATATTTGTTGCTATGCCCAACATGACCTCTGAAAATTATGCACAAAAAAAACCCTAAACCCCCATGTGCTTGCTGTTGAATGTTTATTTGTGACACATTTTTTTTGCTGTGCACAAACAGTGGGGCAGATGAATTAACCTGGAAAAGACATAAGGAAGTGATAAACCAGTGATATAGACACAAGCCAAACAGCTCCAATATGTAAATTAACAGTTAGGATTTGTTTAGCTGCTGCCTTTATCACCTTGCACATATCACTGGTTTATCACTTCCTTATGCCTTCTCCAGGTTAATACATCTACTCCACTGTTTTTTAACTTTTTTACAAGTAATTGTTATGTTTACTCACCAGACAGCTGAGGGGATTGAGGATCCTTGCTTTGTGGGCTGGCCAAAATGGCTTGTGGTGGCAGGGCCGACACTGTGGACATGCGCCGTTGGGGTGGTGAGGATGCTGCTGGTGATTCAGCCTCAAGACGGCGTCTCTTGGTTGGCCTCCTATGTTGAGTATCCAAGCCCTGTGATGGGCGCCTTAGTGGAGGGGGGTTTGCTGAAGAAGAACCTATTTGATAAGATAAACATTAACATTCTGCTTTTCTCTGTGTTTTCAGAATATGTGTTTACACTAAATTCTTACCTGCATCGCCAGCATCTGCATCGCTTGGCAGTGTGGGATGTGGCCTGGCTTTGCTGCTTCTCTTTCGTACTGTAAAAATATGAAGAATGTACTAATGTACTATTATGTTTATCTGTTTATGCAAATTCCTTATTGTGATGTAAACATAAATGGAACCTGATGAGAAGTAAACTAAACTATGCTTATGCTTTTCTGCCAGAATTCATTGGGTGTGTATAGTTGAATTAAGAAACAATTTCACCAACCTATCCATACACAAAGTTGCATAATGCACAATATTATACTACTTAAAACCCAAACTTGGGAGTAAATTTACTAAGATGGGAGTTCTATTTGAGATGGAATGTTGCCCATAGCAACCAATCAGATTCCAGGTATTATCTTCTAGAAGGTGCTAGATAAATGTGAAGTAGAATCTGATTGGTTGCTATGGGCAACATCCCATCTTAAATAGAACTCCCATCTTAGTAAATTTACCCCTTGGTAGGTTGACACAACCAGAATATAGCACGATATGTTACTAAATTTTGCTGCTAACAACAAACCACTACCCACAAATATCTACAACAAATTGTAAGCATAAAAAAAAATATGCTTGAAAAATCACATCAACCACACAATAGAAAATCCAGAACAACACACAATAACCATAAGTCCATTGAAAATAAAAAAATAAATAAAAAACTTTTCAGAAAACACATGAATCACACTTCATTTAAATACACCTACATCAATTAACTTTTGAATTAAAACCCCAGAAAAAGGCCAAGACAACCTGCTAAATTGACAATACAAAGGAAAAAAACATAACTAATTGTGATTAAAACTACATCACCAACACATTATAAGAATGAACCAACTTATAATCACAATTAGGTAGAAGACATTTCAGAAAACTAAGGACAAAGCACAGATGTTAAAATAAAAAATAAAAAACAATAATAAACTCACCATCCTGCCTTGGCCGATCCGAATCCCGGACATGAGTCGCACCAACCACTTCTGGCGGAATCAGAGTATGCACAGGCTCCTCCCAATCCCGATAGGATGCTCGGAAGGGGTGTCCACCCCTGTTTGGCAGGCTGATTTAGCCTCCTTCGAAATCTTAGCCTTGACACGGCGCTTGATGTTGTAGAATCGCTTACGACACGTGTCCTCAGTCCACCTCACCACACCCTCACTATTCACAGCCGCAACAACCTTCCCCCACTGAACAGTCTTCCTGCGTGACGAAACCTTTGCATCATCATGGCCAAACAGCTGTCGATGATGCCTCATCAGCTCCCGCACCAAAGTCATACTCTCAGCGTAGCTGAATTTAACATTGCGGCCAGGGCCGGTTCCGGGGCTTCGTGCGCCCCGGGCAGCATTAGGGGGTGTGACTTCATACAGGGGGCGTGGTCAGTTACGCCCCCTGTACTGTAGCAGGATGTGCGCACTGTAATGATGTGCGGTGCGCATTGACGTCATCGCGCACCGCACAGCAAAGGTCCTCTCCACGAAGGAAAACTAGACGCTAAGCGTCTAGTTCCCTTCGTGGAGAGGACCTTTGCTGTGCAGTGCGCGATGACGTCAATGCGCACCGCACATCATTACAGTTAAGGTCCTCTCCAGGAAGGGAAACTAGACGCGTAGCGTTTAGTTTCCCTTCACAGTGGGCAGCCCACGAAGGGAAACTAGACGCGTAGCTACGTGTCTAGTTTCCCTTGACAGCGGAACAGCGGGCAGCGGCAGCGGGGGGCACCACAGCAGCAGCGGATCTTGCCATGGTGCGGGGCCCTCCGGATGGCGCCGGCGCCCTCTGGAAGGCATCGCCCCAGGCAAAAGTCCTGATTGCCCGTAGCAAGATCCGCTACTGATTGCGGCCCATCTTTGTAGTGGTGCGTGGCTGCGGAGCCACAGCACCATCACTGTCACTATTACTGGAGGCCGCAGCAGCAACCTCCCCCTCCTCCTCACTAGCCTCTTCCCTCTCACTCGCCTCCTCCACCACACTCACCTCTGACTGGGACATAATCAGGACAGACAACACATAACACTGATAAAAAAAACACTAAACACACTCCTCCACTACCACTACACACCAACACACACACACACACACACACACACACACACACACACACACACAATGACAATAGACGTTAAAAAAAAGACAAAGACAAAAAACTAGACAGACTTTTAAATAACTACACAACAAGTATGACAAGACTACTTACACACACAGTACATCACTCAACAATCGCAAATAACCTCCTCAAAACCGCCAAAAACTCCTAACAACTCACCAACTCCTAACACACCTTACCCTCACCTCTCCACTAGCTAAACCCATGAGGTGCGGATGGTTTGTGGCGGTTTTATAGTAATGAGCACAGACACTCCTCCATCACGAATCAAACCAATCACGGACGAGTGACAAAAACTAAACTAAAAATACGGCCAGGAACGGATAAACACTGCCGTAAACGAAAAATGATGCAGTTGTGAAAAAAACTCATAACACGGCCGCAAATCCGCAAAATCGGCCGCATTCTACCTTTGAAAAACACGAATGAGATCGACATCGGAAAACACGAAAATGAAAAATACGACAGCTTAGTAAATGAGTCGTAATAAATTCAAAAAGTTGCAACTTTACACATTCGATGTCATTCGTGTTTGAACTTTAATCTCACTCTGAAAAATACGAATTTTAGTAAATATACCCCTATGTCTGACATTTGTGTGTGTGTGTGTGTTCTAATTCTCACATTACCATGTTCAGGGACTCTGTCTTGTGTGGCAGAATACTGTATGTATCTTCTCCAGAGGAACCCATTCCATGTACACAGAAATGTAATATTTTGTCTCAGCCTTCCGCATCCGAGCCCCAGTAGGTAGCTTCTATTAAGGGTATGATATCCCAGATTTCTACTAGGATTGCACATTATGTGACTGAATCACAGATTTTAAAACAATCTGTGGAGGTTTTGTCTGGTTCTGTTCCCCCTACCTCAAAATCCCCTTGTATATACCCAAAGAAATGTGTGCTTGCTCAGATTATGCAAGTTGACACGGACACCGACTCTGACACGGCAGACGGTGATGCGGATATGTGTGTGTGTGTGTGGGGGGGGGGAGGGGCGTGAGGCATCCCTGGCAAGAGGGTTCCAACTACTGGTTGAGGCTATTAGGGATGTGTTACACATTACTGACAAACCACCTGAGCGGGTATAGGAGGCTTACTTTACAGACAATAAGAAAGCCTCCCTGACCTTCCCTGCGTCTAAGGAATTAAACACTTTTTTGAAAAATCCTGGGAAAATCCAGAGAAAAAATACCAGATCCCACAGAGGGTTCTTGTGGCTTTTCCTTTCCCTGAGGATGATAGGAAAAAGTGGAAAAACCCACCTATAATAGACGCTTCTGTATATAGACTATCTAAAAAGGTGGTTTTACCTGTTCCAGGGTCTATGGCTTTGAAAGACCCGGCAGACCGCAAGATTGAAACTACGCTAAAATACATATATACTGCTTCAGGAGTGGCGTTAAGGCCCACTATTGCCTGTGCATGGATTGCTAAAGCTATAGTAAAGTGGTTAGGCACATTACTAGAGGATCAGACTGATTGGGAAAGAAAAGAGGAACCTGTACTTGTTGATGCACAATTGGAGAGTGTTTATTAATTTAAAAATTAACCTTTATTATTTAATGATTAAAATAATGTGAAAATAGCTCACAGATTATCCTAGACTACAGTGAAACATAGGTTAAAAAATATAGTGACAACTTGATAACTACTTAGTCCAACTAATTGAGGAACCAACTAGGTACAATGCAATCTTAGACCTGGTATTAACAAACAATGGGGATTTGGTATCAGGTATTATAGTAGGGGAACCCATAGGAAACAGCGACCACAATATGGTCACATTCAATATCAGTTTCTACAAACAGCCCTATACTGGCTCAACTAGGACTTTAAACTTTAGCAAAGCAAATTTTTAAAAGATGAGGGTATTTTTCAGGGATATTGAATGGGAAGGTTTGTTTTTAGGAAAAAATACTACGGAGAAATGGGAGGTACTAAAATTCCTGCTAGCTAAAAATACACTCAAATGTATTCCTATGAGTAGCAAAAAAGGGAATAAAAATCATAAACCGATGTGGCTTAACAAAAAGATTAAGGAATTTATGGGCAAGAAAAGGCGAGCATTTAAAAAATACAAATCTGACGGGGAAGCAGATTCATTTCAGCACTATAAGGAATGTAACAAAATTTGCAAAAAGGTAATAAGAGATGCTAAAGTAGAAACTGATAAACTAGTAGCAAAGGAAAGCAAAGCGAATCCCAAAAAATTCTTTAAATACATTAATAGCAAGAGATTAAAGAAGGAGAGTATAGGCCCTTTAAAAGACAAGTTGGGAGTCTTAAGCAAAAATGATAATGACATAGCGGACACACTAAATGAGTTTTTTCAACAGTATTCACTAGAGAGGACCCAATTCAGGGACTGACACACAATCTCAATAATGAGAATATCACACTGATAGGTACTTATTTAAGCGAGAAAGTAGTCTGTGACCGATTAAAACATTTAAAGATTAATAAATCACCAGGGCCAGATGGTATTCATCCAAGGGTTCTAATGGAGCTTCACTCTGAACTGGCAAAACCGCTATCTTTGATCTTTGAGGATTCAGTTATATCAGGTATGGTTCCCAAAGACTGGCGTATAGCGGAAGTAGTGCCTATATTCAAAAAGGGAAGTAAAGCTGAACCAGGTAATTATAGACCAGTTAGTCTTACATCTATAGTGGGGAAAGTATTGGAAGGTATTCTAAGAGATAGTATTCAGAAGTTCCTTGAAACCAATAAGGTCATTAAAAGGAATCAACATGGGTTTATGAAGGACAGATCCTGTCAAACCAACTTACTTGGCTTTTATGAAACAGTAAGCGCAAACCTAGATCAGGGTAAAGACGTGGATGTAATCTTTTTAGACTTTGCCAAAGCGTTCGATACTGTACCACACATGAGACTTATCTACAAGCTACAAGAATCAGGGCTAGGAAGCACAATATGCACTTGGGTCAAAAACTGGTTAGATAATAGGAAGCAGCGCGTTGTGGTTAATGGATCTTTTTCAACTTGGACTGAAGTGCTAAGTGCTGTGCCGCAAGGCTCAGTATTAGAACCGCTATTGTTCAATATTTTCATTAACGACCTAACAGAAGGTCTAGAGAGCATGGTGTCAATTTTTGCAGATGATACCAAATTGTGTAAGGTTATAAATACAGAGGAGGATGCCGAGTCTCTTCAGAACGACTTAGTTAAATTAGAAGCATGGGCAGCCAAATGGAGAATGCGCTTCAACACAGACAAGTGTAAGGTAATGCACTGTGGTAACAAGAACAAAAATTACACCTACCTACTAAATAGGGGAAAATTAGGGGATTCTGTACTGGAAAAGGACTTAGGTGTCCTCATAGATAGCAAGCTAAGCAGTAGTACCCAAAGTAGGACTGCAGCAAAGAAGGCTAATAAGATATTAGCATGCATAAAACGGGGTATTGATGCTAGGGACGAGAGTATTATACTCCCGTTATATAAATCACTAGTGAGGCCACACCTTGAATACTGTGTACAATTCTGGGCACCGTACTACAAAAAGGATATCCTGGAGCTTGAAAAGGTACAGAGGAGGGCGACCAAACTAATTAAGGGCATGGAGACGATGGAATACAAGGAAAGGCTTGAAAGACTAGGCATGTTTACATTGGAAAAGCGGAGACTAAGAGGGGATATGATCAACATCTACAAATATATAAGGGGACAATACACAGAGCTTGCGCGGGACCTGTTTTTGGTTAGATCAACACAGAGGACTCGTGGACACTCGCTCAGGTTAGAGGAGAGGAGATTCCGCACAATACGGCGTAAAGGCTTTTTCACGGTAAGGACAATACGTGTTTGGAATTCCCTGCCCGAGGGAGTTGTAATGGCGGAATCTGTCAACACCTTTAAGAATGGGTTAGATAAATTCCTAATGGATAAGGATATCCAGGGGTATGGTGCATAGTCATGCATTATAGTTACTATAAATAGGCATAAAATGCAACGGCTGACAGCAGCATCAGTCAGAAATTTTAGTCAAATCATCATGCATAGGAGACCACAAATAGGTTGAACTCGATGGACAATTGTCTTTTTTCAACCTCAGATACTATGTTACTATGTTTAGACATTTATGTGAGTGAAGAAAAATAAGGTTGTGAAATAAAGATTTAAAATGGTGTCCACACATTGTTGCTTGTTTTTTTATATATTTTCCCTTGATAATCGCCTATTTAAATCACTGGTTATAATTTGTCAATGGCCCTCATTCCGAGTTGTTCGCTCGGTAAAAATCTTCGCATCGCAGCGATTTTCCGCTTAATGCGCATGCGCAATGTCCGCACTGCGACTGCGCCAAGTAAATTTGCTATGCACTTAGTAATTTTACTCACGGCTTTTTCATCGGTCTGGCGATCGTAATGTGATTGACAGGAAATGGGTGTTACTGGGTGGAAACAGGCCGTTTTATGGGCGTGTGGGAAAAAACGCTACCGTTTCCGGAAAAAATGCAGGAGTGGCCGGAGAAACGGGGGAGTGTCTGGGCGAACGCTGGGAGTGTTTGTGACGTCAAACCAGGAACGACAAGCACTGAACTGATCGCAGATGCCGAGTAAGTCTGAAGCTACTCAGAAACTGCTACGAGGTGTGTAATCGCAATATTGCGAATACATCGTTCGCAATTTTAAGATGCTAAGATTCACTCCCAGTAGGCGGCGGCTTAGCATGAGCAAATCTGCTAAAATCCGCTTGCGAGCGAACAACTCGGAATGACCTCCAATGTAATGTATATATTTTACAACACATTAAGTGACTGAAGCCTCCCACTCGCTTAATATTCCCTTAAGAGCTTGTTCATTAATAATAGGTTGCAAGTGAAGGTAATAGTGACTCTGGCGTCCTGTAGGATAGTGTTTCACTGCACTGTTTGCAGCTTCGTCAGGGATGACGAAGCTGCAAACAGTGCAGTGAAACACGCGTGTAGGAACTGTGTGTCCACACGCTGTTTAGCTACCTATGTTACAAAACAAATGTTATTATGAATATATTGTTTGACTGTCAGTCTTAATAGAAGGCATTTAGTGATACCATAGGAGGGGGGCACAGGTTGTGGACAAGAGCTTTAGGGATAATTGATCCAATATTAGCTGCATCCACAGCCTATTGTCCACAGTTTACCTTATGGAGACATATGCTAATATTATTTAAGCTCAGCGCTCTGTATCAATTCGCTGAACATTGTATAAGCAGCCGCACCATGCATGCAACAATTACCAACAACTCTCAGATATATAAATGAAATATAAGATGAATACATTATAAATATAATATATCACTGCTATTGTGGTGAACACAATAATCCATGGTACATTTCCGTGGATTTTTTGTATTTATGCAGAACCCACTGAAGTTTATCAGTGTGTCAATAATTGCTAGATGTGAGCTGCAAATTATATGTTATAAGAATCAATAGCAGTGTTGATATTAATTGATAAAGAGAGGATAGAATTATTATGCAGTGACTGAGACCAGGGAAAGTTTCCTGAGTCACAGTGAAGCTTACAGCATTTATTTAGACAGCTGCAATAGACACAAATGAATCAAACTGATACATAATATCATCATTTATCTGTGTATGCCTGTGGACATAAATAATGTTAAAATTGAATGATTAGGGATCAATTGTATCCACTTAGCCACAGAAACTGCAGCCTAAACTAGGCAATATGACAACACTTTGAATATTTCTATGGATCTAGTGTCTATAATAAGTTAAACAGTGCTAATCAGTAAAGTAATTATATGCCTAGACAAAATTGATAGAATATATCTGTACTGACAGTCTGCAAACGGACTGTGATATTCTGTGTCCCATGAATAGAGAGCAAGAAGAGGACTGCTGAGTGGGCAATTTAAGAAGTAATACCAACAGTAAACACCTTATACAGTAGAACAAGCCAGAACAGGTGCTTGATTTGGTATATCCATAAATAAGCACAAGTACACAATAGAGTGAGTCACGCTCTCTTTGCGCCAGAGTCACTATTACCTTCACTTGCAACCTATTATTAATGAACAAGCTCTTAAGGGAATATTTAGCGAGTGGGAGGCTTCAGTCACTTAATGTGTTGTAAAATATATACACTACATTGACAAATTATAACCAGTGATTTAAATAGGCGATTATCAAGGGACAATATATAAAAAAACAAGCAACAATGTGTGGATACCATTTTAAATCTTTATTTCACAACCTTATTTTTCTTCACTCACATAAATGTCTAAAGTTGTCACTATATTTTTAACCTCTATGTTTCACTGTAGTCTAGGATAATCTGTGAGCTTTTTTCACATTATTTTAATCATTAAATAATAAAGGTTAATTTTTTAATTAATAAATACTCTCCAATTGTGCGTCAACAAGTACAGGTTCCTCTTTTCTTTCCCAATCAGTCTGATTATCAAGTATACTGTAGTTGGCAGCACCCCTTGTACATAAAATTATTATTTTTTATTTATCATCCAAAAGGGGTTTCTTAGAACCAATGTATTATATGTGAACATTGACGACTATAAGTAGAGAGTGCAGATACCCAACTCTTGTGTACAATACTAGAGGAAAAAGCACATTGGATCATCGCGGTGTTATCTTTCGTCCTTAGGATGTGGGTCTGAATCCGGTTTTATTCTGAACTTTTTTATTGTTTATTTTATTGGATGAATAAACCACATTTTGTGAAAGTACATCGGGCTGCCCCGTTTTCTACCTGCAAGTGTTGGTGGTTCAAAGATACCTTTTGGTGCATCTGAGACAGGATTTTAATGTACTGTAAGTTTTATTCTGAAAGTCTGCTGTTTTACTGACGAGCAGCCAGCTGTTTCCACTCAGTAAAGAAACCTTTATGGGAAAGTGAGATAGAACACTAATGTGAGTGTCTTCCCATGTGCGTGGAATCACCTGACTGCTGATCGGTATAAAGCACTATACTCTTGGGTTTTGTCACCCTTGAGAAGCACTGGTTTTTAAAAAACAATTGTGATAATACATTACTAGAGGACTTAGATTCTATGGATAGAAGTGACATTGAAATGTTTTTAATGCAAAACACAGGATTCTGCGGGTTTTATGGTTGAGGCCATGAAGGACCTGGGTCATCTGACTGCAAGGACGTCTTCTATGGCTGTCTCAGCACGCAGGGGACTCTAGCTGCGCTAATGGTTGGCAGACGCAGAATCCAGGAGAAGTGTGGAGAACCTACCCTTCACAGGTCAGGCTCTATGGGGAAGCATTGGATGCGTGGATCTCCACAGCAAATGCTGGTAAGTCAACCTTTCTACCCTCAGCCACTCAGATGCCGAAGAAACCCTTTTCTATGTCCTCCATACAGTCCTTTCGGGACGCAAAAGCTAAAAAGTTCAAGTCGCCTACCAATTTCTTTAGAGGTAATCGGGCAAAATAAAAAAAAAACCTGCACACACAGGTTCCCAAGAACAGAAGCCTTCCTCTGTTTCCTCAAAATCCTCAGCATGACGGTGGACCTCACAGCCTGGAGAACGTGCAGGTGGGAGCGAGACTCAGACGTTTCAGTCATGTATAGGTGTTATCCGGACTGGATCCCTGGGTACAGGATATTGTGTCCCAGGGGTACAGACTGGCGTTTCAAGTGCTCCCCCTCACAGATTCTTCAATTCAGGCTTGCCGGCTTTGCTGACCGAAAGGGCTATCCTACAGGACGTCATTCAAAAATATGAAAGGCCAGATGACATTGTTCTAGTTCCACCTTATCTGAAAAACAAGGGTTACTATTCAAACCAATTTGTGGTATCGAAACCGGATGGTTCGGTCAGACCAATTTTGAACCTGAAATCGTTAAACCCATATCTGAAGGAATTCAAGTTCAAAATGGAATCTCTGAGAGTGGTGATCTCAGGTCTGGAGGAGGGAGAGTTTCTGTTATCCCTGGATATCAGGGATGGGTACCTCCACATTCCGGTTTGGCTGCCCCACCAGGCTTATCTCACATTTAAAAAACAAAGATAAAGGCGCCCTAATGTTCCCAAGTTGAAATGCTGTCTGCTGCTCTCCAAGGAAAAGGGTATTAGCAAACCCTAAACAAATGAAAACAAGAAAACAAGAAAGAGAGAGCGCAGACAGACTAATTGTGTAATAACACCAATTTAATATTAAAATGTAATATATATTAAACTTTACAATCAGTATAAAAAAGATTGTTTAGAGCTGATAATAATTTACTCCAATAAAGAATCCACACTCCGCATATCTGATAGTCCCGTAATACTAGTGCACTAGTAGATGACACAATAGCCGGCAGTACATTAGAATCTGAAAATGGTGATCCTCAGGTCTAATGATATATATGGAATTGATTGTATATCATTTAGAAAAACAGTTCAAAACTGGATACTAAAGTCCCGATCTAAATACCACTGATCTACTTAAATGTTATTAGTACCGTTTCAATGGAGATATTAGTGGGTTGCAGTATATCTGCTCCGTCCGTCACTCTCTCACTGTGACCGCTGACCGGAGCGAATTTGCTTACCGCTTCCACAGGTGTCTCAGCGGCACTGATATGAACCGGACGCTGTGTGCTCCTTTCCACGGCCCGTCCTCCTGTGTTCCTGCCAGATTTAGCAAGGTAGGATATTGCAGCCACAGGTGTCTAGCAATGTAGATCAGTATTGCTCTCCAAAGTTTGGGATGTATTCGCCACGGTTCCCGTATGGCAAGCGGGACCAATATAGGTGGCTCCGGGAGCTGATCATTCAATTCCAGCAAGATTTCAAAATGAACAGTGGTACGTGGGATTAGCGGATGCCTGGATCTCTGATGTCCTGACGCGTTTCTCGACCGACAACACTGGTCGTTTCCTCAGAGGGTTGGAAACCCTCTGAGGAAACGACCAGTGTTGTCGGTCGAGAAACGCGTCAGGACATCAGAGATCCAGGCATCCGCTAATCCCACGTACCACTGTTCATTTTGAAATCTTGCTGGAATTGAATGATCAGCTCCCGGAGCCACCTATATTGGTCCCGCTTGCCATACGGGAACCGTGGCGAATACATCCCAAACTTTGGAGAGCAATACTGATCTACATTGCTAGACACCTGTGGCTGCAATATCCTACCTTGCTAAATCTGGCAGGAACACAGGAGGACGGGCCGTGGAAAGGAGCACACAGCGTCCAGTTCATATCAGTGCCGCTGAGACACCTGTGGAAGCGGTAAGCAAATTCGCTCCGGTCAGCGGTCACAGTGAGAGAGTGACGGACGGAGCAGATATACTGCAACCCACTAATATCTCCATTGAAACGGTACTAATAACATTTAAGTAGATCAGTGGTATTTAGATCGGGACTTTAGTATCCAGTTTTGAACTGTTTTTCTAAATGATATACGATCAATTCCATATATATCATTAGACCTGAGGATCACCATTTTCAGATTCTAATGTACTGCCGGCTATTGTGTCATCTACTAGTGCACTAGTATTACGGGACTATCAGATATGCGGAGTGTGGATTCTTTATTGGAGTAAATTATTATCAGCTCTAAACAATCTTTTTTATACTGATTGTAAAGTTTAATATATATTACATTTTAATATTAAATTGGTGTTATTACACAATTAGTCTGTCTGCGCTCTCTCTTTCTTGTTTTCTTATCTCACATTTGCACTGTTGGACTGTCACTATCAGTTCCAGGCACTGCCATTCGGCCTCTCCACGGCACCGAGGGTGTTCACCAAGGTTATGGCAGAGATGATGGTTCTCCTCCGCAGGCATGGAGTGAATATAATTCCATTATACAGAGAAGAAATGAATGCAACTCAGCGCTCAGTCCTGTTCCCACAAGAGTCCAAAAAATAGAGTAGAGTCCAAAGAATAGAGGTATCTTCTACTTGTCATACGGCCACTGATGGACGGTGTATCAATTTTCAGTCATCAGTCCATATTATTCTCCGTGATGATTACCTCAGAAAAAACCCAAATTGAAACAACAATGTGTAGTATGTCCACATGAATAGGATAACACCCGTGTGGAAATGTGAAGGAAATGAGAGAGTTTGCGTACCAAACTTACACTCGCTAAAAGTGAATGACTCCCATAGAGGTATCTTTGACCACCAGTGATGAAGGCGTAGATATATGTACCATAGGACGTACCACACTCACATGACACAAGGATGATGTAATTCTCATAAAGGTATCTTTAAGCCACCAGTTCTCAAAACGTGTAGAAGAAGCCAACCGAAACACACCTTAATATGTTATTCCCTATACGGGACGTACCGTACTCACATCACACAGAATAAAAATCCTCATGTAACGGTTTCTTTATCCGTGTCCTCCAAATTCTTAATGGGGACAGTAGAGGATGAACTGACCCTCAAAAGGCATGTGATAGCCCAAAAAAACCCCCAAAAGGGTACGTTTTAAAACCATAAAAATTTATTCCAGAATGTAAAACATGAGGGAATGACAGAGGGTAGATGGAACAAATTAGATGTACCTGAAAGGCGATCCCGGCCGCGAATGGCCCAACAAGCAATCCCAATCTGTCTATTCCCACTGCAAAGATGGTCAACAGCACTCCTAGACCAACATGTTTCGACTTTATGTCTTTTTCAAGGTGAAGGGGTGCTGCTGATGGTGACTGTTTTTATCCCTACCTAATGATGTAATTATTTCCGGACGCCGTATACACGAGGCCGTCCATATCCTGTCTCTTTCAACTTCCGCCAACCAGCCAACCAAAGCCGGAAGTGCGGAGCGAGAAAGAGACAACACAGATGGATTACCATTATACAGTTACATCCACACTGTACACAAAAGCCAAATGAGTAACAATTTAAAACATTAATATAATAGAGCACTAAACGTTATTACATAATCCTCGGCAAAAAACGGACCAGGTGACTTCCGCCAACCACCGGACCACTCATTTCCGCCAACCATCGAGTGTATACATAACTGAACTTGTTGGACTGGCTGTGGTTTAGAAAAGAGGGGATGACGCTCTGTTGTTACACAAAGTTTTCATTAAATACGTCACCTTATTATACCTAACGAGACACTAAAAAATAAATAGGGATAAAGATGGACCTTCCCGGATCACGTCCGATACGTCACTTCCGCCCTCCGTTTTCTCAAGGAATCAAGTTTAATAAATATGATCTACTAGATAAAATATATTCTCTTTGATTCTTTTAAAAGGAAACGACACTTAGTTAGCACATATATTATCATTAAAAATTAAAGTGATGCAACGGGGCCTTATCGATTTAACCCGATGCGTCACTTCCGCCCTCCGTTCACTCTACGTATTGCCAACCATACAGATCCGCATAAGTGAAGTAACATTATTTGAAACCCTAAAACCTTAAAAAACTCGCAATGATTGAGTAGACATATGATACATACATGTATTCATAATTGAAACCTGTGAAACAAAACAAAATTATGTGAAACATGATAATGTGTAGTGAGCAGCAGTAAAAGAACTTTTTCAATTTACATTCATGGTTCCGTGGATGTGAAGGGGTGAACCAGAAAAATGATTTGAAATGTTATTCTTGTGGGAACAGGACTGAGCGCTGAGTTGCATTCATTTCTTCTCTGTATAATTGTTCATCTATAGGGATTGGTGGTCCCTAGTTTGTAGCTAGCTGCATAGGTTTTGTTTGCGCCTTGGGACAGTTCAAATTTCTAGTTCTTCAGAATATAATTCCATACCTGGATGATCTGCTGATAAAAGCGTCCTCCAGGGAGAAATTGTTGCAGAGCATTGCTCTCACGACTCGAGTGCTCAGGGATCGTGGATGGATCCTGAATCTTCCAAAGTCACATTTGGAGCCGACAAGGAGATTGTCTTTCCTAGGGATGATCCTCGACAAGCAGGTGCAGAAGGTATTTCTACCGGTGGAGAAAGCGTTGCCGATACAATCGATGGTCCGGGATGTCTTGAAGCCTGCCCGGGTATCAGTCCATCAGTGCATTCGCCTTCTGGGGAAGATGGTTGCCTCCTATGTGGCGCTACAGTATGGAAGATCTCATGCACGGTCCTTCCAACTGGACCTCCTAGACAAGTGGTCAGGTTCTCACCTACACATACACCAGAGGATACGTCTGTTGCCAAAAGCCAGGATCTCACTTGTAAATGCTGATTTACTTGCAGGACTAAAAGTAATACTTAAAACCACACTTAATACACTTTATTATCGAGCCGCTGCGGCCGCTATATGCAATCCTTAGCCTACATACTTATTACTTAGTTATTTGCATACAAAGTCCCGTACCGTGTACGCACTTTGCGGACTAATGCCATGACGGGCGTACAAAGTAGATGCGGTGCATACACACACAACACGCTGTGAGCACTATGCAGCTTCACATGTGTCTATAATACACTTACAAATCTAGCAAAGAAAGAGACACGACACCAAGTGTATTTAGGAAGTTGGGATCCGACCCGCCAACATATAATTGATAAATGGGGATTACAACAAAGATACAATTACAATAACAGAAAAAGAGGCTACAGTCAATTGTACATACGTTTGGTTTCGCCTGTAGTTCCCTGTCCGGTCCTCAGTCATCAAGGTAGATGACCTTCAGAGATGACCTGGCCTGCAGCTGGCTTTTTATACATTTGTCCAAAACCTAACACAATGGGAACTGTAATCTCTTTGTCCATTGGACACTGGGATGGTCGCTTACAGTACAGGAGAGACCATAGGTCAGTTTGAATAGGTGGGCGATGTCTGTTCCAGGTGCACTTGCAGATGTTCTCCTCTGGGTTCCCGACGCATATCAAGAGCACAGTAAATACAGTTAATATTTATATTCTGCTCCTGCGCATAACTATTCGCAGGAGCGTGCGATGTACTGCAAACCAACACCGGAATATTGCTCTTAAAATACCCTACAGCTTTATACCAAACACCACCTTATAACCTAGTTCTGTCCCCTCCTGTCCTGTAAAGGTGAATCCCTTTGTTCTTATACCATTTAAACAAGTGTAACTCGCTGGTCTGGTGCAGAGAGACTATGTGTACATTGTGCACTATTTGGATTAAATATGTAATGTGTTTTTATGGCTTTTCCATGCAATTACAAACACTACCGTAATTACTCATACCACGCGCTAATACGCAGGACCGCGGGAGCGACCATACGCAAATTGCGAATATGCACAAGCACGGCAGAACAAGTACGTGCACGGAGGCTATCTGTGTGTAGTTTGTGCGTGATGTGTGTACTGACGTATTTTCAACTTCGACAGTCCACCCTTTGGCAGTCATCAATAACTGCCACACTTTACTACTAAACAGAAAATATTATCTACACAATATATACAAGTTTGGATGATCGGGGGAGAGCAGTAGGTGGCAAATGTGTAACATAGTGGGATAGTAAAAAGCATGTATGTATGAATCAATGCCTGAAGTACATGTATCATTGTGCCATATATATTCTACATAAGCTTTGAGGTATTGTGAAGTATACATTAAATCCTTCTCATCCCGTATTAAGGGTCTGTAAATGGGCAAACAAACACTACCGAGCTCTTTTCGGCTTCCTATTCCAACAAATGGGGTGCATTTTTAGTTGATGATACATGGAGGGGGAACATATGTGAGTGCTAGTATATGTGGATATCACCTGTCGACTATGTGTGCCATTAACTGGAGGTTGCAGAGATGAAGATAAGACAGATATATAAAAATACATTCACATAAAAAGTTTGGGTAGGGTTGACGTCTTTTCTGATTGGATGTATCTGGGTAAGGGGGGAAACAGAGAAAAATGGTGAAAGAAACAGGCCATGAAATTCATTTGCAATCTTTATCATAACGCTGTCTCTATGGATGGATCATAAATCAAATCTGCTGCTGTAACAGCGCCCTCGCTCCTTAGACTCATCAAATTTGTGCTGCGCTTGCACTGCGTCAGAATTCGAACACACCTATATATCAGACCAATAATTATGATGACTCCCAGGATACAAAGGAGAAACTTCCCCACACTCATAATAACATTTTGTGCCCACTCTCCTAACCCTGAGAACCATTTGCGTGGGTTCAACCATGAGAACCAGCCAGTCAGTTCATTACCCACAGTGCTAAGGTAAGATTGTGCATCCTCCTGAACTCCCATTTCAACTGATGATCTCCGTGGGGTCGTCAGTGCTGTTCGTAATATACGTACAGCACTTCACACCATGCTGAGTTGCCAGGGTAACACAGTACCCACCTGTCACAGCTGTGACATAATTAAGGACCATACTGTGCTGTATCAGTTCCTTCTTGTAGGCTTGTAACTCCCTTCCCGTATACATGAAGGTGTCATCATACATCTCGGTGATATTGTCTATCAAGTTTGCTAGCGCATGGATGTACCTATAATTTATAGTTCCTCTGGCAGTATGGGTGATATCTAATGCGAGAAGGAACTGAATGCTGGTGGATTCATGGATCAAATCAGAGGCTGCGTGCTCTGCCCTATCTATGAGGTGTCTCTTGATGATGTGTTCGTAGTGGGTATGAGTATAAGGAGTCTGAGCACTGCAGTAAACGTCTTTCATTTTGTTGTGGGTTATGGTCATGACCTCTGGTAGTACCCTTCCAATGTAACACAATCCCTCAGAGCTCGGAGTAAGCCACTTGTACGCTTTCCTCCCACATATGAAATAGGCATCATCTGGGAGAACATAGGGTACACAATGTAACATCACCATATTGCAAACTTTCCAGGTAAAGAAACCAATCCCTAGTTCTCTCATTTGTTCAGTACAAGTATCGGGCTGGATGATATGGGTACAATACCCTAATAATACTTTTCCAACCCACATGGTCTTGCTTCCACGTGTATACCTATACCAAAAATACCTCCCACTGTTGGCTATCTTGCGTACAAGTTCAGAGTCGATAGGAATCCAATCAGCTCTGTGTGAAAAAGTCATTGTCTGGTTATTCCAAGTCACTTCCCAATTTCCTGGTTTTTGAAAATTGGAAATATTAAAACACAACAGGGACCTATCTACGTTGTACTGGTGGAGCTTCAAGCTAGGGGGCCTAGAGATATTGAATTTCTTGTCCACCGGTCTCCCACCTTTGTAATTTGAGTACCTCATCTATTGCTAAAGGGTATGGTACTAATCCTGACTTACTCTGTCCTTGAGGTACCTGTGAGCACACCCAGCATTCTGTCTGTTTTAAGACCTTACCCACTAATGAGTGGTAATCACTCAACGGATGTCGGTCCATGTCGATATTAATGTTGGACTGACATCTCTGGATGCACCCGTCTTCAACTATGTTCTCACAATTTCTACAAATACAATATTCATCAGACAATAACCCTTCACATTGCCTCCGAGCTCCATGACTACCAGAGCGCTTACTGATACCAGCCTTTACTCGAGTGATGTGCTGCTCCTGAGATCCTACAAATTCGTACTCGCCATCAGAACCCATTCCAGATCCTTGCTCGACCTCTCTGGAACCCTCACCAAAACAAATTGTCCTGATCAAAAACAATATTACTAGCAGAACCCGAAACGCAGTCTCTTGTGATAGTTCCATTTCGTTAGGGGAAAGAAGGAAAATAAGGAGGAGAAAAGAAAGGAAAATGCAGGAGGGGGGGGTGAAAAAAGAAAATGGTGCAACAACCGTCTTTGATCTTGTTGCTCTCCGCGCTCAGGTGCCGTTCAACAGTCCTGCCTCTCAGCTTTCCCGGAATAAACTCTCTAGTGATATGACGTTCTCTTCACCTTGCTCTTTGTCACAAGTTTTCTCCGGGTCAGCAACCTTCTTGCAGTGGGACGAGTGGACCCAAGTCTCTCTTTCTGCGACCCTTAATGCTGTAGTGCTGGTTAACAAGACTTGGTACGGTCCTTCCCACCTGTCAATGAGGCAACCCAAGCGTAGAAAATTTTGTATCATCACATAATCCCCAGGCTCAATGTCATGACAATTACTGTTCGGTAGGTAAGGAATCACCAGCTTTAGATTTCTTTGTTGCTTTCTCAGCTGCTGGCTCATCCTAACCAAATATTTCACAGTTATTTCATTATTACATTTCAAATCATCCTGCGGGTCTATCAATACATGAGGTTGTCGACCAAAAAGAATTTCAAAGGGTGATAAGTTAAGCTGTGACCTGGGAGTGGTTCTGATGCTGTACAACACTAGTGGCAAAGCTTCTGGCCACAGCAATCCAGTTTCAGCCATCACTTTGCTCAGCTTGTTCTTAATAGTGCTGTTCACTCTCTCTACCTTCGCACTCGCCTGTGGTCGGTACGGAGTATGTAGCTTACTATTAATTCCCATCAGTTTGCACATAACCTAAAAGACTTCACCTGTAAAATGGGTACCCCTATCACTTTCAATCACTCTAGGGATACCATATCTACACACAAATTCCTGCACAATTTTATTTGCAGTGAACGTAGCAGTATTTGTGGCAGCAGGGAATGCTTCTACCCAGTTGGAAAACACATCGATACATACTAACACATATTTCAAATTCCTACAGGGTGGTAACTGTATGAAGTCGATTTGTATTACCTGAAAAGGTTCGTCTGTAGGAGGGATATGGGATGGCTCTGTTGGTATTGTCTTACCAATATTCTTCCTCAAGTAAGTAAAACATGTAATTGCTCTCTTACCTGCATGAGAAGATAATCCTGGCACACACCAGTAGGCTCTTACCAGCTTGCACATACTCTCTTTGCCCAGATGAGTCAGAGCGTGTGCCGCCTCAGCTAGACTTGGATTATATGCTCTGGGGGCCACTGGCTTACCGTGTCCACCTTTCCCAAGTCCTGAGGACTCCTGACCATACCACTTCGACTTCCAGACCGCCTTTTCCTGTAGGGAACACAAATTTTGCATTTCAATTAGCTGTTGTGTGTTGACCGTGTTAAATGTCATCAGTGATGCGATGTTCATCTGTATGGGGGTACTTGCTGCTGATTTAGCAGCTTCATCTGCCCGGCTGTTACGAAGTGAGATTGGGTCTTGATTGTAAGTGTGTGCTTTACACTTGATAACAGCCACTCTGGTTCCTGTATTGCTGTCAGAAGCCTTTTGATGTGGGACGCATGCTCTACAGGTGTGCCAGCTGCCGTCATGAAATTTCTGAGGCGCCACAGAGCCCCGAAATCATGCACCACTCCAAAGGCGTACCTAGAGTCTGTGTATATATTGGCTGACTTACCCTTGGCCAACTCGCATGCTCGGGTCAGATCTACCAGCTCAGTGACTTGTGCTGAGTGTGGTGGGCCAAGGGGTTCTGCTTTTATGATACTTTTGGCATCTACAACGGCATATCCGGTGCACAAATCTCCCGATTCCATCTGTCTGTGGCAACTACCATCAGTGTAGAAGGTAAAGTCTACTCCTTCCAGTGGGTTGTCACTGATGTCAGGTCTCGCTGTAAAAGTTTGGTTTAAGTATTCCATACAGTCATGCGTATCAGTATCTGCACTAAATCCTCCTTCCCCATCATTCTCATCCTCCACCCTTTGTGCCTGTCCAGGCACACTTGGCAATAAGGTTGCAGGATTTAGTGAGCTGCATCTCTTACAGGGGCCATCAGTGATTATTCCCACTTTGTAAACCGAGCAGATGAGACATGTCTGGTTAGGGCGGAGTTTAGTAAGGCTGATACTGTATGAGGTGTATGAATAGTCAAGTCGTGTCCTAACACTACATCCTCCCTCTTACTTACCACCAAAGCTATCGCTGCAACACTTCGCAAGCAAGTGGGGAAAGACCGCGCTACAGTGTCCAAATGTGCACTGTAGTAGGCTACTGGTCTGCTGGCATCACCATGTCTCTGTGTTAAGACTCCTGCTGCGCACCCAGCACTTTCAGTATCATACAATTCGAAGGGCTTCTCATAATCTGGCATACCTAATGCAGGTGCTTGTGATAGACACTGTTTGAGTCTCTCAAACGCCAGTTCGGACTCATCTGTGTTAGAAATCCATTCTGGTTTGTTCGAAGAGACCATTTCTTGCAATGGTAAAGCCAGTATAGAGAACTCTGGAATCCACTTACGACAGTACCCACACATTCCAAGGAAAGAGCAGATCTGTTGCTGATTTTGTGGCAGAGTCATGTTGCGAATTGCCTGTATTCTATCAGCGGTGAGGTGTCTAAGTCCTTGTGTCAAGCAGTGTCACGAGTATTTGATCCTGGTCCGGCACAACTGCAACTTATCCTTTGAAACCTTGTGTCCTGTCTGGGAAAGATGAAACAGAACTATTTCATATCTTTCAAGGACGATTTGAGTGAGTCAGAACACAACAAGTCATTGACATACTGTATTAGCACTGATCCACTCTCAGGTAGAAAGGATTGTAAACAATTATGCAAGCACTGGGAGAAAATACTCGGGCTGTCAATGAAACCTTGGGGAAGATGAGTCCAGGTGTACTGTACTCCCCTGTACGTAAAGGCAAAGAAGTATTGGCTGTCAGGGTGAAGAGGGACAGAAAAGAAAGCAGAACAGAGGTCAATGACAGTGAAGAATTTTGCAGTAGAGGGAATTTGCATGAGGATGACAGCTGGATTGGGCACTACGGGGGATTGGCTCTCAACTATTTTGTTTATCCCCTTAGATCCTGCACTAGCCTGTAAACCCTCCCCCCCACTCTTTTTCACAGGGAAGATGGGACTATTGGCGTTGCTGGACGTCCTGACTAGGATGCCCTGCTGTAGCAGCCGCTCTATGATGGGGTACACTCCTTATTCTACCTCTGGCTTCAGAGGATATTGAGGGATTTTTGGAGCTATCTTACCATCTTTTACTTGTACTGCTACTGGAGTTACATTCACCATCAATCCAGTGTCCTGTCCATCTTTGGTCCAAAGGGAACCCAGTATTTGTGAGATCATTTCCTCTACCTTTGATGGACCCGTGTCTATAACAGTAGAATGTGACATTAGCCTTTGAGGGCTATCTAGTATATCTTGCACTTCTTGAACGTGGTTCTCAGGTATATCCAAGAAGACACCCTCAGGAGTACAATATATGACACACCACATTTT
This sequence comes from Pseudophryne corroboree, assembly GCF_028390025.1. Taxonomy (NCBI): domain Eukaryota; kingdom Metazoa; phylum Chordata; class Amphibia; order Anura; family Myobatrachidae; genus Pseudophryne; species Pseudophryne corroboree. The sequence goes on from NC_086448.1 coordinate 396,785,616, forward strand.
ACACAATAAGTCTCTGCCGAGTAGATTAGTCAGAGCCGATGCAACCAACAGAAAAGAATGTTTGGTTTGCAAGGGCCCTATCGTAATCTCAGCAGATCTACTCAAAGGGTATTGTTGCACCGTTCCTATTAATCCCATTGATGAAATCTTTTTACCTGTGGTTTTTACACCTGATGTGGAATTCAACACTGATCTGGCTACCCCTGTATCTACAAGGAAAGGTAATGGTACACCAGCTATATCAACCATGACCTCAGGTTCACTACCAAGGCTAGCAATCAACTTCACTGGCTGCAGACTACAGGTGTGGCCCAACCCCTATTATGTAGTGGGTCCCTACCACAGCACATTAGCAGCTACAATATGTGAGGGGGTAGCTGTGATTTTTCGGAGGTCTGCCAATCCCTCCTTGGTGGGTACCTCCTTGTTTCCCCTCTATGTGGCTCATAATCTCTTCTATATGGTCCCTGATCCCAATTGTGTTAATTGTAGTATTGCTCGTATTCAGGTCTAGGGGGTCTGTATACGTTATGTGTCCCTTTATTCCTACAGTCCCTTGCAAAATGTCTTTCCTTGTTACAATAGAAGCATACTATTGACCGTGACTTACCATCAGGTGTCTGGGGTTTTGGCTGATGGGACTTTCCTGTAAGAGCCTGTACACTCACCATCATCAGCTTATCCCCTTGCGAGTCCCTGTGCTTACTGATGTTTGGATCGTGCTCAACAGTGGACTCTATCAATGCAGCCACCGAAATACCCCTCCAGTTAGGTAGAGAGGTTTGCACCCTTGTCCTCAGTGCCTCCTTTATCCCGTCCATTAATACAGAAACAACGACCTCCCTGTGATGTGCATTATCCTTATTATCCTCGATCCCAGTGTATCTAGCTATTTCCTGCAGTGCTCGATGGAATTATTCTGATGCCATTTCACCTTCTTTTTGTCTTATGGAGAAGATTATATTCCATTTAACAATAGTAGGGAAATACACTCCTAATTGCAGGTTGATTTGCCGTACATTCTCCTGATTGTATTCATCAGTGAGAGGTACCTCTGCGTCTAACTTACAATCCGTTATGAATCTCGTGATGTCAATATTTGAGGGTAGTCACACTCGTAGCACTGTTTGCCAATCTTTATTTGTGGGCTCGTTGGCGTTACCTAACTCTTTAATGAACCTCTGGCATCCGAGTAGATCTTTTCTGGGATCGGGGAATTCTGACATAATTGACCTTAACTTGCTGCGAAAACTCAGCCGGAGCGTAATACAAAGCCTTTAAACTTCAATTCACAATTTCTATACTTCTGCACAATGCACAATTCTATATTACGCTCCTCTACAAATCTCCTCACGATTTGTGTATTATCTCTATCTATATTGACGTGAGTCAGCTGCCTCATGCCACCAAGCCTCCACTTACTTGGTGTACCCACGGGACCTGAATATCCGGGGGTTCAAATCCTCTCACTCCACTTTCACTCACTCAAATACACCTTGTTTTTCTTTTCTGTACAGAAAATTTTTACTCTCTTAGGTTGGCCGCTTTACCCCAGAGGTACTTACAGTTTTTAAACAAAATTTTTAAGGTAACCTGTTTTTGAAATCGGATAGTTATGTTCTATTTTATTAAATGTATACTATCCCACCTTTAATTGAACAAATATCGTGTAAATTGTACTAAGCGTCCGTATTCCTACGCAACCTTGCGTAAACACGTGACCAGCATGCCTTTTACGCCACGAGCGCTCTCCTGTACTTAGTCCGGACCACGTGTACAAACGTGCGTTCGCAATTAAACAAATCACACAATCTCTAGAAATGTGAGCAATACAAACTATAATTCGCCACAAACACAACCCACACTTGTTCTGTATAACCCTTTATGACAGTGCCAGTACTGCGTTTTGTGTTTTTATAATTACTCCCTTAAATACATTTATTTCAAATGTATCTATATAGCAAACAAATGTATCCGATTTCACACAGGTTTTGAAATGACTAATAACCTATTGCAACACTATGTGGGGGGAGTATGCAAAATATTGTTACGCTTTGTTACGCTTTTGGCACCAAAAAAATTACACAGATTTTTAAATAGCTTTTTTCCTGTTTACCTACGGGTTCTATCAGCACCTCGCAGACCAGACAGAGCAGACGCAATCTAACAGCACACAACTAGGGTTTTAAAACAATCAGCAACCAGAAAAAGGTTTAACATAGATATCTTTCCACCCTTTGCTGATAGATTAAAGTCTGCTATGACCTGCTAGCTTTTGAGTGTGTGAAAAACCGGATCGAGCCCCTAATTGTAAATGCTGATTTACTTACAGGACTAAAAGCAATACTTAAAACCACACTTAATACACTTTATTATCGAGCCGCTGCGGCTGCTATATGCAATCCTTAGCCTACGTACTTATTACTCAGTTTGCGTGCAAAGTCTTGTACCGCGTACGCACTTTGTGTACTAATGCCGTGACAGGTGTACAAAGTACACGCGGTGCATACACACACAACGACACTCTGTGAGCACTATGCAGCTTCACGTGTGTCTGTAATACACTTACAAATCTAGCAGAGAAAGAGACACGACACCAAGTGTATTTAGGAAGTTGGGATCCGACCCGCCAACATATAATTGATAAAAGGGGATTACAACAAAGATACAATTACAATAACAGAAAAAGAGGCTACAGTCAAAGGTACATATGTTTGGTTTCGCCTGCGCTTCCCTGTCCGGTCCTCAGTCATCAAGGTAGATGACCTTCAGAGATTGAGAGAGTGACCTGGCCTGCAGCTGGCTTTTTATACATTTGTCCAAAACCTAACACAATGGGAACTGTAATCTATTTGTCAATTGGACACTGGGATGGTCATTTACAGTACATGAGAGGTCATAGGTCAGTTTGAATAGGTGGGCGATGTCTGTTCCAGGTGCACTTGCAGATGTTCTCCTCTGGGTTCCCGCCGAATATCAAGAGCACAGTAAATACAGATAATATTTATATTCTGCTCCTGCGCATAACTTTTCGCATGAGCGTGCGATCTTCTGCGAACCAACACCAGAATATTGCTCTTAAAATACCCTACAGCTGGATACCAAACACCACCTTATAACCTAGTTCTGTCCCCTCCTATCCTGTAAAGGTGAATCCCTTTGTTCTTATACCATTTAAACAAGTGTAACTCGCTAGTCTGGTGCAGGGATATTGTGTACATTGTGCACTATTTGGATTTAATATGTAATGTGTTTTTATGGCTTTTCCATGTCATTACAAACACTACCGTAATTACTCATACCACGCGCTAATACGCAGGACCGCGGGAGCGACCATAAGCAAATTGCGAAAATGCGTACGCACAGCAGAACAAGTACGCGCACACATCTGTGTGTAGTTACAACTATGCTGGCTACAACTACCTCACCCTTTAGAGGGTCGCAGGTTCGGGGTTCAGAACTGGATCCTTCTAACCATGGATGCAAGTCTCAGAGTGTGGGGCACGGTCACCCAAGGGGAAACCTTCCAAAGAATGTTTTCAAGTCTGGAATCCATTCTTCCAATAAGCATCCTGGAACTAAGAGCCGTGTACAACTAAGAGCAGAAGGCGGCACACCTTCTGCAAGATCAGGCCATTCAGGTGCAGTCGGACAATGAAACGACAGTGGCCTACATAAACCGACAGGGCAGAACGAAGAGCAGAGCTGCGATGTCAGAGGTGTCAAGAATCCTCCTCTGGGCAGAGAAGCACGCTGTGGCGCTGTCAGCACTCTTCATTCCGGGAGTGGACAACTGGGAAGTGGACTTCCTCAGCAGGCACGATCTTCATCCAGGAGAATGAGGCCTCCATCTGGAGGTGTTCACAGAGGTGACAAGTCTTTGGGGTGTACCTCAAATAGACATGATGGACTCTCGTCTCAATAAGAAGCTTCGGAGGTATTGTTCCAGGTCACGAGACCCACAAGCAGCGGCGGTGGATGCCCTTGTAACTCCGTGGGTATTCAAGTCCTCATTGCTCCGGACTGCCCAAAAAGGGCTTGGTACAGTACACGGATCTTCTGGAGTTACTGCTGGAAGATCCAAGGCCATTACCATCGCATTTGGAAAAATTATGTGTCTTGGTGTGAATCCAAGAAGTTTCCTACCGTGGAGTTTCAACTTGGATGGTTTCTCATCTTCCTGCAAGCAGGTGTCGATATGGGCCTGCGTTTGTGATCCCTGAAGGTCCAGATTTCGGCCTTATCCATTTTCTTCCAGAAACAACTGGCTTCCCTCCCTGAGGTTCAGACTTTCTTGAAAGGGGTTCTGCACATACAGCCGCCTTTTGTGTCGCCTACGACACCCTGGCATCTTAACGTGGTATTGCAGTTCCTGCAATAGGATTGGTTTGAGCCTCTAAAGGAGGTTGAGGTCAAGTTTCTCACATGGAAGGCGGTCACACTGTTGGCATTAGTTTCGGCTAGGCGTGTGTCTGAATTGGGGGCATTGTCCTGCAAGTGCCCCTACTTGATTTTCCATGAAGATAGAGCTGAGCTCAGGACGTGTCAGCAGTTTCTTCCACAGGTTATATCGGCTTCTCATATCAACCAACCTATTGTGGTGCCAGTGGCTACTGACTCCTCGATTACCTAAAAGTCCTTGGATGTTGTGAGGGCTTTGAAGATTTATGTGAAGAGAACTTCTCGTCACAAAAAGTCGGGCTCTCTGTTTGTCCTTTATGACCCCAAGAAGATTGGGTGTCCTGCTTCTAAGCAGACAATTTCTCGCTGGATCAGGTTCACTATCCAGCATGCTTATTCTATGGCAGGCTTGCTGTGTCCAAAATCTGTTAAGGCTCACTCTACCTGTAGGTTGGGTTCTTCCTGGGCGGCTGCCCGGGGTGTCTTGGCTTTACAACTTTGCCGAGCAGCAACTTGGGCAGGGTCGAACACGTTTGCTAAGTTCTACAAGTTTGATACTTTGGCATCTGAGGACCTAAAGTTTGGTCAATCAGTTCTGCTAGAGCCTTTGCGCTCTCCCTCCCATTCTGAGAGCTTTAATACATCCCCATGGTACTAATTTGGACCCCAGAATCCTCTAGGACGTAAGAGAAAATAGGATTTTAATTACCTACTGGTAAATCCTTTTCTTGTAGTCCTTTACTCGTAGTCCGTAGAGGATGCTGGGCATCTGCCCAGCGCTTCGTTATCCTGCTATGGTTCATTCAGTACTGCTTTGTTCTTGGTTTAGTACTGTTGTTACTTGGTTAAGTAATGTTGTACAGCCGTTGCTGAGTTTGCAAGCTGGTTAGCCTTGTATGTGTGAGCTGGTGTGAATCTCACCACTATCTGTGTAAATTCCTGCTCTCAAAGTTGTCTGTTTCCTCTGGCACAGTTTCTAGACTGAGTCTGGTACGAGCGGCATAGAGGGAGGAGCCAGCCCACACTATCAAAGTCTTAATGTGCCCATGGCTCCTAGTGGTCCCGTCTATACCCCAGTATACTAATCTAGACCCCAGCATCCTCTACGGAATACGAGAAAAGTATTTACCATTAGGTAATTTAAAATCCTATTTTGATTTAGAAAGCGACCACATTTCAAATTGATATGTGGATTAGAACCTGAGATAGGATTAGGTAACACTTGATCACCTGTAAGATGAAAAAACTACTGTCACAATTTTATTTTTCTGTTGATTGTGGCTATGCCGCCACCCAAGTTTTGTGTAATTTCTAATAATAGGGCAGTCTTGGGAAACCCTAATACCATTAGCAAATAAGTATACTGAGTCAATTAAACTGACACAAGGAAAAAAATAAATATGAAGAATTTATTAAGGTGGAACTTACTCTTCGACCAACAACTTCCATAGACTGGTACAGAATAAAAATAAAGCATTAACTTGTAGACAATTATTAGCTAATGTTCTCCCATGGCCAGCATATAAAAATTACCATTTGGATGCAGTCACATTTCAATAAATGTATAGAGTACAGAAATTTGTTTGATATAAAAGCTCAAATAAATAATAATAAATGACTTTGCTATAACTCCCTCCAGCAACCTTGAGCTTTTACCCTTATTTCCCGAGTTAAAATGGTCCTGGACCCAATAAGATATACCAGAGGCGTCACCGGGTGTGGTGACACCAGGAACCCGGACCGCACTCTATATTATCACCCCCCCCCTTCCTGACGGAGTTGCGGGCACCCAAAAAGGGGTCATGGGCAAATTTAAAAGGGGGCATGGCCTCTCGGATCTTTTCTCCTTTGCTGCGGGGACATGTCCAGCTTCCCCGAAGATGCTAGCTGTCCCCGGAAACTGCTCTGCGTGCAGTGCTGGCTTTTATCTGTGACAGGAGCCGAGTGCTGCAGGAGTTTATCTCACTGCAGCACTCTGCTCCTGTAACTACAGAAGAGCTGGCACTTTGGTGTCACACCTTCCGAGGGGGACACCCAGGTGTGGGCCGCATCCCCTGCAGCCGCCTTCTGACGCCACTGAGATATACTACCTCACACATATCCACACTCACACACTGTACCAAAGTTACTAGTCTATGAAACTCTAAAATACAGAAATAATTAAAATATTAAGAATTTAATAATTTGCAAGTTTCGTTGTTGGCATACTCTCATTGGTGCACAAATTTGTTTATTATGGATGGTTCTTTATTGTTTGATGAACTCGGGTTCAATGACACTGTAGTTCTCCCTTGCTAAGTTGAATTAAATAAAGTTACAATTAGTTGACGTTCTACTATAATCTCCACGTATCAGTTAATATCTAACATTTGTAGTCAGTGACGTGCTCCTAGATCTTTCTATAGTAGTATCCAAGGGTATTAATCCCTTCTTTAAACAAAACCTCCGTTTCAGGGTAACCAGTATTCTGTTTTTATATATACGACATGCAGCTGTCTAAAAAGTGCTCAGAGTTTGACTTAGTCTAGATGGCAGCCATGCAGAACTAGCATAAACAGATGTTAGTAATAATACCCCTTTTACACTCGCAAAAAAATCCCGGGATATTGCACATGAACGCGCATCATCCCGGGATTTTTCTCAGTGCCAGGATTCACTACCCGGGACTGTTAAAAGGCCTCCGAATGGAGCTTTGTTGGGCTCAGAAAAGATGATGTCATCTTTCAGAGCCCAGGGGACCATCCTGGAAGCATGGGAGGAAGGCAGCATGGCGACCTGGACAGACCAGGAGGTGAGAGAGTTGCTGAGCATTACGGGAGAGGAGAAAATAATGAGGCAGATCACAGGCACAGTTAAAGATGCAGTGATTTATAAAAACATCTCCAAGATGCTGGAAGCCAGGGGAATCATTCACACACAACAGCAAGTGTTAAACAAAATGAAAACTCTTAAAAAGCAGTTCTTGAAGGTGCATGACAACAACTGTAAAAAGAGCGTGGTTGGCCGTATCGACTGGCAGTACTATGACATCTGTGCAAGTATCTTTGGACACACAGCTATCTGCAGTCCGGTGAGTCTGTCTTCCAGTTCACAGTACGCTGCTACAGAAGGCAGTACAGAAGATACACAGACAAGCAGTGACGTCTGCCCGCCATCACCCCTGTTGATTGACGACACACCTGAGGACAGCGACACATCCTCCCACCCATCCATCAACACATCTAGAAACGACGACAGCATAACTGCAACCATTGATGATGTCGTGGATGCTCAGACCAGTGACAGTGAGACTGTACAAAGTGCCGTCACCGTCACCCCAACTTTGCAGAAAAACAGTAAGTACATGTTTACAATTTTTAACACACATAGCTCAATTCCCCAATTGTTAATCATCTGGTTATGTGGGTAGTATGAGTGGCCGGCGTGGCGGCAGCGTGGCAAGTGCAAATGAGCACCTTGCGGGATCACTGCGCTCGCCACGCTGCTGGAACGGAGTCACTCTTTGCAATTTCTGCACCCACCCAGGGGGGCTTTAGATTTTTATATATAGATCAATGTTGCACAGTAGCTAGTGTGAAGGTGGATTAATGCCACAAACACATGTTTGCTAACGCTGCTATTTTTATATACGCTCATTTTGTATTTCTTCTCTTCACAGTTTACACCATACCACCTAGAAGGAAGAAACCAAGCAAAGCGGAGCAAGTAGCAAAAGCCATGTCACATGCAGTGGCGCACACAGGGGGGGTTTCTGAGTACCCAGAAACTCCCCCTGACTAACCCACTCGGAAGCTGTGGGAGCCGTTGTTAGGGTCTCCTGCCCTGTGCTGCCACGTCGTCATTGCAACCGGGAGACAAGTGCTAGCGGAGTAACCTGAGCGCAGCTGATACTCCGGTTCGGGTCTTTTGCTGTGCAGTGGTTACAGGCTCTGTGCACGGCAGGGGATCCGGTGCTGGTTTTTGTGCTCACAGTCTGTGAGGTCTGAGTGGGGCGTGGACAGCACCTGCTTTATAAGGCCTCTTCTCAGGTTAAGCAGATGCTGCTGAATCTTTGTTGGTTAGTCAGTTCCTGAAAGTAAGCCAGTACTGTGTAGCTTTGTATTTGTTGTTGCTTACTGCAAATAGGCCTGGGGATTTGGTACTACACTCTGCCAATCCAGACCTAGCAGTAAGACTGGAGTCAGTCGTTTAACTTGCTGGGGTTCTTTTACTACTCTGTGAACTTAGCAAGTTTGCGGCTGTATTCTAAGACTTGCCTGCCTAAATCCTGTCTCACTGTGCAAGGTGTCAGGTGTCAGTTTAGTGGCAGTAAGCTGAACCTGTGCACTGCAAGTGAGAATTAGGATTGTGGAGACTCTCCTTGTGTCTATCATTCCATCTCTGACCAAGGAGTTTACTGCCACACCCGTTGGTAACCCTTTAGGGTTTTGCTGTTGCCCTTAGCAACAGCATTTCGGGTTCTCTACGTATTAAAACACAACATCTTGCTTTTCCCATCTGAGCATTACTAATACTAGGGAGACACCCAGTTCCTTAGCCTCTGGGCTTCTCTGTTCACTTTGTGTGTATTTTGTTACCCTATCACCTTCTGTGTACGTAATGTCATATTCCCCAGTCTGTCTGTGAGTTCATTTGTTTTGCATACCTATCCGTTCAGACACCAGTACATTCCTGCAGGCACTGGTGTGCATAACAGTTCAAACACCAGTACATTCCTGCAGGCGCTGGAGTGCATAACAGTTCTGACACCAGTACATTCCTGCAGGCACTGGTGTGCATAACATATTCAGCAGCCTAATACTCCTGTTGAAATTTTGTGGGAATATGGAGCATACCCCTCAAAATACGTTGCAACAGGTGGTCGATCAGGTGCAGGTCCTGACTCGACAATTTAATGATTTGTCCATTAAAATGCACACCTCCCAGGCCGCTGGCGGAGCTCCCGCAGCAGCAGCACCTTCAGGGGTTAAGGAGCCAAAAGTAAATCTCCCGGATCGTTTTTCTGGAGATCGCTCGCAGTTCTTTTGTTTCAAGGAGAGCTGCAAGCTATACTTCCGGCTTAGGCCTCAGTCTTCTGGGTCGGAGATTCAGCGGGTGGGCATAGTGATTTAATTGCTACAAGGAGACCCACAGGTCTGGGCATATGGGTTGCAGCCTGACTGTCCGTCGCTAAAAAGTGTTGATGCTTTTTTTACGGCACTGGGCATGTTGTATGATGACCCTGACAAGACGGCCTCAGCCGAGGCTCAGATTTCGATCCTTAAACAAGGGCGAAGGCCAGTTGAGGTTTACTGTACGGAGTTTCGGAGGTTGGCCCATGATACCCAGTGGAATGACCCAGCCCTGAGACACCAGTACCGAAGAGGTCTTTCTAACCAGATAAAGGACCAACTGGTACAATATCCCTTGCCTGATAGCTTGGATCAGCTCATGCAGTTATCCATCCGGGTGGATAGACGGCTGAGAGAGCGTAGGCTTGAAAGGGAGACTGAGGTTTCCTTCTTTCCCAAGGGAACCTCAGACTCTGAGGAATTTTCCGAGGAGCCTATGCAGATTGGGGCTACCCGCCGCTCCTTGCGTGAGAAGACGCGGAGGAGACAGCAGGGGTTGTGTTTGTACTGTGGGAATAAAGGTCATGTGGTAGTATCATGCCCAGAAAAGCCGGAAAACTTCAGGGCCTGAGGGTGATGGGAAATATCCTGTCAGGCCAGAAGTCAGAATTTCCCAAGAAGACTTTTATCATTCCGGTTACCTTGAAGATCCTCGGTCAAACTGTCAAGACTGAGGCCTTTGTGGACAGTGGGGCCGACAGGGTTTTTATGGACCGCCAATTCGCCCTGAAACACTCTGTTCCCTTAGTACCCTTGGCATCGGAAATTGAGATTTGTGGGTTAAACGGGGAACCATTATCCCAAGGTAAAATTACCTCTTGCACTAGCCAGATTTCTTTGTTTATTGGAGCCACACACTCTGAAAAATTGTCCTTTTATGTGACTGTCTGTACTTTTGCCCCATTGGTGTTGGGGTTACCCTGGTTAAGGGCCCACAATCCTCAATTTGACTAGGTCTCTGGGGAGATTCTCAGTTGGGGTACTGATTGTTTCAGGCGTTGCTTGAGCCTTCCAGTCAGGCTCTCGCAGCTAAGTTTGCCAGGATTGCCAGGGTGTTATGCAGATTTTGCGGACGTGTTCTCCAAAAAAGTTGCAGAGGTACTACCTCCCCATCGCCCCTATGACTGTGCCATTGATTTGTTGCCAAATGCTAAGCTTCCCAAGAGCAGGTTGTACTCCCTGTCACGTCCTGAGACTCAGGCTATGGCAGAGTACATTCAGGAGAACTTGGCTAAGGGATTTATCAGACCTTCACAGTCTCCAGTTGGGTCGGGGTTCTTCTTCGTGGGTAAAAAGGACGGTTCGTTGCGACCCTGCATCAACTTCAGGGAATTGAACCGTATCACGATTAAAAAGTCATACCCACTGCCCCTCATTTCGGTCTTGTTTGACCAGCTTCGTACTGCCACCATTTTTCCTAAGATTGACCTACGCGGTGCGTACAATCTAATCCGAATAAGAGAGGGGGATGAATGGAAGACTGCCTTTAATACCCACTCAGGGCATTATGAATATTGGTGATGCCTTTTGGGCTCTGTAATGCCCCGGCAGTCTTCCAGGATTTCATGAATGATGTGCTCAGGGAATATTTGGATAGATTCTTAGTTGTATACTTAGATGACATCCTAATCTTCTCCCATTCCCTGGAGGAACATCGGAAGCATGTACGCTTAGTCCTCCAGAAACTCAGAGACCACCGGCTTGGGGCGAAGCTGGAGAAGTGCGAATTTGAAGTTCAGCAAATCGCATTTCTAGGATATATTATCTCCCCAGAAGGTTTCCAAATGGAGGGTTCCAAGGTACAGGCAGTCCTGGATTGGGTGCAGCCCACTAGTTTGAAGGCGCTTCAGCGTTTCCTGGGCTTTGCAAATTTTTATAGATGATTTATCGCTGGATTTTCGTCTATAGTGGCGCCCTTGGTGGCACTCACTAAGAAAGGGGCGGATGTTGCTCACTGGTCTTGTGAGGCTAAAGCGGCTTTTGCCCGTCTCAAAAGGGCATTTGTATCGACCAAGGTGCTGCGACACCCAGATCCAGAGCGTCCTTTTGTGGTGGAGGTGGATGCCTCTGAGATGGGTATTGGGGCAGTGCTTTCTCAGATGGGAGTGTCTGATAATCGCCTTCATCCCTGTGCTTACTTTTCCCGTAAATTTTCGCCTGCCGAGATGAATTATGACGTGGGTAACCGGGAATTGTTGGCTATTAAGGATGCACTCGAGGAGTGGAGACACTGGCTTGAGGGGGCTAAGTTTGTGGTCTCAATTCTCATCGACCATAAGAATCTGGCATATTTAGAGTCAGCGAAGCGTCTCAATGCCAGGCAGGCACGATGGGCTTTGTTTTTTGCTCGCTTTAATTTTTTGATAACATATCGCCCTGGGTCAAAAAACATCAAGGCTGATGCGCTCTCGCAGAGTTTTGCTCCAATCCAGGAGACCACCGAGGAGCCGTTGCCCATTGTGTCCCCATCATGTATTAAAGTGGGCATTACCCAGGACCTCTTATCATTAGTCCTTAGAGCACAGGAGCAGGCTCCTCCAGACCTTCCGGTAGGTCTTTTGTTGTGCCTCCTAGGTTAAGACAGCGAGTGTTCCTGGAATTCCATGCCAAGAAGTCGGCAGGTCACCCGGGTATTGCCAGAACTCGGGAGTTGCTATCTAGGGCGGTGTGGTGGCCCTCGGTGGCTAAGGATGTGGATCAGTGGGTTCGGGCATGTGACATCTGTGCCCGAAATAAGACTCCTAGAGGGGTTCCTGTTGGCCCATTACATCCACTCTCTTGCCCATCTAAGCCATGGACCCACATTTCAATGGATTTTGTGGTGGACTTGCCTAAATCCTCGGGGATGACAGCCATCTGGGTTGTCGTTGACAGGTTTTCGAAGATGGCGCACTTCGTTCCACTGGTTGGGCTGCCATCGGCCAGACGCCTGTCTGAATTATTTATGCTGCATGTTGTGCGTCTCCACGGGTTGCCACTTGATGTGGTCTCTGACCGCGGATCCCAGTTTGTGGCCAAATTCTGGAGGGCATTTTGTTCCGATCTCCAGATTTCTGTCAGCTTGTCGTCAGGCTACCATCCGCAGTCTAATGGGCAGACTGAAAGGGTGAACCAGTCCTTGGAGCAGTTCCTCAGGTGTTATGTCTCCAAGTGTCAGACTGACTGGGTTGCTCATCTGTCCATGGCGGAGTTTGCCTATAACAACGCGGCTCACTCTGCTACAGGGATCTCTCCCTTCCTTTGTGTGTATGGGCATCATCCTAAGGCCAATTCTTTTGACCCCCTGGACTCCACGCCTGGTGGTTCCTCTGTGGTTTCGGTCCTTAGAGGTATTTGGCGGAAAGTGAAGAAAGCCCTTGTGTCTGTGTCATTAGTGACCAAAAGGGTTTTTGATAAGCGGAAAAGACCCTGCAGCTTCAAATTAGGAGACTTCGTCTGGTTGTCTACCAAGAATTTGAAGTTGAGACAGCCATCTCATAAGTTAGGCCCCCGGTTCATCGGCCCTTATAAGATCACCAGGGTTATCAATCCGGTGGCATTTCAGTTAGATCTGCCCCGTTCTTTGGGTATCAATAAAACATTTAATTGTTCCCTTTTAAAACGGGCGATTAGTAATCCTTCTTCCAGTGGAAGACCTTCCCCTCTTCTGATACGTGGCCAGAGGGAGTTTGTTGTTGAAAGGATTCTTGACTCCAAGATGGTTCGGGGTCGGCTGTCATTTTTGGTGCACTGGAAGGGGTATGGCCCGGAGGAGCGGTCGTGGGTGCGCAGTTGTGATCTTCATGCCCCCAGACTGATACGCTCTTTCTTCTCGCAGTTCCCCGATAAACCCGGTGGTAGGGGTTCTTTGACCCCTCGTCAGAGGGGGGGTACTGTTAGGGTCTCCTGCCCTGTGCTGCCACGTCGTCATGGCAACCGGGAGACAAGTGCTAGCGGAGTAACCTGAGCGCAGCTGATACTCCGGTTCGGGTCTTTTGCTGTGCAGTGGTTACAGGCTCTGTGCACGGCAGGGGATCCGGTGCTGGTTTTTGTGCTCACAGTCTGTGAGGTCTGAGTGGGGCGTGGACAGCACCTGCTTTATAAGGCCTCTTCTCAGGTTAAGCAGATGCTGCTGAATCTTTGTTGGTTAGTCAGTTCCTGAAAGTTAGCCAGTACTGTGTAGCTTTGTATTTGTTGTTGCTTACTGCAAATAGGCCTGGGGATTTGGTACTACACTCTGCCAATCCAGACCTAGCAGTAAGACTGGAGTAAGTCGTTTAACTTGCTAGGGTTCTTTTACTACTCTGTGAACTTAGCAAGTTTGCGGCTGTATTCTAAGACTTGCCTGCCTAAATCCTGTCTCACTGTGCAAGGTGTCAGGTGTCAGTTTAGTGGCAGTAAGCTGAACCTGTGTACTGCAAGTGAGAATTAGGATTGTGGAGACTCTCCTTGTGTCTATCATTCCATCTCTGACCAAGGAGTTTACTGCCACACCCGTTGGTAACCCTTTAGGGTTTTGCTGTTGCCCTTAGCAACAGCATTTCGGGTTCTCTACGTATTAAAACACAACATCTTGCTTTTCCCATCTGAGCATTACTAATACTAGGGAGACACCCAGTTCCTTAGCCTCTGGGCTTCTCTGTTCACTTTGTGTGTATTTTTTTACCCTATCACCTTCTGTGTACGTAATGTCATATTCCCCAGTCTGTCTGTGAGTTCATTTGTTTTGCATACCTATCCGTTCAGACACCAGTACATTCCTGCAGGCACTGGTGTGCATAACAGTTCAAACACCAGTACATTCCTGCAGGCGCTGGAGTGCATAACAGTTCTGACACCAGTACATTCCTGCAGGCACTGGTGTGCATAACAGCCGTAGGCACTCTGCACTGTAAGGGAGCACTCGGCAGTAGCAGCGGAGGGGAGGCAGGCACCGCGGGAGCTGAGAGACCACAGAAGCAGGTGAGGAAGGCACCGCGGGAGCTGAGAGACCACGGCAGCAGGTGAGGAAGGCACCGCGGGAGCTGAGAGACCACGGCAGCAGGTGAGGAAGGCACCGCGGGAGCTGAGAGACCACGGCAGCAGGTGAGGCAGGCACCGGAGGGAGCTGAGAGACCACGGCAGCAGGTGAGGCAGGCACCGGAGGGAGCTGCGGGACCACGGCGGCATTGGCGGCATCTGTGGGAGTCAGGACCGTAGCCGCAGCGGCTGGGGAGGTAGGCAGCAGCGAGGGCTTCTGGACCCCAGCAGCAGCGAGAAGCAGGGGCTTGTGTGAGTGACTGTGCATGTATTTTTATACATGTTAGCATTGTAGTTTACACATTATATATATGGAATAAGATGTAGCAAGTATATATATATATATATATATATAATATATATTGTGTGTATATATATATATATATATATATTATAATTTTATAAAATCTGTGTTATAAATAATCTGTGTTATTTATATATTATAAATAATATATATATATAGACAAAAAGCAGGGGTCCGGCACAGCCACTTAAACACGATGTACACTGGGTGCCTTCATATATGGGTCAATACACTGCAAAGTCGGTGTGGCACTCCAATGATTTTCACACAGGGAATAGTTTGAAAGAACAACGTTTCAATGCCCTTTAATCATATGGCATTTTAGTCAGGTATGCAATACCTGACGAAAATGCCATATGATTAAAGGGCATTGAAACGTTGTTCTTTCAAACTATTCCCTGTGGGAAAATCATTGGAGTGCCGTACTGACTTTGCAGTATATATATATATATATATATATATATATATAGCGCACAAACTGTATCTGGAAACCCCCTTTTAGAAATCCTGCGTTTGTCCCTGACATGTCCTTGTTGACCAACTCCGAGAGATGGACGCTGCAATGTCCGCACAGGAGGATGCAAGGCTCGACAGGTTTCTAGAGGTCGATCGCCAAATGCCTGATGCCTTTCTTACCCAAGTCATGACAATGCAGGAACGCATGTGTAGAGAGCAGTATGACCGTCACAGGGAATTGCACCAAATGAACATAGCGTTCTTTGAACGTATAAGCAATACCCCAAGAGCCCCAACCCAACACCACAACTCACAATACCCTGAGCAGGGTTTTTCCACATTTAATCCTGGCCCATACTATGCCCCAAATACTGCACCATCTAGCGCACAAACCTTGGAGTTTACTGTATTGCGCAATTTGCCATAAATTCTTTCTAGGAGTGATCCATTTCATTGTAAGTGGTAACTTGCAGCATCCAAACAGCTGCCAGATGTTAGGAGCTGTTTGGCTGCTGCGAATTATCACTCACAGTGAAATTTCAATTGTTGTTAAATAACCATAGTGTGGTCAGTGTTTATGCACAGCTGTTTGTGCATTCTGTTCATTGGTTTTTTATGTTCTGTACTGTTTTGTATAGTGTCTACATTCAAGCACTTTTTATTTATTTTTTAAACAGTAATAATATACTGCAGGGACACTGTGGTTAAATCACATTGGTGTTGTACTACAAGCCTACCAGTGTTTTTTTATGCCAATCAAAACTTGTTTGGAAATCTATGCATAACAAACCCAAATGTGTGTAACAGTAGACCATGTTTTCTTTGTTTTTAGAAAAATAAAGAAGGTATTATCTGCGCAATCTCCTCAATTAGAAAAAGAATTACAAATTTTAGACAGATTTAATAATGCAGCCGTAGGACAAACCGATGCCCTTAATGGTTATGGATTGAATTAGTAGTAGATCTTGGCGCAATATTAAAGAATAGATAGAAAAGAAAATACAGAAAATGCCAGACTGAATGAAATTAAAACACATTTAATAACAATTTAAACCTAAAACTTTCCAGGTGACCATCCTAAAATTACAAATGCACAATACATATATACGGATTGGGCCGGTGCACACAATTCATATGCATAAACTTTTTGCCGGTACCAATATAATATTAATTCAGTAAGAAAAAGTCATCCAGAAAGTCACAGCCTAATCGGCCCTGAATGTCCTGAGACCTGTTATCCTTTGCCACACGGGTTTCCAATAGATTTGACCAAACTGGTCTTTCAAGATGGTATGTTTGTATTAATATTATGATTTCTTTGATTGATACCTTTGTCGGTAAGTTATCCAAAACAGTAAAACCTCCCGCACATTATTTGAAAATGGTGCGCGCTGGCCCCGGAGATTTCCACCTGCCGTTTCCTAATGACAGTCAAAACTGGTACTGCTGTACCTCTCGCCCTCCGCTCTGTCTCCGTCCAGGCCCCTTCCTTTAGCTGTAGCCGGCCGCCTCCCAGAGCCGCGGTGCTCCCTCGTTCTGTGCCGCTGACAGGCTTCAGAACGCGGCACTGCGGCTTCCGGTTTCGCGGTCTCCGGCTTCCGGGGGGGTGTGCGGGGTGTGTACAATCATCGTCAGGGTCAGCCTGGGTTCTTCCTTCCACTTGGTGCAGCTTCCATACCGACAAAGGTATCAATCAAAGAAATCATAATATTAATACAAACATACCATCTTGAAAGACCAGTTTGGTCAAATCTATTGGAAGCCCGTGTGGCAAAGGATAACAGGTCTCAGGACATTCAGGGCCGATTAGGCTGTGACTTTCTGGATGACTTTTTCTTACTGAATTAATATTATATTGGTACCGGCAAAAAGTTTATGCATATGATTTGTGTGCACTGGCCCAATCCTTATATATGTATTGTGCATTTGTAATTTTAGGATGGTCATTTATGCACCTGGAAAGTTTTAGCTTTAAATTGTTATTAAATGTGTTTTAATTTCATTCAGTCTGGCATTTTCTGTATTTTCTTTTCTATCTATTCTTTAATATTGCGCCAAGATCTACTACTTTTTCTTTGTTTTCTACAAAAAAATTTCTCCATATATACACAGTTACTGGAAATGTGTTTTTTTGGATGGGAAATCCTAAAAAATTAACCCAAAGATCAAAGGTAGAATCCAAAAAAAAAAAAAAAAAAATGTAATTCACCAAACAGGTTGTGCTGATTCTTAAACACTATTGTACCAGTGCTGCAAGGTTGGACGTAATAGTGTGACGTATTTGTTCTGCAGCGGAGTTTGAGGCAGTCCCAAACAAAGCACCTTCCACAAGTGGGTTTATAACCTTAGGGTCCTGCACAGTCCACTCAGGAAGGAATACCTCATTTTTCAGTTCACAGATGTTGTGCAGTATACAGCACGCAGCTACTACATTAGACATGGTCTATAGTAGTGATGTGCACCGGAAATTTTTCGGGTTTTGGTTTTGGATACGGTTCCGCGGCCGTGTTTTGGATTCAGACGCGTTTTGGTAAAACCTCCCTGAAAATTTTTCATCGGATTTGGGTGTTTTTTTTTAAAAAAACCCCTCAAAAACAGCTTCAATCATAGAATTTGGGGGTCATTTTGATCCCATAGTATTATTAACCTTAATAACCATAATTTCCACTCATTTTCAGTCTATTCTGAACACCTCAGACCTCACAATATTATTTTTAGTCCTAAAATTTGCACCGAGGTCGCTGGATGACTAAGCTAAGCGACCCAAGTGGCCGACACAAACACCTGGCCCATCTAGGAGTGGGACTGCAGTGTCAGACAGGATGGCACTTCAAAAAAATAGTCCCCAAACAGCACATGATGCAAAGAAAAAAAGAGGCGCAATGAGGTAGCTGTGTGACTAAGCTAAGCGACCCAAGTGGCCGACACAAACACCTGGCCCATCTAGGAGTGGCACTGCAGTGTCAGACAGGATGGCAGATTTAAAAAAGAGTCCCCAAACAGCACATGATGCAAAGAAAAAAAGAGGTGCACCAAGGTCGCTGGATGGCTAAGCTAAGCGACCCAAGTGGCCGACACAAACACCTGGCCCATATAGGAGTTGCACTGCAGTGTCAGACAGGATGGTACTTCCAAAAAATAGTCCCCAAACAGCACATGATGCAAAGTAAAAAAAAAGGTGCAATGAGGTAGCTGTGTGACTAAGCTAAGCGACCCAAGTGGCCGACACAAACACCTGGCCCATCTAGGAGTGGCACTGCAGTGTCAGACAGGATGGCAGATTTAAAAAATAGTCCCCAAACAGCACATGATGCAAAGAAAAAAAGAGGTGCACCAAGGTCGCTGGATGGCTAAGCTAAGCGACCCAAGTGGGCGACACAAACACCTGGGCCATCTAGGAGTGGCACTGCAGTGTCAGACAGGATGGTTTTTCAAAAAAATAGTCCCCAAACAGCACATGATGCAAAGAAAAAAAGAGGTGCACCAAGGTCGCTGGATGGATAAGCTAAGCGACCCAAGTGGTCGACACAAACACCTGGCCCATCTAGGAGTGGCACTGCAGTGTCAGACAGGATGGCACGTCAAAAAAATAGTCCCCAAACAGCACATGATGCAAAGAAAAAAAGAGGTGCACCAAGGTCGCTGGATGGCTAAGCTAAGCGACCCAAGTGGGCGACACAAACACCTGGGCCATCTAGGAGTGGCACTGCAGTGTCAGACAGGATGGTTTTTCAAAAAAATAGTCCCCAAACAGCACATGATGCAAAGAAAAAAAGAGGTGCACCAAGGTCGCTGGATGGATAAGCTAAGCGACCCAAGTGGTCGACACAAACACCTGGCCCATCTAGGAGTGGCACTGCAGTGTCAGACAGGATGGCACGTCAAAAAAATAGTCCCCAAACAGCACATGATGCAAAGAAAAAAAGAGGTGCACCAAGGTCGCTGGATGGATAAGCTAAGCGACACAAGTGGCCAACACAAACACCTGGCCCATGTAGGAGTGGCACTACAGTGTCAGACAGGATGGCAGATAAAAAAAAAAGTCCCCAAACAGCACATGATGCAAAGAAAAAAAGAGGTGCACCAAGATCGCTGGATGGCTAAGCTAAGCGACCCAAGTGGTCGACACAAACACCTGGCCCATCTAGGAGTGGCACTGCAGTGTCAGACAGGATGGCACGTCAAAAAAATAGTCCCCAAACAGCACATGATGCAAAGAAAAAAAGAAGTGCACCAAGGTCGCTGGAGAGATAAACTAAGCGACACAAGTGGTCGACACAAACACCTGGCCCATCTAGGAGTGGCACTGCAGTGTCAGACAGGATGGCACTTCAAAAAAATAGTCCCCAAACAGCACATGATGCAAAGAAAAAAAGAGGTGCACCAAGGTCGCTGGATGGATAAGCTAAGCGACACAAGTGGCCGACACAAACACCTGGCCCATCTAGGAGTGGCACTGCAGTGTCAGACAGGATGACACTTCAAAAAAATAGTCCCCAAACAGCACATGATGCAAAGAAAAATGAAAGAAAAAAGAGGTGCAAGATGTAATTGTCCTTGGGCCCTCCCACCGACCCTTATGTTGTATAAACAGGACATGCACACTTTAACAAACCCATCATTTCAGCGACAGGGTCTGCCACACAACTGTGACTGAAAAGACTGGTTGGTTTGGGCCCCCACCAAAAAAGAAGCAATCAATCTCTCCTTGCACAAACTGGCTCTACAGAGGCAAGATGTTCACCTCCTCCTCATCATCTGATTCCTCACCCCTTTCACTGTGTACATCCCCCTCCTCACAGATTATTAATTCTTCCCCACTGGAATCCACCATCTCAGGTCCCTGTGTACTTTCTGGAGGCAATTTCTGGTGAATGTCTCCACGGAGGAATTGATTATAATTCATTTTGATGAACATCACCTTCTCCACATTTTCTGGAAGTAACCTCGTACACCGATTGCTGACAAGGTGAGCGGCGGCACTAAACACTCTTTCGGAGTACACACTGGAGGGGGGGCAACTTAGGTAAAATAAATCCAGTTTGTGCAAAGGCCTCCAAATTGCCTCTTTTTCCTGCCAGTATACGTACGGACTGTCTGACATGCCTACTTGGATGCGGTCACTCATATAATCCTCCACCATTCTTTCAATGGTGACAGAATCATATGCAGTGACAGTAGACGACATGTCAGTAATCGTTGGCAGGTCCTTCAGTCCGGACCAGATGTCAGCACTCGCTCCAGACTGCCCTGCATCACCGCAAGTGGGTGGGCTTGGAATTCTTAGCCTTTTCTTAGCAGCCCCAGTTGCGGGAGAATGTGAAGCTGTTGACGGGTCACGTTCCGCTTGACTTGACAATTTTCTCACCAGCAGGTCTTTGAACCTCTGCAGACTTGTGTCTGCCGGAAAGAGAGATACAACGTAGGTTTTAAATCTAGGATCGAGCACGGTGGCCAAAATGTAGTGCTCTGATTTCAACAGATTGACCACCCGTGAATCCTGGTTAAGCGAATGAAGGGCTCCATCCACAAGTCCCACATACCTAGCGGAATCGCTCTGTTTTAGCTCCTCCTTCAATGTCTCCAGCTTCTTCTGCAAAAGCCTGATGAGGGGAATGACCTGACTCAGGCTGGCAGTGTCTGAACTGACTTCACGTGTGGCAAGTTCAAAGGGTTGCAGAACCTTGCACAACGTTGAATTCATTCTCCACTGCACTTGACTCAGGTGCATTCCCCCTTCTTTGCCTATATCGTAGGCAGATGTATAGGCTTGAATGGCCTTTTGCTGCTCCTCCATCCTCTGAAGCATATAGAGGGTTGAATTCCACCTCGTTATCACCTCTTGCTTCAGATGATGGCGGGTCAGGTTCAGGACTGTTTGCTGGTGATCCAGTCTTCGGCACGCGGTGGCTGAATGCCGAAAGTGGCCCGCAATTCTTCGGGCCACTGACAGCATCTCTTGCACGCCCCTGTCGTTTTTTCAATAATTCTGCACCACCAAATTCAATGTATATGCAAAACATGGGACGTGCTGGAATTTTCCCAGATGTAATGCACGCACAATATTGGTGGCGTTGTCAGATGTCACAAATCCCCAGGAAAGTCCAATTGGGGTAAGCCATTCTGCGATGATGTTCCTCAATTTCCGTAAGAGGTTGTCAGCTGGACATTGGGTACAACTGCATTTTTTAGGACACTGTTGACTCCTTTTCTGACGTCTGTGTACATTTTCGGTATCGCCTGCCTAGAGAAATGGAACCTAGATGGTATTTGGTACCGGGGACACAGTACCTCAATCAGGTCTCTAGTTCCCTGTGAATTAGCGGTGGGTACCGGAAACACATTTTTCACCACCCAGGCTGCCAAGGCCTGAGTTATCCGCTTTGCAGCATCACGACTGCTGTGATATTTCATCTTCCTCGCAAAGGACTGTTGGACAGTCAATTGCTTACTGGAAGTAGTACAAGTGGTCTTCCGACTTCCCCTCTGGGATGACGATCAACTCCCAGCAGCAACAACAGCAGCACAAGCAGCAGTAGGCGTTACACTCAAGGATGCATCGGAGGAATCCCAGGCAGGAAAGGACTCGTCAGACTTGACAGTGACATGGCCTGCAGGACTATTGGCTTTCCTGTGTAAGGAGGAAATTGACACCGAGGGAGTTGGTGGTGTAGTTTGCAGGAGCTTGGTTACAAGAGGAAGGGATTTAGTGGTCAGTGGACTGCTTCCGCTGTCATCCAAAGTTTTTGAACTTGTCACTGACTTCTGATGAATGCGGTCCAGGTGACGTATAAGGGAGGATGTTCCTAGGTGGTTAACGTCCTTACCCCAACTTATTACAGCTTGACAAAGGCAACACACTGCTTGACACCAGTTGTCCGCATTTCATTTGAAATAATTCCACACGAAGAGGTGATTTTATTAGTATTTTGACCAGGCATGTCAATGGCCATATTCATCCCACAGACAACAGGTGTATCTCCGGGTGCCTGACTTAAACAAACCACCTCACCATCAGAATCCTCCTTGTCAATTTCCTCCCCAGCGCCAGCAACACCCATATCCTCATCCTGGTGTACTTCAACAGTGACCTCTTCAATTTGACTATCAGGAACTGGACTGTGGGTGCTCCTTCCAGCACTTGCAGGGGGCGTGCAAATGGTGGAAGGCGCAACCTCTTCCCGTCCAGTGTTGGGAAGGTCAGGCATCGCAACTGACACAATTGGACTCTCCTTGGGGATTTGTGATTTAGAAGAACGCACAGTTCTTTGCTGTGCTTTTGCCATCTTAACTCTTTTAAGTTTTCTAGCAGGGGGATGAGTGCTTCCATCCTCAGGTGAAGCTGAACCACTAGCCTTGAACATAGGCCAGGGCCTCAGCCGTTCCTTGCCACTCCGTGTCGTAAATGGCACATTGGCAAGTTTACGCTTCTCCTCAGACGATTTTGATTTAGATTTTTGGGTCATTTTACAGAGCTTTATTTTTTTGGATTTTACATGCTCTCTAATATGACATTGGGCATCGGCCTTGGCAGACGACGTTGATTGCATTTCATCGTCTCGGCCATGACTAGTGGCAGCAGCTTCAGCACGAGATGGAAGTGGATCTTAATCTTTCCCTATTTTACCCTCCACATTTTTGTTCTCCATTTTTTAATGTGTGGAATTATGTGCCAGTAATATATCAATAGCAATGGCCTACTACTATATATAATGCGCACAACTGAAATGCACCATGGGTATGGATGCATAGTATACACTGACGACACAGAGGTAGGTAGAGCAGTGGCCTACTGTACCGTACTGCTATATATTATATACTGGTGGTGAGCAAACTGTGCAAAACTGAAATGCACCACAGGTATGGATGGATAGTATACTTAACGACACAGAGGTAGGTAGAGCAGTGGACTACTGTACCGTACTGCTATATATATATAGTTATACTGGTGGTCAGCAAACTGTGAAAAACTGAAATGCACCACAGGTATAGATGGATAGTATACTTGATGACACAGAGGTAGGTAGAGCAGTGGCCTACTGTACCGTACTGCTATATATTATATACTGGTGGTCAGCAAACTGTGCAAAACTGAAATTCACCACAGGTATGGAAGGATAGTATACTTGACGACACAGACGTAGGTAGAGCAGTGGCCTTCTGTACCATACTGCTATATAGTATATACTGGTGGTCAGCAAACTGTGCAAAACTGAAATTCACCACAGGTATGGATGGATAGTATACTTGACGACACAGAGGTAGGTAGAGCAGTGGCCTTCTGTACCATACTGCTATATAGTATATACTGGTGGTCAGCAAACTGTGCAAAACTGAAATGCACCACAGGTATGGATGGATAGTATACTTGACAACACAGAGGTAGGTAGAGCAGTGGCCTTCTGTACCGTACTGCTATATAGTATATATTGGCGGTCAGCAAACTGTGCAAAACTGAAATGCACCACAGGTATGGATGGATAGTATACTTGACGACACAGAGGTAGGTATAGCAGTGGACTACTGTACCGTACTGCTATATATATATTATATACTGGTGGTCAGCAAAATTCTGCACTGCCCTCCTACTATATACTACAATGCAGCTCAGATATGGAGCGTTTTTCAGGCAGAGAACGTATAATACTGGTGGTCACTGGTTACTGGTCAGCAAAACTCTGCACTGTCCTCCTACTATATAATACTGCTGGTCCCCAGTCCCCACAATAAAGCAATTAGCACACTGAGCACAGATATTTGCAGCACACTGAGCACAGTTAGATATGGAGTGTTTTTCAGGCAGAGAACGTAGATATTTGCACTTGCAGCACACGGAGCACAGATATTTGCAGCACACTGAGCACAGATATTTGCAGCACTATTTGCAGCCCACTGAACATAGAAACTGAGAGGACGCCAGCCACGTCCTCTCATGATCATCTCCAATGCACGAGTGAAAAATGTCGGCGACGCGCGGCTCCTTATATAGAATACGAATCTCGCGAGAATCCGACCGCGGGATGATGACGTTCGGGTGTGCTTGGGTTAACCGAGCAAGGCGGGAGGATTCGAGTCTGCTCGGACCCGTGCAAAAAAGGGTGACGTTCGGGGGGGTTCGGATCCCGAGGATCCGAACCCGCTCATCACTAGTCTTTAGGTCAACATCATTGCGCTTCATCAAACAATGCCATCTTCCTTTTAACCTGCCAAAGGCGTTCTCTACCACCATTCTTGCTGAACTCAGGGTGTGAGTATAGGTTTGTTTCTCTGGGGTTAACTGGACCTGTTGGGTGTAGCCTTTCATAATCCAGGGGCGTAAAGGGTATGCAGCATCCCCGATGATGTGGACAGGGATCTCCACCCCATTCACAATCTTTGCATACTCTTTGGGGTACAGCCAGCCACCCTGTTTCTCCTCTACGATGTTGAACAGGTCAGAATTGGCAAGAACTCTGGAGTCATGAGATCAGCCTGGCCAGCCAATAAACACATCTAGGAATCTAAAGAACAGTAAAATTTCCAAAAGTTAGAATGTAAAACACAAACATGCAACTCATCCCACCACCCCAAAAATAAACACTTACCAATATTTGTGGTCCACAACAGCCTGTAATATGATGGAGTGCCAGTCTTTCCTATTAAAATAGCATGGTTGTCACGTGGGGCAATAATGGGGATGTGTGTTCCATCAATCGCTCCTCCACACTGTGGATAGCCTCGCTTCACAAATCGTTTGATGGTATCCTGTAAGCGCTGTCCTTGTGGTAGAGATATGAAGCGCTTGTATAAGGTAGACACAATTGCTTGAGTCACCTATGGACTATGACACAGCAGTTGCAGATCGCAACACCGAACAAGCATGAGACTGAGCGGTACTCTCCTGGGGTAGCATACCACCACAATGCAATAGCTAGCCTCCTGCGTGCCTCGATGGGTCTCCTAAGCCTGGTGGGCTGCATGGCAAGTGCTGGGGTAAGTAATTCCAGGATGTAATCAAAGGTTGCACGAGACGCACGGAAGTTAGCCATCCACTCTTCATCCTGGTAAGCTTCCACGGTCCTCACAAAGGCTTCTCCGTGCTGTCAATCTCTGGACCAAAATGAGTGGTTAGGCCCATACTCACACTCAGGATGGTACTCATCCTGGATGATATGAGGGCTCTCCTCCTACGCAAATATTGGTGGCGACTAGCAGCCCTATCCACCATAAATTGCGCCCTCCTCCTCATCATAAAATATATGTGCAGTATACTGCACAGTGTGACAAGCTGCATCATGCTGTCACTGGCTGTATGAAACATCTGCACAGCAGAAAGAATCACAAGCTCCAGCATACACACTGGTACTCCGTCGGCCATGACTGCAGCAATGCTGTGAGCAGGCATCACCCCTCCCTTTGTTGTTGACTATTGTGACCTCATCTATGTGAGCCAGAAAAAGGCCATTTCTAATGACATACATATGCATTTGCAGGGATATCCCGGGATCAGTGTAAATGGGGCTGTCCCGGGTCGATCCCAGGTCTTAGTGCAGTGTGATCCCAGGTCTTAGTGCAGTTGTACACAGCAAGTATAGCATCGCCCTCTGCCGCTGGCATCAGCCCTCTGGTTAGGTCTCAATCCCCTTATGCCCAGCGCTGGTACAGGGGAGAAGTTCCATCCACTCTGTGCATGCTGCACAGATGGGACTGTTTCTATAGTAACCAGTTTGCTGACTGACGTTTTCCTTGGTTATTGTATACACACACTGGGCATTTACCCAGTGCAGGGAAACTACTTATTAGCCTGCTATTTGTGCATCTAAGCCATTATTTCTAGTATCAGAGCTACCAGCTCAGTTAGTCAATTAGTAGATTATACCCCTTTTCCACCTACGTACCGTGTCCGATCCGGGATGTTTAACACGGCTACAACCCGTGTCGGCTCCCCCATTTCCACTACACTTCGACACGGGTTATTCCCGTGTCTGATCTGTTTCCACCTAACCCGGGTAAGCTCTGTAAAAGCCTATTGCTGTCATTACAAATGGACTTTTTACTGTCTCATCAAGATGATGTCATCAAAAGGACCAAAACGGAGGGGTGGGGCCTGCTCACAGCATTGCAGCAATGGACACCGGTGCAGTAGCTGTGTCTAGCATGGAGTCGCAGACTGTTTGCAGTTTACTGCTGCTTTCTGCTACAGACAGCTTGATGCAGCTTTTCACCTTGTGCTACCTACTGCAGAGCTGGAGAAGGAGAGCTCAATTCTTTGCAGAGAGGGCTACCTATCGACGCAAATATTTGAAAAGGAGGAGAGCGCGTATATCATCCACTGTTGTTATTTCCCTCATAACAATGAACTGTACACCAAGCCGAAGAATGTGGATGAGAGATCGCAGACATGGGGAAGCATTCATGCAGACTATTC
The DNA here is from genome assembly GCF_028390025.1 of Pseudophryne corroboree. Classification (NCBI taxonomy): domain Eukaryota; kingdom Metazoa; phylum Chordata; class Amphibia; order Anura; family Myobatrachidae; genus Pseudophryne; species Pseudophryne corroboree. The sequence continues at coordinate 396,812,293 of NC_086448.1, forward strand.
TAGCATATCAGGAGGAGCAGTGGATGGCAAACTTCAGGATGTCTCGCGCTACATTCGAGTATGTTTTGGAACTACTGTCCCCCGCAATAACCACCAGGTTCCGTAAGCCCATTGAGCCAGCCAGGAGATTAGCGATTGCTCTCTGGTGGTATGCTACCCCTGGAGAGTATCGCACAGTTTCCAGTTTATTTGGAGTAGGGATTGGCACGGTCTGCAAGATTGTATACCAGGTCACGCGGGCATTGCTGGATACCATGTACCATCGCTTTATTTCCTTGCCACAAGGACAGCGGCTAGATGAGACTATAAAAGGGTTTAAGAAGCGTGGCTACCCACAGTGTGCTGGTGCCATAGATGGGACCCACATCCCCATCATCGCCCCCCGTGACAACCCAGCAGACTATTACAATCGTAAGGGTTGGCATTCCATTGTTCTGCAAGCTGTAGTGGACCACAAATACTGGTAAGCACTGTTTCACTAATGTGTTTGAAATAGGCTTGGCCTGTTTTATGATAATGCATAAACCTTTATTTTTAGTTTCACAGATGTCTTCATAGGGTGGCCCGGACGGTCACATGATGCAAGGGTTCTCGCCAACTCCGATCTTTACAGTATTGCTGAGGACAAGCTTGGTGGATGGCTTTTCCCTCGAGAGGTAAGATTATTTACTACTTAAACTAATGTCCGCCCATAAACCAATAGTCAAGTTTTATTCCTGTAATAATATTAATGTTTTATTAACAGAAATCGGTGATCGTACATGGTGTGGACATCCCGGTCCATCTCATTGGTGATGCAGCATACCCATTACAGCGCTGGCTAATGAAGGGCTACACCCAGCATGTTCACTTATCCCCCGAACAGACATCCTATACCCATGCCCTAAGTTCGGCCCGTATGGCAGTGGAGAATGCGTTTGGGCGTTTAAAAGGACGCTGGCGCTGCCTCATGAAGAGGAATGATGTGGACTTGAAAATAATGCCAGATATAGTTGCGGCCTGCTGCATTCTCCATAACATATGTGAGATTCAAAAGGAAAACTTTCTCCCCGAGTGGAATATACATGATCATGGGGCGGGGGTCGCTGTACATGATGCACCAGGCTTGGTGGGGGGGCATGACGCTGCCAGCGAGTGCATAAGGGCCACCATTGCAGCTAATCTTCAAACAATGTTGCAGTAGAGAAGACAGACAAGTTTTTGTGTGCAAACAATTTTTGTTTATTTCGTTTTTCAGTTATAAAAATTTGGTTCAAAAGTTGTTATTATATTTTCCTTTTAAACAGTTGGCACACATTTTCTGAGGTAACAATATAAAATATTTAAGTGCAAACATGTCACTGTAAAATTCCACATAACGCAAGGGGTCTTCAACATGTGTCCCTCTAGCTGTTGTGGAACAACATGTACCAGCATGTGTTGCTATGTGTTTCCACAACAGCTAGAGGGCCACATGGTGAAGACACCTGCCCTGAGGTAAAAGAGTAAAGTGCAAACAGGGCACTCTGTAAAAAAAAAACCCTAATGTTTGGTTTGGCAGATATCGGGTTACCCCCAATATTTGGATCACACTGCCGCACATTTTCTGAGGTGACAATATAAAATATTTAAGTGCAAACATGTCACTGTAAAATTCCACATAACGCAAGGGGTCTTCAACATGTGTCCCTCCAGCTGTTGTGGAACAACATGTACCAGCATGTGTTGCTATGTGTTTCCACAACAGCTAGAGGGCCACATGGTGAAGACACCTGCCCTGAGGTAAAAGAGTAAAGTGCAAACAGGGCACTCTGTAAAAAAAAAAACCTAATGTTTGGTTTGGCAGGTATCGGGTTACCCCCAATATTTGGATCGCACTGCCGCACATTTTCTGAGGTAACAATATAAAAAGGTAGCCCCAATATCTGGATCCCACTGCCCATTTTCTGAGGTAACAATATAAAAGTTTAAAGTGCCAACAGGGCACTCTGTAAAATCAAAATAATGTTTGCATTTGTAGGTATCAGGGTTGAGGATACAGTGCAAACAGAACCTTAAAACACAAACATTGTTTTATAACCCGCTGCTCTAAGGCAGTTGTCTATATACCCGAAATTCTGAGGATTGCGGGATTTGTGTTGGGGATTTGAGGGAGGCTCATAGTTGTATGGACCATATGGGTGCTGTGGGTAGGCTGTGTCTTGCTGTTGTGTTTGTGTGGTATTCCCTATGGTACGTGCAAACTTGCGTTCAAAAAATGTCATCTGCCTATCATGCATGGTCATTAACTGACTCATAAAAGTTTGATGCATTTCTTTTTCTGACGCAAGGAATCTCTCAAGCCGTGCATCTTCCTGGGCATTGAGCTCACTATCTGCCTCACGCAGGTGATCCACGATAATGGACTTCATTGCTTTGACCGTTTGTTCTGTTTTGTTCAGTTTCTTTTTCCGCTGTGGAACGTTGTAGACTGTGAAGGAGATGAAACAGAATGTAAGCAACAATATAAAAATAGCAGTGGTAGCATATACGTGCTTGTGGCCTTCTCCCACCTGCACACTAGCTATACTCTACAACATTACCATGATTCTATTAAAAAATAGCAGTGGTAGCATATACGTGTTTGTGGCCTTCTCCCACCTGCACACTAGCTATACTCTGCAACATTACCATGCCTTTACATATAGGGACTGCTGCAACTGTATTTGTAATGGTAATACTTACTATTTGAGCGCAAAGTCGTGGTCTTGGGGGGTTGCGACATCTCCGCCTGAGACTGTGGTACGTCCTCAATAGTGGCACTGATGGAATCATCATTGACGGTCGAGTCTTCGAAACTGCTGTCCGATATAAGCAGCGGGGATGATGGGCTGCATTGTGAGCTGGGAAGGCTGTGCTGTGTTTCGTCACAGTCCTCGTCGACTGACATCTGGCGACTGGCAGAGCTGGATGACGATAGTGCTATGGGATTTGTTATCGCAGTTTTGCCGAAGACACTATAGCATAGGTCATAATATGGCCATTCCATACGCCCAGCACCACTTTTCTTGCGGTTATGGTCGTGTACTTTGGTGAATTGTCTGCGTAGTGCCTTCAATTTGTTAACGACTTGTTGCTGTGTTTTTGGATGCCCCTTTCTGCCAGCATAAGGGATATGTTCTTGTAGACGATAGCATCCTTAACTGTTCCAGTCACCTGCCTTCTTATTTCTTCCTCTCCCCGAATATTAAGCAGCTCTTTGATCTCTGTGTCTGACCAGGTATGGCTAGCCATGTTGCTGTGCTGGAGCTTCTGCTGCTGTATATTGTCTGTTTGTTTGGAAGCTGCTGCAATAAAAATATCTGTATGTACCCAGCGCGACTTCAGAGTGTTTTGTTTGCTGCCTCAATGCCTGCATGTGCCCAGCGTAGTGTTGTTTGCTGCTGCGGTGCCTGCATGTGCCCAGCGTGTCTCCCAGGGATGACATCATCTTCCAGTGCCCCAGAAGCACCAATCAGCGTCTCAGAGCGTTACTCGGGTCTGAAAACACGTGTAATGACCGTTTCCACTGCACCGCTATCCGTGTCATTACCGTGTTCTACCCAGGTAAATAGCCGGGTTGGATTCCCGGGTCACTCAACCCGTGTTGACCCGTTTCCACCTACTAAAAATCCGTGTCGATGCGCGCCCCCGTGCAAAAACACGGGTAAAAACAGCTAGTGGAAAAGGGGTATTACACACATCCCTGCATCAGGAGAGCTTTGCTTTTGCAATACTATTAATAGTATTTATTTATACACATTCTGTCTTTACAAATTGTGACAATTGTTTAAATACAGTTGTATCTTTCTCCAATAGACAGATAGCTGCTTTTGCAGCTAATGTGCTGGAGTCTATGTGTATTTTCATTGTGCTATTTGAGTCAGCTTATGGTATCTCTGCAACGTATTTAGTAATTCATCATTGTGATGAGTATCTAAACTAGAGATGAGCGGGTTCGGTTTCTTTGAATCCGAACCCGCACGAACTTCACTTTTTTTTCCACGGGTCCGAGCGACTCGGATCTTCCCGCCTTGCTCGGTTAACCCGAGCGCGCCCGAACGTCATCATGACGCTGTCGGATTCTCGCGAGGCTCGGATTCTATCGCGAGACTCGGATTCTATATAAGGAGCCGCGCGTCGCCGCCATTTTCACTCGTGCATTGAGATTGATAGGGAGAGGACGTGTCTGGCGTCCTCTCCATTAGAATAGAGATAGATAGATTAGATAGAGAGAGATTGTGCAGAGTCGCAGACAGAGTTAGTTTACCACAGTCAGTGACCAGTGCAGTTGCTAGTTAACTTTTATTTAATATAATATATCCGTTCACTTCTCTCTGCTATATCCGTTCTCTGCCTGAAAAAAAAAACGATACACAGCACAGTCAGTCACACAGTGTGACTCAGTCTGTGTGCACTCAGCTCAGCCCAGTGTGCTGCACAGTCATCAATGTATAAATTAAAAGCTTATAATTAATTGTGGGGGAGACTGGGGAGCACTGCAGGTTGTTAGCAGGAGCCAGGAGTACAATTATATTAATTAACAGTGCACACTTTTGCTGCAGGAGTGGTGACCAGTGCCTGACCACCAGTATAGTATTGTTGTATACTACTAATATCTCTTTAAATATCAACCAGTCTATATTAGCAGCAGACACAGTACAGTGCGGTAGTTCACGGCTGTGGCTACCTCTGTGTCGGCACACGGCAGGCAGTCCGTCCGACCAGAATTGTATTATTTATTATTATATACCTACCACCTAACCGTGGTTTTTTTTTCATTCTTTATACCGTCATAGTGTCATCCTAATTGTTACGAGTATACTACTATCTCTTTATCAACCAGTGTACAGTGCGGTAGTTCACGGCTGTGGCTACCTCTGTGTCGGCACACGGCAGGCAGTCCGTCCGACCAGAATTGTATTATTTATTATTATATACCTACCACCTAACCGTGGTTTTTTTTTCATTCTTTATACCGTCATAGTGTCATCCTAATTGTTACGAGTATACTACTATCTCTTTATCAACCAGTGTACAGTGCGGTAGTTCACGGCTGTGGCTACCTCTGTGTCGGCACACGGCAGGCAGTCCGTCCGACCAGAATTGTATTATTTATTATTATATACCTACCACCTAACCGTGGTTTTTTTTTCATTCTTTATACCGTCATAGTGTCATCCTAATTGTTACGAGTATACTACTATCTCTTTATCAACCAGTGTACAGTGCGGTAGTTCACGGCTGTGGCTACCTCTGTGTCGGCACACGGCAGGCAGTCCGTCCGACCAGAATTGTATTATTTATTATTATATACCTACCACCTAACCGTGGTTTTTTTTTCATTCTTTATACCGTCACAGTGTCATCCTAATTGTTACGAGTATACTACTATCTCTTTATCAACCAGTGTACAGTGCGGTAGTTCACGGCTGTGGCTACCTCTGTGTCGGCACACGGCAGGCAGTCCGTCCGACCAGAATTGTATTATTTATTATTATATACCTACCACCTAACCGTGGTTTTTTTTTCATTCTTTATACCGTCATAGTGTCATCCTAATTGTTACGAGTATACTACTATCTCTTTATCAACCAGTGTACAGTGCGGTAGTTCACGGCTGTGGCTACCTCTGTGTCGGCAGTCGGCAGGCAGTCCGTCCATCCATAATTGTATTATTATTATAATATATACCACCTAACCGTGGTTTTTTTTTCATTCTTTATACCGTCATAGTGTCATACTAGTTGTTACGAGTATACTACTATCTCTTTATCAACCAGTGTACAGTGCGGTAGTTCACGGCTGTGGCTACCTCTGTGTCGGCAGTCGGCAGGCAGTCCGTCCATCCATAATTGTATTATTATTATAATATATACCACCTAACCGTGGTTTTTTTTTCATTCTTTATACCGTCGTCATAGTGTCATACTAGTTGTTACGAGTATACTACTATCTCTTTATCAACCAGTGTACAGTGCGGTAGTTCACGGCTGTGGCTACCTCTGTGTCGGCAGTCGGCAGGCAGTCCGTCCATCCATAATTGTATTATTATTATAATATATACCACCTAACTGTGGTTTTTTTTTCATTCTTTATACCGTCGTCATAGTGTCATACTAGTTGTTACGAGTATACTACTATCTCTTTATCAACCAGTGTACAGTGCGGTAGTTCACGGCTGTGGCTACCTCTGTGTCGGCAGTCGGCAGGCAGTCCGTCCATCCATAATTGTATTATTATTATAATATATACCACCTAACCGTGGTTTTTTTTTCATTCTTTATACCGTCGTCATAGTGTCATACTAGTTGTTACGAGTATACTACTATCTCTTTATCAACCAGTGTACAGTGCGGTAGTTCACGGCTGTGGCTACCTCTGTGTCGGCAGTCGGCAGGCAGTCCGTCCATCCATAATTGTATTATTATTATAATATATACCACCTAACCGTGGTTTTTTTTTTCATTCTTTATACCGTCGTCATAGTGTCATACTAGTTGTTACGAGTATACTACTATCTCTTTATCAACCAGTGTACAGTGCGGTAGTTCACGGCTGTGGCTACCTCTGTGTCGGCAGTCGGCAGGCAGTCCGTCCATCCATAATTGTATTATTATTATAATATATACCACCTAACCGTGGTTTTTTTATACCACCTAACCGTGGCAGTCCGTCCATAATTGTATACTAGTATCCAATCCATCCATCTCCATTGTTTACCTGAGGTGCCTTTTAGTTCTGCCTATAAAATATGGAGAACAAAAAAGTTGAGGTTCCAAAATTAGGGAAAGATCAAGATCCACTTCCACCTCGTGCTGAAGCTGCTGCCACTAGTCATGGCCGAGACGATGAAATGCCAGCAACGTCGTCTGCCAAGGCCGATGCCCAATGTCATAGTACAGAGCATGTCAAATCCAAAACACCAAATATCAGAAAAAAAAGGACTCCAAAACCTAAAATAAAATTGTCGGAGGAGAAGCGTAAACTTGCCAATATGCCATTTACCACACGGAGTGGCAAGGAACGGCTGAGGCCCTGGCCTATGTTCATGGCTAGTGGTTCAGCTTCACATGAGGATGGAAGCACTCAGCCTCTCGCTAGAAAACTGAAAAGACTCAAGCTGGCAAAAGCACCGCAAAGAACTGTGCGTTCTTTGAAATCCCAAATCCACAAGGAGAGTCCAATTGTGTCGTTTGCGATGCCTGACCTTCCCAACACTGGACGTGAAGAGCATGCGCCTTCCACTATTTGCATGCCCCCTGCAAGTGCTGGAAGGAGCACCCGCAGTCCAGTTCCTGATAGTCAGATTGAAGATGTCAGTGTTGAAGTACACCAGGATGAGGAGGATATGGGTGTTGCTGGCGCTGGGGAGGAAATTGACCAGGAGGATTCTGATGGTGAGGTGGTTTGTTTAAGTCAGGCACCCGGGGAGACACCTGTTGTCCGTGGGAGGAATATGGCCGTTGACATGCCAGGTGAAAATACCAAAAAAATCAGCTCTTCGGTGTGGAGGTATTTCACCAGAAATGCGGACAACAGGTGTCAAGCCGTGTGTTCCCTTTGTCAAGCTGTAATAAGTAGGGGTAAGGACGTTAACCACCTCGGAACATCCTCCCTTATACGTCACCTGCAGCGCATTCATAATAAGTCAGTGACAAGTTCAAAAACTTTGGGTGACAGCGGAAGCAGTCCACTGACCAGTAAATCCCTTCCTCTTGTAACCAAGCTCACGCAAACCACCCCACCAACTCCCTCAGTGTCAATTTCCTCCTTCCCCAGGAATGCCAATAGTCCTGCAGGCCATGTCACTGGCAAGTCTGACGAGTCCTCTCCTGCCTGGGATTCCTCCGATGCATCCTTGCGTGTAACGCCTACTGCTGCTGGCGCTGCTGTTGTTGCCGCTGGGAGTCGATGGTCATCCCAGAGGGGAAGTCGTAAGCCCACTTGTACTACTTCCAGTAAGCAATTGACTGTTCAACAGTCCTTTGCGAGGAAGATGAAATATCACAGCAGTCATCCTACTGCAAAGCGGATAACTGAGGCCTTGGCATCCTGGGTGGTGAGAAACGTGGTTCCGGTATCCATCATTACTGCAGAGCCAACTAGAGACTTGTTGGAGGTACTGTGTCCCCGGTACCAAATACCATCTAGGTTCCATTTCTCTAGGCAGGCGATACCGAAAATGTACACAGACCTCAGAAAAAGAGTCACCAGTGTCCTAAAAAATGCAGCTGTACCCAATGTCCACTTAACCACGGACATGTGGACAAGTGGAGCAGGGCAGGGTCAGGACTATATGACTGTGACAGCCCACTGGGTAGATGTATGGACTCCCGCCGCAAGAACAGCAGCGGCGGCACCAGTAGCAGCATCTCGCAAACGCCAACTCTTTCCTAGGCAGGCTACGCTTTGTATCACCGCTTTCCAGAATACGCACACAGCTGAAAACCTCTTACGGCAACTGAGGAAGATCATCGCGGAATGGCTTACCCCAATTGGACTCTCCTGTGGATTTGTGGCATCGGACAACGCCAGCAATATTGTGTGTGCATTAAATCTGGGCCAATTCCAGCACGTCCCATGTTTTGCACATACCTTGAATTTGGTGGTGCAGAATTTTTTAAAAAACGACAGGGGCGTGCAAGAGATGCTGTCGGTGGCCAGAAGAATTGCGGGACACTTTCGGCGTACAGGCACCACGTACAGAAAACTGGAGCACCACCAAAAATTACTGAACCTGCCCTGCCATCATCTGAAGCAAGAAGTGGTAACGAGGTGGAATTCAACCCTCTATATGCTTCAGAGGTTGGAGGAGCAGCAAAAGGCCATTCAAGCCTATACAATTGAGCACGATATAGTAGGTGGAATGCACCTGTCTCAAGTGCAGTGGAGAATGATTTCAACGTTGTGCAAGGTTCTGATGCCCTTTGAACTTGCCACACGTGAAGTCAGTTCAGACACTGCCAGCCTGAGTCAGGTCATTCCCCTCATCAGGCTTTTGCAGAAGAAGCTGGAGGCATTGAAGAAGGAGCTAACACGGAGCGATTCCGCTAGGCATGTGGGACTTGTGGATGCAGCCCTTAATTCGCTTAACAAGGATTCACGGGTGGTCAATCTGTTGAAATCAGAGCACTACATTTTGGCCACCGTGCTCGATCCTAGATTTAAAGCCTACCTTGGATCTCTCTTTCCGGCAGACACAGGTCTGCTGGGGTTGAAAGACCTGCTGGTGACAAAATTGTCAAGTCAAGCGGAACGCGACCTGTCAACATCTCCTCCTTCACATTCTCCCGCAACTGGGGGTGCGAGGAAAAGGCTCAGAATTCCGAGCCCACCCGCTGGCGGTGATGCAGGGCAGTCTGGAGCGACTGCTGATGCTGACATCTGGTCCGGACTGAAGGACCTGACAACGATTACGGACATGTCGTCTACTGTCACTGCATATGATTCTCTCAACATTGATAGAATGGTGGAGGATTATATGAGTGACCGCATCCAAGTAGGCACGTCACACAGTCCGTACTTATACTGGCAGGAAAAAGAGGCAATTTGGAGGCCCTTGCACAAACTGGCTTTATTCTACCTAAGTTGCCCTCCCACAAGTGTGTACTCCGAAAGAGTGTTTAGTGCCGCCGCTCACCTTGTCAGCAATCGGCGTACGAGGTTACATCCAGAAAATGTGGAGAAGATGATGTTCATTAAAATGAATTATAATCAATTCCTCCGCGGAGACATTGACCAGCAGCAATTGCCTCCACAAAGTACACAGGGAGCTGAGATGGTGGATTCCAGTGGGGACGAATTGATAATCTGTGAGGAGGGGGATGTACACGGTGATATATCGGAGGGTGAAGATGAGGTGGACATCTTGCCTCTGTAGAGCCAGTTTGTGCAAGGAGAGATTAATTGCTTCTTTTTTGGGGGGGGTCCAAACCAACCCGTCATATCAGTCACAGTCGTGTGGCAGACCCTGTCACTGAAATGATGGGTTGGTTAAAGTGTGCATGTCCTGTTTTGTTTATACAACATAAGGGTGGGTGGGAGGGCCCAAGGATAATTCCATCTTGCACCTCTTTTTTCTTTTCTTTTTCTTTGCATCATGTGCTGATTGGGGAGGGTTTTTTGGAAGGGACATCCTGCGTGACACTGCAGTGCCACTCCTAGATGGGCCCGGTGTTTGTGTCGGCCACTAGGGTCGCTAATCTTACTCACACAGCTACCTCATTGCGCCTCTTTTTTTCTTTGCGTCATGTGCTGTTTGGGGAGGGTTTTTTGGAAGGGACATCCTGCGTGACACTGCAGTGCCACTCCTAGATGTGCCCGGTGTTTGTGTCGGCCACTAGGGTCGCTAATCTTACTCACACAGTCAGCTACCTCATTGCGCCTCTTTTTTTCTTTGCGTCATGTGCTGTTTGGGGAGGGTTTTTTGGAAGGGCCATCCTGCGTGACACTGCAGTGCCACTCCTAGATGGGCCCGGTGTTTGTGTCGGCCACTAGGGTCGCTTATCTTACTCACACAGCGACCTCGGTGCAAATTTTAGGACTAAAAATAATATTGTGAGGTGTGATGTGTTCAGAATAGGCTGAAAATGAGTGTAAATTATGTTTTTTGAGGTTAATAATACTTTGGGATCAAAATTACCCCCAAATTCTATGATTTAAGCTGTTTTTTAGGGTTTTTTTTAAAAAAACACCCGAATCCAAAACACACCCGAATCCGACAAAAAAAATTCGGTGAGGTTTTGCCAAAACGCGGTCGAACCCAAAACACGGCCGCGGAACCGAACCCAAAACCAAAACACAAAACCCGAAAAATTTCCGGCGCTCATCTCTAATCTAAACACAATTGTATTTTTCTGTAACAGACAGACAGCTGCCAATGCAGCCCATGTGCTGGATTCTATGTGAATTTTCATGTTACTATGGCCCTCATTCCGAGTTGTTCGCTCGCAAGGCGAATGTAGCAGAGTTACACACGCTAAGCCGCCGCCTACTGGGAGTGAATCTTAGCTTCTTAAAATTGCGACCGACGTACGCGCAATATTGCGATTACAAACGAGTTAGCAGTTTCTGAGTAGCTTCAGACTTACTCTGCCTGTGCGATCAGTTCAGTGCTTGTCGTTCCTGGTTGACGTCACAAACACACCCAGCGTTCGCCCAGGCACACCCACCGTTTCCCCGGCCACTCCTGCGTTTTTTCCGGAAACGGTAGCGTTTTCAGCCACACGCCCCTAAAACGCCGTGCATCCGCCCAGTAACACCCATTTCCTGTCAATCACAATGCGAACGTCGGAGCGATGAAAAAGCCGTGAGTAAACTTACATTCTTCATAGTAAAGTTACTTGGCGCAGTCGCAGAGCGAACATTGCGCATGCGCACTAAGAGAATTCTCACTGCGATGCGATGAAAATCTCCGAGCGAACAACTCGGAATGAGGGCCTATATGAGCCATTATTTTTACAATACATTCAGCAATTTACTTCTGTGATTACTGTAATACAGGGCTGGCCAAACCAGTCCTCGAGATCTACCAACAGTTCACATTTTCCAGACCACCTAGCTGGTGCACAGGTGTAATCACTAGAGATGAGCGCCGGAAATTTTTCGGGTTTTGTGTTTTGGTTTTGGGTTCGGTTCCGCGGCCGTGTTTTGGGTTCGACCGCGTTTTGGCAAAACCTCACCGAATTTTTTTTGTCGGATTCGGGTGTGTTTTGGATTCGGGTGTTTTTTTTTAAAAACACTAAAAAACAGCTTAAATCATAGAATTTGGGGGTCATTTTGATCCCAAAGTATTATTAACCTCAAAAACCATAATTTACACTCATTTTCAGTCTATTCTGAATACCTCACACCTCACAATATTATTTTTAGTCCTAAAATTTGCACCTAGGTCGCTGGATGACTAAGCTAAGCGACCCTAGTGGCCGACACAAACACCGGGCCCATCTAGGAGTGGCACTGCAGTGTCACGCAGGATGTCCCTTCCAAAAAACCCTCCCCAAACAGCACATGACGCAAAGAAAAAAAAGAGGTGCAATGAGGTAGCTGTGTGAGTAAGATAAGCGACCCTAGTGGCCGACACAAACACCGGGCCCATCTAGGAGTGTCACTGCAGTGTCACGCAGGATGTCCCTTCCAAAAAACCCTCCCCAAACAGCACATGACGCAAAGAAAAAAAGAGGCGCAATGAGGTAGTTGTGTGAGTAAGATAAGCGACCCTAGTGGCCGACACAAACACCGGGCCCATCTAGGAGTGTCACTGCAGTGTCACGCAGGATGTCCCTTCCAAAAAACCCTCCCCAACAGCACATGACGCAAAGAAAAAAAGAGGCGCAATGAGGTAGCTGTGTGAGTAAGATAAGCGACCCTAGTGGCTGACACAAACACCGGGCCCATCTAGGAGTGTCACTGCAGTGTCACGCAGGATGTCCCTTCCAAAAAACCCTCCCCAAACAGCACATGATGCAAAGAAAAAAAGAGGCGCAATGAGGTAGCTGTGTGAGTAAGATAAGCGACCCTAGTGGCCGACACAAACACCGGGCCCATCTAGGAGTGGCACTGCAGTGTCACGCAGGATGTCCCTTCCAAAAAACCCTCCCCAAACAGCACATGACGCAAAGAAAAAAAGAGGCGCAATGAGGTAGCTGTGTGAGTAAGATAAGCGACCCTAGTGGCCGACACAAACACCGGGCCCATCTAGGAGTGGCACTGCAGTGTCACGCAGGATGTCCCTTCCAAAAAACCCTCCCCAAACAGCACATGACGCAAAGAAAAAAAGAGGCGCAATGAGGTAGCTGTGTGAGTAAGATAAGCGACCCTAGTGGCCGACACAAACACCGGGCCCATCTAGGAGTGGCACTGCAGTGTCACGCAGGATGTCCCTTCCAAAAAACCCTCCCCAAACAGCACATGACGCAAAGAAAAATTAAAGAAAAAAGAGGTGCAAGATGGAATTGTCCTTGGGCCCTCCCACCCACCCTTATGTTGTATAAACAGGACATGCACACTTTAACCAACCCATCATTTCAGTGACAGGGTCTGCCACACGACTGTGACTGAAATGACGGGTTGGTTTGGACCCCCACCAAAAAAGAAGCAATTAATCAAACTGGCTCTACAGAGGCAAGATGTCCACCTCATCATCATCCTCCGATATATCACCGTGTACATCCCCCTCCTCACAGATTATCAATTCGTCCCCACTGGAATCCACCATCTCAGCTCCCTGTGTACTTTGTGGAGGCAATTGCTGCTGGTCAATGTCTCCACGGAGGAATTGATTATAATTCATTTTAATGAACATCATCTTCTCCACATTTTCTGGATGTAACCTCGTACGCCGATTGCTGACAAGGTGAGCGGCGGCACTAAACACTCTTTCGGAGTACACACTTGTGGGAGGGCAACTTAGGTAGAATAAAGCCAGTTTGTGCAAGGGCCTCCAAATTGCCTCTTTTTCCTGCCAGTATAAGTACGGACTGTGTGACGTGCCTACTTGGATGCGGTCACTCATATAATCCTCCACCATTCTTTCAATGGTGAGAGAATCATATGCAGTGACAGTAGACGACATGTCCGTAATCGTTGTCAGGTCCTTCAGTCCGGACCAGATGTCAGCATCAGCAGTCGCTCCAGACTGCCCTGCATCACCGCCAGCGGGTGGGCTCGGAATTCTGAGCCTTTTCCTCGCACCCCCAGTTGCGGGAGAATGTGAAGGAGGAGATGTTGACAGGTCGCGTTCCGCTTGACTTTACAATTTTCTCACCAGCAGGTCTTTCAACCCCAGCAGACTTGTGTCTGCCGGAAAGAGAGATCCAAGGTAGGCTTTAAATCTAGGATCGAGCACGGTGGCCAAAATGTAGTGCTCTGATTTCAACAGATTGACCACCCGTGAATCCTTGTTAAGCGAATTAAGGGCTCCATCCACAAGTCCCACATGCCTAGCGGAATCGCTCCGTGTTAGCTCCTCCTTCAATGTCTCCTGCTTCTTCTGCAAAAGCCTGATGAGGGGAATGACCTGACTCAGGCTGGCAGTGTCTGAACTGACTTCACGTGTGGCAAGTTCAAAGGGCATCAGAACCTTGCACAACGTTGAAATCATTCTCCACTGCACTTGAGACAGGTGCATTCCACCTCCTATATCGTGCTCAATTGTATAGGCTTGAATGGCCTTTTGCTGCTCCTCCAACCTCTGAAGCATATAGAGGGTTGAATTCCACCTCGTTACCACTTCTTGCTTCAGATGATGGCAGGGCAGGTTCAGTAGTTTTTGGTGGTGCTCCAGTCTTCTGTACGTGGTGCCTGTACGCCGAAAGTGTCCCGCAATTCTTCTGGCCACCGACAGCATCTCTTGCACGCCCCTGTCGTTTTTTAAAAAATTCTGCACCACCAAATTCAAGGTATGTGCAAAACATGGGATGTGCTGGAATTTGCCCATATTTAATGCACACACAATATTGCTGGCGTTGTCCGATGCCACAAATCCACAGGAGAGTCCAATTGGGGTAAGCCATTCCGCGATGATCTTCCTCAGTTGCCGTAAGAGGTTTTCAGCTGTGTGCGTATTCTGGAAAGCGGTGATACAAAGCGTAGCCTGCCTAGGAAAGAGTTGGCGTTTGCGAGATGCTGCTACTGGTGCCGCCGCTGCTGTTCTTGCGGCGGGAGTCCATACATCTACCCAGTGGGCTGTCACAGTCATATAGTCCTGACCCTGCCCTGCTCCACTTGTCCACATGTCCGTGGTTAAGTGGACATTGGGTACAACTGCATTTTTTAGGACACTGGTGAGTCTTTTTCTGACGTCCGTGTACATTCTCGGTATCGCCTGCCTAGAGAAGTGGAACCTAGATGGTATTTGGTAACGGGGGCACACTGCCTCAATAAATTGTCTAGTTCCCTGTGAACTAACGGCGGATACCGGACGCACGTCTAACACCAACATAGTTGTCAAGGCCTCAGTTATCCGCTTTGCAGCAGGATGACTGCTGTGATATTTCATCTTCCTCGCAAAGGACTGTTGGACAGTCAATTGCTTACTGGAAGTAGTACAAGTGGGCTTACGACTTCCCCTCTGGGATGACCATCGACTCCCAGCAGCAACAACAGCAGCGCCAGCAGCAGTAGGCATTACACGCAAGGATGCATCGGAGGAATCCCAGGCAGGAGAGGACTCGTCAGAATTGCCAGTGACATGGCCTGCAGGACTATTGGCATTCCTGGGGAAGGAGGAAATTGACACTGAGGGAGTTGGTGGGGTGGTTTGCGTGAGCTTGGTTACAAGAGGAAGGGATTTACTGGTCAGTGGACTGCTTCCGCTGTCGCCCAAAGTTTTTGAACTTGTCACTGACTTATTATGAATGCGCTGCAGGTGACGTATAAGGGAGGATGTTCCGAGGTGGTTAACGTCCTTACCCCTACTTATTACAGCTTGACAAAGGCAACACACGGCTTGACACCTGTTGTCCGCTTTTCTGTTGAAATACCTCCACACTGAAGAGCTGATTTTTTTGGTATTTTCACCAGGCATGTCAACGGCCATATTCCTCCCACGGACAACAGGTGTCTCCCCGGGTGCCTGACTTAAACAAACCACCTCACCATCAGAATCCTCCTTGTCAATTTCCTCCCCAGCGCCATCAACACCCATATCCTCCTCATCCTGGTGTACTTCAACACTGACATCTTCAATCTGACTATCAGGAACTGGACTGCGGGTGCTCCTTCCAGCACTTGCAGGGGGCGTGCAAATGGTGGAAGGCGCATGCTCTTCACGTCCAGTGTTGGGAAGGTCAGGCATCGCAACCGACACAATTGGACTCTCCTTGTGGATTTGGGATTTCGAAGAACGCACAGTTCTTTGCGGTGCTTTTGCCAGCTTGAGTCTTTTCAGTTTTCTAGCGAGAGGCTGAGTGCTTCCATCCTCATGTGAAGCTGAACCACTAGCCATGAACATAGGCCAGGGCCTCAGCCGTTCCTTGCCACTCCGTGTGGTAAATGGCATATTGGCAAGTTTACGCTTCTCCTCCGACAATTTTATTTTAGGTTTTGGAGTCCTTTTTTTACTGATATTTGGTGTTTTGGATTTGACATGCTCTGTACTATGACATTGGGCATCGGCCTTGGCAGACGACGTTGCTGGCATTTCATCGTCTCGGCCATGACTAGTGGCAGCAGCTTCAGCACGAGGTGGAAGTGGATCTTGATCTTTCCCTAATTTTGGAACCTCAACATTTTTGTTCTCCATATTTTAATAGGCACAACTAAAAGGCACCTCAGGTAAACAATGGAGATGGATGGATACTAGTATACTTATGGATGGACTGCCGAGTGCCGACACAGAGGTAGCTACAGCCGTGGACTACCGTACTGTACTGTGTCTGCTGCTAATATAGACTGGATGATAATGAGATGTAGTATGTATAAAGAAGAAAGAAAAAAAAAACCACGGGTAGGTGGTATACAATTATGGATGGACTGCCGAGTGCCGACACAGAGGTAGCTACAGCCGTGGACTACCGTACTGTACTGTGTCTGCTGCTAATATAGACTGGATGATAATGAGATGTAGTATGCATGTATAAAGAAGAAAGAAAAAAAAAAAACCACGGGTAGGTGGTATACAATTATGGATGGACTGCCGAGTGCCGACACAGAGGTAGCTACAGCCGTGAACTACCGTACTGTGTCTGCTGCTAATATAGACTGGTTGATAATGAGATGTAGTATGTATAAAGAAGAAAGAAAAAAAAACCACGGGTAGGTGGTATACAATTATGGATGGACTGCCGAGTGCCGACACAGAGGTAGCTACAGCTGTGGACTACCGTACTGTACTGTGTCTGCTGCTAATATAGACTGGATGATAATGAGATGTAGTATGTATAAAGAAGAAAGAAAAAAAAACCACGGGTAGGTGGTATACAATTATGGATGGACTGCCGAGTGCCGACACAGAGGTAGCTACAGCCGTGGACTACCGTACTGTACTGTGTCTGCTGCTAATATAGACTGGATGATAATGAGATGTAGTATGTATAAAGAAGAAAGAAAAAAAAAACACGGGTAGGTGGTATACAATTATGGATGGACTGCCGAGTGCCGACACAGAGGTAGCTACAGCCGTGGACTACCGTACTGTACTGTGTCTGCTGCTAATATAGACTGGATGATAATGAGATGTAGTATGTATAAAGAAGAAAGAAAAAAAAACCACGGGTAGGTGGTATACAATTATGGATGGACTGCCGAGTGCCGACACAGAGGTAGCTACAGCCGTGGACTACCGTACTGTACTGTGTCTGCTGCTAATATAGACTGGGTGATAATGAGATGTAGTATGTATAAAGAAGAAAGAAAGAAAAAACCACGGGTAGGTGGTATACAATTATGGATGGACTGCCGAGTGCCGACACAGAGGTAGCTACAGCCGTGGACTACCGTACTGTACTATGTCTGCTGCTAATATAGACTGGTTGATAATGAGATGTAGTATGTATAAAGAAGAAAGAAAAAAAAAACCACGGGTAGGTGGTATACAATTATGGATGGACTGCCGAGTGCCGAGTGCCGACACAGAGGTAGCTACAGCCGTGGACTACCGTACTGTACTGTGTCTGCTGCTAATATAGACTGGATGATAATGAGATGTAGTATGTATAAAGAAGAAAGAAAAAAAAAACACGGGTAGGTGGTATACAATTATGGATGGACTGCCAAGTGCCGACACAGAGGTAGCTACAGCCGTGGACTACCGTACTGTACTGTGTCTGCTGCTAATATAGACTGGATGATAATGAGATGTAGTATGTATGTATAAAGAAGAAAGAAAAAAAAACCACGGGTAGGTGGTATACAATTATGGATGGACTGCCGAGTGCCGACACAGAGGTAGCTACAGCCGTGAACTACCGTACTGTGTCTGCTGCTAATATAGACTGGTTGATAATGAGATGTAGTATGTATAAAGAAGAAAGAAAAAAAAAAACACGGGTAGGTGGTATACAATTATGGATGGACTGCCGAGTGCCGACACAGAGGTAGCTACAGCCGTGGACTACCGTACTGTACTGTGTCTGCTGCTAATATAGACTGGATGATAATGAGATGTAGTATGTATAAAGAAGAAAGGAAAAAAAAACCACGGGTAGGTGGTATACAATTATGGATGGACTGCCGAGTGCCGACACAGAGGTAGCTACAGCCATGAACTACCGTACTGTGTCTGCTGCTAGTAGACTGGATGATAAATAATGATATAAAAAATATATATATATCACTACTGCAGCCGGACAGGTATATATTATATAATGACGGACCTGCTGGAGTGGACACTGTCTGTCAGCAGAATGAGTTTTTTAATTTTTAAAGAATAAAAAAACACCACACAAGTCACACGACGAGTGTACTTTTTCAGGCAGACATTCAATCACAATATACTATACTGGTGGTCAGTGTGGTCAGGTCACTGGTCACAGTGGTCAGTGGTCAGTCACACTGGCAGTGGCACTCTGGCAGCAAAAGTGTGCACTGTTTAATATGTACTCCTGGCTCCTGCCATAACCTATAACTGCTCCCCAGTCTCCCCCACAATTAAGCTGTGTGAGCACAGTCAGATATTATACATAGATGATGCAGCACACTGGGCTGAGCACAGATATGGTATGTGAGTGTGACTGAGTCACTGTGTATCGTTTTTTTTCAGGCAGAGAACAAGAACAGAACGGATTATTAAATAATAATAAATTATAAAACTGCACTGGTGGTCAGGTCACTGGTCATCAGTCACTAGTATAACTCCTCCTAAGCTCCAGTAAGTAAATGAAGTGTCTCACTCTCACTCTCCTATCTATTTTAATTTCTAAACGGAGAGGACGCCAGCCACGTCCTCTCCCTATCAATCTCAATGCACGTGTGAAAATGGCCGCGACGCGCGGCTCCTTATATAGAATCCGAGTCTCGGGATAGAATCTGAGCCTCGCGAGAATCCGACAGCGTGATGATGACGTTCGGGCGCGCTCGGGTTAACCGAGCAAGGCGGAAGATCCGAGTCGCTCGGACCCGTGTAAAAAAACATGAAGTTCGGGCGGGTTCGGATTCAGAGAAACCGAACCCGCTCATCTCTAGTAATCACTACTAATGAAGATGTGCTGCATTCATTCCTAACTGACAATTCTACAGATCTCCAGGAGGCCTGGAAAACATGAACTGTTGGTAGATCTCGAGGACCGGTTTGGCCAGCCCTGCTGTAATACAATTGTTTTTTCTGCAGCATGCAGATAGTAGCTTAGGCAGCCTTATGTGCTGCATTCTTTGTGAAATTGCATGTTTCAGCATATATTATTTCTGCATTATCTCTAGAACACATTTGCAACTTTGTTATTTCCTGATCTTTTACTCAGGCTATATAAGGCGCCCATAACTTTATTGTGATTACATAAACCTTTTTCTTAAGCTAGCTTATCACTAAAATAAAACGACACCACACACTGAAATAAAGACACGGACACGGAGTTAAAGGTCAGACGATGTTTATTGATCGCTGACCAACTCTTTAAACTATAATTGTGATCGAATTAGAATTAATTTAGATTATAGATTTAAATTTAGCTTGGAGGATGGCAAGGGGAACGTCTAAATGTCCAACCGCAAGAGAAGGACACACCTGCCGTCCTTCTAAAGAGGGTGCCCCACAATGACCACTTATGCCTGTGTGAAAGCTGGTTGGTAGCGACTTCCCGCCAATCTGGTTTTCGATAGCCAACTGAAGAAAACAAAATAATCGATGCAATCCGGGAGGGCGGGCGGGCATACAATGAATGGCAAGAGGAAGTCTGAGGCAAATGACCCTGCCCTATATACTATCCTAAGACCAACCTATTAAGCTTGATGGACAACCCTCTAATCCAATAGGAAAAAACCACAGGAAAAAAACTAATCTGCCTAGCAACTGCTTAGTCATTAAACAACCAATCACCAAAAGTTGAGCTCTTATATGGCCTCAGGCTTATGCAGCCTTCAGCTTATCTAAGGCGCCCATAACTTTATTGTGATTACATAAACCTTTTTCTTAAGCTAGCTTATCACTAAAATAAAATGACACCACACACTGAAATAAAGACACGGACACGGTAGCTGGAGTTAAAGGTCAGACGATGTTTATTGATCGCTGACCAACTCTTTAAACTATAATTGTGATCGAATTAGAATTAATTTAGATTATAGATTTAAATTTAGCTTGGAGGATGGCAACAGAAAGTCGCTACCAGACACCAGCACCAGTCACCTAGATGAAAACCACCAAACCAAGGAGGGGAGTACCCAGAACCCGCCTCCTTCCCACATAACCCGCATTGTGCTGGCCTCACCCCTCTTTTCTCTGGCAAACGTTCGGTTCCCACAGGGGAACGTCTAAATGTCCAACCGCAAGAGAAGGACACACCTGCCGTCCTTCTAAAGAGGGTGCCCCACAATGACCACTTATGCCTGTGTGACAGCTGATTGGTAGCGACTTCCCGCCACCAAGGTTTACAACCGCCACCGCCATCCGCAACCAGCAACAATAACCAACTAAGAACAAACTAAATAGCCCTACCGAAAAGGACCAAAAACATCCTCCAGGAAAATCTGCACTGCGTCCGGAGAAAGATGAACCCCATCCTCCTTGTAGAACTGCCCCTTACGCAGCACAAGTAAAGGATGCCTGACCGCTACTCCATCTATGGCCCTGACAAAGAGAGACACTTCCGAATTCACCTTCTTGCGGGCCTTCTCCAGCGCCAATGAAAACGCGGCACTATCTCCGACCAAACAATGCGTTCTCCTGGCCAGTGGCAACGAATCGCCACCAAATCCACCATAATGGACAAAATCAAATCTATGCCCTTAACTCGACCTAAATCATTACCACCTAAATGAAGGACAATACAACTAGGGCGACCCCAGCGGCGCTCACGGGAAAAAGGGGATCTCAACAAGTCACCCCACGGCATACCTCTGACACCTAACCATCGCAATTCCCTAGACCCAAAAACATCAGCTGCCCTAAGTGCCATGGGATGCCTCGCCGCCCAAAAAATATAGGAATGGCCAACCAGCCATACATGCTCCCCAAAATCAACGACAGCTGAAAAAGAAAACATCCTAACATCAGAATTGTGAACACAAAACATACAATGCATAACAGAATAACCCAAGTGAAGGAGAAAAATAAAAAAACCTCCCGTGGACCTTGATAGAACAGCCAATTGAAATTAGGCCACCTCGGAGGAAAAATTTAAAAATTCACTTCACACCCTCGATTCCTGAACGGTAAGCGTTCAAAAACCGACGAGTAAACACGTTTTTGGGTTAGTGCAACAGGCGCACCTACAACTTATCCAAACGGACATAAGACCTATAGGAGGCAGACTTCCAACGGCCCAGCTCCCGAATAGCCGCCGGGGATGAACCCGTAGCCGCTGCATGGGTAGCCGCCCCAATCCGAAAGGAATAGGTACCGAAGTCCGCCCCCCGCAAGCCCAATGCCGCCAAACATTTTTTAAAACACAGCAGCAAATTGAAACTTCGTCAGCCAGCCAACGTGCGCGTGCACCAGCAACTGGTCGCCCCCCCCCCGGAGGCCTCAACCGTATATACTCCTGCGTCAACCGCAGCGGGCAAACACCCGTTTCCTCCTGGGCCTCCAAGGACACCAAGCGACCCCGACCTGTTTGATCTGTCTTGGACCGCACAATCCTACAGAGCAACAGGCCATCCTGCATGCGCACATTCCCGTAAAGCAGACCCGACTCCCGAGATGCCTTGCTGCATGCTACTAACTCGCTCACTCGGAAAGCCCCAAAAAAGGCCAGGGCATACGCACAACTAAACAATTCCGAGGTCGCAATTTGAGGCAGCACACGCAGCAACTCTGTTAGAAGCTGCAACGTCACGGGTCTACGGGAGTCCGCGGGCGCCGGACGCAACCTAGCCCAACCTTTCAGTGCTCTGGAAAGGACAAAAGACCCGGTGGGGTCCGTCATCCCGTGGAGCCGCAAGTGAAAAGAAATGCCCGCAAGGGCAGATGCCATGGCCGCTTTTGACCTACCCGTTTGGTAATGTTCCCCAAACAAAGGCCATCAAGACGTCAGCCGAGGACTCACCTGCTACACTGTACCTACTTTGAAAGACCGACCAATCACGCCAGGCTGCATCATACGCCCTGAGAGTGGAGGGAGCCAAAGCACACCTGGCTAGAGCAGCTAACCCGATTCGACAATCTGCCAGAGAGAAGCCGGGCACGGTAAACCCTCCGCCGCCGCTCACGGAACCAACGCCCGGAACTTGTCAAATTGGAACCGAGACAATGCATCCGCAATTCCGTTGTCGATTCCGGGAACGTCACGGGCCCTGAAGTTAATATTGCGCCGCAACAAACTAACACTAGATGCCGTAGCAGCCTCAGAGCCTGCGGACAGGAGGAACGCTGATTATTCATCGCATGTACCACCCCCAAGTTGTCGCAACGAAACGAGATGTCCCTATTCGCGAACTGGCAGGCCCATAATTCAAGAGCCACTAAGCTCGGGAACAATTCCAGCAAAAGGAGGTTCTTGGTAAAACCCCGCGTTACCCAAGTGGCCGGCCAGGCAGCAGCGCACCATGCCCCAGCAAAAAACGCCCCAAAACCTTGACTGCCCGAGGCATCCGTGAACAACTGGAGCCACTTGCTGGAACAACAAGGCGAAGGCCACAAAACCTCCCTGTTGAAGGACACCAGGAAAGAGACCCAAATCCGCAAATCAACCCTGATCTCGCGGGAAAGGTACACTGTGCGATGCCTCCGGACCGTCCCCGCCGTGGCCCGTTCAAGTCTGCGACAGAAAATCCTCCCCATGGGGATAATCCGGCACGCAAAGTTGAAAGAACCCAGCAAAGACTGCACCTACTTAAGTCGAACCCTGCGCTTGCTTAAACAGTCAGTAATTAAACCCAAAAGCTTACGCACTTTATCCTCGGGTAGGCGACAGCAACCCCCCACCGTGTCTATTTCAATTCCTAAATAGCTAAGTCAAGTACAGGGGCCCTCACACTTGTCCGGCGCGACGGGCACCCCTAAACTTTCGAACAAGGACCTAGCCACCGACAGAATATCCCCACAGATCGAACTGCCCCCCGGACCCACAAAGACAAAAAGTTGTCCGGGTAGTGAGCCACCTCGCGTTGGCCGGAGGCGGACTGGACGCACCAGTGCAAAAATGTGCTAAAACTCTCAAAGTAGGTGCAGAAGACCGAACAACCCATGGGGAGACACCGATCCACGTAAAACTCGCCCCCTAGTTTGAAACCCAGAAACCGCAGGGAATCCGGATGCAGTGGAAGTAGCCGGAAAGCCGACTCCACGTCCAATTTTGCCAACAGGCCCCCCGGACCACAATCCCGCACCAAGCGCAGAGCGTCATCAAAAGACTGATAACGTACCCTGCACACAGCCTGTGGAATAGCGTCGTTAACCGAAAAACCCGGAGGGTGCGACAAGCCTATGAGAAGACACATGGCAGAGATTATAGCATTACATAATGCATTGATCACATAGGCCAATCATAGCACCATGACCTGGTGTCACTCGCTCATAAGGTCATACAGACCACTTCCTCCATTTACCCGCAGGTCGCGATTCCGTGTAGCAAGCAGTAAAAACCAAAAACCCTCGCAACCACTGGTGGAAATTGCAGACAGCACTTTCCCCAATGCCACCCGGTTTCTTAGCTGCGTCAAAACCCTGCCGCATCTCATCCGTAGGGTGAAGATGTCAACGTACTTCCCCTTCCGGATTTTTTCTCGCATCCGCTTACGAACCCCCCGCGTAACTGCCATGCTGGCGCAACGCACCATCTCCGTATAACGGGGGGGGTCGGGAGAAATTGCCGACGCTGTCGCTGCCACTTTCCGCGATTCCTTAGCCATGCGCCGCGCGATAAGTCTAGCTAATTCACGCGGGCGCCGCGGAGAACCTGAAGAAACACTGCTAGACGATGAGGAAGAAGAACTAGATGAACAGTGTAAAGGAAGAGCGTGCTCACCAGTGGTTGAAGGACCCGGAACAGCGTCGTCCGTTGCACCCGACTCCGGTGGTGGCAGAACTTCTCCCGCCGATACAGCGGCAGCGGCCCTCTCCGACCTCCGTCCTCTACGCGACGTAGTCCCGGAACCGGCCAGCACCTGTGAGGAAAAAACAGAAAGGACAATAGGCGCGGGGGAAACTAGCGCATCATTGGCAATGGGGTTAACAGGCGGGAGAGGAGGCCAAGCCCAGTCGCTCCGTGGCGGAGGGCCAGCGGGAAGCGGCGGGGGAGGACCCCCAACTGAGGGGTACGCAACAGCGTGGGGGAAGGCAGCCCCGACCCCCGTAGCGCCCCCCATGGTGTAAGCAGGTCGCCATGAAGGATGCGGCATGTAACTGACCGCCCCCGAAAATCCGGACGAAACCGGGAGGAACTGGGTAGGGCCAGGGGGGAGCGGCAAAAATCGCGCCAACGGATTCGCCCCAGCCGGGGACGGCCCGAGATGCGAGCCCCGCAAAGGCAGGGAGGGGAACCGTAACCCGGGGGCCGCTGACCGACCACGTGGGCTGGACGCCGGCGCCCGAGCCGGCATAGTACGGGGAAAATTGTGGGGCGGACGTCACAGGTAGGCCCATGGAGGTCGCTCCGGCAGCCGCAGGGAACGCCGGCGCAAGAGGCCAAGGAAGGCCACCGGGGAAAAAATGGCCCCCAGCGAAACCTTGAGGCGTGTCAAACGAGCGAGCAGGGCCGGGTAGGTGGAAAGCCGCCGCGATGGACGACTGAGTCGTCACCAGCTGCAATGCCCCCGGCAGGCCGGGGGGAGGCGCCTGGAACCCGCCGCCCGGGGACGACGCCACGGGCAGCCGAGCAACGGGCGACTGGGGGCCCAGCCAAAAGGCCCCCGATGCGGGATTCCCATCCGGGAAGCCCCGCCATGCAAATGCAGGAGAGATGGGTGGTGCGGCAATCACAGCCACGCCCCCTGCCCCGGAAATAACAGTGTCTGGCCCCAGCACCCCATCCCCAACCCTGTACCTGGGCGCAACCGGCCCCCCCGCAGGGAGAGGTCCATTCATTTCTGTAATGGTTCTGGGGACAGAGGGCACCTCACCTTGCTGCCCCAGATTCATAAGCCCCACTTGTGTACCAGACCCCCCCTCGCCCTCCGCAGCCCCGCCGCGGCCGCCCGGCGGGGCACGTATTTGAATTCCTTTGTGGGGGATTTCCCGTGAGAGAAACAAATCTTTCTGCACCTTTTTCACTCATTTATATTGTGGTGTCTCTCTTTCAAGCTGCCCCTTGGGCGAATATTTGGCGTTATCTATCGGACTAATTTGTCCTAATTAGCTCAAGCAGCAGCCCTCCCCCCAGCAGACAGGCACTTACCTGATTTTCTACAGTCATACCATGCTGGACATGCCCGATCTCGTCTGATCTTGGAAGCCAAGCAGCATTGGGCCTGGTTAGTACCAGAAAGGGTGACCCTCTGGGAATACTGGGTACTGTAGTAATAAGGAACATACCTTCTGCCGATCAGTAAAATCCACCACCAGCAATCTTTTGCAGCATACTTACCTTAGCTGACTAGTCCGCTAGTCCGGATTCATAAAAGCCGGTTCATCTTGAATCTCTCTTATGAATATACAAGTGTATATTTATTCATAAGTGGATGGAGATAACAAGAATTTCCAAATTTTCGCTTTTGACAAACGTCGAACATTAATACTCGCTCAATATCCAGTGGGTGTGCAGAAAAATCTTCTGCCACCTACGGTACATCCAGTGAGTAACATATCACCTTATTTGTATTTAATACTTGTCTTAATCAATTTTGCTGATATACACAGCAACATTTTTTATCATTGTTTTCGTCTGTTTAGAAAATTAAAAGTTACGTTTTATCTTTGCATATACATTGTTTAACTTTCACAAATTCATCTATCAGTCTATTTAAACAAAGTGTGCCCCAGAGAGACACAAAAACAGTCCCTCTTTTGCTTCTCTGCAAAACAACCCTTTCGCAGTGTGAAAGGGGTCAGTCCCGGGATTGCATCCCGGGAGTGACCTGGCTGTGCGAATGTAAAAGGGGTTTAAGTGTCTTAGATGATCCTGTTATCCCTTAGTTGTTGATGCCTTATTCAGGCTATATAATCGGGTGTGGTTCATCAAATCGACAGTGTCTAGGTCGACAATGTTTAGGTCGACCACTATAGGTCGACAGTCACTAGGTCGACATGGATGGAAGGTCGACATGTGCTAGGTCGACAGGTCTAAAGGTCGACATGAGGATTTTTTTTTTGGTGTCGTTTTCTTCGTAGAGTGACCGGGATCCCAAATTAGTGCACCGCGTTCGCTCGCTATGCTTCGGGCATGGTGCCTTCGCTCCGCTACCGCTTTGCTCGGCACACTTTACCGTTCCAATCGTAGTCCACGTGGATCGTTAAATATGAAAAAATCCCCCCCCAAAAATGTGAAAAACTCATGTCGACCTTTAGACCTGTCGACCTAGCACATGTCGACCTAGAAACCCTGTCGACCTTCCATCCATGTCGACCTAGTGACTGTCGACTGTAGAATACCCAGACCACATTACCTATAGCAGTTTGGCGCCACTAATGCTGGGCGGTCCACCTTAGATAGCAGTTCCGAGTGCCAGAATGTGCCACAGACCACCTTAGATATCAGTTCTGTGTGCTGAAAGGAGGTGCCAAGACCACCTTTCACTGCCAGAACAGGCTGCAGACCACCATAAATAGGCATTCCGGGTGCTGGAATGGGGCGCAGACCACAGTAGATAGCCGTTCCGGGTGCCGGAACAGGACGCAGGCCACATGAGATAGCTATTTCGTGTAGCGGAACGGGGTGCAGGACATCCAGACCATGTTACACAGCCATTCCTGGTGCAGCAGATCACCGTAGATAGCATTCCTGGTGCCGGAACGGAGCACAGTCCACCTTAGATAGCCGTTCACCCGGAACGGGATGCAGACTACATTAGATAGCTATTTCATGTACCGACACGGGGTGCAGAACATCCAGACCACATTACACAGCCATTCTGAGGGCCGGACCAGGAAGCAGATCACTGTAGATAGCATTCCGGGTGCCGGAGCTGGGCACAGACTACATTAGATAGCTATTTCGTGTACCGGAACAGGGTGCAGGACATCCACACAGCCACTGATACAGAAAGCCATACTCAGATGGAGAAACTGCATCTGCCATAGGACTGCATGATGCTGCAAATTCGCATCTCAGAATAAGAAACTTGGTTACAGCATAAGATGCAAACACAGATGATGCAATAGATGCAGCCATGCCCACGTTTAACTTAGGGGCTCATTTATTACTCACCGTGAGTGATAAAAATCATTGCATATGATAAATGGTGCTTCAACCAATCAGCTCACAATTGTCATGTGTTCAGCTCCTGTCATGTGTTTGAAAAATGACAGTTGAGAGATGCTTTGCTGGAGCACAATTTATCATACGCAATGAATTTTTTCACTCATGTTGAGTTTTATCACTGGTTGATAAATTAGCCTCTTAGAATCAGGCCCTAAGGCAGCAGCCTTGGGGTATAGAGGAGATGGTATTGTTGGCAACAGAGAGAGGGAGGGGGTGAGAGGTGGAGGGAACATGGGCAGGAGAAAACAATAAGTTTGGTCTTGGTCATATAAAGCTTCAGGGAATGCTTGGCCATCCAGATGGAGTTGAAACTGGAAGAGAGAATGAAAGGAGAAGGGTCAGGAGAGGAGAGGGATATTTGAGTGCTATCAGCTTAAGATGGTATTGAAGGAGCTGATAATATTTACAATATAGGATGTGTAAAGGGGGAAGAGAAGGTGTCCAAGAATGAACCCTCTACACATAATGGAAGTGAGGTGGAGATAGAGTCATAGAAGAGACAGGAAAGTAGTGGTTGGTAAAATAGGAGCAAAACCAAGATAGGACAGATTCACAGAGGCCGCTAGAGTGAAAAGTGAGGAGGCAAGGCTAGTGTCAGTGCTGAAGGCATCAAACAGATCATGAAGGATGAGGAAAGAGAAGTGATCCTTGGATTTGGCCATGAATAGGTAATTGGCGTCTTTGGTGAGAGCAGTTTCAGTGGAGTAGCGAGGTCAGAAATCTAACTGGAAAGGGTAGAGTAGAGAGTGAGTAGAAAGGAATGAGGTGAGGCAGAGACTGACAATCCTCTCATGGATCTTGGAGGTATAGGGGAGGAGAGAAATAGGGCAATAGTTACAGAGTGTTGGGATCAGGTCACATTTTTTTAAGCATTTATAAGACTAGGGTATGTTTGAAGGAAGAGGGGACAGAGCCAAAAGAGATGGTTAGGTTGAAAAGATGAGCGAGGTGGGAAAAAGCATCAGGAGAGCTGGGAGGGATAGGAGAGTGTTGTCTTTACTATTCCCAGTGGTGGGAGAGAATGCAAAAGTTTTGAAGGCTGTAGAGAGAGTGGTGGTGGTGGTGGGGGTGATAGGCTGCAAGAGAGAGGCGATAGCATTATGCATGACTTTGGTAGTAAAGTAGATGCGGAAATAAAGTACAGAAAGAGAGGATGGCAATGTAGGTGCAAGCTGGCAGAGAACTGAGTTACAAGTAACAAATAGTCAGTGAGGGTTGTAGAACTGAGAGGAGATAAGAGTTTTTAAGTATGATTGTTTAGTGTGAGTCAGTGCAGAGCTAAAGCATATGGAGAATGTGATTGTATGATTTCACTCTGTACCAGAGCCGTAACTAGGTATGTGTGCTGTGTGCCTTGCACACAGTGCAGGTTGACCTGGGGCGCACCCAGCCACAACGACAATCTATAGTTGACACTGACAGGTTCCTGAATGTCAGCTCCGCCTCCCCTCTCCCCCAAGATGGAGCTTACAATGCAGCTGCGGCCAGTATTGCCCGATCCGCCCCCACCCCCTCCCTCGTGGTAAAAGTGAGCTGCCCTCCCTCCTCCGTGGTAACACTGAGCCCCGCTTGTGGTATGCTGACTCTGATCCACGTTTAATGGCCAGCCCCCCTCCCCCATAACGCTGAGCTGCATGGAATGGCTGCCCCCCCTCATGGTATGCTGACTCTGAGCCACGCTTAATGGCCACCCCCCCGCCCCATGGTAACGCTGAGCCATGAGCAGCGATGCCCGACCCCCCACCCGCAGGATCTTTCAGCAGCGCCGGGTGCCTGGCCCCTCTGTGTGCAGATGGATCTGTGCTGCAGTGCCCGTCCTGTGTAAGTTGAGAACCGCCGGCTCCTGCAGTCTGAAGGTAAACTTAGCAATTAGCACAGCATAGGGGATGGTGGGCATGAACAGGGGCAAATGCAGGATATCTGGGGGGGGAGGGGGAAGGTTACAGATATGCTGGGCAGGTAGTATACTGTTAATGTGTAAAAAGGGACTCCACTTGTCGGAATGTGTAAAAAAAAAAAGGGGGGCTCTACCTACCATGCTGTGTAAAATGTAACTTTATCTGCCATACTGTGTAAAAGGGGACACCACTTGCCATAATGTGTAATATGGGACTCTACCTGCAGTACTGTGTAAAAGGGGACTCTACCTGCCATACTATGTAAAATGTGACTCTACCTGGCGTAATGTGTAAAATGCGCTCTACCTGGTGTAATGTGTGTAAGTGGCGCTACTGTGCGACGTAATTTGAATAATGGAGACTACTGTACAGTGTAACATAAATTGGTACTATTTTGTGGCAATGCCCCCTCATAAGAAAAAACGCCCCTATATTTTTTGGCGCACTGGCCCTGTTTTATATGCAAGGGTGTGTGTGTGTGTGTGTGTGTGTGTGTTGGGTGGGGGGGGGGGCACCGATGCTGTTTCTTGCACACAGCACTAAAATGTCTATTTACGGCACTGCTCTGTACTGTTCTGAGGTCTGGAACATTTATGAGGGTAACAAGTCAATTTTGTTTAGAAGAGTTGGGAAACAGACCGGCAGAGCCAGAGAGTGATGGTCTGGGCAGCAGAGTCAAGAGTATTTGTGAGAGTGGAATTGTAAAGTGAAATAGCTTGTTCAAGGCAGGTGAGGGAAAGGTCAAGATCAGCCATGTTGTGCTTTGTGAGCACAAACTTGGGAGTGAGGGTGAAGGTTGAAGGCAAAACCTAAAGTAGAGAAAAATAGAAAAATATAGGTTTCTTTGGCACCAATTAAATACCCAGTATTTATAACAGATTTCCCGCAGCTTTCCAAAACAGAGAATACTCAAACCAAACAACATGAATTCAAAGCACTGGCAAGCTGTATATATATATATAGAGATAGAGAGAGAGAGTCACATGCCAATCCCTCGAAATGAGGTTGGAGACAGAACCAGCACTCTGCGTGATTTTCAAAACAAATCTTTACTTCAAGTTGAACTTCTCTCATAGAGCAATGACATCGACATCAGCATGTATCGACAACAGCATATACTCATCGCTTTGTGGTAATATTTCATCACTGGCAAACTCCCAAACAGCCGTTTTAGGTAAGTAACCTTCCTCAGGGGAATAACCAGGCAAAGTGTCAAACTGCCATGTCAGAAAGTGCTTGCGTGCCTGATGACGGCGTTGCCTGAAACGGCTGTTGGGAGCTACCCCTGGTCAGGAATGTATTCCCCAGGTTATGTTGAATTTCAAGGCTGATGTAACTATGCATTGTTCATGCTTACTCATATGTGACTTGTCTAAGGAATAAGGGCATTAAAAGCTACCTCAATTTGCATTATGGAGTGCTGGTTCTTCCTAACCATAGCCCCGGCCGGAGCCTCATGGTGAGGACTATTGTATATTCAATTGTGCCAACCGAGCACCCATGGACTAATCAGATCATACTTGGTGTTTGTGCGGTCTATCTACATATATATACATATATATATACTGTATGTATAAACATACAGCTTGCCAAAGCTTTCTAAAGTAGAGGAAGATGGTGGTCATAGAGAGGGAGAGGGAAACAGGTGAAAACAGAGATATCACAATAGTGGCAGAAGTGAGTGACGGCAGAAGTGGGATGGAGAGTTGGTCTGTTGGGTGAGGTCAAAGGACGATGTGATCCCATTACTGTTGCAGCTTGAAAGCAGCAACATCAATAGGATTCCAGTTGGATATTGAAGTCACCATAGGAATAGGTAGGAAGAGTTGAATAAATGAGAAAAGGGAGAGGGAGGGTGCAAGGAGTAGCATCTGAGAGGTACAGCAGGGGGGAAAGAAGAACTATCGCCACATTGTTAATCATCAAAGGCCCCTTGCTGAAAGAGCTTCAGGGGAAGTAGTGTATGATGGAAAGAGTCAGGTATTGGTATTGGTAATGCTGAGGAGGCAGAGGCGTAACTCTGGGAGGCAGCAGAGTCATCTGCCGCAGGGCTCCTGCTCTGAAGGGGGGGAACCTCTCCTTCCATTCTGTGACACCATTCAATTAAGTTAATTGATATCTCTTCAGTGGCCAACTTCCTCACTGTTCCCTACACCCTACACGTCACAGCCTGTTTATTATAGATACACATTTTACAAGTGTCATACCAGGATTAGAAATCACGACCTATAACACTGGAAGCAGACCTCTTATTGATGGAGCTATTTACTCCTGTATAGGAAATATGAGAATTCTAACTATATGAAGATACTTCTCTGACAATTACAATTAACCTCATATAGATAGAATTCTCATGTTTCCTGTACAGGAGCAAATAGCTCCATTAGTAAAGTGTCTGCTGTCAGTGTACCAGGTCATGGCTTCTAATCCTGGGTATGACTGCTAAGAAATGTGTGATTTAATATACAAGACAATGAGATGTATATATACATTTTTATTTCAGAACACTATATATATATATATATATATATATATATATAAAAAGCAAAAAGAGTTTCCGGCACTCCGATAAATAAAAATAAACTTTGCTGCGGTGCCCTCCTAGTTAGCTTGGCAAAGCTAACAATATAAGAGAAAAGTGTATGGCGGCACTCACGCAGACTGACTCAAATTATTAATGAAGGTTTCCCTTTAATGCCGCATTAAAGGGAAACCTTCTTCAATAATTTGAGTCAGTCTGCGTGAGTGCCACCATACACTTTTCTCTTTTATATATATATATATATATATATATATATATATATTTAGGGGGGAGCACCAATATTTATCTTGCCTCCGAGCAACTAGGGCGAACTTACGCCACTTTGAGGAGGTAGTGGAGTGCAGAGATAAAAGAGTTACTGTATGACTGAAGCCAAGTCTGTTAAAGACCGACATGCCGTTCCACAAGGCACAGGAGAAAGGGAGGGAGTGACAACGGTTGATGTGATAAGGTTGGTACCATTGATTAAGGGTCTAATTCATACCCCTTTTCCGCTAGCTTTTAAAACACGGGTAAATGCGTGGGGGCGCGCATTTACCCGTGTTTTTTCCTAGTGGAAAAGGGTCCCCCTGCAAATTCCCGGATCAAGTGATCCGGGAATCCTACCCAGGTAGCTAGCTGGGTTGAACACGTGTTCAACCCGGTAAGCTGTCTAGTGTGAACGGGAGCCGTGTCGAGGCGACACGGCTCCCATTCACAGTGTATGGGAGGGCGGCGCTGGGAGATCATGTGATCTCCCAGCGCTGCCCCTACTGCGTCACTAGCAGCGTCACCAACCCAGCAATATGCTGGGTTGGTGAGTGCTGTGGGAAAGGGGGCTGTAGCACAGGTTGCAGCCGTATCAGGCGACACGGCTGCGACCTGTGCTATAGATGGAAAAGGGGTATCATGTTTGTATGGAATAGCACAGCTACTGCAATTCTGTGTACTTAAAATTCAAATGCAGCAGGAAGCATCTGTAGGAGATAGATGCCTCGTGCATGCATTTGTGAGATCAAAGTGCAGCATCTGCGAACACAGCCTTGGATCACCATTGTGACCATCCAGTAATTTTCATATCAGCTTGTGCTTGGATGGGTGTAGTGGATTGGGACTGTGGAGTTGTAACATAGGTCATGTTGTTTCATCTGCAATAGAAAATTTGAATAGTATAAATAATAAGTTAATTAAATTGGTGCACCTAAATGTAGTGGTTTAAAATATGGATGCAAGTGCGGTGGAAGGGGCTGTGATATGGTACTAATGAAAAATGGAGCATGTTTTCACGTTTAACCCTTTTTTTTTTTAAACTGGGCATGTTCCAGAGCCACAGTGCACATGTCTGGCTATGCACCTTTCAACCGATGGTGCTGCAGCTCCACTTGCAATGCACTGGATGTTTGGCGGTGGAGAGTGGGAGGCAACGGGTAGCATTCTACAAAATGGTGGGGATGTCACTTCCATTTAGTAGGCGTGACAAGATCAGAGTCTTTGCTTTCCAATGCAGACTTTCTGGCCTCAGAGTTGCAACGGCCATTCTGAATACCTGAAGGTTAGTCCATGGCTGAGGATCCTGCAGTGATCCGATGCAGCATCCTCGGACACAGCAGCAGATCAGAGAAGCAGAAAGGATGTGCCTATTTACAGAAGATGCCTCCTGTTGGATTAGCATGTAGCAGTAGTTGTCACAGCCGCTACTGCCTCCCATACTAGGATAAATTAAGCCCATACTGTGGTTGCCAACCGCAACTATTCTCGATTGTACCTCATACAGGTGGAGCCACAAAATGCGTCCATCTGGTGTGCACGCGCACGTCTGATACGCGCTCCATTCACTTAAATGGGAGCGTCTCTGTGCACTCCCGTAGCAGGACTAGGCGTCGGATTGCCTAGTCCCACCGGTAGTGCACACCTGCGATGGAGCCGCACTAGATGAGCACGGCTCCATCTGTATAGAAGTGAGAATATACTCTGATTTCAGATGTAACTTACGCCCATTTGCTAATAATTCAGCAACAGCCCATGGGCCTGATTCAGAGGGGAACACTACTGCGTCTGCTCCAGTGCCCTTTGCCATAGTCGCAGATGCTACTTTCAGCCTTCCCCTTGTACACCAGTGTTCGGCAGAATGTGCAAGCCCTGAGATACCCACTTTCTCCACCCCTGTGCGAAAGAGCACTACCGGTGGTTTTAGACAGTCCACCATCAAAACCTGAAACTGTCTTTGGCTGGTGTAGTGTCTCCATGTGGACTTGGCCTCTATGGACAGCGCTGTGTGTGTAACAATGCAACTGTTTGCAGTGACACCACCGTGACACTTCCTTAACACGCACAGGCAACAGATTATTTTGCACTCCTTTCAAACCACATCCCATACATTCCCAGGAAAGCCCATCGCTTTGCCCCTGCCATATCGAATACCTATGGCTCCATAAGCAACAGTAAATTTGTGCCTACACTTACTGTTAAGGTATGCACCGTAGGGGCTTCAGAATAATTTAGGCATGTGTAGTAGAAATAATTGCTCAACTGTGAACACATCGACTTTGCTTTTAGCAGGATATGAGGTGCTGGGAGGCACCGTTCTAAAAAAAGGCGCTCTCCCCATTCTGCTACCCTGCTGTTGTTGTCAGCTGCTGCTGTGCCAGTCAGACTAGATGACAGGCAGCCGCGCCGGCAGTGTGTAGTGCAGCTCCCAATGTAAGATTGCTCCGGCTCCCAACCCCTCCTCCCCCCGGCTCTGGCCCCGCAGTGTACACCTGCCTTGTCTGCACGCACCCGGTCACACAGCCTGGGGCCTAATTTAGGCCCTCATTCCGAGTTGTTCGCTCACAAGCTGCTTTTAGCAGCTTTGCACACGCTAAGCCGCCGCCCCCTGGGAGTGAATCTTAGCTTATCAAAATTGCGAACGAAAGATTAGCAAAATTGCAAATAGACACTTCTTAGCAGTTTCTGAGTAGCTCCACACTTACTCGGCATCTGCGATCAGTTCAGTGCTTGTCGTTCCTGGTTTGACGTCACAAACACACCCAGCGTTCGGCCAGACACTCCCCCGTTTCTCCAGCCACTCCCGCGGTTTTCCCAGAAACGGTAGCGTTTTTTCGCACACACCCATAAAACGGCCTGTTTCCGCCCAGAAACACCCACTTCCTGTCAATCACATTACGATCACCAGAACGAAGAAAAAACCTCGTAATGCCGTGAGTAAAATACCTAACTGCATAGCAAATTTACTTGGCGCAGTCGCACTGCGGACATTGCGCACGCGCATTAGCGACTAATCACTCCGTTGAGAGAAAAAAATACAGAGCGAACAACTCGGAATGACCACCTTAGACCTGATCGCTGATGCAAATTTGTTAGCAGTTGGACAAAACCATGCTGCACTGCAGGTGGGGCAGATGTAACACGTGCAGAAAGAATTAAAATTGGGTGGGGTGTGTTCAATCTGCAATCTAAATTGCAGTGTGAAAATAAAGCAACCAGTATTTACCCTGCACAGAAACAAAAAACCACCCAAATCTAACTCTCTCTGCAAATGTTATATCTACCCCACCTGCAGTGCACATGGGGCCTACTTCAGACCTGATCGTAGGGGATCCGGTCTGTATATCGACACTGTCTTGGTCGACCACTATAGGTCGACAGGGTTGGAAGGTTGACAGGGTTTCTAGGTCGACAGGTCAAAAGGTCAATATGAGTTTTTCAATTTTTTTTCTTTTTTTGAACTTTTTCATACTTAACGATCAACGTGGACTATGATTGGAACGGTAAACCTTCACTCGTCATGCGAGGGGACACGGTGCACTAATTCGGCTTCCCGGTCACTGTACGCAGAAAACGACACAAAAATAAAACGTCGACCTAGCACATGTCAACCTAGAAACCCTGTTGACCTTCCAACCCTGTCGACCTAGTGACTGTCGACCTATATTGGTCGACCTAAACATTGATGACCTAGACACTGTCGATCTAATGATCCACACCCGATTATAGATGTGCTAAATTTATCACATCTACGATCAGTCACCCAGACATGCGGGGGGACGCCCAGCACAGGACTAGTCCGCCCCGCATGTCAAGTCCGACCCCCATCCCCCGCGTAGTATCGCACAGCGGCTTCTGTACTTCAGGAGTAGATCCAGGCCAGCGCAGTTCTTGCGCACTGGCCGGGAGGTACTTGTCGCTGCTCAGGTCACAGCAGCTGCGTGTGACATCACGTAGCCGCCGCAGCATGCCCCCGGCACGGTCCGCGCTGGACCGCACCCACAAAACGGAGGCCAAAAGCTGCCGTGCCACCCCCTCCCACCCAGCGATCACCTCTGCCTGTCAATCAGGCAAAGGCGATCGCTATCCTATGACAGCCGTCGGCTGTCTGGTATGCGCTGGCGCACTTCGGTACCGGCGCATGCGCACTTCAGACCTGATCGGCAGCTGTGCGATAAGGTCTGAATTAGGGCCAAGGTTTTGCCCAACTGCTAACAAATTTGCAGCAGCGATCAGGTCTGAATTAGGCCCCTGGTGGTCCCTGTGCTCAGTAAGTACAATAAGCGCTGCCGCATGTCATTGACCCTGGTGAGAATGTGACAGTATGCACCCCCTGGCACTGCCATGTCTCTTCTGCCTTTTGTTCTGCCTGGCCTCGTCTGTGCCAGACTGCTGCACACTTGCCTGCGGTCACCCAACCTCTGCAGTGCCACTATGTGGGACTGGCTGCCAGGGATATTTCTATGTAGTTACTAAAGACCTGCAATAGCTGCCAAGCATTTGAACTGTCGATCCTATTTTCACGTGTTCTATGTGCCCATTGCTACTGTATGTGTGTGTGTGTGTGGGGGGGGCATTAGGTTATAAGGGGCACTACTACTGGGGGCATTATGTGTATAAGTGGCACCACTACTGGGGGCATTATGTGTATAAGCGGCACTACTACTGGGTGCAATATGTGTATAAGCAGCACTGCTACGAGGGCATTATGTGTATAAGCGGGGATCTGCTATTCAGGGTTGACTGTGTCTAGGTCGACACACATTAGGTCCACACCTATTGGTCGACAGTGAGTAAGTGAGTAGATTGACACTGGATATAGGTCGACATGGCTATTAGGTCAACATGAGCAAGGTCGACATGAGTTTTTGATGGGGGGTTTGTGTAGTTTTCTTCGTAAAGTGACTGGGAACCCCAATTAGTGCACCGTGTCCCCTCGGGCAAGGTGCCTCGCTCCGCTTCCACTGCGCTCGGCACAGGTTACTATTCCCAATCGTAGTCCATGTGAATCGTAAAGTATGAAAAAGTAAAATAAATTTTAAAAAAGTGAGAAACTCATGTCGACCTTGTTCAAGTCGACCTAATTGCCGCATCAAGCTATTTCTGTTGTTGACTGATTCATTGTCAAACAACTGGTGTCGGCCTAAGGTGTGTCGACCTAAGTGGTGTCGACCCAGAGTCCGGATACTGCGCCCGATTTCCCTTTGTAAAGTATGGGAGGGCACAAATGTATAGTTTACACGGGGGCGCTGAACACCCTAACATTAGACCTGTACACCAGATCTGTCCTCAAGCTAACTCATCTGCTGTATAATGACTATTAGAAAATATCAGTCTAATTCAGACCTGATCGCAAGCAGCAAATTTGTTAGCTAATGAGCAAAACCATGTGCACTGCAGGGGGGGCAGATATAACATGTTCAGAGAGAGTTAGATTTTAGTGGGGTGTGTTCAAACTGAAATCTAAATTGCAGTGTAAACATAAAGCAGCCAGTATTTACCCGGCACAGAAAATAGGATTTTAATTACCTAACGGTAAATACTTTTCTCGTAGTCCGTAGAGGATACCGGGGTCCACATTAGTATCATGGGCTATAGATGGGTCCACTAGGAGCCTTGGCCACTTTATGAAATTAATCTATGCCCCTCCTACCATACTCAGTCTAGAAACTGTGCCCGAGGTGACGAACATACTTTGAGAGAAGGATTGAAAGGCCAGTGGTGAGATTGAAACCAGCACACACAAACCAAGAGGAAAGCCATGCTAACCAAACATGAACAGGAACAGCAACAGCTGAACCAACAACAATACTTAACCAAGTAACTGTGCAGGAAACACGAAGCAATGGGCGGGCGCCCAGTATGCTCTACAGACTACGAGAAAAGGATTTACCGGTAGGTAATTAAAATTCTATTTTCTCTTACGTCCCAGAGGATACTGGAGTCCACATTAGTACCATTGGGATGTACCAAAGCTCCCAAACCGGGTTGGAGAGTGCGGAGGTTCCTGCAGAACTGATTAACCAAACTTAAGGTCCTCAGAGGCCAAAGTATCTAACTTGTAGAACTTAGCAAACGTGTTCAAACCCGACTAAGTAGCTGCTCGGCAGAGCTGTAAAGCCGAGACACCCCAGGCAGCCACCCAGGAAGAACCCACTAACCTAGCAGAGTGGGCCTGTACAGATCTTGGAACCAGCAAACCTGCCGTGGAGTAAGCATGCCGGATAGTAAGCCTGATCCAGCGAGCAATAGACTGCTTTGAATCAGGACACCCAATTTTATTGGGATCATAGAGAACAAACAGTGAGTCTGACTTTCTGTGACAAGCTGTCCACTTCAAATAAATCTTCAAAGCCCTCACAACATCTAGGGACTTTGAGGTAGAGGAGGTGTTGGTAACCAACGGAACCACAATAGGTTGGTTGATATGAAACGCAGACACCACCTATGGAAGAAATTGCTGACGAGTTCTGAGTTCAGCTCTATCTTCATGAAAAATCAAATAGGGGCTCTTGTGAAACAATTCCCCAAGTTCCTACACCTGCCTGGCAGAAGCCAGGGCCAACAGTGTGACGGTCTTCCTCATAAGAAACTTTACGTCCACCTTCTGTAAATACTCAAACCATTCAGATAGGAGGAACAGCAACACCACGCTGAGATCCCAAGGTGTCGTGGGAGGCACAAAGGGTGGCTGGATGTGCATAACACCCTTCAAGAACGTCTGAACCTCCAGGGAGGGAAGCCAATTGTTTCTGGAAGAAAATGGATAAGGCCGGAATTTTGACTTTTATAGAGCCCAGTCATAAGCCCACATCCACACCTGACTGCAGAAAATGTCCCAGTTAAAATTCCACCATAGGAAATTTCCTGTTCTCACACCAAGAGACGTATTTTTTCCAAATACGGTGGTAATGCTTAGACGTTACCCCTTTTCTGGCTTGGATCAAAGTTGGAATAACTTTATCCGGGATTCCTTTCCGGGCTATAATTTGATGCTCAACTTCCATGCCGTCAAACGTAGCCATGGTAAGTCTTGGTAGATGAACGGCCCCTGTTGTAGGAGATCCTCTCGAAGAAGTATAGGCCACAGATCCTCCAGGAGCATGTCCAGTAGATCCAAGCCCGTCTTGGCCAGTACGGAGCAATGAGAATTGCTTGAACCCTTTTTAATCTTTTGAGAATCTTTAGGATCAATGGCAGTGGTGGAAACACATACACCATCTAGTAGATCCATGGGGACGCCAGAGCGTCCACCATCACAACCTGTGGGTCCCTCAACCTGGAACAATACTGCTGGAGCTTCATGTTTTCGCCAAGAGGCCATCATGTCGATTTGTGGAATGCCCACCGACATGTCAAGCACCCGAACACCTCTGGGTGGAGGCCCCACTCTCCTGGGCATAGGTCGTGTCTGCTGAGGAAGTCTGCTTCCCAGTTGTCTACTCCCGAAATGCAGATTGCCAACAATTCCACCGCATGCTTTTCTGTCTAGAGGAGAATCTCTGTCACCTCTGACATTGCTGCTCTGCTCTTCGTTTCGCCTTGTCAGTTTATGTACGTTACTACCGTGACATTGTCCAACTGAACTTGGATGGCTTGATCTTGAAGAAGATGTGATGCCTGTAGAAGGGCGTTGTATATTGCCCTTTGTTCCAGAATGTTGATCAGAATAATGGCTTCCTGACTTGACCATTTTCCTTGGAACTGTTCCCCCTGGGTGACTGCTCCCCAATATCTGAGGCTTGCGTCTGTGTTTAGCAGAATCCAATTTTGAATCCCGAGCCATCGGCCCTCGGTTAGGTGAGAGGTCTGAAGCCACCATAAAAGAGAAATCCTGGCTCTTGGCGACAGACATTCTCTGGTGCATGTGGAGATGCGATCCGGACCATTTGTCCAACAGATCCAGCTGGAAGGGCCTTGCATGAAACCTTCCGTATTATAGCGCCACATAGGCGGATACCATCTACCCCAGAAGGTGAATGCAGAGATGCACCGATATCCGGGTTGGTTTGAATACATCCCGCACCATCAACTGGATTACCAATGCCTTTTCCAATGGAAGGAATACTTTCTGTGCCTCCATATCCAGTATCATCCCTAGGAGCGGAAGCCTCCGTGTTGGTTCCAGGTGAGATTTTGGTAGGTTCAGAATCCACCGTGATGCCGGAGTAGACGAGTTGAGAGGACAATGTTGTCCAATAACCTCTCCGTGGATGGCACCTTGATCAGCAGGTCGTCCAGGTATGTTCACTCCCTGTTTGCGGAGGAGAAGCATCATCTCTGCCATTGTGATACCCTGAAACTGCAGCCCAAATCAACTGTGGCACTACAGGTGCCAGCATGACTTTAATCAAAGTAAAATGTTTGCTGGAGTTGCATAAGCACTGTGCCAGCAGCCTACAGCTTGCAGCACAGAAGGAGTTAACAGCACAGCTCATAGCTATACAGATCAGTCTGCAAAATGCAAAGGGCATGACTCACTCATTTGCAGACTCAGAGCGGGAAACTGAGAGCGGGAAAGACAGAGCGGGAAATCCCAGATTTAGAATGTGACCCTGGGAATGCAGGGTTATATAAAGGTTGTCCTGCAGTGAGACACAAGACAGCTACAACAGAATGAGAGCAGCAGCAGCAGAGCAGAGAGCAGACAGACAGTGAGGAGAAGCACATGTTTTAGCTAGCTGAAGTGTGTGGTGGATTAACCAGAAAGATGTAGCCCCAGTGAGGGCTCCCCACATGTTTAGGTGGGGAGTGATGCCAGCCACAGCAAAGCATTTGACAGAGGGAGACATCGCAGTGTGAGAGCAGCAGTATGCAGAATCCAGTGAAAGGGTGATGCCAGGAGAAAAGTGTGCTCAAGGTGTGAGTCTCAAGAGGTATCTGGGTGAAGTGGTTGGAAGCCACGCGGCGTGAGTAAGTGCCCCCATGGAAAAGTATCTCGAGAGGTATCTGGGTGAAGTGGTCGGAAAGCCACGTGGCGTGATTAGAAGCCCCCCAAGGAAAAGAATCCTCGCTCAGTAAGAGAGAGAGAGAGACGGTAACCTGATGTGTAGCACTACTGGTCACAGAATGCACTGGTATGTACTGATGTTCGCTATATATATGCAGCTGCGACTAAGCGATGCGCTGGAGGAGGTGCCCTGATATGGGATCCACTGTAACTTATGCTTTGTGCTGGAGGAGTGTTCACAAGTTATCCCTGAAATATCCGTTTGATGTTGAAATAAACTTTATGCTGTTTTTCTGAGATGGCCTGGCGCCCAAT
The DNA here is from genome assembly GCF_028390025.1 of Pseudophryne corroboree. Taxonomy (NCBI): domain Eukaryota; kingdom Metazoa; phylum Chordata; class Amphibia; order Anura; family Myobatrachidae; genus Pseudophryne; species Pseudophryne corroboree. Next base: position 396,853,693 of record NC_086448.1, read on the forward strand.
TCTTTATGCGCTGCACCGACACCTGTAGTCCACACCCACAATGTACTTGTAGTTAAAGACCTGATTCTTCAGGGGACCATCTGGTAACTGTGCCTGAACACATGACAAGCCGGGGTAAAGTAAGTGTGATGTACTATACACAGTGAAAGCAGATCTTGCACACCTAATACCAGTGGGCTATCACATTTGGCGTCACGAACAGGATACGAGCAACCATGGTTACCAACGTGGGGCTCTAAGGGCAATATTTGTGGAGGTGGAACTCATGTCACAGGACATCGGGACTATGCAGTGCACCCGGTCGGAGCAACACCCTTGGGGGCACTGTGTTTGGCCATTTCTGAGTGTCCAAAAGAGCCAAGAATCGCAAGGGGAATGTAGTCCCCTATATCTATTTTCCTAAAGTTGGAGAAACTTGTTTAATGGGAGGGGCCCACGAGAGCCACCTGTCTCTTTTGACCCAGACGTGGGGGGAGACAAGGGCAGGCGAGGGCAGGTTCTCTGTGTTTGGCGCAATTGCCACAAGATGTCTAGAACATTTTACTATCACATGTGACTCTGAACTGTAACTCGTTTGAAAACCGCAACAGAATATGTGATTTGTATGTAATGTGATGTTTGACATGCCATGTTTTCCTGAATATGTGATTGTTGTTTTTTTGTCACATGTACTGTCATTATATGTTATGTTGAAAACTGCTGTTGCGTGAGGACACGCAAGATTTTAGCTGGGGTGCATGTGATACCCTGAAACTGCAGCCCAAATCAACTGTGGCACTACAGGTGCCAGCATGACTTTAATCAAAGTAAAATGTTTGCTGGAGTTGCATAAGCACTGTGCCAGCAGCCTACAGCTTGCAGCACAGAAGGAGTTAACAGCACAGCTCATAGCTATACAGATCAGTCTGCAAAATGCAAAGGGCATGACTCACTCATTTGCAGACTCAGAGCGGGAAACTGAGAGCGGGAAAGACAGAGCGGGAAATCCCAGATTTAGAATGTGACCCTGGGAATGCAGGGTTATATAAAGGTTGTCCTGCAGTGAGACACAAGACAGCTACAACAGAATGAGAGCAGCAGCAGCAGAGCAGAGAGCAGACAGACAGTGAGGAGAAGCACATGTTTTAGCTAGCTTAAGTGTGTGGTGGATTAACCAGAAAGATGTAGCCCCAGTGAGGGCTCCCCACATGTTTAGGTGGGGAGTGATGCCAGCCACAGCAAAGCATTTGACAGAGGGAGACATCGCAGTGTGAGAGCAGCAGTATGCAGAATCCAGTGAAAGGGTGATGCCAGGAGAAAAGTGTGCTCAAGGTGTGAGTCTCAAGAGGTATCTGGGTGAAGTGGTTGGAAGCCACGCGGCGTGAGTAAGTGCCCCCATGGAAAAGTATCTCGAGAGGTATCTGGGTGAAGTGGTCGGAAAGCCACGTGGCGTGATTAGAAGCCCCCCAAGGAAAAGAATCCTCGCTCAGTAAGAGAGAGAGAGAGACGGTAACCTGATGTGTAGCACTACTGGTCACAGAATGCACTGGTATGTACTGATGTTCGCTATATATATGCAGCTGCGACTAAGCGATGCGCTGGAGGAGGTGCCCTGATATGGGATCCACTGTAACTTATGCTTTGTGCTGGAGGAGTGTTCACAAGTTATCCCTGAAATATCCGTTGATGTTGAAATAAACTTTATGCTGTTTTTCTGAGATGGCCTGGCGCCCAATTCTTTATGCGCTGCACCGACACCTGTAGTCCACACCCACAATGTACTTGTAGTTAAAGACCTGATTCTTCAGGGGACCATCTGGTAACTGTGCCTGAACACATGACAAGCCGGGGTAAAGTAAGTGTGATGTACTATACACAGTGAAAGCAGATCTTGCACACCTAATACCAGTGGGCTATCACATTTGGCGTCACGAACAGGATACGAGCAACCATGGTTACCAACGTGGGGCTCTAAGGGCAATATTTGTGGAGGTGGAACTCATGTCACAGGACATCGGGACTATGCAGTGCACCCGGTCGGAGCAACACCCTTGGGGGCACTGTGTTTGGCCATTTCTGAGTGTCCAAAAGAGCCAAGAATCGCAAGGGGAATGTAGTCCCCTATATCTATTTTCCTAAAGTTGGAGAAACTTGTTTAATGGGAGGGGCCCACGAGAGCCACCTGTCTCTTTTGACCCAGACGTGGGGGGAGACAAGGGCAGGCGAGGGCAGGTTCTCTGTGTTTGGCGCAATTGCCACAAGATGTCTAGAACATTTTACTATCACATGTGACTCTGAACTGTAACTCGTTTGAAAACCGCAACAGAATATGTGATTTGTATGTAATGTGATGTTTGACATGCCATGTTTTCCTGAATATGTGATTGTTGTTTTTTTGTCACATGTACTGTCATTATATGTTATGTTGAAAACTGCTGTTGCATGAGGACACGCAAGATTTTAGCTGGGGTGCATGTGATACCCTGAAACTGCAGCCCAAATCAACTGTGGCACTACAGGTGCCAGCATGACTTTAATCAAAGTAAAATGTTTGCTGGAGTTGCATAAGCACTGTGCCAGCAGCCTACAGCTTGCAGCACAGAAGGAGTTAACAGCACAGCTCATAGCTATACAGATCAGTCTGCAAAATGCAAAGGGCATGACTCACTCATTTGCAGACTCAGAGCGGGAAACTGAGAGCGGGAAAGACAGAGCGGGAAATCCCAGATTTAGAATGTGACCCTGGGAATGCAGGGTTATATAAAGGTTGTCCTGCAGTGAGACACAAGACAGCTACAACAGAATGAGAGCAGCAGCAGCAGAGCAGAGAGCAGACAGACAGTGAGGAGAAGCACATGTTTTAGCTAGCTGAAGTGTGTGGTGGATTAACCAGAAAGATGTAGCCCCAGTGAGGGCTCCCCACATGTTTAGGTGGGGAGTGATGCCAGCCACAGCAAAGCATTTGACAGAGGGAGACATCGCAGTGTGAGAGCAGCAGTATGCAGAATCCAGTGAAAGGGTGATGCCAGGAGAAAGGTGTGCTCAAGGTGTGAGTCTCAAGAGGTATCTGGGTGAAGTGGTTGGAAGCCACGCGGCGTGAGTAAGTGCCCCCATGGAAAAGTATCTCGAGAGGTATCTGGGTGAAGTGGTCGGAAAGCCACGTGGCGTGATTAGAAGCCCCCCAAGGAAAAGAATCCTCGCTCAGTAAGAGAGAGAGAGAGAAGGTAACCTGATGTGTAGCACTACTGGTCACAGAATGCACTGGTATGTACTGATGTTCGCTATATATATGCAGCTGCGACTAAGCGATGCGCTGGAGGAGGTGCCCTGATATGGGATCCACTGTAACTTATGCTTTTTGCTGGAGGAGTGTTCACAAGTTATCCCTGAAATATCCGTTTGATGTTGAAATAAACTTTATGCTGTTTTTCTGAGATGGCCTGGCGCCCAATTCTTTATGCGCTGCACCGACACCTGTAGTCCACACCCACAATGTACTTGTAGTTAAAGACCTGATTCTTCAGGGGACCCTCTGGTAACTGTGCCTGAACACATGACAAGCCGGGGTAAAGTAAGTGTGATGTACTATACACAGTGAAAGCAGATCTTGCACACCTAATACCAGTGGGCTATCACACCATTACCTTGGCAAACACCCTCGGTGCTGTGGAAAGGCCAAATGACAGTGCCTGGAACTGGTAGTGACAGTCCTGTAATGCAAACCATAGATAAGCCTGATGAGGCATCCTTGATATACAGAGTGTCAAAGTCGGAAAAATATCATGCTACACGTTGCCATATATCCACCCCATGCGCGTGCCTGCTGCACGTGCACATTCTCTCCCGTGCGTGCGGATACTCGCAGCTGCGTGATGGCACCTCCTCGGCCATGCACTCGAGCGCATGGTATGTGCATTTACGGTAGAGTTTGTGTGCGTCTAGCGGGCGACTCAATCGTTAAATAATAAAACCAAATAGTATGTTTTATAGATAATGTTCCCCTTAATAATGACTGTAAGTTTGTTTAATGTAACTGGTCGCTGGACAGAGAAATTCCTCTTTGCATGATATGAAGGGTCAGACAGGGTTTGAGCAGTGGTGTTTGGTACCTAACTAAAGAACATTTTATTAGAAACAATCCGGTGCTGGTTAGGTAAAGATTAATCGCTCCTGCGTATAGTTATGTCTATTAGTAGTTTCTGGACATTTACTATATTTGCGGTTCATTATCCATGCGGCGGGAATTCTCAGATTCCCTCCCATCTGAGCAGTTTGATATAGTCACAGCCCACCTGTTCAAACTAACCTATGAACTTTTGTTATGATGCGAGGAGACATTCCTGTGTCCAATGAACAATGAGATTGTCGGTCCCGTTGTAGTATACTGTACGCAGTGTATATAAGGACAGCCAGCCTGGCCAGCTCAGTCTTTTCTCCACAAACGGTTTTCATCTTGACTAACTCGGAGCTGGTACCAGAGCTGTGCAGCGATCATTCCCCAGTGTGTGTAAATTATTCTCTGTAACCATTCTAAATCTCTGTTTGTATTTGCCATATTCTCTCTCTCTGTTATTGTATAAGATTGTGACGATATTGTATATTTATGTGTAGTTAGCCTGCTTAGATATTGATGTTAGCCTGTAGTGTATGAACTGTTAACTGTTTTAACTTTTACATAGCTAGATATTGTTAGTAAAGGTGTTGGAACCTTAGCAAGGTATTGTGTGTTTATTACATTGCTGAGAGTATTCAGAGTGTCTCAATCGCTCAAGAGGCTTTCATACAATAGAGGTTAATTAGCATTGCATTGTGCTCACATTACAAAACCAAGGTTTACAGTACAAACTCAATCTTTCACTGTGTTGCATACAAGGTTTACTGAGTGTCATCCCGTGAGCGTCTGCGCCGCTCGTGTGCTCCTCGTGGTCACGAGCGTACGCTACGCGAGTAGCGTAGCATTACGGTAGTCGGCCGCCTATAGCGTGCTCGACACCACGCGTTAAGTTGTGAGCGAGCGTGTCGCATGTGCATCTCGACCACGGCTAAGTGTCTGCTACGCTAAGTGCGTACCCTTGCGGTACCCCATACGCCAATTGCGTACTGAGTCTCTTACCCATTTTATAGTGAATGTAATAAGATAAATAATTAGCTTTATCAATTGGCGGCTCGTCCGTCCTCCACATATCCGCACCAGCGAACACAGACTTTATCTGTCAGCAAGGGCGGGAAGGCAGTATCCCTTCGTATCGGGATACAGTAGTGCTGGCTAGATAAGCGTCTGTTTCGCTACGCTGTATGAGTGCTGGTGGAATCCGGAACCGGAAGGTAAGAACAGTACGCTATTGTCTTTTAAAACTGTTTATTTCTGTTTTGCGTACGCACACACGCATGCACGCACACACCTGTATTTCTTTTCATTTGTGTATTTTCACACCTCACTTTCCTGTTTGCCATTTCACAATTGATAACGTGCTGAGAAAGATTTGTTGCTATTGGTAGTTAAAAGTAATATTAATACGTTAAGGAGTAATTTGTAAAACACGCGCACGGCTTGCCTAAGATACAAGGAAGTTCTGTGTGGTGTTCAGTAGATGATTACAGTTAAAGATCATCTACATTGATATAAACGTGTTAATTGTATTTCTGTGGATATACCTGGCTTGCGTACATGTGTCTCTAACAAAGGGCGGGACTAGCGTACGCGATGCAAGGGCCGACGCACGGAGCGTATATTACTCAACGGAGCATCTGGGTACGCCCACATAATACAAATAACACAACAGTATTGTTTTAGTTAGGCGATAAGGAGGCAACGCGATAATAGCGCAAATCAATCTCAGTGTCCAAAATTTTAAGCTAATAGATCCTTCTCTAGTTGCAACTCCTCGGGATTAGCCTGCGATACTGAATGAAAGGGATTTCTGCGCAGAAACGAAAGTAAAGAGTATATGAGGTGAAAGAGTGTGTATACATATATATCAGTTTCTAATTTTTGGGGTTGAACCACAGGAAATCATCGAGTTCTCGTGAGTTACATACGTGTAAGTGACGGCACGGTGGCTTGGGAGGCATCCCTTGTTAAACATTTAAAAAAAGAGCATTAGAGTATAGCAGACCAGGAGGTCTACTGTAGCACAGACCAGGAGGTCCAGACAGACCAGGAGGTCTAGGTACAGCAGACTAGGAGGTCCGCTATAGATAAAGAGTAAAGGAGCACAACACCAGGAAGGGTTGGTGCGGTACCCATATAGGCCATTAAGCTCTGGCTGAAGGAATTCGCAGCCACAATTTTCGATTCCACTGGTCGCTCCGCACATAAGATTAGTTGCTTATGTGCAGAACGATTGTACCGCACGTAATTGTGTGCATTAGTTAGTAACCTGACCCAGTACCATTTGCGTACGCTAGAGGGGTCATAAACGCTATTTGTACATTCTAACGTGATTTGTGTAATTTTTTTTATTTTAAGGGAGGTTCGCTGGTCACTCAGGAATTCTCTAGCAACCAATAGTTACTGGGAAGGGTTAAGTGCTCTTCGGATCACACCCACATGTTCCAGTAAATAGAGGTTAAGGTCGCAGGGGCCCTAGGTCGAGTACGCCAGCGCTAGGGCAGTGTGTGGGCGTATTGGTCGACGTGGGTGAATGAGTGGAGGTACTCAGTAAACTTCCGCCGCCGGCCTACCCCGGACATCTTGGTTTTTGTAAGGGTTCGCTGAAGACCCTGATTTGAAGGTCAGAGGTAGTGAAAGCAACACCTGCAAAGATGGGGCCAGTTGTTCAGGTAGGGGGCGATAAACCTCGGTTCGGGTTGACTTAGTAAACCGACCAATCGGGTCGGCAAGGTATGTCATGTGTGAGAAATACGGTTCACACACAGAGGTTTTGTGCGATGAATGGGAAAGAATTACTGTGCATGATGGGGAAAAGTTCCCACGGGTAGGCAGTTTTAGTCCCGAGGTGTTACAAAATCTAAGGAGAAGGATATGTCTCATTAAATCTGCAAAGAGACGGATCAAACATTATAATTATTTACAGTTATGGCAACAGGAAGGTGAAATACAAAGAGGATTGGCTCAAGCGGCTGGATCTAACCCTATCAGAAAACTGATAGCCACCGCGCCACCACCACCATACATAACGGGAGAGAAGGTGGTTACAGAGAATGGCACACTGGTGAATGATAAACATGCACTTAGTAACTGTATAAATGTTAAGAATAATGTAACCAAGATTGCTGATGCTAATATTAACCCGTGCAAGCTGTACTCTGTTTTAAACTTTCCCCAGGATTGTGACCAAGAGGATGAGCCAACAACAATATCGGCACTATCTCTAGCAGCCACCATAGCAGAAACAACAGTGGGCACGTCCCAACCAGTAAGAGCAGTATCAAAGGCCCCTAGTGGAGGGACAGGTGAGGTCGTATCAACTGGTAAGTACGGCACCATACACTATGCTGAAACCATTTCACCACATGTTGTAGAATCTACTCAGAATGATGTTATTGAACTTAATCCCGATAGGGTAATTGCAGTGCCAAATGGGAAAACTGACACTTCAGGAGTCACTCCTCTCAGACACATCGCCATGCACTGCCCCTTTTCCCGAATGGAATTAAGATCAATGGTGTCTGAATTCCCTGATCCTAGGAAAGATCTAGTTGCAAGCCAGGAATACATTAGAGAGCTAGGAAATACTGTGGAGCCCAATAACAAAGACTGGCAGATACTGCTGAGGGCATGTTTACCCTCCAATGTCGACTCAGCGAGATTTATAGCTGACTGTAAATTAGATGAAGAGGTACCCCTTACAGACGTGTACAACCAAGATAATGTAAAGAGAATAAATTTACAGTTAAAAGAGTATTTTCCAGCTGTTGTCAAATGGAACAAAATTTTCTCCATCAAACAAAAAGAGGGAGAAACAGCTGCTGATTATTTTCATCGGGCACTACAGGATATGGCTAAGTATACAGGCATAGAAGACATTAAGACAAATGTGAATCATAGAGAAGTAGCAGTATCTGTGTTAATGGATGGTTTAAAGGAAGTATTGAGGACGAGGGTACAGACCACCCAACCATGTTGGCGAGGTCTGTCGGTGGCTACTTTGAGAGAGGCCGCTATTGATCATGATCGGAATATCACCAGACACAGGGAGTCACAAAGTGATAAGTTAATGGCCGTAAGTATACAGGCCCTGACCACAAGGCCACCTCTGTATAAATCTCCGACCCCTGTGGGTAAGTCAAATGTGGTAACTTGTTATTACTGTCATAAAGAGGGACATTTTGCACAAGACTGTAGATCGAAAAATGCACCAAAATCATATCAACCCCCTAGACAACGACATGACACACGAAATTGGGATCAAGGACCGCAGAGACGGAGTTATGAGCCACACGCAGGGGAAACAAAAAGGTATCCCCCAAAAAGAGACTGGCAAGTAACTGATAGTTCCCATTTACCCCCTTCACAGGTAATAGCTGCCAGCGCAATGCAGGGAGGTCACCACGCACCATAGGGGCGGGGCCACACCTGTAATCTGCAGCCAGTAAAATTAATTGCGAGCCTTGGAAGTGAACCCGAGGTCACAATTGATGTAGCTGGTAAATCTCTAAATTTCCTTGTAGATACGGGGGCGGCCAAGTCAGTGATAAATTCGACCGAGGGCATGAGAACCACTGGTAAAACAATTCCAGCCATGGGAGTAACAGGAGTAGTACAGCACTACCCTTTAAGCAAACCTGCAGAGATTACGATAGGGCCTTTGCATACCAAGCATTCTTTTCTGCTGGCTGCATCGGCTCCGACTAATCTCCTAGGGAGAGATTTACTGTGCAAAATGGGATGCGTCATATACTGTACTCCTGAAGGTGTGTTCTTGGACATACCCGAAAACCACGCTCAGGAAGCGCAGGATATGCTAGACTCCCCAACAAGATTAATGTCACACACTGTTGTTGTAAATAGGTGTCCGTCCAAGGTAGAGGAAATGATTTCCCAGATACCGGAATCACTTTGGACCAAGGATGGACAAGACACTGGATTGATGACAAACGTAGCCCCAGTAGTTGTGCAAGTAAAAGATGGTAGGATAGCTCCAAAAATCCCACAATACCCTCTGAAGCCAGAGGTGGAGTTAGGAGTTTACCCTGTAATAGAGCGCTTGCTACAACAGGGCATTCTGGTAAGAACGTCCAGCACTGCCAATAGTCCCATCTTCCCTGTTAAAAAGAGTGGGGGGAGGGGTTACAGATTAGTGCAGGATCTAAGAGGGATCAACAAAATAGTTGAGAGTCAATTCCCTGTAGTGCCAAATCCAGCTGTCATCCTTATGCAAATCCCTCCCACTGCCAAATATTTCACTGTGATTGACCTCTGCTCCGCTTTCTTCTCGGTACCTCTGCACCCTGACAGTCAATACTTATTCGCATTCACATACAGAGGAGTTCAGTACACTTGGACTCGATTACCACAAGGTTTCATAGACAGTCCAAGTATTTTCTCACAGGCCCTGCATGACTGTTTACAGTCTTTCCAACCAGAGAGTGGATCAATATTGATACAGTATGTGGATGATTTACTGCTGTGTTCAGATTCACTGGAAGCGTCCCTGAGAGATACGAAACAACTCCTGTTTCATCTTTCAGACACAGGACACAAGGTTTCCAAAGACAAGTTACAATTATGCCAGACCCGTGTGAAGTATTTGGGACACTGTCTAACACAAGGATTGAGACGACACCTGAGCGCTGAGAATAATAAGACCGGAAGCTTGTCGAGCCAGAATTCTTTTTCCCATTTGTTATTTTCTCCAGTTCCCACCTACCTCCTATTTCCTTTCCCCCTTCTTATTTTTCTCCTTTTACTCCTCTAAGATGGACTTGCCCCAAGAGACTGTGATCCGGATTTTCCTGTTGACCATGATGTTGACCAGAGCAGTCTGTTTCGGTGAGAGTACCATGGAGGTCGAGAAAGGATCGGGAATGGGTTCTGATGACCAGGATGCAGGCGTAAATTTCCAAGAGCAACGTAATCTCCGAGTAAAGGTGAGTATCAGAAAACGATCTGGTAGCATTGACAGTAGAAGGAATTGTGAAGGATTGTTAGCTGAAGAGAACTGCATCTGTAGGCATTGTGACAATATAGTTGAGGATGGGTGCATCAAGAAATGTCAGTCCAGTTTTAATGTCCACATGGACCGGCATCCATTGAGTGACTATCACTCCTTAGTGGGTAAAGTGTTAAATCAGACAGACTGTTGGGTATGCTCTCAAGTACCTCAATGTCATAGCAAATCAGGACTAGTACCATTCCCTTTAACTGTAGGAGAGGTACTTGAGCTAAGTGGTGGGAGGCCGGTGGACAAGAGGTTTAATATCTCTAGTCCTCCTAGTTTGAAGCTCCACCAATATCATGTGGATAGGTCCTTAGTGTGCTTTAACATTTCCAATCCCCAAAAGCCGGGAAATTGTGAAGTGTCATGGAGTAATCAAACCATGACCTTTTCATACAGACCCGACAGAATGCCCATAGACACAGAACTTATACGCCAGATAGCCGACCATGGAAAATATTTCCGGTATAGGTACACTCTAGGAAGTAGGACCATGCGAGTTGGAGAAGTATCACCAGGATACTGTGCACATGTCGTACAACCTGATACGTGTCCTAAACAGATGGGAGAATTAGGGTTAGGAGATTTCACATGGAAAATTTGTAACATGATAATGTCATACTCCGTCCCATATGTTCTCCCCGATGATGCATATTTCATATGCGGGAGGAAGGCGTATAAGTGGCTTGCTCCAAACTCAGAGGGATTGTGCTATATTGGAAAAGTACTGCCTCAAGTAATGACTGTAACCCATAACAAAATGAAAGATATTCACCGCAGTGCCCAAGCTCCTTATACTCAAACTCATTACGAGCACGTCGTTAAATGGCACCTGATAGAGAGGACAGAGCATTCAGCCTCTGATCTGATCCATGAATCCACCGGGATTCAATTCCTACTTAGATATCACTCGTACCGCCAGGGGAGTGATAAATTATAAGTATATATCTGCGCTTGCAAATTTATTAGACAATATCACCGAAATGTATGACGACACATTCAGATACACTGGGAAAGAGTTACAAGCCTACAAAACAGAACTGGTTCAGCATAGGATGATTCTCAATTACCTCACAGCTGTGACAGGCGGGTATTGTGTTACCCTAGCAACTCAATATGGAATAAAGTGCTGCACGTACATTACAAACAGCACGGAGGACCCAGCCGAGGTCATAGACCAAAAGATGGATGACATTTTACAATTAAAGTGGGAGTTTCGAAGGAAACACAATATCACACTCGCTGCTGTGGGTAATGAGCTGACCAGTTGGGTGTCATGGTTGAACCCACGAAATTGGTTCTCGGGCTTAGGAGAATGGGCCCAAGGTATTATTATGGATGTAGGGAAATTTCTTTTGTGTATTCTGGGAGTCGTCATATTGGTTGGCCTGATATTTAGATGCGTTCGGGTTTTAGCGAAGCGTAAAAGTAATACCAGGGTGATGAGTCTGAGGAGCGAAGACACTGTACTAACAACAACTAATTTGATTTATGACCCAACGATAGAGACAATGTTGTGATGAAAATGTGATTCCATGGTCCGTTTCTTTCACCCGTTTCTCCTTTGTTTTCCTCCAAGGTACAAAGACATCCGCTTGGAAGAAGAATTTGACAACCTCTTTTATACAGACCATTGATGAACGATGCTACAAGCCCCAAATTTCCCTAGTGACTTTAACTTTTACGATAGCCCAACACTTTAGAGACTGTAACTTTATGGACAATGGAACAACTTTTGCTCGTTATTTATAGCAAAAGCACCGAGAGACATCAGACAACATGTACATCAAGACAAGACATCAGACAAGACCTCAATCGGCGAATGCATATTAAACTCACATAGTTTACGACTGCATTTATAATAATTGCTTCTTATCTTCACCTCTACAATCTTCAGGTAATGACACACATAGGGAATATAGATACAGATATCAGCACTCACATATCCCCCCATTCATGTATCATCAACTAAATGTGCTCCCCCATTTGTTGCAACCAAAAGCCGGTAAAGTTTGACAGCCCATCCACAGACCCGTAATACGGGATAAGAAGGAATTCAAATGTATACTTCGCAATACCTCGAAGCTTGATCTAAAACACGTACGGCACGATGATACATGACCCCCCAAACATGGATTCATGCACACATGATTCTACTATCCCACTAGGTCATACCTTTTTCCCACCTGCTCCTCTCCTCCCTTTACCCAATCATAAAATGGTATTTACATTATGACATATATTTTTCTTTTTTTTTAACTGTTTTAGGAAGTGGCAGTTATTGATGACTGCCAAAGGGTGGACTGTCAAAGTCGGAAAAATATCATGCTACACGTTGCCATATATCCACCCCATGCGCGTGCCTGCTGCACGTGCACATTCCCTCCCGTGCGTGCGGATACTCGCAGCTGCGTGATGGCGCCTCCTCGGCCATGCACTCGAGCGCGTGGTATGTGCATTTACGGTAGAGTTTGTGTGCGTCTAGCGGGCGACTCAATCGTTAAATAATAAAACCAAATAGTATGTTTTATAGATAATGTTCCCCTTAATAATGACTGTAAGTTTGTTTAATGTAACTGGTCGCTGGACAGAGAAATTCCTCTTTGCATGATATGAAGGGTCAGACAGGGTTTGAGCAGTGGTGTTTGGTACCTAACTAAAGAACATTTTATTAGAAACAATCCGGTGCTGGTTAGGTAAAGATTAATCGCTCCTGCGTATAGTTATGTCTATTAGTAGTTTCTGGACATTTACTATATTTGCGGTTCATTATCCATGCGGTGGGAATTCTCAGATTCCCTCCCACCTGAGCAGTTTGATATAGTCACAGCCCACCTGTTCAAACTAACCTATGACCTTTTGTTATGATGCGAGGAGACATTCCTGTGTCCAATGAACAATGAGATTGTAGGTCCCGTTGTAGTATACTGTACGCAGTGTATATAAGGACAGCCAGCCTGGCCAGCTCAGTCTTCTCTCCACAAACGGTTTTCATCTTGACTAACTCGGAGCTGGTACCAGAGCTGCGCAGCGATCATTCCCCAGTGTGTGTAAGTTATTCTCTGTAACCATTCTAAATCTCTGTTTGTATTTGCCATATTCTCTCTCTCTGTTATTGTATAAGATTGTGACGATATTGTATATTTATGTGTAGTTAGCCTGCTTAGATATTGATGTTAGCCTGTAGTGTATGAACTGTTAACTGTTTTAACTTTTACATAGCTAGATGTTGTTAGTAAAGGTGTTGGAACCTTAGCAAGGTATTGTGTGTTTATTACATTGCTGAGAGTATTCAGAGTGTCTCAATCGCTCAAGAGGCTTTCATACAATAGAGGTTAATTAGCATTGCATTGTGCTCACATTACAAAACCAAGGTTTACAGTACAAACTCAATCTTTCACTGTGTTGCATACAAGGTTTACTGAGTGTCATCCCGTGAGCGTCTGCGCCGCTCGTGTGCTCCTCGTGGTCACGAGCGTACGCTACGCTAGTAGCGTAGCATTACGGTAGTCGGCCGCCTATAGCGTGCTCGACACCACGCGTTAAGTTGTGAGCGAGCGTGTCGCATGTGCGTCTCGACCACGGCTAAGCGTCTGCTACGCTAAGTGCGTACCCTTACGGTACCCCATATGCCAATTGCGTACTGAGTCTCTTACCCATTTTATAGTGAATGTAATAAGATAAATAATTAGCTTTATCAAGAGACACCAAGAATTCCCCTTCCTCCAGACCTGAGATCACCGCTCTCAGACACTTCATCTTGAATTTGAACACCCGTAAGAACGGGTTTAATGACTTCAGGTTTAAAATGGGTCTCACCGAACTGTCCGGCTTTGGTACCACAAACAGGTTGGAATAATAAAATTTGTTCTGCAGCTGAGGTGGAACTGGAACAGTCACCTGAGTCAGTTTTTTTGATTGCATCCTGTAAAATTATGCTTGCCAACTATATCTTGAGAAGTTGGTAAGCCTGATTTGAAGAATCTGTGAGGTGGGAGTTCCTGAAACTCTAGTCTGTAACCCTGGGTGATAAGCTCTATGACCCAGGGGTCCTGGCATGATGTCACCCATATGTGACTGAAAACTCTAAATTGGGCTCCCACCTTCCTGTCTTCCAGGCAGTGCGGTCCACCGTCATGCTGAAGGCTTAGAGGAAGCAGAACCTGAGTGCTGTTCCTTTGAACCTGCAGTTGCTGGATTATAGGGTTTACCTCTATAACCTTTGAAGGCTGTAGAAGAACCTTTTGTCTTGTTTTTTGATTTTGCTGTCCAAAAGGACTGCAGAGTAGGAGCCGAGTAGGTCTTCCTAGGTGGAGGAGCTGCGGAAGGAAGGTATGTAGACTTACCCGCCATCGCCTTGGATATCCACGTATCCAGTTCGTCTCCAAGCTGGGTCTCACCTGTGAATGGTAGGCTTTCCACACCTTTTCTGGAATCAGTATCCGCAGTCCACTGACGTAGCCATAAGCCCCTGCGTGCTGACACTGACATGGCCGTGGTGTATGCATTCGGCAAGCCTATCTCTTTTATGGCCTCAACCAAAAAACTTGCAGAGTTATGTATATAGTGTAAAAGTAAAAGAATCTTTCCCTTCGGTAAGGAATTGAAACCCTCAAGTAGGTTACCTGACCATTTTGCAATGGCTCTTGTGATCCAAGCACAAGCTATTGTAGGTCTCTGGGCTACTCCCGCAGCTGTGTACATAGATTTGAGAGTGGTCTCAATCTTGTAGTCAGTCGCATCTTTTAAGGAGCCTGCCCTTGGGACCGGCAAGAATATCTTGCGTGACAATCTAGATACCGATGCATCAATGGGAGGTGGGTTCTTCCATTTTTTCTATCATCCGGAGGAAAAGGGAATGATGTAATTAACCTTTTAGGGATCTGAAACTTCTTGTCAGGATTAACCCAAATTTCTTAAAATAGGGAATTTAATTCCTGAGATGCAGAGAAAGTAGCAGAGGATTGCTTTTCACGTTAAAATAAGATTCCTCATCCTCTCCTGTCACTGTGTCATCTTTGATGTACAGGACCTTCCTAATAGCTTCTATCAGGGCCTGTATTCCATGTGACAGGGCTGCACCCCCCCCCCCACCTAAGTCCACCTCACCCTCCTCTGGGTCTGACACATCATCATCATCAGTGTCAGCCTGCAATATTTGGGCCAGTGCACGCTTCCGTGGACAAATGGCAGGGGTATGAGACGCTGGCATGGGACTTGAATCTCTATTCATCAGGTCATCCATAGACTGTCTTAACTGTTGCATCTCTTTCTCAGTATGGGACAATTTATTAGAAATATCTGAGATCATCCCTTTTAGGGAATCCAACCATGCTGGTTCTCCACCTGTCTGATAATGTGTCCGACCCTGAGTACATTGTAGTGATCCCCCTGGGGAAGAAAAACAGTCTGCAGTGCATGAGACACATTCCTTGCCTGCCATTGTAATGTGAAAGTATACACACACACACACGAGAAAAGTTAAGCCCAGTTAACACAAACAGGGCCCTTCTAGGGGGACACAGAGTATGATGGTGCCAGCCACACAGCGCCCTTCTTTCTAAGACGGTACTAGTATTATTACACTGTCTCCCCCCCCCCCCCGCGCGCTATGACCCGCTGGTACCGCTGAGGTAAGCTGAAGTCTTCATGGAGGAGCTGCGTGTCTCTGTCAGTCTGTTCAGTGAGAGCTGCAGTGGGAAAATGGTGCTGGTGAGCCGCTGGATCTGCTCATAGTGAAGCCTCGCCGCCGTAATGGCACATGGCCTTCCTGTTTTTTTTATACTGGCTGAGGTTATATGTATGGTTTCAGTGGGTTAGAACCCCTGTAAACTTAGTGCCAATGTGAGTATTAGTTGTGGCTTCAGCACGCCCCTCACAGCAGAACATACAAACAGTCTGCATGTCTCTGAAGCCTGGAGCCACAGCCTACCTGTCAGCGCTGCGCTCCTACACTCATGCCACCATTACCGGCAGCAACCCGCTAACCGGGACTGCCGTTCGCTTACTCAACACTCTTCTTACTTCTGGCACTGTTAGGGGTGGCGGCGTGCTCCAGGACTGTATGGTAGCCGTGGTGGGGCTTGCGAAAAGGTCCCTCAGGAGCTATGTCCTGTAAGCGGGGAACAGGTCCATTAACCCTAAAGGTTGGGCCGTTTTCGCCCCTAAGTCCCACAAACCAGGCAGGCTGGTGCCAACCAGACCTGCCTGAAAACAACAAACAGAAAATAGCTAGGGAGCGATCAACTCGGAATGACACCCATGGTTTTGCCCATTTGCTAACAAATTTGCTGCTGCTATCAGGTCTGAATTGGGCCCTATGTGTGTGCAGGTGTTGATATTGCAGTTATTTATGGCCCACACCAGCAGATGACGCAAACTATGGCCCTCATTCAGCAGGGATCAATATAGCGACCCCTGCGCAGTTTCCAGATTATTGAGAAACTGCATGCTCAGGACCCATTCTGCACATGTGCAGAATGGGTCCTGTGTGATCGCTCTCAGCCCTCCGTAAGTCTCTGCGAGATTGATCTGCTGCCTGTTCTGGCATACAGAACACCTACCCAAGGTGGTCTGAGCCCCGTTACGGAACCCGGAATGGCTATCTAAGGTGGTCTGCGGACCATTCCGGCACACGGAACACATACCGAAGGTGGTCTGAGCTCTGTTCCGGAACCCGGAAATGGCTGTCTGAGGTGGTCTGCTGCCTGTACCGGGACTTGGAATTCCTATCTAAGGTGGTCTGCGGCCCGTTCTGGCTGTGGTTGGTGGTCTTGGTGTTATGCAACCCCTTCCAGCACCTGGTATGGCTATTTAATGTGGTCTATAGCCCATTCCCGCACCCGCAACAACTCTCTAATGTGGACTATGCCCCGTTCAGGCACACGGAATGCTATCTACAGTGATCTGCTGCCTGTTCCGGCACCCTGAATGCCTATCTATGCTGGTCCGCTGCCAATTTCAGCTGTGTAAGGTGGTCTTGGTGTTCTGTACCTCCTTCCAGCACCCAGAATGGCTATCTAAGGTGGTCTGTGGCCCATTCTGCTTCCTGGTCCGGCACCCGGAATGGCTTTTTAATGTGGTCTGGATGTCCTGCACCCCGTTCCGGTACACTAAATAGCTATTTGATGTGGTCTGCGTCCCGTTCCGGCACCCGGAACGGCTATCTAAGGTGGACGGCGCCACGTTTCAGCAACCGGAATGCTATCTATGCTGGTCCGCTGCCAATTTCAGCTGTGTAAGGTGGTCTTGGTGTTCTGTACCTCCTTCCAGCACCCAGAATGGCTATCTAAGGTGGTCTGTGGCCCATTCCGGCACCCGTAACAGCTATCTAAGGTGGAATACACACAGTTCCGGCACCCGGAATGCTATCTACAGTGATCTGCTTCCTGGTCCGGCACCCGGAATGGCTGTTTAATGTGGTCTGGATGTCCTGCACCCCGTTCCGGTACACTAAATAGCTATTTGATGTGGTCTGCGTCCCGTTCCGGCACCCGGAACGGCTATCTAAGGTGGACGGCGCCACGTTTCAGCACCCGGAATGCTATCTACGGTGATCTGCTGCCTGGTCCGGCACCCGGAATGGCTGTGTAATGTGGTCTGGATGTCCTGCAACCCCGGGGCGGAAAACACTAACTAGCTATCTCATGTGGTCTGCGTCCCATTCCAGCACCTGCCAAGGCTATCTAAGGTGGACTGTGCTCCATTCTGGCACCCAGAATGCTATCTACGGTGATCTGCTGCCTTGTCCGACATCCAGAATGGCTGTGTAATGTGGTCTGGATGTCCTGCACCCCGTTCTGGTACACGAAATAGCTATCTAATGTAGTATGCATCCTGTTCCGGCGCCCGTAACGGTTGTCTAAGATGGTTTGAGCCCTGTTACGGCATCCGGAACAGGTATCTAAGGTGGTCTGTGCCCTATTCCGGCAACCTGAACAGCTATCTAAGAATGTCTGGGTGTCCTGCACACCATTTCGGAACCTGAAACAGCAATCTTAGGCGGTCTTCCTCCTATTCCGGCACCCGGAACAGTTGTCTAAGGTGGTTTGTGCCCTGTTCCGGCACCCGGAACAGGTATCTAAGGTTGTCTGGGTGTCCTGCACACCATCTTGGCACATGCAATGGCTATCTAAGGGCCGAAACACACGAGGCAGCTGGCGCCACCTGGCAAACACCCGGCTGGCTTTAAACCGCTGCCGTGATGTAAAGACACATGCAGCGCAATGTGTCCTTACACATGGCACGGTCCCGGCCTGGCTGCCGAGTTGCAGCCGGGTCTCACCACTGGAAGGTCCGGCTGCCGTGCAGGCGCCGTGCCGTCTTTGCTGCCAGTAAACCATGTGTGTGAAGGGGAGCTTTCACACACAACGGTTTTCTCTCAAGCCGTGTCTGATGCTGCGCATGCGCACAGCATCACCAACGGCTCAAAGCCGTCCTGTGTGA
Source organism: Pseudophryne corroboree (assembly GCF_028390025.1). Lineage (NCBI taxonomy): Eukaryota > Metazoa > Chordata > Amphibia > Anura > Myobatrachidae > Pseudophryne > Pseudophryne corroboree. The sequence continues at coordinate 396,872,238 of NC_086448.1, forward strand.
CAGACTCTGCCGGTTTCTCCCGGATGGCAAAAAGCCGGACAAAGTTTGGTGTGCATCCTGTTCCGGCACTCGGAACGACTTTCTAAGGTTCCATTCCATCTCCCGGACTGCTTATCTAAGGTTATTTGCGTGTTCTGCACACCATGACGGCACCCTGAACAGGCATCTAAGGTGATCTGCGTCCTATTCAGGCATCCTAAACAGCTATCTAAGGTTTTGTGGGTGTTCTGCACACCATTCCGGTGCCTGGAACAGCTATCTAATGTGGTCTACACCCCGTTCCGGCACCCGGAACAGGTATCTAAGATGGTCTGCCCCTCATTCCGGCACCTGGAACTGATATCTAAGGTGGTCCTATTCTGGCACCCTGAGCATCTAAGTTTGTTTGGGTATTCTGCACCCAATTCTACCAATCGGAATGGGTATAACAGTGCCCCACCCCACAATAGAGCGTGTGCTCAGGGGCGTGGAAAGCCATGCTGGGCCCCAGTAATGTAATGGGGTGTGGCCTAAATTGGGGGCGTGTCTACACATCTGAAAGATATAATTGATTAAAGTATTAATTGTGTGCAATTTATTCAACTGGGCCAGGTTGCTTGATCGGAAGCAGGTCCCTCCTCTTCACCCAACGGCGCCATCTGTCCAGTGACATCTGGGAACATAGCGCATGTGCACTACAGGACGCTGCCCAGTACCGTCAAGAGTAAGTATATTTGGGAAGGGGGAGGTGGACTCCCCTGACGGGCCCTTCCAGCAGCTTGGGACGGGGTAATTAATATCTAATTACCCGCCTCTCTGCACCACTGCGTGTGGCGCTTCTCATATACATTAGTTTTAATTATATTTTTTTTAAAAGTGGCATTATAAAAGCGGCGTGGTCACACCCCCTACCCTCCCAACAAAAACAATGGGCAAGGGGTCATTTATTATTAATTATTTATTTATATTTATACTGCACAAAAAAAAATCCCCCTCCCTATGCAGCCAGTGTTTCAAATAGATGAGCTGCAGCACCAGCAGCTATCTCTGTTCTCCCCCCTCCCTCTGCCCGAGTGTAGTATCAGCGGGGTAGGTAGGAGGCTGTCAGCCCTGCACAGCCTTTCCCTGTGTGACAGCAGCAAACAGACAGCGCCACTGTAAATGGCTGACAGCCTCCTAGCAGTGCGGGAGCCGGCAAGGATTTCTCCCTCCCCACTGACAGCCCGTTGCGGACACCCCCCCCCCCCCCCCCCCCCAGCGGCAGAGGTCGCTGCAGGAAGCTGATCTGGTCCGGTGTTCCGGATACGGGCCTGGACCGGATTTCACCGAATCCCTAAGTTACAGCTCTTCTTACTGTGTAACTAACTGTGGCTGCAATTCTATACAGTGTTGGTGTGTCTGCTTTAACTTACTAGCTGGATCCTCTGTGTGGGCTGAAAACATCCAGGAACTGCAGCCTGTGTTCAGTGTCTCTTCAGCCTGACCTCCTCTCCTGTTTCTGGGAAGCTGTCACTTCTAAATCTGCCTTCTGATCCAGCTGTGTGTGGCTAGTTTACTGCCACCCACTATTCCTTTACATGGATGTCTGTATTTACAGCTCTGCTGCTCCCCCGGACATAGCACCGCCCATTCAGAAGATCACTGCTGGCTTCCCTTCTCAGAGAAGTTCACTCAGACAGTACTTAACAAGGGGCAGGCTCTTGATTCTTCCATGCTGTAAATCAGGTAACCACGGCACCCTACTAACAGGGCCGTCTTTTCGTATGTGCCCAATGGGCTCTTGCTCAAGGGCCCCAGTAGTAAAAGGGCCCTAGGCTGATAGCTGAGGGTCTCCTCTTTCCAGGGGTACCATTCCTTTGAAAATCGGCCCTGGGGAACCGGAGATATCCGACTTCAAAGTAGTGGTCCCCATCCAAGCCTGTTAATTGTTCATACCAGCCATTTATCTCGGGTTCTGTCTGACTTAGAGTTTTTCTGAGGGTATTCTCCAAAAGCTGGGACTCTCCCCTTTCAGTGGACACTGGCCGCTTGTCTCTACTATGCCCAGAACCAGAGATATAAGCCTTCAAGAAGCTGGTCCCTGCTTCAGCTCCACACGCTTAATATGCAGTTTTATATATTTGTTGGTGGATTGCTCTGGTCCTAAACTCTGTTCCCCAAGTCCCCAGTACCTCGTGAAAGGTGGGACTCTCTAGGTTTTTTTTTTATCCCATTAAAGCTAAGAAATCTATTTCCAGGATCTGGAGATATCTGCAGTAAAGCAAGCTGCCCTGACCCCAGGAAAATTATGAATATTAAGCCCACTCCACTATCAACCCCACCTCTGTGTATTAAACACCCCCCTACCACCCTTGAAGTCATGTGCCAGGACCCCTTCATTCAGCACAATGTCTCCTTCTACAGTTTAGTGTTCTCCTTCATGTCCCATTTGTGCAGTAAAAGAGTAATTAGCAGAAATTATTTCTCTAGGTCCTACATGCTGAGCGAAAGATAGAACACCCCTAACGCCTGCGGGACATCAAAGCTGCCGCTGATAGCACCCCCTACCGCTGATGGGCGGGTAGGGGCCCCAGTGCATTGCTGTGCCCAGGGGCCTACACTGCTGTTAAGACAGCTCTGCCTACTCCCTGCTGAGGTGACAAGACAGGAGCACAGCTGTTTTCAGTCTGATTACCTCAGTCAAGTTCCCTCTCAGAAAAGAGCTGTTCTATTTATAGCTTTTGCTGTTAGTTCCCCGTATGTCTCCTGCTCAGGCCACGTGCTGCACACTTTATATATCCCTCACTGCACTTGGGCATTGAAGACATTAACCCTATATTATAAATTGCACATGTTTAAACACATTGAAACACAATTTTCCCAGTTCTGATAACACACACACACACACACACACACACACACACACACACACACACACACACATATATATATATATATATATACACACACACACACAGTGCTTGAAGTGGGGCGGTTTACAACGGTATGGCATACCACCACTTTGAGCACTGAGCAGGGCCAACACAAAGGATTAAGCTCCCGGTCCCCCACGTGGTCCCCGCCACCGCATCGGAAGCTGTTGTCCTCCTCGCTTCCTCTCTGCAGCTCCTCTCTTCCTCCTTGGACTCCTTGCATCCTCTCTGCAGCTCCCACCACCCCAGGCGCATGTAACAGCGGGGACGCACGAAACGCGTTGGAGGGATAGAGCTACAGAACACCATCTCTCCGGCCCGAACTTCCCGACGCCTAGCCGCAGTGTGACGTCATCAAGCTGCGACCCGACATCAAGAAGCAAACCTTTAACGCTGGACGCAGCGGGGCAGGACAGAAGGACTTTAACATCACCTTCTCAATTTGTGTACGGAACCGACAAGGAGGTAGGGACAGTCAGCATATTCACAAACATATTGTGAATTGGAACGGACTGAGCTCAACCCATTTACTCCATAAAGGGGTGTAGTATGGCTGACCGGCGCCGGGATCCCGGCAGCATACCGACGCCGGAATCCCGGTGGGGAGCGGCGAGTGCAGCAAGCCCCTTGCGGGCTCGCTGCACTCGCCATGCTTCGGGCTCGGTGGCGACATATGGTCGCCACGGGTATATTCCCACTCTTTGGGTGTCGTGGACACCCATGAGTGGAAATAGTCCCTGTTGGTCGGCATGCCGACCATCGAGATAGTGAGGGGTCAGGATGCTGGAGGAGGTCATGTGACTGTCGGTCTCCCGACCGCCGGTCACATGAATACCACCCCCATAAAGGAGTTGTAAACATACTGCACAAATAACTTTTTTTACAGGTGCCACTTTTCATATACAATTATTCATGGCAGCACAGTTATATATTTAAGCCCAGACATTTTATAGGTTTTTTAGCGCTCGGTATGTTTTATTAATGAATAACATGCATATCAAGCTCGGTTACTTCATGATAAGATTAATTGGAATGTGTTCTGTTAGTCTAGTAACCAAGCTTGATACATATTTATTTGTTTCTTTGTACATTCTGCAGTGGGAGAGTGGTCGGTCTTTCTTTGACTGATCAATTCACAATTGCAGCCAATATTTTAATGTTGGGCCATCTCTGGCAAAGGAAATGCCTATATGAACATGCATGCGTCTGCCTCTGTCAGTGTAAACACTATGTTAGAGTTATATATGTATGTGTTTCTACTTATGTATATTAATGTTTTAATGTTTTTCATGTTTTGTACCATACAGGGGGCGCTTTGGCAGTCTACCTCTACACAGCGCCTGTCAGTGGGGAGAGCGGCTTCAGGATCTCGTGGATGTTCGGCTGAGCCTGGATGACACGCAAGCGCTGTATCACGAGGGCAACAGTGATGCATTGGGCGGAAGTGACCTGGCGGCTCGGTACCCGGAAGCAGGGACGCATGGAGGAGATGCGGCGGCTGGCGCGCTTCCTGGGTATATAGCGTGGTAAGTGTTTCATGTTTGTTTGTCTTTATCATTTTGTATTGGGCCTGAGTAAGGGGCTAATGCCCTGAAATGGCTGTTACCTATTAATACAAGTCTATTGTCAGCTGCTGTTGTCTCCAGTGCCGTTCTTCTCGGATTCATATATATATATATATATATATATATATATATTATGTTTATACATCCTATATCTAACTACCTTAAATATAAATATTTACTATATTATCACTACACATTGGGTTACAGGATTATTTCCCAGAAACACCTCACATAAAAACGGGGCATCAGAAATGGCATTGCCACACAATTTTTCGAAACTTTGACCCCCTATATCTCAAAAACTATGTGGCCTGGAGAAGAAAAATTGTACATGGGTGTCATAATGACATTTTTCTGGGTGATTAGATGTGGAATGACCCCCTCCCCCCAGAATATAATTAGGGGTTACCACAGGAGACATCAAGTCTATTGTCAGCTGCCGTTGTCTCATTCAGTCAGTGCCATTCTTCTCGGATTCATGTGCTGTATTTGTGATCTGGCACAGAGCAAGTTGTTTGGAGAGCTGAGACTGTTGTGCAAGGATATATTGTGTCAAGCGGACACCTTTTGTATGGCACCACCAGCTACATCTTTTCTAAATTCCAGTACCTATATACCCAGTTTTTAAACTATTTAGTGTTGGTGGTAATATTACTGGTGGAAGGAGAGCAACATGACTTCCCAAGATGATGCCCCAGGGTGCCATATTATGGGAGCTATGGCCCCTGGTGAGACTTTTGGTTTCACACAGAAACAGATAGATAGAATCCTGTCCAAGGAAACTATTCCAGCTCCAGACTCCGTCATGAAAGCGGAGGACTGCTTGTTCCAACTTTTGAAGTACAAACGCCGAGAAATTTACTTTTTATTTTATGGGATATCGCTCACGGAATATTATAAAGAACACAAGATTCCCAGAGGATTCCGTGTTCGCAATGTGCCCACGATTGGGCGGCATAATCCCGATTTTGTATGAAAGTGGATAGGTATTCTAAATAGATGTGCCTTTGACCTCATGATTCTCATGATTGAAGAAGCTAACAGAGAGCTGGAGGTCACCCGACACAAAATTGCTGCATTTGAGAAAGGGAACCAAAAAATGTTTGAACAGGATGATTCACAAGATTGTATGGGTAAACTGGAATCTCAGTGTGACCAGTATCGACAGGATTTAGTAAAATTTAAACAAAATAGAAAATTATGGTGGATCAAGATCACAGCCTTCCCAAAGACGCTGCCCCTGGCAGAGGCAGAGACAAGGCAATAAAAGTGCAAAATCAAGCAGTGATAGCGACTTCGCCTTCTCTGAAAGGGACGACTCAGCCGGAGTTCAGAACACACCACAGGAAGCAGGGAAATCCTCTATTTTTGATACCTTCTTAAAGAAAGCTTCCAGGCCAAATTTTGACCCGGTTTCATCTAACCCGTTTAATCAAAACATTCAGCAGACTTATGGATGACTCCATCAATAAGTATGTGGCAGCACCTGCAAAAATCAAACAGAACTTATCTATCAAGGAGAGAGAGGCACTGACTGATTTGCGATCGTATCAAGACATTGTCATCCAGCCCGCCAACAAAGGCAGAACCATTGTCATTTTGGACAGTGAGTATTACTGAGAGGAGGCCTTGCTTCAATTGATGGAGGAAGGAGTATACTGCAAATTATGTGGAAATCCTGTTATAGAATATCAGCAGGAATTATTTGCCGTTTTGGGAAAAGCAAAAGATGCGGGACACATACCGGAGAAAGTACGTAAGGCTTCATGTGTTTTACATCTGAAAAGCCCATTGGTATATACAATACCCAAACTCTGCAAACACCAGATGAGACCCCCTGGGAGAACAATCATCTCTGCGAGAGACTCGCTATATCAACCAGTGTCACAATTCCTCAACAGCATTCTCCAGCCCCTTCTTCCGGTTCAGAGAACATTTCTTAAGGATACCAACTCATTTATTCTTAAATTGCAGGGTTTGCAGAAGTTAGTTCCAGGCACGTTGATATGCTGCCTTGATGTTTGTAGCCTTTATACATCTATTCCTCATCAGGATGGCATGAGGGCCATGCAGTGTTTCCTTGAAGATAAATCTGGCAACATCAGCATTTAATCATAATTTGTTCCTCACGCTGCTGGAGCTTACATTATACAGGAACTACTTCCTGTTTGATAGTGAGTTCTAACTACAGCTACGAGGGTGTGCGATGGGGTCTTCGGTAGCACCCTCGTATGCTAACATCTTCATGTTTTTGGAAGAGAACAGGATGTTTTTCACGGACTACACAGTGGCCAACAACATCATATTGTACACAAGATACATCGACTATGTCTTCCTGCTGTGGCGTGGTGGGAGAGAGGCATTTGAGGGTTTGATGGCGGACATTGATGCTTCACCTTTGCCTATTAAATTTACTTATACATGTGATGAAAGGGACGTACCTGGATGTTAAAATTATCCTAAAAGATGGTACCATTTCAACAGAAATATTCACCAAAACCCACAGACAGGAATACGTTGCTAATGGCCTCTAGCCACCACCCAGAACCACTAAAGCGGGGTCTCCCCCTTTCCCAGATGATGCGGTGGCACACATCACGAGTGACAGAGCAAGAATCCCTGGCCTATAAGATAATATGATATCTAAGTTTGTTGATAGGGGTTATGATGGATCCCTATTACAGATACAAAAAAATTGGGTACTTCAAATGTCCAGGGAACAATTATTGCATCCAGTCCAGAGGAAAACTAGGGATGTTCTCCCTTGGCCCAGCGATTTTTCAGTAGCTAGCCCTATCATCCGCAGGGCATCACAAGCCCTGTGGCCGATAGTGGCCTCAGATCCAGATTTAGCATCCTTTAAGAAAACTGAACCTATTACAGCATTTAGGAGAGGTGATAACCTTCGTGACTTGGTTGTAAAAACAGACATCTCAGGTATTAAGGGATTGGATGATTCAAGTATTCAGAGAAAAAACCCCGGGTGTTACCGTTGCCCGAAGTGTGATACATGTAAATATATGGTTGCATGCAAAGAGTTCGATCATCCGCATCAGGATTTGAAGTTTACTATTAGACAGGTGACTACATGCAGCACGTCGTAAGGTCGTATACGCGATAAACTGTCCATGTGGGCTTTACTACATTGGGCAGACTACACGTAAATTTAGCGAACACATGGCCCTTCAGCCATAAAATTGACCTTGGAGGGTAAACCAGTAGATCAGCCGGTGGCCCGACATTTTCAATTAGACAAGCACACCATCAATTCTTTGAAGTATTTTGGCATAGAACATGTGCCAGTTATGTTGAGAGGAAGTGACAGGGCCAAGATGCTGTTAAAAAAAGAAACCCGGTGGATCATGAGGTTGGATACCTTCTGGCCCCGGGGACTTAATGATAAGATTAATTGGAATGTGTTCTATTAGGAGTCTAGTAACCGAGCTTGATATGCATGTTATACATATTTATTTGTTTCTTTGAACATTCTGTAGTGGGAGAGTGGTCGGTCTTTCTTAGACTGATCAATTCACAATTGCAGCCAATATTTTAATGTTCGGCCATCTCTGGCAAAGGGAATGTCTATATGAACATGCTGCATCTGCCTCTGTCAGTGTAAACACTACAGTATGTTAGAGTTAAATATGTATGTGTTTCTACTTACGTATATTAATGTTTTAATGTTTTTCATGTTTTGTACCATACAGGGGGCGCTTTGGCAGTCTACCTCTACACAGCGCCTGTCAGTGGGGAGAGCGGCTTCAGGATCCTGTGGATGTGCGGCTGAGCCTGGATGACACGCAAGCGCTGTATCACGAAGGCAACAGTGATGCATTGGGCGGCAGTGACCTGGCGGCTCGGTACCCGGAAGCATGGACGCATGGAGGAGATGCGGCGGCTGGCGCGCTCCTGGGGTATATAGCGTGGTAAGTGTTTCATGTTTGTTTGTCTTTATCATTTTGTATTGGGCCTGAGGAAGGGGCTGATGCCCTGAAACGGCTGTTACCTATTAATACAAGTCTATTGTCAGCTGCTGTTGTCTCCAGTGCCGTTCTTCTCGGATTCATATACATATACCGGATCAAAACCCCCGAAGGGAAGGCGCAATTGATCTTTGACCTATCCTCGGGTCATATCTCTGAAATTGAGACCAGAGTACTAAGCAGAGGCCTTTCCTTCATCACCAATAGGTCGGCGGACCCATTCCAGCAGAAAATCGATAATTATAAATTGATAAGATCACTTAAACTCAAAGAACACTTTTCCAAGCAGGATGTATCTGGAACATCTACAGTGACGGACTCTCTACCACCACAGGTGAGACACATGATGAGGTCCACATTTGAACCGTATACTACTAACACCTCTATAAAAACCTTCAGCAGAATGCTGGACGATGTAGACCTAAGCTCTAATGTCAAGTCTTTCCCTAACCTTGCTAAAGATGAATTTGAAGCCTTGAAGAGCCTCAGTAAAAGAGAGGACATCATTATACGGCAGGCTGATAAGGTTGGGGGCATTGTAGTTCTTGACACGTTGAAATATAAGACTGAATGTGAACGTCTATTATCTGATAAATACACATATGCTATGTTCAGGGGTGTATCTACCCATTGGCCAGGATGGCACTCGCCAGGGGCGCCAGGCATGGAGGGGGCGCCGCCTGGCTGTGCCACCCGCGGCCAAAGGATAGAAAAGCAGTACTGTCAGACTGTACCTGGTGAGAGTCTGTTACTGCTGGAGCGGCGCTGGTGTCCGGCAGCACCGCACTTGTAATCAGACTCAAAATAAACTACAGCTCCCAGCAGCCCTTGTTGCTGGGAGCTCCCGCAGCAAGGGCTGCTGGGAACTGTAGTTTATTGTGAGTCTGATTACAAGTGCGGTGCTGCTGGGCACTAGTCTGATTACTAGTGCAGTGCGGTGCTGATGGACACCGGCGCCGCGCCGGCAGTAACAGACTGTCACCAGGTACACAGCAATTGTTATATAGCACAGTGCTATAGGTCTATTTGTTGTTGAAGATAATAAAAAAGTGTCAGTGTTTGGGAGAAGGGACTGTAGTACCTGGAAAACTACACGATTTTCATGCATGTTAGATGTAAGTAAGTAGCAAGTAAGCGAAAACTTTAACTTGTTTTGTGTAATAAAGAAAATACATATCTTACCTATTTCAAGGCTAGGTTCAATTAAATGTATATCAGTTAATTGTATAATTGATCATTTTATCTTGGAAGCGATGGCACCCTGGAAGCACTTCTACCAACCAACTAATGGTGTTTGGTTAATGGCTGGGTCCATTTGAGGCTCATCTCACAGCAGCTCATTAGCATTTCATTCAGGATGCAGTCAAGATGCCGGCGTTTGGCATCCCGGCGGTCGGAAAGCTGACGCGAGCATCCCGAAACTGCTCGGAATGCTGATGCTGGCATCCCAACATAGATAGCGATGCAGAATGCCAAAATCCGGATCGAGTTGGTGCCAAAGACTCCACTGGCAAGCCACGTGGGAGGGTTAGGGTTAGGCTGCAGGGAGGGAGATTAGGAAAAGTGGGTTAGTGTTAGGCACCACTGAAGAGGCTTTGGGGGTGGGGTTGGGCGGCGGGTTAGGCTCAGGCTGTGGGAAAGGTGGGTTAGGGGGGAGGGATGGTGTAACGTGAATACGAGACACTACTGTGCGGTGTAATGTGAATGAGGGACACTACTGTGTGGCATAATTTGAATTGGAAGTACTATTGTGTCCACGCCCTTCCCCCATAAGACCATGCCCCATTTCCAATACTCACATCTTATTCCAAATGTGTGTGTGTGTGTGGGGGGGGGGCGCCAGCCCCTTACTTTGCCAGGGGCGCTCGGACCCCTAGATACACCCCTGGCTATGTTATCTAGTGATCCAACTACTGTATTTAAAAAGGAGTTGGAAGTTATTTTGAAACAAGCTGTGGATAATGGTAGTATTTCAGTAGGTGTCAGTAAAGCTCTGTGTGTTGACTGCCCGGTGGTTCCTGTATTCTATGCGATTCCTAAAATTCATAAAGATGCAGTGAATCCACCGGGTAGGCCTATAATCTCGGCCAGAGGGTCACTGTGTGAAGTAATTTCTGTTTTTTGTGACAGCTATTTACTACCGTGTATACAAAACACACCTACTCACCTTAAAGATACATCTGCTTTGTTACGTCTACTTGAGAAATTAGGGACTGTCAAAGTCAGAAAAATGTCTCTATGCACGTTGCCATATTTGCACCGCACACTGGTCCGCGCTGCGCATGCGTACGCTCTCCCGTGAAGGCGCATACCCGCGATAGCGTGCACTCGCAGGCGCGGTATGCGTATTTACGGTAGAGTTTATGTAGTCGTAGCGTGCGACTCATTCGTTACAAATGTTCACAATTAATGTAGTTTGTAGATCATGGTCCCCTTGATAGACTCTGAAAGTTTGGTTAAAATAGAAGGTCCCTGTTTAAAGGAATCCCTCTTTGTATTGTACGAAGGGTCTGACAGGAATCATACAGCCGTGTTTGGTACCCATCGGAAGAGTATTTAATTAGTAATATTCCGGTGTTGGTTTGGAGCGTATTAATCGCTCGTGCGAATAGTTATGGACATAAGAAGTTTATGTCCATTTCTATTATTTACACATACTCAGGTATGCGGCGGGAAACCCAGTTTCCCACCCACCTGAGCTGTTGGAAATCGTCACAGCCCACCTGTATGAATCACCCTATGACCTTTTGTTATGATGCAGGGCCGAATTCCTTCGGCCAATGGACAATGGGATTGTAGGACCATGAGATTGCATTGTGTGTGGGGCATAAATAGGCAGGCCGACCACATCCAGCTCTCACTCTCTCATCAACGGTTATCTGCTGATAGCCGGGAGCTGGATATCGAGGCGCAGGCGATCATACCCTTTGTGCGTAAGTTTCTCTCCGTAATCATTGTCTTTCTGTGAGCCAATTTCTCTCATCTCTCTCTCTCTCTCTCTCTCTCTGTTCTGTTCTCTCATATCTCCCCTAGACTAGGCTAGTATTGTATTGTATTAGATAGTATTGTATTGTATTGCATTTAGGTCAGTGTAGTATTGTCTTTTTTGTATTTATTGTTTAGTTCTGTGGTTAGGAAGTCTCTGTTATATTGTTGTGTATCATTTGTACTGTTATCCCCTTTTACAAATATATTAGATATAATACAGTTAATAGGCTTTGGAACCTAAACCAGTATCTGTGTATTTTCTATAGTGTTAAGTGTTCACTTGAGCGTCGGTGACGCTCAAGCAGCTTTGTAGTTAGTCAGGTTACACAAGGTTGCACTTACACCCTGTATTCACATTAAGTTATTCTGTGTATTTCATTGGTATAAGGTTTAAACATTAAGGTATACGTTGTGAGCGTCTGCGCCGCTGGTGACCTCCTCGTGGTCTCGAGCGTATGCTACGCCATAGCGAATCATTACTCTAGTCATAACCAATAACGTGTCCTGTGATCACTGGGCCGTGAGCGAACGTGACGCTTGAGCGTCTCGCCTACGGCGGAGCGATCGTTACGCAAATAGCGTACCCTTACGGTACTTCTTAAGCAAACAGCATACAGTGTTCTTAGACTTCATAAAGGGTTGTTTATACGACAACGGAATTTAGAATTGTCAATTGGGGACTCGTCCTATCCTTCTCATATCTGCACTAGGTAGATCAGCAGACATTATCCCCCAGCAAAGGGTGGGAGGTTGTCTCCCAGTGCTGACGGGATAAGCGTCTGCTTCGCTTAGATAAAGAGTGCTGAAGGAATCCGGGAACCGGAAGTAAGAACAAAACGCTTGTGTCTTTTAAAAACTGTTTTATTTCTCTTCTGTCTTGCGTATACACGCACGCATACATTTATCTGCATTTCTTTTTTTTTCAATTTCGTATATCACTATTCCTGTTTGCCAATTTTTATAGTTGATAGAAAGTGCTAAAAGAGATTTGCTGTTATTTCATAGTAGAGGTAATAGTTAAAGTATAGAACAACACACGATTTGTCTGAGATACAAGGCAGTCAGTGTGGATTGCGGTAGATGATCAGGGATCATTTACATTGATAAAAGTATATATTGTGTTACGGTGGATCTTTGCATTGCGTACACGTGTCGCTAACAAAGACTAGCGTACGCAATCCAAAGGCAGACGCACGCAGCGTTCACTACGCAACGTAGCGTCCGGTTACGCCCACGTAGCTCAAGTCACGAAAAGTTGAATTAGCGCAAAGCGATAATTAGCGCAAAGGCGATAAGTAACGCACAGCGGTAGATAACGCGACGCGGTAAATAACGCAAATCTATTTTTGGAAAAATCTGAAATTTAGTTTAACAGATCCTGCTCCTAATTGGTAACACTGTTGGACTGAAGACAATTTCTGCGCAGAAATAGATATAGAAACAAAGTGTACATGTGTTGAGTGAGTGTGGTTTTGTATACATAAGTTTATACAACTTTAAGGTGGAACCAAAAGGAAAGCCGGGTACTCGTCAAGGGACATACGTGTAAGTGACATATACGGTGGCTAGGGAGGCATCCCTGGTTAAATAATATTTGAGCATTAGAGTATAGCGGACCATAAGGTAACAAGACCAGGAGGTCATAAGGTAACAAGACCAGGAGGTCGTAAGGTAAAAGGTCCGCTATAAAAGTCCAGTGGCACAACGCCTGGGGTGTTGGTGCAGAACCCATATAGGCCATACAAGCTCTTGCTGAAGGAATCGCGGCCGGAAACATCGATTCCATTGATCTTTCAGTACATAACAAGTAGTGCTTGTGTACTGAACGATTGGACCACACGTAATTGTGTGCAGTAGTTAGTAATCTGACCTAATACCATTAGAGTAAAGTGGTCACAAACGCTATTTGTACATTCTGACGTGATTTGTGTAATTTTTATTTTTAAAGGGAAGTTCGCTGGTCACTCAGGAACTATCTAACAACCCCACCTTTACTGGAAAGAGTAAGTGTCCTGCGGGTAACCCTCATATGTTCCAGTAAACTGAAGGTTCCATAGGGGCCCTGTATCGAGTACGCCAGCACCACGTCGGTGTGATCAGGTCGTATTGGTCGAGGTGGGCGAGTGAGTGGGGTACTCGGTAAACCGCCACCGCCGGCCTACTGTGGAGTAATTTGGTTGTCTGTAAAGGCTTGCTGAAAACCTTGATACAGAGATCCAAGGAGGACTAAGCAACACCTGCAGACTATGGGGGCCAGTTGCTCAGGTAGGGGGCGATCAACCTTGGTTCAGGTTGATTCTGTGAACCGACCAGTTGGGTCGGCACGATATGTAATGTGTGAAAAATATGGAAGTCACACCGAATCTTTATGTGATGAATGGGAGAGAATGACTGTACAAGACAGGGACAAATTCCCAAGAATAGGTAGCTTTAGTCCAGAAGTGTTACAAAATTTAAGGAGGAGGATATGTCTCGTAAAATCAGCAAAGAGACGAATTCAGCATCATGATTATTTACAGTTATGGCACCAGGAAGGTGAGATACAGAGAGGTTTGGCTCTGGCGGCAGGATCTGGGGCAGTCAGGAAGCTGATAGCCACAGCTCCTCCTCCACCATACATTGCAGGAGAGAAGTTGATTACGGAGAGAAACGCACTGGGTTGTAAAACACAAACTCTTAGTAACCTTGTAAATGTTAATGATGTTAACCAAATAACTCATGCAAGTATTAACCCGTGCAAGATGTACCCTGTTTTGAACCTTCCTCAGGAGTGTGATCAAGAAGACGATTCAGCAACAATTTCAGCTCTCTCTCTTGCAGCCACCATAGCAGAGACCACAGTAGGCACAGCGACACCCACGAGATTAGTGAAAGCCCCTAGCGAAGGGATAGGTGAGGTCGTGTCAACGGGTAAGTACGGCACCATGCACTACACTGAAACAATTGTACCACAACAAGCAGTAGAATCTACACAGGAAGAGGCTGTTAGAATTGCTCCTGTAAGGGTAATAGCAGTTCCCAATAGAAAAACAGATGTGTCTGGAGCCACTCCCATAAGGAACATTGCCATGTACACTCCATTTTCCAGAATGGAATTAAGAACAATAGTGTCCGAATTTCCTGACCCCAGGAAGGACTTAGTTGCTAGCCAAAAATACATCAGGGATCTAGGTAACACTGTAGAACCCAACAACAAGGATTGGCAGATACTGCTAAGAGCTTGTTTACCTTCCAATGTTGACGCAACTCAATTTTTAGCTGACTGTGCATTGGATAAAGATGTACCGCTTACAGACGTGTACAACAAGGATAATGTAAAAAGGATAAATTTACAGCTAAAGGAGTATTTCCCAGCCGTTGTTAAATGGAATAAAATATTTTCCATTAAGCAAAAGGAGTCCGAAACGGCAACAGAATATTTTCACCGGGCACTATTAGAAATGGCAAAGTACACTGGTATAGAAGACATTAAGACCAACCCAAACCATCGAGAAGTAGCAGTATCTGTACTGATGGATGGTTTGAAAGAAACATTAAAAGCTAGGGTACAGACCACGCAACCATGCTGGCGAGGTCTGTCAGTGTCCACATTGAGAGAGGCTGCTATTGATCACGACAGAAACATCACTAGGCACAGGGAGTCGCAAAGTGATAAGTTGATGTCCGTAAGTATACAGGCGCTGACCACAAGGCAGCCTGCGTATGTACCACCGAATCCTGTGGGTAAGGCAAGTGTAATAACATGTTTTTCTTGTAACAGACCGGGACACTTTGCACGAGAATGTAGAACAAAGAATGTACAAAGATCTTTTCAACCCCCTAGACAACGACACGACACACGACATTGGAAGCAGGGTCCACAGAGGCGGAGTTTTGAGCCACATACAGGGGAAACAAAAAGATATCCCCCGAACAGAGATTGGCATGCCTCTGGTAGTTCCCAGCTAACCCCCTCACAAGTAGTTGCTGCCAACGGGATTCAGGGAGGTCAGCATACCCAATAGGGGTGTGGCCATACCTGTAATCTGCACCCAGTTAAGTTGATTGCTAGTCTTGGAAGCGAACCAGAAATTGCAATCAATGTAGCTGGTAAAACTTTAAACTTTCTTGTAGACACAGGGGCGGCCAAGTCAGTGATAAATTCGACAGTGGGCATGAGAACCACTGGTAGGACAATTCCAGCCATGGGAGTAACAGGAGTAGTCCAGCACTACCCTGTTAGCAAACCAGCCGAGATTACAATAGGGCCTTTGCATACCAAGCATTCCTTTTTGCTGGCTGCATCGGCACCAACTAATCTCCTGGGAAGAGACTTACTATGTAAAATGGGTTGCGTCATTTATTGTACTCCTGAAGGTGTATTCTTGGACATCCCTGAGAATCACGCTCAGGAAGTACGAGACATGTTAGACTCCCCATCAAAATTAATGTCACATTCCATTATGACAAATAGGAATCCATCCCAAGTAGAAGAGATGACATCTCAGATACCAGAGTCACTTTGGACAAAAGATGGACAGGACACTGGATTAATGGCAAACGTAGCTCCAGTAGTTGTACAAGTAAAAGATGGTAGGATAGCTCCAAAAATCCCACAGTATCCTCTGAAGCCAGAGGTGGAGTTAGGAGTTTTCCCAGTAATAGAGCGCTTGCTACAACAGGGCATTCTAGTAAGAACGTCCAGCACAGCAAATAGTCCCATCTTCCCTGTTAAAAAGAGTGGGGGGAGGGGTTACAGGCTAGTGCAAGATCTAAGGGGGATTAACAAAATAGTTGAGAGTCAGTTCCCCGTAGTGCCTAATCCAGCTGTCATCCTAATGCAAATTCCTCCCACTGCCAAATTTTTCACTGTTATTGACCTCTGCTCCGCATTCTTTTCGGTACCTCTGCACCCTGACAGCCAATATTTGTTTGCATTCACATACAGAGGAGTCCAATACACGTGGACTCGGTTACCCCAAGGTTTCATAGATAGTCCAAGTATATTTTCTCAGGCTTTGCATGATTGTTTACAGTCTTTCCAACCGGAGAGTGGATCAGTGTTGATACAGTACGTGGATGATCTACTACTGTGTTCTGATTCATTGGAAGCTTCCCTGAAGGATACGAAACAGCTCCTGTTTCATCTTTCAGACACAGGTCACAAGGTTTCCAAAGACAAGTTACAATTATGCCAAACTAAGGTAAAATATTTGGGACACTGTCTAACACAAGGACTGAGACACCTGACCGCTGATAGAATCCAAGCCATTAGAGACATGACACTGCCACAAACCCAGCAACAGATCAGGACGTTTCTAGGAATGTGTGGGTATTGCCGTAATTGGATCCCAGGGTTTTCCATATTGGCGCTACCTTTGCAGGAAATGGTCTCTTCAAACAAACCTGATCGGATTTCGCATACAGACGAATCTGAAACAGCATTTGAGAGACTCAAGCAATGCCTAACGCAGGCACCAGCACTAGGTATGCCAGACTATGGGAAACCCTTTGAACTATACGGAACAGAAAGTGCTGGGTGCGCAGCAGGTGTACTAACACAAAAACACGGTGATGCCAGCAGGCCAGTTGCATATTACAGCGCTCAGCTAGATACGGTAGCGCGATCCCTCCCCACATGCTTGCGTAGCGTTGCGGCGATAGCATTGCTAGTGACAAAAAGCGAAGATGTCGTGCTAGGCCACAACCTCACAATCCATACACCGCATGCGGTATCTGCCTTATTGAATTCTGCCCAAATCAGACACGTCTCATCAGCAAGGTTTACGAGATGGGAATTGGCATTAATGGCCCCAGTAAACATCACCATAAGGAGATGCAGTGCATTAAACCCTGCAACATTTCTCCCAGGTGTGCCTGGTCAGACACAAAGGGTGGAAGGTGAGAGTGATGGGGAAGGAGGATTTAATGCAAAGGAAGATACACATGATTGTATGGAATATTTGACCCAAAATTTTACCGCAAGGCCTGACATCAGTGACAATCCACTGGAAGATGCAGAACTCACGTTCTACACGGACGGTAGTTGTCACAGACAGTCAGACTCGGGAGACTTGTGTACTGGATACGCAGTCGTAGATGACCAAGACACCATAGAAGCGGAACCGCTAGGCCCACCTCACTCAGCCCAGGTTGCTGAACTGGTCGCCCTAACCAGAGCATGTGAATTGGCTAAGGGTAAGTCAGCCAATATCTACACCGATTCTAGATACGCCTTCGGGGTAGTCCATGATTTCGGAGCCCTATGGCGGCTCAGAAATTTCATGACGGCAGCTGGCACACCGATAGCGCATGCAGCTCATATAAAAAGGCTTCTAACAGCGATACAGGAACCCGACAGAGTGGCTGTTATCAAATGTAAAGCACATACATATAGTCAAGACCCAGTGTCACTTGGTAACAGCCGAGCAGACGAAGCCGCAAAGCTTGCAGCTGCTACCCCCATACGGACAGACACCACACAACTGATGGTATTTAATACCATCAACACACAGAAGTTGCGTGAGATGCAGAATTTGTGTTCCACACAGGAAAGAGCAGTCTGGAAGGCAAAGGGATATGGCCAGGAGTCCTCAGGGCTCTGGACGGATGGACATGGTAAACCGGTGGCCCCCAGGGCATACCTTCCATGTCTGGCTGAAGCAGCTCACGGGCTGACTCATCTAGGCAAGGAGGGGATGTGCAAATTGGTAAGAGCATACTGGTGCGCCCCAGGATTCTCCTCTCATGCGGGTAAAAGAGCAATGTCATGCCTTACCTGTCTGAGAAAGAATGTTGGAAAAGCAATACCTACAGAACCATCCCATATCCCACCTGCCGGCGGCCCTTTCCAGGTAATACAAATTGACTTCATTCAATTACCCCCATGTCGAAATTTGAAATATGTACTTGTCTGTATAGATGTTTTCTCGAATTGGGTCGAAGCATTTCCAGCAGCTACAAATACCGCTATGTTTACAGCTAAGAAAATTGTGCAGGAATTTGTATGTAGATATGGTATCCCTAGAATCATTGAAAGTGATAGGGGTACCCATTTTACAGGTGATGTCTTTCAAGGAATGTGTAAGTTGATGGGAATTGATAGTAAGCTGCACACTCCGTACCGTCCACAGGCGAGTGCGAAGGTCGAAAGAGTGAACAGCACTATTAAAAATAAATTGAGTAAAGTAATGACAGAGACAGGATTGACGTGGCCAGAAGCTTTACCCATTGTTTTGTATAGCATCAGAACCACTCCCAGGTCCCCCCTTAATCTGTCTCCTTTTGAAATCTTGTTTGGTCGACAACCGCATGTCATGATTAACCCTCAGGATGATTTGAAATGTAACAATGAAGTAACTGTAAAATACTTAATTAACATGAGTAAACAGTTGAGGAATCAAAATGATAATCTGAAGTTGGTGATTCCTGATTTACCAGATAGTAATTGTCATGACATTGAACCTGGGAATTATGTAATGATACGAAATTTTCTACGCTCAGGTTGTCTTATTGATAGATGGGAAGGACCATACCAGGTCTTATTGACTAGCACCACAGCATTGAAGGTTGCTGAGAGAGAGACTTGGGTCCATTCATCCCACTGCAAAAAGGTTGCTGATCCAGAGAAGTCCCGTGATAAGGAACAGACGGTAGAGGTTGTATCACTAGAGTGTCTGTTCCAGGAGGACTGAGGCGGCACCTGAGCCTTGAAGACCGGAAGCAGTTGTCGACTCCCCTCTCCCTTTTATTGTTTTTCTCCACTTCCCAGCCCCTCTCCCTTAAAAATTTCTTTTTCCCCCTTCTCATTCTTCTCTATTTCCTCCTCAAAGATGGACTTGCCCCAAGAGACTGTGATCCGGATTTTGATGTTAACCATGATGTTGAGCAGAGCAGTCTGTTCCGGCGAGAGTACCATAGAGGTCGAGAGAGGTTCTGGAATGGGTTCCGATTATGATGATGGAGGCGTAGTTTTCCAAGATCAACCAAACCAACAAGCAAAGGCGAGTATCAGAAAACGATCCGATAGAAGAAATTGTGATGGATTGTTAGCTGAAGAAAATTGTATCTGTAGGCTCTGTGATAATCTGGTTGAAGATGGGTGCATAAAGAAATGCCAATCCAGTTTTAATATCCATATGGACCGGCATCCATTGAGTGACTATCACTCCTTAGTGGGTAACGTGTTAAACCAAACAGATTGTTGGGTATGCTCTCAAGTACCTCAGGGTCACAGCAAATCAGGGCTAGTACCATTTCCTTTAACGTTAGGGGAGGTACTTGAGCTAAGTGGTGGGAGACCGGTGGATCGGAGGTTTAACATCTCCAGCCCTCCTAGTTTGAAGCTCCACCAATACCATGTGGATAGGTCCCTCATATGTTTTAACATCTCCAATCCCAGAAAACCGGGAAATTGGGAAGTGTCATGGAGCAACCTTACCATGACCTTTTCACACAGAGCAGATAGAATGCCTACAGATACAGAGCTCGTACGCCATATAGCCAGTAGAGGAAAATCTTTTCGGTATCGATATACCTTAGGAAATAGGATTACTAGAGTTGGAGAGGTATCACCAGGATACTGTGCACATATCGTACAAACTGATACGTGCATTAAGCAGATGGAAGAATTAGGGTCAGGAGATTTCACCTGGAAGGTTTGTAACATGGTCATGTCCTTCTCCGTCCCTTATGTTCTCCCCGATGACGCATATTTCATATGCGGGAGAAAGGCGTACAAGTGGCTTGCCCCAAACTCTGAAGGATTGTGTTATATTGGAAAAGTATTGCCTGAAGTGATGACTGTTACACATGACAAAATGAAGGACATACACCGTGGTGCCCAAGCTCCTTATACTCACACTCATTACGAGCACCGAGTTAAAAGACAACTGTCAGAAAGGTTAGAGCATCCGGCCTCTGATCTTATCCATGAATCCACCGGGATTCAGGTTCTGGTAGCGTTAGATTTCACTCGTACCGCTCGAGGTGTGATGAATTATAGATACATTTCCGCACTCGCCAATTTGTTAGATAATATCACTGAAATGTATGATGACACGTTTAGATACACTGGAAGAGAACTTCAAGCTTACAAAACAGAACTAGTTCAGCATAGGATGGTTCTTAATTATCTTACAGCAGTAACAGGCGGATATTGTGTTACATTGGCAACACAGTACGGCATAAAGTGTTGCACGTATATCACAAATAGCACCGAGGACCCGGTAGAGGTCATAGACCAAAAGATGGACGATATTCTCCAATTGAAGTGGGAATTTCGTCGAAAACACAATCTCACCCTTGCTGCTGTAGGTAATGAGCTGACTGGTTGGGTGTCATGGTTGAACCCGCGAAATTGGTTCTCCGGTTTAGGAGACTGGGCTCAAGGAGTCATAATGGATGTTGGAAAGTTTCTACTATGTATCTTGGGTGTCGTTATATCGATTGGATTGATATTTAGATGCGGGCAGGCTTTAATGAGGTGCAAACAAAGTACAAAAGTGATGAGCTTGAGGAGTGAGGAAACCGTAATTAACCTGGATTTGATTTATGACCCAATGATAGAAACCAGAATGTGATGAAAATGCGATTATACGGTCCGTTTCTTTCACCTGTTTTTCTGCTTTTCTCCAAGATACAAAGACCCCCTTGGACGAGGAAGTTGACGAGACGCTATACAGACAACAGACAAGCACCAAAGAAGAAGATTTGACAACTTTAAATATGGACACTTGATGAACTTTGCCATGGATCCCCAGTTTCCCTAGTATTTTTAAACTCACGCTAGCCCAACATTTTTGTAAATCTGATGGCACTGACAAAGCTTGTTGCTCATGCCTAAGGAGCAAAACAGCGCAAAGAAGACGACTCTCAACAGATACCGAACACAACTTCAACAACAGATGTACATTTCCCTGACATAGAATATCATCGCATTTTTCGTAAGTGTTCTTTATCTTCATCTCTACAACCCTCAGGTAACGACACACATAGACGATAGGGAATACAGGCACAGATATCAGCAACCACATACCTCCCCCATTCATGTATCATCAACTAAAATGTGCATCCCCATTTTGTTACAACCACAGCCGAAATGAGCTCGGTAGAGTTTGACAGCCCATCCACAGACCTGTACCACAGGATAAGAAGGAATTCAAATGTATACTTCGCAATACCTCGAAGCTTGATTTACCACACGTACGGCACGATGATACATGACCCTCCAAACATGGACTCATACACACATGCTTCTGCTTTCTCACTAGGTCATACCCTCTTCACAACTACTCCACTCTTCTCCCCTACCCAACCATGGAAATCAATTAACCCCTGACTTACATTTTTCTCCTTAAATATTTTAGAAGGTGGCAGTTATTATTGACTGCCAAAGGGTGGACTGTCAAAGTCAGAAAAATGTCTCTATGCACGTTGCCATATTTGCACCGCACACTGGTCCGCGCTGCGCATGCGTACGCTCTCCCGTGAAGGCGCATACCCGCGATAGCGTGCACTCGCAGGCGCGGTATGCGTATTTACGGTAGAGTTTATGTAGTCGTAGCGTGCGACTCATTCGTTACAAATGTTCACAATTAATGTAGTTTGTAGATCATGGTCCCCTTGATAGACTCTGAAAGTTTGGTTAAAATAGAAGGTCCCTGTTTAAAGGAATCCCTCTTTGTATTGTACGAAGGGTCTGACAGGAATCATACAGCCGTGTTTGGTACCCATCGGAAGAGTATTTAATTAGTAATATTCCGGTGTTGGTTTGGAGCGTATTAATCGCTCGTGCGAATAGTTATGGACATAAGAAGTTTATGTCCATTTCTATTATTTACACATACTCAGGTATGCGGCGGGAAACCCAGTTTCCCACCCACCTGAGCTGTTGGAAATCGTCACAGCCCACCTGTATGAATCACCCTATGACCTTTTGTTATGATGCAGGGCCGAATTCCTTCGGCCAATGGACAATGGGATTGTAGGACCATGAGATTGCATTGTGTGTGGGGCATAAATAGGCAGGCCGACCACATCCAGCTCTCACTCTCTCATCAACGGTTATCTGCTGATAGCCGGGAGCTGGATATCGAGGCGCAGGCGATCATACCCTTTGTGCGTAAGTTTCTCTCCGTAATCATTGTCTTTCTGTGAGCCAATTTCTCTCATCTCTCTCTCTCTCTCTCTCTCTCTCTGTTCTGTTCTCTCATATCTCCCCTAGACTAGGCTAGTATTGTATTGTATTAGATAGTATTGTATTGTATTGCATTTAGGTCAGTGTAGTATTGTCTTTTTTGTATTTATTGTTTAGTTCTGTGGTTAGGAAGTCTCTGTTATATTGTTGTGTATCATTTGTACTGTTATCCCCTTTTACAAATATATTAGATATAATACAGTTAATAGGCTTTGGAACCTAAACCAGTATCTGTGTATTTTCTATAGTGTTAAGTGTTCACTTGAGCGTCGGTGACGCTCAAGCAGCTTTGTAGTTAGTCAGGTTACACAAGGTTGCACTTACACCCTGTATTCACATTAAGTTATTCTGTGTATTTCATTGGTATAAGGTTTAAACATTAAGGTATAGCGTTGTGAGCGTCTGCGCCGCTGGTGACCTCCTCGTGGTCTCGAGCGTATGCTACGCCATAGCGAATCATTACTCTAGTCATAACCAATAACGTGTCCTGTGATCACTGGGCCGTGAGCGAACGTGACGCTTGAGCGTCTCGCCTACGGTGGAGCGATCGTTATGCAAATAGCGTACCCTTACGGTACTTCTTAAGCAAACAGCGTACAGTGTTCTTAGACTTCATAAAGGGTTGTTTATACGACAACGGAATTTAGAATTGTCAGGACACTACCTCATGATGTGACATTAGCATCCATTGATGTGGCGAGCCTGTACACTTGCATCCCTCATGGGGCAGGTGTACAGGCGGTCAGACATCTAATAACTAACAATCCCCTCTATACTGGCCCAGACATAGAATTTTTCCTGTCACTTTTAGAATTTACACTGGTACATAATTATTTCATGTACGATAAGAAGTTCTACATTCAATGTACCGGCTGTGCCATGGGGTGGGCAGTGGCCCCGGCATTCGCTAATACGTACATGTGGGAACTAGAAAGAGAGCTATTCCTACAGGATACCAGTATTACGTCGCAAATATATCTGTATCAGCGATACATAGACGACGTATTGATCTTTTGGGGAGGCCCAAGAAACAAACTTATTGGGTTAATTGATAAACACAATTCTTCATCAAGCCCCATTAAATTTACAGTGGAGATGGATGATACACAAATTAATTTCCTAGATGTATGTGTCACTGTTATAGATGGGAAAATTGGTACCTAACTGTACACTAAGGTGACAGACAGAAACAACCTGTTAAGATTTGACAGTTTTCACCCAAAAGCTACTATCCGGGGTTTGCCATATTCCCAATTTCTACGGGTCTGCCGCATTACCAATGTAGCGACAGAGCGCGATAAACAATTGGAAATAATGACCACCAAGTTTAGAGAAAGGGGCTACCCACTTGAGCTCTTAGAACAGGCCAAACGCAAAGCCTTAGGGACAACAAGGCAACAACTACTGACCCCTAAGGTCCCAAAACAACTTAAAGGTAGGATACCCAGGGTTACACAATTTAGTACCAGCAGTAAACATATAGCCTCTAGAACCAAATTAATATGGCCGATTGTGGCTACTGATAAGGATTTGGGAGAAGTACACCAATCTAGACTCCTCAATAGCTATTCTAAAGGTAGGAGTATTAGGGATTATGTCGTGAAGACAGACATATCCAAGTTTGGTAAAGACCTCCCAGTTAAGAACTTCCTGAAGCGTAAAAATGGTTGCTTTAAATGTAGTAGATGTACCACCTGTAGTTATTTGTCACCAGGGGATTTTTTTCAGCATCCCCATACAGGCAAGAAATACAGCATCAAGTACCCACTATCCTGTGACTCAAAATTTGTCGTATATATGTTGTCATGTCCTTGTGGGTTGACATATGTCGGCAAAACCGATTGTGCATTCAAAACAAGGATGGCACAACATCGGTATGCCATACGGGAGGCCTATAAGGCGGGGACCAGCGACCAACCGGTAGCTCGCCACTTTGTGGCAGCTAAACACGGTATGGCCACCCTGCGTTATAAGATCATTGATCAGGTCCCACCGTCGCTACGTGGGGGTCATCGATCTAAGAAATTGCTGCAGATCGAGGCAAAGTGGATCTCCACTCTCAACACAGTACATCCTAAGGGATTGAATGAGATTCTAAGCTTGAAATGTTTCCTGTAAGCAGTTCCAGGTTGGGACTGTATATTATGTACATTTGTGTGTATGTATATATTCATGTATATATATGTATATACAGATCACTGTACTGTATTAACTACTTAAACATGAGTATCCCTAAATTAGTAAGAACTGGTGGCAGAAGCTACCTGAGATTTTCTATATGGATGATAGTCGATGTCCTCTAACTTTTGAGTGTTTGTCTAGAAGTCACTCTTGTTTTATTTATATGACTCTTATTATACATCTGAATCTAGCTGTTTACCGTTTTAGATATACTGCAAGGTGCTGTAGCATCTATGAACATCATAATTATGGTTTTGTTTAATTGATTGTACATGTACATAACAATGACAACGAGGTTTGAGCATTTTACACCGCACTTTATGTTTAGTTTGTGAACTTCACTAAGTAGTCACGATTTTTGTTGACGTTGTCATGGTTACCTATCTCCCACAGCCCGAGAACGCCGGCTAGACTGACCGGTGATGCGTCACTTCCTGAGAGGGGAGTGACGTCAGTTCCGGGATCTGGGCGGCGTGACGGCTGGAGGCGGTGAGTAACCTCTACCTGCACAGGTATTTAAACACTGTATATTGTTGTACACTACATCCTGACGAAGGGGCTGCCTCCCCCGAAACGTAGACTCAATAAAAGCACTCTCTTTCTTCAACTTGTTTGCCACGTCTCCCAGTGCTGCTCTCATTGCCATCGATATAAAGGGGAACATTTCCAGGAGGTGAAGGCACGGGGGCAAGTTATCTACAACGCTGGGGAGCGCAAGGAGTGCCGGGTCATACTGCATAATATATATAGATATATATAGATATATATAGATATATATAATGATGTTTATACATCCTATATCTAACTTCCTTAAATATAAATATTTACTATATTATCACTACACATTGGGTTACAGGATTTTTTCCCAGAAACACCTCACATAAAAACGGGGATCAGAAATGGCATTGCCACACAATTTTTCAAAACTTTGACCCCCTATTTCTCTGACGTCCTAGTGGATGCTGGGTACTCCATAAGGACCATGGGGTATAGACGGGCTCCGCAGGAGACTGGGCACTCTTAAAAGAAAGATTAGGTACTATATCTGGTGTGCACTGGCTCCTCCCTCTATGCCCCTCCTCCAGACCTCAGTTAGTATCTGTGCCCGGCCAGAGCTGGATGCACTCTAGGGGCTCTCCTGAACTCCTAGAAAAGAAAGTATTTGTTAGGTTTTTTATTTTCAGTGAGATCTGCTGGCAACAGACTCACTGCTTCGTGGGACTGAGGGGAGAGAAGCGAACCTACCTGCGTGCAGCTAGCTTGGGCTTCTAAGGCTACTGGACACCATTAGCTCCAGAGGGATCGAACACAAGCCCAGCCTCGGTAGTCCGGTCCCGGAGCCGCGCCGCCGTCCCCCTTGCAGAGCCAGAAGAACGAAGAGAAGTTAAAAATCGGCGGCTGAAGACTCCGGTCTTCATTAAGGTAGCGCACAGCACTGCAGCTGTGCGCCATTGCTCCCTTAGCACACCACACACTCCGGTCACTGATGGGTGCAGGGCGCTAGGGGGGGGCACCCTGGGCAGCAATTAGAGTACCTTACTTGGCAAAAAGCACATAATACAGTCTAATAAACTGTATATGTGCATTAACCCCCCGCCATTATACATTTAAAAACGCGGGAGAAGCCCGCCGATGAAGGGGCGGGGCTATCTTCCTCAGCACACCAGCGCCATTTTCTGTTCACAGCTCCGCTGGAAGGACGCTCCCCAGGCTCTCCCCTGCAGTTCCACACTTCTAGGGTAAAAAAGAGAGGTGGGGGCACATGAATTTAGGCGCAAATCTGTGTATATAAGCTGCTATGAGGGAAAAATCACTCTGTATAATGGCCCTCATTCCGAGTTGATCGGTCGCAAGGCGAATGTAGCAGAGTTACACACGCTAAGCCGCCGCCTACTGGGAGTGAATCTTAGCTTCTTAAAATTGCGACCGACGTACGCGCAATATTGCGATTACAAACGAGTTAGCAGTTTCTGAGTAGCTTCAGACTTACTCTGCCTGTGCGATCAGTTCAGTGCTTTTCGTTCCTGGCTGACGTCATAAACACACCCAGCGTTCGCCCAGGCACTCCCACCGTTTCTCCGGCCACTCCTGCGTTTTTTCCGGAAACGGTAGCGTTTTCAGCCACACGCCCATAAAACGCCTTGCTTCCGCCCAGTAACACCCATTTCCTGTCAATCACAATGCGAACGTCGGAGCGATGAAAAAGCCGTGAGTAAAATTACTTTCTTCATAGTAAAGTTACTTGGCGCAGTCGCAGTGCGAACATTGCGCATGCGCACTAAGAGAATTCTCACTGCGATGCGATGAAAATCTCCGAGCGAACAACTCGGAATGAGGGCCAATGT
Organism: Pseudophryne corroboree; assembly: GCF_028390025.1. Classification (NCBI taxonomy): domain Eukaryota; kingdom Metazoa; phylum Chordata; class Amphibia; order Anura; family Myobatrachidae; genus Pseudophryne; species Pseudophryne corroboree. Next base: position 396,899,367 of record NC_086448.1, read on the forward strand.
ACATCCCTGCATTATATAGAGCTGTGGTGTGTGCTGGCATACTCTCTCTCTGTCTTCCCAAAGGACTTTGTGGGGTCCTGTCCTCAGTCAGAGCATTCCCTGTGTGTGTGCGGTGTGTCGGTACGGCTGTGTCGACATGTTTGATGAGGAAGCTTATGTAGAGGCGGAGCAGGTGCCGATAAGTGTGATGTCACCCCCTGCGGGGCCGACACCAGAGTGGGTGGATATGTGGAAGGTATTAACCGACAGTGTCAACTCCTTACATAAAAGGTTAGATGACGTAACAGCAGTGGGACAGCCGGCTGCTCAGCCCGTGCCTGCCCAGGCGTCTCAAAGGCATCAGGGGCTCAAAAACGCCCGCTACCTCAGATGGCAAACACAGATGTCGACACGGAGTCTGACTCCAGTGTAGACGACGATGAGACAAATGTACAATCCACAAGGGCCATCCGTTGCATGATTACGGCAATGAAAAATGTGTTACACATTTCTGACATTAACCCGGCTACCACAAAAAAGGGAATTATGTTTGGGGAGAAAAAGCAACCAGTGGTTTTTCCCCCATCGGATGAGTTGAATGAAGTGTGTGAAGAAGCGTGGGGTTCCCCTGATAAGAAACTAGTGATTTCTAAAAAGTTACTGATGGCGTACCCCTTCCCGCCAGAGGACAGGTTACGTTGGGAGACATCCCCTAGGGTGGATAAGGCGCTCACACGCTTGTCAAAAAAGGTGGCACTGCCGTCTCAGGATACGGCCGCCTTAAAGGAGCCTGCTGATAGAAAGCAGGAGGCTTTCCTGAAGTCTGTATATACACACTCAGGTACTATACTGAGACCTGCAATTGCTTCAGCATGGATGTGTAGTGCTGCAGCAGCTTGGTCCGATACCCTGTCAGATAATATTGATACCCTCGACAGGGATACTATTTTGCTAACCATAGAGCATATTAAAGACGTCGTCTTATATATGAGGGATGCACAGAGGGATATTTGCCGGTTGGCATCTAGAATTAATGCAATGTCCATTTCTGCCAGGAGAGTATTATGGACTCGGCAGTGGACAGGTGATGCTGATTCTAAAAGGCACATGGAGGTTTTGCCTTATAAGGGTGAGGAACTGTTTGGGGATGGTCTCTAGGACCTCGTATCCACAGCAACAGCTGGGAAGTCGACATTTTTACCTCAGGTTTCCTCACAGCCTAAGAAAGCACCGTATTATCAGGTACAGTCCTTTCGGCCCCAAAAAGGCAAGCGGGTCAGAGGCGCTTCCTTTCTGCCCAGAGACAAGGGAAGAGGGAAAAAGCTGCACCAGACAGCCAGTTCCCAGGAACAGAAATCCTCCTCCGCTTCCTCTAAGTCCACCGCATGACGCTGGGGCTCCACAGGCGGAGCCAGGTGCGGTGGGGGCGCGTCTCCGGAACTTCAGCGACCAGGGGTTTCGCTCACAGGTGGATCTCTGGGTTCTGCAAGTGGTATCTCAGGGATACAAGCTGGAGTTCGAGGCCACTCCCCCCTCGCCGTTACCTCAAATCAGCCTTGCCAGCTGCTCCCAAAGAAAGGGAGGTAATACTGGCAGCTATTCACAAGCTGTATCTCCAGCAGGTGATAATCAAGGTACCCCCCCCCCCCTTCAACAGGGACGGGGTTACTATTCCACAATGTTTGTCATACTGAAACCGGACGGTTCGGTGAGACCCATCCTAAATTTAAAATCCTTGAACACTTATACAAGGAAGTTCAAGTTCAAGATGGAATCGCTCAGGGCGGTTATTGCAAGCCTGGAAGAGGGGGATTTTATGGTGTCATTGGACATCAAGGATGCGTACCTGCATGTCCCCATTTACCCACCTCACCAGGAGTACCTCAGGTTTGTGGTATGGGACTGTCATTACCAATTCCAGACGCTGCCGTTTGGTCTGTCCACGGCACCGAGGGTATTTACCAAGGTAATGGCCGAAATGATGATAATCCTCAGAAAGAAGGGTGTTATAATTATCCCGTACTTGGACGATCTCCTGATAAAGGCGAGGTCCAAAGAGCAGTTGCTAGTCAGCGTAGCACTATCTCAGGAAGTGCTGCATCAGCACGGCTGGATTCTGAATATCCCAAAGTCACAGCTGATTCCTGCGACGCGTCTGCTGTTCCTGGGCATGATTCTGGACACAGAACAGAAGAAGGTGTTTCTCCCGGAGGAGAAGGCCCAGGAATTATCATCTCTGGTCAGAGACCTCCTGAAACCAAAACAGGTGTCGGTGCATCACTGCACGCAAATCCTGGGAAAGATGGTAGCTTCTTACGAAGCAATTCCCTTCGGCAGGTTCCATGCAAGGATCTTCCAGTGGGATCTATTGGACAAGTGGTCCGGATCGCATCTTCAGATGCATCGGTTGATCACCCTGTCCCCGAGGGTCAGGGTGTCTCTGCTGTGGTGGCTGCAGAGTGCTCATCTTGTCGAAGGCCGCAGATTCGGCATACAGGACTGGGTCCTGGTGACCACGGATGCAAGCCTCCGAGGTTGGGGAGCAGTCACTCAGGGAAGAAACTTCCAAGGACAATGGTCGAGTCAGGAAACTTCCCTACACATAAATATTCTGGAACTAAGGGCCATTTACAATGCCCTGAGTCAAGCAGAATCCCTGCTTCAAAACCAACCGGTGCTGATTCAGTCAGACAACATCACGGCGGTCGCCCATGTAAACCGACAGGGCGGCACAAGAAGCAGGATGGCAATGGCAGAAGCCACAAGGATTCTTCGATGGGCGGAGAATCACGTGCTAGCACTGTCAGCAGTGTTCATTCCGGGAGTGGACAACTGGGAAGCAGACTTCCTCAGCAGACACGACCTCCACCCGGGAGAGTGGGGACTTCATCCAGAAGTCTTCAAGCTGATTGGAAACCGCTGGGAACGACCACAGGTGGACATGATGGCGTCCCGCCTCAACAAAAAGCTAAAAAGATATTGCGCCAGGTCAAGGGACCCTCAGGCGATAGCTGTGGACGCTCTAGTGACACCGTGGGTGTACCAGTTGGTTTATGTGTTCCCTCCTCTTCCTCTCATACCCAAGGTACTGAGGATAATAATAAAGAGAGGAGTAAGAACTATACTCGTCGTTCCGGACTGGCCAAGAAGAACTTGGTACCCGGAACTTCAAGAAATGATCTCAGAGGACCCATGGCCTCTGCCGCTCCGACAGGACCTGCTGCAGCAGGGGCCCTGTCTGTTCCAAGACTTACCGCGGCTGCGTTTGACGGCATGGCGGTTGAACGCCGGATCCTAATGGAAAAGGGCATTACGGATGAAGTCATTCCTACGCTGATAAAAGCTAGGAAGGATGTGACAGCAAAATATTATCACCGCATATGGCGAAAATATGTTGCTTGGTGTGAGGCCAGAAAGGCCCCAACAGAGGAATTTCAGCTGGGTCGTTTTCTGCACTTCTTACAGTCAGGAGTGACTATGGGCCTAAAATTGGGATCCATAAAAGTCCAGATTTCGGCCCTGTCTATTTTCTTTCAAAAAGAACTGGCTTCACTGCCTGAAGTTCAGACGTTTGTTAAGGGAGTGCTGCATATTCAGCCCCCTTTTGTGCCTCCAGTGGCACCTTGAGATCTCAACATTGTGTTGGATTTCCTAAAATCACATTGGTTTGAGCCACTTAAGACCGTGGAGTTAAAATATCTCACGTGGAAGGTGGTCATGCTGTTGGCCTTGGCTTCGGCCAGGCGGGTGTCAGAATTGGCGGCTTTGTCGTGTAAAAGCCCATATCTGATTTTCCATATGGACAGGGCAGAATTGAGGACTCGTCCCCAATTTCTTCCTAAGGTGGTATCAGCGTTTCATTTGAACCAACCTATTGTGGTGCCTGCGGCTACTCGGGACTTGGAGGATTCCAAGTTGCTGGACGTGGTCCGGGCCCTGAAAATCTATGTTTCCAGGTCGGCTGGAGTCAGAAAAACTGACTCGCTATTTATCCTGCATGCACCCAACAAGCTGGGTGCTCCTGCTTCAAAGCAGACTATTGCTCGCTGGATCTGTAGCACGATTCAGCTTGCACATTCTGCGGCTGGACTGCCGCATCCTAAATCAGTAAAAGCCCATTCCACGAGGTGGGCTCTTCTTGGGCGGCTGCCGGAGGGGTCTCGGCTTTACAACTTTGCCGAGCTGCTACTTGGTCGAGTTCAAACACTTTTGCAAAATTCTGCAAGTTTGATACCCTGGCTGAGGAGGACCTTGAGTTTGCTCATTCGGTGCTGCAGAGTCATCCGCACTCTCCCGCCCGTTTGGGAGCTTTGGTATAATCCCATTGGTCCTTACGGAGTACCCAGCATCCACTAGGACGTCAGAGAAAATAAGAATTTACTCACTGGTAATTCTATTTCTCGTAGTCCGTAGTGGATGCTGGGAGCCCGTCCCAAGTGCGGACTCTCTGCAATACATGTATATAGTTATTGCTTAACTAAAGGGTTATTGTTATGAGCCATCTGTTAAATGAGGCTCAGTTATTGTTCATACTGTTAACTGGGTATGGTTATCACAAGTTGTACGGTGTGATTGGTGTGGCTGGTATGAGTCTTACCCTGGATTCCAAATCCTTTCCTAGTAATGTCAGCTCTTCCGGGCACAGTTTCCCTAACTGAGGTCTGGAGGAGGGGCATAGAGGGAGGAGCCAGTGCACACCAGATATAGTACCTAATCTTTCTTTTAAGAGTGCCCAGTCTCCTGCGGAGCCCGTCTATACCCCATGGTCCTTACGGAGTACCCAGCATCCACTACGGACTACGAGAAATAGAATTACCGGTGAGTAAATTCTTATTATCTCAAAAACTATGTGGCCTGGAGAAGAAAAATTGTACATGGGTGTCATAATGACATTTTTCTGGGTGATTAGATGTGGAATGACCCCCTCCCCCCCAGAATATAAGTACGGGTTACCACAGGAGATATCAAAGATATGTACTGTGGCTCTCCCAATTTTAATTGCATTACTACCAGGCTCCAGAGTAACAGGGACATTCAGTCAAAGCCTCCCCTGTCATACTCCTTGTCAAAATTCTGAGATTTTATATAAAAACCATCAGAACAATACAAAAAAAATAGTTAGAACATAAACATCTTTGTTTATTGTAATCCTTTTTATAGTAAATACACACAAACTTTGGAGATTTCTGGAGTTTCAGGAGACAAGAAATGAAGCAGCAACATCTGTGTCTTGGTTCTACAGTCAGACACTGCTTTGCAGGCTGTGGGCAGGGCCACGCCACTGGCAGTACAACTGCACAGAAAGCAAGCTAATTGAGTCATGCCCTGAGTGTGAGTGTGTGCCTTGTGCTTTAATGGGCACTTGGAGTTGTCATGTGACCAGCAAGTGCACTGTAGGCAGAGCTCAGTCAGCAGCAGCAAATGAATACACAAGGATGCAGGTAGGAGACTCAATGGACACTGTAACTTAGTATAGTGAGGGGAGTTACAGTGTGTAGGATGTGAGACCACCTCCCAGCATTCAGACCCATCCCCATGTGTGACTCCTCAGCCAATAATCACACCGCACGTCACTGCAGAATACAAAGTATTCCTGAGCTTGGCCCTGATAGCTAATGTCATATTCAGATGGCATTACCTATTGTAGCCTATACATACCGCAAAACTACCAGGAGAAGTATCTGTAGGATTCCTCCCTGGTAATGGATGCTTGCACATACGTGGTCTTATGACTGAGCAACAAAGGCTGACCCCTGGTAGCGCAGTATGGCTGCGCTGTCAGGCGGTCAGATGCCATTTATTTAATTGGAGCTGCTGTGTGTGACATCATGCAGCCACCCCAAAAACGGTCCTGACCCGCCCCCTCAATGCAGCGTCGCTGTCCTGCACCCATCACTGTCAATTACATTGCAGCCGCATCTGCCACATTCACCGCCATCTGCAAACTGTGCTGCAGGCCACATGAGCTGCCAGGTCTGAATGACCCCCTATATATGTACCATACATGAGTTTCACTGCACTGTGCAAATAACCACTGTGGTCTGAATAATTGGAAATGTTGGTATCAGTTGTGTGCTCTGCCTTGTACTCCATGCTAGACACCATGGCCACGGTTCACTGTGTGCACATGCTCTATCTTAGCAGATATTGGTACCGGCTCCATGGCGAGCACTATGCAGCTCGTATAATTGGTATAAGTAGAGTGCAATGTTCTTTCATGTAGGTGCACTAATGGAGACACGGCCAGGCCCAGCGGTACCCGCTCAGCAAAGGGATGCAGAGCAGGTAGGCGCCTGGCTGGAGAGGCGCTGGCCCTGCTCTGCAACCCTCTGCTGTCAGTGTCTATTGGTGCTGCCGGTTGCCACTGCACCTGTCACACTATTACAGGCAGCGGCGCCGACAGCTGTGTGTGGCTATGGTACCATACGCCATGTATTTGTTCAAAAGTGGCGTCCTCTCCGGAGTGGGTCAGGCAGCAGCTTCAGCAAACCCCCCCTCCTCCCAGCGTGATTACACAGTAAGCACAGCCCTCACTTCTGATTGTACATCTCCCCCTTTGCCAGCTGATATAGGGGGTAATTCCAAGTTGATCGCAGCAGGATTTTTGATAGCAATTGGGCAAAACCATTTTCACTGCAGGGGAGGCAGATAATACATGTGCAGAGAGAGTTAGATTTGGGTGGTTATTTTATTTCTGTGCGGGGTAAATACTGGCTGCTTTATTTTTACACTGCAAATTAGATTGCAGATTGAACACACCCCACCCAAATCTGACTCTCTCTGCACTTGTTACATCTGCCTCCCTGCAGTGCACATGATTTTGCCCAATTGCTAACAAAAATCCTGCTGCGATCAACTTGGAATTACCCCCATAGTTGGAACATTTAAGAGCAATATTATCAAGGCCTGCAGTCAGGACTTGGCCTGCTTGCATTTGTGAAGAATGCATTTGTTAAGAATGTGTTTTAGGAATGAAGTTAGAACCGGAACTGAAAACCATCTCTCCTCTCTTCACAGGTAAAAAACACCATCCTCATGCTTGTATATCTGAGTCTCTCATCTCTCTCTGGCTACACTTTTCACACCCCAAGAAAGTTTGTCTGTAAATGTCTGTGATCCTTCTTCAATGCAAAATCCCCTCTGTTAATTAGCTGAACTTCTGATTGCACACCTTCCCCTTTGACAGCTGATATAGGGGGTAATTCCAAGTTGATCGCAACAGGAAATTTTTTAGCAGTTGGGAAAAACCATGTGCACTGCAGGGGGGGGGGGGGCAGATATAACATGTGCAGAGAGAGATAGATTTGGGTGTGGTGAGTTCAATCTGCAATCTAAATTGCAGTGTAAAATTAAAGCAGCCAGTATTTACCCTGCACAGAAACAAAATAACCCACCCAAATCTAACTCTCTCTGCACATGTTATATTTGCCCTCCCCTGCAGTGCACATGGTTTTGCCCAACTGCTAAAATATTTCCTGCTGCGATCAACTTGGAATTACCCCCATAGTTGGAGCATTTAAGAGCAATATTATCAAAGCCTGCAGTCAGGACTTGGCCTGCTTGCATTTGCGAAGAATGTATTTGTTAAGAATGTGTTTTAAGAATGAAGTTAGAACCGAAACTGAAAACCATCTCTCCTCTCTTTACAGGTAAAAACACCATCTTCATGCTTGTATATCTAAATCTCTCATCTCTCTCTGGCTACACTTTTCACACCCCAAGAAAGTTTGTCTGCAAATTTCTGTGATCCTTCTTTAATGTAAAATCCCCTCTGTTAATTAGCTGAACTTCTGATTGCACACCTCCCCCTTTGCCAGCTGATATTGGCCCTCATTCCGAGTTGTTCGCTCGCTAGCTGCTTTTAGCAGCATTGCACACGCTAGGCCGCCGCCCTCTGGGAGTGTATCTTAGCTTAGCAGAATTGCGAACGAGAGATTAGCAAAACTGCTGTTTCTGAGTAGCTCCAGACCTACTCCTAGATTGTGATCAGCTCAGTCCATTAAGTTCCTGATTTGACGTCACAAACATGCCCTGCGTTCGGCCAGCCACTCCCCCATTTCTCCAGACACTCCAGCGTTTTTCCCTGACACGCCTGCGGTTTTTAGCACACTCACGGAAAACGCTCAGTTACCACCGAGAAACGCCCCTTTCCTGTCAATCATTCACCGATCAGCAGTGCGACTGAAAAGTGCCGCACGAACACCAGCAAATCTACTGTTTTGTGTTAAATAACTAAGCGCATGCGCGCTGCATACCATGCGCATGCGCAGTTAGCAACAAATCGCAGCATAGCGAAAATCGGCAACGAATGAACAACTCGGAATGACCCCCCATAGTTGGAGCATTTAAGAGCAATATTATCAAGGCCTGCAGTCAGGACTTGGCCTGCTTGCATTTGCAAATAATGCATTTGTTAAGAATGTGTTTTAAGAATGAAGTTAGAACCAGAACTGAAAACCATTTCTCCTCTCTTCACAGGTAAAAAACACCATCCTCATGCTTGTATATCTGAGTCTCTCATCTCTCTCTGGCTACACTTTTCACACCCCAAGATAGTTTGTCTGCAAATTTCTGTGATCCTTCTTCAATGCAAAATCCCCTATGTTAATTAGCTGCACTTCTGATTGCACACCTCCCCCTTTGACAGCTGATTGTGGGGGTAATTCCGATTTCATTGCAGCATCAAATTTGTTAGCAGTTGGGTAAAACCATGTGCACTGCAGGGGGGGCGCAGATATAACATTTGCAGAGAGAGTTAGATTTGGGTGGGTTATTTTGTTTCTGTGCAGGGTAAATAGTACTGGCTGCTTTATTTTTACACTGCAATTTATACTTCAATTTGAACACACCCCACCCAAATCTTACTCTCTCTGCAAATGTTATATCTGCCACACCTGCAGTGCAAATGGTTTTGCCCAACTGCTAACAAATTTGATGCTGCGATCAACTCATAATTACCCCCACAGGTTGAGCATTTAAGAGCAATATTACCAAGGCCTGCAGTCAGGACTTGGCCTGCTTGCATTTGCGAAGAATGCCTTTGTTAAGAATGTGTTTTAAGAATGAAGTTAGAATCGGAGTTTGAACTGGATTCGGACTATGTTAAAATCTCTAACTGCAACTCAGGACCATTATGTGGCCTCTCCTCACCTCTGCCATGAGAACACCAGGACCAATGCCTACTACTCCTCTGTCCAAGAACATCATGACTGCCCCCAGGACTACCCCTCAAGCTGAACAGGGAACTGAGGGGCATGCGCATCAGGACCAGACTTTGCTGGGTCAGTTCCATTGGACATCAGTGTGCACCCCACATTCTCACACCCACCCGCACTGCTCTCATGAGACCAGGATATTTATCATTTTCACAAAATAATGTTAGTACAGTTTTCCTGCAAATGTGTTTTCTCTTCTCTTTCTTCTTACAGGGTACTTCCACCCCACTGTGTGCTATTCCTGTAATGTGTACCTACATTGGTTGCACACTCTGCCAGCAGTAACCTACGCAGTGCGCCCCACATGGCTGCCTCGGATGGTTCCTCCATGGGCAGGGTGTGCTTCATTTGGATCTTTCCATGCAGGGTATAGCATACTCCTACACATGTGTCAGTTCTCCCATACATGCATTTGGCCTTTGTATGGCTCATCTCCCACTGTGTAACCTTCGTAGTGCGCCCAACATGGCTACCTTATCTGGTGTGCTTGTGGATGGGATGAAAAATACATGGACCTGATGGTTTTATTGGAACCCTACTCTGAACTTAAGGACTCTGCAATCTCCCCATTTTGTATTCTCTTCTAGGGGTGGACTATTCCACCCTGGGTAATCCTACGCAGTGCGCCTAAGATGGCTGCCGCACCTGGTACCTTGTGGGGGTGGAATACACAACCCCTGAAGGTTATTACCCAAAATGCCTACACCAATCATGCATTATTCTTTCTGTGTGCTTTTTTATTTTTTATTTTTTTTAAATTGTCTGTGTAGTTTATCTTTTGATGTAATACTTAAATCTTCTGTATTATGTGCACTGTTTGAGTTCTAGTTGATACCGCGGATGGCTGCCTCGGTGCTGCTCTGCCAAGCAGCCTTCGTTTTTAGTCTTGCATGTATAATATGTCTAATATGTCGAGTCTATTGTACTGTTGCAATGTGCAGTATCAACTCATATGTGTAATGTTTGTAATGTATGCTACATTTCCCCCCCTTCTTATGCTATGTATTCCCCCTTCATGTTACTGCTTCGCAATGCATTGTGCCACAAATAATTCCTAGTGTATGTGAGTACACCTGGCCAATAAAGCTGATTCTGATTCACATGTTCCGCAGCAGGCAGCGCCTCATAGTGATGTGCTGCGGCCAGCCACACCGTTCCCCTCTCCTGCCGCAATGAAGAACCCGGAGTCCTCACACCTGCGTTCGTCAGCGCACAAGGGAAAACGCGCTCACCTGGACCTCAGTAAGTAGACTAGCATCATTGTGGGTGCTGAGCCACAAATCCGGCAACCTGAGTGGGAGGCTCTGAGTGCTGCACAGCAGTTAAAGTCACCGGGCAGGAGGAGGGCACGCCACGAGGCTGCAAGTGCCTGGGATAGCATAGTAGCATACCCACTGAGGCTCCAGGATGTCATGATATTGCAGACACCCGGAAGACTCACTGTACCACTCCCCAACACGTGTTCTGTCACTGCATCAACCCCCCATGTTCTGTCACTGCATCACCCCCTCATGTTCTGTCACTGCATCACCGCCCCATGTTCTGTTGCTGTGTCACCTCCCCCATGTTCTTTTGCTGTGTCACCTCCCCTATGTTCTGACGCTGTCATCCCTTCCCGTGTTGTCACTGTGTCACCCCCTCCCGTTTTCTGTCGCTGTGTCACCCCCTCCTGTTTTCTGTCGCTGTGTCACCCCCTCCCATGTTCTGTCACTGTGTCACCCCCTCCCATGTTCGGTCACTGTGTCGCCTTCCCCCTGTGTTCTGTCACTGTCCCCCTCTGTTCTGTCACTATGTCATCCCCCCATGTTCTGTTACTGTGTCACACCCCCCCTCTGTGTTCTGTCCCAGTCACTGTGTCACCCCACCCTCTGTGTTCTGTCCCAGTCACTGTGTCACCCAGTTACTGTGTCAATCCCACCCCCTGCGGCGTTCTCTCTCCCAGACACTGTTGCCCCTCCCATGGATACCCTGGAAAGGGCTGTAACTAGCGCCGTGCCAGCGGTGCCTGGCACACAGCACAAATGCACTGTGGGAGCAGACCCACTGGCAACAGCCTCACAGCCCATGTCCGTCTGTCCGCTGCATGGTACTGTAGCTGCAGCTCCCAGCTACTTGTGACATAGGTAGTCAGGCAGTGCTGCAGATTCCCATCCTTCATTACGGTCCGCCCCTCCCGGCCACAATGTATAAAAGGGGTCTCTACCTGGCGTAATGAGTAAAAGGCGTCTCTACCTGGCGTAATGAGTAAAAGGCGTCTCTACCTGGCGTAATGAGTAAAAGGCGTCTCTACCTGGCGTAATGAGTAAAAGGGGTCTCTAACTAAAGTAATGACTAAAAGGTGTTTCCCTGGCATAATGTGTAATGAGTAAAAGGGGTCTCTACCTGAAGTAATGTGTAATGAGTAAAACGGGTCTCTACCTGGCGTAATGTGTAAAAGGCGTCTCTACCTGGCGTAATGTGTAAAAGGTGACTCTACCTGGCATAATGTGTAAAAGGGGACTACCTGGTGTAATGTGTAAAAGGGGAATCTACCTGGAGTAATGTATATAAGTGGTACTACAGTGTGGCATAATTTGAATAATGGAGACTACTATGCGGAGTAATAAGAATTGGTATTTTTTTGTGACCATGGCCCTTCCCCATGAAGCCATGTCCCTATATTTTTGCCACACATTTTCGGTACACACTGTCCCTGTTTTAAATTTGGGGGGAATGCGGGCAACAATTCTCTTCCTGGCACAGGGCACCAAAATGTCTAGCTCTGACCCTGCAGCCTATTGAATGCAACTTCCCCAGAAATCTGCACTGTTTACCAGATCCAGTAGACCAGCAGCAGCTGCAGACTCTTCTGTTTTTATGGTGTGTTAACTTAAGGTCTCCTACTGCCAGTCTGCTCCTGGTCACTGATGATCAGTGCAGGAACAGGTTCCTCACCCTTCCCCATCCGCGCTGCTTGGGTCAACCTGCCTCCCAGACACCGACACTGTGCGGAAGCGATGCCTAGCACAAGCTGTGCCTTTGTGAAATATAGGAGAGAGGGTGCAAATTTATAGTTTGCAGGGGGGGCGGGGGGGGGGGGGGGGGCGCTGAACACCCTAGCACCGGCCCTGGACACGGCACTTGTTCCGCTGTTAGAGTAGGTTTTGGCAAGTAGACATCTCATCCGCACATTCACTATGTCCTATATCGTGATCAGACAATACGCTGTATTAGTAGATTAAAAAAAAAATGTTTTTATCTTTTTTCTGTTTTTGGGATCTGCCCACCCCATTGTTGGTGAGCAGTTTTTTGGGTGTTTCCAGTTGATTGACACTTCATAGCGCAGGTACTGCACTTTCTTTCGACAATGTACTGGAGTGTCTCCATGATGATTAAATATTTTTTAATATGGATCTCGTACATAAGTGTTTTCCAAACTTTTTTGAATCACAGCAACCTAGAGTATCAGAATTTTTTTCACGGCACCCCTAGGCCAAAAGTTTTATATTGAGAAATTTAGAAAGAAAAATTAAGTAAATTGTGTTTATATGTTATCCTTAGGTTCAATTGTCTTGTGAGGGACAAGATTGCTTCTGTTTGTCCACATAGTTTGACTGGAAGCAACCAGCAATGGTTTTGCCTATTACAATGGGGGTCATTCCGAGTTGATTGCTATCTGCCGCTGTGCGCAGCGATCAGGCTAAAAATCGGCATTTCTGCGCATGCGTATGCACCGCAATGCGCACGTGCGATGTACGGGTACAAAGGCTTTTGTGGATTTGCACAGGTTCTAGCGACATTTTTATTCGCACTGATGGCTGCAATAAGATTAGCAGGAAAGGGCGTTTCTGGGTGTAAACTGACCATTTCAGGGAGTGTTTAGAAAAATGCAGGCGTGCCAGGGAAAACGCAGGCGTGGCTGGGCAAACGCTGGGCGGGTGTGTGACGTCAAAAGCCAACCCTCCAACATTAGAATTAACGCACACGAAGAGTAAGTCCAGGGCTGGTCTTGTTTTGCACAAAATGTTTTTGCAGGTGCTCTGCTGCACAGGTGTTCGCACTTCTGTAAAGCAAAAATACACTCCCCAGTGGGTGGTGACAATGCGTTTGCACGGCTGCTAAAAACTGCTAGCGAGCGATTAACTCAGAATGACCACCATTGCCCATAAATAATTTGAATTGGTCTGGACCATCAATCCAAGACACCCATGCAAGTGCCCTGAGGCTCCACAGGGTGCCATGGCACACAGTTTTTTTTTTTTTTTGTATAATCTGTTTTTATTGAAAAGAATACAGACTTGTACCAGCATATAAACACATATGAACATCAGTCAACGGCATAATAAAGCGTCGTATTTAAACATAAACAAGATAGTAGCCGAGTGTTCAATAGATCCAAAGTCTGCACTAACATTTTTGAGATAAGAAACATTATAGAACACAGATATAGAACGAGAAAAAGAAAATAACATAGAAGAAAGGTGACCGAGCCGAGAATGCAGAGAAGAGGAGGGAAGAATATGTGAAATGAACCGATAGATTCAAACATGTTGGTCCGGGACATATGCCAAATAGCAAACAACGAATAAGCTCCCACCTCCCGTCTCATTTCACAGAAGAAATATAAGTCTTGTACGACTCAGAGGTCTTATATTCTACCCAAGGCAACCACATAGCAATAAACTCAGAGCGTCTATCCCCAGCACTCAATAATATATCTTCCATATTCATGTAATAGTCTAGTCTGGAGAACCAGGTATACCGTGTAGGAGGACTAGAGGACCTCCACAGAGTGGGAATTACTGCCCGTGCGGCATTGCCAAGGTGTCGTAGTAGAGATGACTTATAGGTAGAGAGTGGGGTAGTGGAATGGTTCAATAACCAAAAAGCCGGTTCAGATGGGACAGGAGCATGCAGGATATCACCGGAAATGGAAATTACATCGTCCCAGAAAGTTTTAATAAGGGGACAGGTCCACCAGATGTGCAACAAAGAGCCTAGGTCCCTATGGCATCTCCAGCAGGCAGGAGAGATAGATGGGGAAATGGCGTGGAGGAGAGTAGGGTGCCTATACCATCTCATCAGAATCTTATATTGTGTTTCTCTGACCTGTATACATATGGAACTCTTATGGGCTTTAAGAAAAATAGAGTCCCAATCCCTGTCTAAGAGTGAGATGTTCAGATCTCTTTCCCATTTCTGGGTGAAAAGAGGGGTCGAGGAGTCAGACGTACATAGGAGCCCATACAGGGTGGACACAGTATATAGGGGGTTTAGGGGCGCAACACACATTTTTTCAAATGCGGTCAGCTCCCGGGATGCCCGACGGTACATATTATCCGTGTATATAAAGTGTCGAACCTGCAAGAACTTCCAGAAGTCTGCCTGCGGGATCTCCCATTTCGCTTGAATCTCCGAGAATTGCTTAATCCCGGACGGGTGAACTAGCTGACCTACCCTAAAAAGTCCCTCCAGCGCGCAGTTTTGGTAATATCCCAGAGAGAGGCCAGGTGGGTAAGTCGGGTTGCTCAAAAAGGAGGTAAGGGGGCCAAAGACAGAGGAGATATATGATCGTCGTCTTATCCCTTTCCAAAAGGAGAGCGTAGGAGAAACAGTCGGGTGAGGGGGCGGGAGTTTGGGCAAGGTCGGGAGCCAAGGGAAAATTTCAGGGTACAGCTGGACACATAGACCCTCCAAGACCACCCATTGTTTGACCTCCCGGCTCCTGGTCCAATCCAAGACCCTGTTTAAGAGGATTGCATGGTAATAGGTTTTGATATCTGGGAGTTGGAACCCACCTTTTTTAGGCAGGCGAGTCAGAATAGATCTACCAATTCTGGGCCTCTTACGGCGCCATATAAATTGTTGGATCAAGGATCTTACAGTCCGGAACCAGGAGTCCGGGATTCGAATTGGTAAGGTCTGGAGGAGATAGAGCAGTTTGGGTAATGTGTTCATCTTTACAACATTGATTCTGCCTAGCCACGAAAGATTATGGTGTTGCCATCTGCAATAGTCATTTCTAATGGCCTGGAGAATATGGTGGAAATTCAGGGACAGCAGACGTGATGAGTCGCTGGAAAGCTGGACTCCCAGGTATGTAATGTGGGAGTCTCTCCATATAAAAGGGAAAGTGGATTTCAAGCCAGTTAAGATCGTTTGGGGGGTTGAGATATGAAGGGCATAGGATTTAGATGTGTTGACTTTAAAACCTGAGAGTGAGCTGAAGGTGTCCAATTCACCTACTAGGTTAGGAAGTGAGTGGGCGGGTTGTGTGACAGTCGTCAGCAGGTCATCTGCAAATGGAGCAAGTTTATATTCTATGTTACCTACTTGGAGCCCCTTAATATCGTCATTCGCTCTAATAGCCCTGGCCAAGGCTTCAATACAAAGAACGAAAATCAGGGGGGACAAGGGGCAGCCTTGTCTCGTTCCATTACTTATAAAGAAGTTGTCAGAAAGGGTCCCGTTAACCCGCACTTTAGCCGATGGCTGTGTATAAAGTGATAATATTCTATGGAGGGCTCGTGGGCCCAACCCAATGTGCTCCAGCACCGCCCTCATGAAGTCCCAATTTACTCTGTCGAAGGCCTTTTCGGCGTCTGTAGACAGCAACACAGTGGATGTCTTGCTGCTAGAGGCCAGATGTATAAGGTTGAGGATTTTTGTCATATTATCTTTTGCTTCACGGCCAGGGACAAAGCCTACCTGGTTGCTGTGAATGAGTGATGGGAGAAACTCGTTCAATCTAAGAGCCATCAATTTCGCAAAAAGTTTGAGATCCAAATTGAGCAGGGAAATGGGCCGGTAACTGGAGCACACTGAGGGGTCCTTTCCCTGTTTAGGGATCACAGTAATGTGGGCCTCCAGTGACTGACATGAGAAGTGGGTTTCAGCGGAGATGGAGTTGAAGGCCTGTAATAATTTGGGGGCGAGAGTCTCCTTAAATGTCTTATAATAGGTGGCTATAAAACCATCCAGGCCCGGGCTTTTACGTAGGGGTGCGGTGGAGATAACGTGTTCCACCTCAGTTAAGGTGAAAGGTGCTTCCAGGGAGTCACGATCGGAGATTGACAACTGAGGGAACGCCACTTTAGCTAAGTATTTCCTGGATCTCAACAGAAAGGGGATCATGGGCCGGAGAAGGGTCACCTAGGTTGTATAATGTGTTATAATAATTTTTAAAGCACGCTGCAATCTCCAGAGTCTTAAAGCATACGGAGCCCGCACTATTTTTCATTGAGGGAACAAAAGAGGCCATTCTCTGGGATCTAAGTGCCTGTGCCAGCAGGCGTCCCGGTTTATTTCCCCACTTATAGTATTTGCTGTTACATTTACGCAAAGAGGCTTGGGTTTTATTATTAAGGGTTGTCCGGAGGTGCGTCCGGGCTCTGGGCTTCGGACAGCTCCACTAAATCGGAGGGAGACAGGGAGGATTTGTGGCGGGTCTCTAAGTAATGAATTTTATGCAGTAGTGCAGTGATTATAGCCAGTCTATTTATCTTCTTAAAGGAGCCTAATTGAATCAATTTACCCCGTATAACACATTTGTGGGCCTCCCAGATTGTGATTTTGGATAAATCCCCTGTATCGTTAATGTCAAAATAATCAGATAGCGTCTTATCTAGTTCAGATTTGCAATACTCATCATATAGGAGGGATTCATTAAGGCGCCAGGTCCAAGGACCAGGTGTTCGGGAGGAGGTTGAGAGAGACAAGAATACCGAGCCATGGTCTGACCAAGTAATGGAACCAATAGAGGCATCCATTATTAAGGGGAGGTGTTTGTGGCTCAAAAACAAATAGTCAAGGTGTGAGTAAACCTGATGTGGGTGTGAGAAGAATGAGAAGTCTCTGACAGCGGGATGTGTGACCCGCCAAGAGTCAGCTAGTTGAACTTAGGGGCTGGCGGGGAGGTATCAATGGAGGGGTCCATGGACCAGTTTAAGTCACCTCCCAAAACTACAATACGCGTCATGAGGGCTTCATGTCGGGGAAGTTGGGACCGAAAGAAGGACAGTTGGCCCTGGTT
The DNA here is from genome assembly GCF_028390025.1 of Pseudophryne corroboree. Taxonomy (NCBI): domain Eukaryota; kingdom Metazoa; phylum Chordata; class Amphibia; order Anura; family Myobatrachidae; genus Pseudophryne; species Pseudophryne corroboree. The sequence goes on from NC_086448.1 coordinate 396,916,572, forward strand.
TGGAGCATAGAGGGCTATGAGAGTGTACGCCTGAGAAAATATTTTGCATTGGACCACCAGCAATCTCCCTGGAACTAGTTTATGGACAGAGACATTGGTGACTTGAAGGGCTTTAGAGAAAAGTTGGAGTAGAAAGCAAGGGGGAATCTATGATTTAATAAAGAGGGCCTGCGAGCAGAGATCTTAAAGTGTGTCTCCTGAATCAGAGTCACATCTACTCCGTCTGATCGCAGCGTCCGAAATAATTGGGACCGTTTCTCGGGGATGTTAAGCCCTTTGGCGTTATTCGAGGTGAATTTAAGCATACCCGGGGTAGACATCAAATCGTATCATAACACAGTATAGCAGAACACTCGGACAGTTCACCAAAGAAAATAAAAAAAACAGTAAGGGAAAGGAAGATAGAAAAGAAAGCAAGTCCCAGAAAATAGAAACATCATGAACAAAGAAACACCCGCAATGGGAGAGCAGGTAAGTATATATACCAGCATCCCCATAGGGCACAGCGGCCGTGTGCGGCACCGGGGCAAGGGAGTCACCCCTACAGGCACTACATTTATCATAAACATTGTAAGGGAACTAAAAGAAAAATCGTAGTAAACATCAGTATTAACCGGCAGCAACACTAACTATCTCTCAGTAAAGTCATAGTACTAAACTCCAGGTCTGTAGAAGAAACCGGGGGGGACACAGTGAAACGAAGCAGTAGAGGCACAAGGCCACACAGGATGTGTCCCACCCGGCATGTCACAGTTGGAGTGTTCATCTCTCCTGAAGAAAACAAAAAGGGTCGGTTGGCAGAGCAGTGATGAGCAGTATCTTCAGGTAGGGGTGGAATCCTGGCATGCGGGAAGGAGTTTTGAAGATTTCTTCTGAGAACCACCTACAACTTGCCATGGCGCTCCACTCCCCGCAGGTTGGGGCGGGTGCAGATCCGGGAGGATTAAGTCCCAGTCCGGGATCTTCAAAAGTGGGAGACCAAGACCGGAGCAGAAAGTGGGGAGGTCAGATGGGGTATGGAGGGTGTGTAACTTTCCCGAAGCTGATACCTGTAGGCTGAAAGGGAAACCCCATCGTTACTTCAGTTGTCGCTTGCTGAGTTCCTCCGTAAGGGGGCGGAGGATCTTTCTTTGTTGAAGCGTATGCCAGGAGAGATCCTGAAAGATGGAAATTGGGTCGCCATTGAAGACCAAGTCATCCAGGTGACGCACTTTACTCATAATTTCCTCCTTCTGAGAGTAATAATGTAATCGGCATATGACATCTCGGGGTCGATCGGAAGGGAGCCCTCTCGGTTTGAGGGCATGGTGGGCTCTGTCGAAGGTTATGACGTTAGCCGGGTCCTTACCCAGAATTGCGTTGAATATTTTCGTCAAGGCCTCTACTAGGCCCGTCTGGGGGACATCCTCAGGGATACGTCTCACCCGGACATTGTTTCTTCTTCCTCTATTGTCCAAATCCAACACACGGGTCCGCAGCGATCGGATTTCATCCGACTGAGCTTTAATAACATCCGTTAAGGACCCCATAAAGGCATCGGCAGAGTCACGATGGTCTTCCAGTGTGGTCACCCTATCTGAAAGCTGCGAGATATCATGTTTGATAGATGCCAGCTCTCTTCGCATCATATCTTGGAGGTCCTGCTTAGTCGGGAGCGTTTTCATAAACTGCAGGATGTCTTGAAGAGCGGTATCACTGTGGGCGTGTGAGGCGGGTTGCTCCATCGCTGATGGGGAGGCAGAGGAGGTGGAATGACAGGAAGAAGGGCTCGAGGGGGAGAGGTCTCCAGAAAGCTTTGCGGGTGTAGGTTGTAGGAACGATCTCATTCCCGGTTGGGTAGCGGTCTCCTTAGATTGTGTAGTATTACATTTCTTTTTCCCAGGTCTGACCATGCTTAGAAGAGGATAGGTGGGTAAATGATAGCAAGAGATGGCGTGACCATAAGCTCGGTGCTGCTCAGTGCGCTGCGAAGTGCCTACAGCATGGTGACTCCCAATGGAATGGCACTAGCACGCCATTAATCAGATTGTAACTGGTAGGGCGTCAAGTACACATTGGGCATCTTGTTCCGTATCCCAAGGAAGGAGAGGGCGGGTGCAGGACAACCGTGTCTCCGACTCACAATAGACGTCCCGAGACAATTTGCAAAAGCTGTCAGGCAGGTGTAAATGCACTAGAATTACAGGTATAAGCCTGTATATCTGGAAGAGCCACTAGGGGGAGCGCCAACCCATCACACAAACCTCATAGGGCAGGTCCACCGTGTAATGGAAGAGGAACCAGCAGCAAGTAGTAACTGCACAGGCACAATACCTATCTTAATGCTAATCAATAGCCCTCAAACACACAGTGGGGCAGAAAAATATATTGGGTAACAACAGCAGTGGGGGCAATGGAGGGGTCTCACCCAGTCATTGGCTCGGCTCCAGGCTGCAGCAGTGTCCTCCCAGTGCAGGGGAAAGATGGCCGCCTGCAGTATTTCATGCGAGGGAGACTGCTGTGGGCAGTGACCCCCGCACCTCTGCGCACCCCAGGAGTATGGAGACCGGGTGTAGTGGCCAGGGAAGGACCCAGATCCGTGTGCCGGGTTCAGCCGCCGGGCGCCGCAGCGGCGTCACGTGACGCGCCCGGAGGTCAGAGCCGCGGCAGCCGCCGCCAAGTGTGTCCGTGCAGGCAAGGAGAGGAGACGCTGCACAGCAGCAGAGCCGCTGCGGATGGCAGTCTCCACTTAGATGAAGTAGCGGTAAGCTGCGGAGGGGGGTCCGGGATGGCAGAGGTGTCCGGCTCCACCGAGGACGGGTCCAGCAGGGTAAAAGGGAAAATTTAGTCCCCGGCTCCCAGACAGGGAACAGGCCGCAACCTGCAGAGGGGTAGGAGACCCCCCCCGGCTCCGCGGACCTGGTTAGACCTTACAAACAATATGGGAGGGGCTGTGATTGGGGACCTCACTCAGTGCATGTCGTGCAAGATGTATGCACACCTGGAGCTACCGGCCCAGTGTGATTACATCTGCACGAGGTGTATGCGAACGGTTGCCCTGGAAGCCCAGGTAACTGATCTAGAGCAAACCGTTACGCGACTGAGGGAGATTCACAATCTCGAGCGAAGTTTAGACAGAATTGTGGAGGAGTTGCGGGAGGGGTCACTGGTAGAAGAGGATGATGATCAGGTAGCCAGCTGGGTCACAGTTAGAAGGAAGAAAAAGAGGGGGAGGCTCGACATCTCTGAACTATCAAACCCGAACAAATTTGCCCGACTGGACGAGGAATCGGAGGATGATAGTGAAGTAATGACGGTGCCGTAGGAGACTGCTCCCTCTAGCATCCAGAGGAGCGGTCCCTCTGGCGAGGTTGGGATAAAAGATAGTGAGGTACCTAGTCAGATGGTGGTGGTAGGGGATTCTATCATCAGGAAGGCAGATAGGGCAATCTGCTACCGGGACCGTGATCGCCGTACAGTCTGTTGTCTCCCGGGTGCTCGGGTACGGCACATCGCGGACCGAGTAGATAGATTGTTGGGAGGGGCTGGGAAAGACCCGGCGGTCTTGGTGCACGTTGGCACCAATGACAAAGTTAGCGGAAGGTGGGATGTCCTTAAGAAAGACTATCGGGATTTAGGAAAGAAACTGAAGGCAAGGACATCTAAGGACACGCGCTAGTCCAGGGAGGCAGAGGGAGATTAGGGAGGTAAATGTGTGGCTTAGGGATTGGTGCAGGAAAGAGGGGTTTGTGTTCCGGGAACACTGGGCGGACTTCTCAGTCAGGCGTCATCTCTTTTGTCATGTCTTTACGTAAAGCCGTTTTTAAAACCTGATATACGGGAAGATATTCAGGAGGGGACTGTAGACACTGTCAAGACATTATGGGTAGAAATTGCATGCGGGGAAAAAGGAATAAAAAAGTTAGTATTGGGTGTATGCTATAGGCCGCCTGGTATCAACGCATCTGATGAGGAATTGTTACTAAAGCAAATTGAAAGAGCAGCAGGAGTAGGAGACATAGTAGTGATGGGAGATTTTAACTATCCAGAGAGAAACTGGAAAAACGATTCATGTGATACTGCTAGGGGCAATATGTTTTTAAACACACTTAATGATAACTACTTAGTTCAACTAATTGAGGAACCAACTAGGTACAATGCAATCTTAGACCTGGTATTAACAAACAATGGGGATTTGGTATCAAGTATTATAGTAGGGGAACCCATAGGAAACAGCGACCACAATATGGTCACATTCAATATCAGTTTCCATAAACAGCCCTATACTGGCTCAACTAGGACTCTAAACTTTAGCAAAGCAATTTTGATAACATGAGGGTATTTTTCAGGGATATTGAATGGGAAGGTTTGTTTTTAGGAAAAAATACTACGGAGAAATGGGAGGTACTAAAATTCCTGCTAGCTAAAAATACACTCAAATTTATTCCTACGAGCAGCAAAAAAAGAGATAAAAATCATAAACCGATGTGGCTTAACAAAAAGATTAAGGAAGCAGAGTCATGTCAGCACTATAAGGAATGTAACAAAATATGCAAAAAGGAAATTAGAGCGGCTAAAGTAGAAACTGAAAAACTAGTAGCAAAGGAAAGCAAAGCAAATCCCAAAAAATTCTTTAAATACATTAATAGCAAGAAATTAAAGAAGGAGAGTATAGGCCCTTTAAAAGACAAGTTGGGAGTCTTAAGCAAAAATTATAATGACATAGCAGACACACTAAATTAGTTTTTTTCAACATTATTTACTAGAGAGGACCCAATTCAGGGACTAACATATAATCTCAATAATGAGAATATCCCACTGATAGGTACTTATTTAAGCGAGGAAGTAGTCTGTGACCGATTAAAACATTTAAAGATTAATAAGTCACCATGTCCCGATGGTATTCACCCAAGGGTTCTAATGGAGCTTCATTCTGAACTTTCAAAACCGCTATTTTTGATCTTTAAGGATTCAGTAATATCAGGTATGGTTCCCAAAGACTGGCGTATAGCGGAAGTAGTGCCTATATTGAAAAAGGGAAGTAAAGCTGAACCAGGTATTTATAGACCAGTTAGTCTTACATCTATAGTGGGGAAAGTATTGGAAGGTATTCTAAGAGATAATATTCAGAAGTTCCTTGAAGTCAATAAGGTCATTAAAAGGAATCAACATGGGTTTATGAAGGACAGATCCTGTCAAACCAACTTACTTGGCTTTTATGAAACAGTAAGCGCAAACCTAGATCAGGGTAAAGAGGTGGATGTAATCTTTTTAGATTTTACCAAAGCGTTCGATACTGTACCACACATGAGACTTATCTACAAGCTACAAGAATCAGGGATAAGAAGCACAATATGCACTTGGGTCAAAAACTGGTTAGATAATAGGGAGCAGCGCGTTGTGGTTAATGGATCTTTTTCAACTTGGACTGAAGTGCTAAGTGGTGTGCCGCAAGGCTCAGTATTAGGACCGCTATTGTTCAATATTTTCATTAATGACCTAACAGAAGGTTTAGAGAGCATGGTGTCAAATTTTGCAGATGATACCAAATTGTGTAAAGTTATAAATGCGGAGGGGGATGCTGAGTCGCTTCAGAATGACTTAGTTAAATTAGAAGCTTGGGCAGCGAAATGGAGAATGCGCTTCAATGCGGACAAGTGTAAGGTAATGCACTGTGGTAACAAGAACAAAAATAACACCTACCTACTAAATGGGGTAAAATTAGGGGATTCTGTACTGGAAAAGGACTTAGGTGTCCTCATAGATAGCAAACTAAGCAGTAGTACCCAAAGTAGGACTGTAGCAAAGAAGGCTAATAAGATATTAGCATGCATAAAATTGATGCTAGGGACGAGAGTATTGTACTCCCGTTATATAAATCACTTGTGAGGCCACACCTTGAATACTGTGTACAATTCTGGGCACCTTACTACAAAAAGGATATCCTGGAGCTAGAAAAGGTTCAAAGGCGGGTGACCAAACTAATTAAGGGTATGGAGACGCTGGAATACGAGGAAAGGCTTGCAAGACTAGGCATGTTTACACTGGAAAAGAGGAGTTTAAGAGGGGACATGATCAACATTTACAAATATATAAGGGGACAATATACAGATCTTGCGCAGGAGCTGTTTTTGGTTAGATCAACACAGAGAACTCGTGGACACCCCCTCAGGTTAGAGGAGAGGAGATTCCACACAATACGGCGTAAAGGCTTTTTTACGGTAAGGACGATACGTGTTTGGAATTCCCTGCCTGAGGGAGTTGTAATGGCCAACTCAGTCAACACCTTTAAGAATGGGTTAGATAAATTCCTAATGGATAAGGATATCCAGGGTTAAGGGGCATAGTCACGCACTATGGTTATTATAAAAAAGAGGGGTTAATCGGAACGGCAGTCAGCAACTTCAGTAAAAAAAAATTATACAAAATAATCGTGCATAGGAGACCACAAATAGGTTGAACCCGATGGACGATTGTCTTTTTTCAACCTTAGATACTATGTTACTATGTTACTATGTTACTAAGTATTACTAGTCCAGTGCAGTTTTATTGTTATATGTAATAATTTCTGCATTGTACATGTGACTGTGTGTGCCTACAGCTGCTGTGTGGTTTCCATTCGTGTATTTCACTCATATTGCTATCACTATATTCTGTACCCTGAGGGGGGCTAAGTGCATCAGGGTCCCATATATTATATAGTGTTCCACTGTTGTATTTTTCTCAGTGTGTTTCAGTCACCTCATACCGCTTTAATCCTCTGTGCTCTGCATTTGCATTTTTGGGGGTCATTCTGAGTTGATCGCTCGCTCGCAGTTTTTAGCAGCCGTGCAAAGGCATTGCCGCCGCACACTGGGGAGTGTATTTTTGCTTTGCAGAAGTGCGAACACCTGTGCAGCAAAGCGCCTGCAAAAACATTTAGTGCAAAACAAGACCAGCCCTGAACTTACTTTTCGTGTGCGTTGATTCTAACGTTGGAGAGACGACTTTTGACGTCACACACCCGCCCAGCGTTCGCCCAGCCATGCCTGCGTTTTCCCTGGCACACCTGCGTTTTTCCAAACATTCCCAGAAAATGGTCAGTTGTGCCATGCGACTGAAAGATTCGCTAGAACCTGTGCAAAACCACAAAGAACTTTGTACCCGTACGTCGCGTGTGTGCATTGCGGTGCATACGCATGCACAGAAATGCCAATTTTTAGCCTGATTGCTGCGCTGTGAACAACGGCAGCTAGCGATCAACTCGGAATGACCCCGTTTGTCCAGTACTGTATTTGTCTGGCTATATTGTACTGTTATGTCCTAAGGTTACGTTTCCAATAATGTCTGCTACACAGGGCAGGCAATCTGTGGACGCTCCTGCGTCATGCAGTGCTGACGCCATGGTTTTACCTGAGGAAAATATTTCAGCTGATGGTCCAGGTACTGGGTGTTCTGCACCCCTCAGTCAGCCTACAACAATGGTGGCATACCAAGACCCACCTTGGGCTGCTTTTTATAATATGCTGACTACGCTGGTAACAAGACTTAAGCCCCCTGTGGGACCTCCTGTGCCATTTCAGCCACATATTGTCCCTGTAGTTAATCCGCCATCGGCGGATACTCTGTCAACTCAGTTACAGCAATTAAATCAGTACTTGGTTAAACACAAATCTAACCCTCGGCCTACAAGGATCAAAGGGTCATCTAAGCGGGCCATTTCTTCCTCACAATCAACTCATGTTTCGGATACTTCATCCGATGAAGATGGGGAATATACTGATCCATCAGACACTGATTCAGCTGCTTCTGATGAGGAATCTACAACGCAGGTTGATGTTCCTGACCTAGTGGAGGCTATCAAACTGATTCTTTGCTGGATTCTGTGGTTAAGGACGTGGTCAGTGGACCTGGACTGTAAGAAGACCTTGGAGGTGCTCCCTTTTAGGGGACATATACTATTTGGGGAAGATCTGAACAAGATTGTGACTGACTTGACGTCTGCCAAACTGCATGTCTTCCAAGTACTAATTCTTCAGCTCTTAAGGCTAAGAGTACCACCTTTCGTTCCCTTCGACCTCCAGGTAAAGCAAATGGTCAAGTGTACCTGAGACAAGCTCGTGCTTCCAAAACCTCTAAACCCAATCCTAAATGTTCTTGGGCCGCCCATCAGCCTGCTTCCAAATCAGACAAGCCTGATGCATGACAGGGCGGGTCTCTGTCGAAGTTGAAAATATTACATACACACCACATGCAAACACCAGAATGGTCTCTGTGCGTGCTCATTTTCACCATGTGTATGCATACATGCACGGTACGTGCACTGGTTCACGATCCTTGCGTATTGCGCATGGTATGAGTATATACAGTAGCATACGCATTCGCACAGGAAAGCCACAGTCATATTCCATATTCTATTTATATAGTGCATAATTTACACATAGTCTCCACACACTTTGCCAGCAAGTTACATACACTTAACAGGTAGTACAATAGAGTTATTCTGCTTTACAGGATGTGAGGGGACAGAGCAAGGTTAGGACTAAGTGTTTGGTATCCAGATGTGCAGTATTTTGTGATCTACATTCCGGTTGCTATTTGTAGTTTATCGCATGCATCTGCGTGTAGATATATGCAGAAATATAATATTAGCAAACTATTATGATACTGTACTCAGGATATTCGGCGGGAACCCAGTGGCGAACACCTGCAAGCACACCTGGACCAAGCATCGCGCATTCATTCAAACCAACCTATGACCCCTCATTTACTGTAAATGACCTGCCCCTTGACCTATGTAAGAAGAGCTTACATTTCCCATTGTATCGTATTTTGACTCAGTGTATAAAAGAGAGTCCTCCTGGCAGGCCCGGCGCTACCCGCTCAGCGAAGGGATGCAGTGCAGGGAGGCGCTGGGACGGATAGGCGCTTCCCCTACTCTGCATCCCTTCCCTGCTGCGCCGTCCTGTCCCCCCTGCTGCTGCTGCCAGTGCTGTGTCTGTCACTGTATGACAGGCACTGTCAGCGGGCTCCTGCAGCATGATACGCCTCCTCCCTCCCCTCCCCTCACCTCATCTCATCTGTGTGAGAGCGCCGAGTACGGGACAGAAGGGGGCGGAGCTACACGGGACGATAGGGGCGTGGCTAAACGGGCCTAAGGGGGCGGAGCTACACGGACCTGGCTGCTGTACAGAGGGAGACTGGATTAGGTAAGTGGAGGGTGAGAGAGAAGTGTGTGTGTATGGTGGGTGTGTATGTGTGTGTATATATGTGTGAATTGTGTGTATGGTGGGTGTGTATGTGTGTGTATATATGTGTGAAGTGTGTTTGTGTGGAATTGTAAGTGTCTGCTTCACAGCAAAAGTTGGATGGAGACCCAGCGAGGCTGCTTCAGCTTCCTGGGAATCCCCAAACGCCACTACTGGGGGGGCATTACGTATAAGGACGCTACTACTCCAGGGGGGCATTACGTGTAACAACACTACTACTGGGGGGGCCATTACGTGTAAGGACGCTACTACTACTGGGGCTGGGGGCATTACGTATAATGACGATACTACTACTGGGGTGCACTACGTATAAGAACGCTACTACTACTGGGGGGGCATTATGTACAAGGACGCTACTATTACCGGAAGGGCATTACGTATAAGGACGCTACTACTACTGGGGGTATTACGTATAAGGACGCGTCTACTACTGGGGGTGCACTACGTATAAGGACGCTACTACTACTGTGGGTGCATTATGTATAAGAATGCTACTACTACTCGGGGGGCATTATGTACAAGGACGCTACTATTACCGGGAGGGCATTACGTATAAGGACGCTACTACTACTGGGGGGTATTACGTATAAGGACGCTACTACTACTGGGGGGGCATTACGTATAAGGACGCTACTACTACTGGGGGGTATTACGTATAAGGACGCGTCTACTACTGGGGGTGCACTACGTATAAGGACGCTACTACTACTGTGGGTGCATTATGTATAAGAATGCTACTACTACTCGGGGGGCATTATGTATAAGGATGCTACTACTACTGGGGGGTCATTATGTATAAGGATGCTACTACTACTGGGGTGCATTACATATAAGGAAGCTACTACTACGGGTGGGGCATTACGTATAAGGACGCTACTACTACGGGTGGGGCATTACGTATAAGATTAATAAGATTGTGCTACATTGTGGCGTAATTTTAAATGGGGGTACTACTGTGTGGCCATGCCCCTTACTTGTGAGACCACACCCCTTTTCCCGGCGCGCGCCAAAGGAATATGGGAGGGCGCAAATTTATAGTTTGCAGGGGGGCGCCGAACACTCTAGCACCGGCCCTGCCTCCTGGCCAGGCTCAGTCTATTCTCTGAAGGTCATCTTGCTAAGACTGACTGAGGCCTGGATCCGGGAGTGCTCTCGAACAAATGTATGTACTATTGGTTGTAGCTCTTCTGTCATGGTTTTTGTGAACCCAGTGTTAGTGAAGTCTGTGCGGGCAACTGGAGGACTATGTGAATATTAGGCTAGTCTGTAGGAATCAGTGAGAAGAAGGAGCAATCCCTGACCGGGGATCAAACCCGGGCCTCAGCAGAGGAAGCTGTATCCTGACCACTGGATCACCAGGGACTTTGATAGCAGGATGTTGAATGTATAGGTGACACTGTACTGGATATAGTGTCACAGGAGTAGGTGCTTATGTACTCAAGGTTACTGGCGAGATAGTAAGACTGACTGGTTACTGGTGAAACTGAGAACCGGGCTGGTTACCGGTGAGACTGCGATGCAACTGTAATCCGGGCTGGTACCGGATATAACTGGAAACGCAACTGAAAGTAGAATGATGACTGTGGCTGTGACTTTAAGATGAGACGGAAGAATACTGCAGCTGTGGTTTTAAGTTGAGACTGTGGAATACTGCAACTGTGCCTTTAAGTTGAGACTGTGGAATAATGCGACTGTGACTTTAAGATGAAACTATGGAATACTGCAACTGTGCCTTTAAGATGAAACTGTAGAAATACTGGATATCAATGGTAATACAAATGTAATCCAAACTGGGTAGCAATGGAACAGAGTTTTTACAGGAACTGAAGTACAAGGGTTACCTTTAGTGAGCTCAGCTTCAAAGCTCACACAGAGCTGTGTGTGACACAAGGAACTGGCAGAGTTTCCAACTCAGTTTCCTGACTTATACTTTCTGGTCCTTGGTGATTGGTGAGCAATGAACAAAAGAGAATTTCCAGCGCTTTCTTCGTATTAACTTAAAATAAATTTATAAACACAGCTTTATAAGTATAAATATAAAGTTTTTATTCATATATCTCTTCTCATAGATAATAAACGTTTGTCCAAAGATTATAAAAATGCTTGTGATCACAAGAATATGCTATTTTAAAATACCAGTGTATCTAATTGACTCACACACATAGATACATATAGACATAGACACACATGTAATTTATGACAGATACAATAGTTTCAGTTTTTTGGGGAGTTGATACACTTTATAGGGTTTTACTCTTCTCCCTTTTGTTTGTCCTGTTAGGATTGTCCAGCTTCCTTTTTCAAAACTAAGACCGTTTGAATGATAATGTCTCTGTTTATACAATTCGTCCCCGCTGTGGGGTATACCCTGTTAACAGTCTGTACCTTACACAGGTGTGGGAATCAGTCCGTTTCAAATATCAATGACGGCTCTAATAAGTTCGTTTGTGATTTTGTCCTGTAAACTGCTCCGTTAAAAACAACACTAGTCTACCGGCAGACTTTTCTCCGCTTACCGCGTCCTCCTCCTTGGTCCTGGGCTCCCCGTTCTCGGTGTCCGGATCAGCCGGCTGGCGGCGATCGACCTTCTCTGCAATCTACGCGTTTCACCTTGCGGCTTCGTCAGGATGCTCGAGTTGATCGTTTGCATTACGGGGCTGCTTTTTATCTCATATGTGCTCCATTTTTAATTGGCACCTCTGTTTTTTGATTGATGATTGATTGCTCTCCAGGATGTGCAATGATTGTTCAAAGAATAATTGAGTCCTTGTTAATTTACATTAGAACAAATGGACACGACAATACTAAAAACATACAGAAAAGACACAGACACACATTTAACATCAATTAGGATTAGACTTTAGCTTCCAATCTATATCTATTTTTATGTAATTTGATATAATAATAGTGTGTTCTAAAATAAAATAAAATTAATTAAATTAGTTGTACACTGGATTCCTCAATCTTTTAAAAATGGTTTTAATTCGAAATCTATATTAAGCCCGTTTGGACTTAGTGTTCCTAGTTCATAAATGAGTCTGGTTTCTTCTTTTAAAAGGAGATACTCCAAATTCCCTCCTCTCCATGGTTGTTTTATTTGTTTGAGTCCCAAAAATTGTAGTAATGATGGATCACTCCCATGATATTTTTGGTACACTATGATCTTTTTTTTTGTTTTTAATATTGCACAGATGTTCATTGATTCTTGTAGTCAATTTCCTAGATGTCTTGCCTATGTATTGGAAGCCACATGGGCATGATAGCATGTAGACCACTCCTTTCGTGTGACACGTAATTTTATTTCTTATATTATAAATGGTTTTATTCAAATTTGCTGTAATTGTTGTTATTGCCTTGTTGGATGTATTACAAACATTTTTACATGCTGCACACATTCTACAATGATAGAAGCCTTTCATGTTATCATTCAACTAGGTATTTTTTTTTTCTTTCTTATTAATGATGTGACTTCTTACGAGGTTTGTTCTTACGGTGGGAGGTCTTCTATATATTATCCTTGGTTTCTCTGGTAATATGTCTTTTAATTCTTCATCCATCTGGAGGATGTGCCAATGTTTTTTTAGGATAATTTCAAAATGTTTACTTTGAGCGGAATATTCAGTTATAAAGTTCACATTTTGTTCTATATTCACCTGTGTTTTCTTTATATTGTAATCTAGGAGTGAATCCCTCCTTAGGGTGTCAGTATAGTCTTTATCTTTTTTGATTTTCTCCTTGTTGTAATGTTTTTCTTAAATTTTTTTAATTACATTTCAGATTGTTTTTCATATTCTGTTTCTTTTGAACAGTTCCTCTTTATCCGTCGTAGTTGACCTCTAGGGATATTTGCCAACCAGTTGGGATGATGGTTGCTCCTAGCATCTAAATAATTATTACAATCCACCGGTTTTGTGTAGTTCTTTGTTTCTATCCGTCCTTCTTCTATATAAATTGTGAGATCCATGAAATTAATGGTATTTTTGCAAATTTCATTGATGAATTCTAGATTTTCTTGGTTGATATTTAAGGTACTAATGAAGTCTTCCAGATCTTTCATCTAACCATCCCAGATGATAATCACATCGTCTATGTACCTGGCCCACAGGATTAAATTTTTCTCATAGATGTTCTTCCATATTTTCTCTTTCTCCCACTGTGACAGGAATAGATTGGTGAGCAGTGTATGGTGATTCAGAGAGTCTCAGGCTTGCACAGGATTGGACAGCTCTGGGTCAGGTGAACAGTCACTGTCATGTGAGTACTTTAGACTAGGCTGTGCTGTGGAGTGAGGCCTAGCAGGCCGAGAGAACACTGAAGCCTGTTATGATTCCAGTACTCAGGTCTGAGGAGATCTTATTGCGAGGACCGGAGCACTGGAACGAGATGCTGGGAAAGGGAACGGGAATGGAAAATAGCCCCTTGCGCCCTAACTCCGTTGTCTCACCCGTGCTGTCAGAAATCCCCTGCGAGACTATGGTTGCTTGAGCCCTTGGCAGCCGCATTTGAAGGGCGGATTATGTCTGCCCACCTCCGATGCCCCCCGGTCTTAGTGAGAGACAAAGGGAAATCTGAGACAGGGAGATAACAAGGGGCCCTCTGACTAAACAACCAGGCCAGGGGCTACAAGCTAACTCAAAACTAGAATATGTGCGGAAAAACCGCCAGAGAAAAGGACAACCAAAATATCCACTTGTCCACTTCTCCTACCCGGCACCGCCGAGTTCCAGAGAGGACTTGTGGAAGCGGAACCCTCCGCAAATGCTCCGACAACAGAAGATATAAAGATAAACCGGCTGAGCCGCAACACACGGCAGAGCCGCAACTCACGAAACACCACTCGATGTTAAACGGTGATCAGTCAGGACTCCAGGGAACAAAATGACTTCCTGGGATGAGATGACAACTCCCGAATACTGGACTTCCGAGGACAGGAATGACCGGATACAGCAGGACTGGAAACAGACTCTCAGCAAAACCAAAGCAGCATGCAGGAAGCTATTACCGGCGTCTGTGAGAAGCCCTGGGAAGATACTTAACAGGGAGTCCTCCAATCAGCTGCTTAGAGCCTGATTGGAATAAATGCCATGCAGCTGCCTTGCTGCACGGCCGGAGGACAGGTGTATGTGTTAGTTCATTAAGCCCAGCAACGGGGAACGCGGTCCGCCAGTGGCGTCCCCGTTGCTAGGGTCCGTGCGGCTCAGCGCGCCCGGCGTCTAGCGTTGCACAGTGTCCCTAGTTGCTAGGCGCCGGGCCGCGCGGACAAGCGGACCCCGGCGCCTAACAGTACCCCCCCCTTGAGGAGGGGTCAAGGAACCCCTAAAGCCAGGTTTCTGAGGAAATTCCCGAAAAAATGCCCTCTTGAGCCTAGGGGCATGAAGACCCTTATCCAGGACCCAAGACCTTTCCTCCGGACCATAGCCTTTCCAGTGAACTAAAAAATAAAGCCGACCCCGGGATAATTTGGAATCGAGAACCTTCTCTACCAAGAACTCCTGCTGTCCCTGTACATCCACTGGAGATCTACCCTGAGAGATCCTCCGAGGAAACCTACTGGAAGAAACGTATTGTTTCAACAGGGAACAATGAAACGTATTTCCAATCCTGAGAGATCTTGGTAAACGTAGCCGAAAGGCAACTGGGTTGACTCTTTTAATAATAAGAAATGGCCCAATAAATTTGGGTCCCAGTCTAGCCGAGGATTGTCGAAGCCTGATGTTGCGAGTCGACAACCACACTCTATCTCCCACCTTAAAAGTGCAAGGACGTCGGAGCCTGTCGGAAATTTTCTTCTCTCGAAAGGCCGCTTTTCCGAGAGCGAGGTGCACTTTTTTCCAAATTGCTCTGAGATGGGAGGTCAATGCCAGCGAGGAGACTGGAAAATGATGAAAAAAAGAATTAGCTCTGGGGTGAAAACCAAAAACTGAAAAGAATGGAGTCTCTTTAGTGGAGGAATGACAGGAATTATTGTGAGCAAATTCAGCCAAAGGAAGAAACTCGGACCAATCATTCTGGAGCTTGGCCGAATACAAGCGCAGATATTGTTTCAATGACTGGTTAACTCGTTCGGTTTGCCCGTTGGATTGTGGGTGATAACCGGATGTTAATGACAGTTTCATCTTTAATGAAGCACAAAAACATCTCCAGAATTGTGCGATAAATTGTGGACCCCGATCAGAAACAATATCAGTGGGTAACCCATGAAGCCTAAACACATGGCGGAGGAACAAAACTGCCAACCCTTGAGCAATCGGGGAAGAGCAATAAAATGAGCCATTTTACTAAAACGGTCCACTACCACCCATATGACTCGGAATCCGGCTGAAAGGGGAAGGTCAACCACAAAATCCATGGAAATATGAGACCATGGCCTGAGAGGAACACTTAAGGGCATAAGTTGCCCGATAGGCAAGGAACGGGGAACCTTATGCTGTGCACAAACCGGACATGAAAAAACAAATTCCCTAACGTCTTTGGACATACTAGGCCACCATACTGAGCGAGAGACTAACTCCAATGTCTTAGTGATTCCCGGATGCCCTGAAACCTTGTTGTCATGGAATTCAGTTAAAACAGTAGCTCTCAAAAATTCAGGAACGAAAAGACGACCAGCAGGAGTAAATCTAGGAGCTTGTTGTTGAAGCTGGTTTAACTGGGTAAATAAATCCTGTGTGAGGCCTGCCCAGATGACCGAAGATGGAAGTATTGGGGTAACAACAGGATTGTTATTGTGAACCGTAAGAAAACTACGTGACAGGGCATCAGCTTTAGTATTCTTGGAACCAGGCCTGAAAGTGATAATAAATTTGAAACGAGTAAAAAATAATGCCCAACGTGCCTGCCGAGCATTAAGCCGTTTAGCTGATTCAATGTATTGCAGGTTCTTATGGTCAGTCAATACCGAAATAGTATGCTTAGCTCCTTCCAGCCAATGCCTCCACTCCTCAAAAGCCCACTTTACCGCCAGTAACTCCCGATTACCAACGTCATAATTGGATTCAGCGGAAGAGAACTTCCTGGACATAAAGGCACAAGGATGTAGCTCCAAAGACTCCGGATCCTTTTGAGAAAGGACAGCCCCCACTCCAACCTCTGAGGCATCAACCTCCACAACAAAGGGCAATTCCGGATTGGGATTTCTGAGGACTGGAGCGGAGACAAAGGCTTGTTTGAGGGCCCGGAAGGACAACTCAGCTTCATGCGACCAGTTGGTAGGATCCGCTCCTTTCTTAGTCAGAGCCACAATGGGAGCTACCAGGTCAGAAAAAGAATGAATGAACCTCCTATAATAATTCGCAAACCCTAAAAAGCGCTGAATTGCTTTTAAATTGGTGGGTTGCGCCCAATTAAGGATGGCCTGAAGCTTCTTAGGTTCCATGGAAAATCCCTGAGGGGAAATTATGTACCCTAAAAAAGATACTTCCGTGACGTGAAATTCACACTTCTCCAGCTTGGCATATAAATGATTCTCACGTAACTTTTGAAGAACCAGATGCACCTGGGTGATATGTTGTTCCATCGATTCAGAAAAAAATCAAGATGTCGTCTAAATAAACGACCACGAATTTCCCTAGGAAGTCACGGAGCACAACATTTATGAGGTCCTGAAAAACTGCTGGAGCATTAGACAGGCCGAACGGCATCACCAGGTATTCGTAGTGATTCGACTGAGTACTGAAAGCCGTTTTCCACTCATCTCCAGATTTAATTCGGTTGAGGTTGTAAGCTCCTCTCAGGTAAATCTTAGAAAAAATCACAGCAGAACGTAACTGATCAAAGAGTACAGAAATCAACGGCAAAGGATAGGTGTTTTTGACTGAGATCTTATTCAGGGCTCTAAAATCAATGCATGGTCTAAGCGAGCCATCCTTCTTCTCCACAAAGAAAAAACCAGCACTTAAAGGAGATTTTGATGGTCTAATAAACCCTTTCTGTAAGCTCTCCTGAATATAGTCATTCATAGCCGAAGTTTCTGGCCCGGACAAAGCATACAATCTTCCCTTTGGCAATGCGGCACCAGGAATTAGCTCAATAGCACAATCATAAGGCCGATGGGGAGGCAGAATGTCCTCATTGCCTTTGGAGAAAACATCGGCAAACTCCAGGTATTCCACAGGAATGAGTTCTGGAATGATAGCTGCTACTCTGACTGGAAACGAAATACATTCCTTAGTACAAAAAGTACCCCATTGTGAAATCTCCCCGGACCGCCAATCAATGGTGGGATTATGAAAGGCCAACCAAGGGTGACCCAGAACAACTGGAACTGCTGGGCAATGTGTAAGATAGAACTCAATTTTTTCGGAATGTAAAGCTCCTACTGTAAGTAGCACGGGAGGTGTACGGTGAGAAATAACCCCATTGGAAAGCGGACTCCCATCTAAGCCATGCATGGTGACACACCTACCCAATGGTAACTGAGGAATGCCTAAGGCCTTAGCCCAAGTTAAATCCATAAAGTTTCTTGCAGCTCCACTGTCGACAAAAGCCGACACCAAAGAACTGAGGCTGCCAAAGGAGACTTTAACTGGGACTAAAAGAGAGTTAATCGAGGAAATAAGCTGCAGACCTAGGTGAACCCCCTCACAATTCACCTGGTCAAGGCGTTTCCCGACTTGTTCGGACAGTTACGAGCAAAATGTCCCTTACCACCACAGTACAAACAAAGACCGGAATTTTGCCTTCTCGCTCTTTCCTCAGGAGACAGCCGGGAGAGACCCATCTGCATGGGCTCCTCTACGTCTTCTGGAATGGAGTAAACACACGGACTTGACCTTACAGGTGTTCCTCTTTCAGCCCTCCGCTCTCTGAGACGACGATCAATCTTAATAGAAAGCTCCATGAGTCTATCGAGAGTCTCAGGAGCGGGGTACTGGAGGAGACTGTCTTTTATTGACTCTGATAAGCCAAGGCAAAACTGACTGCGTAGGGCTGGGTCATTCCAGCCACAGTCGTTCGACCAACGGCGAAACTCAGTACAATAAACCTCTGCAGGATTTCTACCCTGTTTGAGAGCGCGCAGCTGACTTTCAGCGGACGCCTCTCTATCAGGGTCATCATACAAAAGCCCTAAAGAGTTAAAAAAAGCGTCTACTGACAACAATGCAGGATCCTCTGCCCTTAAACTGAATGCCCAGGTCTGAGGATCCCCCTGGAGTAAAGAAATAATAATCCCAACCCGCTGAGATTCAGTACCAGAGGAAGTGGGTCTTAAACGGAAATAAAGTTTACAGGATTCCTTAAAATTAAAAAATTATTTTCTATCGCCAGAAAAACGGTCAGGCAAATGCATCTTTGGTTCAGGGACTACCCTTGGGGAGGCTCGCAAAAGATCTTCCTGCGACTTCACCCGAAGCGAAAGATCCTGAACCATCTGAGTAAGTTCTTGAATCTGATTGACTAAGAACTGGCCAGGATTTGGCCCTAAAACTGTCGGATTCATGAGGCCAAAAAAATTTAAACAAAAACTGAAAGAGAGGGAAAAAATTTAAGCCCTGTTTAATTTTAATTTTTTGGTATGGCCGGTAGTAATGTTATGATTCCAGCACTCAGGTCTGAGGAGATCTTATTGCGAGGACCGGAGCACTGGAACGAGATGCTGGGAAAGGGAACGGGAATGGAAAATAGCCCCTGGCGCCCTAACTCCGTTGTCTCACCCGTGCTGTCAGAAATCCCCTGCGAGACTATGGTTGCTTGAGCCCTTGGCAGCCGCGTTTGAAGGGCGGATTATGTCTGCCCAACTACGATGCCCCCCGGTCTTAGTGAGAGACAAAGGGAAATCCGAGACAGGGAGATAACAAGGGGCCCTCTGACTAAACAACCAGGCCAGGGGCTACAAGCTAACTCAAAACTAGAATATGTGCGGAAAAACCGCCAGAGAAAAGGACAACCAAAATATTCACTTGTCCACTTCTCCTACCCGGCACCGCCGAGTTCCAGAGAGGACTTGTGGAAGCGGAACCCTCCGCAAATGCTCCGACAACAGAAGAAATAAAGATAAAGCGGCTGAGCCGCAACACACGGCAGAGCCGCAACTCACGAAACACCACTCGATGTTAAACGGTGATCAGTCAGGACTCCAGGGAACAAAACGACTTCCTGGGATGAGATGACAACTCCCGAATACTGGACTTCCGAGGACAGGAATGACCGGATACAGCAGGACTGGAAACAGACTCTCAGCAAAACCAAAGCAGCATGCAGGAAGCTATTACCGGCGTCTGTGAGAAGCCCTGGGAAGATACTTAACAGGGAGTCCTCCAATCAGCTGCTTAGAGCCTGATTGGAATAAATGCCGTGCAGCTGCCTTGCTGCACGGCCGGAGGACAGGTGTATGTGTTAGTTCATTAAGCCCAGCAACGGGGAACGCGGTCCGCCAGTGGCGTCCCCGTTGCTAGGGTCCGTGCGGCTCAGCGCGCCCGGCGTCTAGCGTTGCTAGGGAGCCGGCGGCTGAACGTGCACAGTGTCCCTAGTTGCTAGGCGCCGGGCCGCGCGGACAAGCGGACCCCGGCGCCTAACAGTACCCCCCCCTTGAGGAGGGGTCAAGGAACCCCTAAAGCCAGGTTTCTGAGGAAATTCCCAAAAAAATGCCCTCTTGAGCCTAGGGGCATGAAGATCCTTATCCAGGACCCAAGACCTTTCCTCCGGACCATAGCCTTTCCAGTGAACTAAAAAATAAAGCCGACCCCGGGATAATTTGGAATCGAGAACCTTCTCTACCAAGAACTCCTGCTGTCCCTGTACATCCACTGGAGATCTACCCTGAGAGATCCTCCGAGGAAACCTACTGGAAGAAACGTATTGTTTCAACAGGGAACAATGAAACGTATTTCCAATCCTGAGAGATCTTGGTAAACGTAGCCGAAAGGCAACTGGGTTGACTCTTTTAATAATAAGAAATGGCCCAATAAATTTGGGTCCCAGTCTAGCCGAGGATTGTCGAAGCCTGATGTTGCGAGTCGACAACCACACTCTATCTCCCACCTTAAAAGTGCAAGGACGTCGGAGCCTGTCGGAAATTTTCTTCTCTCGAAAGGCCGCTTTTCCGAGAGCGAGGTGCACTTTTTTCCAAATTGCTCTGAGATGGGAGGTCAATGCCAGCGAGGAGACTGGAAAATGATGAAAAAAAGAATTAGCTCTGGGGTGAAAACCAAAAACTGAAAAGAATGGAGTCTCTTTAGTGGAGGAATGACAGGAATTATTGTAAGCAAATTCAGCCAAAGGAAGAAACTCGGACCAATCATTCTGGAGCTTGGCCGAATACAAGCGCAGATATTGTTTCAATGACTGGTTAACTCGTTCGGTTTGCCCGTTGGATTGTGGGTGATAACCGGATGTTAATGACAGTTTCATCTTTAATGAAGCACAAAAACATCTCCAGAATTGTGCGATAAATTGTGGACCCCGATCAGAAACAATATCAGTGGGTAACCCATGAAGCCTAAACACATGGCGGAGGAACAAAACTGCCAACCCTTGAGCAATCGGGGAAGAGCAATAAAATGAGCCATTTTACTAAAACGGTCCACTACCACCCATATGACTCGGAATCCGGCTGAAAGGGGAAGGTCAACCACAAAATCCATGGAAATATGAGACCATGGCCTGAGAGGAACACTTAAGGGCATAAGTTGCCCGATAGGCAAGGAACGGGGAACCTTATGCTGTGCACAAACCGGACATGAAAAAACAAATTCCCTAACGTCTTTGGACATACTAGGCCACCATACTGAGCGAGAGACTAACTCCAATGTCTTAGTGATTCCCGGATGCCCTGAAACCTTGTTGTCATGGAATTCAGTTAAAACAGTAGCTCTCAAAAATTCAGGAACGAAAAGACGACCAGCAGGAGTAAATCTAGGAGCTTGGTGTTGAAGCTGGTTTAACTGGGTAAATAAATCCTGTGTGAGGCCTGCCCAGATGACCGAAGATGGAAGTATTGGGGTAACAACAGGATTGTTATTGTGAACCGTAAGAAAACTACGTGACAGGGCATCAGCTTTAGTATTCTTGGAACCAGGCCTGAAAGTGATAATAAATTTGAATCCGACAACAGAAGATATAAAGATAAAGCGGCTGAGCCGCAACACACGGCAGAGCCGCAACTCACGAAACACCACTCGATGTTAAACGGTGATCAGTAAGGACTCCAGGGAACAAAACGACTTCCTGGGATGAGATGACAACTCCCGAATACTGGACTTCCGAGGACAGGAATGACCGGATACAGCAGGACTGGAAACAGACTCTCAGCAAAACCAAAGCAGCATGCAGGAAGCTATTACCGGCGTCTGTGAGAAGCCCTGGGAAGATACTTAACAGGGAGTCCTCCAATCAGCTGCTTAGAGCCTGATTGGAATAAATGCCGTGCAGCTGCCTTGCTGCACGGCCGGAGGACAGGTGTATGTGTTAGTTCATTAAGCCCAGCAACGGGGAACGCGGTCCGCCAGTGGCGTCCCCGTTGCTAGGGTCCGTGCGGCTCAGCGCGCCCGGCGTCTAGCGTTGCTAGGGAGCCGGCGGCTGAACGCGCACAGCGTCCCTAGTTGCTAGGCGCCGGGCCGCGCGGACAAGCGGACCCCGGCGCCTAACAAAGCCTGAACTTCTGCAAACAAACAGAGGATGCTGGCTTTTAGGCCTAAACTTCAGATTGCTGAATTCAGACTCACACAGAAGATTAATCACCACAGGTGGAGCTCGTTAACTATTACCTTCCAGACAGAGAACTCAGGACTCACGAAACTCATGTTATTGGCAAGCTGTTTATCCTAGTGAGCAGAAAGATGCAGGATCCAGGACAGAGATGGCAGAGGTAAGTCACCAAACATGAAAACTACAGTCAGGATAGTGACAGTACCCCCCTCTTCAAGGGTGGACTCCAAACACCCATCTTGAATCTTAGAGGAACTTGAGAAATTCATACAGAAGAACTTAGGACCTTCGTCGATGCCTCTTCTTCTTACGGGAACATTTGGTTTTGACCAGGGAGAGCGGAATCTCCTGTAAAGAAAAAACTTCCTTAGAAAACATGGGACCTCCCCTGAAAGGAGTAGCATCATGAACTGGATCAAATTCAGAGTCTGGGTCCAAGTCTAATGGAAGATATGAATCTCCCTTAGATACACAGTTTGCAGATGAAAAGGAAGTGCACTGGAGTTTTAAATTCTCTGGGCTAGGAGAGACTCCAACATGACCAATTTTAATGGTCGGATTCTTACCGAAGGAGATACTTAGATTATCCCTGGAAGGAGAACACAAACTTCCTTCTGCATTCCCTTTAGAGCATGATTCTTTTACTGAGTCAGATTCCAAAGGTTTAGGACTAAATTCTTTAACCACAGCATTACTAAAAGTCAGTAAATCATGGAACACAGGATCATTACCCTCAAAAAGCGTGTTGGCCCACTCCAAAGCACTTCCTCTGAATGCCAGGAACAGATATCGAGTAACGTTGGAAGGAGTTACTGCACACGAAGGATCCGATCCATCAGAGAGAGAAATCAATCAACCAGAGCGGCATATTGCAATAAATCTCCATCAAAGTAAATAGGTGGTAAAGCATCAGACGAAAGCTTAGAGGCTGAAACCGATGATGCACTCCCAGAAGCTAAATTGGAGTTAGTTTGTGGAACGTCAGGCTGATGAGAAACTATCCCTTCTGAAGTAGTCTGGCTGAAATCCTCAAATAAGACTGAGAAATCACTTGAAATCTCCTTCTGGATGGAGATGCTAGTAATTCTCCCCGAAGCTGCAACACTTGCGTCTGCGACTGAGGTAAACGACTCTGGTGAGTGGATTGAGGAAGTAACTTGGGTATCCGTCTCAGCGAAATTAGCCTGAAGTTCTGTATCCAAATCAGCAGATGGAATATTAGGTTGCTCAGAAAAGCTTAGGGACAAAGCTGAGTAAGCTGTACTCAGATTTGCATCCAGTTCTGTAGCACATTCTGACTTTAAGTTAATAGCCTTGGGATTTTTCTTAACTTTAGCGGCTACAGCAAAATTATCCTGACATTGAGGAGAAGAGGTATTAGAATTCCTTGCAGAAGCTGTGGACTCAGTGCTGTGGACAAGGAAACAGAATCAGAGACAGACTGAAGTCTAATTTTAGAACCAGATGGTGGAAGTCCTTTACTGGGACTAACTGACAAAAGTTCTTTACTCAGACCAATGCTTGGAATCGGTTTGAGTCCAGATGAGCTTTAACAGACTGAAACTGGAGAAATCTTTGGCTGGACGAGTAGGACCGGATTGGATCCGAGGATACTTGAATTGGCTGGAACCAAAGGAGACTGACCAGGCTGGTACTGGAGCATTGCTGGACTGGCTGGAACTGGGACGGGCTGACCAGGCTGGACATGGAATACTGCTGGACCGTCTGGAACCGGGAGAGACTGAACCGGATATATGGACGAGACCAGATTGAGTCCAGATGAACTTGAACTGACTGAAACTGGAGAAATCTTGGGCTGGATTGGACCCGAGGATACTTGAATTGGCTGGAACCAAAGGTGACTGACCAGGCTGGTCCTGGAGTATTGCTGGACCAGCTGGAACTGGGATGGGCTGTCCAGGCTGGTCCTGGAGTATTACAAAGGTACGGAAAAAACACCCTAAGGTGAATTTTCTCCAGGCGCTGATGAGGGAGGTGCACCACAGCAGCTGAAACAAATGGGGATGGTCAGACCCCCAAAAACATGGGTAGGTAGGAAAGGGTTAAAGCGCTAAAATGGTCAAATATGAGAGCAAATGGTCACATGAAAATACACATTTATTGAGATAAAATGAACTTAAAATCGATTAAAAATTGGTAACACTGTAGAAAATGAGTACTAAATGCTGGAGGGCACAGTGAAGTGTCCAATCGTTATGTCTCTCCCAGTCCTGATAAGAATGCATAGACAATTCACACCTGTTCCAATAAAGCAGTCCCTTAATAGATATGCTCAAGGTATCCCGTTAATGTTCCATCAGGTATTATAGTTACCACCAGCGATTGTCCAAGGTGTTAAGCGGATAGGCATCCGCAGCGGCTTGTCCCTTGTTAAGCTGTGGGTGATGGAGGATCTTCAGAACGGGTCCACAAAATGAGCCAGTAGTAGGGACCTGGTCCAGGTGGAGAGTCTTCAGGAAAGGATTGTAGATGGTAGATACACACAGCACCAATCGCCAACGCGTTTCGTTGCGGTCACGCAACTTTTTCAAGGTAATAGAGGTGCTGCTATCCAGGGTTTTTATACCCTTTGCAAAATGGTTGCTCATTTGCATATGTGATTGACAGTGACCAAATACTCTCATTATGTGACCAAAATGACAGACAAACAATTTAAATTGTTGAATAAATAACACATAATAAATGATGGATATAATACACTTTGTTTCTTGTATAGCTATAGTTTAATCAATTATAAGGAATCAAATCACGTATCTTCCATAATTCAGAAGGGAAAGAGGGATAATAAAAAAACCCGGAGTAAAGTGCAGAAGGATCTCCCATTAATCCTATATAAAAGGGGCTCGAAGACCTATCCATATATTACATACAGTCAATCAGCATAAATAAGGGCAGGTGGATTTCAGCACTTACTAAGGAACTGACACCTGTGAGTTTAAATCCACGTCATTAGTCTGCGGCCGGGAGTCCGAGTGGCGAGGACACGTGGGCGTCCCCACTGTGCGCGTCACTGGGCTTCACGTGTGGTATGGGGGTCGCGCCCAAATGACGCGACCGTCGAGATTTACTTACATCAAGAGTGGAAGCGGCAGGGATTGGTCCGCTATCCGGCCGTCGCTATGGTGACAAGTGGGCGTGGGAGTTGCCATAGTGGCAGATAACACAATGCACGTCACCTAGTATAGGGGTCGCGTCCAAGTGACGCGACCGTCGGGTTTTGCTTACATCTGAGGGGTGGGAGCGGCAAGAATTGGTCCGCTCTCCGGCCGTTGCTAAGGTAACGAGTGGGCGTGAAGGTTGCCATGGTGGCGGACAACGCAGCGCGCGTCACCTGGTAACACACACCGCACTGTCTACCACCACAGCAAAGGAGGAGCATTAAAAAACATGTATATATAATTAATAATTGAATATATAGTAAAGTGCTTAATTGTGAATGTGATGAGTCCATTGAATAAATAAGGCAGTAGAGAAGGGGGGAACCTAAAAAACATTTCTTAATGAGGAATAATATCTACAAAAATAATAATGATAAATGCTAATAATGAACATATAAGAACAAATTTATCCTAATGATAAGACACTTGAAAAATCACATATGTCTAAGTAAAATACATATATACTGAATATAAAAAAGAAATAGTGACACATGCAGAAAGTGATAATAATAATACTTGTTTTGATAAACAATTAGGAATATTCGATTAGACAAAAAGTTTATTTCTCGTAAGCTGTTGGGTATGGATATAGCACCATACTGAAGTGTTTAACTAAAAGAACAGGGGAGCTGAGGGGATCATAGAACTGGATTCAGTTCTACCTGTTCGTTAAGGCCAGAGGGGTGTATCGTATTGAGCCTAAACATCCAATAGAGCTCTTGTTTGCATAATAATTTATACCGATCCCCACCCCTCTTGGTTTTCACAATGTGTTCAATAGCTACTACTCCTAGGAGGCTGGGATCGCTGTTGTGACAGTCTCTAAAATGTCTAGAGACACTGTGTGTCTGGGATTTGTTTATAATGTTCCGACGGTGTTCCATAAATCGGACTTTGATACTTCTCGTCGTCCGTCCCACATATCTTTTATTACAAGCACATGTCAGCAGGTATATGACATAATTGGTGTCACAGTTCATAAAATTACTAAGATGGAAATCTTCACTTCCCTCAATAGAGATCGATGTTATTTTCTTAGGGATATGTTTACAGGTGGTGCACCTGTTTGCACCACAGCGGTGGAAGCCAGGGGGACGTACTGGTATCCAAGATTCTCGTATTCCTCCTTCTGTATCTATTGGGGGAACTGTTTTGAGATAACTGGGTGCCAGGATATTTTTGAGGGAACGTCCCTTTTTAAAGATGAACTTGGGTCTGTGTGGCAAGGTTCCTCTTAGTAATGTGTCCTGGTTTAACATCCCAAAATTCCTACATATGATTCTCTTAATCGACATACTCTCACTGTTGTAGGTTGAGATGAAAGCCAAATTTTCTTGCTGAGTATTATACGTGTGATCACTGTCCTGTTCTATTGAAGGTTGAATCTTACTGATTTTGGGTCTAAGAAGAGTGTCTCTATCTATATGTAGGACTTCTTGCATGGTTTTCTTTAATGATGGATATGGATAACCCCTTGATTGAAACGCTTCCGTCATAGAGTTTGCTTGTTCTAGATATTTGCTATCTTCCGTGCAGTTACGCCTTAAGCGTAAAAACTGCCCCCGGGGGATGTTTTTCTTCCAAGGGGGGTAATGGGCACTCTGGTAGTGCAGATAGGCATTAGTTGCCACTTCTTTAGTGTAATTGGAGGTATGTATTTTGCCGTCCCTGGCTTCTAATGTTAGATCCAAAAAATTAATAGTGTCAGGGTGATAGGAGTGAGTAAAACGGAGATTAAAGTGATTAGAATTCAAACTAGTAACAAAGTGAAGTGCCGATGATAGATCCCCATCCCAAATAATAAATAGATCTATTTATTATTTGGGATGGGGATCTATCATCGGCACTTCACTTTGTTACTAGTTTGAATTCTAATCACTTTAATCTCCGTTTTACTCACTCCTATCACCCTGACACTATTAATTTTTTGGATCTAACATTAGAAGCCAGGGACGGCAAAATACATACCTCCAATTACACTAAAGAAGTGGCAACTAATGCCTATCTGCACTACCAGAGTGCCCATTACCCCCCTTGGAAGAAAAACATCCCCCGGGGGCAGTTTTTACGCTTAAGGCGTAACTGCACGGAAGATAGCAAATATCTAGAACAAGCAAACTCTATGACGGAAGCGTTTCAATCAAGGGGTTATCCATATCCATCATTAAAGAAAACCATGCAAGAAGTCCTACATATAGATAGAGACACTCTTCTTAGACCCAAAATCAGTAAGATTCAACCTTCAATAGAACAGGACAGTGATCACACGTATAATACTCAGCAAGAAAATTTGGCTTTCATCTCAACCTACAACAGTGAGAGTATGTCGATTAAGAGAATCATATGTAGGAATTTTGGGATGTTAAACCAGGACACATTACTAAGAGGAACCTTGCCACACAGACCCAAGTTCATCTTTAAAAAGGGACGTTCCCTCAAAAATATCCTGGCACCCAGTTATCTCAAAACAGTTCCCCCAATAGATACAGAAGGAGGAATACGAGAATCTTGGATACCAGTACGTCCCCCTGGCTTCCACCGCTGTGGTGCAAACAGGTGCACCACCTGTAAACATATCCCTAAGAAAATAACATCGATCTCTATTGAGGGAAGTGAAGATTTCCATCTTAGTAATTTTATGAACTGTGACACCAATTATGTCATATACCTGCTGACATGTGCTTGTAATAAAAGATATGTGGGACGGACGACGAGAAGTATCAAAGTCCGATTTATGGAACACCGTCGGAACATTATAAACAAATCCCAGACACACAGTGTCTCTAGACATTTTAGAGACTGTCACAACAGCGATCCCAGCCTCCTAGGAGTAGTAGCTATTGAACACATTGTGAAAACCAAGAGGGGTGGGGATCGGTATAAATTATTATGCAAACAAGAGCTCTATTGGATGTTTAGGCTCAATACGATACACCCCTCTGGCCTTAACGAACAGGTAGAACTGAATCCAGTTCTATGATCCCCTCAGCTCCCCTGTTCTTTTAGTTAAACACTTCAGTATGGTGCTATATCCATACCCAACAGCTTACGAGAAATAAACTTTTTGTCTAATCGAATATTCCTAATTGTTTATCAAAACAAGTATTATTATTATCACTTTCTGCATGTGTCACTATTTCTTTTTTATATTCAGTATATATGTATTTTACTTAGACATATGTGATTTTTCAAGTGTCTTATCATTAGGATAAATTTGTTCTTATATGTTCATTATTAGCATTTATCATTATTATTTTTGTAGATATTATTCCTCATTAAGAAATGTTTTTTAGGTTCCCCCCTTCTCTACTGCCTTATTTATTCAATGGACTCATCACATTCACAATTAAGCACTTTACTATATATTCAATTATTAATTATATATACATGTTTTTTAATGCTCCTCCTTTGCTGTGGTGGTAGACAGTGCGGTGTGTGTTACCAGGTGACGCGCGCTGCGTTGTCCGCCACCATGGCAACCTTCACGCCCACTCGTCACCTTAGCAACGGCCGGAGAGCGGACCAATTCTTGCCGCTCCCACCCCTCAGATGTAAGCAAAACCCGACGGTCGCGTCACTTGGACGCGACCCCTATACTAGGTGACGTGCATTGTGTTATCTGCCACTATGGCAACTCCCACGCCCACTTGTCACCATAGCGACGGCCGGATAGCGGACCAATCCCTGCCGCTTCCACTCTTGATGTAAGTAAATCTCGACGGTCGCGTCATTTGGGCGCGACCCCCATACCACACGTGAAGCCCAGTGACGCGCACAGTGGGGACGCCCACGTGTCCTCGCCACTCGGACTCCCGGCCGCAGACTAATGACGTGGATTTAAACTCACAGGTGTCAGTTCCTTAGTAAGTGCTGAAATCCACCTGCCCTTATTTATGCTGATTGACTGTATGTAATATATGGATAGGTCTTCGAGCCCCTTTTATATAGGATTAATGGGAGATCCTTCTGCACTTTACTCCGGGTTTTTTTATTATCCCTCTTTCCCTTCTGAATTATGGAAGATACGTGATTTGATTCCTTATAATTGATTAAACTATAGCTATACAAGAAACAAAGTGTATTATATCCATCATTTATTATGTGTTATTTATTCAACAATTTAAATTGTTTGTCTGTCATTTTGGTCACATAATGAGAGTATTTGGTCACTGTCAATCACATATGCAAATGAGCAACCATTTTGCAAAGGGTATAAAAACCCTGGATAGCAGCACCTCTATTACCTTGAAAAAGTTGCGTGACCGCAACGAAACGCGTTGGCGATTGGTGCTGTGTGTATCTACCATCTACAATCCTTTCCTGAAGACTCTCCACCTGGACCAGGTCCCTACTACTGGCTCATTTTGTGGACCCGTTCTGAAGATCCTCCATCACCCACAGCTTAACAAGGGACAAGCCGCTGCGGATGCCTATCCGCTTAACACCTTGGACAATCGCTGGTGGTAACTATAATACCTGATGGAACATTAACGGGATACCTTGAGCATATCTATTAAGGGACTGCTTTATTGGAACAGGTGTGAATTGTCTATGCATTCTTATCAGGACTGGGAGAGACATAACGATTGGACACTTCACTGTGCCCTCCAGCATTTAGTACTCATTTTCTACAGTGTTACCAATTTTTAATCGATTTTAAGTTCATTTTATCTCAATAAATGTGTATTTTCATGTGACCATTTGCTCTCATATTTGACCATTTTAGCGCTTTAACCCTTTCCTACCTGGTCCTGGAGTATTGCTGGACCAGATGGAACCGGGAGGGGCTGACCAGGCAGAGCCTGGAGTATTGCTGGAATGGCAGGACCCGGTACGGGCTGACCAGGCAGAGCCTTAAGTATTGCTGGACCGGCTGGAACCGGGACGGACTGACCAGGCTGGGCCTGGAGTAATGCTGGACCGGCTGAAACCGGAGGAGACGAATTCCGGCTGGAACTGGAGTGAGTAGAATCCAATTGTTCAGATGATCCATCCTGGACCTGAACCATGCTGGATGCCAACATGGTGGTGCTCTCAGGAGACGGCAAACAGGAGTTCATAACAGCATCTGTAGCACAAAGATTCCCATCTGGAAACTTGACTCTGGATACTTCCCTTGGGGCTGAAACTGTGGTGACCCCTCCTGGGGTTGATGAATCAGACACCTCTCTCAGGGTTGTTATTTCCAGCACCCCTCCTGGGTTTGACAGATCAGATACTCCTTTTTGAGTAGAAGACTCATATGCCCCTACTAGAGCTTGAACATTGGATAACCCTCCTTGGGCTGCTCACTCGGAACCCCCTCCTGAGGATGGACACTTGGAGCCCCCCTCCTGGGGCTGGACACTCTGAACCCCCTCCTGGGGATGGATGCTCTGAATCCCCTCCTGGGGCTGGACTCTCTGAACCCCCTCCTGGAGATGAAGACACAAATGCCCCTCCTTGGGCCGAAGACACGGACGCCCCTCCTTGGGCCATAGACACGGATGCCCCTCCTTGGGCCATAGACACGGATGCCCCTCCTTGGGCTGAAGACACGGACGCCCCTCCTTGGGCTGTAGACACGGACGCCGCTCTTTGGGCCGTAGACACGGACTCCTCTGTGACTTTAAATGGCTTGAACATTATTTGCTGGACACCCAACTTGGGATAGGGTCTTTTAATCACAGGACCCCAGTCATAAATTTGAGTCTCTTTCAGAGTAGCCTTCTTGACACCCCCGTCAGCAGTAGCAGGATCGGCTACTGTGGATGACTTGTAGACATGAGCGCTATGATACTGAGATTTGTCACCATTTCCAGACTTGCACAGAATGCAATCCTTAACAAAATGACCAAAATTTCCACAGGTAAGACAGAGGTGTAGCTCCCTACGACGCTGACGTTCAGCTTCAGAGGTTTGGGCCATGGATAGCTCTGAAGAACAACTTTTCCTTGCACAGAAGAAGAGACTTTAGTAACTGAATTGGACAAAACAGGATCAACAACATTGGTAGTATTCCTAAAGAGATCAGGCAT
Organism: Pseudophryne corroboree; assembly: GCF_028390025.1. NCBI lineage: Eukaryota > Metazoa > Chordata > Amphibia > Anura > Myobatrachidae > Pseudophryne > Pseudophryne corroboree. The sequence continues at coordinate 396,947,640 of NC_086448.1, forward strand.
CACAGAAAGAATACTAGAGAAAAGCTCTTGTAACTGTAATAGCATCTGGTAGAAAATCTGCAGTTTGTCAGGAGTCTTAGTGCAGAAAGTCCGAAAATCTCTGAAGTAGTTCAGATGCAGACACTGTGCCAATTGATGCTGAGTTGACTCAAAACCCTCCAAGCGTCCTACAATATTGCTTAGGAGGTCCTGTGTCAGACAAACACTTTCAGCTGGGTCCATGAGGCCAGTTCCTACTGTCATGACTGTGGTTTTTGTGAACCTGGTGTTAGTGAAGTTTGTGCGGGCAACTGGAGGACTGTGTGAATATTAGGCTAGTCTGTAGGAATCAGTGAGAAGAAGGAGCAATCCCCGACCGTGGATCGAACCCGGGCCTCGGCAGAGGAAGCCGTATCCTGACCACTGGATCACCTTTGATAGCAGGATGATGAATGTATAGGTGAGACTGCACTGGATATAGTGTCACAGGAGTAGGTGCTTATGTACTCCAGGTTACTGGCGAGATAGTAAGACTGAGTGGTTAATGGTGAAACTGAGAACTGGGCTGGTTACCTGTGAGACTGGGATGCAACTGTAATCCGGGCTGGTACTGGATATAACTGGAAACGCAGCTGAAAGTAGAACGATGACTGTGGCTGTGACTTTAGGACGAGGCTGAAGAACACTGCGGCTGTGACTTTTTAAGATGAGACGGTAGAATACTGCAGCTGTGGTTTTAAGCTGAGACTGTGGAATACTGCGACTGTGACTTTAAGATGAAAATATGGAATACTGCAACTGTGCCTTTAAGATGAAACTGTAGAAATACTGGATATCAATGGTAACACAAATGTAATCCAAACTGGGTAGCAAAAGAACAGAGTTTTTACAGGAACTGAAGTACAAGGGTTACCTTTAGTGAGCTCAGCTTCAAATCTCACACAGAGCTGTGTGTGACACAAGAAACTGGCAGAGTTTCCAACTCAGTTTCCTGTCTTATACTTCCTGGTCCTTGGTTATTGGTGAGCAGTGTCAGGTGATTCAGAGAGTTTTAGGCTGGCACAGGATTGGATAGCTCTGGGTCAAGTGAACAGTCACTGTCATGTGAGTACTCTAGACTAGGCTGTGATGTGGAGTGAGGCCTAGCAGGCCAAGAGAACACTGAAGCCTGAACTTTTGCAAACAAACAGACGATGCTGGCTTTTAGGCCTAAACTTCAGATTGCTGAATTCAGACTCACTCAGAAGATTAATCACCCCAGGTGGAGCTCGTTAACTATTACCTTCCAGGCAGAGAACTCAGGACTCAGGAAACTCATGGTATTGGCTAGAGATGTGCACCGGAAATTTTTTGGGTTTTGGTTTTGGATTCGGTTCCGCGGCCGTGTTTTGGATTCGGATGCGTTTTGGCAAAACCGCCCTTAAATTTTTTTGTCGGATTCGGGTGTGTTTTGAATTCGGGTGTTTTTTTTTTCAAAAACCCCTCAAAAACAGCTTAAATCATAGAATTTGGGGGTAATTTTGATCCCATAGTATTATTAACCTCAATAACCATAATTTCCACTAATTTCCAGTCTATTCTAAACACCTCACACCTCACAATATTATTTTTAGTCCTAAAATTTGCACCGAGGTCGCTGGATGACTAAGCTAAGCAACCCAAGTGGCCGGCACAAACACCTGGCCCATCTAGGAGTGGCCCTGCAGTGTCAGACAGGATGGCACTTAAAAAAATTGGCCCCAAACATCACATGATGCAAAGATTAAAAAAAAAAAAAAGTATTGCAAGATGCGACAGGGTATTCCACACGACTGTGGCTGAAATGACTGGTTGGTTTGGGCCCCCACCAAAAAAGAAGCAATCAATCTCTCCTTGCTCAAACTGGCTCTACAGAGGCAAGATGCTGACCTCATCATCCTCCTCCGATTCCTCACCCCTTTCACTGTGTACATCCCCCTCCTTACAGAGTATTAATTCGTCCCCACTGTAATCCATCCAGGTCCCTGTGTACTTTCTGGAGGCAGTTGCTGGTAAATGTCTCCACGGAGGAATTTATAATTCATTTTGATGAACATCATCTTCTCCACATTTTGTGGAAGTAACCTCGTACGCCGATCGCTGACAAGGTGACCAGCTGCACTGAACACTCTTTTGGAGTACACACTGGAGGGGGGGCAACTTAGGTAAAATAAAGCCAGTTTGTGCAAGGGCCTCCAAATTGCCTCTTTTTCCTGCCAGTATATGTACGGACTGTCTGATGTGTCTACAGTGATGCTGTCACTCATATAATCCTCCACCATTCTTTCAATGGTGACAGAATCATATGCAGTGACAGTAGACGACATGTCAGTAATCGTTGGCAGGTCCTTCAGCCTGGACCAGATGTCAGTTTTTGCTCCTGACTGCCCTGCATCACCGCCAGCGGGTGGTTTCGGAAATCTGATCTTTTTCCCGGCAGCTCCAGTGGTGGCAGAAAATGAAAGAGGAGCTGTTGGCGGGTCACGTTCCACTTGACTTGACAAGTGTATCACCAGCAGGTCTTTGAACATCTGCAGACTTGTGTCTGCCGGAAAGAGAGATACAACGTAGGCTTTAAACCTAGGATCAAGCACGGTGGCCAAAATGTAGTGCTCTGATTTCAACAGATTGACCACCCGTAAATCCTGGTTAAGCGAATTAAGGGCTACATCCCCAAGTCCCACATGCCTAGCGGAATCGCTCCGTTTTAGCTTCTCCTTCAATCTCTCCAGGTGCTGCTGCAAAAGCCTGATGAGGGGAATGATCTGAGTCAGGCTGGCAGTGTCAGAACTGACTTCACGTGTGGCAAGTTCAAAGGGTTGCAGAACCTTGCACAACGTTGAAATCATTCTCCACTGCGCTTGAGTCAGGTGCATTCCCCCTCCTTTGCCTATATCGTAGGCAGATGTATAGGCTTGAATGGCCTTTTGCTGCTCCTCCATACTCTGAAGCATATAGAGGGTTGAATTCTACATCATTTTGTGGTAGTAACCTCCTACACCGAAGCCTGATGAGGGAATTTACCTGACTCAAGCTGGCAGTGTCTGAACTGACAACATGTGGCAAGTTTGAAGGGTTGGAGAACCTTGCACACACAGAAATCATTCTCCACTGTACTTGAGTCAGGTGCATTGCCCCTCCTTTGCCTATATCGTAGGTGGATGTATAGGCTTGAATGGCGTTTTGCTGCTCCTCCATACTCTGAAGCATATAGAGGGTTGAATTCTACCTCATTACCATCTCTTGCTTCAGCTGATGGCGGGGCAGGTTCAGGAGTGTTTGCTGGTGCTCCAGTCTTCGGCACGCGGTGGCTGAATGCCGAAAGTGGCCCCCTGTCGTTTTAAAAAAAAATTCTGCACCACCATATTCATTGTATGTGCAAAACATGGGACGTGCTGAAATTTGCCCACATGTAATGCACGCACAATAATAGTGGCGTTGTCCGATATCACAAATCCTCAGGAGAGTCCAATTGGGGTAAGCCAATCTGCGATGATGTTCCTCAGTTTCCGTAAGAGGTTGTCAGCTGTGTGCCTCTTCTGGAAAGCGGTGATACAAAGCGTAGCTTGCCTAGGAACGAGTTGGCGTTTGCGAGATGCTGCTACTGATGCCGCCGCTGCTGTTGTTGCTGCGGGAGGCAATACATCTACCCAGTGGGCTGTCACAGTCATATAGTCCTGAGTCAGCCCCTGCGATCAACTCAGAATTACCCCCAATGTTTTATCACTAGTTAGCTACTATAGCTCATGTTACCCCCGGATTAACAACATTGATATTTTAAGTATTATAACCTTGGATAGCTTTTTCATTCAGAAATGTATCCATTCCTTTTTTAAATCCAATTACAGAGTCCGCCATTACCACCTTCCCTGGCAGGGAATTCCACATCCAAATTGCCCTAACAGTGAAGAACCGTTTCCTCCGTTGCGTTCGGAACTTTCTCTCCTCCAGTCACAGAGAGTGCCCACGTGTCCTAAGCTATGTTCTTTTAATAAATAATTTCTCTGATAACTCTTAGTGATGTCTCTTTACATATTATTAATATCTCCTCTTAGGCGCCTCTTTTCTAGTGTATACATATTCAGCCTAATAAGTCTTTCCTTATAGTCCAGTCCTTCTAGGCCTTTAATCAATTTAGTAGCTCGCCTTTGAACACTTTCGAGTTCACTGATGTCTTTTTTATACAATGGTTCCCAAAACTGAACACAATATTCTAGGTGCGGACGTACCAATGCCTTATACAACGGCATGATTACATCCGAGTCCCTTGTTTCAATTCCCCTTTTTATGCACGCTAGCACCTTACTTGCCTTTTTTACTGCGTTTTGACATTGTGTACGGTTATTAAGCCTATTATCAATGAATACCCCCAAATCTTTTTCCAACTCTGTTTCCCCTAGGCGTTCCCCATTTAATATGTAGGATGCAAATATACGGCTCACAACAATGCAGCACAGGTATGGATACTTGAAGTGACACGGAGCTGCAAGGTACAGCAATGGCCTACTGTACTGTACTACTATATATACTGGTGGTCACCAAAATGCTGCACTGTACTACTATATACTGCTCACAACAATGCAGCACAGATATGGAAACTTGAAGTGACACGGAGCTGCAAGGTACAGCAATGGCCTACAGTACTGTACTACTATATATACTGGTGGTCACCAAAATGCTGCACTGTACTACTATATACTACTCACAACAATGCAGCACAGATATGGATACTTGAAGTGACACGGAGCTGCAAGATACAGCAATGGCCTACTGTACTGTACTACAATATATACTGGTGATCACCAAAATGCTGCACTGTACTACGTTATACTGCTCACAACAATGCAGCACAGATATGGATACTTGAAGTGACACAAATCTGCAAGATACAGCAATGGCCTACTGTTCTGTACTACTATACTGGTGGTCACCAAAATGCTGCACTGTACTACTATATAGTATATACTGTTCACACAACAATGCAGCAGATATTGAGCACTGATCAGGATACTGTCTAGAACTGAGTCTGACACGGAGCTGCAAGATAAAGCAATGGCCTACTGTACTGTACAACTATATACTTATGGTCACCAAAATGCTGCACTGTACTACTATATACTGCTCACAACAATGCATTACAGATATGGATACTTGAAGTGACACAGAACTGCAAGATACAGCAATGGCCTACTGTTCTGTACTACTATACTGGTGGTCACCAAAATGCTGCACTGTACTACTATATAGTATATACTGGTCACACAACAATGCAGCAGATATTGAGCACTGATCAGGATACTGTCTAGAACCGTGTCTGACACGGAGCTGCAAGATACAGCAATGGCCTACTGTACTGTACTACTATAATATACTGGTGGTCACCACAATGCAGCACACTGAGCACAGATATTTGCAGCACACTGAGCACAGATATTGAGCTTTTCAGGCACAGATAGTAGCCACTTCCTCTTCGCTCAATCTCCAATGCACGAGTGAAAATGGCGGCGACGTGTGGTTCTTTATATGGAATACGAATCTCGCAAGAATCCGACAGCGGGATGATTATGTTCAGCCTTGTTCGGGTTAACGGAGCAAGGTGGAAAGATCCGAGGCTGCCTCGGACCCGTGTAAAACACGTGAAGTTCGGCGGGGTTCGGTTCTCGATGAACCGAACCCGCTCATCTCTAGTATTGGCAAGCTGTTTATCCCAGTGAGCAGAAAGACGCAGGATCCAGGACAGAGATGGCAGAGGTAAGTCACCAAACATGAAAACTACAGTCAGGATCGTGACATCTTCTCTGTGATATTGTTGTTTCTTTTACACAACAAGATCGTTGAATTCGTCCGTATTGGACACTGAATCAGGCCAATATAAAAATGTCATAACAGGATCTCAATGCTGTATTCTCTACCAGTTATAACCACAACTATCTTGGTCAGGCTTTGTGGTCTGACAGGCTCTCCAGAACAGCAGTCGAATTCAACGTTCTTGTTGTGTTATTTCCATACTGATATCCCTGTGGGAACAGCATACTGATAAATCGGTTATTGATCCCATAGAGCCCTTTCAACATCTATTGATATGAACCCCTGATGAAGTCCTTTGGGACGAAACGCGTTGGGTTGAGGTTCAGATGTGAGAACATCAGACATTCATTGAAAGACATCATTGGATGAATTCATTTAGAATTTTTATGTCAGGTTGTGTATCAAAGTTTGTATTTTAAACTTTGTCAGGTACACATTACTCACTGCAAATGTACTGTTCAAGGACAATATGTGAATAAATTTATTTTAATGATTCTTTGGTCAAATAATCTTGGAAAAGAACCTACATCTAAAGTTACAATTACACAGCTCCCTTAGACATTTTTTTGTTTCATATATATATATATATATATATATATATATAGAGAGAGAGAGAGAGAGAGAGAGAGAGAGAGAGAAATATATATGTGTGTGTATTTTTGGAAATATATAAAGATATGACACTTAAATGTAAGAACTATATTTAGGGGGTTATTAATGAAGGATAACTACTGGAAATCTTTCTAACAAGCCTTTCATGTTTTTTTTTTTTTTTTTTTTGCTGGGACAGGTGCGAATAATCACAGATGCGACCCCAAGGGAGCACATGAAAAAATGTTCTAATGCTGCCGTACACATATTAATAAAGTTGATCAATAAAGATGACACCTTCACATGTGGACCAATCAAATGTTAGCACATACTATAAATATATGCCCATGTAAGGAAAACGCCATTGGCACCATGCGAGCAGCCGCATTCTTACACAGAGAGCAGCGGGTGCTCACTGCCATAATGGACCGCCGCGTAGGCCGTGCGGGGCCATACGTTCCAAACTTGCGGAAGCGCGTGGCCTACGCGGAGTTCCGGCATGTGTTACATGCGAGGGTCCACACAAGGCGGACAATTGTCCAACTGGAGCGGCGGTGGTCACACCTTCGCCGCCGCCAGCCTGATCTGCTGGCGCGGTTGCGCCAGCAAATCCGCAATCGTAAGTAAAAAGCATTTTAAGCTGAGTTTTAATGTGTGAGATTATTTGCATTTTTTTAGATTTGAAACAATGTCAAAGATAGATATAGTAGGTATACTCTCTCTCATTCTCTCTCTCTCTATATAGATTTTGAGATGTGTGTGTGTGTGTGTGTGTGTGTGTGTGTGTGTGTGTGTGTGTGTGTGTGTGTGTGTGTGTGTGTGTGTATTAGCCAGTTGGTTTTTAGATTGGGTGTTTGTTGGTTGCAGGACACACTGTGGTCAAGATTTTTATGGGGCTAATGTGTGGGGGTGTGGTCAGTCAGCACACAGAGTGTATGCTGGGAACATACATAACTTGGTTCTTCCTTAAACGTATAGAGTGCATGCAGTTTAATTCGCCATTAATACGGGATCCGTTCTAAAGGTCGACAATGTTTAGGTTGACAGAGTTTCTAGGTCGACATGTGCTAGGTCGACAGGTCAAAAGGTCGTCATGAGTTTTTCTAATTTTTTCCTTTTTTTTTCCTTTTTCATACTTAACGATCCACGTGGACTACGATTGGAATGGTAATCTGGTGGCATGGCGAGCGAAGCAAGCCATGCGAGGGGAGACAGTGCACTAATTGGGGTTACCAGTCACTGTACGAAGAAAACGACACAAAAAAATCCTCATGTCAACCTTTTGACCTGTCGACCTACCACATGTCACCCTAGAAACCCTGTCGTCCTAGTGACTGTTGACCAATAGTGGTTGACCTAAACATTGTCAACCTAGATACTGTCGATTTGATGAACCACACCCATTAATACATAATACATTACTACACAGGAAGCAAGATCATGCCTATGTGACAATATACTATTTAAGGAGGCCAGCGCAGTGTGTTTGAACATATGTAGTGACAGCTAGTTGGTCAAGGCACAGTGTTTGGTTTTTCAAATCATGTGTAGTCCAGGTCTCAGAACCAATTTTTTTTTCTTTTTTTGCATAAATAGCTATATTTTTTGGTTAAAAACGACCGATTGTTAAAATAATTCTAAAGTATTTTTAATAAATGTATTGTGAAAATGTAAACTTGATTATTTTAAAAACATAACACATACATTTATACCTGTGAATTGACTAATTTAAAAAAAAATTCCTATGTGTTTATAGGACGAGCATAATGGCAAAGGACACAGTCGCAAGACTCCTCCCCCTCTCTTTCCCAACCTCCCTCTCAACCCCCTTCCCCCTCTCTTTCCCGACCACCCGCTCAACCCACCTCCCCCTCTCTTTCCCAACCTCCCTCTCAACCCCTCTCCCCCTTTTTCCCAACCTCCCTCTCAAACTCCATCCCCCTCTCTTTCAGAACCCCCCCTCTCATCCCCCATCCCCCTCTCAATCTGACCCCCCTCACCCCCTCAATCTGCACCCCCCTTGCCACCCCCTCCCCCATCCAGCCTCCTTCCCTCATCCAGCCTGACGAAAACACATGTATAACACATACCTGTGAATTGACTATTTTTAAAAAAAAATCCTATGTATTTATAGGACGAGCACAATGGCAAAGGACACAGCCGCAAGACTCCTCACTATCTCTTTCCCAACCACCCTCTCAACCCCCCTCCCCATCTCTTTCCCAACCCCACTCTAAACCCCCCTCCCCATCTCTTTCCCAACCTCCCTCTAAACCCCCTCCCCCTCTCTTTCCCAACCTCCCTCCCCCTCTCTTTCCCAACCTCCCTCTCAAACCCACTCCCCTTCTTTTTCCCAACCTCCCTCTCAACCCCCCTCCCCCTCTCTTTCCCAACCTCCTCCTCAACCCCCCTCCCCCTCTCTTTCCCATCCTCCCTCTCAAACCCCCTCCCCCTCTTTCCCAACCTCCCTCTCAACCCCTCTCCCCCTTTTTCCCAACCTCCCTCCCCCTCTCTTTCCCAACCTCCCTCTCAACCCCCCTCCCCCTCTTTCCCAACCTCCCTCTCAACCACCTTCCCTCTCTCTTTCCCAACCTCCCTCTCAACCCCCTACCCCTCTCTCTCCCAACCTCCCTCTCAAACCCCATCCCCCTCTCTTTCAGAACCCCCCTCCCAACCCCCATCCCCCTCTCAATCTGACCCCCCTCACCCTCTCAATCTGCACCCCCCTTGCCACCCCCCTCCCCCATCCAGCCTCCTTCCCCCATCCCTAACGAAAATGGACAGCCGCCTTCACCACCAGCAGAATGGGCTGCAGAAGCCCCAGAGGAGGGTGCAGATGCTGGTCCACCGTCCGGAGATAGTAAGTTATTTTTAAGATTTAAATGTATGTGGTACCTAGTTTACTTAGGGAACATCTACATGTAGTGTCGGACTGTGTCCAATTGGTTCCCCCGTTGAAAAGCATTTCCAGTAACTAATGTTTGTTTGTCCGGACATAAGCTGGCCACTCCAAAGGTCCACAATGTTTTAGGCAAACTATTATACTTTTGCAGTCACTAGCTCGACAGGTTTGGAATGTCAACAGGCTTTCGTGGTCGACCTGGCCTATGTTGACAGACCTCAAGGTTGACATGAGATCTAATGCATTTATTTCAAATTACTAAATGTATCTTACTCAAGGATGCATGGGGACTCCGATTGGAATGGTAACCTGTGCCGAGCAAAGTGGAAGCGGAGCGAGGCACCTTTCCCAAAGCATGGCGAGGTAAGTGAGGGGACATGGAACATTAATTGTGTTTCCCAGTACCTCGCAGGAAACAAAAAAAAACCTACATACAAGAATAAATATTTATTAATGTTTTGACCTGTTGAACTAGGCACATGGCGACCTATAAACCCAGTAGTCCTTCAAACAATGTAGAGCTAGTGACTGTAGAGTTATAGTGGTCAACCGAAACATTGTCGACCCAGACACTGACAATCTAATGATCCACAGCCGTTAGGGCTGTGGGTAGTCTGCCGAGGCAGTGTGTCCTGCAAGAACATAGGCTTGAATAACTAGTACAATGTGTACTATTGGAACCTCTTATCCAAAATCAGTGTGTTTTGTGCCTTGCTTCTATAATGTGTAAAGTGAGTAAGTAATATTTATTTTTTACATTCATTTCAGATGATGCAGTTGGAGATCTCCCAACACTTATCAGGCAAAGCCTGGACGCATATTTCTGTGCTGTGTTGGAGGAAATACGCTATTTGAAGATTTTTTTTTAATTAAAATAAAAATAAATAAGTTAAAAGTTTAGTGTTTAAAAAATAAAAAAACTTGTTTATTCACATTGCAGTGTGTGTTGATATTTTTATTGCAAGAAAGGTGCAGCGTAAAACTGCACTTAAACACCAAAGAGTGTTATATGACAGTTAGGAGCTGATTGTTTGGTTATGTCACTATACACATTTTGACACAGTACTTCTCAACAACAAAACAAGGGAATTTACTTTAGGACAGCCATGGATAACCCAGTATAAACATCTAGTTTAAAAAAAAAAAAAAGAGGTTAATGTCCAATTATCCAGACACAGTGTTCTGCTTGAATTCTTTGAAGAGTTAATTGGTCTATAACATTACTTAATCATTACACTAATTGATATCGTAATTGAGACAGGGTTACGCTTAAGTATGTAGTTAGAACACAAAAGGGAAAAAAAACATTGCTGTGCGAGTTTTAGCAAAATTACATGACTTGCGCACTTCTGCGAAGGTTTGCACATATACGAGGAGTTGTGTTTTTTTGCGATGCATGTTATAGCTATGCGTAATGATTGCACCTTTGCGAGGCTATTTCATGTACGCCTACTTTGTGTATTGGTACGTATGTGTTTGTAATTGTGTGTAGTGGGCGTTTGATTGCACTACTGCGATGTGTTTGTATTTGTGCGTATGCTACGTGCGTACGTAAAAAATAGTGAACAACTCGGAATGACCCCCATAGTGAGCTAATCCTACCCTTGGAGTCCATGAGAAGAAACTATATTTGGCCTCTATGTCTTCTTCCATCAGTGGCCTCTACCACCTCTGTTCAAGCCCATTTGTCGGATACTACATTTCAGCCTGACCTGACAGTAAGCACTGGCCCAAATATGGATCCAGCGAGTGAACAAGTGTCTGTTGATATCCTAATCCATCTGGGCAAGCAAGAGTCCACACAGTTACTGCTGGTACAGTCCATACAACATCCAACTTGATACATGCTGGAACATCTTTTTCTGTCAGTGGCCTCTGCCACCTCCGCTCAAGCCCATTCGTTGGATACTACATTCCAGCCTGACCTGACACCTTCCTGTCTGACTTCACTATTAATTAATATAAAAGTATGCTGATGCGATTCAGGAACGGAGCAGGGGTGCCACTGGAGAAGTCAAAGACTTCTCCATGGTAACCTGCTCTGTGAATAGCAGAAAGCAGAGAAAAGCCCTGTTTAACGAAAAACGACTTTTCTCTGCTTTATGAACAGACCCCAATGTATCCTACGGGCATCGCCTATCTACAGTATGTGCTAGCAGTAAGGTAGAAATGAAAATGTACCAATGTACAGTTCATCTGGAAAGTATTCACAGCGCTTCACTTTTTTCACATTTTGTTATGTTACAGCCTTATACCAAAATGGAATAAATTAATTTTTCCCTTCAAAATTCTACACACAATCCCCCATAATGACAATGTGATAAAGTTTTTTTGAGATTTTTGCAAATGTAATAAAAAACTAAGAAATCACATGTACATAAGTATTCACAGCCTTTGCTCAATACTTTGTTGATGCACCTTTGGCAGCAATTATAGCCTCAAGTCTTTTTGAATATGATGCCTCAAGCTTGGCACACCTACTGTATCTTTGGGCAATTTCGCCCATTCCTCTTTGCAGCACCTCTCAAGCTCCATCAGGTTGCATTGGAAGCAATGGTGCACAGCCATTTTCAGATCTCTCCAGATATGTTCTGTCAAAGTCGAAAAATATTGCAGTACACACATCACGTACAAACAACACACAGATACTTGTACAAGCGTGTACTTGTTCTGCTGTGCGTGCACATATTCGCAATTTGCGTATGGTCGCTCCCGCGGTCGTGCGAATCAGCGCGTGGTATGGGTATTTACGGTAGTGTTTGTGAACGCATGGAGAGCTATCAAAACACATTACATATTTAATCCAAATAGTGCACAATGTACACATAGTCCCCCTGCACCACACCAGAAAATAACAACAGTTTAAATGGTTTCAGAACAAAGGGATTCACCTTTACAGAATAGGAGGGGACAGAACAAGGTCATAAGGTGGTGTTTGGTATCCAGCTGTAGGGTATTTTAAGGGTAACATTCCGGTGTTGGTTTGAGGAAGATCGCATGTTCCTGCGGATAGTTATGTGCAGAAGCAGAATATAGATGTGAACTGTATTTACTGTACATTATGTATGCAGCAGGAATCCAGAGGAGACCACCCACAAGAGCAGTTAAAACAGACATCGCCCACCAATTCAAATCGACCTATGACCTCTCCTGTACTGTAAAAGTGCATTCCTGTGTCCAATGGACAAAGGGATTACAGTATCCATTGTATTGCTTTTGGAAGAATTGTATAAATAAAGCCTGCTGCAGCCTGGTCTGACACAAGGCTCACAACGTTATCTATCAGATGGCGGAGGACCGGACCAGGTAGCGCAAGCGAATCCAATCACTTATGTAACATTGACTGTAGCCATTATTCTGTTATATTGTCTTATATTGTATTGTATATATTGTAACCCCCTTTCAGCAATATTACGCAGTGGTGTCGGAACCCAGTGATTTAATTACAGACTGGTGTCATGTATTTCTTTCCCTGATAAGGTTTAACGTGTAATAGCATCACACTGCATTGCTGCATAAGGTTTAAAGTGTAATAGCATCTCACTGCATTGCTGCATAAGGTTTAAAGTGTAAAAGCATTGCATTGCTGTAGAGGTTTAAAGTGTATCTCTGGGTGTGTGCGCGCTGTGTGTACTTTGTACCCCCAGCGCGTCGTTTGTACGCTAAGTCCGTACAGTGATACGGGACTCCGTACGCAAACGGTGTATAAAGTACGTAGCGTGTGTACTAGGTTTAGCGGCCGCAGCGGCTCCATGGTAAAGTGTATTCTAAGTGTGTATAAGGTATAGCTTTCATTCCTGTTAGATAATCAGCATTATCAGTTCAATCGGAGTCAAGTCTGGGCTCTGGCTGGGCCACTCAAGGACAGCCACTCCTTTGATATCTTGGCTGTTAGAGTCGTCATGCTGAAAGATGAACCATTGCCCCAGTCTGAGGTCAAGAGTGCTCTGGATCAGGTTTTCATCCAGGATGTCTCTGTACATTGCTGCATTCATCTCGCCCTCTATCCTGACTAGTCTCCCAGTTCCTGCCACTGAAAAACATCCTCACAGCATGATGCTGCCACCACCATGCTTCACTGTAGGGGTGGTATTGGCCTGGTGATGAGTGGTGCCTGGTTTCCTCCAAACAGGACGCCTGGCATTCACGCCAAAGAGTTCAATATTTGTCTCATCAGACCAGAGCATTTTGTTTCTCATGGTCTGAGAGTCCTTCAGGTGCATTTTGTCAAACTCCAGGTGGACTGCCATGTGCTTTTTACTAAGAAGTAGCTTCCGTCTGGCCACTCTACCATACAGACCTGATTGGTGGATTGTTGCAGAGATGGTTGTCCTCCTGGAAGGTTTTCCTCTCTCCATAGAGGAATTCTGTAGCTCTGACAGAGTGACCATCGGGTTCTTGGTCATCAACCTTACTAGATACCTTCTCTATATAGTCATGTAGTGTACCCTGCACAGAAACCTAAGAATTAATTTGCATATTAGGTAACCAGCTATCTGATAATTTTCCCATAATAATTTGGGATTTCTATTTACCTAGCTGGAGGTGCTCAAACAATCACGTTTAAACCTCATAAACAAACAATAACCGTCAGTTACCGGAAAAAGACAGGGATTGCCTTTTTGGAGCCCTCTTTTAGATGAATTGACAGTAAATTGATATGATTAGAAATTTAAAACGTAACTTTTAATTATTCTCTTTTTAAAATATGGGGGCATGAATTTATTCATAACTATCTTATATACGTATTCATGTGTAATTAAAGTCTCTTTATCTGGTCCCCAAGAAAAAAAACTTTTTTATGGATATATAGCTGTCCTCAAAAAATTCATAAACATATAGCTGTCATTACGGTGAATAATGGGGGTAATTCCAAGTTGATCGCAGCAGGATTTTTGATAGCAACTGGGCAAAACCATGTGCACTGCAGCCCCCCTGATGAGTTAGATTTGGGTGTGGTGTGTTCAATCTGCAATCTAAATAGCAGTGTAAAAATAAAGCAGCCAGTATTTACCCTGCACAGAAACAATATAACCCACCCAAATCTAACTCTCTCTGCACATGTTATATCTGCCTCCCCTGCACTGCACATGGTTTTGCCCAGTTGCTATAAAGTTCCTGCTGCGATCAACTCAGAATTACCCCCAATATTCAATATGATTATGGTGATTAATATTCAGTGTGAGAAATATTCCTAAATTCTTAATATGTGTATTAAAAATAATACGTTTTTTTTATTAATTTATTCCGCATATTTTTGTTCATCCAACTAGCCTACTCGATATGATCTAATTTCTATGCATTACTTTCTCATCAATAATACAAAATAAAATCTAGTATAAGGTACTTTGCCACCGTCTGTTTTTGAATGATCAGTGTGTCCAGGATTGCTAAATTAACCCGTATGCGAATCCACAGAGGATTGGAATGTTACATATGTTGCCTGTACCTCCTCCCTGTAAGTGCAGCAAGAAACAATGTTAACAGTCGTTTTCAGACTGAAGGAATGATACAAGTATTAACAATCCCCGTTATTTGTGAGTTTGTCTGTTTTTAAATGATCAGCGTGTCCAGGCTGGCTAAATTAGCCCGTATGGGAGTCCACAGAGGATTAAATTGTTACATGTGTTGCCAGTGCCTCCTCCCTGTAAGTGCAGCAGGAAACAATGTTGCCAGTGGTAACGCACCTTATACTGGATTTTATTCTTTAAAAATTGTATTGTATTAGTCAACTGGGAGAATTGATAAAAGAAATAGTGTTTCCGGTTGAGCTCACAGAGAAGACACTGGTGATATATGCAGTATGATTAATCCTCCTAGACAGGCCAGTTTAGCAGGTCAATTATTAATGTGGTGATTACTCAATAACACCCTGTTTTTCATTAATTTTTCATAAACAGCACTGCTAATATATGCACTGTTAAAATCATCCAAAGGGGTTTTTGAATAAGGTGTGCAGCGGACAAGATACTTTCTGCCGTTTATGAATTTAAACCCAGAGATGTTGATTGATGTGCTCACGCTGTGTTAGCAGCCTAAACGTTTGTAAATTTATGTTCCGTGTTGCACTCACAAATAACGGGGATTGTTAATACTTGTATCATTCCTTCAGTCTGAAAATGACTGTTAACATTGTTTCTTGCTGCACTTACAGGGAGGAGGTACAGGCAACATATGTAACATTCCAATCCTCTGTGGATTCGCATACGGGTTAATTTAGCAATCCTGGACACACTGATCATTCAAAAACAGACGGTGGCAACGTACCTTATACTAGATTTTATTTTGTATTATTGATGAGAAAGTAATGCATAGAAATTAGATCATATCGAGTAGGCTAGTTGGATGAACAAAAATATGCGGAATAAATTAATAAAAAAAACGAATTATTTTTAATACACATATTAAGAATTTAGGAATATTTCTCACACTGAATATTATTCACCATAATTATATTGAATATTATTCACCGTAATGACAGCTATATGTTTATGATTTTTTTGAGGACAGCTATATATCCATAAAAAAGTTTTTTTCTTGGGGACCAGATAAAGAGACTTTAATTACACATGAATACGTATATAAGATAGTTATGAATAAATTCATGCCCCCCATATTTTAAAAAGAGAATAATTAAAAGTTACGTTTTAAATTTCTAATCATATCAATTTACTGTCAATTCATCTAAAAGAGTGCTCCAAAAAGGCAATCCCTGTCTTTTTCCGGCAACTGACGGTAATTGTTTGTTTATGAGGTAGATACCTTCTTCCCTGATCGCTCAGTTTAGACGACCAGCCAGCTCTAGGAAGAGTCCTGGTGGTTCTGAACTTTTTCCTTTTACGGATGATGTAGGCCACTGTGCTCATTGGGACCTTCAAAGCAGCAGATATTTTTCTGTACCCTTCCCTAGATTTGTGCCTCAAGACAATCCTGTCTCAGAGGTCTACAGACAATTCCTTTGACTTCATGCTTGGTTTGTGCTCAGACATGCACTGTCACGTGTGGGACCTTATATAGACAGGTTTCTGCCTTTCCAATGTCCAATCAACTGAATTTACCACAGGTGGACTCCAATTAAGCTATAGGAACATCTCAAGGATGATCAGTGGAAACAGGATGCACCTGAGCTCAATTTTGAGCTTCATGGCAAAGGCTGTAAATATTTATGTACATGTGATTTCTTAGTTTTTTTTATTTTTAATACATTTTCAACAATCATACATGCAGACTGCCTCCTATCCTCACTTCTCTAAATTCCTATGGTTCATAATCCAAATGGTAAAAAACAAAACAAAAACTTCTCCATAATAAAAATTATAAATTCCACCAAATTTGGGCCCCCTGGTTCAATATGTAAATTACTCTTTTGCATAACCTGGGCCCTGATGACATGGAAACCTTGCTATTCCTTATCTTATACTCCCCTCAGTACCTCTATTCTCCTGCGCCCTCTTTTTCTGCATACGAATCGTACTTCTTATACATGCTACTGTGTCAGCGTCCGGAGTCTTACCGGTACGCTGGGGCCACGGGGCTGGCTTCCTTGGCGTTGTGCGGGCAGCAGTGGAGGTGGGCTGCTGCGCCGGATCCGTGGGCAGCAGTAGCGGAGGTGAGGGGGTCCGCTCGTGGCGGCGGGACGCCGCTATAGCGGGTCGCTCTTGCTGAACCGTTGCTTGGAGACCAGGGGCAGTGAGCAATGTGGCTTTGCAAAAAGGTCTGCATTACTGGGCGCCGCCATGTTGGAGACCAAGTTTTAAGCATAGTTCCTGTTTCCTGTTTCTTCCAGCCAATCCAGGGGAAGCTCTCCCTATAAAAGGGGGCTGGTTTAGGACAGGGATGCCAGTGCTTCAAGTTACAACCCTGTTGTAGGTGCTTTAGCCTGTGCTCCCAGGATTCCTGCTGTATCTTGGTTCCTCCTGATCCTGCTTGGTCGGTTCTCTGTTGCTGCTGCAGCCCTGCCGTTTCTTGCCTGCTACTGCCTGTGGAAGCGCTCCTGGAAAACCCGGTCCAGTAAGACTCTTTGGGCACAGTCGGCCCCGGGTCTTCTGCCTCGTCTTTCAAGCCACACTCCACAGATCTCCTTCACCAGCCATGCCTTTGTACCACTGACCACAGCCTGCAGATTATTATCTTCAAGCCTCGTCTTCCAAACCGCAGTCCACAGTCCTTGTTTCCAGCCACGTTTTCAACTACCATCCACAGTTCCACAGTTCCACAGTTCATCATCTACAGTCCCGTCTTTCAAATCACAGTCCGCAGTTCTTCACCTCCAGCCACGTCTTTAACCATTGTGCTCCAGCCTCAGTTCCCTACCTCAGCTCTGTACATAATAAATACTTTCCATTGACTCTCAAACCCCGCCTACGTTCTTCATTGCTCCGTGTCCCATGCGAAGGAACTATATCCAGCCCCCTCATCTGGTTCATTCACAGCCTGCTACCTCCTCGGGCAAATCTCAGCTGCCGGATCCTCAAACCCTGCCAGACGTGACATACTGTACTTGTGTGTACTGTGTACTTGACTACCATTCCTTTGCACATCACATCCCGTGCCCACTTATATTTTCTATTCCATTCTTTTCTCTTTTAGTTAAGTGTTTACTATCTTCTCTGCTGGTTTTCTTGCAATGTTCCATGCCATGTTTGTAAACATGCTTATATATAAATGAAACAATATATAAAATAAAATGTATTACAAATAAATGATGACTGTAAAGGTACCATGTTTATATTATGTCACAATAAGGTAAGGTATATAAGTATTTAATTGAGTCCAGTAACAATTCACGTTAGGAAATGAGAAGCACAGCAAAATACCATATGATGCTGAAAAGCAGTGTCATTACAATGTTTATTCAGTTAAATTGTGGAAAAAGAAAATGCATCTATAACTTGCATTTGATGTTTTGTAATCTACTTTACATAACTGAGCTCAGCCTCAGTTTGTCAGCTGAAGGGTCTACTGCATAAAGGCAGTGGCACACTGATATTGGCCCTCATTCCGAGTTGATCGGTCGCAAGGCGAATTTAGCAGAGTTACACACGCTAAGCCGCCGCCTACTGGGAGTGAATCTTAGCTTCTTAAAATTGTGACCGATGTATTCGCAATAATGCGATTACTAACTACTTAGCAGTTTTAGAGTAGCTCCAGACTTACTCTGCCTGTGCGATCATTTCAGTGCTTGTCGTTCCTGGTTGACGTCACAAACACACCCAGCGTTCGCCCAGGCACTCCCACCGTTTCTCCGGCCACTCCTGCGTTTTTTCCGGAAACGGTAGCGTTTTCAGCCACACGCCCCTGAAACGCCGTGTTTCCGCCCAGTAACACCCATTTCCTGTCAATCACATTACGATCGCCGGAGCGAAGAAAAAGCCGTGAGTAAAAATACTTTCTTCATAGTAAAGTTACTTGGCGCAGTCGCAGTACGAACATTGCGCATGCGTACTAAGCGGATTTTCACTGCGATGCGATGAAAAATACAGAGCGAACAACTCGGAATGAGGGCCATTGTCTTTGTACTCAATTTAGTATAAACTATTCACAATAACGAAACCTGCTTCTCTGGCTGATGCTTAAAAAATAATGAAAGCAAAAGCGTTCATACCCTTTGGTAAGCACAGTATTAACAAACAGTTATAATTCCTATATGAAGCAACATTAATGTCAAATTTTGTGTTGTAATGTAATATGTTTATAAGATTATAAATACCATTTACAAAGTGTAATGGACATAAGTCATATGTATCTTCTTTAAATAAACATTGCCATTCCATTCTACATTTAACTTTGTAAAACTTTTAAACAAACATGTTACTCACTATGTTGCATTCCTCAAGTATATATTTGGATGATGGCAAAGTATGTATGTATGTATGTATGTGTTGGAAATATTAGATTGAATGATCATTCAGTAGGCCCACACAAAGACAATACAATTCCCTCTTTCAAACAGTGCATATAAAATACATTAATTTAGGCTATAAGCAGACCTATTTTTTATTTACCAGGACCCTACCTAGGAGTGTGCGACTGATGCCATCAAGGACACAAGTCCGAAATGAAGGTACAGTTGTTACCTCAGTAGCACCATTTGCCACCTTGTGGGGTGGGGAGGCACCCTGCTACATATAAAGGGTGCATTTAAAGTCCTAACACGTTTCTTCCCTTTTGCTGGGGACTTCCTCAGAGGTTCAATCGCCAGTAATTGGTGCAGTACGTTTAAAACTTAGTCAAAATGTAGACAATCCAAACATACACATTATAATGTTGAAAGGTACATTAATTAGACAACCAAACTGTCAACACAGACTCTATTTCTACAAACCGCCAAAATGTTGCCAGGGACATAAGGTCAACAGTTAAAATATTAATACAGTCGAACTGTCGCAGTGAATAAATGTTAACAGTCAAAATGTATACACTGTTAAAATGTTGACAACCATAATGTCGAAAGTGTCTAAATATGTCAGTCGCTTTTGAAAGCCACCAGCTTAGATGCAGCTAGGAGCCTCACCCCACACACACAGTTCATAACCAGCCCATTTTAATTATTGGGGTACTGGGCTAACCAGTTTGTGGCTGGTTAACAGTATGGCAGGGGGAAACCATTCTACGTGTCTCCCCGATGAGCCGAGATTTCTATTTTGAGACAGGGACAGCTATGTCTCCGTCTCAGCAAAAGCCGTGAACACAGAGCTGCAGCAGGAAGAGAGAGCTATGGAGCAACAGCAGCTCCCTCCATCCTCACTCTGCCGCCCTTCTGCTCCCAGCCCCTGACGGATTATGTAAGTTTGAAGCCAGTGTTTATGTGTGTATTTGTATGTTTGTATGTACAGTATGTCTGTATGTTTGTGCACTGGTGTATGTACAGTATGTATGTATGTATGAATGTGGGATATATATATATATATATCCCACATATGTGTGAAGGTAGAGGAGATAAACAAGTGGCTTATGGTGCAGTAAGTTCTTACAACGTGTGCTCTACACACGCAGATAACAAAGGTTGCGTACCAAATAGTAGCTTGTGTCAAGGCCTATCAGTCTCCTCTTTCATAAGTTTTTAAGTGCTGCTTGGATTTCTAAGTGTGAGTTGTAAACAGCAAAAAGGTGAACTCTGATTAATCTCTGTCTATCCATATAGGGATAGTAATATTGTGAGAGAAAGTTAATCTGAATCTGATTGTTTGTATTTACACTGTTTCTTTTTTGTTTTAATATATCTGTACTGGGTTTTTTTTTTTTTGAGGGAATAAAAAAAAAAGTGTGAAGAGAAAAGCCAGAGGGGTTAACTCAGGTGTGAGTAATCAGGAGGAGGAGGGGCTGACTAAAGCAGCTGGCTGAGCCTATATAAGCAGTGATTAGACTCTTTGGAGCTTGCTATGTGTAAAGGCTTGTATTTTTTAAGTGCTGCTTGGATTTCTAAGTAAGAATTGTAAACAGCAAAAAGGTGAGTTAGAATACAGAAAAAGGTGAGTTTTATAATACACAATCAGGAACACACATTTGCAGTACCATTAAACTTCTGGTGAGGCTGCAAGGGGCTGACCTTGTGAATGAGTGAGAGGGTCTCTTACTTGGAGTAGCAGAGGGGCTGTGATTGTGCGTGTGTGAGGGGCATTTTTTTATTTTTTTTATTAGCAGGAGCTGGAAGCCAAGTGAAAAGGAGGTGCAGTGAGCTGGAACAACTGCAACTGCTAAGTGGAGTATAGGTGCCACAGGAGAGAGTACTACGGCTGCATAAAAGTGAATGACCAAGAACCGCACAAAGATAGATAAGTATAAGCCAGCTTAATTATTGTATGAGTGAGATTGCTTGTCTTCTACTTTTTATTTTTGCTTCTTTTTCTTTGAGAGTAACAGGGAGTTAGACCTTACAAACAATTTGGGAGGGGCTGTGATTGGGGACCTCACTCAGTGCATGTTGTGCAAGATGTATGCACACCTGGAGCTACCCTCCCAGTGTGATTACATCTGCACGAGGTGTGTGCGAACTGTTGCCCTGGAAGCCCAGGTAACTGATCTAGAGCAAACCGTTACGCGACTGAGGGAGATTCACAATCTCAAGCGTAGTTTAGACAGAACGGTGGAGGAGTTGCGGGAGGGGTCACTGGTAGAAGAGGATGATGATCAGGTAGACAGTTGGGTAACAGTTAGAAGGAAGAAAAAGAGGGGGAGGCTCGACATCTCCGAACTATCAAACCCGAACAAATTTGCCCGATTGGACGAGGAATCGGAGGATGATAGTGAAGAAATGACGGTGCCGGAGGAGACTGCTCCCTCTAGCATCCAGAGGAGCGGTCCCTCTGGCGAGGTTGGGATAAAAGAAAGAGAGGTACCTAGTGAGATGGTGGTGGTAGGGGATTCTATCATCAGGAAGGCAGATAGGGCAATCTGCTACCGGGACCGTGATTGCCGTACAGTCTGTTGTCTCCCGGGTGCTCAGGTACGGCACATCGTGGACCGGGTAGATAGATTGTTGGGAGGGGCTGGGAAAGATCCGGCGGTCTTGGTGCATGTTGGCACCAATGACAAAGTTAGCGGAAGGTGGGATGTCCTTAAGAAAGACTATAGGGACTTAGGAAAGAAACTGAAGGCAAGGACATCTAAGGTAATATTCTCTGAATTATTACCCGTGGCACGCGCTAGTCCAGGTAAGCAGAGGGAGATTGGGGAGGTAAATGTGTGGCTTAGGGATTGGTGCAGGAAAGAGGGGTTTGTTCCTGGAACACTGGGCGGACTTCTCAGTCAGGCGCCATCTCTTTTGTCGTGACGGATTGCACCTGACTGAGGAGGGGGCAGCGGTGCTGGGGGGAAGGATGGTTAGAAGGTTGGAGGAGATTTTAAACTAGGAGCCTGGGGGGAGGGTTTAGCTAGAAACTACGGGTCATGCAGTGAGAATAGTGGGTATGGCAGTAGTAAACTAAATGGGGGAGAAGTTGGGGGGAGGGTAAGAGCAGGCGGCAAGGTTACTAACATGGGTACTAAAATAGATTTTACCAAAGCACTAACCAATGACGATTACATGTCATCATTGCTACATAATGTGAAAGATGTTGTATGTATGTAAACGCCAGAAGCATTACTGGTAAAAAGGGTGAACTAGAAATACTTGCAGCAAGCAAACAGTATGATATTATAGGTATTACTGAAACTTGGTGGGATGAATCTCATGATTGGACAGTCAATCTAGAGGGCTACACACTGTTTAGGAGAGACAGACTAAATAAAAAAGGTGGAGGGGTGTGTCTTTACGTAAAGCCGTTTTTAAAACCTGATATACGGGAAGATATTCAGGAGGGGACTGTAGACACTGTCGAGACATTATGGGTAGAAATTGCATGCGGGGAAAAAGGAATAAAAAAGTTAGTATTGGGTGTATGCTATAGGCCGCCTGGTATCAACGCATCTGATGAGGAATTGTTACTAAAGCAAATTGAAAGAGCAGCAGGAGTAGGAGACATAGTAGTGATGGGAGATTTTAACTAATCAGAGATAAACTGGAAAAACGATTCATGTGATACTGCTAGGGGCAATATGTTTTTAAACACACTTAATGATAACTACTTAGTCCAACTAATTGTGGAACCAACTAGGTACAATGCAATCTTAGACCTGGTATTAACAAACAATGGGGATTTGGTATCATGTATTATAGTAGGGGAACCCATAGGAAACAGCGACCACAATATGGTCACATTCAATATCAGTTTCCATAAACAGCCCTATACTGGCTCAACTAGGACTCTAAACTTTAGCAAAGCAAATTTTGAAAAGATGAGGATATTTTTCAGAGATATTGAATGGGAAGGTTTGTTTTTAGGAAAAAATACTACGGAGAAATGGGAGGTACTAAAATTCCTGCTAGCTAAAAATGCACTCAAATTTATTCCTATGAGCAGCAAAAAAAGGAATAAAAATCATAAACCGATGTGGCTTAACAAAAAGATTAAGGAACTTATGGGCAAGAAAAGGCGAGCATTTAAAAAATACAAATCTGACAGGGAAGCAGAGTCATTTCAGTACTATAAGGAATGTAACAAAATTTGCAAAAAGGAAATAAGAGCAGCTAAAGTAGAAACTGAAAAACTAGTAGCAAAGGAAAGCAAAGCGAATCCCAAAAAATTCTTTAAATACATTAATAGCAAGAGATTAAAGAAGGAGAGTATAGGCCTTTAAAAGACAAGTTGGGAGTCTTAAGCAAAAATTATAATGACATAGCGGACACACTAAATTAGTTTTTTTCAACAGTATTCACTAGAGAGGACCCAATTCAGGGACTGACACACAATCTCAATAATTAGAATATCCCACTGATACGTACTTATTTAAGCGAGGAAGTAGTCTGTGACCGATTAAAACATTTAAAGATTAATAAATCACCAGGGCCCGATGGTATTCACCCAAGGGTTCTAATGGAGCTTCACTCTGAACTGGCAAAACCGCTACGTTTGATCTTTAAGGATTCAGTTATATCAGGTATGGTTCCCAAAGACTGGCATATGGCGGAAGTAGTGCCTATATTCAAAAAGGGAAGTAAAGCTGAACCAGGTAATTATAGACCAGTTAGTCTTACACCTATAGTGGGGAAAGTATTTGAAGGTATTCTAAGAGATAGTATTCAGAAGTTCCTTGAAGTCAATAAGGCCATTAAAAGGAATCAACATGGGTTTATGAAGGACAGATCCTGTCAAACCAACTTACTTGGCTTTTATGAAACAGTAAGCGCAAACCTAGATCAGGGTAAAGACGTGGATGTAATCTTTTTAGACTTTGCCAAAGCGTTCGATACTGTACCACACATGAGACTTATCTACAAGCTACAAGAATCAGGGATAGGAAGCACAATATGCACTTGGGTCAAAAACTGGTTAGATAATAGGGAGCAGCGCGTTGTGGTTAATGGATCTTTTTCAACTTGGACTGAAGTGCTAAGTGGTGTGCCGCAAGGCTCAGTATTAGGACCGCTATTGTTCAATATTTTCATTAACGACCTAACAGAAGGTCTAGAGAGCATGGTGTCAATTTTTGCAGATGATACCAAATTGTGTAAGGCTATAAATACAGAGGAGGATGCAGAGTCTCTTCAGAATGACTTAGTTAAATTAGAAGCATGGGCAGCCAAATGGAGAATGCGCTTCAACACAGACAAGTGTAAGGTAATGCACTGTGGTAACAAGAACAAAAATTACACCTACCTACTAAATGGGGTAAAATTAGGGGATTCTGTACTGGAAAAGGACTTAGGTGTCCTCATAGATAGCAAGCTAAGCAGTAGTACCCAAAGTAGGACTGCAGCAAAGAAGGCTAATAAGATATTAGCATGCACAAAACGGGGTATTGATGCTAGGGACGAGAGTATTATACTCCCGTTATATAAATCACGTAATATAATTGTACTGTGTACAATTCTGGGCACCGTACTACAAAAAGGATATATTGGAGCTAGAAAAGGTACAGAGGAAGGCGACCAAACTAATTAAGGGCATGGAGACGATGGAATACAAGGAAAGGCTTGCAAGACTAGGCATGTTTACATTGGAAAAGCGGAGACTAAGAGGGGATATGATCAACATCTTCAAATATATAAGGGGACAATACACAGAGCTTGTGCGGGACCTCTTTTTGGTTAGATCAACACAGAGGACTCATGGACACTCGCTCAGGTTAGAGGAGAGGAGATTCCGCACAATACGGCGTAAAGGCTTTTTCACGGTAAGGACAATACGTGTTTGGAATTCCCTGCCCGAGGGAGTTGTAATGGAGGAATCTGTTAACACCTTTAAGAATGGGTTAGATAAATTCCTAATGGATAAGGATATCCAGGGGTATGGTGCATATTCATGCATTATAGTTACTATAAATAGGGATAAAATGCAACGGCTGACAGCAGCATCAGTCAGAAATTTTAGTCAAATCATCATGCAGAGGAGACCACAAATAGGTTGAACTCGATGGACAATTGTCTTTTTTCAACCTCAGATACTATGTTACTATGTTACTCACCACCTGCAAACCAGGGAGACAAAGACAATTGCCATATAGTGTAGTAGTCCAATCTGCCAGCTCAGGGCCCCTCACACCCCAACGGTATGCGTACCAAATCTATTATAATATCGTATAATAATATATAATACAGATGTAGCCACCTTTATCTTGACCGATTCTCCGCCTAGACGGACGTTTAGTCATGCTAAGGCGATAGCGGAGTTTAATCACAGGCAGGCATGTTGAGGCGATTCTAGATACTCAGCATGCATTACACATCTCTACCACTGGGTGGCTAATGCTCCACTAATCCAGTACTTTCGATCGTACAGTATAGCTGCGGATATATCTACAGCTCTGGCAATTGGTCAGTGATGACTGTAATGTTAATACTGTAGGCGTAACGGGAGGCGATGCAAATAATTGTGGAAAAGGAAGAATGTACAGTACAATGTATAAACACCGTGCTTTTAAAATACATGTACAGTAGATGAGCGTCTGAGTTCCCTAAGGCACAATGGGAATGGTGGGCTAGCGGGAGGCGGTGGAAAATACCGTGCTTTACAAATGCGAGCGTCCGAGTCCCCTAAGGCATAAACCAACACCAATGGGGAGGGGGACGGGCGCTGTTTGCTGTACTTTTACACATGAAATTGTGAATCTCTCATGAGGCGTCGTGGGCTAGCAATGAAGGCTCCCACCTCCCATACTGGGGTCCAGGGTTCGAGTCCTGATGTGCCATTCTTTTTTTTTTTAATTGTAATATTATACTGTATTATTTTATTTTCATTGTAAGACAGTCAATGGAAGGGTGCACACAAGTTTCATATAAATCAGAGTACATCTGCAGGAGCGATTCTGTACGCTAAATGCAACTACACAGCAGCAATGAGTAGAAATTAGTGTATTCTGACGCAACTAATTGAGCAAAACAGTACTTTAGATCTTCAGCGTTTATGTATTGCGCAGGACCTGAATTCCCTCCCTGTCTACTGCACGATCTGTGCAGGCTCCCAGGAGGAAAGGGCGATGGAGGTAGGGGGAGACGATGGCAAATACTGTGCCTTTGAAATGCAATTAAAATACAGTATATGAGCGTCCGAGTCCCCTACGGCATAAACCAACACCAATGGGAAGGAAGTGCCAACCTTTTTTTTTTATGTGTTCCCGTGACATTCACTTTAATATTTTTTTTCTCTCTCTCTAATACAGTCAATGGAAGGGTGCACACAAGTTTCATATAAATCAGAGTACATCTGCAGGAGCGATTCTTTACGCTAAATGCAACTACACAGCGGCAATGAGTAGAAATGAGTGTATTCTGACTGAGCAAAACAGTACTGTAGATCTTCAGCATTTGTGTATTTCACATGACGTGAAATCCCTCCCTGTCTACTGCATGACCTGTTCAGGCTCCTAGGGGGGAAGGGCGATGGGCTAGCGGGAGGCGGTGGAAAATACTGTGCTTTACAAATGCGAGCGTCCGAGTCCCCTAAGGCATAAACCAACACCAATGGGGAGGGGGCCGGGCGCTGTTTGCTGTACTTTTACACATGAAATTGTGAATCTCTCATGAAGCGTCGTGGGCTAGCGACAAAGGCTCCCACCTCCCACGCAGGGGGTCCAGGGTTCGAGTCCTGATGTGCCTTTTTTTTTTATTGTAATAATACACTGTGTTATTTTATTTTCATTGTAAGACAGTCAATGGAAGGGTGCACACAAGTTACATATAAATCAGAGTACATCTGCAGGAGCAATTCTTTACGCTAAATACAACTACACAGCGGCAATGAGTAGAAATTAGTGTATTCTGACTGAGCAAAACAGTACTGTAGATCTTCAGCATTTGTGTATTTCACATGACGTGAAATCCCTCCCTGTCTACTGCATGACTTGTGCAGGCTCCTAGGGGGGAAGGGCGATGGGCTAGCGGGAGGCGGTGGAAAATACCATGCTTTACAAATGCGAGCGTCCGAGTCCCCTTAGGCATAAACCAACACCAATGGGGAGGGGGCCGGGCGCTGTTTGCTGTACTTTCACACATGAAATTGTGAATCTCGCATGAAGCGTCGTGGGCTAGCGACGAAGGCTCCCACCTCCCACGCAGGGTGTCCTGGGTTCAAGTCCTGATGTGCCTTTTTTTTTAAATTGTAATAATATACTGTATTACTTTATTTTCATTGTAAGACAGTCAATGGAAGGGTGCACACAAGTTACATATAAATCAGAGTACATCTGCAGGAGCGATTCTTTACGCTAAATGCAACTACACAGTGGCAATAAGTAGAAATTAGTGTATTCTGACGCAACTAATTGAGCAAAACAGTACTGTAGATCTTCTGCGTTTGTGTATTGCACAGGACATGTGCAGGCTCCCAGGAGTGAAGGGCGTAGGGCGAGACAGTGGAAAATACTGTGGTCAAAGAAAGGGCATATTCAAAACTAAGGGAAACTGTCACACAGTAACAACGTTGAATGCCTGGAACGCGCGACGTCTGAGACGCTCATTGCGCATAAGGACGGTATAATGGCTGCTGTAAGGGACCGTCCTTATGCGCTCGGAGAGCTCCGTCTCCTCGTTCGCTGGCAGGACAGAACTCTCGCCAGCAACGAGGAGAAGGTCAGAGCCTACAGGAGGGCCAGCAGGAAGATCCTCCGGACTTACAACCGGAGGAGATCCGTGAGGTCGCTGCAGAGGAGGTGGAGTGACCTCGTCCGGAGGACTCCAAGGTGCCTGCAGACCATAAGGGATTGTAAGTACAGTACATTACTGTAGATTACTGTACTTTGTTACTGTAGTTACAGGTACAGTACATTATAGCAGGTGGCTATAACAAATGGTTAAACAAGGCCCAAACATTAACCAGGGTCAAAAGGTCAATTTGTTTTTTTTTTACACTTTTCCAATTTTTCTTACATTTACTATCCATGTCAAAAGTGACACCATCTAGGTCGACACACCATGTCGACCTATATCTGGTGTCAACCAATTGGTGTCGACCTAGATGGTGTGGCTTTAAAATTGGTTGACAACAGTTATACTGTAGGTTGACATGGCCGTTAAGTTGATATGGAAAAAGATCGACATGAGTTTTACAAAAACTATTATTATTGTTTTTAACTTGTATATATAGTTCTTTACAATCCACGTGGTCTACGATTATGCAGTGTACAGTATATGCAGTGTATCAGTAAATCGTGCTGCGTAATTGCAGTGTGTCATACAGTGTACATTCAGTATATGGTATTGTGCAGTGAGTGTAATGCATAGCGAATCACATCGTGCATTGTACTGTATACACATGTGGTAATTGCAGTGTTTTGTGCAGTGTACATTGTATCATATTTTGCAGGGAAATGTGCAGTGTATCGTGCAGTGTAATGTGCAGTTTGTTGTATTACGCAGTGCAGTGCATACAGTATGCAGTGTCGTGCAGTGCATCATGTGCAGTGTCGTGCAGTGTACCTGCAGCGTATTGTGCAGTGTAATGTGCAGTTTGTCGTATTGTGCAGTGTACTGTATCACATAGTGCAGTGCATCGTGTGGTGTATTTGCAGTGTGTTGTGCAGTGTACCTGCAGCGTATTGTGCAGTGTATCGTACATTATCATTCAGTGTAACGTGCAGCTGTAATTGCAGTCTCCTGCCTCCCACGCTGAGAGTCCCGGGTTTTATTCCCAAAGTTCCAGTCAATATTTTTTTGTTATAAGGGAGATTTGTGTTTCAGATAGTACAGTGTTCTAAGGGACGTTACTGTGGTAGAAATTATTCTAAGAGATGTAACAGTGGCCTAATGTGTTCTGACGTGCATTACTCTTGCATAATGTGTTATAAGGTTCATGACTGTTGCAGATCTCTACTTTGTGACGTAATGTGGATATACTACTGCATTACTGTGACGTACAGTACACTAACGTGTATAAGGTGCTCTACTGTGTGACACAACGTGAATCAAGGACAGTACTGTGACGTGAATAAACTCCACTACTGTGACATGACGTGAATAAGATGGATTCAGGTGAGTGCTGCATCATCTGTCATGAAATCAATTTATACTGTAATGAACAGTACTGAGATAGTTAAGGGTGGGAGGGCTGCATGCTGATGTGTGTCATAATGTTTATAAGGGCAATGCTAATGTGTGTTACAATGTCTATAAAGGTAGTGTTCTGTCTAATACCCTGGACCTACTATACTGTAGCGATACTGTAAGTGTGCTGTATGTCACATTTAGAAATGTGCCCCTTAAGTTTTGAAGACAGTACAGTACACTATGCCCTCCTGAGTGATTAGGTGCAGGGTACTAGAATGAACAATTCCATTGATTGTGATGTCATAAAGATGCTGTCAATGTTTAATTTCATTGGCTGTACAATATGCTGCCATTATACTGTATATATATTTTTACAGGGCTGGTAGCACGACGGCACAGGAGGCGGGACAGGCGCTGCCAAGCTGGTAAGTATTGTCAAATACAGTAGTGTACATACTAATTGTATTAGTGGCATCCACCGTGTTTTAATACGCTCGTATGACAAATTTTCCCACAGTACCACGACCACCTGCCCGCCTGCACCCGGCGCATGGCCCAGAGGAGGCGCCGCCAGGCACCAGTGCAGCCGGTAAGCACACTACTCTCTGATTACTGCTTTGCTTACCAATGGTATTGTGTAACGAGAATTCTGGTGCGACTGTCATCGTTACACTACTGTACATTTGTCCTGGATACTGTATAGTACATGTTACAAATTGGCAGCTTCACTTACAGTACTGTTATTTTTTTCCCCACAGTACCACCACCACCACCACCACCTGCACCTGCCCGCCTGCACCCGGCGCATGGCCCTGAGGAGGCGCCGCCAGGCATCAGTGCAGCCGGTAAGCACACTACTCTCTGATTACGGCTTTGCTTCCCAATGGTATTGTGTAACGAGAATTCTGGTGCGACTGTCATCGTTACACTACTGTACATTTGTCCTGGATACTGTATAGTACATGTTACAAATTGGCAGCTTCACTTACAGTACTGTTATTTTTTTTCCCACAGTACCACCACCACCACCTGCCCGCCTGCACCCGGCGCATGGCCCCGAGGAGGCGCCGCCAGGCATCAGTGCAGCCGGTAAGCACACTACTCTCTGATTACTGCTTTGCTTCCCAATGGTATTGTGTAACGAGAATTCTGGTGTGACTGTCATTGTTACACTACTGTACATGTGTCCTGAATACTGTACAGTACACGTTACAACTTGACAGCTTCACTTACAGCACTGTTATTTTTTTTCTCACAGTACCACCAGTTATGCCACTGACACCATTTTATGTACCACACACAAAATTGCCCCTTATAAATTATGCACCAGTGGAGGGCTGATGGTACTGTGTACCACCACCAAATTTCTTAATGGTACTCCATACCACCCTACTGTTCTTTCACAACTGGGTACAGTACCTTACAGTACTTAATGAACCAGTGTTTGGATTTTCGCATTTGGAAAGGGTTGTGCTGCGGCCATGGGTGGTTAGGTTTAGGCAACACCAGGGGGGACTTAGGGTTAAGCACCAAGTGGGAGGTTTAGGCTGCTTGAGGGTAGGTTTTTGGTTAGGGGGGGGGGGGGGAATATACTTAACAATTCCCTGTGGGGATTTTCCAATTCGGTATTTTTGCATCCGGAATGCCATCGTCGGGATACTGAGCGCCGGCATACTGTATCTTATGATATTTTATGATTTATTTTTATCCATTATTTACTGTACTGTATTTCATTGTACTGTACAGCAGCTTATGATACAGTGTTATTTTTCCACAGCAGCACGTGCCCCACCCACCCAGGAGCCTACTCCACCTGACCAGGAGCCGGAGGTAGCGAGCTCCGGAAATGGTAATCATTATTTTTGTTACAGACACACTAGTTTCCTACAGTATTACTGTATTTTTTTTATTTTACAATACTTGTTATCTTTTACACACAGATCGCCTCATTATTGATACGGAGGCGGAGGAAATGGGGGAGCCCTCAAGCCAGCCTGGTAAGAATTGTAATCTAATGTACAGTACCCTACTGTACTGTATTGTACATTTATTATTTATTGATTTATTAACAGTTTCTTATATAGTGCAGCATACAGTATTCCGTTGTAGCTTTACAATTAGAATAACAGTCATAGAACAAAACTGGGTAAAAACAGACAGACATACAGTAGAGGTAGGAAGTAGAGATGAGCGCCAGAAATTTTTCGGGTTTTGTGTTTTGGTTTTGGGTTCGGTTCCGCGGCCGTGTTTTGGGTTCGAACGCATTTTGGAAAAACCTCACCGAATTTTTTTTGTCGGATTCGGGTGTGTTTTGGATTCGGGTGTTTTTTTCAAAAAACACTAAAAAACAGCTTAAATCATAGAATTTGGGGGTCATTTTGATCCCAAAGTATTATTAACCTCAAAAACCATAATTTACACTCATTTTCAGTCTATTCTGAATACCTCACACCTCACAATATTATTTTTAGTCCTAAAATTTGCACCGAGGTCGCTGTGTGAGTAAGATAAGCGACCCTAGTGGCCGACACAAACACCGGGCCCATCTAGGAGTGGCACTGCAGTGTCACGCAGGATGTCCCTTCCAAAAAACCCTCCCCAAACAGCACATGACGCAAAGAAAAAAAGAGGCGCAATGAGGTAGCTGTGTGAGTAAGATTAGCGACCCTAGTGGCCGACACAAACACCGGGCCCATCTAGGAGTGGCACTGCAGTGTCACGCAGGATGGCCCTTCCAAAAAACCCTCCCCAAACAGCACATGACGCAAAGAAAAAAAGAGGCGCAATGAGGTAGCTGTGTGAGTAAGATTAGCGACCCTAGTGGCCGACACAAACACCGGGCCCATCTAGGAGTGGCACTGCAGTGTCACGCAGGATGTCCCTTCCAAAAAACCCTCCCCAAACAGCACATGACGCAAAGAAAAAAAGAGGCGCAATGAGGTAGCTGTGTGAGTAAGATTAGCGACCCTAGAGGCCGACACAAACACCGGGCCCATCTAGGAGTGGCACTGCAGTGTCACGCAGGATGTCCCTTCCAAAAAACCCTCCCCAAACAGCACATGACGCAAAGAAAAAAAGAGGCGCAATGAGGTAGCTGACTGTGTGAGTAAGATTAGCGACCCTAGTGGCCGACACAAACACCGGGCCCATTTAGGAGTGGCACTGCAGTGTCACGCAGGATGTCCCTTCCAAAAAACCCTCCCCAATCAGCACATGATGCAAAGAAAAAGAAAAGAAAAAAGAGGTGCAAGATGGAATTGTCCTTGGGCCCTCCCACCCACCCTTATGTTGTATAAACAAAACAGGACATGCACACTTTAACCAACCCATCATTTCAGTGACAGGGTCTGCCACACGACTGTGACTGATATGACGGGTTGGTTTGGACCCCCCCAAAAAAGAAGCAATTAATCTCTCCTTGCACAAACTGGCTCTACAGAGGCAAGATGTCCACCTCATCATCACCCTCCGATATATCACCGTGTACATCCCCCTCCTCACAGATTATCAATTCGTCCCCACTGGAATCCACCATCTCAGCTCCCTGTGTACTTTGTGGAGGCAATTGCTGCTGGTCAATGTCTCCGCGGAGGAATTGATTATAATTCATTTTAATGAACATCATCTTCTCCACATTTTCTGGATGTAACCTCGTACGCCGATTGCTGACAAGGTGAGCGGCGGCACTAAACACTCTTTCGGAGTACACACTTGTGGGAGGGCAACTTAGGTAGAATAAAGCCAGTTTGTGCAAGGGCCTCCAAATTGCCTCTTTTTCCTGCCAGTATAAGTACGGACTGTGTGACGTGCCTACTTGGATGCGGTCACTCATATAATCCTCCACCATTCTATCAATGTTGAGAGAATCATATGCAGTGACAGTAGACGACATGTCCGTAATCGTTGTCAGGTCCTTCAGTCCGGACCAGATGTCAGCATCAGCAGTCGCTCCAGACTGCCCTGCATCACCGCCAGCGGGTGGGCTCGGAATTCTGAGCCTTTTCCTCGCACCCCCAGTTGCGGGAGAATGTGAAGGAGGAGATGTTGACAGGTCGCGTTCCGCTTGACTTGACAATTTTGTCACCAGCAGGTCTTTCAACCCCAGCAGACTTGTGTCTGCCGGAAAGAGAGATCCAAGGTAGGCTTTAAATCTAGGATCGAGCACGGTGGCCAAAATGTAGTGCTCTGATTTCAACAGATTGACCACCCGTGAATCCTTGTTAAGCGAATTAAGGGCTCCATCCACAAGTCCCACATGCCTAGCGGAATCGCTCCGTGTTAGCTCCTCCTTCAATGTCTCCAGCTTCTTCTGCAAAAGCCTGATGAGGGGAATGACCTGACTCAGGCTGGCAGTGTCTGAACTGACTTCACGTGTGGCAAGTTCAAAGGGCATCAGAACCTTGCACAACGTTGAAATCATTCTCCACTGCGCTTGAGACAGGTGCATTCCACCTACTATATCGTGCTCAATTGTATAGGCTTGAATGGCCTTTTGCTGCTCCTCCAACCTCTGAAGCATATAGAGGGTTGAATTCCACCTCGTTACCACTTCTTGCTTCAGATGATGGCAGGGCAGGTTCAGTAGTTTTTGGTGGTGCTCCAGTCTTCTGTACATGGTGCCTGTACGCCGAAAGTGTCCCGCAATTCTTCTGGCCACCGACAGCATCTCTTGCACGCCCCTGTCGTTTTTTAAAAAATTCTGCACCACCAAATTCAAGGTATGTGCAAAACATGGGACGTGCTGGAATTTGCCCATATTTAATGCACACACAATATTGCTGGCGTTGTCCGATGCCACAAATCCACAGGAGAGTCCAATTGGGGTAAGCCATTCCGCGATGATCTTCCTCAGTTGCCGTAAGAGGTTTTCAGCTGTGTGCGTATTCTGGAAAGCGGTGATACAAAGCGTAGCCTGCCTAGGAAAGAGTTGGCGTTTGCGAGATGCTGCTACTGGTGCCGCCGCTGCTGTTCTTGCGGCGGGAGTCCATACATCTACCCAGTGGGCTGTCACAGTCATATAGTCCTGACCCTGCCCTGCTCCACTTGTCCACATGTCCGTGGTTAAGTGGACATTGGGTACAACTGCATTTTTTAGGACACTGGTGAGTCTTTTTCTGACGTCCGTGTACATTCTCGGTATCGCCTGCCTAGAGAAGTGGAACCTAGATGGTATTTGGTAACGGGGGCACACTGCCTCAATAAATTGTCTAGTTCCCTGTGAACTAACGGCGGATACCGGACGCACGTCTAACACCAACATAGTTGTCAAGGCCTCAGTTATCCGCTTTGCAGTAGGATGACTGCTGTGATATTTCATCTTCCTCGCAAAGGACTGTTGAACAGTCAATTGCTTACTGGAAGTAGTACAAGTGGGCTTACGACTTCCCCTCTGGGATGACCATCGACTCCCAGCGGCAACAACAGCAGCGCCAGCAGCAGTAGGCGTTACACGCAAGGATGCATCGGAGGAATCCCAGGCAGGAGAGGACTCGTCAGAATTGCCAGTGACATGGCCTGCAGGACTATTGGCATTCCTGGGGAAGGAGGAAATTGACACTGAGGGAGTTGGTGGGGTGGTTTGCGTGAGCTTGGTTACAAGAGGAAGGGATTTACTGGTCAGTGGACTGCTTCCGCTGTCACCCAAAGTTTTTGAACTTGTCACTGACATATTATGAATGCGCTGCAGGTGACGTATAAGGGAGGATGTTCCGAGGTGGTTAACGTCCTTACCCCTACTTATTGCAGCTTGACAAAGGGAACACACGGCTTGACACCTGTTGTCCGCATTTCTGGTGAAATACCTCCACACCGAAGAGCTGATTTTTTTGGTATTTTCACCTGGCATGTCAACGGCCATATTCCTCCCACGGACAACAGGTGTCTCCCCGGGTGCCTGACTTAAACAAACCACCTCACCATCAGAATCCTCCTGGTCAATTTCCTCCCCAGCGCCAGCAACACCCATATCCTCCTCATCCTGGTGTACTTCAACACTGACATCTTCAATCTGACTATCAGGAACTGGACTGCGGGTGCTCCTTCCAGCACTTGCAGGGGGCGTGCAAATGGTGGAAGGCGCATGCTCTTCACGTCCAGTGTTGGGAAGGTCAGGCATCGCAACCGACACAATTGGACTCTCCTTGTGGATTTGGGATTTCGAAGAATGCACAGTTCTTTGCTGTGCTGCTTTTGCCAGCTTGAGTCTTTTCATTTTTCTAGCGAGAGGCTGAGTGCTTCCATCCTCATGTGAAGCTGAACCACTAGCCATGAACATAGGCCAGGGCCTCAGCTGTTCCTTGCCACTCCGTGTCGTAAATGGCATATTGGCAAGTTTACGCTTCTCCTCCGACAATTTTATTTTATATTTTGGAGTCCTTTTTTTTCTGATATTTGGTGTTTTGGATTTGACATGCTCTGTACTATGACATTGGGCATCGGCCTTGGCAGACGACGTTGCTGGCATTTCATCGTCTCGGCCATGACTAGTGGCAGCAGCTTCAGCACGAGGTGGAAGTGGATCTTGATCTTTCCCTAATTTTGGAACCTCAACATTTTTGTTCTCCATATTTTAATAGGCACAACTAAAAGGCACCTCAGGTAAACAATGGAGATGGATACTAGTATACAATTATGGACTGCCTGCCGAGTGCAGACACAGAGGTAGCCACAGCCGTGAACTACCGTACTGTACTGTGTCTGCTGCTAATATAGACTGGTTGATAAAGAGATGTCGTAGTAGTATGTATGTATAAAGAAGAAAAAAAAACCACGGTTAGGTGGTATATACAATTATGGACGGGCTGCCGAGTGCCGACACAGAGGTAGCCACAGCCGTGAACTACCGCACTGTACTGTGTCTGCTGCTAATATATAGACTGGTTGATAAAGAGATAGTATACTCGTAACTAGTATGTATGTATAAAGAAAGAAAAAAAAACCACGGTTAGGTGGTATATACAATTATGGACGGGCTGCCGAGTGCCGACACAGAGGTAGCCACAGCCGTGAACTACCGCACTGTACTGTGTCTGCTGCTAATATATAGACTGGTTGATAAAGAGATAGTATACTCGTAACTAGTATGTATGTATAAAGAAAGAAAAAAAAACCACGGTTAGGTGGTATATACAATTATGGACGGGCTGCCGAGTGCCGACACAGAGGTAGCCACAGCCGTGAACTACCGCACTGTACTGTGTCTGCTGCTAATATAGACTGGTTGATAAAGAGATAGTATACTCGTAACTAGTATGTATGTATAAAGAAAGAAAAAAAAACCACGGTTAGGTGGTATATACAATTATGGACGGGCTGCCGAGTGCCGACACAGAGGTAGCCACAGCCGTGAACTACCGCACTGTACTGTGTCTGCTGCTAATATAGACTGGTTGATAAAGAGATAGTATACTCGTAACTAGTATGACTATAAAGAAAGAAAAAAAAACCACGGTTAGGTGGTATATACAATTATGGACGGGCTGCCGAGTGCCGACACAGAGGTAGCCACAGCCGTGAACTACCGCACTGTACTGTGTCTGCTGCTAATATATAGACTGGTTGATAAAGAGATAGTATACTCGTAACTAGTATGTATGTATAAAGAAAGAAAAAAAAACCACGGTTAGGTGGTATATACAATTATGGACGGGCTGCCGAGTGCCGACACAGAGGTAGCCACAGCCGTGAACTACCGCACTGTACTGTGTCTGCTGCTAATATAGACTGGTTGATAAAGAGATAGTATACTCGTAACTAGTATGTATGTATAAAGAAAGAAAAAAAAACCACGGTTAGGTGGTATATACAATTATGGACGGGCTGCCGAGTGCCGACACAGAGGTAGCCACAGCCGTGAACTACCGCACTGTACTGTGTCTGCTGCTAATATATAGACTGGTTGATAAAGAGATAGTATACTCGTAACTAGTATGTATGTATAAAGAAAGAAAAAAAACCACGGTTAGGTGGTAT
The DNA here is from genome assembly GCF_028390025.1 of Pseudophryne corroboree. Classification (NCBI taxonomy): domain Eukaryota; kingdom Metazoa; phylum Chordata; class Amphibia; order Anura; family Myobatrachidae; genus Pseudophryne; species Pseudophryne corroboree. The sequence continues at coordinate 396,984,929 of NC_086448.1, forward strand.
ATACAATTATGGACGGGCTGCCGAGTGGCGACACAGAGGTAGCCACAGCCGTGAACTACCGCACTGTACTGTGTCTGCTGCTAATATATAGACTGGTTGATAAAGAGATAGTATACTCGTAACTAGTATGTATGTATAAAGAAAGAAAAAAAAAACACGGTTAGGTGGTATATACAATTATGGACGGGCTGCCGTGTGCCGACACAGAGGTAGCCACAGCCGTGAACTACCGCACTGTACTGTGTCTGCTGCTAATATAGACTGGTTGATAAAGAGATAGTATACTCGTAACTAGTATGTATGTATAAAGAAAGAAAAAAAAACCACGGTTAGGTGGTATATACAATTATGGACGGGCTGCCGAGTGCCGACACAGAGGTAGCCACAGCCGTGAACTACCGCACTGTACTGTGTCTGCTGCTAATATAGACTGGTTGATAAAGAGATAGTATACTACTAATATTATATATACTGGTGGTCAGGTCACTGGTCACTAGTCACACTGGCAGTGGCACTCCTGCAGCAAAAGTGTGCACTGTTTAATTTTAATACAGGTTGAGTATCCCATATCCAAATATTCCGAAATACGGAATATTCCGAAATACGGACTTTTTTCAGTGAGAGTGAGATATTGAAACCTTTGTTTTTTTGATGGCTCAATGTACACAAACTTTGTTTAATACACAAAGTTATTAAAAATATTGTATTAAATGACCTTCAGGCTGTGTGTATAAGGTGTATATGAAACATAAATGAATTGTGTGAATGTAGACACACTTTGTTTAATGCACAAAGTTATAAAAAATATTGGCTAAAATGACCTTCAGGATGTGTGTATAAGGTGTATATGTAACATAAATGCATTATGTGCTTAGATTTAGGTCCCATCACCATGATATCTCATTATGGTATGCAATTATTCCAAAATACGGAAAAATCCCATATCCAAAATACCTCTGGTCCCAAGCATTTTGGATAAGGGAGACTCAACCTGTATAATATTATGTACTCCTGGCTCCTGCTATAACCTATAACTGGCACTGCAGTGCTCCCCAGTCTCCCCCACAATTATAAGCTGTGTGAGCTGAGCACAGTCAGATATATATATACATTGATGCAGCACACTGGGCTGAGCAGTGCACACAGATATGGTATGTGACTGAGTCACTGTGTGTATCGTTTTTTTCAGGCAGAGAACGGATATATTAAATAAAACAAACAACTGCACTGTCTGGTGGTCACTGTGGTCGTCAGTCACTAATCTCTGCACTCTCTTCTACAGTATCACAGCCTCAGGTCAATCTCTCTCTCTCTCTCTCAACCCTAATCTAAATGGAGAGGACGCCAGCCACGTCCTCTCCCTATCAATCTCAATGCATGTGTGAAAATGGCGGCGACGCGCGGCTCCTTATATAGAATCCGAGTCTCGCGATAGAATCCGAGCCTCGCGAGAATCCGACAGCGTCATGATGACGTTCGGGCGCGCTCGGGTTAACCGAGCAAGGCGGGAAGATCCGAGTCGCTCGGACCCGTGAAAAAAAACATGAAGTTCGGGCGGGTTCGGATTCAGAGAAACCGAACCCGCTCATCTCTAGTAGGAAGGCCCTGCTCGCAAGCTTACAATCTATAGGGAAATAGGTGAGGTTATGTGTTCTGTACAGAGAGGATGTAATTCGATAGGGAAGCATTGAAGGTTATGTGGGTGGGTCTGGAATATGATACAGTAGGCTTGTCTGAAGAGGCGAGTTTTCCAATTGTGTACCAATGGCTTGGGTTTGCGTGACCAGTGGTCAGGATTCCAGCAGTCAAGTGACCGACAGCGGCATCCTGATTGCAGAAATCCCATCAGGTTGAGGTATGGTATCGAAACCCTCCTCCACTACCCCCTAACCCTCCATTTATACTCTGATTCCGGCCTCTTCATTCTGAATGCTGGGGTCCGGACAGCTGGTATTTTAGATGCAGGTACAGTACGTCCCCTACCAATGGACGGTCATTCCACACTCCGGCTAAGAATGTCTCTCTGCCTCTCCACTTCCTGTAGCACTGTACTACTGTAAAGTATTGGATAATATTTTAGTACAGTAGTATTGGAAATAACAATGGCAAATTTGACTTTTCTTTTTGGTTTATAATTTTTTTTAATATTCAACACAGATGTCACTTACGTGGAGTCGGGGGAAGAGGAGGAGGAGCCACAGTATAGTAGGATTACACTAGGATTTTCTCAAGACCATTCTTAAAAGTATTGAGTCCACTTTTATTACTTTTCAGGCAGGGAATTCCAAACATGTACAGTATTTCCCTCACTGTGAAGACCCCTTTTCGCCTCTGTGTGCGAAATCTCCTCTCCTCCAACATGAGTGACTGTGCACGTGTCCTCTGTGTCGATCTTATAAAAAACAGTTCCTGTGTATTGTCCCCTTACTGTATATATTTGTAAAGGTTAATCATGTCCCCTCTTAATCTCCTCTTTTCCAATGTAAACATGCTTAGCCTAGCAATCCTTTCCTCATATTCCAGCTTCTCAATCCACTTGATAAGTTTGGTCGCCCGCCTCTGAACCTTTTCGAGTTTCACAATATCCATTTTGTAGTATGGTGCCCAAAATTGTGTATCCTACCCACCCTCCACTAGCCTAACCCTCCAATCATACTCTGATTCCGGACTCGGCATTCTGAATGTCGGGATCCAGACAGCAGGTGTTTTAAATACAGGTACAGTACAGTACTGTCTGTCCTCTACCACTGGACAGTCATTCTGTTCCTACTGTATTATGAATATCTCTCTGCCTCCTGTAGCACTGTACTCTACTGTATTTTGTTTATAATATTTTTTTATTTTCCACTCAGTAATTATTGACAGTGAGGAGGAAGAGGAGGAAGAGAAGGAGGAAAAGCACTCTCCCCAACTTGGTAAGTAAACTGCAGTATTGTACTGTACTGTACATTGTGTTAAACCAATGGGTTTGGTTTGCGTGACCAGCAGTCAGGATTCCAGTGGTCAGGTGACCGACAGTGGCATCCTCATTGCAGCAATCTCAACAGGGTGACGTACGGTATCCTAACCCTCCTCCACTACCCCCTGATTCTGGCCTCGACATTCTTGTCTCTGTGTGCGAAATCTACTCTCCTCCAACCTGACTGAATTTTTGTTATACTGTATTCAACACAGAATACAATAGTATATTTCATGGAATTATTGTTTTCACAGGCCCTACACTGTCACAGGCCATGGCGGAGGAGCAGGAGGAGGACCAGTACCCTCTGTCCCCCACCACACTGCACCCACCAAGTAAGTCCAGTCTGGTACATCTTGCCACTGTAGAGCCAGTTTAAGCAAGGAGAGATTGATTGCTTCTTTTTTTGGTGGGGGCCCAAACCAATCAGTCATTTCAGTCACAGTCGTGTGGCAGACCCTGTCGCTGAAATGATGGGTTTGTTAAAGTGTGCATGTCCTGTTTATACAACATAAGGGTGGGAGGGCCCAAGGACAATTCCATCTTGTGCCTCTTTTTTTATTTATTTATCTTTGCATCATGTGATGTTTGGGACAAATTTTTATAAGTGCCATCCTGTCTGCCACTGCAGTGCCACTCTGTCTGGAAGTGTTTTAGTAATAGCCTTTATCATGAGGCCTACTGTGACAAATGACATGGCCCTATGTGGGCACTGCTATTATGTAGGTTAGGACTGCTGTATCGAAAAGCCGTGACGTGGCCAGCAGCTAAACATGTGTTTGCAAACATTTGTGGCTAATTCTCTGAATTTTATTACCAGATAGGTTCAGGGATCGTTACAGGTAATTTTCAGTGTGCGGAAGGGAATTTAGGGGTGAGGATTTGCACCCCTCTCCTCTGTCTGTTGCCACTCCTAGATGGGCCAGGTGATTGTGTCGGCCACTTGGGTCCCTTAGCTTAGTTATCCAGCGACCTCGGTGCAAATTTTAGGACTAAAAATAATATTCTGAGGTGTGAGGTCTTCAGAATAGACTGGAAATGTTATGCACACCAGTGCCAGCAGGAATGTACTGGTGTCTGAACGGTGAGGGATGCAAAACAAATGAACTCACAGACAGACTGGGGAATATGACATTACATACACAGAAGGTGATAGGGTAACAAAATAAACACAAAGTGAACAGAGAAGCCCAAAGGCTAAGAAACTGGGTATCTCCCTTGTATTAGGAATGCTCAGATGGAAAGAAGCGAGATGTAGTGATTTATTACGTAGAGAACCCGAAATGCTGTTGCTAAGGGCAACAGCAAAACCCTAAAGGGTTACCAACGGGTGTGGCAGTAAACTCCTTGGTCAGAGATGGAATAATAGACACAAGGAGAGTCTCCACAATCCTAGTCCTCACTTGCAGTGCACTGGTTCAGCTTACTGCCACTAAACTGACACCTGAACACCTTGCACAGTGAGAAAGGATTTTGGCAGGCAAGTCTGAGAATACAGCCGCAAACTTGCTAGGTTCACAGAGTAGCAAAAGAACCCCAGCAGGTTAAACGACTGACTCCAGTCTTACTGCTATGTCTGGATTGGCAGAGTGTAATACCAAATCCCAAGGCCTATTTACAGTAAGCAACAAACAAATACAAAGTTTACACAGTACTAGCTAGCTTTCAGGAACTGACTAACCAACAAAGATTCAGCAGCATCTGCCTAACCTGAGAAGAGGGTTTATATAGCAGGTGCTGTCCACGCCCCACTCAGACCTCACAGACTGTGAGCACAAAAACCAGCACCGGATCCCCTGCCGTGCACAGAGCCTGTAACCACTGCACAGCAAAAGACCCGAACCGGAGTATCAGCTACGCTCAGGTTACTCCGCTAGCACTTGTCTCCAGGTTGCCATGACGACGTGGCAGCACAGAGCAGGAGACCCTAACAGTACCCCCCCTCTGATGAGGGGTCAAAGAACCCCTACCACCGGGTTTATCGGGGAACTGCGAGAAGAAAGAGCGTAACAGCCTGGGGGCATGAAGATCACAACTGCGCACCCACGACCGCTCCTCCGGGCCATACCCCTTCCAGTGCACCAAAAATGACAGCCGACCCCGAACCATCTTGGAGTCAAGAATCCTTTCAACAACAAACTCCCTCTGGCCACGTATCAGAAGAGGGGAAGGTCTTCCACTGGAAGAAGGATTACTAATCGCCCGTTTTAAAAGGGAACAATGAAATGTTTTATTGATACCCAAAGAACGGGGTAGATCTAACTGAAATGCCACCGGATTGATAACCCTAGTGATCTTATAAGGACCGATGAACCGGGGGCCTAACTTATGAGATGGCTGTCTCAACTTCAAATTCTTGGTAGACAACCAGACGAAGTCTCCTAATTTGAAGCTGCAGGGTCTTTTCCGCTTATCAAAAACCCTTTTGGTCACTAATGACACAGACACAAGGGCTTTCTTCACTTTCCTCCAAATACCTCTAAGGACCGAAACCACAGAGGAACCACCAGGCGTGGAGTCCAGGGGGTCAAAAGAATTGGCCTTAGGATTATGCCCATACACACAAAGGAAGGGAGAGATCCCTGTAGCAGAGCGAGCCGCGTTGTTATAGGCAAACTCCGCCATGGACAGATGAGCCACCCAGTCAGTCTGACACTTGGAGACATAACACCTGAGGAACTGCTCCAAGGACTGGTTCACCCTTTCAGTCTGCCCATTAGACTGCGGATGGTAGCCTGACGACAAGCTGACAGAAATCTGGAGATCAGAACAAAATGCCCTCCAGAATTTGGCCACAAACTGGGATCCGCGGTCAGAGACCACATCAAGTGGCAACCCGTGGAGGCGCACAACATGCAGCATAAATAATTCAGACAGGCGTCTGGCCGATGGCAGCCCAACCAATGGAACGAGGAGCGCCATCTTCGAAAACCTGTCAACGACAACCCAGATGGCTGTCATCCCCGAGGATTTGAGCAAGTCCACCACAAAATCCATTGAAATGTGGGTCCATGGCTTAGATGGAATAGAGAGTGGATGTAATGGGCCAACAGGAACCCCTCTAGGAGTCTTATTTCGGGCACATATGTCACATGCCCGAACCCACTGATCCACATCCCTAGCCACCGAGGGCCACCACACCACCCTAGATAGCAACTCCCGAGTTCTGGCAATACCCGGGTGACCTGCCGACTTCTTGGCATGGAATTCCTGGAACACTCGCTGTCTTAACCTAGGAGGCACAAACAAAAGACCTACCGGAAGGTCTGGAGGAGCCTGCTCCTGTGCTCTAAGGACTAATGACAAGAGGTCCTGGGTAATGCCCACTTTAATACATGATGGGGACACAATGGGCAATGGCTCCTCGGCGGTCTCCTGGATTGGAGCAAAACTCTGCGAGAGCGCATCAACCTTGATGTTTTTTGACCCAGGGCGATATGTTATCAAAAAATTAAAGCGAGAAAAAACAAAGCCCATCGTGCCTGCCTGGCATTGAGGCGCTTCACTGACTCTAAATATGCCAAATTCTTATGGTCGGTGAGAATTGAGACCACAAACTTAGCCCCCTCAAGCCAGTGTCTCCACTCCTCGAGTGCATCCTTAATAGCCAACAATTCCCGGTTACACACGTCATAATTTATCTCGGCAGGCGAAAATTTACGGGAAAAGTAAGCACAGGGATGAAGGCGATTATCAGACACCCCCATCTGAGAAAGCACTGCCCCAATACCCATCTCAGAGGCATCCACCTCCACCACAAAAGGACGCTCTGGATCTGGGTGTCGCAGCACCTTGGCCGAGACAAATGCCCTTTTGAGACGGGCAAAAGCCGCTTTGGCCTCACAAGACCAGTGAGCAACATCCGCCCCTTTCTTAGTGAGTGCCACCAAGAGCGCCACTATAGACAAAAATCCAGAGATAAATAGTCTATAAAAATTTGCAAAGCCCAGAAAACGCTGAAGCGCCTTCAAACTAGTGGGCTGCACCCAATCCAGGACTACCTGTACCTTGGAACCCTCCATTTGGAAACCTTCTGGGGAGATAATATATCCTAGAAATGCGATTTGCTGAACTTCAAATTCGCACTTCTCCAGCTTCGCCCCAAGCCGGTGGTCTCTGAGTTTCTGGAGGACTAAGCGTACATGCTTCCGATGTTCCTCCAGGGAATGGGAGAAGATTAGGATGTCATCTAAGTATACAACTAAGAATCTATCCAAATATTCCCTGAGCACATCGTTCATGAAGTCCTGGAAGACTGCCGGGGCATTACAGAGCCCAAAAGGCATCACCAAATACTCATAATGCCCTGAGTGGGTATTAAAGGCAGTCTTCCATTCATCCCCCTCTCTTATTCGGATTAGATTGTACGCACCGCGTAGGTCAATCTTAGAAAAAATGGTGGCAGTACGAAGCTGGTCAAACAAGACCGAAATGAGAGGCAGTGGGTATGAGTTTTTAATCGTGATACGGTTCAATTCCCTGAAGTTGATGCAGGGTCGCAACGAACCGTCCTTTTTACCCACGAAGAAGAACCCCGACCCAACTGGAGACTGTGAAGGTCTGATAAATCCCTTAGCCAAGTTCTCCTGAATGTACTCTGCCATAGCCTGAGTCTCAGGACGTGACAGGGAGTACAACCTGCTCTTGGGAAGCTTAGCATTCGGCAACAAATCAATGGCACAGTCATAGGGGCGATGGGGAGGTAGTACCTCTGCAACTCTTTTGGAGAACACGTCCGCAAAATCTGCATAACATCCTGGCAATCCTGGCAAACTTAGCTGCGAAAGCCTGACTGGAAGGCTCAAGCAACTCCTGAAACAATCAGTACCCCAACTAAGAATCTCCCGAGACCCAGTCAAATTGAGGATTGTGGGCCCTTAACCAGGGTAACCCCAACACCAATGGGGCAAAAGTACAGACAGTCACATAAAAGGACAATTTTTCAGAGTGTGTGGCTCCAATAAACAAAGAAATCTGGCTAGTGCAAGAGGTAATTTTACCCTGGGATAATGGTTCCCCGTTTAACCCACAAATCTCAATTTCCGATGCCAAGGGTACTAAGGGAACAGAGTGTTTCAGGGCGAATTGGCGGTCCATAAAAACCCCGTCGGCCCCACTGTCCACAAAGGCCTCAGTCTTGACAGTTTGACCGAGGATCTTCAAGGTCACCGGAATGATAAAAGTCTTCTTGGGAAATTCCGACTTCTGACCTGACAGGATATTTCCCATCACCCTCAGGCCCTGAAGTTTTCCGGCTTTTCTGGGAATGATACTACCACATGACCTTTATTCCCACAGTACAAACATAACCCCTGCTGTCTCCTCCGCGTCTTCTCACGTGAGGAGAGGCGGGTAGCCCCAATCTGCATAGGCTCCTCGGAAAATTCCTCAGAGTCTGAGGTTCCCTTGGGAAAGAAGGAAACCTCGGTCTTCCTTTCAAGCCTGCGCTCTCTCAGCCGTCTATCCACCCGAATGGATAACTGCATGAGCTGATCCAAGCTATCAGGCAAGGGATATTGTACCAGTTGGTCTTTTAACTGGTTAGAAAGACCTCTTCGGTACTGGTGTCTCAGGGCTGGGTCATTCCACTGGGTATCATGGGCCAACCTCCGAAACTCCGTACAATAAACCTCAACTGGCCTTCGCCCTTGCTTAAGGATCGAAATCTGAGCGTCGGCTGAGGCCGTCTTGTCAGGGTCATCATACAACATGCCCAGTGCTGTAAAAAAAACATCAACACTTTTAAGCGACGGACAGTCAGGCTGCAACCCATATGCCCAGACCTGTGGGTCTCCTTGTAGCAAGGAAATAACTATGCCCACCCGCTGAATCTCCGACCCAGAAGACTGAGGCCTAAGCTGGAAATATAGCTTGCAGCTCTCCTTGAAACAAAAGAACTGCAAGCGATCTCCAGAAAAACGATCCGGGAGATTTACTTTCGGCTCCTTAACCCCTGAAGGTACTGCTGCTGCGGGAGCTCCGCCAGCGGCCTGCGAGGTGTGCATTTTAATGGACAAATCATTAAATTGTCGAGTCAGGACCTGCACCTGATCGACCACCTGTTGCAAAGTATTTTGAGGGGTATGCTCCATATTCCCACAAAATTTCAACAGGAGTATTAGGCTGCTGAATATGTTATGCACACCAGTGCCAGCAGGAATGTACTGGTGTCTGAACGGTGAGGGATGCAAAACAAATGAACTCACAGACAGACTGGGGAATATGACATTACATACACAGAAGGTGATAGGGTAACAAAATAAACACAAAGTGAACAGAGAAGCCCAAAGGCTAAGAAACTGGGTGTCTCCCTAGTATTAGGAATGCTCAGATGGAAAGAAGCGAGATGTAGTGATTTAATACGTAGAGAACCCGAAATGCTGTTGCTAAGGGCAACAGCAAAACCCTAAAGGGTTACCAACGGGTGTGGCAGTAAACTCCTTGGTCAGAGATGGAATAATAGACACAAGGAGAGCCTCCACAATCCTAGTCCTCACTTGCAGTGCACTGGTTCAGCTTACTGCCACTAAACTGACACCTGAACACCTTGCACAGTGAGAAAGGATTTTGGCAGGCAAGTCTGAGAATACAGCCGCAAACTTGCTAGGTTCACAGAGTAGCAAAAGAACCCCAGCAGGTTAAACGACTGACTCCAGTCTTACTGCTAGGTCTGGATTGGCAGAGTGTAATACCAAATCCCAAGGCCTATTTGCAGTAAGCAACAAACAAAAACAAAGTTTACACAGTACTAGCTAGCTTTCAGGAACTGACTAACCAACAAAGATTCAGCAGCATCTGCCTAACCTGAGAAGAGGGTTTATATAGCAGGTGCTGTCCACGCCCCACTCAGACCTCACAGACTGTGAGCACAAACACCAGCACCGGATCCCCTGCCGTGCACAGAGCCTGTAACCACTGCACAGCAAAAGACCCGAACCGGAGTATCAGCTACGCTCAGGTTACTCCGCTAGCACTTGTCTCCCGGTTGCCATGACGATGTGGCAGCACAGAGCAGGAGACCCTAACAGTACCCCCCCTCTGACGAGGGGTCAAAGAACCCCTACCACCGGGTTTATCGGGGAACTGCGAGAAGAAAGAGCGAAACAGTCTGGGGGCATGAAGATCACAACTGCGCACCCACGACCGCTCCTCCGGGCCATACCCCTTCCAGTGCACCAAAAATGACAGCCGACCCCGAACCATCTTGGAGTCAAGAATCCTTTCAACAACAAACTCCCTCTGGCCACGTATCAGAAGAGGGGAAGGTCTTCCACTGGAAGAAGGATTACTAATCGCCCGTTTTAAAAGGGAACAATGAAATGTTTTTATTGATACCCAAAGAACGGGGTAGATCTAACTGAAATGCCACCGGTTTGATAACCCTAGTGATCTTATAAGGACCGATGAACCGGGGGCCTAACTTATGAGATGTCTGTCTCAACTTCAAATTCTTGGTAGACAACCAGACGAAGTCTCCTAATTTGAAGCTGCAGGGTCTTTTCCGCTTATCAAAAACCCTTTTGGTCACTAATGACACAGACACAAGGGCTTTCTTCACTTTCCTCCAAATACCTCTAAGGACCGAAACCACAGAGGAACCACCAGGCGTGGAGTCCAGGGGGTCAAAAGAATTGGCCTTAGGATTATGCCCATACACACAAAGGAAGGGAGAGATCCCTGTAGCAGAGCGAGCCGCGTTGTTATAGGCAAACTCCGCCATGGACAGATGAGCCACCCAGTCAGTCTGACACTTGGAGACATAACACCTGAGGAACTGCTCCAAGGACTGGTTCACCCTTTCAGTCTGCCCATTAGACTGCGGATGGTAGCCTGACGACAAGCTGACAGAAATCTGGAGATCAGAACAAAATGCCCTCCAGAATTTGGCCACAAACTGGGATCCGCGGTCAGAGACCATATCAAGTGGCAACCCGTGGAGGCGCACAACATGCAGCATAAATAATTCAGACAGGCGTCTGGCCGATGGCAGCCCAACCAATGGAACGAAGTGCGCCATCTTCGAAAACCTGTCAACGACAACCCAGATGGCTGTCATCCCCGAGGATTTGGGCAAGTCCACCACAAAATCCATTGAAATGTGGGTCCATGGCTTAGATGGAATAGAGAGTGGATGTAATGGGCCAACAGGAACCCCTCTAGGAGTCTTAGTTCGGGCACATATGTCACATGCACGAACCCACTGATCCACATCCTTAGCCACCGAGGGCCACCACACCGCCCTAGATAGCAACTCCCGAGTTCTGGCAATACCCGGGTGACCTGCCGACTTCTTGGCATGGAATTCCCGGAACACTCGCTGTCTTAACCTAGGAGGCACAAACAAAAGACCTACCGGAAGGTCTGGAGGAGCCTGCTCCTGTGCTCTAAGGACTAATGACAAGAGGTCCTGGGTAATGCCCACTTTAATACATGATGGGGACACAATGGGCAATGGCTCCTCGGTGGTCTCCTGGATTGGAGCAAAACTCTGCGAGAGCGCATCAGCCTTGATGTTTTTTGACCCAGGGCGATATGTTATCAAAAAATTAAAGCGAGCAAAAAACAAAGCCCATCGTGCCTGCCTGGCATTGAGGCGCTTCGCTGACTCTAAATATGCCAAATTCTTATGGTCGGTGAGAATTGAGACCACAAACTTAGCCCCCTCAAGCCAGTGTCTCCACTCCTCGAGTTCATCCTTAATAGCCAACAATTCCCGGTTACCCACGTCATAATTTATCTCGGCAGGCGAAAATTTACGGGAAAAGTAAGCACAGGGATGAAGGCGATTATCAGACACCCCCATCTGAGAGAGCACTGCCCCAATACCCATCTCAGAGGCATCCACCTCCACCACCAAAGGACGCTCTGGATCTGGGTGTCGCAGCACCTTGGCCGAGACAAATGCCCTTTTGAGACGGGCAAAAGCCGCTTTGGCCTCACAAGACCAGTGAGCAACATCCGCCCCTTTCTTAGTGAGTGCCACCAAGAGCGCCACTATAGACGAAAATCCAGCGATAAATCGTCTATAAAAATTTGCAAAGCCCAGAAAACGCTGAAGCGCCTTCAAACTAGTGGGCTGCACCCAATCCAGGACTGCCTGTACCTTGGAACCCTCCATTTGGAAACCTTCTGGGGAGATAATATATCCTAGAAATGCGATTTGCTGAACTTCAAATTCGCACTTCTCCAGCTTCGCCCCAAGACGGTGGTCTCTGAGTTTCTGGAGGACTAAGCGTACATGCTTCCGATGTTCCTCCAGGGAATGGGAAAAGATTAGGATGTCATCTAAGTATACAACTAAGAATCTATCCAAATATTCCCTGAGCACATCGTTCATGAAGTCCTGGAAGACTGCCGGGGCATTACAGAGCCCAAAAGGCATCACCAAATACTCATAATGCCCTGAGTGGGTATTAAAGGCAGTCTTCCATTCACCCTCCTCTCTTATTCAGATTAGATTGTACGCACCGCGTAGGTCAATCTTAGAAAAAATGGTGGCAGTACGAAGCTGGTCAAACAAGACCGAAATGAGAGGCAGTGGGTATGATTTTTTAATCGTGATACGGTTCAATTCCCTGAAGTCGATGCAGGGTCGCAACGAACCGTCCTTTTTACCCACGAAGAAGAACCCCGACCCAACTGGAGACTGTGAAGGTCTGATAAATCCCTTAGCCAAGTTCTCCTGAATGTACTCTGCCATAGCCTGAGTCTCAGGACGTGACAGGGAGTACAACCTGCTCTTGGGAAGCTTAGCATTCGGCAACAAATCAATGGCACAGTCATAGGGGCGATGGGGAGGTAGTACCTCTGCAACTCTTTTGGAGAACACGTCCGCAAAATCTGCATAACATCCTGGCAATCCTGGCAAACTTAGCTGCGAATGCCTGACTGGAAGGCTCAAGCAACTCCTGAAACAATCAGTACCCCAACTAAGAATCTCCCCAGAGACCCAGTTAAATTGAGGATTGTGGACCCTTAACCAGGGTAACCCCAACACCAATGGGGCAAAAGTACAGACAGTCACATAAAAGGACAATTTTTCAGAGTGTGTGGCTCCAATAAACAAAGAAATCTGGCTAGTGCAAGAGGTAATTTTACCCTGGGATAATGGTTCCCCGTTTAACCCACAAATCTCAATTTCCGATGCCAAGGGTACTAAGGGAACAGAGTGTTTCAGGGCGAATTGGCGGTCCATAAAAACCCCGTCGGCCCCACTGTCCACAAAGGCCTCAGTCTTGACAGTTTGACCGTGGATCTTCAAGGTCACCGGAATGATAAAAGTCTTCTTGGGAAATTCCGACTTCTGACCAGACAGGATATTTCCCATCACCCTCAGGCCCTGAAGTTTTCCGGCTTCTCACGCGAGGAGAGGCGGGTAGCCCCAATCTGCATAGGCTCCTCGGAAAATTCCTCAGACTCTGAGGTTCCCTTGGGAAAGAAGGAAACCTCGGTCTCCCTTTCAAGCCTGCGCTCTCTCAGCCGTCTATCCACCCGAATGGATAACTGCATGAGCTGATCCAAGCTATCAGGCAAGGGATATTGTACCAGTTGGTCTTTTAACTGGTTAGAAAGACCTCTTCGGTACTGGTGTCTCAGGGCTGGGTCATTCCACTGGGTATCATGGGCCAACCTCCGAAACTCCGTACAATAAACCTCAACTGGCCTTCGCCCTTGCTTAAGGATCGAAATCTGAGCCTCGGCTGAGGCCGTCTTGTCAGGGTCATCATAAAACATGCCCAGTGCCGTAAAAAAAACATCAACACTTTTAAGCGACGGACAGTCAGGCTGCAACCCATATGCCCAGACCTGTGGGTCTCCTTGTAGCAAGGAAATCACTATGCCCACCCGCTGAAACTCCGACCCAGAAGACTGAGGCCTAAGCTGGAAATATAGCTTGCAGCTCTCCTTGAAACAAAAGAACTGCAAGCGATCTCCAGAAAAACGATCCGGGAGATTTACTTTCGGCTCCTTAACCCCTGAAGGTACTGCTGCTGCGGGAGCTCCGCCAGCGGCCTGCGAGGTGTGCATTTTAATGGACAAATCATTAAATTGTCGAGCCAGGACCTGCACCTGATCGACCACCTGTTGCAAAGTATTTTGAGGGGTATGCTCCATAGTCCCACAAAATTTCAACAGGAGTATTAGGCTGCTGAATATGTTATGCACACCAGTGCCAGCAGGAATGTACTGGTGTCTGAACGGTGAGGGATGCAAAACAAATGAACTCACAGACAGACTGGGGAATATGACATTACATACACAGAAGGTGATAGGGTAACAAAATAAACACAAAGTGAACAGAGAAGCCCAAAGGCTAAGAAACTGGGTGTCTCCCTAGTATTAGGAATGCTGTTGCTAAGGGCAACAGCAAAACCCTAAAGGGTTACCAACGGGTGTGGCAGTAAACTCCTTGGTCAGAGATGGAATAATAGACACAAGGAGAGTCTCCACAATCCTAGTCCTCACTTGCAGTGCACTGGTTCAGCTTACTGCCACTAAACTGACACCTGAACACCTTGCACAGTGAGAAAGGATTTTGGCAGGCAAGTCTGAGAATACAGCCGCAAACTTGCTAAGTTCACATAGTAGCAAAAGAACCCCAGCAGGTTACACGACTGACTCCAGTCTTACTGCTAGGTCTGGATTGGCAGAGTGTAATACCAAATCCCAAGGCCTATTTGCAGTAAGCAACAAACAAATACAAAGTTTACACAGTACTAGCTAGCTTTCAGGAACTGACTAACCAACAAAGATTCAGCAGCATCTGCCTAACCTGAGAAGAGGGTTTATATAGCAGGTGCTGTCCACGCCCCACTCAGACCTCACAGACTGTGAGCACAAAAACCAGCACCGGATCCCCTGCCGTGCACAGAGCCTGTAACCACTGCTCAGCCAAAGACCCGAACCGGAGTATCAGCTACGCTCAGGTTACTCCGCTAGCACTTGTCTCCCGGTTGCCATGATGACGTGGCAGCACAGAGCAGGAGACCCTAACAGGAAATGAGTGGAAATTATGGTTATTGGGGTTAATAATACTATAGGATCAAAATTACCCCCAAATTCTATGATTTAAGCTGTTTTTGAGGGGTTTTTGGGAAAAAAACACCCGAATCCAAAACACACCCGAATCCGACAAAAATCCGAAAGGGTGGTTTTGCCAAAACACGTCCGAATCCAAAACCAAAACACAAAATCCGAAAAAATTTCGGTGCACATCTCTAGTTTTAATAAAGTCCAGGAGGGAAACATTCTCCTAATGAAGATACTGCAAGCAATAGGACACGAGGACGTGCACTGAGACTGGAGGGGGGGAGGTTCAGGGGGAATTTTAAGAAAAATTTCTTCACAGAAAGTGCAGTGGACAAGTGGAATAGACTCCTATCAGAGGTGGTAGAGCCTAAAACAGTAGAGCTACAGTATTTAAACATGCATGGAAGAGACATAAGGATATCCTTACAAAGAAATAAGGATCAAATAAGGTTTGATGTAAGAAATGGTAAAAAAAAAGGCAGATTAGGTGTGCAAAGTGGTTCTTAGGGTGTGTACACACGGTGAGATCCCTGCTATTTTCGATTTTGACTATGCAATTTCCCTTGAACTCCCCCAGAGCCCAGATAGCACAGATAGGACAGATTTTGACTATCTGTGCTTGAGATTTTGTCTATGTACAATTTTGACTAAGTGCCAATTTTGACTATACTTTATACTAGATAGTACACTAGATAGTCAAGATTGACTTGCCTGCACAGTATACAGTATATAGCCTTACGATACCGACCCCACGGGAGCGTGCATCGGGATCGAATCTCTATCGCAAGCTGCCTAACACCATGAGATATGCACTAACTTTTCATAAGATTTTGACTATATAGTCAAAATCTTACAGATTTATCTCACCGTGTGTACACACCCTTACAGTATTTGTCGTCAAATTCTGTGTTTCTGTATGTGCAACATTGTGTTGAAAATAGTACAGTAGTGTATTTCCTGGAATGAACCTTTTTTCTCATTAATGTTTTTTTCACAGGCCCTACACTGGAACAGGCCGCTGAGGAGGATGATAACGCGGCATTTAGTGGTAAGAATTATTACTGACATTGATCTGATACCATCAGAGTAGCACTTTTCATCAGATTTTTCTGGCAAATGCATAGAAATCGGATGAAAATTGCACAAATCAGAATAGTGGATGGGGGACTTTAGATGAGTGTTTTGTTTGAACTGGTGATGTTGCCCATACAATAGCAACCGATCACATTCCACATTAACATTTATCTAGCTACACTTTGACGATAATGCAGTACAGAAGGTAATATTTGATTGGTTGCTACTGTATGGACAACATCACCAGTTCTAAAAAAAACTCCCATCTTACTAAATTTACCTGTCTCTCTCTCTCTCTCCCCCCTTGTCACTGTCTCTCTATTCATCTCTCTCTCTAGCTACTGTCAGTGATGAATTTCCCATTAGGCACGAGAGGCACGTACTGTATCTAGGGGCGGCATCTGTTTGGGGGCCACAGTTGGATGCTTACAGTATGCTGATACTGTCATCCCAAAAATTACCAGAACAGTAACTGCTAAATATTTTCAGTGTACTGTACAATATGCCATCATTGCATGGAGTGTAAATAGGTAGCACATACAGTACAGTACTGTACAGTATACATAATTCAAAACAAAAAAAATTGCTACCTTAGTCTAGTCATAATCACCGGCATAGGGGCCTCTCACAAATTTTCTGATGATCTCGGTGGGGCCCCTTGGAATCACCATGCCTGTCACAAGCATCTCTTTTTTTACCCACCTGTCACCGGGCCTGGACACTAGTGTACTATTACTATACTTTTTACTGTATACTGTATCTTATAATATTCTTCTCTTTTACCCACAGACGACGAGCCAGAATACATTTTTGATAAATATACTGTACAGTAGCAATAGTTGGTACTGTAATTACAGTATTTTTTCTCCAACATTATTTTAAGTCAAACTGATATGACTAACTGTATTTTATCTTTTTACAGTCCGTCGCCAACCAGTGGAGGAGACACCTGGTAATTAGAGAGAAATACATACTGTACTGTACTCTAACTT
The DNA here is from genome assembly GCF_028390025.1 of Pseudophryne corroboree. Taxonomy (NCBI): domain Eukaryota; kingdom Metazoa; phylum Chordata; class Amphibia; order Anura; family Myobatrachidae; genus Pseudophryne; species Pseudophryne corroboree. The sequence goes on from NC_086448.1 coordinate 397,001,984, forward strand.
ACTGTAACATGTATCGAAAACACTGAGCTGATCATTTTCACACCCTCTGACATAACTTTACAGTACACACTGTACATTCTCTCCTTTTTCACCCTCTTCACTCCACAAATGCATGCTGCATTTCCTGACTACTGATTTCTTCCTTAAACTGCCACCTCCAATATTTTGCAGAAGCTGCTCTCTACAGTACTGTACAGTACTGTATCTCTGGAATTCTCCAAGTCTAAAGTACTATACAGTATATTAAACTTGTTTGTAAAACAGGCTCTCAATGCCCACTTCTTCATCACACCCAGCCATCTTTCATACTACAGTACCCCTATCTTCCATACTCACAGTCTATCCCTTTCTGTCTTTCTGCTCATTGCAGTTAAATGCCGGCTGTCGGGTTAACAGTGACAATGCCGATAGGCGTAATCCCTACACTACATATGTTCCCACTTGTGGGTGTCCACGACACCCATAGAGTGATAATAGATCCTGTATGGAGTTATGCGAGTCACAAGTCTGCTGCGAGAGCAACAAGGCTGCAAGGAGAATTGGAGCACTCATCCTTCTGCCGGGGTTCTGGCAGTATAGTTGGATCCTGCCCTAGGCATAGGCTTACTAGGCAAATGCCTAGGGGCACAAGCAGCTTCTGCTGATTAACATGATATACAGCATGCCTACAGTATATTCTGTGTGTGACTGCGTCTGTATCTGCATATGAAATGCATTGCTAATGTGCATCATTACGTGTATAAGGGGTACTACAGTACTTTGTTGCATAACATATAGACAGGGCACTACTGTGTGGAAAAATGTGAACAAAGAGCAATATGATGTGGTGCAATGTGAGTAAGGGGCACTACTGTGAGGAGTAATGTGGTACCACCATATGCTGTGATGAGAATAAGAGACACTATTGCATGATCAGAATCAGCTTTATTGGCCAGGTGTACTCACGTACACTAGGTATTCTTTGTGGTACAATGCATCGCCAAGCAGCAACATGAAGGAGGAAAAACGTAGCATACATTACAAACATTACACATGTGAGTTCATACTGCACATATGCAACTGTACAGTAGACATATTATACATTTAAGACTAAAAACTAAGGCTGCTTGGCAGAGCAGCACCGAGGCAGCCATCTGCAGCGCCAACTAGAACTCACACAATGCACATAATACAGAAGATTTAGGTATTACATCAAAAGATAAACCACGCAGACAAAGACACAGAAAGAATAATGCATGATTGGTGTAGGCATTTTGAGTAATAACCTCCAGGGGTTGTGTATTCCACCCTCACAAGGCACCAGGTGCGGCAGCCATCTTAGGCGCACTGCGTCGGATTACCCAGGGTGGAATAGTCCACCCCTAGAAGAGAACACAAAATGGGGAGATTGCAGAGTCCTTAAGTTCAGAGTAGGGTTCCAATAAAAACATCAGGTCCACGCATTTTTCATCCCATCCACAAGCGCACCAGATAAGGCAGCCATGTTAGACGCACTACGAAGGTTACACAGTGGGAGATGAGCCATACAGGGGCCAAATGCATTTATGGGAGAACTGACACATGTGTAGGAGTATGCTATACCCTGCATGGAAAGATCCAAATGAAGCACACCCCGCCCACGGAGGAACCATCCGAGGCAGCCATGTGGGGCGCACTGCATAGGTTACTGCTGACAGGGTGTGCAACCAATGGAGGTACACATTACGGGAATAGCACACAGTGGGGTGGAAGAACCGTGTAAGAAGAAAGAGAAGAGAAAGACACATTTGCAGGAAAACTGTACTAACATTATTTTGTGAAAAAGATAAATGTCCTGGTCTCATGAGAGCAGTGCGGGTGGGTGTGAGAATGTGGGGTGCACACTAATGTCCAATGGAACTGACCCAGCAAAGTCTGGTCCTGATGCGCACGTCCCTCAGTTCCCTGCTCGGCTTGAGGGGTAGTCCCGGGGGCAGTCATGATGTTCTTGGACAGAGAAGTAGTAGGCATTGGTCCTGGTGTTCTCATGGCAGAGGTGAGGAGAGGCTACATAATGTTCCAGATTTCTTTCTTGATGCTGTTCAATGTTTGTTCAACTGTTTTATAAACTGTTCATTTTCAAAACGCTTAGAGAATGAACGCTTTGAGTATTGGAACGCACAGCTGATATGCACATCTGTGCATGGTTGAAGTTACAGATATACTATGGGAAATTGACCCAACTACAGCTGAGGCAAATGTCCCACTAATCAAAGGTGTTACATTACACAGTGTTTGACTAAACAAACACCAGCCCAGTCAGCCTTAATGAAATATGCGGCACTGACCAAGCTTTGAAACACAGGTATTTTAAATTACAAACAAAAGCAAAAATCACAAAACTGTCTAACAAATGATTTGAACATACATTTGGAATATAGATGATTTGCATAGGTGCAGATAGCAATCGGCAGATTACATGGGGAGATTTGAACATACATACTGTATAATGTGAATAAAGTTGCAGTACTGTGTGGCGTTATTTCAACTGGGGGTATTAATGTGTGGCCATGCCCCTTCCAAGCAATAAGATGCCCCGTTTTGGGATGCACACCTAATGTGCACACTGTTCCTATTTAAAATATAGGTTGTAGGAGCACCAAAATGAGGACTGTTATGGTTGAGGGGTGATGGTGCTGGGAAAGGGGTACAGGGTCAGAGGCGGAAATAGCATCTGTGCAAGGGGGCAGCAGCCAAAAAACGTGTCTATGGAATCATATTGGTTAGGGCTGACTCTGAGTACAGTCCACTATTATTTATAGTACTCCCTACAACACCACCTACAGTATTGTAACCCTCTGGTTTTGCCACACTGAAGCTGTCATGAAATGGCATGACTGCTAATGCATAAATGTCTACAGTATTTACCATGATCTGTACTTGTACTGTGGTGTTTTATTCCTTTGATCATTTGTTTATGACCTGTTGAAGCTAAACTATTGTACAGTACTTTATACTGTATTGTGAATACCAGCAATACAGTATAATACTGTACCTACAGTATACAGTAGTAATTGTATAATATTGGAATGTGACTAATGTTTTTTTCCCCTCCAATATAGTGCCAATGATTTATGGGGGCCCTAGACAGGGGCAAGAACGGTGGGCTGCCCCAGAAGCGGGCAGGCAGCAACCAACTTACACAAGAGGTAAACTATAGCAATGCTTAAATTACCTCGAGAGCATACAGTAGGGTTCTATTTACTGTAGTGACAATACAGTACTGTACATTGTAAATAACAAGATTTTCTAATATAGAGTACATTACTGTATTGTCATTACTACACTGTAAAGTATTCAGTATTTGTGTTGTAATACTGTCCTTTTTTCCCCACAGAACAAGTGCGGCGTGTCATCATGCTGATGAGGGTGATAATCCACCTGCTAGTGGACCATCTATTTAATTTGATTTTACGTTCAAGTTAAAAAAAAAATTGTTTACTAAACTTTTTCGTTCTACTCTGTTGTACAGTATCTTTTTTTTACTGCATGGTACAGTACCTTACTTACTGTATGACAGAATCTCAGGTCATTCGTAAGCTAGGCATACTGTACACCATACAATTATTTGGCAGATAATCTGCCAGATCTGGCTGTTAGGAATGAAATTCTGATAATGGCTGAGAGCAAATGACAATCAGCCATTACCAGATTTTTACTCCAGCCAGCCAATCAATCAATGTTCAGGTAGCAGTTGATTGATACAGTATGCACACTTCTCCGTCTTATCACTATTTCATACTGTACATCTACCCCATGTGTGCTTTACATAGAATGCAGAAAGGAGCGTCAAGGGACATGGCAACAGTACAATGCAAGGGACTAGGACACTATCTCACATGAGTACATTTTAGCAATAGCATACAATAAGTGTGACATGTACAGTATAATACAGTGGGTGGCATGTACTGTATCACTGGGAAACCGATTAGGATAAACTGGTAATGTACAGTACCAATGGTGACCTATTGTACTGTATATACAGTACTCTATGCTACAGTATACTGCACTACAAAGTTCTAGTACAGTAACCGTATGACCCTGCCTGGATGAAGCCATCACAAGCCATAGACTAATGCCCAGTAACAGGGGGATAAAATGGGGGACACTTCTACCATGCCCTGAAATGCCCAAGGATTCTGCCCCTCGGCAAGCTTGTACAACCCCTTCTCTTGAGTAACACTGCTCCCCAGGCCGCCATAGACACCAGTGAAACAAGCAGCCTAACCAAGTGGTTTTACATATACCACTCTTAATTGAATTCCCATCATACGGTAGTACTAATTTATAGAGTACAGTATATGAGGAAGTCGGGAATACAAAAATTGGAAACCACGTCATGTTTATTTTAAGAAACACTTTATTTATGGACAAAATCAGTAGGAACATGTAACATCACACATATTGTAATAAGAAAGCCAACATCACACATACTGTACGGTACTTTAATCAAAAGGTAACAGCACAAATACAGTAACAATATCAACTTTAACATTTTTTTTATTTTTTTGTTGGGGCGTGGGGTAATGGTTTTTTTTTTGTATTGTTTTTAGTTTTTGTTTCTTTGTATTATTTTTAGTTTTTGTCTTTTGATTTTGGAACATGGGCGCATACGGACAGCAGAACGGAGAACGAAAACAGACAACAGCAGCCCCTGGATGGACACAGCACAATGGACTCAGACGCTTGGGGATTGAAACACTTTATTTTCAGCATGGACGTGGGACAAAATCAGTAGGAACATGTAACATCACACATATTGTAATAAGAAAGCCAACATCACACATACTGTATGGTACTTTAATCAAAAGGTAACAGCACAAATACAGTAACAATATCAACTTTAACTTTTTTTTATTTTTTTTGTGGTGTGGGGTAATGGTTTCTGTTTTTTTTTTTTTGTATTATTTTTAGTTTTTGTCTTTTGATTTTGGAACATGGGCGCATACGGACAGCAGAACGGAGAACGGAAACAGACAACAGCAGCCCCTGGATGGACACAGCACAATGGACTCGGACGCTTGGGGATTGAAACACTTTATTTTCAGCATGGACGTGGGACATAATCAGTAGGAACATGTAACATCACACATATTGTAATAAGAAAGCCAACATCACACATACTGTACGGTACTTTAATCAAAAGGTAACAGACAAATACAGTAACAATATCAACTTTAACATATTTTTTATTTTTTTTGTGGTGTGGGGTAATGGTTTTTGTACTTTATTTTTTTATTTTTAGGTTTTGCCTTTTTGTATTATTTTTAGTTTTTGTCTTTTGATTTTTAACACGGTCGCATATAAACACCAGAACAGAGGACGGACAACAGCAGCCCCTGGATGGAAACAGCACAATGCCCCAGATGGACACAGCACAATGGACTCGGCTGCTACTGGATAGATACAGCAGCACCAAAAAAATCAACTGGTGCCAGGTGAATAAAAGGGGCAACTTGTACCAGGCCCTTACATTACCAGGGCCAGACACTCCCATCATGAATGTGGTGAGCCAAGTTCATGCACTCCCCTTTGAGTAACCGTGCTGCTCCAAGTGGATTCAGCACAGTGCATGCAGCCCCAGAAAATTTACAGGTCATACAGGTACAGTGCTACAATTTTTTAGCTCCAGCTGTGTCAAGCTGATGTGCTGAAGCTAGAGGATCGGTAGGTAATGATCTGGTTTCATCAAAGTGGATATTCCAAGGCATTTTCCTCCTCATTCTCAGCACAGGGTTTATGGTATCCCTTATCTTCCTCTTTTCTGGAGCACCAATCCTCACGCGGCGTTCACACCTACCGATGATGTCATGTACCAGATTTTTGGGCAGCGGAAATTTGCTCTTGGAACCATCAAAGTTTACACGATTGGCCCACGTCAAGTATTTGTCGTATTGTACATGGTACTGGAACAGAGAATGTGCATATTTTTGAATGTCTCCATTTGAAGCTCTGTACAGATGGACGTCCAGGGCAGTGGAGATGACAGCCAGGGGAATATCGGTCAGAGCGCCTCCGAATGTATTGAGAAGTGGCCTGTGAGCAGGTGTGCTGGTCATCATTGGTGTTCCTGGCAACAGCACACTTGAATCTAGGCCTCTGCGGTCGTCCAGGCCGCTGCGGGCGTCCAGGCCGCTGCGGTCGTCCAGGCCGCTGACTTCGTCCAGGCCTGCTGACTTCGTCCAGGCCGCTGACTTGAACCGCTTGGTGGTGTGTTGTAATTATGGTGCGGCCAACTCCAACTTGCCATTCTTACCTTGTTTGTTCGATGACTTTCTTCATGGCTTCTACCATCTGTTCCTTTATGCCTTCTTTAAGGCCAGCCACATCAGTCTGCAGCTGATTGACCTGTCCCCCAAGGTTACTTACCTGTCCACCAAGCTCTGCCTCCATATTGGTCACCTTGCTGAGTAGCTCCTTTACTAAAACAGCACAGGTACACTGGCAGTCCTGCACTTTGGTGTTCACATCTGTGAAATTGTTATGCACACCAGTGCCTGCAGGAAAGTACTGGTGTCAGAACTGTTATGCACTCCAGTGTCTGCAGGAATGTACTGGTGTTTGAACTGTTATGCAAAACAAATGGACTCACAGACAAACTGGGGAATATGACATAACGTACACAGAAGGTAATAGGGTAACAAAATACACACAAAGTGAACAGAGAAGCCCAGAGGCTAAGGAACTGGGTATCTCCTTTGTATTAGAACTGCACAGATGGAAAAAGCAAGATGTTGTGTTTTAATACATAGAGAACCCGAAATGCTGTTGCTAAGGGCAACAGCAAAACCCTAAAGGGTTACCAACGGGTGTGGCAGTAAACTCCTTGGTCAGAGATGGAATGATAGACACAAGGAGAGTCTCCACAATCCTATTTCTCACTTGCAGTGCACAGGTTTTAGCTTACTGCCACTAAACTGACCCCTGACACCTAGCACAGTGAGACAGGATTAGACAGGCAAGTCTTAGAATACAGCCGCAAACTTGCTAAGTTCACAGAGTGGTAACAGAACCCCAGCAAGCTAAACGACTGACTCCAGTCTTACTGCTAGGTCTGGATTGGCAGAGTGTAATACCAAATCCCCAGGCCTATTTGCAGTAAGCAACAAACAAATACAAAGCTACACAGTACTGGCTAACTTTCATGAACTGACTAACCAACAAAGATTCAGCAGCATCTGCTTACCCTGAAAAGAGGCCTTATAAAGCAGGTGCTGTCCACGCCCCACTCAGACCTCACAGACTGTGAGCACAAAAACCAGCACCGGATCCCCTGCCGTGCACAGAGCCTATAACCACTGCACAGCAAAAGACCCGAACCGGAGTATCAGCTGCGCTCAGGTTACTCCACTAGCACTTGTCTCCCGGTTGCCATGACGACGTGGCAGCACAGGGCAGGAGACCCTAACAGAAATCCAACCTTCTTTGTGGTGAATGTGCCATGTCTTCTTGTCCAGGGGTAGCTACATGGTCCAAAAAAGAAGCTTCCTGATGCAGCGTGTTTGTCACGTCCTCTAGCACCGGTATTTCCAGATTCATTGGCTGAACACCGTGATCTGCAAGAGATGGAACAATGACATCATTTTGAAAACCACATATCAGCCCCAAACTATTATTCTTTGCCTTGGCATTTTTTCGTGGTTTCACCACATTTTCTTGCTGAGCCACCTTGGCAGTTTTCTTCTTCTTTTGTGGGACTAATGCAGTAAGTTTCTGTGCCACTGATGGGCGGGTTTTGGCACTCCCGTGAAATCTGGTAGTCTGCATTCTTTGTCTTTTGTCTAAAAAAATAAAAACCACAGTAAGAAAACATGTAAAGCACAATATGATAAAAATAGCAAACAACTGTACATTTTCAAATAAAGTGCACAACAGTAAAGTGCAGATACTGTACAGTATTATACTTTTTTTCCCTGTGCCTCCCAACATGATCCTCTCCAGGAAGGACAGAATGCTCTGTTACGGACTTCAGTTTAAATGTACAGTATGATTGCCATCACCTGTGCGAACAACTATACTGTACAGTAGTTACTGTATTTTATAAGATAGGTGTTTCACCACAAGTGTTAGCAATCATACAGTACTGCACATTGATATAAGGAGCGTCACAATCCCCTAGCTAAAATACACCGGGATACTGTAAGCGAGGTCTATGCACATTACGTTACACCGAGCTCGATCGCATAGTAACCTGACAAAATGGCCACCGACTGTGAACCCCCAGCACGTGGCAGCGCTCGGATATGGAGTGAGAGATGGCATATGTTTTACAGGCCAAGGGGCAATGCTGAAGGAGCATCACAACCCCCTAGCTAAAATACACCGGGATACTGTAAGCGAGGTCTATGCACATTACACCGAACTCGATCGCATAGCAATCTGACAAAATGGGCGCCGACCGTGAACCCCCAGCACGTGGCAGCGCTCGGATATGGAGTGAGAGATGGCATACGTTTTACAGGCCAAGGGGCAATGCTAAAGGAGCGTCACAATCCCCTAGCTAAAATATACCGGGATAAGCGAGGTCTATGCACATTACGTTACACCGAGCTCGATCGCATAGCAATCTGACAAAATGGCCGCCAACCGTGAACCCCCAGCACGTGGCAGCGCTCGGATATGGAGTGAGAGATGGCATACGTTTTACAGGCCAAAGGGCAATGTACAGGGACATTACAGTAAGGATATTCATGTAAGTATATAAATAATTGTAAACAGCAAATGAAAGAATTACAGATCAAATACAGTGATTGGTGCCAGTTTAGGCGCATTCATCCTTACACCAATCACAGAGCATACTTTCAGCGGGAAGAATTCCCTTTGTTTGAATGTGAATAAAAGAGCGTCTCAGTCACTGCCCACTACCCACTTTGCAAAGCTGTTTCCTCGTAATCAGACTTGCTGTGTGGATCGTCTCCGACCTTTTGAGAAATCTCCTGATAATTTGCTCTCTGTTTCTGCATTTGAAATCTTCTACTAGCCTCACGTGTTCCAGCTCATTGACACAGTTTCTTCATACAGTATTTGATCGGTAATTCTTTCATTTGCTGTTTACAGTAAGGATATTCATGCAAGTATATAAATAATTGTAATGTCCCTGTGCATTGCCCCTTGGCCTGTAAAACGTACGCCATCTCTCACTCCATATCCGAGCGCTGCCACGTGCTGGGGGTTCACGGTCGGCGGCCATTTTGTCAGGTTGCTATGCGATCGAGCTCGGTGTAACGTAATGTGCATAGACCTCGCTTACAGTATCCAGTGTATTTTAGCTAGGGGATTGTCGGCGGCCATTTTGTCAGGTTGCTATACGATCGAGCTCGGTGTAACATAATGTGCATAGACCTCGCTTATCCCGGTTTATTTTAGCTAGGGGATAGTGACGCTCCTTCAGCATTGCCCCTTGGCCTGTAAAGCGCATTCCATCTCTCGCTTATCCCTGGTGTATTTTAGCTAGGGGATTGTGACGCTCCTTCAGCATTGCCCATTGGCCTTTAAAACATATGCCATCTCTCACTTTATATCCGAGCGCTGCCACGTGCTGGGGGTTCACGGTCGGCGGCCATTTTGTCAGATTACTATGCGATCGAGCTCGTAATGTGCATAGACCTCGCTTATCCCGGTGTATTTCAGCTAGGGGATTGTGACGCTCCTTCAGCATTGCCCCTTGGCCTGTAAAGCGTATTCCATCTCTCACTCCATATCCGAGCGCTTCCACGTGCTGGGGGTTCGCGGTCGGTGGCCATTTTTAATGTGCGTAGACCTCGCTTATAGGAACCTGTGTTTTTTAACTACCATATTGAGATGCACATTTCTAGGCCTACAGTATTTAATATACAGTAAGCAGCATTGTTGTTAGGCAATAATTGAAGAATTTACATACCGTACTGACATGTACTGTATGTAATGCTTGTACATCATGTCAGTCGCCCCTTATGCTGTACACTACTGTAAGTCTCACAGGGCCATGCACTTCCAAGGAGGGTTATTTACTGTATCTGTTTTATACAGGAAACTAATTGCAGTCCATAACACTGATGTGGTATTTTCAGTACTGTACAATATACAGTACTAAAATTTGCACATTAGGTACTGTATAGTAAACATGTACAGTATTAACTTTTGTCATAAAACTCTTACAAATTTTCAGATGTGTAAATTTTAGACTACAATATTCACAAATGTTTTTTCTCCATACAGGAATTACAGTTGGACAACATGCCAGTAACTATCAACACAACTATGAGCAAGATAATCGCCAACATGAAAAAAGAAAATAAAACCATCAAAAAGATCCATGCATGGCTCAAGGAAAGTGGCATTATAGTCACTTTAGAAACGGTGCGCTATCATGCTTTCGAGAGAACAACGCCCAGATTTGTATTTCCTACAAAATGCACATGGTACGTACTGTTCAGTACTGTAATGTTTAAATGACTTGCTATATACCATAGACAATTTTTTGGAAATAAAAAAAACCCACTTCATCTAACTGTGATTGTGCTGTTCATTAATTCATATTTTTCATACTGTATTGTACTGTAGGAGAGTGCAACAAATTGTGGAGGAACTAACTCGTGAGGATGATGAGCGTACTGCTTTGCAAATAAAACTAATTCTCCATTCCAAGTATGACCTGGACATATCGGCCACCAGCGTCAGAAGGATGCGACGGAAAATGGGATGGACCTTTGGCGCAACAAGGTAAAATACTGAAACCAGTATAAACCATACAGTAAATGCACAATTATTCACGGTTAATAATCCCTTGATAAGTGATATAACAATGCCATAAATCATTATACAGAGTGTGTACTTTATACTATATACAGTATGTGTAGTATGTGTATGTGTGTATATATATATATATATATATGTGTATATATATATATATATATATATATATATAAAAATCTATCCCAAAAGAGATACCTACTGTATAGGCACTCAGAGGGGTATATTTACTAAGGTCCCGATTTTGACCGAAATGCCGTTTTTTCATCAAAGTGTCATCTCGGTAATTTACTAAACTCAAATCACGGCAGTGATGAGGGCATTCGTATTTTTTGGGTAGTCCATGAAAATAATTACGAATGAATACACCATCGGTCAAAACGCGGCTGTTTAAGTATGAATCTCGGTCATTTACTAAGAAGTGCAAAGCAAAAAAATAAATAAAACACTGCCGTGAAAAATTACAACTCGTAAAAAAGTGCTAAAAAAAAACAGACCTGCTTTTTTAATCCGTGATTGTATAGGCATGCAGGGATCCATGAGATCCGTGCATGTATATCAGTGGGAAGGTGTGGGAAAGTGGTTATTTTCTTAAAAAAAATTGCGTGGGGTCCCCCCTCCTAAGCATAACCAGCCTCGGGCTCTTTGAGCCGATCCTGGTTGCAGAAATATGGGGAAAAAATTGACAGGGGTTCCCCCATATTTAAGCAACCAGCATCGGGCTCTGCGCCTGGTCCTGGTTCCAAAAATACGGGGGACAAAAAGAGTAGGGGTCCCCCGTATTTTTAAAACCAGCACCGGGCTCCCCTAGCTGGACAGATAATGCCACAGCCGGGGGTCACTTTTATATAGTGCCCTGCGGCCGTGGCATCAAATATCCAACTAGTCACCCCTGGCCGGGGTACCCTGGGGGAGTGGGGACCCCTTCAATCAAGGGGTCCCCCCCCAGCCACCCAAGGGCCAGGGGTGAAGCCCGAGGCTGTCCCCCCCATCCAATTGGCTGCGGATGGGGGGCTGATAGCCTTTTGTGAAAATGAAAAGATATTGTTTTTAGTAGCAGTACTACAAGGCCCAGCAAGCCTCCCCCGCATGCTGGTACTTGGAGAACCACAAGTACCAGCATGCGGCGGAAAAACGGGCCCGCTGGTACCTGTAGTACTACTACTAAAAAAATACCGAAAAAAGACAAGACACACACACCTTGAAAAGTAAAGATTTATTACATACATCCACACAAACATATACACATACTTACCTTATGTTCACACGCAGGTCGGTCCTCTTGTCCAGTAGAATCCATGGGGTACCTGTTGAAAAAATTATACTCACAAAATCCTCTTCAAATCCATTTGTAATCCACGTACTTGAGAAAATAAAAAAACGGAGTCCCGACCACGAACTGAAAGGGGCCCCATGTTTTCACATGGGACCCCTTTCCCCGAATGCCAGAAACCCACTCTGACTTCTGTCTAAGTGGGTTTCTTCAGCCAATCAGGGAGCGCCACGTTGTAGCACCCTCCTGATCGGCTGTGTGCTCCTGTACTGACTGACAGGCGGCACACGGCAGTGTTACAATGTAGCGCCTATGCGCTCCATTGTAACCAATGGTGGGAACTTTCTGCTCAGCGGTGAGGTCACTTTCGGTCAACCGCAGGGCAGAAAGTTCCCACCATTGGTTACAATGGAGCGCATAGGCGCTACATTGTAACACTGCCGCGTGCTGCCTGTCAGTCAGTACAGGAGCACACAGCCGATCAGGAGGGTGCTACAACGTGGCGCTCCCTGATTGGCTGAAGAAACCCACTTAGACAGAAGTCAGAGTGGGTTTCTGGCAGTCGGGGAAAGGGGACCCATGTGCAAACATGGGTCCCCTTTCAGTGCGTGGCTCGGGTGTCCGTTTTTTATTTTATTCAAGTACGTGGATTACAAATGGATGCTACGAGGAGCCTGGGACCCTGGAGCTGGTGAGTTTAATTTATTCAACAGGTACCCCTTGGATTCTACTGGAGAAGAGGACCGACCTGCGTGGGGCCATAGGTAAGTATGTTTGTATGTTTGTGTGGATGTATGTAATAAATCTTTACTTTCAAGGTGTGTGTGTCTTGTCTTTTTTTGGGTATTTTTTTTGTAGTAGTACTACAGGTACCAGCGGGCCCGTTTTTCCGCCGCATGCTGGTACTTGTGGTTCTCCAAGTACCAGCATGCGGGGGAGGCTTGCTGGGCCTTGTAGTACTGCTACTAAAAACAATATCTTTTCATTTTCACAAAAGGCTATCAGCCCCCCATCCGCAGCCAATTGGATGGGGGGGGACAGCCTCGGGCTTCACCCCTGGCCCTTGGGTGGCTGGGGGTGTACCCCTTGATTGAAGGGGTCCCCACTCCCCCAGGGTACCCCGGCCAGGGGTGACTAGTTGGATTTTTGATGCCACGGCCGCAGGGCACTATATAAAAGTGACCCCCGGCTGTGGCATTATCTGTCCAGCTAGTGGAGCCCGGTGCTGGTTTTAAAAATACGGGGGACCCCTACTCTTTTTGTCCCCCGGATTTTTAGGACCAGGCGCAGAGCCCGATGCTGGTTGCTTAAATATGGGGGAACCCATGTCATTTTTCCCCCCATATTTCTGCTACCAGGATCGGCTCAAAGAGCCCGAGGCTGGTTATGCTTAGGAGGGGGGACCCCACGCAATTTTTTTTAAAGTTTTACAGTGCTTATTTAAAAAAAAAAAAAAAATGAACCCCAGCACGGATCACACAGATCCAGCCGAGATTCATTTTGAAAAAGTCGGCAGTGTTTTGCTAATCACTGCCGTAAAAAACAGAAAAAAAAAAACGAATGACATCGACATCGGAAAACCCGAAAAGGCAAAATACGGCAGCTTAGTAAATTAGTCGTAATCAATTCAAAAAGTTGCAATTTTACACTGTCGATGTCATTCGTGATTGAACTTTGACCTTTTTCCGAAAATTACGAATGTTAGTAAATATACCCCAGAGACAGCAATGAAGCATTGCCGGCTTATTGTGATGATTACAAACTGTATACTGTGTGTGTGTGTGTGTGTGTGTGTGTGTGTGTGTGTGTGTGTGTGTATGTGTATATATATATATATATATATATATATATTACTCTGTATATACTGTAATGTATGTACAGTTTAATGTATACAGTAGGTATATAATACAATATACTGCACATACAGTCTACTGTATATACAGTAATCTCTTTCATTACTGTATCTGATTTCATTATTTTTGGCTCTTCACAGGATATCTCCCATGATAAGAGATGTGAATAAAGAAAAGAGAGTGGAACAGGCACGGCGATGGATTGAGAGTGGTGAAACATTTCATGATGTCATTTTCTCAGATAAATAGTCTGTTGCCCTTGAGCGGTTCTCCAGAATTCATTCCGGAAACGTAACCATATCTCATTAAAACCACGCCCAAAGCATCCATTGAAAGTCCATGTATGGGGAGGCATATCACGATTAGGAGCTGGTCCCCTATTATTTTTCGAAGGTACAGTACTATACTTTATTCTGTGCCTGTGTTCTGTAAAAATACATGCTGTACTGTAGAGTACATGTAACTGCACAATAAAATGAGTTGCTTATTAATGAACAACATTTTTTTATTTCTGTAGGGATCATGGATAAGAATTTTTTTCAAGAAACAATAGTAAAGGGTTGTATGGTGCCATTTGTGAATAAATATTACCCAACTCACCATAAGAATTTCCAAGACAATGATCCTAAAAACTCCACCTCAGCCAAATTTATGGAAGAGAAAGGTATGAATTGGGAACGCACACCACCAGTGAGTATTCTTTCAACAGTGTACAAGTAAAATTTTGGATAGCACTCTAGTTCTGTAAATGTATTTTTTGGTTTAATAAACAGTACAATACCGTATGTTTAATTTTCTCTATTTAATGTCATTAATTGACTAACTTTTTTTCTATACTCTTTTTTTTTTTTTAATAGATCACCAGACATGAATCCAATTGAATTAGTGTGGGCTCAATTGAAGAGGTACATTAGGAGTGTTGCGAAGCCAACAACAAAACAGCAGCTGTTGGATGGGATAAAGAAATTTTGGCTAGAATACTCACACCTGAACATTGTAATAATTATATAAATCACCTGTATAAAGTATTACCTGTTATAGTCGAAATAAATGGTCAAGCCACAAATATGTAGTTATGTACTGTATTTTCTGTTTCAAATTTTAAATTGGTGCATTATTAAAAATGTTTATAAAATTGCCTTTGTCTGATTATTGCATAAACTGATGTAGAATATTATACAGTAGTAATGTTATTGATGTGTATGAACAGTTATTTTCTGTTTTATAAGTCCTGAATAAGAGTACTGTACATTTTGATCAGTACAGTACATGCAATCGGATGTTGTAATAAATACTTTTTTTTACATTAATATTTATTATTTATTTATTAGCAGTTTCTTATATAGAAATAGCATCTTATATAGAAATATAGCATATTCCGTTGCGCTTTACAATTAGAACTACAGTTATACAACAAAACAGGGCAAAGACAGACATAGCGGTAGGAAGGCCCTGCTCGCAAGCTTACAATCTATAGGGAAATATGTATTGATACACAAGGATAGATGCAACCTGTTACATAATGTTTCCCCAGATTGCTAGCTTCTTAGTGGGTTGTATGATATGATCACCCAGCAATGTTGGAAGACAAAATGTGAGGTTATGGGGACTGTGCAGAGGGAATGTAACTGGATAGGGAAGCATTGAAGGTTATGTGTGTGGGTCAGGAATTTGGTATGCTTGTCTGAAGAGATGAGTTTTCAGGGAACGTTTAAAGGTTTGGAGACTAGTGGAGAGTCTTATTGTGCGTGGGAGGGCATTCCACAGAGTGGGTGAAGCCCGGGTAAAGTCCTGTAATTTTGAGTGGGAACAGGTAATACATCTGGATGAGAGACGCAGATCTTGTGCAGAGCGGAGGGGTCTGGTAGGGAGATATTTTGAGATGAGTGAGGAGATGTATGATGGTGCAGTTTGGGTAATAGCCTTGTATGTAAGTAAAAGTATTTTATATTTGAAACGGTAGAATACCGGTAACCAATGGAGGGACTAACAGAGCGGATCAGCAGACGAAGAACGTCTGGCGAAGATTAGCCTCGCAGCTGCATTTAAAATGGATTGAAGTGGTGAGAGCCTATGTTTGGGAAGACCAGTAAGAAGACTATTACAATAATAAATGCGGGAGATGATGAGTGCATGGATCAGAGTTTTTGCAGTGTCTTGTGTAAGATAAGGGCGTATTTTGGATATGTTTTATGTTTTTAGGGTGCATGTAACATGATTTAGAGACAGATTGAATGTGTGGAACAAACGACAGTTCAGAGTCAAGGATGACACCTAGGCAGCGAGCTTGTGGGGTAGGGTGGATAGTTGCATTGTCAACAGTTATGGCAACATCAGGTTGGTAATAGAGATGAGCGCCGGAAATTTTTCGGGTTTTGGTTTTGGGTTCGGTTCCGCGGCCGTGTTTTGGGTTCGACCGCGTTTTGGCAAAACCTCACCGAATTTTTTTTGTCGGATTCGGGTGTGTTTTGGATTCGGGTGTTTTTTTTTAAAAACACTAAAAAACAGCTTAAATCATAGAATTTGGGGGTCATTTTGATCCCAAAGTATTATTAACCTCAAAAACCATAATTTACACTCATTTTCAGTCTATTCTGAATACCTCACACCTCACAATATTATTTTTAGTCCTAAAATTTGCACCTAGGTCGCTGGATGACTAAGCTAAGCGACCCTAGTGGCCGACACAAACACCGGGCCCATCTAGGAGTGTCACTGCAGTGTCACGCAGGATGTCCCTTCCAAAAAACCCTCCCCAAACAGCACATGACGCAAAGAAAAAAAGAGGCGCAATGAGGTAGCTGTGTGAGTAAGATAAGCGACCCTAGTGGCCGACACAAACACCGGGCCCATCTAGGAGTGTCACTGCAGTGTCACGCAGGATGTCCCTTCCAAAAAACCCTCCCCAAACAGCACATGACGCAAAGAAAAAAAGAGGCGCAATGAGGTAGCTGTGTGAGTAAGATAAGCGACCCTAGTGGCCGACACAAACACCGGGCCCATCTAGGAGTGTCACTGCAGTGTCACGCAGGATGTCCCTTCCAAAAAACCCTCCCCAAACAGCACATGACGCAAAGAAAAAAAGAGGCGCAATGAGGTAGCTGTGTGAGTAAGATAAGCGACCCTAGTGGCCGACACAAACACCGGGCCCATCTAGGAGTGTCACTGCAGTGTCACGCAGGATGTCCCTTCCAAAAAACCCTCCCCAAACAGCACATGACGCAAAGAAAAAAAGAGGCGCAATGAGGTAGCTGTGTGAGTAAGATAAGCGACCCTAGTGGCCGACACAAACACCGGGCCCATCTAGGAGTGTCACTGCAGTGTCACGCAGGATGTCCCTTCCAAAAAACCCTCCCCAAACAGCACATGACGCAAAGAAAAAAAGAGGCGCAATGAGGTAGCTGTGTGAGTAAGATAAGCGACCCTAGTGGCCGACACAAACACCGGGCCCATCTAGGAGTGTCACTGCAGTGTCAGGCAGGATGTCCCTTCCAAAAAACCCTCCCCAAACAGCACATGACGTAAAGAAAAATTAAAGAAAAAAGAGGTGCAAGATGGAATTGTCCTTGGGCCCTCCCACCCACCCTTATGTTGTATAAACAGGACATGCACACTTTAACCAACCCATCATTTCAGTGACAGGGTCTGCCACACGACTGTGACTGAAATGACGGGTTGGTTTGGACCCCCACCAAAAAAGAAGCAATTAATCTCTCCTTGCACAAACTGGCTCTACAGAGGCAAGATGTCCACCTCATCATCATCCTCCGATATATCACCGTGTACATCCCCCTCCTCACAGATTATCAATTCGTCCCCACTGGAATCCACCATCTCAGCTCCCTGTGTACTTTGTGGAGGCAATTGCTGCTGGTCAATGTCTCCACGGAGGAATTGATTATAATTCATTTTAATGAACATCATCTTCTCCACATTTTCTGGATGTAACCTCGTACGCCGATTGCTGACAAGGTGAGCGGCGGCACTAAACACTCTTTCGGAGTACACACTTGTGGGAGGGCAACTTAGGTAGAATAAAGCCAGTTTGTGCAAGGGCCTCCAAATTGCCTCTTTTTCCTGCCAGTATAAGTACGGACTGTGTGACGTGCCTACTTGGATGCGGTCACTCATATAATCCTCCACCATTCTTTCAATGGTGAGAGAATCATATGCAGTGACAGTAGACGACATGTCCGTAATCGTTGTCAGGTCCTTCAGTCCGGACCAGATGTCAGCATCAGCAGTCGCTCCAGACTGCCCTGCATCACCGCCAGCGGGTGGGCTCGGAATTCTGAGCCTTTTCCTCGCACCCCCAGTTGCGGGAGAATGTGAAGGAGGAGATGTTGACAGGTCGCGTTCCGCTTGACTTGACAATTTTCTCACCAGCAGGTCTTTCAACCCCAGCAGACTTGTGTCTGCCGGAAAGAGAGATCCAAGGTAGGCTTTAAATCTAGGATCGAGCACGGTGGCCAAAATGTAGTGCTCTGATTTCAACAGATTGACCACCCGTGAATCCTTGTTAAGCGAATTAAGGGCTCCATCCACAAGTCCCACATGCCTAGCGGAATCGCTCCGTGTTAGCTCCTCCTTCAATGTCTCCAGCTTCTTCTGCAAAAGCCTGATGAGGGGAATGACCTGACTCAGGCTGGCAGTGTCTGAACTGACTTCACGTGTGGCAAGTTCAAAGGGCATCAGAACCTTGCACAACGTTGAAATCATTCTCCACTGCACTTGAGACAGGTGCATTCCACCTCCTATATCGTGCTCAATTGTATAGGCTTGAATGGCCTTTTGCTGCTCCTCCAACCTCTGAAGCATATAGAGGGTTGACTTCCACCTCGTTACCACTTCTTGCTTCAGATGATGGCAGGGCAGGTTCAGTAGTTTTTGGTGGTGCTCCAGTCTTCTGTACGTGGTGCCTGTACGCCGAAAGTGTCCCGCAATTCTTCTGGCCACCGACAGCATCTCTTGCACGCCCCTGTCGTTTTTTAAAAAATTCTGCACCACCAAATTCAAGGTATGTGCAAAACATGGGACGTGCTGGAATTTGCCCATATTTAATGCACACACAATATTGCTGGCGTTGTCCGATGCCACAAATCCACAGGAGAGTCCAATTGGGGTAAGCCATTCCGCGATGATCTTCCTCAGTTGCCGTAAGAGGTTTTCAGCTGTGTGCGTATTCTGGAAAGCGGTGATACAAAGCGTAGCCTGCCTAGGAAAGAGTTGGCGTTTGCGAGATGCTGCTACTGGTGCCGCCGCTGCTGTTCTTGCGGCGGGAGTCCATACATCTACCCAGTGGGCTGTCACAGTCATATAGTCCTGACCCTGCCCTGCTCCACTTGTCCACATGTCCGTGGTTAAATGGACATTGGGTACAACTGCATTTTTTAGGACACTGGTGAGTCTTTTTCTGACGTCCGTGTACATTCTCGGTATCGCCTGCCTAGAGAAGTGGAACCTAGATGGTATTTGGTAACGGGGGCACACTGCCTCAATAAATTGTCTAGTTCCCTGTGAACTAACGGCGGATACCGGACGCACGTCTAACACCAACATAGTTGTCAAGGCCTCAGTTATCCGCTTTGCAGCAGGATGACTGCTGTGATATTTCATCTTCCTCGCAAAGGACTGTTGGACAGTCAATTGCTTACTGGAAGTAGTACAAGTGGGCTTACGACTTCCCCTCTGGGATGACCATCGACTCCCAGCAGCAACAACAGCAGCGCCAGCAGCAGTAGGCGTTGCACGCAAGGATGCATCGGAGGAATCCCAGGCAGGAGAGGACTCGTCAGAATTGCCAGTGACATGGCCTGCAGGACTATTGGCATTCCTGGGGAAGGAGGAAATTGACACTGAGGGAGTTGGTGGGGTGGTTTGCGTGAGCTTGGTTACAAGAGGAAGGGATTTACTGGTCAGTGGACTGCTTCCGCTGTCGCCCAAAGTTTTTGAACTTGTCACTGACTTATTATGAATGCGCTGCAGGTGACGTATAAGGGAGGATGTTCCGAGGTGGTTAACTTCCTTACCCCTACTTATTACAGCTTGACAAAGGCAACACACGGCTTGACACCTGTTGTCCGCTTTTCTGTTGAAATACCTCCACACTGAAGAGCTAATTTTTTTGGTATTTTCACCAGGCATGTCAACGGCCATATTCCTCCCACGGACAACAGGTGTCTCCCCGGGTGCCTGACTTAAACAAACCACCTCACCATCAGAATCCTCCTGGTCAATTTCCTCCCCAGCGCCAGCAACACCCATATCCTCCTCATCCTGGTGTACTTCAACAGTGACATCTTCAATCTGACTATCAGGAACTGGACTGCGGGTGCTCCTTCCAGCACTTGCAGGGGACGTGCAAATGGTGGAAGGCGCATGCTCTTCACGTCCAGTGTTGGGAAGGTCAGGCATCGCAACCGACACAATTGGACTCTCCTTGTGGATTTGGGATTTCGAAGAACGCACAGTTCTTTGCGGTGCTTTTGCCAGCTTGAGTCTTTTCAGTTTTCTAGTGAGAGGCTGAGTGCTTCCATCCTCATGTGAAGCTGAACCACTAGCCATGAACATAGGCCAGGGCCTCAGCCGTTCCTTGCCACTCAGTGTGGTAAATGGCATATTGGCAAGTTTACGCTTCTCCTCCGACAATTTTATTTTAGGTTTTGGAGTCCTTTTTTTACTGATATTTGGTGTTTTGGATTTGACATGCTCTGTACTATGACATTGGGCATCGGCCTTGGCAGACGACGTTGCTGGCATTTCATCGTCTCGGCCATGACTAGTGGCAGCAGCTTCAGCACGAGGTGGAAGTGGATCTTGATCTTTCCCTAATTTTGGAACCTCAACATTTTTGTTCTGCATATTTTAATAGGCACAACTAAAAGGCACCTCAGGTAAACAATGGAGATGGATGGATACTAGTATACTTATGGATGGACTGCCGAGTGCCGACACAGAGGTAGCTACAGCCGTGGACTACCGTACTGTACTGTGTCTGCTGCTAATATAGACTGGATGATAATGAGATGTAGTATGTATAAAGAAGAAAGAAAAAAAAAACCACGGGTAGGTGGTATACAATTATGGATGGACTGCCGAGTGCCGACACAGAGGTAGCTACAGCCGTGGACTACCGTACTGTACTGTGTCTGCTGCTAATATAGACTGGATGATAATGAGATGTAGTATGTATGTATAAAGAAGAAAGAAAAAAAAAACCACGGGTAGGTGGTATACAATTATGGATGGACTGCCGAGTGCCGACACAGAGGTAGCTACAGCCGTGAACTACCGTACTGTGTCTGCTGCTAATATAGACTGGTTGATAATGAGATGTAGTATGTATAAAGAAGAAAGAAAAAAAAAACACGGGTAGGTGGTATACAATTATGGATGGACTGCCGAGTGCCGACACAGAGGTAGCTACAGCCGTGGACTACCGTACTGTACTGTGTCTGCTGCTTATATAGACTGGATGATAATGAGATGTAGTATGTATAAAGAAGAAAGAAAAAAAAACCACGGGTAGGTGGTATACAATTATGGATGGACTGCCGAGTGCCGACACAGAGGTAGCTACAGCCGTGGACTACCGTACTGTACTGTGTCTGCTGCTAATATAGACTGGATGATAATGAGATGTAGTATGTATAAAGAAGAAAGAAAAAAAAACCACGGGTAGGTGGTATACAATTATGGATGGACTGCCGAGTGCCGACACAGAGGTAGCTACAGCCGTGGACTACCGTACTGTACTGTGTCTGCTGCTAATATAGACTGGATGATAATGAGATGTAGTATGTATAAAGAAGAAAGAAAAAAAAAACCACGGGTAGGTGGTATACAATTATGGATGGACTGCCGAGTGCCGACACAGAGGTAGCTACAGCCGTGAACTACCGTACTGTGTCTGCTGCTAGTAGACTGGATGATAAATAATGATATAAAAAATATATATATATCACTACTGCAGCCGGACAGGTATATATTATATAATGACGGACCTGCTGGAGTGGACACTGTCTGTCAGCAGAATGAGTTTTTTAATTTTTATAGAATAAAAAAACACCACACAAGTCACACGACGAGTGTACTTTTTCAGGCAGACATTCAATCACAATATACTATACTGGTGGTCAGTGTGGTCAGGTCACTGGTCACAGTGGTCAGTGGTCAGTCACACTGGCAGTGGCACTCTGGCAGCAAAAGTGTGCACTGTTTAATATGTACTCCTGGCTCCTGCTATAACCTATAACTGCTCCCCAGTCTCCCCCACAATTAAGCTGTGTGAGCACAGTCAGATATTATACATAGATGATGCAGCACACTGGGCTGAGCACAGATATGGTATGTGAGTGTGACTGAGTCACTGTGTATCGTTTTTTTCAGGCAGAGAACAAGAACAGAACGGATTATTAAATAATAATAAATTATAAAACTGCACTGGTGGTCAGGTCACTGGTCATCAGTCACTAGTATAACTCCTCCTAAGCTCCAGTAAGTAAATGAAGTGTCTCACTCTCACTCTCCTATCTATTTTAATTTCTAAACGGAGAGGACGCCAGCCACGTCCTCTCCCTATCAATCTCAATGCACGTGTGAAAATGGCCGCGACGCGCGGCTCCTTATATAGAATCCGAGTCTCGCGATAGAATCCGAGCCTCGCGAGAATCCGACAGCGTGATGATGACGTTCGGGCGCGCTCGGGTTAACCGAGCAAGGCGGGAAGATCCGAGTCGCTCGGACCCGTGTAAAAAAACATGAAGTTCGGGCGGGTTCGGATTCAGAGAAACCAAACCCGCTCATCTCTAGTTGGTAACTACCCTTAGCTGGTGGGAAAATAATTAATTCTGTTTTGGAAATGTTGAGTTTGAGATGGCGAGATGACATCCAAGATGAAATGGCAGACAGGCATCCAGTGACACGAGCCAATACAGATGGTGATAAATCTGGGGAGGATAGGTAGATCAGCGTACAAATGATACTGAAATCTGAAGGAGCTGATTAGTTTACCAAGAGAGGAGGTATAGATTGAGAAAAGCAGAGGACCTATGACTGAGCCTTGCGGTACTCCAACTGATAGAGGTAGAGAAGAGGAGGTAGAATCAGAGAAGCGAACACTGAAAGATCGATTAGATAGGTAGGATGAGAACCAAGTAAGGGCTGTGTCCTGAAGACCTAGGGACTCTAGTGTTTGTATGAGAAGAGAGTGGTCAACAGTGTCAAAAGCATCAGAGAGATCTAGAAGAATAAGTAGTGTGTAATGGCCTTTTGATATAGCAGTGACCAGATCATTCACTAATTTGGTCAGTGTCATCTCCGTGGAGTGTTGGGCACGAAAGCCTGACTGAAGTGGGTCCAGTAAGTTGTGGGAGTTAAGAAAGTGTGTAAGGCGAGTGTAGGCAAGTCTCTCAAGTAGCTTGGAGGGACTGGGTAGCTGAGAAATGGGACGGTAGTTAGAGTGTGTGTTTGGGTCAGAGTTGTGTTTTTTTCAGAATGGGAGTAATCACTGCATGTTTAAACAGAGATGGAAAGATGCCAGTAGAGAGAGAGAGATTACAGATTTTAGTTAAGGTTGGGATAAGCACAGGAGACAAACTTTTGCTGACCTGTGAGGGTATAGGATCAAGAGGAGAGGTAGTGGAGTAAGAGGATCAGAATCAGGTTTATCAGAATCAGAATCAGGTTTATTGGCCAGGTATACTTGCGTATACTAGGAATTTGTCTTCGGTTTGCTTTACAACAGCCAAGTAGGTAACAGATAAGCAGGTGGGGGGTAAGCAAAGTCACACAGATAGGGTATACGGTAGGAACACAAGTGAGTTACATGTACGTCTAGTCAGTCAATGTTCAGGAGTTCAGCAGGCGGACCGCTTGGGGAAAGAAACTTTTGAGGCTTCTGGCGGACCTGGCGGGGACGGCCCTGTAACGCCTGCCTGAAGGAAGCAAGTTAAACATGATGAAAAGAGTTTTGATACTTCATCTTCACTTGTGGGATCAAATGAAGAGAAAGTGCCAGAGGGTTCAGATAGGGATTTGAGCAGGTCACTGGCTGAGTTAGAGCATACCATTTCATCTCGGATTTTATCAATCTTATCCTTGAAGTAGGAAGCAAGTTCTTGTGCACTGATAGTAGCTAGTGGGGGAGGTGAGGGAGGGTAAAGAAGTGATTTAAATGTATTAAAAAGTCGTTTGGGGTTGGTGGCATGATAAGAGATGAGAGATTGGAAATATGTTTGTTTGGCAGTGTCCAGGGCCTGACGATAGGAGTGGTAGGTAGTCTTACATGTGAGAAAGTCACTTGGATTCTGAGATTTCCGCCACTGACGTTCTACCTTACGTGATAGTTTTTGTAGGTGTCTTGTTGATTTAGAGTGCCATGGTTGGCATCTAAGCCTATGTGGAGTGTGATGGGTAGCTGGAGCAACTTCATCAAGGGCATACTCTAGGGCAGGCATTCCCAACCACGGTCCTCAAGGCACACCAACAGGACAGGTTTTAGTGATATCCAGGCGGCAGCACAGATGGTTAACTCAAAATAACTGAGCTACTAATTAAGTCACCTGTGCTGAAGCCTGGATATCACTAAAACCTGCACTGTTAGTGTGCCTTGAGGACCGTGGTTGGGAATGCCTGCTCTAGGGTCTGGTGCAGGTGGGATACAGCAGTGTCAGGTGTGGTGAATGTAGAGATTGGTGAGAGACGTTGTTGCAGAGAAGTGGAAAGTTGTTGAAAATATTGATGCTTTCCCAATAAATATTCCATTATACAGTATGGTACGGTACAGTACATGGGAGTAACTGTACAGTATGATGTGCCGTTATGGGGGAGAAATACTGTATCCACTAAATGTACAGTAAAAAAAAAATTTTGTTATTATAAACACACAAATGCATCCCAGATGGAAATCTGCTATACACAGCAGACAGCTTATGGTGACAGAACTTACCTACTGTATCCCCACCCATAGTCGTGGTATATTTTAGATTGCCTAATGAGACACTCCTGCAGCATTTCCAATGATTCATGTAAAACCTGTGTGCAAACAGCATCTCTATTGAATGCAAAGTACAGTAAGAGTACAGTATTATCAGAGCCGTACCTGACCAACATGATGCCCTAGGCTAGATTTTGGCTGATGCCCTCTTGCACAGATGCTAGTTTCGCCTCTGACACTGCACCCCTTTCCCAGCACCATCACCCATTTTGGTGCTCCTACCCCCTATAATTTAAATAGGAACAATGTGCACATTTAGTGCCAGCCCAAAACAGTGCATGTTCTTGCTGGGAAGGGGCATGGTAGTGTCAGTGAAAAAAACACTTAATGACAGATACTGTACACAAGCTCATGTCTAAATATGGTCCGGGGCCGGAATTCGACATATTCAATAAAAAACGGATTCGACAGTCCCGCTGTCGAAAAACTGACCAATTGACGGATATGTGCGTCCTGTATTCGACTTTATGGACGGCACAAAAGTTTAATAAACCCTGAAAAAAAATGCGTGGGGTCCCCCCTCCTAAGCATAACCAGCCTCGGGCTCTTTGAGCCAGTCCTGGTTGTACAAATACGGGGAAAAAATTGACAGGGGATCCCCCGTATTTTTAGAACCAGCACCGGGCTCTGCGTCCTGTCCTGGTGCAAAAAATACGGGGGACAAAAGACATAGGGGTCCCCTGTATTTTTAACACCAGCACCGGGCTCCACTAGCTGGAGAGATAATGCCACAGCCGGGGGACACTTTTATACTGGTCCCTGCGGCCGTGGCATTAAATCCCCAACTAGTCACCCCTGGCCGGGGTACCCTGGAGGAGTGGGGACCCCTTAAATCAATGGGTCCCCCCCCTCCAGCCACCCAAGGGCCAGGGGTGAAGCCCGAGGCTGTACCCCCATTCATGGGCTGTGGATGGGGGGCTGATAGCCTTGTGTCAAAAAAAAGAATATTGTTTTTTGCAGCACAACTACAAGTCCCAGCAAGCCTCCCCACAAGCTAGTACTTGGAGAACCAAAAGTACCAGCATGCGGGGGGAAAACGGGCCCGCTGGTACCTGTAGTTCTACTGCAAAAAAATACCCAAATAAAAACAGGACAAGCACATTGTGATAGTAAAACTTTATTACATATATGCCGACACACACATACTTACCTATGTTGACACGATGTTCGGTCCACTTCCGCAAGTAGAATCCATGGTGTACCTGAAAATAAAATTATACTCCCCAAAATCCAGTGTAGCATATGTCCTCTTCTTTTTTGTAATCCACGTACTTGGCAAAAAAACAAACCGCATACCCGGAAAACGTCAGTTTTTTTGTCAAAAAGTACTGTATTGCATTGTCGAATCCAATTCGACATGTTTTTTTTGTCGAAAATACCCCGTTTTTCGACTTTTGTGGCAATTCAACCGCAATTGCAATGGCTAGGGGACTTGGCCGCTGACTTACTGTACTGTACCACATCCCTGACTTTAATGAACCACACTGTTGCTTAAGCTCCTTGTTTTGGGTCTGTATTCTGTACATTATACAGCATTTATTATTTGATCATCGTCTCTGTGTACTGTTATTTTAGCGAGGGGATTGTGATGCTCCTTCAGCATTGCCCCGTTGCCTTCAAGACTTCTGCTATCTCTCACTCCATTTTCGAGCGCTGCCCACCACGTGGTGGGGGTTCAGGGGCGACGGCCATTTTGACAGTGTGCTATGCGATCGAGTACCGTAATGTGCATAGACCTCGCTTATTCCTATCGCCCCTATGTATTTTAGCGACGGGTTTGTGATGCTCCTTCAGCATTGCTCCGTAGCCTTTGACGCCCCTGTGTGTTGGCGAGGGGATTGTGACGCACCTTCAGCACTGCCCCGTTGTCCGCAAAATCTATGTCATCACTCGCTCCATGGCTGGAGCAAGGAATCCATGGGGCAAGGAGTCACAGGCGGTAGCCATTTCGAATGAGTCTGCCCTGCTACAGAATTGTATGTGTACCGTATGGTGCATAGAACCTTAACAGTACATCTGCTCCTGCAGCTTTGCCCTGGTTTATGTGAATTAAAAAAATTAAAAAGTGTCTGGAAAAAACTAACATGCGTTCGTACTGTACAGTACTTTAGGAATCGAACACGGGACTCTGAGTATAGGAAGCGGAACACTTCACCACTTCGCCGCAGACAGATGAATAAATCCATTCGTTTTGAATAAGCCATAATGGCTACGGGATTAGGATGCTAACATACTGTACAATATTCCTAATATCATTAGGCAATAATGAACTTCTAACACATCCATTTGCGTCAGTGTACACTACTGGTTTTATGTTGCTTTGTCTGCAGGATTCAGCGTAACGAGACGCACTAGTAAAGTAGTCCTTACTATACAGTATACAGTATTTCAGTATTGTATTTTAGGGGAGCCCACACACATGCGCAGTGGTAATTGTAAAAAGCGACATCTGGTGGATGATCGCAGGTATTACACGTAAAGGTAACGCCAAACGTCTGTCTCCGTGCGATTAGATAGCCTCTCTGTGACTAAGTGCGCCTCCCTACGCCCCAGTACGCTGTGTATGCTCGATCGGGACAAAAGCCTCAGCCACTCAAGATAAAGGTGGCTACATCTGTATAATATATATATATATATATATATATATATATATATAATATAAAATGCATATAATATATATTACAGGTTGAGTATCCCATATCCAAATATTCAGAAATACGGAATATTCTGAAATACGGACTTTTTTGAGTGAGATAGTGAAACCTTTGTTTTTTGATGGCTCAATGTACACAAACTTTGTTTAATACACAAAGTTATTAAAAATATTGTATTAAATGACCTTCAGGCTGTGTGTATAAGGTGTATATGTAACATAAATGCATTCTGTGCTTAGATTTAGGTCCCATCACCATGATATCTCATTATGGTATGCAATTATTCCAAAATACGGAAAAATCCTATATCCAAAATACCTCTGGTCCCAAGCATTTTGGATAAGGGAGACTCAACATGTATATATATCTCCTATATATTAGCCCAGATCTGTGACTTTGTGACTCATTTGCTAATGCTGGGCGGAGTCACAGACCTGGCCTAATCTATCGGTTACAGACACCATCACCCCGCCTCCAATTAATGCCCCCAAAAAACCCTTGCCCCAACAGAGGAGACCGACCCCCCTGCACCGCCCCATTGTCCTCACCCATCCGTCTCACATGAGCGGGTGATCAGCGGCGAGTGCTGGGAGCAGGTAAGAGCCGCCCGCCGCCTTCCTCCTCCCCTCTCCTGGCCTGCCTGCTGCTGTGTGTCCGATGGGCGCCGTGCAGCAGGAGGCGGCAGCCACCACCACAAAGATCAGTGCGAACAGCGATAGCACTGCGGCTTATCGCTATCCCTGCCCCCGCCTCCCGGCCCTGCACCTACGCGAGGGGAGCGGCCGGGTCCGGCCTCGGCCCCGCACAATGAGCTGCCTCCTCTCTCTCTCTCTGCCTGGTGTCAGCGCCGGGGAAGTGTCCCTTCCAGCTGCACCAGGGTCACTGCTGCCACCCAATCACTTGCAATCTCCCTGCTGCTGACACAATGGCTGGGCAGGGGGCCCGGGCACTAGATGAGGATGGCCCTTATATGTATCCTGTAACTAGGGGGACATTGTGACATGTGGGGTCATATATGTCAGTGTACATGTGTGTCTGCAGCTACATATGTGTATATGCAGGGCAGTACTCAGTGTGGTCCAATGTAGAATTTCTCTACTTAATAATATGTACAATATTATATCTCCACCCCCATCCGCGGTACCCCCTCCCCCACCCCTCCCCCACCCGCAGCACCCCCGCCCCTCAACCAACTGCAGCATCTCCAGATCTCCTCCCCCACCCCCACGTCTCTACCCTACCCGCACCACCTACTGACCCCCTACCCCACCCGTGGCACCACTCCACCCGCCCATCCATCAATATTTAACCACTAACATAAATCTCTTGACCTCCCCCACCCGCGCCACCTCCGGACTCCCTATCCCACCCACAGCACCCCCGCACCAACCCCTCCCCCACCCGCAATTTTATCTACTTAATAGTATGTACAGTTTTATATATTATATCTCCACCCCCATCCGCGGTATACCCGCACCCACCCCTCCCCCACCCGCTCCACCTCCGGACCCCCCTACCCCACCCACGGCACCTCCACCAACCGCAGCGTCTCCAGATCTCCTCCCCCATCCACCGCACCCACGTCTCTACCCCACCCGCACCACATACGGACCCTCTACCCCACCCGCGGCACCCCCCCCAACCACCCCTCCATCAATATTTAACCACTAACATAACACACTTGACCTCCCCCACCCGCACCACCTCCGGACTCCTTACCCCACTCGCAGCACCCCCGCACCAACCCCTCCCCCACCCGCGATTTTCTCTACTTAATAGTATGTACAATTTTATATATTATATCTCCACCCCCATCCGTGGTACCCCCGCACCCACCCCTCCCACAACCGTGCCACCTCTGGACCCCCTATCCCGCCTGCGGCTCCCCTCCACCAACCGCAGTGCCTCCAGACCCCCACCATCATCCACAGCCCCCACCACCTCCCTGTCGCAAGGGGCTACGCCCTCTTCGCCATTGGACGCCCCTTCATCGTGCAATATTTTACCACTAACATATCTAGGCATGCAGGTAAAACTCCATCTCCTACATAATTGCTCAGAGTGATGTGTGGCTAACGCTGGCCGTAGCTAGGAGCTCTCATTGGGTTAGCACCAAGGTAGCTCCTCCCCCTGGTGACATCAGAGGTCACTTCACAACTTCGTATTACTGGCAATGTCGGATAGCGCTGCTGCGGCTGTGTGTAGGGCCCGCGCCTCTACCACCAGAGTAACATGCACGTGCTGTGTTGCTTCGGATCACCGTTTAGTCTCTGCTGAGCTGCTCATGCTGGCCGGAAGCCTTGCCGTGGAGAGAGCACCGTAGCGTGTCACCGCGGCTGGTTCGGCTGCATGCCGCATTACAGCACCCAGGAGAGGGGGCGTGTCCACACAGGAGACTACCGGCTGGACTTCAGTAAGTAGTGCGGCTGCATCAGCGGAGGGCTGCAGGAGGTCGGCAGTGTGCTGCTGCTCTCCCCTTTCCTTCCGTGCACAACACATGGCCCGGCTCTGCGCTGCCTGTCTTCAGGAGAGCTCCGCTGCTGTGTCCCAGCTCTGCCGGTCACGACCTTGCGGCACCAGGTGTCACCTATGCTGTGCCTGTGTCCCCTATACTGTCACCTCTGCGGTGCTCCAGCTGGATGCACCTCATGCAATCCCACAACCGCATCATCATCGCACCCTCCCCCACCCGTGGTGGCTCTGGTCCACCTCCCTCACCATGGCACCCCCGCATCCGCCCTTCCCCCAACCATGCAACCCACGTACCCGGCCCTCCCCCACCCACCGCACCCCCTCAACCACCCCAACCCCCGCTACCCCCCACACCACGGTGGCTCAGGACTCTTCCCCACTCACCGCACCCCAGGACACCCTCCCCCGCGTCTATCCCGCACCCGACACTCCCCCATCCACATCTCTCCGGCCTCCTCCCCTATCTGCCGCCCCTTTCACCCGAAGCATCTACAGACACCTTCCTCCATCCGCAGTCCCCCCCCCTCAACCGCCCCTCCACCACTCAAACACTCCTGCAACCGTGCCTCCCCCACCCGCAACACTCCTGGCCCCCCTCCACCATCCGTGTCTCTCCCGCACCCACCACACCCCCAATCACAGCACCTACTAGGTGTTCATCATGCCCTGTGTGCGCTGTTCACACAGTCCCAAGGGGCTAAGGCCCCTTAACCATCACACGCCCTTTGTCCGCACAATATTTAACCAATCACACAATTATGTTTGGAGGTAATACTCCATATAATCAACATATTGCACACCCAAAGGCCGTGCAAGGCTTAAGGGGGCGTAGCCCCTTGCGACGGTGTGAAGAGCGCCCGTAGGGCGCGATGAGCTCCTAGTATATATATATATATATATAAAATAATATAATAAAATCTATAATAATAATATAGTATCGGTCTTAACGAAGCCCTGGAACTTAGGTGGTCATTCAGAGTTGTTCGCTTGCTATTTTTTTTTTGCAACGGAGCGATTAGTCTCTAATGCGCATGTGCAATGTCCGCAGTGCGACTGCGCCAAGTAAATTTGCTATGCAGTTAGGTATTTTACTCACGGCATTACAAGGTTTTTTCTTCGTTCTGGTGATCGTAATGTGATTGACAGGAAGTGGGTGTTTCTGGGCGGAAACTGGCCGTTTTATGGGAGTGTTTGAAAAAATGCTACCATTTCTGGGAAAAACGCGGGAGTGGCTGGAGAAACGGAGGAGTGTCTGGGCGAACGCTGGGTGTGTTTGTGACGTCAAACCAGGAACGACAAGCACTGAACTGATCGCACTGGAAGAGTAAGTCTCGAGCTACTCAGAAACTGCACAGAGAAGTCTTTTCGCAATATTGCGAATCTTTCGTTCGCAATTTTGATAAACTAAGATTCACTCCCAGTAGGCGGCGGCTTAGCGTGTGCAATGCTGCTAAAAGCAGCTTGCGAGCGAACAACTCGGAATGAGGGCCTTAATTCAGTGTTGTGAGGTTCTGTCTTTCACATCGTTCCCATGGAAGGTCCCATGTAGTTATTGGGCTCTGTGGTGGTGTGGATTCAGAGATCCTCAATTTGGTTGTGTTGTTTTTAAAAAAATATATATTGTGGGATAATATACAGCTGCAATACTGATTTTTCTCCTTTACTATATATCTTTAAGATACTATAAGCTACATTATAAGTGCAAAAAAGTAGCCTATAATTGTAAGTTGCCCTTATAATACTGAATATCTTTAGCAGGATTCCATCCAAATATATGATTCTGTCATTTAGTTGTAAGTGTGGGCAAATTTGCCCACACTAATGATGACTTCTTAAAGGTTCTCTATATTTAGAGAATACCGTTTGGAGTATTGTTTAATAACACATTATATTCTATTAGTGTTACTGACAAATGGTGAATACATTTTAATAAATGTCTTAAACACACCACTTATTCATATTATATGTTATTAAGGTTACAAATTAACCTAGACATATGGAGTTTTAAAGTATGTGTTTTGTATTAAATATCACATGACCTATTCCGATCATGTGACCGCCGATGCCGGGCGGTCAGTTTTCGGAAATAGATACTTTAAGTAGATGTCACATGAATTATCCTGATCATGTGATCGCCTATGATATGCAGCTAGTTTCCGGAAATGAAAACGAATACGTGACCGAACACGTGATCATGTGTCCAGCCCGCTTATTTCAGGACCCCCATTGCTTAACAGGTGGTCACATGCCCAAGTCGGAATTGACCGCCGGGAGTATGTGTTATCATCACATCATAGGAGGAAAGTCATGTGACGAAAGTGACCAATAGTTTGAATGAAGTGTGTCCGTGTAATTGACAATAGTAAAAAAAAAAAACACGTGATCGGGACTGTGCACTGATTAAAAATAAGATAACTATTGTTTTCTACACCAGTATCCAGCCAGTAAAATAGGTTTTCACATTCTAATTGTCTCGTTTTTTGTTCCTACTACATTATACTGATATAGGTATTATTTTCCTTAATTAATGTATTAGCAAGCAGCCAATAGGATTTGATAGTGCCAGTATGTGCCATATAAAAGAGGGGATAAGGACACCAAACATCCACCTTTGATAAAGCTGCATGGACGCAGCGAAACGCGTCAGAAGCCAATGCATATGCTGCTAATTCAGAGACCTGCATTCCCCCCTCTCCAGACGGTAGCTACCTGAGGAAATTTGGACAGTCCTAACATCAGGCTATTTACAAGGCTGATTCAGCTATTGTGGACCAAGGATTCTGACACCAATGCGTGAAGCCCTATTGCCACAAGGACCATTGCTCCAGGATCCTATACTTTGGAACACACAGCCGGTAATTTACCATCATTGAAAGTACATACACCATTATGCCTGTCATGAGACTGTCCATCAATATAATGGGACATGGTCGTTTTCAATTTGTAGTTGGCACTTATCTTATTGTATTTAGATACATCCCCCCAATTTCAGCTTGTGATTCATTTTTCATATGACAATTCTGTGTTTTTAATTAATTAAATTGTGATTTTATTTGATTTAGCTCTGTTACTCTGTATTATATAGCACTGACATAGCCCTGGTGTGTGTGTTAAATGATCTTCTGATGGCAAAAGACAGAGGTGACTGTTCAATATTAATCCTTCTGGATCTCTCTGCAGCATTTGATACCGTGGGCCATGGGCTTCTGATTGAGCGACTGATACATTTCTGTGGTCTGGATGGCACAGTCCTAAGCTGGTTCAAATAATTTCTCACAGGCAGGTCACAGAGAGTATTGTCTGGATTATACTCATCACCATCAGTGCCATTGCCATGTGGTGTCCCACAAGGTACTATACTACCCCCCATGCTTTTTGCAGTATACATGCTCCCGCTGGGTGTAATAATCAGGCGCCATGGCCTGGTCTACCACTGCTATGCAGATGATACACAACTGTACTTGTCCTTTGCTCCGGGGCACTGATAACTAAACAGCAACCCTAAATGGCTGTCTAGCTGAGCTCCAGGAATGGATGAGTTCCAGCTGTCTACGTCTGAACACGGATAAACAGAGGTCCTTATGATAGGACCACAACATCAAAGGACAAGACTGCAGCATAGCCAACCAACTGGACTTACACTCGGGACTTCAGAATTACAAACCACTGATCATGTGCGGAATCTTGGTGGTGTCCTGCATGGTGGCTTGACACTAAAACATCAGATATCAGCTACAATCAAATCCTCATTCTTTCACCCGAGAAGCATAGCCAGAATCAAGCACTTAATTCCCTCAGATGATATGCCAAAAGTCATACATGCATTTTGTATCATCTCGATTAGACTACTGTAATACCCTCTACCTTGGTCTCCCAGCAAAAGAATTGCACAGCTTACAGCTGGTGCAAAACACAGCTGCCAGGCTGCTAACCAACCATCCCCGTTCTAGCCACATAACAGCCATCCTCTACTCCCTTCACTGGCTGCCTGTAAGATGGCGAATCATCTTCAAGATTGGCTTACTGAGTTTCAAAGCACTACATGACCAGGGTCCAAGGTACCTGAAGCAGCTTCTGATCCCATACTGCCCTACTCGATTACTGCGATCTGTAGATGAAGGACTTTTAGCAGTACCTATAATCTCCCGTAATTCATCTAGTAGTCAAGCTTTTAGTCATGCAGCTACGACTCTATGGAACTCACTTCCCACACAGTGTGAGAGGCCCCAACTATAGAATCCTTCAAAAGTAGACTCAAAATTTTCCTGTTTACTCAAGCATTTCCATAATGTCCCTTTAGTATCGTCATGCTTCTGTATTTTATGAAAAGCTTTTCTGTACTTCATTATTTTCTGTACTATATTATGTTATGTATCTGTTGAGCACCTTGAGTCTTATTGGAGAAAGAGAGCGCTTTATAAATAAAATGATTATTACTATTATTAGAAGTGGTAGGTGTTAATACACCAGCCAATCATTATGGATTTGCGTTGTCACCTTCCACTTATCACTTCTCCAGGATAACTACATCTGCCACATAGGCCCTCATTCCGAGTTGATCGCTCGCAAGGCGATTTTAGCAGAGTTACACACGCTAAGCCGCCGCCTACTGGGAGTGAATCTTAGCTTCTTAAAATTGCGACCGATGTATTCGCAATATTGCGATAACAAACTACTTAGCAGTTTCAGAGTAGCTTCAGACTTACTCGGCATCTGCGATCAGTTCAGTGCTTGTCGTTCCTGGTTTGACGTCACAAACACACCCAGCGTTCGCTCAGACACTCCCCCGTTTCTCCGGGCACTCCTGCGTTTTTTTCCGGAAACGGTAGCGTTTTTATCCACACGCCCATAAAACACAGTGTTTCCGCCCAGTAACACCCATTTCCTGTCAATCACACTACGATCGCCGGAGCGAAGAAAAAGACGTGAGTAAAAATACTATCTTCATTGTTAAATTACTTGGCGCAGTCGCAGTGCGAATATTGCGCATGCGTACTAAGCGGAATTTCACTGCGATGCAATGAAAATTACCGAGCGAACAACTCGGAATGAGGGCCATAGTCTCTACTATTTTGATGGTATTCATTTACCAGTCTTTCGACTATACTACTGCACAGAAGACCCAAGAACAGCTGTGAGAGCTCTATGGGAAGTAGGGATGGCTGCTATAAGTGGAAACCAGACAGTTTACCTGGGAAGCTGTTGACCTATATTACAAATCCCTAACACCGTATGTCAGATAGGAATGCGAATGAGAAAGCAAGCTGGTATTTGTGTTTTTATTTGTAATCTGGTGAATACCTTTCATAATACTGCATTTATGTGGTGTGTTTACTTTTATACAATAAAAAGGTGTTTCTTTCATCCATTATATTCGGTTGACTATACTAGCCCTTTAAACTGGGACACTCACGAATTACAAAGGTTCTGTGGCTGGCTGACTTCAAGCCTGCATGTCACCTGTGTAATTCATGAGTGTCCCAGTTTAAAGGGATCGTATGGTCAGCCTAATCATATGCTTTATGGTGGTCATTCCGAGTTGTTCGCTCTGTATTTTTTTCTCGCAACGGAGCGATTAGTCGCTAATGCGCATGCGCAATGTCCGCAGTGCGACTGCGCCAAGTAAATTTGCTATGCAGTTAGGTAATTTACTCACGGCATTACAAGGTTTTTTCTTCGTTCTGGTGATCGTAATGTGATTGACAGGAAGTGGGTGTTTCTGGGCGGAAACAGGCCGTTTTATGGGTGTGTGCGAAAAAACGCTACCGTTTCTGGGAAAAACGCGGGAGTGGCTGGAGAAACGGAGGAGTGTCTGGGCAAACGCTGGGTGTGTTTGTGACGTCAAACCAGGAACGACAAGCACTGAACTGATCGCAGATGCCGAGTAAGTCTGGAGCTACTCAGAAACTGCTAAGAAGTGTCTATTCGCAATTTTGCTAATCTTTCGTTCGCAATTTTGATGAGCTAAGATTCATTCCCAGTAGGCGGCGGCTTAGCGTGTGCAAAGCTGCTAAAAGCAGCTTGCGAGCGAACAACTCCGAATGAGGGCCTATATCCTTTCAACAGAGTTCTATTAAGGCCACAAGGCCTGAACAATGGTCAGATCAAGTAAACTCATGAGGGTATCCTTACTTTTGGTGGCAACATGGGGTCACCTTGTCTTAGTTATAGAATCAGATGGCACTATTGTCAAGGCCGCCAACAGCTAGCATGTACCAGGTACCCTGCTCTGTTACATCAATGCCTATCCAATTCATAAAATGTTGTAGGAATTGAGCACCAAAAGAATTGTTCAATAAAGAGAGCAGAAAAGTGCACTAAGAAATCCTATTGAGAACTGAGCAAGAGTAACCTTGGGAACTTGTGTGAAAGTAACATGATATGACCCTGCAATTCTGCTTGGCCCTATAATGTAGTAGGACTGAGATCACTAAACATGAAATATATGATTGCTTAAACTGGCTTTTTAGGCCAGTGAATAGTTGTTGACCACAACCATAGATACAGAAAAGTTAGCCGATGAATGTGGCAAATTGTACACTGCAGAGACGGTCCATCGATTGACACCGATGAGATCTATGAGAAGTGTCATGACGCAGTGCACCCCCATGGCATCCATTGATGGAAATATTCCATGCTTCTTCCAATGTGACAAGTTGAGACGTGTATAGATTGTCCATAGGAACCAGTTCCTATTCCTATAGGTCAGAGCTGACCATGCTAGACTGCTGCCTTGAGAGCAACAGTTAAAAGAGCAACAAAGGCAAAAGCATAAGCTTCAGAATTTTTGTGGGGAAGAGGGTTGATCACAAGTGGTCTTTGTCCACCCACCATGTGAGCTGTGAAAGAAAGAGTATGGCTGGTCAGTATTGATTGTGAATCATAGTGATAGCAGTGGCGTGAATACCTTTGTTTTATCACAACTACAGTATACTTTTACTTTTTATTTTTATCTTTCATCCACTATTTGTCTAGATGATTTATTTAACCCATGTCAAGGTACTTGGGAAAGTCAGAGGTAAGAAAATATGGCCTACAAGCAAATCAATAGACTTTTAAGTGTAAAAGGGCTAAATATTACCTTGGTATCTCTCCACATAACCTCCTTACACAAGGCTAACTTAATTTATTTTCTTTTTTAAGTGCAAAAATAAGAATTTACTTACCGATAATTCTATTTCTCGGAGTCCGTAGTGGATGCTGGGGTTCCTGAAAGGACCATGGGGAATAGCGGCTCCGCAGGAGACAGGGCACAAAAAGTAAAGCTTTAGGATCAGGTGGTGTGCACTGGCTCCTCCCCCTATGACCCTCCTCCAAGCCTCAGTTAGGATACTGTGCCCGGACGAGCGTACACAATAAGGAAGGATTTTGAATCCCGGGTAAGACTCATACCAGCCACACCAAGCACACTGTACAACCTGTGATCTGAACCCAGTTAACAGTATGATAACAGCGGAGCCTCTGAAAAGATGGCTCACAACAATAATAACCCGATTTTTGTAACTATGTACAAGTAATGCAGATAATCCGCACTTGGGATGGGCGCCCAGCATCCACTACGGACTCCGAGAAATAGAAATTATCGGTAAGTAAATTCTTATTTTCTCTATCGTCCTAGTGGATGCTGGGGTTCCTGAAAGGACCATGGGGATTATACCAAAGCTCCCAAACGGGCGGGAGAGTGCGGATGACTCTGCAGCACCGAATGAGAGAACTCCAGGTCCTCCTTAGCCAGGGTATCAAATTTGTAGGATTTTACAAACGTGTTTGCCCCTGACTAAATAGCCGCTCGGCAAAGTTGTAAAGCCGAGACCCCTCGGGCAGCCGCCCAAGATGAGCCCACCTTCCTTGTGGAATGGGCATTTACATATTTTGGCTGTGGCAGGCCTGCCACAGAATGTGCAAGCTGAATTGTATTACACATCCAACTAGCAATAGTCTGCTTAGAAGCAAGAGCACCCAGTTTGTTGGGTGCATACAGGATAACAGCAAGTCAGTTTTCCTGACTCCAGCCGTCCTGGAACCTATACTTTCAGGGCCCTGACAACATCCAGCAACTTGGAGTCCTCCAAGTCCCTAGTAGGCGCAAGGCACCACAATAAGATGGTTAGGGTGAAACACTGACACCACCTTAGGGAGAGAACTGGGGACGAGTCCGCAGCTCTGCCCTGTCCGTGATTTGAGGAATCCCAGAACTACGTTGAGATCCCACAGTGCCACTGGAGGCACAAAAGGGGGTTGTATATGCAATACTCCCTTGACAAACTTCTGGACTTCAGGAACTGAAGCCAATTCTTTCTGGAAGAAAATCGACAGGGCCGAAATTTGAACCTTAATGGGCCCCAATTTGAGGCCCATAGACACTCCTGTTTGCAGGAAATGCAGGAATCGACCGAGTTGAAATTTCTTCGTGGGGCCTTCCTGGCCTCACACCACGCAACATATTTTCGCCACATGTGGTGATAATGTTGTGCGGTCACCTCCTTCCTGGCTTTGACCAGGGTAGGAATGACCTCTTCCGGAATGCCTTTTTCCCCTAGGATCCGGCGTTCCACCGCCAAGCCGTCAAACGCAGCTGCGGTAAGTCTTGGAACAGACATGGTACTTGCTGAAGCAAGTCCCTTCTTAGCGGCAGAGGCCATAAGTCCTCTGTGAGCATCTCTTGAAGTTCCGGGTACTAAGTCCTTCTTGGCCAATCCGGAGCCATGAGTATAGTTCTTACTCCTCTACGTCTTATAATTCTCAGTACCTTAGGTATGAGAAGCAGAGGAGGGAACACATACACCGACTGGTACACCCACGGTGTTACCAGAACGTCCACAGCTATTGCCTGAGGGTCTCTTGACCTGGCGCAATACCTGTCCCGTTTTTTGTTCAGACGGGACGCCATCATGTCCACCTTTGGTATTTCCCAACGGTTCACAATCATGTGGAAAAACTTCCCGATGAAGTTTCCACTCTCCCGGGTGGAGGTCGTGCCTGCTGAGGAAGTCTGCTTCCCAGTTTCCACTCCCGGAATGAAACACTGCTGACAGTGCTATCACATGATTTTCCGCCCAGCGAAAAGTCCTTGCAGTTTTTGCCATTGCCCTCCTGCTTCTTGTGCCGCCCTGTCTGTTTACGTGGGCGACTGCCGTGATGTTTTTCCCACTGGATCAATACCGGCTGACCTTGAAGCAGAGGTCTTGCTAAGCTTAGAGCATTATAAATTTACCCTTAGCTCCAGTATATTTATGTGGAGAAAAGTCTTCAGACTTGATCACACTCCCTGGAAATTTTTTCCTTGTGTGACTGCTCCCCAGCCTCTCGGGCTGGCCTCCGTGGTCACCAGCATCCAATCCTGAATGCCGAATCTGCGGCCCTCTAGAAGATGAGCACTCTGTAACCACCACAGGAGAGACACCCTTGTCCTTGGATATAGGGTTATCCGCTGATGCATCTGAAGATGCGATCCGGACCATTTGTCCAGCAGATCCCACTGAAAAGTTCTTGCGTGAAATCTGCCGAATGGAATTGCTTCGTAGGAAGCCACCATTTTTACCAGGACCCTTGTGCAATGATGCACTGACACTTTTCCTGGTTTTAGGAGGTTCTTGACTAGCTCGGATAACTCCCTGGCTTTCTCTTCCGGGAGAAACACCTTTTTCTGGACTGTGTCCAGAATCATCCCTAGGCAGACGTGTCGTCAGGATCAGCTGCGATTTTGGAATATTTAGAATCCATCCGTGCTGTTGTAGCAGTATCCGAGATAGTGCTACTCCGACCTCCAACTGTTCCCTGGACTTTGCCCTTATCAGGAGATCGTCCAAGTAAGGGGTAATTAAGACGCCTTTTCTTCGAAGAAGAATCATCATTTCGGCCATTACCTTGGTAAAGACCCGGGGTGCCGTGGACAATCCAAACGGCAGCGTCTGAAACTGACAGTGACAGTTCTATACCACGAACCTGAGGTACCCTTAGTGAGAAGTGCAAATTTGGGACATGGAGGTAAGCATCCCTGATGTCCCGGGACACTATATAGTCCCCTTCTTCCTGGTTCGTTATCACTGCTCTGAGTGACTCCATCTTGATTTGAACCTTTGTAAGTGTTCAAAAATTTTTTTATTTTTTTTTTAGATTTAGAATAGGTCTCACCTAGCCTTCTGGCTTCAGTACCACAATATAGTGTGGAATAATACCCCTTTCCTTGTTGTAGGAGGGGTAATTTGATTATCACCTGCTGGGAATACAGCTTGAGAATTTTTTTCCCA
Source organism: Pseudophryne corroboree (assembly GCF_028390025.1). NCBI lineage: Eukaryota > Metazoa > Chordata > Amphibia > Anura > Myobatrachidae > Pseudophryne > Pseudophryne corroboree. Next base: position 397,042,231 of record NC_086448.1, read on the forward strand.
TACTGCCTCCTTGTCGGAGGGATACCTTGGTAAAGCAGACTTCAGGAGCCTGCGAGGGGGAAACGTTTCGACATTCCAATCTGTACCCCTGGGATACTACTTGTAGGATCCAGGGGTCCTGTACGGTCCCAGCGTCATGCTGAGAGCTTGGCAGAAGCGGTGGAAGGCTTCTGTTCCTGGGAATGGGCTGCCTGCTGCAGTCTTCTTCCCTTTCCTCTATCCCTAGGCAAATATGACTCTTATAGGGACGAAAGGACTGAGGCTGAAAAGACGGTGTCTTTTTCTGCAGAGATGTGACTTAGGGTAAAAACGGTGGATTTTCCAGCAGTTGCCGTGGCCACCAGGTCCGATGGACCGACCCCAAATAACTCCTCTTCCTTTATACGGCAATACACCTTTGTGCCGTTTGGAATCTGCATCACCTGACCACTGTCGTGTCCATAAACATCTTCTGGCAGATATGGACATCGCACTTACTCTTGATGCCAGAGTGCAAATATCCCTCTGTGCATCTCGCATATATAGAAATGCATCCTTTAAATGCTCTATAGTCAATAAAACACTGTCCCTGTCAAGGGTATCAATATTTTTAGTCAGGGAATCCGACCAAGCCACCCCAGCTCTGCACATCCAGGCTGAGGCGATCGCTGGTCGCAGTATAACACCAGTATGTGTGTATATACTTTTATATGATATTTTCCAGCCTCCTGTCAGCTGGCTCCCTGAGGACGGCCCTTTGTTTTGATAAGCGTGTGAGCGCCTTATCCACCCTAAGGGGTGTTTCCCAACGCGCCCTAACTTCTGGCGGGAAAGGGTATACCGCCAATAATTTTCTATCGGGGGGAACCCACGCATCATCACACACTTCATTTAATTTATCTGATTCAGGAAAAACTACAGGTAGTTTTTTCACATCCCACATAATACCCTCTTTTGTGGTACTTGTAGTATCAGAAATATGTAACACCTCCTTCATTGCCCTTAACGTGTGGCCCTAATAAGGAATACGTTTGTTGATTCAGTGTCCGTGTCTGTGTCGACCGACTAAGGTAAACGGGCGTTTTAAAACCCCTGACGGTGTTTTTGAGACGTCTGGACCGGTACTAATTGTTTGTCGGCCGTCTCATGTCGTCAACCGACCTTGCAGCGTGTTGACATTATCACGTAATTCCCTAAATAAGCCATCCATTCCGGTGTCGACTCCCTAGAGAGTGACATCACCATTACAGGCAATTGCTCCGCCTCCTCACCAACATCGTCCTCATACATGTCGACACACACGTACCGACACACAGCACACACACAGGGAATGCTCTGATAGAGGACAGGACCCACTAGCCCTTTGGAGAGACAGAGGGAGAGTTTGCCAGCACACACCAAAAAACGCTATAATTATATAGGGACAACCTTATATAAGTGTTTTCCCTTATAGCATCTTTTTATATATTTCTAACGCCAAATTAGTGCCCCCCCTCTCTGTTTTAACCCTGTTTCTGTAGTGCAGTGCAGGGGAGAGCCTGGGAGCCTTCCCTCCAGCCTTTCTGTGAGGGAAAATGGCGCTGTGTGCTGAGGAGATAGGCCCCGCCCCTTTTTCGGCGGGCTCGTCTCCCGCTCTTCAACGGATTCTGGCAGGGGTTAAATATCTCCATATAGCCCCCGGAGGCTATATGTGAGGTATTTTTTGCCAAAAAATAGGTTTACATTGCCTCCCAGGGCGCCCCCCTCCCAGCGCCCTGCACCCTCAGTGACTGCCGTGTGAAGTGTGCTGAGAGCAATGGCGCACAGCTGCAGTGCTGTGCGCTACCTTAAGAAGACTGAGGAGTCTTCTGCCGCCGATTCTGGACCTTCTTCTCTTTTCAGCATCTGCAAGGGGGCCGGCGGCGAGGCTCCGGTGACCATCCAGGCTGTACCTGTGATCGTCCCTCTGGAGCTAATGTCCAGTAGCCAAAGAAGCCAATCCATCCTGCACGCAGGTGAGTTCACTTCTTCTCCCCTAAGTCCCTCGTTGCAGTGATCCTGTTGCCAGCAGGACTCACTGTAAAATAAAAAACCTAAGCTAAACTTTTCTAAGCAGCTCTTTAGGAGAGCCACCTAGATTGCACCCTTCTCGGCCGGGCACAAAAATCTAACTGAGGCTTGGAGGAGGGTCATAGGGGGAGGAGCCAGTGCACACCACCTGATCCTAAAGCTTTACTTTTTGTGCCCTGTCTCCTGCGGAGCCGCTATTCCCCATGGTCCTTTCAGGAACCCCAGCATCCACTAGGACGATAGAGAAATGTATGTTTGGGATTGTTATAACAAGCTTCTCTTGGGTATGCTACACATGTGGATGTGAAATAATCAAAATGCATCTAACTAAAAAGGACTATAAATCCACCCAAATTATCTCACACATTCACTGTTAAACACCCATTTTTGCCACCACTAAGATAAAGTACCCCTCCAGAACACCTGAGTTCCTAAAGCTGGGTACACATCAGACAATGTCATCTGATCCTGTGGATCGAAACTACATTTCGTAAAAATCATCTGATATGTACCTGTGATTGCGCACTCCGGCTCGCTACCACTGGGGTTGTCACATCTGATGTCCTGCACATCAGATGTGATGACTTGGCGGCCAATGGCATGCTCCTAGATGCGATCACAGCAAACAATTATCTTCCTTAACGACTTACCTGGCACGAACGTAAAAGATATAACCGCAGCCAATAGTACGTTACTTGGCCAGGCCATAAGCCATACGACAGGGCAGCGCTGTCTGTACAGAGGAAATCCATTCTCTCCTGCTATGGCCCCCTCAGATTTATGTTGCCGTCTGTGACCACTGTCATCAATCCCAAAATCGCGCCCCCAGAATGCCGTCCTAGCAGCATTCTGGGGCGCATATACTGGAAGTGTGAGGATGGGAACATCGTTCCCCCCGGCACAAATATGCTGATCTTTGTGTGTGCAGAGATTAGCTGCAACAGGGGGTACTGATGATCAGTCCCCCATGTGACCCACGCTCCACTGCACTCTGCAATAAGGTGGGGTGGCAAAGTATATATATAATATATATATATATTAATTAAAATATTTAAATATATATTTTTAAAAATACATTCATATTTATCAAATAAAATATTTAAAAAAAACATTTTTGACCGTTGTTTGGGGAACAAATCATCAGTTAAGCGGTAAAATTTAGAGGTATAAAAACCATGTCTGCCATATAAATTGTTTAATTAACAGGAACAGAATGACACTTCAATAACACATTGCTGCTCAGTATTTGAAGAAACCCCCTTGTATACTTATTAATATAAGCATTGTCTATTTTCTAGCCTCACTTGCCAGGCAGAAAGACCGCCCCAACCCTACTCAATAATTTCACAACCTTTTCTCTGACGTCCTAAGTGGATGCTGGGACTCCGTAAGGACCATGGGGAATAGCGGCTCCGCAGGAGACTGGGCACAACTAAAAGAAAGCTTTTGGTCTAACTGGTGTGCACTGGCTCCTCCCTCTATGACCCTCCTCCAGACTTCAGTTAGAATCTTGTGCCCGGCTGAGCTGGATGCACACTAGGGGCTCTCCTGAGCTCCTAGAAAAGAAAGTATATTTTAGGTTTTTTATTTTCAGTGAGATCTGCTGGCAACAGACTCACTGCTACGAGGGACTAAGGGGAGAAGAAGCGAACCTACCTGACTGGAGATAGTTTGGGCTTCTTAGGCTACTGGACACCATTAGCTCCAGAGGGATCGAACACAGGAACCGACCTCGATCGTTCTGTCCCGGAGCCGCGCCGCCGTCCCCCTTACAGAGCCAGAATCATGAAGATGGTCCTGGAAATCGGCGGCAGAAGACTTCGGTCTTCAACAAGGTAGCGCACAGCACTGCAGCTGTGCGCCATTGCTCCTCATGCACACCTCACACTCCGGTCACTGATGGGTGCAGGGCGCTGGGGGGGGGGGGGGGGGGGGGGCGCCCTGAGCAGCAATATGAATACCTTGGCTGGCAAAAAATCACAATATATAGTCACAGAGGCTATATATGTGATAAATACCCCTGCCAGAATCCATAAAAAAAGCAGGAGAAAAGTCAGCTGAAAAAAGGGGCGGGGCTATCTCCCTCAGCACACTGGCACCATTTTTCCCTCACAGCTCCGCTGGAAGGATCGCTCCCTGGCTCTCCCCTGCAGTTTCAAGCTACAGAAGGGTAAAAAAGAGAGGGGGGGGGCACTAAATTTAGGCGCAGCAATATATATTTATAAGCAGCTATAAGGGAAAACACTCAGTTATAGTGTAAATCCCTGTGTTATATAGCGCTCTGGTGTGTGCTGGCATACGCTCTCTCTGTCTCCCCAAAGGGCTTTGTGGGGTCCTGTCCTCTGTCAGAGCATTCCCGGTGTGTGTGCGGTGTGTCGGTACGGCTGTGTCGACATGTTTGATGAGGAGGCTTATGTGGAGGCGGAGCAGATGCCGATAAATGTGATGTCACCCCCTGCGGGGCCGACACCTGATTGGATGGTTATGTGGAAGGAATTACGTGACAGTGTCGACTCCTTACATAAAAGGTTTGACGACATACCAAATATGGGACAGCCGGCTTCTCAGCCTGAGCCTGCCCAGGCGTCTCAAAAGCCATCAGGGGCTCTAAAACGCCCGCTACCTCAGATGGCAGACACAGATGTCGACACGGATACTGACTCCAGTGTCGACGACGATGAGACTAATGTAACTTCCAATAGGGCCACACGTTACATGATTGAGGCTATGAAAAATGTGTTGCACATTTCTGATGTTACCCCAGGTACCACAAAAAAGGGTATTATGTTTGGAGAGAAAAAACTACCAGTAGTTTTTCCTCCATCTGAGGAATTAAATGAAGTGTGTGAAGAAGCGTGGGCTTCCCCCGATAAGAAACTAGTAATTTCTAAAAGGTTACTAATGACGTACCATTTCCCGCCAGAGGATAGGTCACTTTGGGAAACATCCCCTAGGGTGGATAAAGCGCTCACACGCTTGTCAAAGAAGGTGGCACTACCGGCTCCGGATATGGCCGCCCTAAAGGAACCTGATAGAAAGCAGGAGGCTATCCTGAAGTCTGTATATACACACACGGTATTATACTGAGACCAGCTATTGCTTCAGCATGGATGTGCAGTGCTGCAGCTGCGTGGTCAGATTCCGTGTCGGGTCCAGATTTCAGCTCTATCGATTTTTTTACCAAGGTAATGGCCGAAATGATTTTTTTACCAAGGTAATGGCCGAAATGATGATACTCCTTCGAAAGAAGGGAGTTTTAATTATCCCGTACTTGGACGATCTCCTGATAAAGGCGAGGTCCAGGGAGCAGTTGTTAGTCGGGGTAGCACTATCTCGGGAGGTGCTACAACAGCACGGCTGGATTCTAAATATTCCAAAGTCACAGCTGGTCCCTACGACACGTCTACTGTTCCTGGGGATGGTTCTGGACACAGAACAGAAAAAAGTATTTCTCCCGGAGGAGAAGGCCAAGGAGCTGTCATCTCTAGTCAGAGGCCTCCTAAAACCAAAACAGGTGTCGGTGCATCACTGCACGCGGATCCTGGGAAAGATGGTAGCTTCCTACGAAGCAATTCCATTCGGCAGGTTCCATGCAAGAACCTTTCAGTGGGACCTGTTGGACAAGTGGTCCGGATCACATCTTCAGATGCATCGGCTGATAACCCTGTCTCCAAGGACCAGGGTGTCTCTGCTGTGGTGGCTGCAAAGTGCTCATCTTCAAGAAGGCTGCAGATTCGGCATACAGGACTGGGTCCTGGTGACCACGGATGCCAGCCTTCGAGGCTGGGGGGCAGTCACACAGGGAAGAAACTTCCAAGGACTATGGTCAAGTCAGGAGACTTCCCTACACATAAATATTCTGGAACTGAGGGCCATTTTCAATGCCCTAAGTCAGGCAAAACCCCTGCTTCAAAACCAGCCGGTACTGATCCAGTCAGACAACATCACGGCAGTCGCCCATGTAAACCGACAGGGCGGCACGAGAAGCAGGACGGCGATGGCAGAAGCCACAAGGATTCTCTGATGGGCGGTAAATCACGTGTTAGCACTGTCAGCAGTGTTTATTCCGGGAGTGGACAACTGGGAAGCAGACTTCCTCAGCAGGCACGACCTCCACCCGGGAGAGTGGGGACTTCATCCAGAAGTCTTCCAACTGATTGTAAACCGTTGGGAACGGCCACAGGTGGACATGATGGCGTCCCGCCTAAACAAAAAGCTAGAAAGATATTGCGCCAGGTCAAGAGACCCGCAGGCGATAGCTGTGGATGCTCTAGTGACACCGTGGGTGTACCGGTCGGTTTATGTGTTCCCTCCTCTTCCTCTCATACCAAAGGTACTGAGGATAATAAGGAGAAGAGGAGTAAGAATTATACTCATTGTTCCGGATTGGCCAAGAAGAGCTTGGTACCCGCAACTTCAAGAAATTATCTCAGAGGACCCATGGCCTCTGCCGCACAGACAGGCCCTGCTGCAGCAGGGGCCCTGTCTGTTCCAAGACTTACCGCGGCTGCGTTTGACGGCATGGCGGTTGAACACCGGATCCTGAAGGAAAAGGGCATTCCGGAGGAAGTCATTCCTACGCTGATTAAAGCTAGGAAAGAAGTGACCGCAAAACATTATCACCGCATATGGCGAAAATATGTTGCGTGGTGTGAGGCCAGGAAGGCCCCAACGGAGGAATTTCAGCTGGGCCGTTTTCTGCACTTCCTACAGTCAGGGGTGACTATGGGCCTAAAATTGGGTTCCATTAAGGTCCAGATTTCAGCTCTATCGATTTTCTTCCAGAGAGAACTGGCTTCACTACCTGAAGTTCAGACTTTTGTTAAGGGAGTGCTGCATATTCAGCCGCCTTTTGTGCCTCCAGTGGCACCTTGGGATCTCAACGTGGTGTTGGATTTCCTAAAATCACATTGGTTTGAGCCACTTAAAACCGTGGAATTGAAATATCTCACGTGGAAAGTGGTCATGTTGTTGGCCTTGGCTTCGGCCAGGCGTGTATCAGAATTGGCGGCTTTGTCATGTAAAAGCCCTTATCTGATTTTCCATATGGATAGGGCAGAATTGAGGACTCGTCCCCAATTTCTCCCTAAGGTGGTATCAGCCTTTCATCTGAACCAACCTATCGTGGTGCCTGCGGCTACTAAAGACTTGGAGGCTTCCAAGTTGTTGGACGTAGTCAGGGCCCTGAAAATTTATGTTTCCAGGACAGCTGGAGTCAGAAAGACTGACTCGCTATTCATCCTGTATGCGCCCCACAAGTTGGGTGCACCTGCTTCAAAGCAGACTATTGCTCGCTGGATCTGTAGTACGATTCAGCTTGCACATTCTGTGGCTGGACTGCCGCATCCTAAATCGGTGAAAGCCCATTCCACGAGGAAGGTGGGCTCTTCTTGGGCGGCTGCCCGAGGGGTCTCGGCTCTTCAACTTTGCCGAGCTGCTACTTGGTCGGGGTCAAACACATTTGCTAAATTCTACAAGTTTGACACCCTGGCTGAGGAGGACCTAGAGTTCGCCCATTCGGTGCTGCAGAGTCATCCGCACTCTCCCGCCCGCTTGGGAGCTTGGTATAATCCCCATGGTCCTTACGGAGTCCCAGCATCCACTCAGGACATCAGAGAAAATAAGAATTTACTCACCGGTAATTCTATTTCTCGTAGTCCGTAGTGGATGCTGGGCGCCCATCCCAAGTGCGGATTGTCTGCAATACTTGTATATAGTTATTGTTTAACTAAAGGGTTATTGTTGAGCCATCTGTTGAGAGGCTCAGTTGTTGTCATACTGTTAACTGGGTATTGTATCACGAGTTATACGGTGTGATTGGTATGGCTGGTATGAGTCTTACCCGGGATTCAAAATCCTTCCTTATTGTGTCAGCTCTTCCGGGCACAGTATCCTAACTGAAGTCTGGAGGAGGGTCATAGAGGGAGGAGCCAGTGCACACCAGTTAGACCAAAAGCTTTATTTTAGTTGTGCCCAGTCTCCTGCGGAGCCGCTATTCCCCATGGTCCTTACGGAGTCCCAGCATCCACTACGGACTACGAGAAATAGAATTACCGGTGAGTAAATTCTTATTTTCCAGTAAGATGGTTGCAAGGTCTGAAAGACATTGTCGAAGTCGAAAATATTATAGGCACATGCATCACGTACAAACACCACACAGATGGCATCCGTGCGGGTGCTTGTTCTGCCGTGCATTCGCATACTCGCACATTGCGTATATTGGCTCATGAGGTCCAGCGTATTACCATGTGGTATGAGTAAATACGGTAGCATATGCATTCGTATGGAAAAGCCACAAAGACATATCTCATATTTAATCCACATAGCACATAATTTACACATAGCCTACATGCACACCAGCAAGTTACATTTACTTCAAAGGTACAACAGAGGGATTCGACTTTACAGGATATGAGGGGACAGAATTAGGTTAGGAGGTGGTGTTTTGTATCCAGCTGTACAGTATCTCAAGAGCAATATTCCAGTAGCAGTTTTCCGAAGGTAGCACGCTCCTGCGCATATCTATGCGCAGGAACAGAATATTAATATTGCACGGTATTTACTGTACTCTTGATATTCCAGTGAACATCTGCAAGTGCACCTGGACCAGGCTTCGCCCACCTATTCAAACCGACCTATGACCCCTCCTGTACTGTAAATGACCAGCCCTTTGACCTATGGGTGAAGAGATTACAGTTTCTATTGTTTCATGATTTGGACTAATGTATAAAAGCCAAGCCTCCTGGCCGGTCAGACACATTCTCTGAAGGTCATCTATCCAGACTGACTGAGGACCAAAACCGGGTGGCGCTGGTGAACAAATGCATGTATCCATTGATATTAGCCTATTCTCTTATGTGATTGTATTTCTGTTGTACCTCCCTTTTGAGTAAATAGTTGTTGCTGGGTTGGACCTCCACATTACATATACAATTGGTGTCGCATTCCTTTCCTGTTAGGGGTTATAAAGTGTATTCCGCCGCATGTGTAGCTACTTTGTGCTTACAGCGTGACGGCGTGTTTACGCAACGTGTATGCATTTCATAGGGGTTTTACACACACACACACACGCGCTTAACGGTCGCAGCAGCCTGAACAGTGGTACATTTAAGATATTGCTTTTCTTCGTGAAAGTTAATCATACTTAACAATTGGGGGCTCCTCCGGTTCATCACACACTCACAGACTTGCAGGCCATAACAGACTTCGATCTATCAACAAAGGGTGGAGACGCATGTTAAGTAACTTTGCAATGTGTTAAAACCAGTTTGTGTTGTTAGATCACGTCTGATTCTGTCTAGTCTTAGAGGTGCTGGTGTAAGCCAGGGGACAAACAGGAAAAAAGCTGTTTAAATCTGTGTGTAATTTTTGGCGCGAAAAGCGTACACAAAGCGTACCGATACTTTGCATGCATTCTCACATATTGTTGCCATAGGTTAACAGTCATTATAGATCTGTGTGAAATCGGATACATTTGTTTGCTATATATATATATTCGATAGTGTGTTAAAGGTGTAATTGTAAAACACGAAACGCAGTTCTGGCATAAAATGTTTAGGTTTACACTCAATAGGAGATTGCTCATGTGGGTGACTTCCGGCGAGCATACGGAACAATTGAGTGTTGTGTTAGTGAGCAAATAGTAGTTTTATTGCTCACATTTATTGAGATTGTGTGGTTTATTGAATTGCGAACACACGTTTGTACACGTGGTATGGAACGTGAGGACAGCGTACAGAAGCGTGCACGTGGCGCAGAGTCGTGCACGTGGCATAGACACGCACGGTTGCGTGTTTACGCAAGGTTGCATAGAGTTGTGTGCGCAAGGTGTAACCACACGATAGCTGTTCAATTTAAGGCGGAATAGTATACATTTAATACTGTAGCACATAACTATCCTATTTAAAAAGCAGATTACCGTAATATTTTTTTAAACTGTACTACCTCTGGGGTAAAACCAGCAATCAAAGGGAGTGATATTTTTCTGTACAGAAAAGCACTGTGTATTTGTGTGAGCTGAAAGTAGGAGTGAACGGTTATTGAATCCCGGAAATCGGGATCCCGTGGAGACACTGAGTAAGCAGAGGCTTGGTGGCGTAAGGTGAGCTACCTTATGTTAATACATAAATAGAGAAATACGCAAGTCGTGAGACTTGCACAGGAGCGTGATATAGAATTGTGAGTATAGAATTGTGAATTGAAGTTAAGGTTTTGTGTTACGCTCCGGCTGAGGAGCACAGCTTGTGGATTCTACTCCAGTGATCGTAGGGCGGATAGATAACAAGTTTCTATACGCTGTGCGTTTGGACTGCGCATTCATGTGTGCGATACGTGGCGCAACGTGATATCATTTTGCATGCTTTTTGCATAAACTGCGTCATCATAAGCATCGTGTAAAGCATACGCAAATGTGATTTGTGTACAGTAAAAGGGAAGTTTTCGCTGTTTCTCTCTTAGGAAAATCTTCAACGGTAGATATTCACTGGATGAGGTGATTGGTCCTACAAACTTCCAGTGAATAGAAACCAGTTAGGGTCCTCACTGGGTACGCGGTGTTCACTATTGGAGTGAGTCATGGTACATCAGCGGAGAAGGAGCGGGTGGAAAGCACTCAGAGGACTTTCACCGTCATCTCGATTGTGCAGTTGGGGATTGTGGACGAAGGCAAAAAGTCCACGATGGGATCCATTTGCACAAGCGAGGGGCATTCGGCAGCCAGGGTTCAGGCTGGAGAGCGACGGCCCAGGGGGTCAGTTCGGTTTATAATGTGGGAAGTATGGTCCACACGCGGAGGCTTTTTGCGATGAATGGGTACATATGACTGCTGAAGATAGGCATCATTCCCTAGGGTGGATAGCTTTGAATCAGAGGTACTGCAGAGCATAAAAATTAGAATATATCTGATCAAATCTAGAAAACAGAGGATCAGATATATTGACTGTTTAAATCTGTGGCAACAAGAGGGGGAGGTGCAAAGGGAACTGGCTCGCACAGCAGGTTCCAAACTTAACGGGAAAGCGATTGCGAGCGTATGTCGATGGGGAGAAATTGGCTACAACCAATGGTGCATCGGTAAAGGATAGCAAAATGATTAATCAATGTGTTAACCCTAACCCTTGCCAGTTGTATCACATTTTTAATTTTTCCCAATTTGTGAGGAGGATGACGAGCCTAGCACAATATCGGCACTATCTTTAGCAGCTACCATACAGGACACTCAGGTGGGCACGGCCCAACCACCAAGAGCAGTAGCAATGCCCCCCAGCGGAGGGGTGAGTGAGGTCGTGTCCACCGGTAAGTATGGCACCATACATTATGCAGAGACAATAGCTCCCTGTATTATAGAGACAAACAAAAATGATGTGGTTGAGTTAAATCCAGTCAGGGTGATTGCAGTCCCCGATGGGAGAACTGATAATCATGGAGTAACTCCCATCAGGAACATTGCAATGCATTGTCCTTGGTCCCGATCAGAACCGAGATCGATTATATCAGAACTCCCGGATCCAAGAAAAGATCTAGTCGGATGCCAGAAATTCATTAAAGAATTGGGCAATGCCCATGAGCCCACAAATAAAGATTGGCGGACAGTGCTAAGAGCGAGTTTACCCACAAACATTGACATCCCAAAATTCATAACCGATAGTAAACTAGATGTAGAAGTGCCTCTCACTGATGAGTACAACCAGGAGTCTGTAAAACAAATTAATCTCCAATTAGGAGTGATTTCCCTACTGTTGTTAAGTGGAACAAAATTTTCTCCATAAGACAGAAGGACAGTGAAATGGCATCCGAGTATTTCCATAGAGCACTGCAGGAAATGGCTAGATCACAGGTTCTCAAACTCGGTCCTCAGGACCCCACACGGTGCATGTTTTGCAGGTCTCCTCACTGAATCACAAGTGAAATCATTTGCTCCACCTGTGGACCTTTTAAAATGTGTCAGTGAATAATGAATACACCTGTGCACTTGCTGGGTTACCTGCAAAACATGCACTGTGTGGGGTCCTGAGGACCGAGTTTGAGAACCACTGGGCTAGATACACTGGGATAGAGGATATTAAGGAAAATGCCAACCACAGGGAGGAGCTGTCTCTGTACTAATGGATGGATTAAAGGAGGCAGTGAGGACGAGGGTGCAAACCTCTCTGCCAAATTGGAGAGGTATCTCGGTAGCTGCGCTAAGAGAGTACGCCATCGAACATGATCACAACGTCAGTAAACACAGGAAGTCACAAGGGGATAAGCTGATGATGGTAAGTATACAGGCTCTTACAGGGAAGTCTCATCAGTCTAAACCCCGAGACTTCTGATGGTAAGTCACAGTCAACAACATGTTATCTTTGCAAGAGGGAAGGGCATTTCGCCAGGGATTGTAGAAGTAGCGGGACACATAACGTATATAGACCCCCTAGACCTGAATACGAACCACGCTACAAAACATATAGTTGGGACCAGGGACCACATAGAAGGGATTATGAGCTGCAAAGAAGGGAAACAAGGAGGTACCCACCCAGGAGGGACTGGCAGGCCCCCGAAAGCTTACAGTTATCCCCCTCACATATTGCAGCTGCCAATGCCCTGCGGGAAGGTCCCACTACACAAAAGAGGTTAGGCCACACCTGTAGTCTGCAGCCAGTGAAATTGATTGATAGGGCCATTGCAAACCAAACATTCTTTCCTGTTGGCTGCATCGGCTCCGACTGATCTACTGGGCAGAGACTTGTTGTGTAAAATGCAGTGTGTCATATACTGTACCCCTGAGGGTGTGTTCTTAGATATCCCTGAGAACCATGCACAGGAGGTACAAGATATATTAGACAACCCTCAAAGGCTAATGTTACACTCCACCGTTATAGACACATGTCCATCGCAGGTAGAGGAAATGATCTCGCATATACCGGGTTCCCTTTGGACCAAAGATGGACAAGACACTGGATTGATGGCGAATGTAGCCCCAGTAGCAGTACAAATAAAAGGTGGCAGGATAGCTCCAAAAATCCCACAGTACCCTCTAAAACCAGAGGTGGAATTAGGAGTATAGTGTCAAAAGGAAGGATAGTATAACCAATGGCGCAATGCTGCTGTAGTGCTTAAAGGTTTAAAAATAAATGTCACCACATTTAAAACATACGATCAAACAGAAGATATAAACCTCCTTAGTACATTCAGCGCAAATGCATATAACAAGGAAAAGGAATACGTCCCTGATTTAAAATGTGGGGTCGAACGTTCCTTTCTTGAATTCTTCAAGTAAGTGGTATTCGATTTGTATGTCCCAATATGAAATAGAGAAATTAAGAACACAAAAACCAATGTGTAGTAATTCACAAAAAAAAATAACGGCCTCAAAGTATAAAGGCGTGTATGAATCTAGATCCAGCGTACCCCACTCACTCAATAATAGATGGACATAGACATATCAAGGTATCTTTAGTGTGATATCCTAGCACATTCATAAACCCTCAAGTTGAACAGTGTGGAATAAAGATGAATGGCTGGTCAAATGTGGAGCGTACCCCAAAACTCACAGAAGAGAACAGTGTACGAAACACATCAAGATATCTTTAAAACGTATAGTTTCTCATATACAGCGTGCCCAGACTCACACTTGACGATGTAGGATAAATCCTATAAAGGTATCTTTAGTAGAGATGAGCGCCTGAAATTTTTCGGGTTTTGTGTTTTGGTTTTGGGTTCGGTTCCGCGGCCGTGTTTTGGGTTCGACCGCGTTTTGGCAAAACCTCACCGAATTTTTTTTGTCGGATTCGGGTGTGTTTTGGATTCGGGTGTTTTTTTTCAAAAAACCCTAAAAAACAGCTTAAATCATAGAATTTGGGGGTCATTTTGATCCCATATTATTATTAACCTCAAAAACCATAATTTCCACTCATTTTCAGTCTATTCTGAATACCTCACACCTCACAATATTATTTTTAGTCCTAAAATTTGCACCGAGGTCGCTGGATGACTAAGCTAAGCGACCCTAGTGGCCGACACAAACACCTGGCCCATCTAGGAGTGGCACTGCAGTGTCACGCAGGATGGCCCTTCCAAAAAACACTCCCCAAACAGCACATGACGCAAAGAAAAAAAGAGGTGCAATGAGGTAGCTGTGTGACTAAGCTCAGCGACCCAAGTGCCCGACACAAACACCTGGCCCATCTAGGAGTGGCACTGCAGTGTCACGCAGGATGTCCCTTCCAAAAAACCCTCTCCAAACAGCACATGACGCAAAGAAAAAAAGAGGCGCAATGAGGTAGCTGTGTGAGTAAGATTAGCGACCCTAGTGGCCGACACAAACACCGGGCCCATCTAGGAGTGGCACTGCAGTGTCAGGCAGGATGTCCCTTCCAAAAAACCCTCCCCAAACAGCACATGACGCAAAGAAAAATAAAAGAAAAAAGAGGTGCAAGATGGAATTGTCCTTGGGCCCTCCCACCCACCCTTATGTTGTATAAACAGGACATGCACACTTTAACCAACCCATCATTTCAGTGACAGGGTCTGCCACACGACTGTGACTGATATGACGGGTTGGTTTGGACCCCCACCAAAAAAGAAGCAATTAATCTCTCCTTGCACAAACTGGTTCTACAGAGGCAAGATGTCCACCTCATCATCATCCTCCGATATATCACCGTGTACATCCCCCTCCTCACAGATTATCAATTCGTCCCCACTGGAATCCACCATCTCAGCTCCCTGTGTACTTTGTGGAGGCAATTGCTGCTGGTCAATGTCTCCGCGGAGGAATTGATTATAATTCATTTTAATGAACATCATCTTCTCCACATTTTCTGGATGTAACCTCGTACGCCGATTGCTGACAAGGTGAGCGGCGGCACTAAACACTCTTTCGGAGTACACACTTGTGGGAGGGCAACTTAGGTAGAATAAAGCCAGTTTGTGCAAGGGCCTCCAAATTGCCTCTTTTTCCTGCCAGTATAAGTACGGACTGTGTGACGTGCCTACTTGGATGCGGTCACTCATATAATCCTCCACCATTCTTTCAATGTTGAGAGAATCATATGCAGTGACAGTAGACGACATGTCCGTAATCGTTGTCAGGTCCTTCAGTCCGGACCAGATGTCAGCATCAGCAGTCGCTCCAGACTGCCCTGCATCACCGCCAGCGGGTGGGCTCGGAATTCTGAGCCTTTTCCTCGCACCCCCAGTTGCGGGAGAATGTGAAGGAGGAGATGTTGACAGGTCGCGTTCCGCTTGACTTGACAATTTTGTCACCAGCAGGTCTTTGCACCCCAGCAGACTTGTGTCTGCCGGAAAGAGAGATCCAAGGTAGGTTTTAAATCTAGGATCGAGCACGGTGGCCAAAATGTAGTGCTCTGATTTCAACAGATTGACCACCCGTGAATCCTTGTTAAGCGAATTAAGGGCTGCATCCACAAGTCCCGCATGCCTAGCGGAATCGCTCCCTTTTAGCTCCTTCTTCAATGCCTCCAGCTTCTTCTGCAAAAGCCTGATGAGGGGAATGACCTGACTCAGGCTGGCAGTGTCTGAACTGACTTCACGTGTGGCAAGTTCAAAGGGCATCAGAACCTTGCACAACGTTGAAATCATTCTCCACTGCGCTTGAGACAGGTGCATTCCACCTCCTATATCGTGCTCAATTGTATAGGCTTGAATGGCCTTTTGCTGCTCCTCCAACCTCTGAAGCATATAGAGGGTTGAATTCCACCTCGTTACCACTTCTTGCTTCAGATGATGGCAGGGCAGGTTCAGTAGTTTTTGGTGGTGCTCCAGTCTTCTGTACGTGGTGCCTGTACGCCGAAAGTGTCCCGCAATTCTTCTGGCCACCGACAGCATCTCTTGCACGCCCCTGTCGTTTTTTAAAAAATTCTGCACCACCAAATTCAAGGTATGTGCAAAACATGGGACGTGCTGGAATTTGCCCATATTTAATGCACACACAATATTGCTGGCGTTGTCCGATGCCACAAATCCACAGGAGAGTCCAATTGGGGTAAGCCATTCTGCGATGATCTTCCTCAGTTGCCGTAAGAGGTTTTCAGCTGTGTGCGTATTCTGGAAAGCGGTGATACAAAGCGTAGCCTGCCTAGGAAAGAGTTGGCGTTTGCGAGATGCTGCTACTGGTGCCGCCGCTGCTGTTCTTGCGGCGGGAGTCCATACATCTACCCAGTGGGCTGTCACAGTCATATAGTCCTGACCCTGCCCTGCTCCACTTGTCCACATGTCCGTGGTTAAGTGGACATTGGGTACAACTGCATTTTTTAGGACACTGGTGAGTCTTTTTCTGACGTCCGTGTACATTCTCGGTATCGCCTGCCTACAGAAGTGGAACCTAGATGGTATTTGGTAACGGGGGCACACTGCCTCAATAAATTGTCTAGTTCCCTGTGAACTAACGGCGGATACCGGACGCACGTCTAACACCAACATAGTTGTCAAGGACTCAGTTATCCGCTTTGCAACAGGATGACTGCTGTGATATTTCATCTTCCTCGCAAAGGACTGTTGGACAGTCAATTGCTTAGTGGAAGTAGTACAAGTGGGCTTACGACTTCCCCTCTGGGATGACCATCGACTCCCAGCAGCAACAACAGCAGCGCCAGCAGCAGTAGGCGTTACACGCAAGGATGCATCGGAGGAATCCCAGGCAGGAGAGGACTCGTCAGAATTGCCAGTGACATGGCCTGCAGGACTATTGGCATTCCTGGGGAAGGAGGAAATTGACACTGAGGGAGTTGGTGGGGTGGTTTGCGTGAGCTTGGTTACAAGAGGAAGGGATTTACTGGTCAGTGGACTGCTTCCGCTGTCGGCCCAAGTTTTTGAACTTGTCACTGACTTATTATGAATGCGCTGCAGGTGACGTATAAGGGAGGATGTTCCGAGGTGGTTAACGTCCTTACCCCTACTTATTACAGCTTGACAAAGGGAACACACGGCTTGACACCTGTTGTCCGCATTTCTGGTGAAATACTTCCACACCGAAGAGCTGATTTTTTTGGTATTTTCACCAGGCATGTCAACGGCCCTATTCCTCCCACGGACAACAGGTGTCTCCCCGGGTGCCTGACTTAAACAAACCACCTCACCATCAGAATCCTCCTGGTCAATTTCCTCCCCAGCGCCAGCAACACCCATATCCTCCTCATCCTGGTGTACTTCAACACTGACATCTTCAATCTGACTATCAGGAACTGGACTGCGGGTGCTCCTTCCAGCACTTGCAGGGGGCGTGCAAATGGTGGAAGGCGCATGCTCTTCACGTCCAGTGTTGGGAAGGTCAGGCATCGCAACCGACACAATTGGACTCTCCTTGTGGATTTGGGATTTCGAAGAACGCACAGTTCTTTGCGGTGCTACTGCTTTTGCCAGCTTGAGTCTTTTCATTTTTCTAGCGAGAGGCTGAGTGCCTCCATCCTCATGTGAAGCTGAACCACTAGCCATGAACATAGGCCAGGGCCTCAGCCGTTCCTTGCTACTCCGTGTGGTAAATGGCATATTGGCAAGTTTACGCTTCTCCTCCGACAATTTTATTTTAGGTTTTGGAGTCCTTTTTTTACTGATATTTGGTGTTTTGGATTTGACATGCTCTGTACTATGACATTGGGCATCGGCCTTGGCAGACGACGTTGCTGGCATTTCATCGTCTCGGCCATGACTAGTGGCAGCAGCTTCAGCACGAGGTGGAAGTGGATCTTGATCTTTCCCTAATTTTGGAACCTCAACATTTTTGTTCTCCATATTTTAATAGGCACAACTAAAAGGCACCTCAGGTAAACAATGGAGATGGATGGATACTAGTATACAATTATGGATGGACTGCAGAGTGCCGACACAGAGGTAGCTACAGCCGTGGACTACCGTACTGTACTGTGTCTGCTGCTAATATAGACTGGTTGATAAAGAGATGTAGTAGTAGTATGTATGTATAAAGAAGAAAGAAAAAAAAACCACGGGTAGGTGGTATACAATTATGGACGGACTGCCGAGTGCCGACACAGAGGTAGCTACAGCCGTGGACTACCGTACTGTACTGTGTCTGCTGCTAATATAGACTGGTTGATAAAGAGATGTAGTAGTAGTATGTATGTATAAAGAAGAAAGAAAAAAAAAACCACGGGTAGGTGGTATACAATTATGGACGGACTGCCCAGTGCCGACACAGAGGTAGCTACAGCCGTGGACTACCGTACTGTACTGTGTCTGCTGCTAATATAGACTGGTTGATAAAGAGATGTAGTAGTAGTATGTATGTATAAAGAAGAAAGAAAAAAAAACCACGGGTAGGTGGTATACAATTATGGACGGACTGCCGAGTGCCGACACAGAGGTAGCTACAGCCGTGGACTACCGTACTGTACTGTGTCTGCTGCTAATATAGACTGGTTGATAAAGAGATGTAGTAGTAGTATGTATGTATAAAGAAGAAAGAAAAAAAAACTACGGGTAGGTGGTATACAATTATGGACGGACTGCCCAGTGCCGACACAGAGGTAGCTACAGCCGTGGACTACCGTACTGTACTGTGTCTGCTGCTAATATAGACTGGTTGATAAAGAGATGTAGTAGTAGTATGTATAAAGAAGAAAGAAAAAAAAACACGGGTAGGTGGTATACAATTATGGACGGACTGCCCAGTGCCGACACAGAGGTAGCTACAGCCGTGGACTACCGTACTGTACTGTGTCTGCTGCTAATATAGACTGGTTGATAAAGAGATGTAGTAGTCGTAGTATGTATGTATAAAGAAGAAAGAAAAAAAAAACCACGGGTAGGTGGTATACAATTATGGACGGACTGCCCAGTGCCGACACAGAGGTAGCTACAGCCGTGGTCTACCGTACTGTACTGTGTCTGCTGCTAATATAGACTGGTTGATAAAGAGATGTAGTAGTAGTATGTATGTATAAATAAGAAAGAAAAAAAAACCACGGGTAGGTGGTATACAATTATGGACGGACTGCCCAGTGCCGACACAGAGGTAGCTACAGCCGTGGACTACCGTACTGTACTGTGTCTGCTGCTAATATAGACTGGTTGATAAAGAGATGTAGTAGTAGTAGTATGTATGTATAAAGAAGAAAGAAAAAAAAACCACGGGTAGGTGGTATACAATTATGGACGGACTGCCGAGTGCCGACACAGAGGTAGCTACAGCCGTGAACTACCGTACTGTGTCTGCTGCGACTGGATGATAAATAATGATATAAAAAAAATATATATATATATATATATCACTACTGCAGCCGGACAGGTATATATTATATAATGACGGACCTGCTGGACACTGTCTGTCAGCAGAATGAGTTTTTTATAGAATAAAAAAAAAAACACCACACAAGTGAAGTCACACGACGAGTGTTTAACTTTTTCAGGCAATCACAATATAGTATACTATACTACTAACTATACTGGTGGTCAGTGTGGTCAGGTCACTGGTCAGTCACACTGGCAGTGGCACTCCTGCAGCAAAAGTGTGCACTGTTTAATTTTAATAATAATATGTACTCCTGGCTCCTGCTATAACCTATAACTGGCACTGCAGTGCTCCCCAGTCTCCCCCACAATTATAAGATGTGTGAGCTGAGCACAGTCAGATACGAGTGTTTAACTTTTTCAGGCAATCACAATATAGTATACTATACTACTAACTATACTGGTGGTCAGTGTGGTCAGGTCACTGGTCAGTCACACTGGCAGTGGCACTCCTGCAGCAAAAGTGTGCACTGTTTAATTTTAATAATAATATGTACTCCTGGCTCCTGCTATAACCTATAACTGGCACTGCAGTGCTCCCCAGTCTCCCCCACAATTATAAGATGTGTGAGCTGAGCACAGTCAGATATATACATAGATGATGCAGCACACTGGGCTGAGCAGTGCACACAGATATGGTATGTGACTGAGTCACTGTGTATCGTTTTTTTCAGGCAGAGAACGGATATATTAAATAAAACTGCACTGTCTGGTGGTCACTGTGGTCAGTCACTAGTAAACTCTGCACTCTCTACAGTTCTACAGTACTCCTAAGCTCCAGTAAATCAGGTCAATCTCTCTCTCTCTCTCTTCTAATCTAAATGGAGAGGACGCCAGCCACGTCCTCTCCCTATCAATCTCAATGCACGTGTGAAAATGGCGGCGACGCGCGGCTCCTTATATAGAATCCGAGTCTCGCGAGAATCCGACAGCGTCATGATGACGTTCGGGCGCGCTCGGGTTAACCGAGCAAGGCGGGAAGATCCGAGTCGCTCGGACCCGTGAAAAAAAACATGAAGTTCGTGCGGGTTCGGATTCAGAGAAACCGAACCCGCTCATCTCTAATCTTTAGTCAATCCTCCTTCTCCATAGGTATTAATCGTTAGATGAATCCCATATGGATGTAAAAAAGAAAGAACAAAACAAAAGGACCAATGTGTAGTATGTAAATCCTCAAACGTTTTATTCAAGCCAAGACTCAAAGAAGGGGGTGATGTACTAAACACACCAAGATATCTTTAAGGTGTATGATTTCTCATATATAGCGTACCCCAACTCACACTGGGTGATATAAGGTGGATCCTATAAAGGTATATTTAGTGAATCCTTCTCCCCAACATTTAAAAGAAACAACACACGTGGCAAACACTTCAAGGTGTCTTTACAGGGGTGCGGCAATCATCATATATGGCATACCCTGACTCACACATATAGATGAGGCACCATTCCCATCAAGGTATCTTTATGCTGGGTCTGGAAACTTCAAATCCACATCACAATTTTTCATAAAAACGTGAATTTATTGAGCTGCACAAGAATTTCCACCAACTCCGCCACGGAGTGTACAAAAATACAAAAAAAGTAAAATAGAAAAATATTAATCCCAAAGGGAGTCTGATACACAATAAAAAATAAAAGAATAAAAACAAATCCACCAGAAATTAATCCAAGTGAAAAAGAAAGATGGCTACTCACACTCCTAGAAGTATATTCAATCAACGCGTTTCATTCGTAGAGACCTTTATCAAGATGAACGAGTGTGCAGGAGTGAGATATTTATGGTGCAGGTAGCCAATCGGGATATGCAGGAAGTGACATCATTCAAATCAAATATAAATTGATATCAAATGTTCAAAACACTATTCATTAGTATTTGACAAAAAAAGCCTGCAAGAATATAACCAAACATAACCTCATTCACATATTTTTAAAACAAGTTTGTAATAAATGCAAATAGTCTGCCTCCGCTCCGTCAGACCACGCTGGCTGGAAGTTCCGGTCACTCTGGGAATTCCGGGAAATGTAGTCCGTTTCCTGTGTGTTCTATAGTTCTATCTCTCGGCTCCCGGAGGTTGCCGGGAAATGTAGTCCATTCAGTCTGTGATCTGTAGTCCTGTTCCCCCGGCTCCCGGAAGTGACATATCGCATGATCGACGGAGCTGGGGCTTTATGATGGAATCATGGGAGCTGTAGTTTAATACTGTGAATAAACGAAAACCTTTCAGTATCATCTATAAAAACAATATTATTTACAATGCTTAAAATTTGTGATCGAGCCATGACTTCAAAATCCCCATAATGAATAAATTAAATCTTTTTAATACTGGTAGTAGTTATAACACAGAAATATATTGTATATAAGAATAAAATCCTACACACAAATATATATAAAATGAGAAAACAAATGATTTCATACAGATATAACTGACATGATTCAAAGGTTACAAAAACCACTTCAGTTCGAAGTCACAGTTAAGACCGTGTGGGCTTAAGGTGTTACAGTTGTAAATGCAAAGGTTTTTGTGTGGATTTGTTGTTCCTCAATATAAACTGTGATGTCTAGAAAATTGATAGTTTTTTTTTGGCTCATATCAAAAGTGAGTTTGATGCGTCTATCATTCAAATTGAGGGATGTTCAAAAATCTCTCAATGAAGTCTCATCCCCTCTCCATACAAAGAAGATATCGTCTATGTAGCATGCATAGGACACCAAGTTTACCACGAGTACACCGCTGGACCAGATTGTTTTGGTCTCCCACAGCCCCAAAAAGAGGTTGGCGTAACTCGGGGTGAACTTGAATGAAACCCATCTTTTGAATGAAAAAAATGTCACGAGTTTTCTCCGGGTCAGCAACCTTCTTGCAGTGGGATGAGTGGACCCAAGTCTCTCTCTCGGCGACCTTTAGTGCTGTAGTGCTGGTCAACAAAACTTGATACGGTCCTTCCCACCTGTCTATGAGGCAACCTGAGCGTAAAAAATTTCGAATCATCACATAATCCCCAGGTTCAAATGTCATGACAATTACTGTTCGGTAGGTCAGGAATCGACAGTTTTAGATTCCTTTGCTGGTTTCTCAGTTGCTGGCTCATCCTAACCAAATATTGCAGTTATTTCGTTATTGCACTTAAAATCATCCTGGGAGTCTATCATTACATGGGGTTGTCGCCCAAAAAGAACTGCATGAGTAGAGAACCCTGGTGCACTCCAGTAGACCCCCAGGGCATATCTCCCAAGTCTAGCTGAGGCGGCACACTGTCTGGGCAAGGAAGGTATGTCTGTTCTTCAACCCATTCCCTCCCCACTGGCACTCTGCCAATATAAACCGAATTGTCAGATTTAACAAGACAAAGCAGTCCGGAAAACTATCAGCAAGAATATTCCCCACATAAAGATCCATAGTGTGATATTTATTTATTCAAGAAACAATGCTGATTTAGTATAAATGAACTCTATTTATCGTTCTTATAAACTCTGATAGTGGTATGAAGAACAGACATACTGCACAAGGGGGAAAATATTGCAACAATGTATACCCGCACTGGCAACAATAACTTCTCTGAGGCCCATATTTATAAGCCCACATCATTTAAGTAACCTTATGAGTAGGGGAATGGACTAATGATATTGACAAATGGACACGTTTGCATGATTGACAAGTCAGGAGCCAATGACATGCACATCTGGACATCAGGTGACAAAAGACATGGACCAGCCTTTCAAACTTAAAAGACTGAGGATATCAATTCCAAATTTCATCACCACTCCCACAGGAAGACCCTAACGGGGTTGAAACGCGTTGGAGCTACAGCCTTATACCATATAAACCTCCAATACACGATTACATCAAGGCGTTTTAGGAAAGAGAGAGTGTGAAGCAGAGACGTGACGGACAGCGGGCAGTAACAGTAGGTGAGTCTCCATGTGCGGTGGGGATTGCGGACAGCCGCTCGTCGGAGCTCTGACCGCGATCTCTCTGACCCCCTGACGGCGTCTCTCCCCCGCACTCCACTGGGGCGCCTGTACCAAGGGGAACCACTGGAGACCGAGTCAGGGGTGAGGGACAAGTCCGGAGTTGCTTACTTTTTATTCCTTCTAACCCTATCACACTGCCCAGCACTGTGTGTTCTCCACCACCCACAGACGTACCCCATCACCATAATTTATCTGAAGCATTAACATACTGTGTGCGGGACGCCGCATACAGAAAGACTGTACTTTGGAGAGGAGGTTTATATGTACAATTACTGAAGGACCTTGTGCACATTTTTTCTTTTCTTTTTTTCATAAAAGCAAAAACCTTTCATTTTTCCTTTTTTTTCCGGACTTTTATATATTTTTTGTAATCTGGTCTTAATCAAGTGAATCGACTTTATCCATTAAAATTGCAGTCAGTGCACGACGCAAAGGATAATACCATAGGAAGCATTATTTCCAAGCCATTGTTTTCTTTATTAATAAAAACATAGACTTTACTCACATAAGAGTATATCTTTGATCATATGTTCACTGCAGTTGGTACACACCATTTATCGTTAGTATTAATCTTAGCAACAGTT
The DNA here is from genome assembly GCF_028390025.1 of Pseudophryne corroboree. Lineage (NCBI taxonomy): Eukaryota > Metazoa > Chordata > Amphibia > Anura > Myobatrachidae > Pseudophryne > Pseudophryne corroboree. The sequence continues at coordinate 397,066,060 of NC_086448.1, forward strand.
ATCATTCATTATAAATAGAACTATAGAGCAAAATCAGCACACAACACTACAGAGTTTAGGATTGAGCGCAGTACCTTCCCCCTTTTTTCTTTGTATATAATGTAAATGTAATATTTTCAGTTTTAATTAGTTATTGGTGGCAGTTATTGTTGACTGCCAAAGGGTGGACTGTCGAAGTCGAAAATATTATAGGCACATGCATCACGTACAAACACCACACAGATGGCCTCCGTGCAGGTACTTGTTTTGCCGTGCGTGTGCATACTCGCACGTTGCGTATATTGGCTCACGAGGTCCTGCGGATTACCGCGTGGTATAAGTAAATACGTTAGCATATGCATTCGCATGGAAAAGCCACAAAGACATCTCATATTTAATCCACATAACACATAATTTACACATAGCCTACATGCACCACACCAGCGAGTTACATTTGCTTCAAAGGTACAACAACAGAGGGATTTGACTTTACAGGATATGAGGCGACAGAATTAGGTTAGGAGGTGGTGTTTGGTATCCAGCTGTACAGTATCTCAAGAGCAATATTCCGGTAGCAGTTTGCCGAAGGTAGCACACTCCTGCGCATATCTATGCGCAGAAACAGAATATTAAACTGTATTTACTGTACTCTTGATATTCGGCGGGAACCCAGTGGAGAACATCTGCAAGTGCACCTTGTCCATGCATCGCCCACCTATTAAAACCGACCTATGATCCCTCCTTTACTGTAAATGACCAGCCCTTTGACCTATGGGTGAAGAGATTACAGTTTCTATTGTTTCATGATTTGGACTAATGTATAAAAGCCAAGCCTCCTGGCCGGTCAGACACATTCTCTGCAGGTCATCTATCCAGATTGAGGACCGGAACCGGGTGGCGCTGGCGAACAAACGTATGTATCCATTGACTGTAGCCTATTCTCTTATGTGATTATATTTCTGTTGTACCGCCCTTTTGAGTAAATAGTTGTTGCTGGTTTGGACCTCAACATTACATATACAATTGGTGTCGCATTCCTTTCCTGTTAGGGGTTATAAAGTGTATTGCGCCGCATGTGTAGCTACTTTGTGCTTACAGCATGACGGTGTGCTTAGGCAACGTGTACGCATTTCATAGGGGTTTTACACACATACGCTTAGCGGTCGCAGCGGCCTGAATAGTTGTACATTTAAGATATTGCTTTTCTTCCTGAAAGTTAATCAAACTTAACAACATATACAGTATATAGATGGGTATTGTAACAAATAACTTGTTTTTGTAAATGTTCTAATAAATTTAACATGTATTACATTCAAATAACAGAAGTGACGGTGTCATTGCTTGAAATTTATTTCTAATTGAAAGATTTGAAAAAAGAAAAAAGTTTGTTTTTATGAAAGTAGAATATGTAACATGGTTTTTCATGTCTTCTCTCCTACACTACTCCTATTGCCTATATTCCACCTATCAATTTTCTACCCACTCACACATGACATTATGGATTCTCAGCTGGAAAAGCTTAAAGTATGAATGTAAGCATGCAGGTTTGTGTGAATTAGTCACATAAGTCATACTCTGCTTCTACATTAAATAATTTTCAAGAGTAAGCCAGTCACAATGTTTAAATACATTTACATTTGTAATGGATTCTTAAGTATTTTGTGCTGCTAGTATCCTGTTTAATATACAGCTGTATAAATACCAAAATATCAAGTCATTTAATGGACATCAATATTTCCAAATAAAAATGTACTACATGGCTACTAGAATATGGACAACCATTCCTATTAAAGGGTTCTCCAGCCACACCCAAGCTTACAGTCATGCTACTGTATCTAGATTGTAAAATATCAGTAGAATGGGTCTTACCAGCGGCATAGGCAAAACTCTGTTGGCCCCATAGAAACATTTTGAAAGGTTCCCCACCTCACACAGCTTTCTCTGCAGCAGTTGTTCATTTTATGCTCCATTGAAATGCTCTAGTTCATTTTATGCCACCTAGTTAATGTTGAGCTCCATGGTAATGCACTAGGTAATTTTATGTCCCATAGTATTTCCCTTGTTAATAATAATCCCAGTACAGATACATCATTGTTGCAGTGTGCCAAACAGCCCCACTTGGCGCGCCAGGTCCTGTGAAATGCATTGTAAGTTTTTGTTTTGCTGAAAATGCACCACAGACAACGCATGATGCATCTATTACAGGAGACTGCGCTGCTTAGTTTGATATGCAACAGTTGTATATCTGTGTGCAACAACTGTATATTAATCAGCAGTCTCCTGGTGCATCATAGCTGCACTTCACTGCAGCCAAGACACATTGTCTGCAAAAAGGATGCCTGAGGCTATCAGAGTTGCACGGAACCTGGCGGCTGACACACGCCAGGCATTTCACGCTGCATGGCCTATTGAGGCTAGACATATAAGAACACATCTGTAGTTCATTTTATGTCCCACAGTAGTTCCCTAGTTAATTTTATGCCAGATAGTAGTGCGCTAGTTAACATTATGCCACATTGTAGGGCTGTAAATACCAAATTAAGCCACACAGTGCAATTTACATTATGCCATAGTGTCCCCAATTCATATTATTCCACATTGAAGTGGTCACAGACCACTTTATGCCACATTGTAGTGTCCCATTTCACATTATGCCAGTTTATACAGTGCAACATTTCAGTGCCCCCAAATTATATTATGCCACATCACTGTGCCACCAGTTCCTATTACTCCACATTACAGTGTACCCTTTTCATATTATACCACATTACAATGCACAATTCTGATTATGCAGCTTTAAAGGGCCCCATTTACGGGTTCAGTATGAGTTACCGATTGACGGGATTGATAAAGTCAAATATTACCTATGAACATAAGCTATATACTTATTATGGACTAAGTACGCAATTGGCGCACGGAGTATCGTAAGGGTACGTACTAAGCGTAGCAGACGCTAGGCTGTGGGCGCGACGCATGAGCGGCACGTACGCTCACGGGCTTGCGCTTAGTATCAAGCACGCTACAGGCGGCCCGAGTACCGTACTGCTACGCTGTTGGCGTAGCAGACGCTGTGCCGTGAGAGTGAAACACGAGCGGCGCTGACGCTCACTGAATGACACAGTAAACCTTGTTAACAACACACTGTACGGGTATGCTTATACTGTAAACCTTAGTACTGTAATATTACCACAATGTAACGCTTATTGACCTTGATAATATGAAAACTGTTTGAGCGATTGAGACGCTCAGAAACCCTTTACAATAACTGGTGAAACACACACGACCTGGTAAGGTTCCAACACCTTCGTAGAAGATTCTTTTAGAATAAAAAGGGGAAAACAATTACAGCTTATACACTACAGACATAACATCAATATCTAAACAGAATAACAAGAAATAAATGTGAACAATATGGCGAAGCGATCGCAAACACAAAGCATACACAATGAGAACGAATGGCATACACAAAGAATAACAAAATGGCTACAGAGAAACTTACACACGTGGGAATGATTCGCAAGCGCGTCCTGGACCAGCCCTCAGCCTTCAGTGTGAAAACCTTGTAGAGAGAGTGAGTGCTGGTCCAGCAATGGTGGCCTTTATATACACAGCATACAGTACAATACAATGGTCCCTACAATCTCATTGTTCATTGGACACAGGAATGTGTCTCTGCATTATAACGAAAGGTCATAGGTGGATTCAAACAGGTGGGCTGTGTCTATTTCCAACTGCTCAGGTGGGAGGTATCCTCAGGATTCCCGCCGCATGGATAATGAACCGCAAATATAGTAAATGTCTATAAACTACTTTTATACATAACTATACGCAGGAGCGAACAATCTCTTCCTAACCAACACCGAAATGTTACTAATAAAATACTCTACAACTGGATACTAAACACCACCGTGCAACCTTTATCCGACCCTTCATATCATGCAAAGAGGAATCCCCACGTCCACGAACCATTTACACTAAACATACTTGCTGACATTGTTAAGGGGAATACTATCTATAAAACACACTATTTAGGTTAAATATGTTGCGATCGAGTCGCTCGCTAGACGCTCACAAACTCCGCCGTAAATACACATCTCCATGCGCAGGAGACGTCGGAGCGTCTCTTACGCAACCTGAGGGGATGCGTGCGCACGGGGGAGTGGGTGCACGAGCAGCGGGCATGTGCATTGGGGTTTGTACAAGGCATTGTGAATCATGATATTTTTCGACTTTGACAGTCCACCCTTTGGCAGTCACCAATAACTGCCACTTTCTAAACAATTCAAGCAGAAAAATATATATGTTATCATGAAATACCTCATTATGATTGGGAGTAGGGAGGAAAGGAGGAGGTGGGAAATTTATGACCTAGTGGGATAGTAAAAGCATGTGTGTATGAAATCCATGTCTGAGGGGTCATGTATCATCGTGCGGTACGTGTTCTAAACCAAGCTTCGAGGTATTGTGAAGTATACATTGAATCCTTCTCAACCCGTATTAAGGGTCTGTAAATGGGCTAACAAACTCTACCAAGCTCTTTTCGGCTTTTAGTTCCAACAAATGGGGGTGCACATTAGTTGATGATACATGAAGGGGGAGAATATGTGAGTGCTAATATATGTGCCTATATTACCTGTCGACTATGTGTGTCACTACCTGAAGATAGTAGAGATGAAGATAAGAAACATGCGTTATAAATGCAGTCGTATGATTATGTATGTGGTCGTCTTTGGGTGTCTTGTTGAAGTCTTGTCTGATGTCTTGTCCGGATTGTTGTATCTTTGCTGTAAGTGGCAAGCAAAGCTCTTCAAGTGTCCATAAAATTACAGTCTCTAAAAGCTCATTAGGTGTCTGTGACACAGTTTATCAGTGGTCTGTATAAAGGGTCATCAAATTCTTCTTCCAAGTGGATTTCTTTGTACCTTGGAGAAAAACAAAGGAGAAACGGGTGAAAGAAATGGACCGTGGAATCACATTTTATCACAACATTGTCTCGATTGATGGGTCATAAATTAAACTAGTTGTTGTTACAATGCCCTCGCTCCTCAAACTCATCAATTTGGTACTACGCTTGCAATTCATTAAAATCCGAACACATCTGAATATCAGACCAATCATTATGACAACTCCTAGGATACATAAGAGGAACTTCCCTACAGTAATGACAACATTTTGAGCCCATTCTCCTAAACCTGAGAACCAATTACGTGGGTTCAACCATGATACCCAGCCGGTTAGTGCATTACCCACAGAAGCAAGGGTAAGGTTGTGCCTCCTTCGGAACTCCCACTTCAATTGCAAGATATCGTCCATCTTTTGATCTATGGCCTCTGTTGGGTCCTCGGTGCTGTTTGTGATATACGTACAACATTTTACACCCTACTGAGTTGCTAGGGTGACACAATACCCTCCTGTCACTGCTGTGAGGTAATTTAGAACCATCCTGTGCTGGATCAGTTCCGTTTTGTAAGCTTGCAATTCTCTCCCGGTATACCTGAAAGTGTCATCATACATCTCGGTGATATTGTCTATCAGGTTCGCTAGCGCGGTTATCTCCTATATAATAGCCCAGATCTGTGACTTTGTGACTCATTTGCTAATACTGGGTGGAGTCACAACACTGGGCGGAGTTAGTCAAATGAGTCACAGATCTGGCCAAATGTATAGGAGACTAGGAGCAGAAGCAGATGGTATGGGCATGGCACAGGCAGGGGTGCATACCTCCCAGCTTTCTTCAGGAGATTTCTTCAGGCAGACGGAGGGACACACATTTGGTGAAAAGGGTGTGTGGCCATCGAAAAGGGGGCGTGGCTTCACGGGAGGGCCCCCGTTTTCGTCAGGGAGGGGGCTTGCCCAGCGCTCTGTGAGCTGCTGGCATGCCCCCAGGGGCTGATTATGAGTCTGGGGGGCCCAGGGCACTTGAGACAGGGGAGCCCTATCTCATTGCTGTGCCTGCTGTGGGCATGGCCTAATTGCGGGAAGCGAGGCCACGCCCCTTATGCAAATCCCGTGGTTTTTTTTAATTTATGGAATTTTGGCTTCTAAGCTAGGGCTAAATCCAGAGGAGGTGGTCGCTCCCCCCTACACACCCGCACATGCAGAAGAAAGCAGGGAGACTGCTGCCTCCCTGCAACACCACAGACCTGACAACACGCAGCAGCGTGTGCTGACTGTATCACAATGCTGCAACTATTGCTGGCAGAACGGGGGAGCTTCTGAGCTGGGACAGAGCTACTCCAGCCAGGGGGCACCCTAAAACTATGGGGCCAATGGTACGTACCCCCTGCCCCCCCCCCCCTTAATCCGGCTCTGCTGCTGGAACCCCCCCTTAATCCGTACCCCCTGATGCCCCTCTCCCTCTGTCTCCACTATTCACCGCTGCTCTGCTAAGCAGAACAGCGAGTACAGGAGCTTTCCAACTGCACCCCCCCCCCACCGCCCGCGGGACACTGCGACCCGCGGGTGGGACAGCGGAATAGACCCCAAAAAATGGGACTGTCCTGCAAAAATCGGGACAGTTGGGAGGTATGGGGGTGTGTGAGCCAGTGCCCGTCTGTCTGTACGGCATACCCCCTCACTGTGTGCTTGACCCCCCACATCAGCATACTCAGCAGGGTCTCTCTGGCGCAGAAGAGCGTCACTATCTGGCACACTCCACGCTGCAGTTTTGTGGGGCACCTGCCGCTGTGGTTCCGTACTGTGTCCGTTATCTCCAGCCTCGGCAACCCCACCGCTAGCTGCAGCGCTGCCATCCGCAGTGAGGTGCGCCCAGCTCTTTCACACACTTTAGCCGGCGGGTAGCGCTGCAGAAGTCCGAGCTGCTTGCAGGCTCCGACCCCCTCCTCCCTCCAGCCACAGCGTCTCCTGGGAGCTAACCAGTCACTCCCAGTCTCCCCTTACCACAGTGCCCAGCAGCCGCGAGGTCCGCACCACGTGCATGCTATGACCCCCTCCTCCCCCCAGCCGCAGCGTCTCCTGGGGGCTAACCAGTCACTCCCAGTCTCCCCTTACCACAGTGCCCGGCAGCTGCGCGAGGTCCGCGGTGTGTTACTGAGGAGGGGGGGAGGGATGCGGATGGGCAGAGGAAGCAGGACTCCAGCCTGAGAGAGTCAGCCATACCAAGTCTCCACCAGCAGCAGATCCCAACAGGTTGGAGTGGAACAGCAGCAGTGACTCCGGTAAGACACATCTGTCTGTCACCACTGTTTTGTCCCTAATACCAATCTCTCCCGTGCCCTGTCATGTCCCTGTCACCCCTGGCCTTGCCCTGTCACCCTTATCCTGACCCTTTCACCCTTATCCTGGCCCTTTCACCCTTATGCTGGCCCTGTCAAACCTATCCTGGCCCTGTCAAACCTATCCTGGCCCTGTCACCCTTATGCTGGCCCTGTTATCCCTATCCTGGCCCTGTCACCCCTGTGCTTGCCCTGTAAACCCTATACTGGCCCTGTCACCCCTGTTTTGGTCATGTCGCCCCTACCCTGGCCCTGTCACCCCTATCCTGGCCCCGTCACCCCTGTCCTGGCCCGTCACCCCTGTTCTAACCCTGTCACCCTGTCCTGGCCCTGTTACTGCATACCCTCCAACTACCTTTTTGGCAGGTACAGTACCCGCAGCGGCTCCAGACCCCACCCCAATGCACCACACCTCCGCACCTTCCCCTACCCCACATGCGGCACTCCACCCCTCCCCCACACGCTGTGCCTCCAGACCCCCTACACCACCCGCGGCTCCCACTCCTCCACCCCTTCACCACCCACAGCACCTCCAGACCCCCTCCACCATCCACCCCCCATATATGTCTCCCCTCACACCTGCCCCCCTCCACCCGCAGCATCTGCTAACACCCTCCTCCATCCGCGGTCCCCCCCTCACCCACCCATGGCACCCCCGCACCTGCCCCCCACCACCTGCAACACCTCCGGACCTCCTTCCCCATCCGCCGCACCACCCGTACCTGCCCCTCCCCTACCCACGGTGCCTGCGGACCCCTACCCAACTCCCGGCACCCCCGCCCCTTCCACAGCACCTCCGGAACCCTTCACCCATCCGCAACATCCCCACACCTGCCCCTCTCCCACCCGTGGCACCCCTGAACCTCCCCCACCTGCGGTGCCTCCGGACCCCTCCCCCATCTGCAGCCCCCACTCCTCTGCCCCTCCCCCACCCACAGTACCTCCCGACCCTTCCCCATCCGGCCCCCCCCCCCGCTTCCGCCCCCTCCACCCGCAGCATTTTCAGACACCCTCCCCCGTCCGCAGTCCCCCCCGCACCCGCTACATTCTGTACATCGTGCCCTGCAGGTGCTGTTCACGCCGTCGCAAGGGGCTGCGCCTCCTTCACCATCGCACGCCCTTTCATTGCGCAATATTTAACCACTAACAAAGAAATGCAGGTAATACTCCATATAATACAAATATTGAACCCCAGAAAGGCATGCAAGGGTTTAGCCCCTTGCGACGGTGTAAAGAGCGCCGTAGGGCGTGATGAAGCCCCTAGTATACCTATAATTTATAACTCCTCTGGCGGTACGGGTGATATCTAACGCGAGTAGGAATTGAATCCCAGTGGATTCGTGAATCAAATCAGAGGCTGCATGCTCTGTCCTATCTATAAGGTGTCTTTTTACAATGTGTTCGTAATGGGTGTGAGTGTAAGGAGCTTACGCATTGCGGTGAACATCTTTCATCTTTTCATGGGTAATGGTCATTACTTCTGGCAATACTCTTCCAATGTAACACAATCCCTCTGAGTTTGGGGCAAGCCACTTATACGCCTTCCTCCCACATATGAAATATGCATCATCGGGGAGGACATATGGGACAGAGAATGACATCACCACATTACAAACCTTCCAGGTGAAAAATCCTATCCCTAACTCTCTCATCTGTCTAGAACACGTATCAGGTTTTATGATATGCGCACAGTATTCTAGTGATACTTCTCCAACTCGCATGGGCCTACTTCCTAGAGTGTACCTATATTGGAAATATCTTCCACTGTTGGCTATTTGGCGTATAAGCTCTGAGTTGATGGGCATTCTATCGGCTCTGTGTGAGAATGTCATGGTTCGGTTGTTCCATGTCACTTCCCAATTTCCCGGATTTCGGGAATTGGAAATGTTAAAACATATTAGGGACCTATCTACATGGTATTGGTGGAGCTTCAAACTAGGAGGGAAAGAAATATTAAATTTCTTGTCCACCGGTCTCCCACCCCTTAACTCAAGTACCTCATCTATCGTTAAAGAGTATGGCACTAGTCCTGACTTTCTGTGACCTTGAGGTACTTGTGAGCACACCCAGCATTCCGTTTGGTTTAAAACCTTACCCACTAATGAGTGATAGTCACTCAATGGATGACGGTCCATGTTGATATTAAGGTTGGACTGACATCTCTGGATGCACCCGTCCTCAACTATGTTGTCACAATTCCTACAGATACAACTCTCTTCAGCTAACAATCCTTCACAATGTCTACTAGTGTCATGGCTACCAGATCGTTTTCTGATACCCGCCTTTACTCGGTGATTGTGTTGCTATTGGAATTCTACGACTCCATCCTGATCATCAGAACCTATTCCAGATCCTTTCTCGACCTCACTGGTACTCTCACCGAAACAGACTGCTCTGGTCAACAACAGGGTCAACAGGAAAACACGAACTGCAGTCTCTTGGGGCGAGTCCATCTTACAGGAGGAGAAAGAGAAAGTTGTAATGGGGGGAAAGAAAACAACTATGAGGGAAAGAAAACTTGGCGCAACAACCGCCTCTGATCTTATAGTTCTCTATGCTCAGGTGCCGTGACAACAGTCCTGCCTCTCAGCCTTCCCGGAACAGACACTCCAGTGATATGGTTTCCTCCACACTCTGTTCTATGTCACGGGCTTTCTCTGGGTCAGCGACCTTCTTACAGTGGGACGAGTGGACCCAAGTCTCTCTCTCGGCAACCTTCAATGCTGTCGTGCTGGTCAGTAAGACTTGGTACGGTCCTTCCCAACGGTCAATCAGGCAACCTGAGCGTAGAAAATTCCGAATCATTACATAATCCCCAGGTTCAATGTCATGACAATTACTGTCTGGCAGATCAGGAATCACCAGCTTTAGATTGTTATTCTGATTCCTCAATTGCTTGCTCATCTTAACCAAATACTTTACGGTTACTTCATTGTTACATTTCAAATCATCCTGGGGGTCAATCATAACATGGGGTTGTCGACCAAAAAGAATTTCAAAAGGGGACAGATTAAGAGGGGACCTGGGAGTGGTTCTGATGCTGTACAATACAAGTGGCAAAGCTTCTGGCCACAACAGTCCAGTTTCAGCCATCACTTTGCTCAACTTGTTCTTAATAGTGCTGTTTACTCTTTCCACTTTCGCACTCGCCTGTGGCCGGTACGGAGTATGCAGCTTACTATTAATTCCCATTAATTTGCACATTACCTGAAAGACTTCACCTGTAAAATGGGTACCCCTATCACTTTCAATTATCCTAGGGAAACCATACCAGCACACAAATTCCTGCACAATTTTCTTTGCAGTAAATGTGGCGGTATTTTTGGCAGCGGGGAACGCTTCAACCCAATTTGAAAACACATCAATACAACCAATACATACTTTAAATTTCTACAAGGTGGTAATTGTATGAAATCAATCTGTATTACCTGAAAAGGGCCGTCCGTTGGCGGAATATGGGATGGTTCTGTTGGTATTGCCTTTCCAATGTTCTTCCTCAAGCAGGTGAGGCATGTCATTGCCCTCTTACTCGCATGAGAAGAAAATCCTGGTGCGCACCAGTAGGCTCTTACCAACTTGCACATACCTTCTTTACCTAGATGAGTCAGCCCATGTGCCGTCTCCGCTAAACTAAGGAAGGTATGCTCTGGGTGCCACTGGCTTACCCTGTCCATCTGTCCAGAGGACTCCTGGCCATATCCTTTTGACCTCCAGACTGCCTTTTCCTGTGGCGAACATTTAGCATTTCACTCAATTTCTGTGTGTTGACGGTGTTGAATACCATCAGTTGTGTGATGTCTGTCTGTATGGGGGTACTGGCTGCTGATTTAGCAGCTTCGTCTGCTCGGCTGTTACCAAGTGACACTGGGTCTTGGCTGTACGTGTGGGCTTTACACTTGATAACAGCCACTCTGTCAGGTTCCTGTATTGCTGCTAAAAGTCTTTTGATGTGGGTTGCATGCACCACGGGTGTGCCAGCTGCCGTCATGAAATTTCTGAGGCGCCATAGGGCCCCGAAATCATGCACTACTCCAAAGGCATACCTTGAATCCGTGTAGATATTGGCTGACTTACCTTTAGCCAATTCACACGCTCTGGTTAGGGCAACCAGCGCAGCAACTTGTGCTGAGTGTGGTGGACCCAGGGGTTCCGCTTCTATGGTACCTTTGTCATCTACGACTGCGTATCCAGTACACAAGTCTCCCGAGTCCATCTGTCTGTGGCAACTACCGTCAGTGTAGAAAGTAAAATCTACACCTTCCAGTGGGTTGTCACTGATGTCAGGCCTTGCAGTGAAATTTTGGGTCAAATATTACATACAATCATGTGTGTCAGTGTCTGTACTAAATCCTCCTTCGCCATCATTCTCATCTCCCACCATTTGTGCCTGTCCAGGCACACCTGGGAGATACGTTGCCGGATTTAGTGCACTGCATCTCCTTATGGTGATGTTTACAGGGGCCATTAGTGCTAATTCCCATCTTGTAAACCGTGCGGATGAGACGTGTCTGGTTTGGGCAGAATTCAGTAAGGCTGACACTGCATGAGGTGTGTGTATGGTCAGGTTGTGTCCTAGCACTACATCTTCGCTTTTACTCACTAGCAATGCTATCGCTGCAACACTTCGCAAGCATGTCGGGAGGGATCGCGCTACCGTGTCTAGCTGAGCGCTGTAGTAGGCTACCGGCCTGCTGGCATCACCATGCTACTGGGTTAAAACACCTGCCGCATATCCAGCATTTTCCGTACCATACAGTTCAAAGGGTTTCCCATAATCTGGCATACCTAATGCTGGTGCCTGCGTTAGGCACTGTTTGAGTCTCTCAAATGCCAGTTCATCTGTGTGCGAAATCCGATCTGGTTTGTTTGATGAGACCATCTCTTGCAAAGGTAAGGCTAGTATGGAAAATCCTGGGATCCAGTTACGACAGTACCCACACATTCCTAGGAACGTGCATATCTGTTGCTGAGTCTGTGGCAGAGTCATGTCGCAAATTGCCTGTACTCTATCAGTGGTGAGGTGTCTCAGTCCTTGTGTCAAACAATGCCCCAAATATTTTACCTTGGTCTGGCATAATTGCAACTTATCCTTTGAAACCTTGTGTCCCGTATCAGAAAGATGAAACAGAAGCTGTTTCGTGTCTCTCAAGGATGATTCGAGTGAATCAGAACACAGCAGTAAGTCGTCTACATACAGTATTAATATTGATCCGCTCTCAGGTTGAAAGGATTGTAAACAATCATGCAAAGCCTGCGAGAAAATACTTGGGCTGTCAATGAAACCTTATGGTAAGCGAGTCCAGGTGTACTGTACTCCTCTGTATGTGAATGCAAACAAATATTGGCTGTCAGGGTGCAGAGGTACCGATAAGAAAGCGGAGCAGAGGTCAATTACAGTGAAAAATTTCGCAGTGGGAGGGATTTGCATAAGGATGACAGCTGGATTTGGCACTACGGGGAATTGGCTCTCAACTATTTTGTTGATCCCCCTTAGATCCTGCACTAGCCTGTAACCCCTCCCCCCGCTCTTCTTCACAGGGAAGATGGGACTATTGGCCGTGCTGAACGTCCTAACCAGAATGCCCTGTTGTAGCAAGCGCTCTATTACTGGCTAAACTCCTAACTCCACCTCTGGCTTCAGAGGATACTGTGGGATTTTTGGAGCTATCCTACCATCTTTTACTTGAACTACTACAGGAGCTACATTTGCCATTAATCCAGTGTCTTGTCCATCCTTGGTCCAAAGTGACTCCGGTATCTGGGAAGTCATTTCCTCTACCTTGGACGGACACCTATCTGTAACAGCAGTGTGTAACATTAACCTTTGTGGGGAGTCTAGCATATCCTGCACTTCCTGAGCGTGATTCTCGGGTATGCCTAAGAACACACCTCCAGGAGTACAATATATGACACACCCCATTTTGCACAGTAAATCTCTCCAAAGTAGATTAGTCGGAGCCGATGCAGCTAGCAAAAAGGAATGCTTGGTCTGCAAAGGCCCTATCGTAATCTCTGCTGGTTTACTTAAAGGGTAGTGTTGTACTACTCCCGTTACTCCCATGGCTGGAATTGTTATACCAGTGGTCTTCATACCCACTGTTGAATTTATCACTGACTTGGCCGCCCCCGTATCTACAAGGAAAGGTAGAGATCTACCAGCTACATCAATTGTGACCTCGGGTTCACTTCCAAGGCTCGCAATTAATTTCACTGGCTGCAGACTACAGGTGTGGCCCCACCCCTATTGTGTGTAATGACCTCCCCGCAGCGCGTTGGCAGCTACTACATGTGAAGGGGGTAACTGGGAATTGTCAGGGACTTGCCAGTTTCTTTTTGGTGGGTACCTTCTCGTTTCCCCTGCATGTGGCTCATAACTCCGTCTCTGCGGTCCCTGATCCCAATTACTTGTGTCTTGTCATTGTCTAGGGGGTTGATATACCTTGTGTGTGTCTTTAAACATACAATTCCATGCAATATGTCCCTCTCTCTGACAGTTGTAACATGTTATTACATTTGACTTACCCACAGGGGTCTGGGGCCTTGGCTGAGGTGGCTTTGTTGTAAGGGCTTGTATACTTACTGCCATCAGCTTATCGCCCTGTGACTCCCTGTGTCTTATGATGTTCCGATCATGTTCAATAGCGGTCTCTCTCAAAGCAACCACCGACAGACCTCGCCAACTTGGTTGAGTGGTCTGTACCCTTGCTTTCAACACTTCCTTTAAACCATCCATTAACACAGAAACTGCTACTTCCCTATGATGCCCATTTGTCTTGATGTCTTCTATTCCAGTATACTTAGCCATTTCCTGCAGTGCCGATGGAAATACTCAGAAGCCATTTCACCCTCTTTTTGTCTTATGGAGAAGATTTTCTTCCACTTGACAACAGCTGGGAAATATACTCCTAACTGCAGGTTGATACATTTTACATTGTCTTGATTGTACTCATCAGTGAAAGGCATCTCTTCATCTAACCTACAATCAGTGATAAATCTCGCAGAGTCGATATTGGGGGGCAAACATGCCCTCAGCACTGTCCGCCAATCTTTGTTGTTGGGTTCTGCGGAGTTACCTAGTTCTCTAACGAACCTTTGGCTTGCAACTAGATCTTTCCTAGGATCATGGAATTCAGACATAATTGCTCTTAATTCTGTCCGGGAAAAGGGACAATGCATTGCAATGTTCCTGACGAGAGTGACTCCCGAAGTGTCAGTTTTCCCATTTGGACCGCAATTACCCTGACAGGATTAAGTTCAATAACATCACTCTGGGTTGATTCTACAATATGTGGTGTAATTGTTTCTGCGTATTGTACAGTGCCGTACTTACCTGCCGACACGACCTCACCTGTCCCTCCACTAGGGGCCTTTGCTACTCCTCTTACTGGTTGGGCCGTGCCCACTGTAGTCTCTGCTATGGTGGCTGCTAGAGAGAGTGCCGATATTGTGGTAGGCTCATCTTCCTGCTCGCAATCCTGGGGGAAGTTTAAGACGGGATACAACTGCACAGGTTAGTATTAGCATCAATACACTTATCTACTTTACTCTTATCACTAATACATTTATTAAGTGCATTTTTATCATATACCAGTGTGCCATTCTCTGCAGCCATTTTCTCTCCTGTTATGTATGGTGGTGGTAGTGGTGGTGGTGGTGCAGTAGCTATCAGTTTCCTGATAGGATTGGAACCAGCTGCTTGAGCTAATCCTCTTTGTATCTCACCTTCCTGTTGCCATAACTGTAAATAATCATAATGTCTAATTCGTTGCTTCCCAGACTTTATTAGACATATCCTTCTCCTTAAATTTTGCAACACCTCAGGATTAAAACTGCCCACCCTGGGAAACTTCTCCCCATCGTTCACAGTCATACGTTCCCACTCACTGCATAAAACCTCGGCGTGTGAACCATATTTCTCACACGATATATCTGGCCGACCCAACTGGTCGAGGTATTAAATCAACCTGAACCTTGGTTGATCGTCCCTTACTTGAGCAACTGGCCCCCATTATTTGCAGGTATTGCTTTCTCAGCGAATTTCCTACAAAATCCAAGTTCCCAGAGGTAAGGCGACGGTGAAAGTTCAACGAGTGCCTTCACCCACTCTCGCCCACGTTGACCAATACACCCAGACACTGCTTCAGCGCTGGGGTACTCAACCCAGGGCCCCTGCAACCTGAACCTCTATTAACTGGGGCGTGTGTGAGTATGCTACCCTCCCCAGTAAGTATCAGTTGCTGGAGAATTCCTGTGTGATCAGCGAACCTCCCTTAAAATAAAAAAAAACCTACACAAATCACGTTAGAATGTACAAATAGCGTTTATGATACCACAAAGCGTACGCAAACTGCGTAATGGGTATCAAGGTAACCAACTAATGCAAACAATTACGTGCGGTACAGTCGCACTGCGTATAAGTAAGTAACTATTACTTATCCGCCGCACGACCAGCGGAATCGGTTGTTTAGGCTGCGAAACCTTCAGCCGGAGCGTATTCTCAAAACGGGCCTATATGGGTACTGCGCCAACTCCGGGGTTGCGCTCACTACCTCTGACCTTTCTTAAGTCAGGATCTTCAGAAACTTCGTATAGGTACTTTTAACGGCTTTCTGACTTTAGCGGACCTTCTGGTCTGCTGTAACACTAATTGCTCCTTTTACCTTAAATCACTGTTAACGTGAGATGGCCTTCTCCCACGCCACCACGTGTTCACTTCACGGGTGTCTTTCTACGAGATCTCGAATTTTCTCAAGGTTCACCAAAAAGAAAACTTTACTTGCATACACACGCTCTTTCACTTCATATATACTTTGATTTTTCTGTACAGAAAATTTCTTTCATTCAGGTAACACAGGTTAATCCCAGAGGAGATGCAGCAAGAGAAAGATCTTTTTAAACTAATTTTTTTTTGAAACTGAAAGAAATTGTGCTATTATCTCGTGGCTTCCGTATCGCCTTACTAAAACAATGCTATCATGTGATTTGTATCTAGTGGGCGTATCTGTACGCACGTTGCGTAATTTACGCCACGTGTGTAGGCCTTTGCGTTGCGTACGCTGTCTCGCACTCGGTCAGAGACACGTGTACACAGGCCGGATACGTTCGCAGTAACACAAATAACACGCTTCTATAAATGCAAACGATATTTAACTATAATCGTTCACTTAACACTACACACAGTTTCCTCTGTATCAACCTTTACAACTAGGCCAGGCTGTGTGCATGCTTTACAATTACTCCCTTAAGTATTACTCTTTACTTTTAACTAAAAAAATAGCAACAAATTTTCTCAGCACGTTATCAATGCAAATGGCAAACAGGAAGGTAGATAGGTGAAAATATACAAATGAAAATACAAGTGTGTGTGTGTTGCGTATGCAATTTGCACCAAACAGAAATTAAAACAGGTTTAAAAAAAAAAAAAAAAATAGCTTAACGTTCTTACCTTTCGGTTCCGGATCCCACCAGCATCCCTACAAACCAAGCGAAGCAGACGCTTATCTGATCAGCACTGCGGTATCCCCAACGGATACAGGGGATACTACCTTCCCGCCCTTTGCTGATGGATAAAGTCTGCCTGGTTCCGCTTGGCTGCGGATATGAGGAGGACCGGACGAGCCCTCAATTGATAACGTTAAATATTACCTATGAACATAAGCTATATACTTATTATGGACTAAGTACGCAATTGGTGCACGGAGTATCGTAAGGGTACGTACTAAGCATAGCAGACGCTAGGCCGTGGGCGCGACGCACGAGCGGCACGTACGCTCACGGGCTTGCGCTTAGTATCGAGCACGCTACAGGCGGCCCGAGTACCGTACTGCTACGCTGTTGGCGTAGCAGACGCTGTGCCGTGAAAGTGAAACACGAGCGGCACTGACGCTCACTGAATGACACACAGTAAACCTTGTTAACAACACACTGTACGGGTATGCTTATACTGTAAACCTTAGTACTGTAATATTACCACAATGTAACGCTTATTGACCTTGATAATATGAAAACTGTTTGAGCGATTGAGACGCTCAGAAACCCTTTACAATAACTGGTGAAACACACACGACCTGGTAAGGTTCCAACACCTTCGTAGAAGATTCTTTTAGTATAAAAAGGGGAAAACAATTACAGCTTATACACTACAGACCTAACATCAATATCTAAACAGAATAACAAGAAATAAATGTGAACAATATGGCGAAGCAATCGCAAACACAAAGCATACACAATAAGAACGAACGGCATATACAAAGAACAACAAAATGGCTACAGAGAAACTTACACACGTGGGAATGATTCGCAAGCGCGTCCTGGACCAGCCCTCAGCCTTCAGTGTGAAAACCTTGTAGAGAGAGTGAGTGCTGGTCCAGCAATGGTGGCCTTTATATACACAGCATACAGTACAATACAATGGTCCCTACAATCTCATTGTTCATTGGACACAGGAATGTGTCTCTGCATTATAACGAAAGGTCATAGGTGGATTCGAACAGGTGGGCTGTGTCTATTTCCAACTGCTCAGGTGGGAGGTATCCTCAGGATTCCCGCAGCATGGATAATGAACCGCAAATATAGTAAATGTCTATAAACTACTTTTATACATAACTATACGCAGGAGCGAACAATCTCTTCCTAACCAACACCGAAATGTTACTAATAAAATACTCTACAACTGGATACTAAACACCACCCTTCATATCATGCAAAGAGGAATCCCCACGTCCACGAACCATTTACACTAAACATACTTGCTGACATTGTTAAGGGGAATACTATCTATAAAACACACTATTTAGGTTAAATATGTTGCGATCGAGTCGCTCTCTAGACGCTCACAAACTCCGCCGTAAATACACATCTCCATGCGCAGGAGACGTCGGAGCGTCTCTTATGCAACCTGAGGGGATGCGTACGCACGGGGGAGTGGGTGCACGAGCAGCGGGCATGTGCATTGGGGTTTGTACAAGGCATTGTGAATCATGATATTTTTCGACTTTGACAGGATGCCGGCGGTCAGTATACCAACAGCAGCATCCCATCCATCATGATCCCAACAGAACCCCATTTAGCCCCCTAATCCTCAACTTTTACCTACCCTAACCCTCCCTTGTGGGTGCCTAAACCAAAGTCTCCCTTCCCCGCTGCCTAAACCTAACCCTTCCCGCCCGCTTGGTGCTTAACCCTAAAAAGGGGTTGGTTAAAATGTTTACAGCCCTGTTGTATATTTGCAGTCCTTGATTTCATGAGGGTTCCAATGTTTAGGGAGAGGTGCTTGGCAGAAGGAATTCAAGCCCTAAATATCCCTATTCTACCCATCTTGTTCTCACCGACGGTGGGACGCTGACTTGTCTCTGTGCGGCTGGGTTACCTGCTCCGTGACGCCGCTCACTCCGGCCGCATCTTCTGTGCGCCGTGCTGCTCGCGGTGGCTGCTTGGGATTCCGGTTTGTGTGACAGCTTTTTCAGTGTGCTCTATATGAAACAGTACACTCGGACTGAGGCAGGCCACTTGGAAAGGATTAACCTCTGCAAAGAGCGGGAATGAAATTGAGCATACTCTACCATGTCCAAAGCCGACACCATGAGGCCTAGTACTTGCATCACCGAGTATATCGACACATGTGGGCGAGATAGGAAGCATCTTATCTTGTCCTGAAGTTTCAGGACCTTCTCTGGATACATGAACAACCGTTGGTTGTGTGTGTCCAATAATGCCCCCAGATGCACCATGCTCTGAGCAGGGACCATCAAGGACTTCTTCCAGTTGATGAGCCACCCGTGGGCTTGCAGTAATTGGACCGTCCGTTCCAGATGATGGAGGAGAACCTCTGGGAAGTTCACCAGGATTAACAAGTTGTCCAGGTACAGCAGGATTCTGATACCCTGATGGCGGAGTAGAGCTGTCATGACCGCCATGACCTTGGTGAAGATTCGTGGAGCCGTGGTCAGACCAAAAGGTAAGGCCTGAGGTTGATAGAAGGTTGCCAATAGCAAACCGCAGGTATTGCTGATGCGACATGGCAATAGGTATGGGTAAGCATCCTGTATGTCCAGGGATACCATATAATCCATGGGCTCCAAAGACAGAACAATAGAGTGAAGCGTTTCTATACGGAATTTGGAAACCTTCACAAATTTGTTCAAAGACTTGGAGGTTGAGAATGGGCCGGAGGGAACCATTCGGTTTTGGAACAAGGAACAACGTTGAATCAGTGCCGTAAATAGACATTTTAGCGCTCTGTGCAAGAAACAGCTTTGGCGCCCCATCCCAATATACAAAACAGGGCCAGTCAGCACCGTTGGCGTGCGTCAAAGATATAGGGGGGTGGATTCATGGGAAAGGGGTTTGGCCACAAAATGATACTAATTCATATTACGCTGTACAGTAGTCTCCATTATTAAATTACACCAGATAGAGCCCCTGTCACACATTACGGCAGGCAGAGTCCCCCTTTTTACACATTAGGCTGGCAGAGACCCCCTTTTTACACAATAGGCTGGCATAGACCGCTTTTTACACATTAGGCAGGCAGAGACCCCCTTTTTACACATTAGGCTGGTAGAGACCCCCTTTTTACCCATAAGGCTGGGAGAGACCCCCTTTTTACCCATTAGGCAGGCAGAGACCCGTTTACAAAAGAGAGAGGCGGGGGTGAAGAGAGAGGGACAGAGCGAGAAAAGAGAGAGAGAGAGTAGGAGGACAGGAACAGTGAGCATCAGTGAGGGTATACAGGTATATACATATGCACTCACTGGGGAGAGGAGGGGGCAGCACTCTCCCTACAGTGCCGTGGTCTGTACTACTTCCGGGATCCTGGACTGCGCAGCCGGCAGAACTTCAATGCGGGGGCTCAGGCAGGCGGTAGGCTGCAGACTTGGGCCTGGTTGGTGCTTGTGGGTAGCCGGGCAGGCGGGCTGGTGCATGCGAAAGGTCTGGTGGCTGGGAGGGCTAGCTAGTGCTTGCAGGTGAGCGAAATGGTGCTTGTTGGCGGGTGAGCGGGCTAGTGCTTGCAGGGGGGGGGGGCGTGTACAACACAATTTCCGTCGCTCCCACCACCGCGAACAACAAAGGGAAATGAGAATATCTCTATGCGGGGATCTCCACGCGGTCTCATACAATCAGGACATCATTACCGTGCTCCCACATGAAATGTGCCTGGCGTGACCCTCACTTCTATACCAGCACTGCATTCTGCAACATTGTCAACTCCAACTAAGAAGTCAAAGCCCTGTTTTCATTCCAACACAGCCTGGGCAAAGAAGTGTTGTCTTTACAATAGGATTTGGGGACCCAGGAGAGATGCATTGGGACTGGAAGTGTCGAGTGGGAGGCGGGGCTGTCATTTTTCTTAAATTTAGTGTCCTGGCTCCCGGCTGACCCTGCAGCGCAGCAAGGGACTCTCCATCACAAGCGATGCACTCCCTCCACAAGTGCGCTGTGTGCAAGGCACACTCTGCACACACATAGTTATGGATCTGTGTTGAATAGTACCCCCTGCCTCTCTGAGCCAGAGGCACCGGAACTATCACTGCTGTGTCCAGGAGGGATTGTACCACCAAACGGAGTTTTTGCTTTTATCGGATCTGAAGGGATATTTGTCGAGCAAAACTGTCGAGGGGGACATTTCTCGAAAGAGATGGCGTATCCGTGAGAGACAACTTCCCTTACCCAGGCATCTGAAGTGGTCTGTAACCACACCTGGGCAAACCGTAGAATTCGGCCTCTCACCCTGGGGTCCCCCAGGGGGAGGCCCGCCCCATCATGCAGCAGGCTTGTCTGGTTTGGAAGCCCAGGAACGTTTAGGTTTGGGCATAGAGGTTTTGAAGTGCGAGCCTGTTTCGGGTACACCTGCTTTACTTGGAGGTCAAAAGGAAAGAAAGGTGGTACTTTTAGCCTTCGGAGCCGAAGGATTAGTACTCGGCAGACATGCAATTTTAGCAGACGCTAAGTCAGCAATAATCTTGTTCAGATCTTTGCCAAAAAGGACGTCTCCCTTAAAGGGTATCACCTCCAAGGTCTTTTTTGAGTCCAGACCCAAAGACCAGGACCGCAACCACAGAATCGGGCGAGCCGGAATGGATGTAATAGGCCACCTCCTGAATATAATGAGAGGCTGTGATAATATATGAAAGACACTGTCTGGCATTATCAGAAAAATTAGAAGGTAGTTCCGCTTCAACTGCTTGAACCCAGGCTTCATTAGCTTTTGCAGTCCAGGAAGCCGCTATAGTGGGTTTATGCACAGTATCTGCAAGAGTGTAAATAGACTTCAAGCAACCCTCTACATGCTGATCCATTGGTTCCTTCAGAGAGGTGATGGTAGTGACAGGTAAAGTAGATGACACCACAAGACGTGCGACATGTGAGTCCACCGGCGGTGTTTTCCAAGTTTTACTCAACTCTGCTGCGAGGGGATAATGAGCTAGCATCTTCTTAGACAGGGAGAATTTCTTTCCAGGAGACTCCCAGGATTCCTGACGAATGTCAACTAGATGGTCAGAATGGGGCAAAACTAATTTAGTGGACTTCCGACGCTTGAACTTATCGGGATTCTTAGATTTAACTGTCAGATTCATCATCAATCTGAAGAATCAGTTTGATAGCACCAAGAGGTCAGGAACATCAACCTGTGTTGTAGATTCCCCATCAGAAGCATCTGCATCAGTGTCTGAGGGGTCACTATAAACACCATCTTCATCAGATGAAGTATCCGAAACATGCGTGGATTGTGAAGAAGTAATGGCCCGCTCAGATGACCCCTTGGTCCTAGGAGGGCGAGGGTTAGGTTTTTGTTTGACCAAAGACTGATTTAATTGCTGTAACTGAGTGGACAGAGTATCCACCCATGGCGGATTAACTGCAGGGACAATACTGTATGTGGCTGCAATGGCACAGGAGGTCCCACAGGGGGCGCTAGTCTCGTTACTAGCGTAGTCAGCAGATTAGAAAAAGCAGACCAAGGTGGGTCTTGGTGTGCCACCGGTGCTGCAGACTGACCGAGGGGTATAGAACCCCTGGTACCTGGACCCTCAGCTGGAATATATTCCTCAAATAAATCTGCAGCGTTAGCACTGCATGACGCAGGATCAGCCACGGATCTTCCGCCCTGTGTAGCAGACATTATATGGAAATGTAGCCTTAGGGTGTAACAACAGTACAATATAGCCAGACAAAGTACCTGACAAAAAACCCCTGTGGAGTGTGACTGCAAATGCAGAGCACAAACAGAGGATTTAAGTGGTATATGGTGACGGAAACACACAGAGAAAAATACCAAGGTAATATATCCTGTGAAACACTATATATATATATATATATATATATATATATATATATATATATATAAAACCCTGATACACTTAGCCCCCTCAGGGTACAGAATATAGGGATACCAATATGTGTGAGATACACTGAATGGAAAAACAGACAGCAGCTATTGGCACACACAGTCACATGTATGATGCAGAAATTATTAGAAACAACAATAAAACTGCACTGGACTAGCAATACTAGTAAAGCTATGTCTGTATATATATATATATATATATATATATATATATTCCATAGACAAAAAACCTTACGGTTTCACATGTCCCATTAAGGCTTCTTAGACATGATCGAAATTTCAGAAACCTGTTGTAACTCTTCCACACAAACTCCAAAAAGCAATGAAATTCCGATCATTAAGGCTGACGCCTTAATGGACGTGTTCCTTGCACAATACAGATATGGTATGCCATCACAGCCTGTGGGTAAGTGCAGATTCAGCACTCTCACAGAGTGAGATTGCTGTCACTCACACAATGGTGGAGCTGCTAATTCACAGATTTGTGTGCTCATTGGAATACACACATGCAGTCTATGCAACTGAAGGTCTGAGCTGTTTTATGGTGCTCCCATCCCACACAGTGCCCACAACCATCCCATTCGATCACCACAACAATCCCACCTTGTTACAACAGCTTCTCACTCCATACATTCATCTCATTTAGAATACACATTTAGCTCCCTCAAAATATCTTGGTTAATTGCTAAAACTATAATACCCCATCTACTGTCTATGCATCTACACTTGCTTCCCCTATACACCTCCATGCTGCTCTGTCTTCCCCAATCCCTACTGCTATGTTCTCCCATCTGTGCTAGTCTGTACTAACTTATCTGCACCATCTGTCTTTCCGCACCTGTGCTTTGTCTGTACCACCGTTTCCTTCTCTCTGTGCTGCTCAGTGTTTCCTTCTTCAACGTCACTCTGCCTCCTCCAATACATGGCACACTGTCTTCTCTCCCATCTGCACCAGTTTTCTACCCATCCATGCCAGTGTTTTCAACCCATCTGCACCATTTCCCCCATCTGCACCGCTCTGTCTCTCTTCCCATACTTGCTGCTTAATCTACCCCCTATCCACACCACTCTTACCCCATTCATGTAGCCGACATCCTGAAGGTAAATTTCGTGGGTCTTGCGCTCTTGGCAGGGGGATAACCGCCACAGCCCACCCCCCAGTGGTCCGGAAACACCTCCGTTGTGCAGACCATGCCCTGCCAATGGCATTCTAACGCTGTTTGCACGCCCCCCTCCTTCCCCGCAACCACCTCTGCCTATCAATCAGGCAGGGTGATCGCAGACAGTGAGATGCTGATAGCATCTCACTGGGCTCCTGGGGTACGCACGCGCAGTGCGGCCATTGCACGTGCGTACCTCACAAACTAATTCAGACTGCGATCGCTGCTGCTGTGACCTGAATTACCCTCTGTGTTTCTTTGTCCCCCCCCATCAGTGCTGCTTAGTGTTCCCTCTATCCACACACTTTTGTTTCCCCATCCACACCGCTCTGTCTCCTCCCTTCAATCAACAACACTCTTACCTCATCTGAGCAGCTTTGTCTTCCGCTCAGACCTTCAGTTGCATAGACTGCATGTGTGTATTCCAATGAGCACACAAATCTGTGAATTAGCAGCTCCACCATTGTGTGAGTGACAGCAATCTCACTCTGTGAGAGTGCTGAATCTGCACTTACCCACAGGCTGTGATGGCATACCATATCTGTATTGCGCAAGGAACACGTCCATTAAGGCGTCAGCCTTAATGATCGGAATTTCATTGCTTTTTGGAGTTTG
Organism: Pseudophryne corroboree; assembly: GCF_028390025.1. Lineage (NCBI taxonomy): Eukaryota > Metazoa > Chordata > Amphibia > Anura > Myobatrachidae > Pseudophryne > Pseudophryne corroboree. Next base: position 397,090,395 of record NC_086448.1, read on the forward strand.
AGTGGAAGAGTTACAACAGGTTTCTGAAATTTCGATCATGTCTAAGAAGCCTTAATGGGACATGTGAAACCGTAAGGTTTTTTGTCTATGGAATTTCATCGCTTTTTTTAAATTTTTTTTTTTTATTCAGAAATGTAAAATTTCACTGTAAGAATAAACATTTGATTTTTTAAATGTTTAATGAAAATGTTCGTATAACATCACTGTTCTGTGCAAAATTATTTTATTTACCAAACCGAATTGTTTAAGGTCCGTACACACTTAACGATTTAATGAGCGACGTTGCTCATTTTCCCCCTCCTTGAGCGACGTCGCTCGTTTTATTGTTAAGTTTGTATGCCGCCAGCGACGAACGATGCGCGGCCCCGCGGGTCGGCAACAATCGTCGCTGTCGGTAGGGCATGCATGAAGGATGTGGACTGTCGTCCACGACCTTCATGCAGGGCTGGCGGGGGCGTGACGTCACTGAGTGATATGAGCGGTCATATCGCTCAGTGTGTACAGTCGGCCGCCGGCCGGCCCGGGAGGGGGAAACATTAGACGATGTCGCTCACAGAGCGACATTGTTTAATGTGTATGGGCCTTTAGACTTTGGTCAAAATATTTTGCTGCCTTTGCAGCTGATGCAGGGAGGGGGGTAGGCGGCAGCAGCCTGTAACTGAGGCTGGAGGTAGGCGTGAAATGCATTGCTTGTACGTGTTAGTGCGTGGTGTCAGGTGCTGCGCGTGTATATGTGTGTGTGTCAGGTGCTGCCTGTGTATGTGTGTGTCAGGTCGTGTGTGTGTATGTGTGTGTCAGGTGCTGCGTGAATATATGAGTGTGTCTGATGGTGCGTGTGTATGCGTCAGCTGCCGCACGTGTGTGTGTGTCAGGTGTTGCGGGTGTATATGTGTGTGAGTATCAGGTGCTCCGCGTGTGTACAAGTGTATGTCTGGTGCTGTGCATGAATACGTATGTCTGTGTCAGGTGCTGCGCGTGTACATGAGTGTGCACCAGGTGCTGCGCGTGTACATGAGTGTGCGCCAGGTGCTGCGCATGTACATGAGTGTGCATTAGGTGCTGTGCATGTACATGAGTGTGCGTCAGGTGCTGCGCGTGTACATGAGTGTGCGTCAGGTGCTGCGCGTATACATGTGTGTGCGTCAGGTGCTGCAAGTGTCTATGTGTGTGTGAGTAAGGTGCTGCGTGTGTATGTGTGTGTCAGGTGCTGCATGTGTATATTAGTGTCTGATGGTGTGCGTGTATATGTATGTTTTAGGTGCTGCGTGTATATGCATGTGTCAGGTGCTGCGTGTATATGCATGTGTCAGGTGCTGCATGTTTATTTTATTGTGTCTGATGCTACGTGTGTGTGTGTCAGGTGCCGCACGTGTATATGTGTGTGTGTCAGGTGTTGCGCGTGTATGTGTATGTCAGGTGCCGTTCCCCTTCTTTCCATCCCAGCTCTCTCTGTAGAATACAGCTCTGCACCCAGAGAGAGGGAAAGACCAGGGGGCAGATCACTGCACTGCTCACTTTTTGGTCATGAGTTCGGCCTCCTGTTTCTTCCAGTGCTGTGTTCCTGCAGCCCAGCCCTCCCTGTTGTGCCAGAGAATCAGCCCTTCCTTCCCCTGCCAGAGAGAGAGAGCCCGAGGCAGAGACACTCTTCCCGTAGCTGGCCTACCCCCACTACTTCAGCACTGGCCATGCGGCAGTCAACAAAGGAGACCGCAGGGGGTTCTGGCAGCATCAGCTGTGGCCGCAGCTGGACCGGGGAGGCCTGCAGTGTCTGAGGTGGGCAGCACTTCCTCCGCCGCTGTCACCTTCCCCTGACGGAGAGAAAGCCAGAGACATACCCTTCCCGCAGCTGGGCTACCCCTAATACCTCAGCGCTGGCCAGGCAGAAGTCTATGGAGGGGACCGGCAGGGGTATCGGGCTGCAGCAGCAGCGGCCGCAGTCAGATCAGGGAGGCCTGCAGGGTCAGAGCTGGGCAGCACTTTCACCAACACTGTCACCTCTGTGCTGGGCATGTACACCAGTCCGTACGGACGGAGGTGTCCACAACTGGCAGCAGTATAATGAGTCAGACAAACTCATTACACGCTGCCCACTGCTGCGCCGCATGCCCTCGATGGAGGAAGCCTAGATGCGGTCCCCAGCGGCAGCGAGGGAGAAGGGTGATCACATCACCTTCAACCCGGCACCTCACAATCAGTTGGGGATCTGCAGTAGCTTCATCTCTCTCTTCCTCTCCCTCTCTGACAGCACTGCAGCCCCTCTGGGTCCCATGTAGCTCTGCCCCCCTGCTCACAGTTCACTCGGCCTCTACTGATTAAAAAGAAAATAAGAGCCTGACCTGCTGCTCAGATGCGAGGAGGGGACGGGCGGTAGGTCCTCTGTGAGTGCACTACACAGTCAAAATTAACTCGGACTCCTCACAACAGTGTGGACTGCGGGCGACGTCAGACGCCGATTTGGGTGTGCTTGCCGCACTACCTGCCCATCAAGCCCAACGTGGTGCCATGGTGCCAGCCCCGCCCACTATACGGATTCCATTTTGTATTAGGAATCCTATAACAGCATTCCGACATCCCTCCCTATGACGCTGCCATCCATACACTGCCGCTCTCATACATCCGTACACCGCCACTCTCATACATCTGCACACTGCCGCTCTCACACAACTGTACACTGCTGCTCTCATACATCCATACACTGCCGCTCTCATACATCCGTACAACCCCACTCTCATACATCTGTACAACCCCGCTCTCAAACATCCGCACACTGCCGCTCTCATACATCCACACACCGCCGCTCTCATACATCCACACACCGCCGCTCTCATACATCCGTACAACCCCGCTCTCATACATCGGCACACTGCCGCTCTCATACATCCGCACACTGCCGCTCTCATACATCCGCACACCGCCGCACTCATACAGCCGCACACCGCCGCTCTCATACATCCGCACACCGCCGCTCTCATACATCCGCACAACCCCGCTCTCATACATCCGTACAACCCCGCTCTCATACATCCGTACAACCCCGCTCTCATACATCCGTACAACCCCGCTCTCATACATCCGCACACTGCCGCTCTCATACATCCGCACACTGCCGCTCTCATACATCCGCACACTGCCGCTCTCATACATCCGCACACTGCCACTCTCATACATCCGCATACTGCCGCTCTCATACATCCGTACAACCCCGCTCTCATACATCCTTACAACCCCGCTCTCATACATCCGTACAACCCCGCTCTCATACATCCGCACACTGCCGCTCTCATACATCCGCACACTGCCGCTCTCATACATCCGCACACTGCCGCTCTCATACATCCGCACACTGCCGCTCTCATACATCCACACACCGCCGCACTCATACATCCACACACCACCGCACTCATACATCCACACACCACCGCACTCATGCATCCACACACCACCGCACTCATACATCCACACACCACCGCACTCATACATCCACACACCACCGCACTCATACATCCACACACCGACGCAGTTATACAGCCGTACACTGCCGCTCTCATACAGCCGTACACTGCCGCTCTCATACATCCGCACACTGCCGCTCTCACACAGCCGTACACTGCCGCTCTCATACATCCGCACACTGCCGCTCTCATACATCCGCACACTGCCGCACTCATACAGCCGCACACTGCCGCACTCATACAGCCGCACACTGCCGCTCTCATACAGCCGTACACTGCCGCTCTCATACAGCCGTACAACCCTGCTCTCATACATCCGCACACTACTGCTCTCATACAGCCGCACACCGCCGCTCTCATACATCCGCACACTGCCGCTCTCATACATCCGCACACTGCCGCACTCTTACAGCCGCATACTGCCCGCACTCTTACAGCCGCACTCTTACAGCCGCACACTGCCGCTCTCATACATCCACACACCGAAGCACACCACCGCACGCATACAGCCGCACACCATCGCACTCATACAGCCACACACTGACGCAGTTATACATCCGCACACTGCCGATCTCATACATCCGCACACTGCCGCTCTCATACATCCGCACACTGCCGCTCTCATACATCCAACCACTTTCGCTCACATCTATACATACATAGCCTCCATACATCTACACATCCAATCCCCGCGCAAGGAAACACTGAAATCACTATCACTTTTCCCTGGGGTGTGACCACAGCCAGCCACTACTCTGGCCACCTTCTTGTGACACCAAAATGCATCTTACCTATCATCAGGGTGGTGCTGCTGCTGGGGGCAGGTTGCTGCCTCAGTCTCCTGGTTGGTGCTGCGATTGGAGGGGGTACTGCTTCCCTGTGCTGCCACTGTCTCCCGGATCATCGTGCCGCTGGCTGAATTGCAGCTTGACGCTACTGCTGCCGGGAGTAACAGCTTCCTGACTGTTGTTGCTGGTGGCTGCCTACTGCTCATTGCCGCCGGAACACTGACCGGCTCGGCAGTGATGCTGGCGGAGGAGTAGTGGCGGTGGGGTGGGGGGGTGCCTGCTCCCTTCCCTCGAGCATGCCGCAGTGCAAAAAAAATAAGATTTTACTCACCGGTAAATCTATTTCTCGTAGTCCGTAGTGGATGCTGGGAACTCCGTAAGGACCATAGGGAATAGCGGCTCCGCAGGAGACTGGGCACAACTAAAAGAAAGCTTTTAGACTACCTGGTGTGCACTGGCTCCTCCCACTATGACCCACCTCCAGACCTCAGTTAGGATACTGTGCCCGGAAGAGCTGACACTATAAGGAAGGATTTTGAATCCCGGGTAAGACTCATACCAGCCACACCAATCACACCGTATAACTCGTGATACTATACCCAGTTAACAGTATGAACTATAACCTGAGCCTCTCAATAGATGGCTCACAACAATAACCCTTTAGTTAGGCAATAACTATATACAAGTATTGCAGACAATCCGCACTTGGGATGGGCGCCCAGCATCCACTACGGACTACGAGAAATAGATTTACCGGTGAGTAAAATCTTATTTTCTCTGACGTCCTAGTGGATGCTGGGAACTCCGTAAGGACCATGGGGATTATACCAAAGCTCCCAAACGGGCGGGAGAGTGCGGATGACTCTGCAGCACCGAATGAGAGAACTCAAGGTCCTCCTCAGCCAGGGTATCAAATTTGTAGAATTTAGCAAACGTGTTTGCCCCTGACCAAGTAGCAGCTCGGCAAAGTTGTAACGCCGAGACCCCTCGGGCAGCCGCCCAAGATGAGCCCACTTTCCTCGTGGAATGGGCTTTTACTGATTTAGGATGCGGCAGTCCAGCCACAGAATGCGCCAGCTGAATTGTGCTACAAATCCAGCGAGCAATAGTCTGCTTAGAAACAGGAGCACCCAGTTTGTTGGGTGCATACAGGATAAAAGGCGAGTCAGTTTTCCTGACTCCAGCCGTCCTGGAAACATAAATTTTCAAGGCCCTGACTACGTCCAGTAACTTGGAATCCTCCAAGTCCCTAGTAGTCGCAGGCACTACAATAGGTTGGTTCAAGTGAAAAGCTGATACCACCTTAGGGAGAAACTGGGGACGAGTAACAAAGCCGCCAATTCTGACACACGCCTGGCCGAAGCCAAGGCCAATAACATGACCACTTCCCACGTGAGATATTTCAGATCCACGGTTTTAAGTGGCTCAAACCAATGTGATTTTAGGAAACTCAACACCACGTTGAGATCCCAAGGTGCCACTGGAGGCACAAAAGGGGGCTGAATATGCAGAACTCCCTTTACAAAAGTCTGAACTTCAGGCAGTGAAGCCAGGTCTTTCTGAAAGAAAATCGACAGAGCCGAAATCTGGACCTTAATGGAACCCAATTTTAGGCCCATAGTCACTCCTGACTGTAGGAGGTGCAGAAATCGACCCAGCTGAAATTCCTCTGTTGGGGCCTTCCTGGCCGCACACCACGCAACATATTTTCGCCAAATACGGTGATAATGGTTTGCGGTTACTTCTTTCCTGGCTTTAATCAGCGTAGGAATGACTTCCTCCGGAATGCCCTTTTCCTTTAGGATCCGGTGTTCAACCGCCATGCCGTCAAACGCAGCCGCGGTAAGTCTTGGAACAGACAAGGCCCCTGTTGTAGCAGATCCTGTCTGAGCGGTAGAGGCCATGGGTCCTCTGATATCATTTCTTGAAGTTCTGGGTACCAAGCTCTTCTTGGCCAATCCGGAACCACGAGTATCGTTCTTACTCCTCGTCTTCTTATTATTCTCAGTACCTTTGGTATGAGAGGCAGAGGAGGGAACACATAAACCGACTGGTACACCCACGGTGTCACTAGAGCGTCCACAGCTATTGCCTGAGGGTCCCTTGACCTGGCGCAATATCTCTCTAGCTTTTTGTTTAAGCGGGACGCCATCATGTCCACCTGTGGCCTTTCCCAATGGTTTACCATCAGTTGGAAGACTTCTGGATGAAGTCCCCACTCTCCCGAGTGTAGGTCGTGTCTGCTGAGGAAGTCTGCTTCCCAGTTGTCCACTCCCGGAATGAACACTGCTGACAGTGCTAAGACGTGATTTTCCGCCCATCGGAGAATCCTTGTGGCTTCTGCCATTGCCATCCTGCTTCTTGTGCCGCCCTGACGGTTTACATGGGCGACTGCCATGATGTTGTCTGATTGGATCAGTACCGGCTGGTTTTGAAGCAGGGTCCTTGCCTGACTTAGGGCATTGTAAATGTCCCTCCGTTCCAAAATATTTATGTGTAGGGACGACTCCTGACTTGACCAAAGTCCTTGGAAATTTCTTCCCTGTGTGACTGCCCCCAGCCTCGAAGGCTGGCATCCGTGGTCACCAGGACCCAGTCCTGTATGCCGAATCTGCGGCCCCCTTGAAGATGGGCACTCTGCAGCCACCACAGTAGAGATACCCTGGTCCTTGGAGACAGGGTTATCAGTCGATGCATCTGAAGATGCGATCCCGACCACTTGTCCAAGAGGTCCCACTGAAAGGTTCTTGTATGGAACCTGCCGAATGGAATTGCTTCGTAGGAAGCTACCATTTTTCCCAGGACTCGTGTGCAGTGATGCACCGATACGTGTTTTGGTTTCAGGAGGTCTCTGACTAGAGATGACAGCTCCTTGGCTTTCTCCTGTGGGAGAAACACTTTTTTCTGTTCTGTGTCCAGAACCATCCCCAGGAACAGTAGGCGTGTGGTAGGAACCAGCTGTGACTTTGGAATGTTTAGAATCCATCCGTGCTGTTGTAGTACTTCCCGAGATAGTGCTACCCCGACCAACAACTGCTCCTCCTTGGATCTCGCCTTTATAAGGAGATCGTCCAAGTACGGAATAATTAAAACTCCCTTTTTCGAAGGAGTATCATCATTTCTGCCATTACCTTTGTAAACACCCTTGGTGCCGTGGACAGTCCAAACGGCAGCGTCTGGAATTGGTAATGGCAACCCTGTACCACAAATCTGAGGTACTCCTGGTGAGGATGGTAAATGGGGACATGCAGGTAAGCATCCTTGATGTCCAGGGATACCATGTAATCCCCCTCGTCCAGGCTTGCAATAACCGCCCTGAGCGATTCCATCTTGAACTTGAATTTTTTTATGTATGTGTTCAAGGATTTCAAATTTAAAATGGGTCTCACCGAACCGTCCGGTTTCGGTACCACAAACAGTGTGGAATAGTAACCCCGTCCTTGTTGAAGTAGGGGTACCTTGACTATCACCTGCTGGGAATACAGCTTGTGAATTGCCTCTAGCCCAGCCTCCCTGCCTGAGGGAGTTGTCGGCAAGGCAGATTTGAGGAAACTGCGGGGGGGAGACATCTTGAATTCCAGCTTGTACCCCTGAGATACTACTTGAAGGACCCAGGGATCCATCTGTGAGCGAGCCCACTGATCGCTGAATTTTTTGAGGCGGCCCACCGTACCTGGCTACGCCTGTGGAGCCCCCGCGTCATGCGGTGGACTCAGAGGAAGTGGGGGAAGAATTTTGATTCTGGGAACTGGCTGACTGGTGCAGCTTTTTCCCTCTTCCCTTGTCTCTGTGCAGAAAGGAAGCGCCTTTGACCCGCTTGCTTTTCTGAAGCCGAAAGGACTGTACCTGATAATACGGTGCTTTCTTCGGCTGTGAGGAAACCTGAGGTAAGATTTTTTCTTCCCAGCTTTTGCTCTGGATACGAGGTCCCAGAGACCATCCCCAAACAATTCCTCACCCTTATAAGGCAGAATCTCTATGTGCCTTTTAAAGTCAGCATCACCTGTCCAGTGTCGGGTCTCTAATACCCTCCTGACAGAATGGACATTACATTAATTCTGGATGCCAGCCGGCAAAATATCCCTCTGTGCATCCCTCATATATAAGACGTCGTCTTTAATATGCTCTTATGTTAGCAAACTAGTATCCCTGTTTGACAGGGTCACAGACCACGCTGCAGCAGCACTATCTGCAGGTCTCAGTCTAGTACCTGAGTGTGTAAATACAGACTTCAGGATAGCCTCCTGTTTTTTATCAACAGGTACCTTCAAAGTGGCCGTATCCTAAGACGGCAGTGCCACCTTTTTTGACAAACGTGTGAGCGCCTTATCCACCCTAGGGGATATCTCCCAGCGTAACTTATCCTCTGGCGGGAAAGGGTACGCTATCAGTAACTTTTTAGAAATTACCAGTTTCTTATCGGGGAAACCCATGCTTTTTCACACACTTCATTCATTCATCTGATGGGGGAACAAAACACTGCCTGCTTTTTCTCCCCAAACATAAAACCCTTTTTTAGTGGTACTTGGGTTAATGTCAGAAATGTGTAACACATTTTTTTTATTGCCGGGATCAAGTCACGGATGTTCCTAGTGGATTGTGTATATGTCTCAACCTCGTCGACACTAGTGTGGGCACACACACTCATGTATATACATGCATATACATGTATACACAAATACACGTATGTATGTATAATACACTCAGAGTACATTATATTTATGAATTAATTGCTTCCCGATTCTGCAGCAGCAGCATCAGCACCACCAGTGTTACTCACAGTCACTTCACACTGACTGCTGCACAACACATCACTTAATTTCCGGGCCGCCCGCCACCTGGTGAAGAGACATGGGAGATGAAGGACCAGCAGTGCCACGTTGAGCGGAAGTATTGTGAATTAGTTACCCACACACTCCTTGTGACACCTGCTCCCCGTCTGCCCTCCCACCCACCGCCCGGAACCCGCACTGACAAGTAAGTCTCAGCAGAATGTGTCTGCCGGCGGCTCCCAGTCCCTCCTAGAGGAACACTGCCAGTGGTGTGGCGGCCGCAACACACTAGGACTGAGAGACCGCAGCGGAAGGAAAGCACAGGTGGGCGGGAGGAGAGAATGGGCGGACATCACCACGTCACATTGCAAGGTGACGCCAGTCCCCCCAGTGAGGCCGCCGACGAATGCACTCAGCATAGTATTAGCAGCAGGCAGAGAGGGGGCGTGTGCAGCGGTGGTGGGAGGTACGGAAATGAGCTGCAGGCTAGGCTCCACCAATCACACACTCAGCGATCACTGTGCTACAGCAAGCGTGGCGTGCAGCGGTGCTGGACATTAGGGAGTGCCTGTGCGCACCAGGCACCCCCTGTACGCACGCCTATGCGCTACCACCCCCCATATGCCACACTACATCACTATGCTATAGCCCTCCCATATGCTGCACTTCATAATTACACTATACCCCCCATACAACATACTACATCACCACACTACACTACTCACAATAAAATTAAAACATCCCAGTTCCTCATTCTTAATGAGCTCACGTAAATTCTCTCCCCAACGGAGCTCCAGACCAAGTAACAATGAAGACACCAGCAGCGTGTAGGGGGCAGGCCTGGTCCACTTGTCAGGAGAGAGCAGTCACAGGAGGGTAAGAAGGGGGCGGGGCCTAGTCCTACAGACGGGAGAGAGCACAGACAGGAGAGAGCAAGGTACAGGGGTAGAAGGGGACGGCTGACTTGAAGAAGGGGGCGGGGCCTATTACAGGCTTTCAAAATTCGACTTTAAAATTCGACATTTGACAAATTCGACTTTTCTGCAATGGTACAAATGCGGCAATTCGACAAAAGTATATTCAATTGAAGTTTGTAAATTCGACAACAGTGCTTTTAAACAGTAAATTCGTCATTTTCAATCCGCCACACTTTGCTGGCGGAATCTAATAAAATTTTTTAAAAACATGTTTTTTTTGCAGTTTTTTTTTTTGGTAATAGCATATCTATTTATATTAGAAGGGATTAGGTACTTGGTTTGTCTTTTTTGGAGGCACAAGTATTATTTATATATTTTTTAAAAGATTATTTATTTTTTAAATGGAATGTGAAAAACCCGAAAAAAAAATTGCGTGGGATCCCCCCTACAAAGCATAACCAGCCTCGGGCTCTTCGAGCCGGTCCTGGTTCTAAAAATCCGGGGGGAAAACGGACAGGGGATCCCCTGTATTTTTAAAACCAGCACCGGGCTCTGCGCCTGGTGCTGGTGCAAAAAATACGGGGGACAAAAAGAGTAGGGGTCCCCTGTAATTTTTACACCAGCATCGGGCTCCACTAGCTGGACAGATAATGCCACAGCCGGGGGTCACTTTTATACAGTGCCCTGCGGCCGTGGCATTAAATATCCAACTAGTCACCCCTGGCCGGGGTACCCTGGGGGAGTGGGGACACCTTCAATCAAGGGGTCCCCCCCCCAGCCACCCAAGGGCCAGGGGTGAAGCCCAAGGCTGTCCCCCCCATCCAAGGGCTGCGGATGGGAGGCTGATAGCCTTGAGAAAATTGAAAGAATATTGTTTTTTCTAGTAGCACTACAAGTCCCAGCAAGCCTCCCCCGCAAGCTGGTACTTGGAGAACCACAAGTACCAGCATGCGGGAGAAAAACGGGCCCGCTGGTACCTGTAGTTCTACTGGAAAAAAAATACCCAAATAAAAACAGGACACAGACACCGTGAAAGTATAACTTTATTTTACACCTGCCGACACACACATACTTACCTATGTTGACACGAAGCAGTCGGTCCTCTTCTCCAAGTATAATCCACGGGTACCTGAAAATAAAAGATAATTATACTCACCTGATCCAGGTTCCAGATTAAATCCACGTACTTGGCAAAACAACAAACCGAACACCCGGACTAGACGGACTGAAAGGGGTGCCATGTTTACACATGGGACCCCTTTCCACGAATGCAGACATCCGAATCTCGCGAGAATCCGACAGCGGGATGATGACGTTCGTGCGCGCTTGGGCTAGCCGAGCAAGGCGGGAAGGTTCGAACCTGCCTCGGACCCGTGTAAAATGGGTGAAGTTCGGGGGGGTTCGGATTCCGACGAACCGAACCCACTCATCACTAGTATGTACGTGTGTGTCAGGTGCCGTGCGCGTACGTACGTGTCAGTGCCGTGCGTGCACGTACGTGTGTGTCAGGTGCCGTGTGTGTACGTACGTGTGTGTCAGGTGTCGTGCGTGTACGTACGTGTGTGTCAGGTGGCGCGTACCTACATGTGTATATGTCAGGTGCTGTGCATGTGTGTACGTACACGTGTGTATCAGGTGCCGCGCGTGTACGTGTGTGTGTGCCAGGAGCCGCGCGTGTACATGCGTGTGGGTGTCAGGAGCCGTGCTTATACGTACATATGTGTAGGTGTCAGGTGCCGTGCGTATACGTACATTCGTGTGTGTGTCAGGAGCCGCGCGTGTACGTACATGTGTGTGTGTCAGGAGCCACGCGTGTGTGTGTCAGGAGCCACGCGTGTGCATACGTGTGTGTGTGTCAGGTGCCACACGTGTACGTACGTACGTACGTACGTACGTACGTGTGTGTGTGTCAGGTGCCGCGCGTGTATGTGTGTGTGTGTTAAGTGCCGCGTGTGTACGTACATGTGTGTGCCTGGAGCCGCGCGTGTACATACATGTGTGTGTGTGTGTGTGTCAGATGCTGTATGTGTATGTGTGTGTCTCAGGTGCTGCACGTGTATGTGTGTGTATCTCAGGTGGCTGCATTTGTATGCGTCAGCTGCCACGTGGGTGTCAGGTGTTGAGCGTGTATGTGTTTGTGTCAGGTGTCGCATCTGTATGTGTGTGACTGTCAGGTGCTGCGTGTGTATATGTGTGTCAGACGCTGCATGTATATAAGTGTGTGTTAGGTGCTGTTCATGTATGTGGGAGTGGCAGGTGCTGCATGTGTATATATGTGTGAGTGGCAGGTGCTGCGTGTGTATACGAGTGTGTGTGAGGTGCTGCGAGTGTATGTGTGTGTTAGGTGCTCTGAGTGTATATGATTGTGTGTCAGGTGCTGTGCGTGTGTGCGTTAAATGCCACGTGTATATATGTGTGTCAGGTGCTGCGTGTGTGTGTGTGTCAGGTGCTGCATGTCCGTGTGTATGGGTGTGTCAGGTGCTGCATGTGTGTGTGTGTCTGTCAGGTGCTGCATGTGTGTGTCAGGTGCTGCATGTCTGCGTGTGTGTGTCAGGCGCTGCATGTCTGTGTCAGGTGCTGCGTGTGTGTGTGTCAGGTGCTGTGTGTGTGTGTGTGTGTGTCAGGTGCTGCGTGTCTGTGTCAGGTGCTGCGTGTGTGTGTCAGGTGCTGTTTGTCTGCGTGTGTGTCAGGTGCTGCGTGTCTGCTTGTGTGTGTGTGTCAGGTGCTGCGTGTCTGCCCGTGTGTGTGTGTCAGGTGCAGCGTGTCTGCGTGTGTGTCAGGTGCTGCGTGTGTGTGTCAGGTGCTGCGTGTCTGCGTGTGTGTCAGGTGCTGCGTGTCTGCTTGTGTGTGTGTGTGTCAGGTGCTGCGTGTCTGCGTGTGTGTGTCAGGTGCTGCGTGTCTGTCAGGTGCTGCGTGTTTCTGTGTTAGGTGCTGCGTGTGTGTCAGGTGCTGCGTGTCTGCCAGGTGCTGCGTGTGAGTATGTCAGGTGCTGCGTGTGAGTGCGTGTGTCAGGTGCGTGAGTGTGTGTGTCAGGTGCGTGTGAGTGTCAGGTGCGTGTGTGTCAGGTGCTGCGTGTGTGTCAGGTGCTGCGTGTGTGTGTCAGGTGCGTCAGTGTGTGTGTGTCAGGCGCGTGTGTGTGTCAGGCGCGTGAGTGTGTGTGTGTGTCAGGCGCGTGAGTGTGTGTGTGTGTCAGGCGCTGCGTGTCTGTGTGTGTCAGGCGCTGCGTGTCTGTGTGTGTCAGGCGCTGCGTGTCTGTGTGTGTGTCAGGTGCTGCGTGTGTGTGTGTCAGGTCCGTGTGAGTGTCAGGTGCTGCGTCTGTGTGTGTCAGGTGCTGCGTGTGTGTCAGGCGCTGCATATGCGTGTGTCAGGCGCTGCATGTCTGTGTGTGTCAGGCGCTGCGTGTCTGGGGGGGGTGGCCGGACACACAGCACGGAGGGGGGGGTGGCCGGACACACAGCAGGGAGGGGGGGGTGGCCGGACACACAGCAGGGGGGGGGGACACACAGCAGGGAGAGGGAGGAGGGGGTGGTGGCTGGACACACAGCAGGGAGGGGTGGGTGACCGGACACATGGCAGGGAGGGAAGGGGGTAGGGGGTGGCCGGACACAGCGGGAGGAGGGGGGGGTGGCCGGACACACAGCAGGGGAGGGGAGGGTGGCCGGACACACAGCAGGGAGGGGGGGTGTGGCTGGACACACAGCAGGGAGGGGAGGGTGACCGGACACACGGCAGGGAGGGGAGGGGTAGGGGGTGGCCGGACACAGCAGGGAGGAGGGGGTGGCGGCCGGACACAGCAGGGGAGGGGAGGGTGGCTGGACACACGGCAGGGGGGGGGGGGTGGCTGGACACACAGCAGGGAGGGGAGGGTGACCGGACACACGGCAGGGAGGGAAGGGGGTAGGGGGTGGCCGGACACAGCGGGAAGAGGGGGGGTGGCCGAACACACAGCAGGGGAGGGTGGCCGAACACACAGCAGGGGAGGGGAGGGTGGCCGGACACACAGCAGGGAGGAGGAGGTGTGGCCGGACACACAGCAGGGAGGAGGAGGTGTGGCCGGACACACAGCAGGGAGGAGGAGGTGTGGCCGGACACACAGCAGGGAGGAGGGGGGGGTGGCCGGACACACAGCAGGGGAGGGGGGGGTGGCCGGACACAAAGCAGGGAGGGCTGGGTGGCCGGACACACAGTAGGGGAGGGCGGGTGGCCGGACACACAGTAGGGGAGGGCGGGTGGCCCGACACACAACAGGGAGGGGGGGTGACCGGACACACATCAGGGAGGGGAGGGGGTGGCCAGACACAGCGGGAGGAGGGGGGGTGGCCGAACACACAGCACGGGAGGGGAGGGTGGCTGGACACACAGCAGGGAGGGCGGGGGGATGGATGGACACACAGCAGGGAGGGCGGGGGGGGGAACGGACACACAGCAGGGAGGAGGGGGGGGGGGTGGCCGGACACAGCAGGGAGGAGGGGGGGTGGCCGGACACAGCGGGAGGAGGGGTGTGGCCGGACACAGCGGGAGGAGGGGAGGGTGGCCGGACACACAGCAGGGGGGACACACACAGCAGGGGAGGGGGTGGCCGGACACACAGCAGGTAGGGAGGGAGGGGGGGGCCGAACACAGCAGGAAGGGGAGGGGGCCGGACACACAGCAGGGAGGGGGGGGTCAGACACACAGCAGGGAGGGCGAGGGGGGGACACACAGCAGGGAGGGCGAGGGGGGGACACACAGCAGGGAGGGCGGGGGGTATGGAAGGACACACAGCAGGGCGAGGGGGACGGACGGACACACAGCAGGGAGGGCGGGTGGGGGACAGACGGACACACAGCAGGGAGGGCGGGTGGGGGACAGACGGACACAGCAGGGAGGGCGGGTGGGGGACAGACGGACACACAGCAGGGAGGGCGGGTGGGGGACGGACGTACACACAGCAGGGAGGGCGGGTGGGGGACGGACACACAGCAGGGAGGGCGTGGGGACGGACGGACACACAGCAGGGAGGGCGGGGGGGAAGGACGGACACACAGCAGGGAGGGCGGGGGGGACGGACACACAGCAGGGAGGGCGGTGGTAGGGACGGACACACAGCAGGGAGGAGGGGGGGGGTGGCCGGACACAGCGGGAGGAGGGGAGGGTGGCCGGACACACAGCAGGGAGGGGGGGGCGGACACACAGCAGGGGAGGGGGTGGCCGGACACAGCAGGGGAGGGGGTGGCCGGACACACAGCAGGGGAGGGGATGGCCGGACACACAGCAGGGGAGGGGATGGCCGGACACACAGCAGGGGAGGGGATGGCCGGACACACAGCAGGGGAGGGGGTGGCCGGACACACAGCAGGGGAGGGGGTGGCCGGACACACAGCAGGGGAGGGGGTGGCCGGACACACAGCAGGGGAGGGCGTGGCCGGACACACAGCAGGGAGGGGCGGACACAGCAGGAAGGGGAGGGGGCCGGACACACAGCAGGGAGGGGGGGGTCGGACACACAGCAGGGAGGGCGAGGGGGTTCACACAGCAGGAAGGGCGGCGGGGGGATATGGAAGGACACAGCAGGGCGGGGGGACGGACGGACACACAGCAGGGAGGGGGGGGACGAACGGAAACACAGCAGGGAGGACGGGGGGGGAATGGACACACAGCAGGGAGGGCGGGGGACGGACACACAGCAGGGAGGGCGGGGGATGGACGGACACACAGCAGGGAGGGCGGGGGACGGACGGACACAGCAGGGAGGGCGGGGGGCGGACGGACACACAGCAGGGAGGGCGGGGGGGGGCACACAGCACGGAGGGCGGGGGGGTGGCCGGACACAGCAGGGAGGAGGGGGTGGCGGCCGGACACACAGCAGGGGAGGGGAGGGTGGCTGGACACACGGCAGGGGGGGGGGTGGCTGGACACACAGCAGGGAGGGGAGGGTGACCGGACACACGGCAGGGAGGGAAGGGGGTAGGGGGTGGCCGGACACAGCGGGAAGAGGGGGGGTGGCCGAACACACAGCAGGGGAGGGGAGGGTGGCCGAACACACAGCAGGGGAGGGGAGGGTGGCCGGACACACAGCAGGGAGGTGGGGGGTGGCCGGACACACAGCAGGGAGGAGGAGGTGTGGCCGGACACACAGCAGGGAGGAGGAGGTGTGGCCGGACACACAGCAGGGAGGAGGAGGTGTGGCCGGACACACAGCAGGGAGGAGGGGGTTGGCCGGACACACAGCAGGGGAGGGGGGGGGTGGCCGGACACAAAGCAGGGAGGGCTGGGTGGCCGGACACACAGTAGGGGAGGGCGGGTGGCCGGACACAGTAGGGGAGGGCGGGTGGCCCGACACACAACAGGGAGGGGGGGTGACCGGACACACAGCAGGGAGGGGAGGGGGTGGCCAGACACAGCGGGAGGAGGGGGGGTGGCCGAACACACAGCACGGGAGGGGAGGGTGGCTGGACACACAGCAGGGAGGGCGGGGGGATGGACGGACACACAGCAGGGAGGGCGGGAGGGGGGAACGGACACACAGCAGGGAGGAGGGGGGGGGGTGGCCGGACACAGCAGGGAGGAGGGGTGGTGGCCGGACACAGCGGGAGGAGGGGGGGGTGGCCGGACACAGCGGGAGGAGGGGAGGGTGGCCGGACACACAGCAGGGGGGACACACACAGCAGGGGAGGGGGTGGCCGGACACACAGCAGGTAGGGAGGGAGGGGGGGGCGAACACAGCAGGAAGGGGAGGGGGCCGGACACACAGCAGGGAGGGGGGGGTCGGACACACAGCAGGGAGGGCGAGGGGGGGACACACAGCAGGGAGGGCGAGGGGGGGACACACAGCAGGGAGGGCGGGGGGTATGGAAGGACACACAGCAGGGCGAGGGGGACGGACGGACACACAGCAGGGAGGGCGGGTGGGGGACAGACGGACACACAGCAGGGAGGGCGGGTGGGGGACAGACGGACACACAGCAGGGAGGACGGGTGGGGGACAGACGGACACACAGCAGGGAGGGCGGGTGGGGGACGGACGTACACACAGCAGGGAGGGCGGGTGGGGGACGGACACACAGCAGGGAGGGCGTGGGGACGGACGGACACACAGCAGGGAGGGCGGGGGGGAAGGACGGACACACAGCAGGGAGGGCGGGGGGGACGGACACACAGCAGGGAGGGCGGTGGTAGGAACGGACACACAGCAGGGAGGAGGTGGGGTGGCCGGACACAGCGGGAGGAGGGGAGGGTGGCCGGACACACAGCAGGGAGGGGGGGGCGACACACAGCAGGGGAGGGGGTGGCCGGACACACAGCAGGGGAGGGGGTGGCCGGACACACAGCAGGGGAGGGGGTGGCCGGACACACAGCAGGGGAGGGGATGGCCGGACACACAGCAGTGGAGGGGGTGGCCGGACACACAGCAGGGGAGGGGGTGGCCGGACACACAGCAGGGGAGGGGGTGGCCGGACACACAGCAGGGGAGGGGGTGGCCGGACACACAGCAGGGAGGGGCGGACACAGCAGGAAGGGGAGGGGGCCGGACACACAGCAGGGAGGGGGGGGGGTCGGACACACAGCAGGGAGGGCGAGGGGGTTCACACAGCAGGGAGGGCGGCGGGGGGATATGGAAGGACACACAGCAGGGCGGGGGGACGGACGGACACACAGCAGGGAGGGGGGGGACGAACGGAAACACAGCAGGGAGGACGGGGGGGGGAATGGACACACAGCAGGGATGGCGGGGGGGGGGGGAACGGACACACAGCAGGGAGGGCGGGGGATGGACGGACACACAGCAGGGAGGGCGGGGGACGGACGGACACACAGCAGGGAGGGCGGGGGGCGGACGGACACACAGCAGGGAGGGCGGGGGCACACAGCACGGAGGGTGGGGGGGGGGGGGACACACAGCAGGGAGGGCAGGGGGGACACACAGCAGGGAGGGCGGGGGGGGGACACACAGCACGGAGGGCGGGGGGGGACGGACGGACACATAGCAGGGAGGGCGGGGGGGGGAACGGCCACACAGCAGGGAGGGCGGGGGGGACGGACACACAGCAGGGAGGGCGGGGGGGGGACGGACACACAGCAGGGAGGGCGGGGGGGGACGGACACACAGCAGGGAGGGCGGGGGGGGGGACTGGTGATCACTGTAACTCTGCTTATATACAGGCTCATGCGGAGGGGAGACCAAGTGACCATAGAGACCTTGATAAATACCGCATACTGCATGCCTTTGTGGTTCCACAAGAGACGGACACACAGCAGGGAGGGAGGGAGAGACGGACACACAGCAGGGAGGGAGGGAGGGACACACAGCAGGGAGGGAGGGAGGGACACACAGCAGGGAGGGAGGGAGGGACGGACACACAGCAGGGAGGGAGGGACGGACACACAGCAGGGAGGGAGGGACGGACACACAGCAGGGAGGGAGGGAGGGACGGACACACAGCAGGGAGGGAGGGAGGGACGGACACACAGCAGGGAGGGAGGGAGGGACGGACACACAGCAGGGAGGGAGGGAGGGACGGACACACAGCAGGGAGGGAGGGACGGACACACAGCAGGGAGGGAGGGAGGGAGGGACGGACACACAGCAGGGAGGGACGGACACACAGCAGGGAGGGAGGGACGGACACACAGCAGGGAGGGAGGGAGGGACGGACACACAGCAGGGAGGGACGGACACACAGCAGGGAGGGAGAGAGGGAGGGACGGACACACAGCAGGGAGGGAGGGAGGGACACACAGCAGGGAGGGAGGGACGGACACACAGCAGGGAGGGAGGGAGGGACGGACACACAGCAGGGAGGGAGGGAGGGACGGACACACAGCAGGGAGGGAGGGAGGGACGGACACACAGCAGGGAGGGAGGGACGGACACACAGCAGGGAGGGAGGGAGGGACGGACACACAGCAGGGAGGGAGGGAGGGACACACAGCAGGGAGGGAGGGAGGGACGGACACACAGCAGGGAGGGAGGGAGGGACACAGCTGGAGGAGGGAGGAGTGGCCGGACACAGCTGCCCGAGACGCCTCCTACTGCCAGCCGCACCACAGACGCGGGGAGGAGACGCAGGCAGCCAGGGACGGTCCGGCGGGCGGCCGGGCACACAGCGGGAGGGCGCGGCCGGGAGGGGAGGGGAAAAGAAACTGGGCACACAATGGAAGTGGAAGCTGGGTACACAGCGGTGGGCTGCCTGATAGAACTCACCCAGTGCTACGCAGCTCCGGCGATCTCCTCCCGCTTCATGGACCTCAGTGACAGCCTCACACGCCGGGAACCGCTGGCTGTCCTCCTGCAGCTCCACGTGACTCATTTCCTCTCTGTCTCCTCGTGCCCAACGGCCAGTGTATAGGCTACTACAGCTACTCACTGTACACCCCCTGCTGGCGGCCACTGCGCAGGCACAACAAATTGAAATGCCCTATCTCTATAATGGGGCATATTTCTCTTAATTAAATAAACCCTATAACTTTCTGAAAAACCACAACCCCAAAAGGCACTACACTGGGGCATACTCTATCTAGTAAAACAAACCCCAAGTCTTAATTCGTCCTCTATCCTGAGTTATGCCTTCCCAAAAAGCTTTCCATTGATTATATGGGGAAACCATCCTCAAAAGCCACAGAGGAAGTCGCAGAAAAAAACTGACAGTTGGAACTTTAGGTTACTCTCAATTCCTCATTTTTTATTATTTTGCCCTGAAATTTGGCATGCAGCAGCGGGTGACGATTCTACGCGCCCATGCCAAATTTCAGCTCAGTACGTCCAATCACTTTTGAGGTGTAGCCCCTCAAACACCATGACCCATCTCAAAAGTTCCCTATGGGAGAATTCCGTTTGTTCGATTCAACCTTAATATAAGGGCACGACCGTGCCCTTATAATATATATATATATATATATATATATATATAAAACAATGCACAGTAAATACTGGATGTATATCATAGGATACATGTACTAAATATCCCTGTAGTTATGCACTTGTTCTAAACTGTCTAAACAACATGTAGAATACTTAAGTGTCCTGTAAATGCACAGCACTGATGATGCAGGCGGCTTTAGAGAGGAGACAGTGCACAGCAGTCCCAGGATCAGCTCTGTATAATGGCGCCCAAACGCTGACAGGGAGTGAGGAAGAGAGATGCAGCTCCAGGGCAGGAACATCTGCTGTAGATGGCGCCTGGGGAAGGGGCTACAGGTCAGAGCTTTATCCCCTCTGCTGGACTTCACCACCGGGTACTGCGGGGCCTATACCAAATAGATTTTAATAAATCCGACGTGTTCCCCTTGACCTGGTGGATTTAGTGGGGTCCCTGCACGGCCGGATCGTGATTTCGGCGGGTCCCGTCTGGGGGACCCTCTTACCTCCTCCTGATGATGCATCCACGCGATCCAGGAGAGCAGCAGCGGTATCTGTGCACCTCCGCTGTAAGTAGCCGGCAGGAGTATACAGCACCGCTGAGGTAGGTGAGGGAGCCGCAGCACGATATGTCACACTGACATGCGGCCATTGAAGTCTTCTTTCTTCATAAAAGCTCTTTCCAGGGCTGCCTAGCGCAGCCCTCCCTGTTAGCTGCCTGCACTGCAGGCACCAATTTACAAACTGAGCTCCAGTGCCTGGAGGCAGGGATATAGAGGAGGCAGCGCTATGCATCCTGGAAACAGTCCAAAGCTTTAGCCTGTTGGTGCCTAGGATCAAGATCCAACTCTACACCCCTGATGTTATTCCCTGTGGAATACCAGTGTACCCCGCTGCAGAAAATTTGGTGTTTAAGAATTTGTCCTATACAGAGCCGACCTATCCCAGCATTGGGATAAGCTTTTAAGCATAGATCACTCGTGTGTACCCCCTACAGCGATGGCGATGCGCAGCCACGCGCATCACTATCGCTGGTGCTAGATGGGCCTGTCGTGCAGGCCAATCTAGCACGTTGCTCATTTCACCCGCTGGGTGAAATGAGCGCCCCCTCCCCCCACACGCTCAGCACACATCGCGCTTTGCTGAATGGCGGGAAAGGTGTGTGCTGAGCGGTTCGCTCAGCACACATCTCCCCTTATGTTCATCCAACAGATAGCGATCTCTTATCCTTTACCAGTCATAAATGTTTGGGGGGTGGAAGACTGCATCATTCAGTCCTCATCTTCAAACAACCTGGTCACTTAGGTCAGATATAATAAAGTAAAGAGAATGGAATGTCCGTTTCCCCCTCCCCAATGTATTTGCAAGACAGCTATATGAGAAAGCATATGATACCTTCAAATCGAGTGTCCAGCATTGAGCTAGTTAAAAATCACAAGGGTGCAGTGTCGGACTGGGGTATGAAGGGCCCACCGGGGGAATGCAGTGATAGGGGCCCATATTTAGGGGTGTGACCAGCCTATAAAGGGGGGTGTGGGCAGCCTCCACAGAGGCTTGGAATGCACAATAGTCTTGTGCAGTGTCTTGCAACATATCTACCAAGTATAATACAAGTGCACAGTCTGGAACCTGATACCTAGAGGAAGGAGTGGGCCCTCAGGCAGTGGGGCCCACTGGTGGTTTCCCCTGTACCCCGGTGGGCCAGTCCAACACTGCAAGGGTGGAAGAGAGGAGGGCAACAACTGGTAAAGTTTAAAGAGACTTCTCCCTCAAGAGTGAGTGGTCATTCTCATGGGGTGCAGCTGCAGTTTAAAGTGAACTGATAAGCTAACATTTGCAATCCCCCACAGCAGGATCCTAAATTTGTGTGTAAGTTTAGGCTTATGAATTAATATTTCCTATCATTTTTCTAAGATTTTATGTACTGTATTTCTGTCAATTTGTAATCCTATTTTTATTATAATCAAACCTTGGAGTATTTTGTTTGAATTAAAAGGTAAGTAGTTCTAGCATTTTCTTCGTCACTTGGTGATTCTACGAGCCTGCGCGGCCAAAGCTACTAACAAAGTGTAAGTGAGTAAGGCATTAACAATTCTGGATGCAGATAGTTGCAAAGGACTGTCTGGTGTACATATATTGAGGTTTTGGGGTTCCTTTGCTGGTGGCAGTTACCGTGTTTTAATTAACCATACGTCACTGGTGGAGATTTTCAGATTGAGATATCTGGGAAAATCAGCTGGCCTGTCGTGACACCAATGGTAAAAAAGAAAAGAAAAAAAAATCAGCCTGCATCTTGCCGATGCTGCTGAAAGAGACCTGGCAGGGGGAGGGTTTTTTTTGTAGTTACTCATTTTGAGCATGAGAATATATTGTTGATTTATTGGTGTGCTAAATCCAATGGCCTTTTAATCTGTTAATTGTAGATGGAAGTTATAAATCAATAGTTTTTGTGAATGTGTATATCTACATAGTTTGCTGCCATCTATGTTGCACCATCATTATAACATGATTTTAAGATTCTGATTTATAGGCTAAAGCTGGGTACACACTGGCAATTTGGGCGATTGGCCAATATATTGGAAGCCTGCCTGTGGGTGTGTACTCATGATATTTCTGTGAAAGACGTTGTTCACAAACATATTGCGTTGGCTGATATATCTACAAATATATTGGTGCATCTTGCTGTGTGTCCAAGCAAACACTTGCTGCAGGGGCTGCCAGTGACTGACATCTCAAGTGGGCAGACACATTTGAATACTCACTCAGTTGTGATGTTTAAGGGCGACACATCGGGCAGACGATTGGTAAAGTGTATATGCATTTACCAATTGTTAGACAGATTGGCGGATCGGCCAAACAGTCGGCCAGGTGTGTACCCAGCTTAAGAGATGGCAGAGTTGAACAATTTACAGTTTTGCTCCATAGAGAAATAGAATAAGGTATGTTACATATTTGGAACAAAATGGCTCACAATGTGAATACTTTTCATTTAAAACATTCTACCATGGAACACACAGAATTACTGTACATAGTTTTGCAACGGAGTGTTAACTGGATGAAAATCTAACAAAATGTGTCTTTGAAACATCTTTTTGTAATTGTACCTGAAAAAGAAAAAGTAAAACCAAGAAACAGCTGCTAGAAATTTCAGTAGTTAACACTTCACTGCCACAGAGTAAATCAGAGCACATGTGCAGTTTGTTTCAGTATACCAATCTGCGGAGCAGTAGGAGATCAATAATCCTAGTGATATACATGATATAGGCAACCTTCTGAAGACACTCCTGGACCCTTACATTTACAGTACATACAGTATACTGTTTAGAGACATTAGCTCTCACTATGGAAATAGATAATGTGGCTGGAATAAAGGAAATGGTTATTGTTACAAACCTCCAAAAATAAAGAGAGAAATGCTATGCATTTTGCAACAGTTTTATGTTTATTTGTACCTAGCACATACAATGAAGATTTATACAAAATATGGACAGAAACTTTTGTAAACAAATATATTTTAATATATGTATGCGATTTAAAACACGCGGGCAGCAGCATCCTCTTTTAACAGAAGGTTCTTTTCTCAAGGGCAAAGTTGACGATAAACTAGTACCCGTACTGTTCTGAATCAACAATACTTAAAGAATACAAACATATTAGTAAATCTATATTTCGTATTAAAGAGTGCAAGGCCCAAAAGGTGTCCCTTGTGAATTTACCTAAACATATTAGGCATTATCTCACCATCAGATGTCTTTATTTATACTGTACATGCTCTTCTTCTCTGTGGACTGGGGGACTTAATGGGGAGCACTGAAAATAAATATTCTGTCTTAAGGTGCACACACACTGGGCGTTTTTGCCCAGCGCGTATGCACAGTGACGATCGCTGACATTGCTGGGCTGAAAATCGCTCAGTGCATACACACTGAGCTATTTTTCCCCCTGCCCAGCGATGTCAGCGGGGGTGAATGGCTTTCCATAGTAGGACACTATGGAAAGCCGTCCACCCCACCGTTCATCTGCTGGTGATACCAGAAGATTAGCGGCGGCCACCGGCGATGAAGCGGGGGCGCGCAACAGCGTTCATCGACGGGGCATACACACTGGGCGGTTTTGAGCTGAAACAGCTCAAAACACCAAATGTGAGCTGCTTTCAGCTCAAAATCGCCCAGTGTCCATGGGCCTTTATGATATAAAGCAGGGGTGGGGAACATTTTTTCTACCAAGGGCCATTTGGATATTTATAAAATCCTTTGGGGCCCATACAAAAATTCTCAACTTAAAAATTAGCCTGTTGTATTTGATAAAAAATGTAATTAACCCATCCCTAAGGTGTTGGTTGGACTGCTTCTCTTTGGTCAGGCTTTTGATGTTAGCTGGTACTGATGATACGCCGCACAGTAGGACCATTTACACACATTACACAAGGCAGAGCCCCTTATGTACATAATGCCAGATAGATCCAGTCACACATTATTCCAGGTAGAGCCCCTTTTACACATTGCGCCAGCTAGAGTCCCCTTTAAAATGCCAGGTAGAGCCCCTTTCACACACTGCGCCAGCTAGTGTTACCTAGAGCCCCCTTTTACACATTGAGCCAGGTAGAGTCCCCTTTAAAATGCCAGGTAGAGCCTCTTTTACACACTGCGCCAGGCAGAGTCCCCTTTTACACATCGCGCCAACTATAGTTATCTAGAGCCGCCTTTTACACATTGCGCCAGCTAGAGTTAACTAGAGCCCCCTTTTACACATTGCGCCAGCTACAGTCCCCTTTTACACATTGTGCTGGGTAGAGCTCCCTTCTACATATTGCCATGCACCAGGTAGAGATTGGTGGGGAGGTGATGTCTCGAACTCGCCTGCACAAAGAAGCCTCCATCCCTCTCTCTCCATTCACAAAATAGCATAGACTTGCAGTGCTGCAGTGCTCTCCCATCCTAAATGCAGCCCCTGCTCCCATAGGGTGACTGTGGTGACTGACCAGCCCGCTGTGCTCATGGCTCAGTAAGCGGCAGCCACACTTCACAGATAGTCACTGCTCCCACTGTCGCCACTCCACAGCAATGTGGGTAACTGCTGTACGGCGCTCCTGCAGCCCCCAAGGCTCCCACATAAGGCTGTCTATGAGGCTGCTCCCACCGCTGCTACACCTGACAGCCTGACAAGGAGCTGGGCACACTGCTGATAAAAGCATTACAGTGTGTGCCCGGCATATGGCCATTGCTGCAGCAGCCGGTTCTGCCCCACCTTTCAACGCTGTGTGCGGTGCAGGCCATCCATCCCAGTATCCCTCCCCTGACCGGGCCATATGAAGTGGCTGTGCGGACCTTATACGGCCTGCGGGCCGGACGTTCCCCACCGCTGATATAAAGTCTTTCGTAAAAATACAGAAGGAAGCAAGATACACAAGTTGTTTTCAATGGGCCATGTACAAATAAATACATTAAAGTCATCTGAATTTGGAGACCCCCTTCAAATATTAACCTGTTAGCAATAGGACTACACAGTATGTTAATATCATTTTCAATGTCATGCGGTTTGCTTTTTGTAGGGAAATAATAAGACACAGGCAGAATGGCACTAACTAAATGATATACACAAATTATAAAGTCATCACATTCAATGCTACCAGGATTTGGTTTAAACAACTTCATAAACTACAAATCTTTACAACACATATCAAATATTTACGTCATCAAAAAATCCTGATTAAGCTCCATCAAGAAATAAAATTTGCTTTGCTTCATTAATTATATAAAAAAATATACATCTTAAAAGGCACAACTGTTAAAATTCCTGATGTTCCAGCAGCAGGTACTACTTCAACCAATTCAGTAAGCTTCTCTTCAGAATATCACAAATAAAGTTCAAGTTTTTTTTTAGATTTCCCAGTAGTTATCAATCTCAAATGACATTTCCAGACGTGCAATTAGTGGGGAGTTTTCCAGGAAAAGGGGAAATAGAATATTCCTTTTACATCCCCCATTACTAGCTTGAATCAACCAAAAAACAAAACAAAACACACCCCAGTATTGGACATTATTAATGCAATCCTAATTAAAATTAGGTCATTTGTGCAACATGGTTAAATAGGGGGTGATAAAAAAAAAAAAAAAAAAGAAGAAGCAAAAAATGCTTGATAAAAATGTAAAAATAAGAATTTACTTACCGATAATTCTATTTCTCGTAGTCCGTAGTGGATGCTGGGAACTCCGTAAGGACCATGGGGAATAGCGGCTCCGCAGGAGACTGGGCACAAAAGTAAAAGCTTTAGGACTACCTGGTGTGCACTGGCTCCTCCCCCTATGACCCTCCTCCAAGCCTCAGTTAGGATACTGTGCCCGGACGAGCGTACACAATAAGGAAGGATTTTGAATCCCGGGTAAGACTCATACCAGCCACACCAATCACACCGTACAACCTGTGATCTGAACCCAGTTAACAGCATGATAACAGAGGAGCCTCTGAAAAGATGGCTCACAACAATAATAACCCGATTTTTGTAACAATAACTATGTACAATTATTGCAGACAATCCGCACTTGGGATGGGCGCCCAGCATCCACTACGGACTACGAGAAATAGAATTATCGGTAAGTAAATTCTTATTTTCTCTGACGTCCTAGTGGATGCTGGGAACTCCGTAAGGACCATGGAGATTATACCAAAGCTCCCAAACGGGCGGGAGAGTGCGGATGACTCTGCAGCACCGAATGAGAGAACTCAAGGTCCTCCTCAGCCAGGGTATCAAATTTGTAGAATTTAGCAAACGTGTTTGCCCCTGACCAAGTAGCTGCTCGGCAAAGTTGTAAAGCCGAGACCCCTCGGGCAGCCGCCCAAGATGAGCCCACCTTCCTTGTGGAATGGGCTTTTACAGATTTTGGCTGTGGCAGGCCTGCCACAGAATGTGCAAGCTGAATTGTACTACAAATCCAACGAGCAATAGTCTGCTTAGAAGCAGGAGCACCCAGCTTGTTGGGTGCATACAGGATAAACAGCGAGTCAGATTTTCTGACTCCAGCCGTCCTGGAAACATATATTTTCAGGGCCCTGACTACGTCCAGCAACTTGGAGTCCTCCAAGTCCCTAGTAGCCGCAGGTACCACAATAGGCTGGTTCAAGTGAAACGCTGAAACCACCTTAGGGAGAAATTGAGGACGAGTCCTCAATTCTGCCCTGTCCGTATGAAAAATTAGGTAAGGGCTTTTATAGGATAAAGCCGCCAATTCTGAGACACGCCTGGCTGAAGCCAGGGCTAACAGCATTACCACTTTCCATGTGAGATATTTTAAGTCCACAGTGGTGAGTGGTTCAAACCAATGTGATTTTAGGAACCCCAAAACTACATTGAGATCCCAAGGTGCCACTGGAGGCACAAAAGGAGGCTGTATATGCAGTACCCCCTTGACAAACGTCTGAACTTCAGGAACTGAAGCCAGTTCTTTCTGGAAGAAAATCGACAGGGCCGAAATTTGAACCTTAATGGACCCTAATTTTATCCATAGACAGTCCTGTTTGCAGGAAATGCAGGAAACGACCCAGTTGAAATTCCTCTGTAGGGGCCTTCCTGGCCTCGCACCACGCAACATATTTACGCCAAATACGGTGATAATGCTGTACGGTTACATCCTTCCTGGCTTTGATCAGGGTAGGGATGACTTCATCCGGAATGCCTTTTTCCTTCAGGATCCGGCGTTCAACCGCCATGCCGTCAAACGCAGCCGTGGTAAGTCTTGGAACAGACAGGGTCCCTGCTGGAGCAGGTCCTTTCTTAGAGGTAGAGGCCACGGGTCCTCTGTGAGCATCTCTTGAAGTTCCGGGTACCAAGTCCTTCTTGGTCAATCCGGAGCCACGAGTATAGTCCTTACTCCTCTCCTTCTTATGATTCTCAGTACCTTGGGTATGAGAGGCAGAGGAGGGAACACATACACTGACTGGTACATCCACGGTGTTACCAGAGCATCCACAGCTATTGCCTGAGGGTCCCTTGACCTGGCGCAATACCTGTCTAGTTTTTTGTTGAGGCGGGACGCCATCATGTCCACCTTTGGTTTTTCCCAACGGTTCACAATCATGTGGAAGACTTCTGGGTGAAGTCCCCACTCTCCCGGGTGGAGGTCGTGTCTGCTGAGGAAGTCTGCTTCCCAGTTGTCCACTCCCGGAATGAACACTGCTGACAGTGCTATCACATGATTTTCCGCCCAGCGAAGAATCCTTGCAACTTCTGCCATTGCCTTCCTGCTTCTTGTGCCGCCCTGTCTGTTTACGTGGGCGACTGCCGTGATGTTGTCTGACTGGATCAGCACCGGCTGACCTTGAAGCAGAGGTCTCGCTAGGCTTAGAGCATTGTAGATGGCCCTTAGCTCCAGGATATTTACGTGAAGTGATGTCTCCAGGCTTGACCACAAGCCCTGGAAATTTCTTCCCTGTGTGACTGCTCCCCAGCCTCTCAGGCTGGCATCCGTGGTCACCAGGACCCAGTCCTGAATGCCGAATCTGCCGCCCTCTAGAAGATGAGCACTCTGCAACCACCACAGGAGAGACACCCTTGTCCTTGGTGACAAGATTATCCGCTGATGCATCTGAAGATGCGACCCGGACCATTTGTCTAGCAGATCCCACTGGAAGGTTCTTGCGTGGAATCTGCCAAATGGGATTGCTTCGTAAGAAGCCACCATCTTTCCCAGGACCCTTGTGCATTGATGCACTGAGACTTGGCCTGGTTTTAGGAGATTTCTGACTAGTTCGGATAACTCCCTGGCTTTCTCCTCCGGGAGAAACACCTTTTTCTGGACTGTGTCCAGGATCATCCCTAGGAATAGAAGTCATGTCGTCGGGATCAGCTGCGATTTTGGAATATTGAGAATCCAACCGTGCTGGCGCAGCACTATCTGAGATAGTGCTACTCCGACTTCCAACTGTTCCCTGGATCTTGCCCTCATCAGGAGATCGTCCAAGTAAGGGATAACTAAAACTCCCTTCCTTCGAAGGAGTATCATCATTTCGGCCATTACCTTGGTAAAGACCCGGGGTGCCGTGGACAATCCAAACGGCAGCGTCTGAAACTGATAGTGACAGTTCTGTACCACAAACCTGAGGTACCCTTGGTGAGAAGGGTAAATTGGGACATGTAGGTAAGCATCTTTGATGTCCAGAGACACCATATAGTCCCCTTCTTCCAGGTTTGCAATCACTGCTCTGAGTGACTCCATCTTGAATTTGAACCTTTGTATGTAAGTGTTCAAGGATTTTAGGTTTAAAATTGGTCTCACCGAGCCGTCCGGCTTCGGTACCACAAATAGTGTGGAATAGTACCCCTTTCCCTGTTGCAGGAGGGGTACCTTGATTATCACCTGCTGGGAATACAGCTTGTGAATGGCTTCCAATACTGCCTCCCTGTCTGAGGGAGACGTCGGTAAAGCAGACTTTAGGAAACGGCGAGGGGGAGACGTCTCGAATTCCAATTTGTACCCCTGAGATACCACCTGAAGGATCCAGGGGTCCACTTGCGAGTGGGCCCACTGCGCACTGAACTTCTTGAGACGGGCCCCCACCGTGCCTGAGTCCGCTTGTAAAGCCCCAGCGTCATGCTGAGGACTTTGCGGAGGCGGGAGAGGGCTTTTGTTCCTGGGAACTGGCTGTTTGCTGCAGCCTTTTTCCTCTCCCTCTGCCACGGGGCAGAAATGAGGCGCCTTTTGCCCGCTTGCCCTTATGGGGCCGAAAGGACTGCGCCTGATAATACGGCGTCTTCTTAGGTTGAGAAGCTACCTGGGGTAAAAATGTGGATTTTCCAGCAGTTGCCGTGGCTACCAGGTCTGATAGACCTACCCCAAATAACTCCTCCCCCTTATAAGGCAATACTTCCATGTGCCTTTTAGAATTTGCATCACCTGACCACTGCCGCGTCCATAAACCTCTTCTTGCAGAAATGGGCAGCGCGCTAACTCTTGATGCCAGACGGCAAATATCCCTCTGTGCATCACGCATATATAGAAATGCATCCTTCAAATGCTCTATAGTCAGTAATATACTGTCCCTATCTAGGGTATCAATATTTTCAGTCAGGGAATCCGACCACGCCAGGCCCGCACTGCACATCCAGGCTGAGGCGATTGCTGGTCGCAGTATAACACCCGTGTGAGAGTATATACATTTTAGGATATTCTCCAGCTTTCTATCAGCAGGTTCCTTTAGGGCGGCCGTATCAGGAGAGGGTAGTGCTACCTGTTTAGACAAGCGTGTGAGCGCTTTATCCACCCTAGGGGGTGTTTCCCAACGTGCCCTATCCTCTGGCGGGAAAGGGTACGATGCCAATAACCTTTTAGGAATTATCAGTTTTTTATCGGGGGAAACCCACGCCTCATCACACACTTCATTTAATTCCTCGGATACAGGAAAAACTACAGGCAGTTTTTTCTCACCAAACATAATACCCTTTTTAGTGGTACTTGTATTATCAGAGATATGCAATACATTTTTCATTGCTTCAATAATGTAACGTGTGGCCCTAGTGGAAGTCACGTTTGTCTCCTCATCATCGACACTGGAGTCAGTATCCGTGTCTGTGTCTGCCATTTGAGGTAACGGGCGTTTTAAAGCCCCTGATGGCGTTTGAGACCCCTGGACAGGCACAAGCTGAGTAGCCGGCTGTCTCATGTCGTCAACAGTCTGTCGTAAAGAGCTGACACTGTCACGCAATTCCTTCCATAAGCTCATCCACTCAGGTGTCGACTCCCTAGGGGGTGACAACTGTATAATAGGCAATTGCTCCGCCTCCATCTCATTTTCCTCCTCAAACATGTCGACACAATCGTACCGACACACCGCACACACACAGGGAATGCTCTGATAGAGGACAGGACCCCATTAGCCCTTTGGGGAGACAGAGGGAGAGTATGCCAGCACACACCAGAGCGCTATATATATATACAGGAATACCACTATAAAATGTGCTTTTCCCTTTATAGCTGCTGTTAGTATCAAAACTGCGCCAAATTAGTGCCCCCCTCTCTTTTTTACCCTTTTCTGTAGTGCAGGACTGCAGGGGAGAGTCAGGGAGACGTCCTTCCAGCGGAGCTGTGATGGAAAATGGCGCCCGTGTGCTGAGGAGATAGGCTCCGCCCCCTTCTCGGCGGCCTTTTCTCCCGCTTTTATGGTGAGTTCTGGCAGGGGTTAAAATACATCCATATAGCCCTGGGGGTTATATGTGGTGTATTTATGCCAGCCAAGGTGTTTTACATTGCTGCTCAGGGCGCCCCCCCCTAGCGCCCTGCACCCTCAGTGACCGGAGTGTGAAGTGTGCCTGAGTAACAATGGCGCACAGCTGCAGTGCTGTGCGCTACCTTGTTGAAGACTGATGTCTTCTGCCGCCGATTTTTCCGGACCTCTTCTTGCTTCTGGCTCTGTAAGGGGGCCGGCGGCGCGGCTCTGGGACCGAGCTCCGAGGCTGGGCCTGTGTTCGGTCCCTCTGGAGCTAATGGTGTCCAGTAGCCTAAGAAGCCCAATCCACTCTGCACGCAGGTGAGTTCGCTTCTTCTCCCCTTAGTCCCTCGATGCAGTGAGCCTGTTGCCAGCAGGTCTCACTGAAAATAAAAACCTAAAACTAAACTTTCACTAAGAAGCTCAGGAGAGCCCCTAGTGTGCACCCTTCTCGGCCGGGCACAAAAATCTAACTGAGGCTTGGAGGAGGGTCATAGGGGGAGGAGCCAGTGCACACCAGGTAGTCCTAAAGCTTTTACTTTTGTGCCCAGTCTCCTGCGGAGCCGCTATTCCCCATGGTCCTTACGGAGTTCCCAGCATCCACTAGGACGTCAGAGAAAAGCCTTTAAATATATTAAAATGATCAACATATAAAAAGAACACGTTTTATGGACATGGTCAGAAATTAAATTTTATCATAGTCTCAAGTGAATTGTAAGGACACTTTATGTGCGTGTATGACATCTATTCAGTTTCCAATACATAACATGCAAGTAAGGTTTTGTAACATAGGCATTGCAGGCAGCTCATGTATAGCGCAGTGCTTGTGTGATAGTAACACAGTTTGATTCAGATTTGAGACTAAATTAGGAAGGAGCAAGTTATACCTCTCTTACACAGAATATGGCGGGTCGCATCCGGAAGCCTGACATGGGTGCTTCCCGGGCGCCACCAGCCTCAGGCCCCTTTCCCACTGCTGAATCCAACCTGACATATTGGCGGGTTGGTGAAGTCAGTGGCGACGCGGCGCAGGAGGGGGAAGGGCAGCACTTGGAGATCACATGATCTCCAAGCACCGACTGTCTATTCACTGTGAACGGGAGCCGGGTCAATGCGATCTGGCTCCAGTTTACACAGTACAGCTTCCCGGGTTAAACAAGTGTTGGAATACTCAACCTGGATTATTCCAACTGGATCCTTTTACACCGCGCAGCAACATGGGTTATGCACACTCATGTGCAAAAACCAGTGTTAAAAGCAGGCAGTGTAATGGGGTATAATTGTGCACCTTGTCAAATCCATGTTGTACTGATGAGGTGTGTCCAAATGAAATTCTAAATTGCACTGTAAAATAAAGCTATCTAGTATTTGTGGGCTACATGCAAAAGCAGCTAGTATTTACCCCACATTGTATGTACATGTACCCCTTGCATTGCAGCATGGTTTTGCTCAGGTACTACAGTTACTTGCATTTTCATACGTTATTCCCAAATCAGAATCAGGTCCACAGTGCAGTCCAGGCAGACAATGTAGCTACATGCAGAGCTCCTTAGGATAAAACAAGTGATACAAGCAGCATCAAAGTGATATTTAGTGTAGGGCTGGAGTGGGGCTTCATTATGAAGAAAAACTGAATATTCTGTTTCAATAACCCTGCTAGAAATGTATTCAAATCTAATTAAGGCATAGATAGGGGGATATGTATCAAATCTTGGAGATTGATGGGCATATGTACTAAGCCTTGGAGAGCGATAAGTGCAGAGAAATAAACTGCTAGTAAATCAGCTCCTAATTGCCATTTTTTAAAAACAGACTTTAACATGGCAGTTCGGAGCTGATTGGCTGGTACTTTATCTCCGTCCACTTTATCTCTCTCCAAGACTTAGTACATCTTCCCCAAAGAGAGATAAAGTATCAACCAAACAGCTTTTGTCATTTTACAGGCTGTATTTCAAAAATGACAATTAGAAGCGGTTTGGTTGACTCTCTCTAAGGTTTGATACATCTCCACCATAGACCAGGGGTGGGCAAGATGCGGCGCGTGAACCGATCCTGCCTGTCCCGCTGTCTCCCATCAGTGTGCAATGACAAGCGGCCCGACTGCTGAGCCGCTTGTCATTGCGCTACACTGCTGCCAGACGCGGCGCCGCTGAAGAAATCCTGGTCACGTCACAGGGTCTGCTGACCGGGATTTCCTCTGTAATTTCATGCTCTGGGTGGCACGGGGGGCGGAGCCACAGCAGGAGTGGCGGACAGCAGCAATGACTCTGAGGAGCGGACAGCAGCAGTGACTCCGAGCAGCAGCAGCGACTCCGTGAAGCACGGGCAGCGGGGATCAGGCAGCGGATCACCTTCCACTGTGCTATATAGGTTCAGGGAAGGGGGGTAGGGACTGCTATATAGGTTCAGGGGAAGAGGGGTAGGGACAGCGGTGCATGCGCAGTTCAGACCCGATTTACAAGATATTTTGTGTGTGGCCCTCGACTATTCACTGGAAGTGTTAAGCGGCCCCCCAGCTGAAATAACTGCCCACCCCTGCCATAGACACACATTGCCCACAGATCCACCCATATTGATCCTGCCTCTAATGGATATATCTGTGGAGAGGATTATATTATAAATAGTCTGAAAAGTAATATTCAATATTATATTTTATTCCCTTTTTTGGTGAATGTAAGGTTATATAAATAACGTCTACATTACCCACTTTAGCTATAATACATAATATATATATATATATATATATATATATATATAATTATTCCATGATGAGTAAATTAAATCAATAGCAATGAAGAGTTAACGCCAAAAGGCACTTTTTTGTAGAATGGAAGAGATGAATTTTGGTTTATTTGCACTCTACATTTTATTGATTGATGGTAAAGATCATATGTTGGCCTAAGAAACAGCAAACCCCACATCTTTGTGTCAGCCATTACAGAAGTACATATGAAAATATATCCACCAAACGTAAATAGTTTAAATATTGCTCATGATAGTCCATAGCAATAGACATATTCGTTTAAATTCAATGCCACTGTTTCTACACCCATCCATTTATCTTTTCAAATGTAGCATGTGAATAGATTTATAAGATTTGTCCAAAGTGCAATTGTGGGAGAGTATACATTCAATATGAGACGTGAATATTTTGCTATCTTAGAGATCAATCCTGATAGCTTAGGCTCTATGTGATTTTTGCATTAAGCAATACTTGGATACAGATGGACAGACAGATGACTTCATGAATGCAATGGATATCTGTGATGGATGAAATTAGTCTGTGATTCTCAAAGAGTTGTCATAAGTTTGTCTTGATACATAATGCTTTGAATTTCAACCAAATTCTTCTGGTTCTGATCCTGAATGTATCGTGTGTTTCTCCCATCTCCACCGGAAGCTGGTTTCCATAGTGCCCTGTCGTCATGAGAGGATGGCCTGCAGCATTTGCACAGTTAATGATTAGTGACAGATGAAACCATTCAAAACAAAATGTATAAATATGATTAATGATAAACAAGTTTATCATCTCCACCCTAACAAAACCACGTTCATTTGGGTGGAGTCTAATTAGTTGTGACCGTAACTCTGTTCTACTTCACAATACTTCTAGTGTGCCCTTTAATCCAAATAATTTTCTCCCAGAGGCTCTATCAGTCCAGTGAAGCTCTCCATCTTCTTACTAGCAATGTACTTTTCAGTAGGCAAAGGTGTTCACAACGTCCCAATGCTCTATACCAGTTTTTCCCAACCTCAGTCCTGAAGGCACACCCACAGTACAGGTATTAAGGATAGCTATACTTGAGCACAGGTGACTTAAATAGTACCTCAGTTATTCTGATTTAACCGTATGTGCTCAATCAAGTACGGGCAAACCTGAACTGTTAGTGTGCCTTGAGCACAGAGGTTGGAAAACACTGCTTTGTACAAATGCCAGAGGTAATTAACATCACTGTGTAGCAAAGGGAACTTTATCAGACTTTCAGAACATATTTTGGGACCATAGGTTTGTATAGCATAATTTCCTGAATTCCACCAAAAGCTAAAATGAAAAGAAATACATTTAATGAATACATGACATACACAAGTGTAGATTGTGCAGATTTGTAATGGATATGTCATTAAGCTAGCTGTATATATGAAAGATGGAAAAACACCACATGTATAATGTATGCAGAAACATGCAAATGGTGGACAACTCAAACTGTAATTACCCACAGAGAAATTAAGGGAAGATGGAAAAAAAAAGTAATTGACATTGAATTGCTCTGAGTGGTAGGTAAGGCTTTAGTTCAGCTTTGCCGAAACAAAAAAACGAGATTTATGGTAAGAACTAACCGTTGTTAAATCTCTTTCTGCGAGGTACACTGGGCTACACAAGGATTCACATTGGGGTGTAGAGTAGGCTCTTGATTCGAGGCACCAACAGGCTCAAAGCATTTGACTGTTCCCAAGATGCACAGTGCCACCTCCTCAATAACCCCGCCTCCATGCACAGGGAGCTCAGTTTTGTTAACCGGCCCAACGCAGCAGCAGGTACCAGAGACAACAATCGATCGTAGCCAATTACACCACACACTCACCACAGGAGAGTGGGTCAGCGGCTATGCCAATACCAACCCAAAGAAGCTAAGTGCGTCAGGGTGGGCACCTTGTGGAGCCCAGTGTACCTCGCAGAAAGATTTAACAACGGTAAGTTCTTACCATAAATCTCGTTTTCTGCTGCGGGGTATACTGTGCTCCGCAAGGATTCACATTGGGGAATGTCCTAAAGCAATTCCTTATGGGAGGGGACACACTGTAGCGGGCACATGAACCCGGCATCCTGGGAGGCGGAGGTATCGAAGGCATAGAACCTCATAAACGTGTTCCCTGAGTACCACGTTGTCGCCTTGCACAATTATTCAAAGGTCGCACCACAGTGGGCCACCCAAGAAGGTCCAACCGACCGAGAAAAATGGGCTTTAATGGTAGCAGGAACCGGACGACCAACCTGTACATAAGCATGTGCAATCACCATTCTAATCCATCTGGCCAAAGTCTGCTTGGAGGCAGGCCAGCCACGTTTGTGAAAACCAAACAATACAAAAAGAGAATCAGATTACCTAATGGAGGAAAATCTCTTCACATAGATACGGAGAGCCTGTACCACATCCAAGACCGCTCTTTGGAAGACAACTCAGGAGAATTAAAGTCCGGAACCACATTCTCCTGGTTAAGGTGAAAGGAAGACACCACCTTAGGTAAATAACCTGGCGGCGTTCTAAGAACCGCCCGGTCACGGTGAAAAATCAAATATGGAGACTTACAGGATAATAATGGGTGGTTTTTTTTTGGAATCTGCACAGGGCCAGATTGTAAAATAAATGAATAAATGTCATACAATTTTTATACCGTATGAGGCAAAAATAAAATAATAATAATAATAATGAACCAACATAAATCTACCAACTTTGCCAGTAAGGCTTTTAGGGTAGAGTAGGGTTGGCGGTGCTCCCGGACATTAGTTCAGGACTAACTATTGGAGGGTTGTTTTGCAAAGAAGCAAAAAAAGAGGACTACTTTTGTGTCTCACTGGGGCACACTTTGTTATTGATTGACTAATTGGTGAAATGATAGTACTTGTACAGTGTATGTGCAAAAATAAATAAAACTTAACTTTTATTACTTTAGACAGACGAAAAGACAATAAAATTTCAAAACTATTGCTGTATATAACCGCAAAAAAGGTTAAAACAAGTATTAAATAACAATATGGTGATATGTCACTTACTGGATGTAAAGTAGGTGGCAGAAAATTTAACAGCACACCCACTGGTTGTGAGCGAGCATTAATGTTTGACGTTCGTCTGAGAGCGAAAGTATAGAAATTCTTGTTATCTCGATCAACTTATGAATTGATATACACCTGTATATTCATAAGAGAGATTCAAGAAAAACCGGATTTAAAGAATCCGGACTCCCACCGGACTGGCCAGCTTAGGTAAATATACTGCAATAATGTTTAGGATGGAATTTACTGGTCAGCGGAAGGTATATTCCTTAATACTACAGTACCCAGTATTCCCAGAGGGTCACTTACAGGATAAGGCAACCAAGTCCGAGACCCTTCTAGCTGAAGCAATCGCCAGCAAGAATAGGACCTTAAGGGAAAGCCACTTAAGGTCAGCGGAGGCAAGAGGCTCAAATGGAGACTCCTGCAAGGCCTCCAAAACCACCGACAAGTCCCAAGGGGCCACAGGTGGCACATAAGGAGGCTGAATACGCAACACACCCTGAGTGAATGTATGGACATCAGGTAGGGTACCAATTTTTCTCTGAAACCTAACCAAGGCAGAGATGTGAACCTTGAGGGAGGCCAGGAGCAGGCCTAAGTTCAGGCCCTGTTGTAGAAAGGCCAATAGTTTGGCCGTACTAAACTTGAAAATGTCATGATTGTGAGAGGCACACCAAGTAAAGTAAACATTCCAGACCCTATGGTAGATCCGAGCAGAAGCTGGTTTATGGGCCTTCAACATAGTTTGAACGACCGCCTCAGAAAAACCCTTGGCCCTCAGGACGGAAGCTTCAAGAGCCATGCTGTCAAAGCCAGACGGGCAAATCCTGGTAAAGACAAGGGCCCTGAACGAGGAGGTCTGGTCGTTGTGGAAGTAGAAGGGGACAATCCAACAAGAGACTCAGTAGATCGGAGAACCAGTGCCGTCTGGGCCACGCTGGAGCGACCAGAAGCAGGTTTCCTCCTCCTTGCTTGAATTTCCGTATTACTCTGGGCAGGAGTGACACCGGAGAGAACACATACGGTAGCTGAAAGTTTCATGGAATTGCCAGAGCATCCACAAACGCAGGATGAGGATGTCCCTTGTCCTTGCTCCGAAGACCGGAACCTTGTGATTGTGTCGAGACGCCATCAGATCCACATCTGGAAGACTCCACGTATCCACAAGAAGTTGAAACACCTCCGGATGGAGGCTCCACTCTCCGGAGTGTACGTCCTGACGACTGAGATAGTCCGCTTCTCAGTTCAGGATGCCCGGAATGAACATTGCCACTGAAGAATCCGTGATACTTCCCTCATTTGCATGCGGCTTCGAGTGCCGCCTTGATGATTTATGTACGCCACCGTGGTGGCGTTGTCCGACTGTACTTGAACAGGTCTGTTCTCTATT
Source organism: Pseudophryne corroboree (assembly GCF_028390025.1). Lineage (NCBI taxonomy): Eukaryota > Metazoa > Chordata > Amphibia > Anura > Myobatrachidae > Pseudophryne > Pseudophryne corroboree. Next base: position 397,128,527 of record NC_086448.1, read on the forward strand.
AGATGCTGAGCCATTGTCAACGCATTGAACACTGCCCGCAGTTCCAGAATATTGATCGGGAGCAGAGACTCCTCCTTGGTCCCCCGACCCTGAAGAGAGTGTTGTTCCAACACCGCACCCCAACCTCTCAGACTGGCATCCGTCGTCAGAAGGACCCAGTTGGATATCCAGAAGGGACGGCCCCTGCTCAATTGTTGGTCCTGAATCCACCAGCTCAGTGACAGGCGGACCTCCGGAGACAATGAGATCATGTGAGATCTGATCCGGTGAGGCAGGCTGTCCCACTTGGTCAGAATTAACTCCTGCAGAGGGTGAGAGTGGAATTGAGCATACTCCACCATGTCGAAAGCAGACACCATGAGACCCAGCACTTGCATTGCCGAATGTATCGACACTTGCGGACGAGATAGGAAGCATCGAATCCTATCCTGAAGCTTCAGGACTTTCTCCTGAGACAAGAACAACCGTTGGTTGAGAGTGTCCAATAACGCTCCCAGATGTAACATGCTCCGAGCAGGAATCAGTGAGGATTTCTTCCAGTTGATCAGCCACCCGTGGGCTTTCATGCACTGGACCATCACATCGAGTTGACACAGGAAAAGTTCTGGGGAATTTGCCAGGATCAACAAATCGTCCAAGTACGGTAGGATCCTGACTCCTTGACGTCGGAGTGTAGCCGTCATGACCGCCATAACTTTGGTGAAAACACGGGGAGCCGTTGTCAAACCGAAGGATAACGCCCAAAATTAGTAATGAAGGTTGCCCACCGCAAACCTCGGGTACTACTGATGAGATACCGCATTAGGAATATGTAGGTAGGCATCCAGAGGCACCTGTACTACCACTCCTGTGGTCAGGAGGGAATGTACCACCGAGTGCAAAGTGTTTGCTTTTTCCGGATCCAGAGGCACATCTGTCAGGCAAAATCGATGAGGGGGGCGATTCTTGAAGGGTATGGCGTAACCTCGAGCGACGACTTCCCTCATCCAGGTATATTAAGTGGTCTTCAATCATTCCTGAGCAAAACCTAGAAGTCAGCCCCCCACCCTGGGATCCCCAGAGTGAGGCCCGCCCCGTCATGTGGCAGGCTTGTCAGTTTTGGAAGCTGGCTGACGGGCGGCCCAGGCACACTTCGGTCTGGGCTTGGCAGGTCTGGAAGCACGAGCTTGCTTTGGGTATGCTTGACCTTTTGCTTTATCCTGGAGGACAAAAGGGCAGAGGGAAAGTACTTTTAGCCTTCTGTGCGGAAGGAGCCGTACTAGGTAGGCAAGCTGTTTTAGCAGTAGCCAGATCAGCCACAATCTTATTGAGGTCTTCTCCAAAGAGAATGTCTCCCTTGAAAGGAAGCACCTCCAGGGTTTTCTTGGAATCCATATCCACCGACCAGGATCTCAACCAAAGGATACGTCTGGCCAAGACGTACGTAGTAGCAGCCTTGGACGTGAGCACGCCGGCATTGGAGGCCGCCTCCTTAAGGTACAGAGAAGCCATGGTAATATATGAGAGACATTGTAGAGCATGCTCAGATGCGTTGGAAGGCAGTCCCGCCTCAAGCTCCTGAGCCCACGCCTCAACAGCTTCAGCAGCCTATGTTGCTGCAATGGTTGGCATATGCACAGCCCCCGTTAGGGTATAAATCACTTTCAAACAACCCTCCACACGTCTATCTGTCCGTTCCTTCAGAGAGGTGATGGTAGTTACTGGCAGAGCAGAGGAAACAACCATATGCGCCACATGAGAATCTACAGGCAGAGGAGTTTCCCAATTATTACATATCTCTGCAGAGAGGATAGCGAGCCAACAGTCTCTTATTCGGTGTGAATTTTGTCCCTGGATTTTCCCAGGATTCCTGACGTATGTCAACCTGGTGTTCAGAATGAGTTAAAACTTGTTTAACCACCTTCTTACGTTTAAACCTATCCGGTTTCTTAGAGACAGCCTCAGGATCATCAGACACCTGAAGAATGAGCCTAATTGCTTCAATCAAATACGACGCATCCACAAAAGACTTCCCTTCTCCATCAGAAACATCTGTGTCAGTGTCTATGGGATCAGTATATGCGCCGTCCTCATCAGAGGACGTGTCTGGGATAGCAGAGGATTGGGAGGAGGTAATGGCCCATTTAGAAGATGACTTAGTCTTAGGTGGGCGAGAGTGACACTTAGATTTAGTCAGTGACCGGTTCAAATGCTGTAACTGAGTTGAGATCTGATCTGCCCATGGCGGATTAATAGCAGGGACCATAAACTGCTGCATTGGCACAGGTGGTCCCACAGGGGGCACCAATTTAGTTACAAGCATTTTTAACAGCGTGGAAAAGGTAGCCGAAGGTGGGTCATTAGTTGCCCACCGGTGCTACAGACCCACTGGGGGGTAAAAAAAACCCTGAACCTGAACTCTCTGCTGCCATATTATCCTCCAAAATGTCTGTGGCATCACCACCACGCAAAGTGGGAGAAGCTCCGTCGCCTCGTGTAGCCGACATAACAGTAAGCACAATATTGGGCGACCTGGTACAATACTTAGCAGCGATATACCTAGCAAGAACTCCAAGTGAAGTGTGACTGTGCCAGTACAAACCGGGAATCCAAGAGATATATGGTGACTATAAATCACAAGGAAAAATACACAGCAAGTATAACTTGTGAAAAACCTAAATTATACAAAAAACCTGATACATTTAGCCCCCTCAGGTTATGGAATATAGGAGTAGTAGGCTGAGTTAAATACCCGATATGGCAACCACGCAGCAGCTACATGCACACACACATATATAGTCACAAGAGTACCATGCAGAGATTATGCACCAAAAAACTGCACTGTACTACTCAGTAAAGCTATATGTGTCAACAATAGATATAACAAAGCACAGTAGATACTGGATGTATATCACAGGGCATTTGTACCACACAATCCTGAATGTATGCACTCTTTCTTAACTAACAGGTAGAATTCTGAAGTGTCCTGTAAAATGCACAGCGCTGGCGATCAGGAGGCTTTACAGAGGAGGAACAGCTGAGCTCCGTTTGCAATGGCTGCTGACAGGGAGTGAGGGAGATATATGCAGCTCCAGGGCGGGAGCATTCACAGAAATGGCACCCTGGGGTTGGGGGAGGGGCTACAGGCTAGGCCCTCTCCCCCTGCTGGCATCCCCACCGGGAGCTGTGGGCTTTGAAAATGGGGTTAATGGTAGCAGAAACCCCCAAATCTGTACCCAATGTCCCTGGTGGCTAGTGGAGCGGCTGCCCAGTAACAGTGTCCACACCAGCGTGCATGCCTCTCACGGCCGCGCTGGATCGTGGTGAAGTGTGGCCAAATAGATCCCTTACCTCCCCCGTACCTGCGGCCACGCCATCCAGGAGGACATTGGTGTATGTGACTGACTACTGGAAAGAACCGGAGCCTCCGCTGCAGTGACCCGGCAACCAGGGTGCGGGAGTATACAGCGCCGCTGGGGGTGATGGAGCTGCAGTCAGAAAAGGCTCTGTGACTTTACACACTGCAGCCCTGAAGTCTTGTAAAAGTATTCTTCTTCAGATTTCTTCAAATAAAGCTATCAATAGGCTGCAAAAAGCAGCCCTCCTGTTATGTGCCTGCTACTGCATGGCACCAACTTACAAACTGAGCTCCCTGTGCATGGAGGCAGGGTTATAGAGGAGGCGGCGCTGAGCATCTTGGGAACAGTCAAAAGCTTTGAGCCTGTTGGTGCCTCGGATCAAGATCCTACTCTACACCACAATGTTAATCCTTGTGGAGCCCAGTGTACCCCGCAGCAGAAATATATATATTCCCTTTTGATCAACCTTGCCACAGTTAATGACATGTAAATGTGTAGAACAAACACTGTGAGTGCCTGCAACTTTGTTAGAACAATCAAAGATTGTTGCATGAGGGTAGAATGTGTAGTTTTTGTTAGCAGGGAGGCATTGCACAGAATCCCAGAGCACGCTCTTGCCTGGCAACTATTTAACTACTTTGCAAATAATCAAAATACGTTCTGGAAAGCAATTGCCACCAAAAACCACAATATGTAGAAATCATAAATTAAACAGAGATCAAATACAGTACATGGCATATAGCAGTATTCTCATGTTTAGAAAGATATAAGAATGGCGATAGAATTGACAATATAAATGACATCTAAAAAAATTTAAAAAAATCATTCCATTATTTTGTCCTAATCCATATTTCCTGATAGCAAGCTGGTTTTTTTTTTTTTTGTGTGTGGCTGTTTTACAAGTGATGCATATGGCCATAGGAGTCACAAAATGAGGACAACATACAAGGAGTGTCTCATTTTTGTTTATAAAGTGTCTAAAATGAATTCTCAATTCTCAGTGCTTAACTCCTCCTTAGTGTGTGTGTGTGTGTGTGTGTGTGTGTGTGTGTTTGTTTTCCTGAAAAGTGCTTTTGCATTTATCCATTTTGTATTCCCATTCAGAATTATTTAATTATAATAAGACTAATGCTTAATATTAACTTGTTCTTATTTTCAATTTCATCTAGCTACGAGTGTACTTTGTATGTATTAATATGTTTACATATATCTACATATATTCAGATGTAATAGGAATAATAAGCAGTAAAACTTTGGTTTTATTGAAATACGTAAAATAAATCAAATCAAAGCTTAATAACATTATTAATGTTAGAAAGCATTAAAACATGGTTGACCGAGGTTTCTAATACATGATTCAATTTTTTTTTCCATTAAGACATTAATGCAAAAAAATATTGGTTTAACAAAACCCAAAACAAAACGGTTTAAACAAAAAACTAATTTTTTTCTTTTTTTTTTTAAACCTGTTTTTTTTCCAACCCTGATTCTCACACTCCCAAAGATGTCCTCCATATAAACACTGACTATAATCGCTCATGAATGCTACCATAGAATGCTACAATTAATACATTATCAGACAAAGTATTTTCATAGCCTGCATGATTTCATTCACTTGTGTTCTTTTTAGGTCGATCATCATTACATTGTGCTTAATAGGCTTTAATAGCACATGAACTTGTAAAACGAATGCAGATAGTCAAAATTGACTTGCTTGCACAGTCTATCTATTCTTGCGATGCCGACCACGCGGGACCGAACATCGGCATCGAATCGGGATCGCAAGGTGACTTTCACCTAGCGATCTGCACTAACTTTTCTTACGATTTTGACTATATAGTCAAAATCGAAAGAAAAAATCTCACTGTGTGTACACACCATAAGTTTAACTAAGACTAAACTGCCACATTTCTGTTCCTCGGTTTCTCTGCAGGGCTCAACTGTTTGCATAAAGTTGCAACACTAAAAAACAAAACAATAGCCTAGGCTGCCAGCCAGCTTTGTTGCAAAAAATAAGGGAGGGATAGAGCTACTGTATTATTTTTTGTATTGCCATTTTAAAGATGTCAGTCAACAGCTCCAGCACACACAGACAAGACACTGACAAGTTTAATAATCATCATAAAATGTCTATTTTTCCATGAAGACAGCAGAAAAGTTTATTTTTTTTAAACTTAGCAACACATTACTTTAATATTTGGGGCATATAAGTTTTATAGTGTTGACTTCCTTTTACTGACAACTGCGCACTTTTAGGATATAAGTGATCACTTAAAATGTATTCTCATAATTTAAATGAAACAAAATCTATCACATATCTAAATTTTTATTCATACATGCATTAGATTACATGGGTCTTCAACCTGTGGCCCTCCTGCTGCTGTGGAACTACACATCCCAGAATGCCCTGTCACAGTTTTAACATGCCTTAATACCAAAACTGGGGCAGGGCAAGCTAGGATATGTAGTTCCACAGCAGCTGGAGGGCGCAGGTCAAAAACCCATGCATTACAAGAAGCATACATTATGGGACATATTCAATTAGCCACGGAGCTTACTGCAGTAGGACACTGTATCTTTAATGTCTAGAGCTATTCAAATTTAAGCCCATTAAATCCAACAGTAAACCCACAGCTAATGTGCGTCAACTCACAGATTCCAGATTAAGTGCCCGGAGCTATTGGTTAACGGACTTGCAGCAGTAAGGCAAAAAGCCCTACTTACCACTGATTTCTTTTCGCACCTCAGAAGGATGCAAAGAGAAACCTGCTTTAGAGCATCCTGTGGGCTGCAGTAAAATAGCTTCAAACACTGCAACAAGTCCATGGTAAGTACCGAGGCTAAAGGTGGGTACACACTGATAGATATATCTGCCGATCAATTGATCGGCAGATATATCTATGGACGGATCGGGCAGTGTGTTGAGCATACACACTGCCCGATCCGTCGAAGACTGACATCATGAACTGGGCAGGCGTGCACACACGCCCACCCAGTTCAGCTGTCAATCACCGCCGGCTGCCACAGCATGTGTATGGGCGGCCGGCTGGTCGCCCGTACAAACACAGCGATGCGCCAATATATTGGTGTACTGGCCGTCAGCTGTGCTGCAGGGGCCGACGCGATATGTCTGTGAACGACGGAGTTCACAGACATATCGGACGTACACACTGGCCGACGGACCCACAATATATCGGCCGTTCAAGAGAACGGCCGATATATCGGCCAGTGTGTACCCACCTTCATTCAACATGTTAGTTTGTACCTTTAGAACCTAATTTACAAATAGTTAACACATTAGATGCAGCATTAATAGTTTAGGATGTAATAGTGCATTTTGTCCTTGTTTTTTAAAAACACAATGTTTTTGATATGAAAAAGTAGAAACAGTAAAGGAAGACAACATGAGAAAATATTTACACAATTCATCTAATAATTAGGTTTACAAAGTTAACTTTAGAAAATATTTTTTTTAGCCAGCTTAAGTATTTTATAATTACAATAAGGGGGGTACTCACGGAGCGATAATCTAAGCAATCTGACTAGATTGCTTACATTTTAAGCATGATCGCTACGTGTGTACCCCCCACAGCGATAGCGATGCGCAGCCCCGTGCATCGCTATTGCTGGTGCTAGATTGGCCAATCCAGCAGGTCGCTCATTTCACCCGCTGGTTGAAATGAGCACCCCCCCACCCCCTCCCACACACACACGCTCAGCCCACACCGCGCTGTGCTGAGCGGGGGGAGAGATGTGTGCTGAGCGGTTCGCTCAGCGCAAATCTCTCCCACATCGGCCAGTGAATATGTAGACAACAGTAACAAAGAGACAAAAAGCATCATAACAGGTGTTCTTAATGTACAGTATTGTGCCTATGAATCAGCTTCATGACCCATGGTTCAGCTTTTAACAATGTATTTCTTTTGAATTACTTTATACCGAATCCTATGTTAGGTACAGTTGTGTCCTTCTGCATCTTTGCTGCAGTCTTCCTGAACAGCCCCACTTGGTATGCCAGGTCAGGAGACTTTTTTTTGCCCAAAAAGGTGTCTTATTTGCAACACAATGCGACTAGAATGCACGTTAAGACTGTGACTGTGTTGATTAGTTTGATATTTGCGCATCCTAGTCACATTACGTTGTGAATAAGATGTATTTTCAGGGAAAAAAGCTGCTCAAAGTTAGCAGAGTTGCACGGGACCTGGCGGCTCACTCACACCAGGCATGCTCTTGACAGCATAGCTGGAAATCTGGGAAGCTAGATCAGTAATGCCAGGCACCTAGACATACTTTGCATTATTGCCTAGTTGTATACCATTCCACCCTCGGTTTTGCCTCTTAGGTTTGGAACACCTTAATTTAAAAGAACATTATTAATTCCTGGTGTGTCATAATAAGATTTTACTTACCAGTAAATCTATTTCTCGTAGTCCGTAGTGGATGCTGGGGACTCCGTAAGGACCATGGGGATAGACGGGCTCCGCAGGAGACATGGGCACTTTAAGAAAGAATTTAGGTTCTGGTGTCCACTGGCTCCTCCCTCTATGCCCCTCCTCCAGACCTCAGTTAGATAAACTGTGCCCAGAAGAGCTGGCAGTACAAGGAAAAGATTTTGGTAATCCAGGGCACAATTCATACCAGCCACACCAATCACACCATATAACAAGTGATAACAACCAGTTAACAGTATGACAAATAACGGAGCATCAGGTCCAACCCTGATGCAACCATAACTCAACCCTTATTGAAGCAATAACTATATACAAGTATTGCAGAAGAAGTCCGCACTAGGGACGGGCGCCCAGCATCCACTACGGACTACGAGAAATAGATTTATCAGTAAGTAAAATCTTATTTTCTCTTACGTCCTAGTGGATGCTGGGGACTCTGTAAGGACCATGGGGATTATACCACAGCTCCCAAACGGGCGGGAGAGTGCGGATGACTCTGCAGCACCGATTGAGCAAACACAAGGTCCTCCTCAGCCAGGGTATCAAACTTGTAGAACTTTGCAAAAGTGTTTGAACCTGACCAAGTAGCCGCTCGGCAAAGCTGTAATGCCGAGACCCCTCGGGCAACCGCCCAAGAAGAGCCCACCTTCCTAGTGGAATGGGCCTTAACTGATTTCGGCAGCGGCAATCCAGCCGCAGAATGAGCCTGCTGAATGGTGTTACAGATCCAGAGAGCAATTGTTTGCTTTGAAGCAGGAGCACCAAGCTTGTTGGAAGCATACAGGATAAACAAAGACTTCCTGACCCTAGCCGTTCTGGCTACATAAACCTTCAAAGCCCTGACCACATCAAGTAACTCGGAATCCTCCAAGTCAGTAGTAGCCACAGGCACCACAATAGGTTGGTTTATATGAAAGGACGAAACCACTTTCGGTAGAAATTGTGGACGGGTCCGCAATTCTGCTCTATCCGCATGGAAACCAGATAGGGGCTTTTATGTGACAAAGCCGCCAACTCTGACACACGCCTAGCCAAAGCCAAGGCTAATAGCATGACCACCTTCCACGTGAGATATTTCAACTCCACCGTTTTGAGTGGTTCGAACCAGTGGGATTTCAGGAAACTCAACACCACGTTAAGATTCCAAGGTGCCACTGGAGGCACAAAAGGGGGCTGAATATGCAGCACTCCCTTTACAAACGTCTGAACTTCAGGTAGAGAAGCCAACTCTTTTTGAAAGAAAATGGATAGGGCCGAAATCTGGACCTTAATGGAACCCAATTTTAGGCCCAAATTCACTCCGGACTGTAGGAAGTGAAGGAAACGGCCCAGCTGGAATTTCTCCGTAGGAACATTCCTGGCCTCACACCAAGCAACATATTTCCGCCATATACGGTGATAATGTTGAGCTGTCACGTTCTTCCTAGCCTTTATCAGCGTAGGAATGACCTCATCCAGAATGCCTTTCTCTGCTAGGATCCAGCGTTCTACCGCCATGCCGTCAAACGCAGCCGCGGTAAGTCTTGGAACAGACAGGGCCCCTGTTACAACAAGTCCTGTCTTAGAGGAAGAGGCCACGGGTCCTCTGTGAGCATTTCTTGCAGATCTGGATACCAAGTCCTTCGTGGCCAATCTGAAACAATGAGTATTGTTCTCACTCCTCTTTTTCTTATTATCCTCAACACCCTGGGTATGAGAGGAAGAGGAGGAAATACATAGACCGACTGGAACACCCACGGTGTCACCAGGGTGTCTACAGCCTGAGGGTCTCTTGACCTGGCGCAATACTGCTGTAGATTTTTGTTGAGGCGGGATGCCATCATGTCCACCTGTGGCAGTTCCCACTGACTTGTAATTTGTGCGAAGACTTCCTGATGAAGTCCCCACTCTCCCAGGTGGAGGTCGTGTTTGCTGAGGAAGTCTGCTTCCCAGTTGTCCACTCCCGGGATGAACACTGCTGACAGTGCGCTTACGTGATTCTCCACCCAGCGAAGAATCTTGGTGGCTTCCGCCATCGCCACTCTGCTCCTTGTGCCGCTTTGGCGGTTTACATGAGCTACTGCGGTGAGATTGTCTGACTGAATCAGAACCAGTTGGTCGCGAAGCAGGGTCTCCGCTTGACGTAGGGCGTTGTATATGGCCCTTACTTCCAGGATGTTGATGTGAAGGCAAGTCTCCCACAGACCTTGGAAATTTCTTCCCTGTGTGACTGCACCCCACCCTCTGAGGCTTGCGTCTGTGGTCACCAGGACCCAGTCCTGAATGCCGAATCTGCGGACTTCGAGAAGGTGAGTGCTCTGTAGCCACCACAGGAGTGACACCCTGGCCCTGGGGGATAGGGTGATTAACCGATGCATCTGAAGATGTGATCCGGACCACTTGTCCAGTAAGTCCCATTGAAAGGTCCTCGCATGGAACCTGCTGAAGGGAATGGCCTCGTATGATACCACCATCTTTCCCAGGACACAAGTGCAGTGATGCACTGACACCTGTTTTGGTTTTAATAGGTTCCTGACCAGTGTCATGAGTTCCTGAGCTTTCTCCATCGGGAGATAAACTCTTTTTTGGTCTGTGTCTAGAATCATGCCCAGGAAAGGCAGACGAGTCGTAGGAACCAACTGCGACTTTGGAATATTTAGAATCCAGCCGTGGTGCCGTAACACTTCCAGAGAAAGTGCTACGCTGATCAGCAACTGCTCTCTCGATCTCGCTTTTATGAGGAGATCGTCCAAGTATGGGATAATTTTGACTCCTTGCTTTCGCAGGAGTACCATCATTTCCGCCATTACCTTGGTAAATATTCTCGGTGCCGTGGAGAAACCAAACGGCAACGTCTGAAATTGGTAATGACAATCCTGTACCACAAATCTGAGGTACGCCTGATGAGGTGGATAAATGGGGACATGACGGTATGCATCCTTTATGTCCAGAGACACCATAAAATCCCCCCCTTCCAGGCTTGCGATGACCGCTCTCAGCGATTCCATCTTGAACTTGAACCTTTTCAGGTATATGTTCAGGGATTTTTAATTCCATATGGGTCTGACCGAACCGTCCGGTTTCGGGACTACAAACATGGTCGAATAATAACCCCTTCCCTGTTGCAGGAGGGGAACCTTTACCACCACCTGTTGAAGATACAATTTGTGAATTGCTGTTAACACTGTTTCCCTGTCGTGGGGGGAAGCTGGTAGAGCCGATTTGAGGTATCGGTGAGGGGGCATCTCTTCGAATTCCAGCTTGTATCCCTGAGACATGATTTCTATTGCCCAGGGATCCACCTGGGAGTGAAGCTGAAATTTCGAAGACGTGCCCCCACCGGGCCTAGCTCCGCCTGTGGAGCCCCAGCGTCATGCGGTGGATTTTGTAGAGGCTGGGGAGGATTACTGTTCCTGGGAACTAGCTGTGTTGTGCAGCTTCTTTCCTCTGCCCCTGCCTCTGGCAAGAAAGGACGCACCTCAGACTTTCTTGTTTTTCTGTGAACGAAAGGACTGCATTTGATAATACGGTGTTCTCTTAGGCTGTGAGGAAACATATGGCAAAAAATGTGACTTTCCAGCAGTAGCTGTGGAGACCAGGTCCGAGAGACCCTCCCCAAACAATTCCTCACCCTTGTAAGGTAAAACCTCCATATGCCTTTTTGAGTCGGCATCACCTGTCCATTGCCGAGTCCACAGGACCCTTCTGGCAGAAATTGACATAGCATTTATTCTAGAACCCAATAGACTAATGTCTCTTTGAGCATCTCTCATATATAGGACAGCGTCTTTAATATGCCCCAAAGTCAACAATATAGTATCCTTGTCTAAGGTATCAATTTCCTCAGACACGGTATCCGTCCATGCCGCTACAGCACTACACACCCAGGCCGACGCGATCGCCGGCCTCAGTAAGGTACCTGAATGTGTATAAATGGACTTCAGGGTAACCTCCTGTTTGCGATCCGCAGCATCTTTGAGGGTAGCCGTATCCTGTGATGGCAGGGCTACCTTCTTGGATAAGCGTGTTAAAGCTTTGTCCACCTTAGGGGAGGATTCACAGCGTAACCTGTCCGTTGGCGGGAAAGGATACGCCATAAGAATCCTTTTGGAAATCTGCAGTTTTTTATCTGGCGATTCCCAAGCCTTTTCACATAACTAATTTAGCTCGTGTGATGGGGGAAAGGTCACCACTTGCCTCTTTTCCCCATACATATGAACCCTCTTGTCAGGGACTGGGGTTTCCTCTGTGATGTGCAACACATCCTTAATTGCTATAATCATATAACGGATGGATTTAGCCAATTTTGGCTGTAACTTTGCATCATCGTACTCGACACTGGAGTCAGAATCCATGTCGGTATCTGTGTCAACAATTTGGGATAGTGGGCGCTTCTGAGACCCCGACGGCCTCTGCGACATAGGATCAGGCAAAGGGTTGGGACTCTGACTGTCCTGAGGCTTCAGATCTTTCTAACCTTTTATGCAAGGAATTAACATTATGATTTAAAACCTTCCACATATCCATCCAATCAGGTGTCGGCGGAGATACCACATTCACTTGCTCCCGCTCTGCTTCACATAGCCTTCCTCATCAGACATGTCGACATAAGCGTACCGACACACCACACACACAGGGAATGCCCTTTTTGAAGACAGTTCCCCCACAAGGCCCTTAGGAGAGACAGAGAGAGAGTATGCCAGCACACACCCCAGCGCTATAAACCCAGGAATAACACAGTAACTTAATGTTAACCCAGTAGCTGCTGTTTATATATTGTTTTTGCGCCTAATTATGTGCCCCCCTCTCTTTTTACCCTCTTCTACCGTGTATCTGTAGGACAGAGCCTGGGGAGCTTCCTCTCAGCGGAGCTGTGGAGAAAAAATGGCGCTGGTGAGTGCTGAGGAAGAAGCTCCGCCCCCTCGGCGGCGGGCTTCTGTCCCGCTTAAATATGCAATTTTTGGCGGGGGCTCATACATATATACAGTGCCCAACTGTATATATGTTTAACTTTTGCCAAAAGAGGTCCCAAATGCTGCCCAGGGCGCCTCCCCCTGCGCCCTTACAGTGACCGGAGTATGTGAGGTGTGTGGGAGCAATGGCTCACAGCTGCAGTGCTGTGCGTTACCTCAGTGAAGAACGGAGTCTTCTGCCGCCTTTGAAGTCTTCTTTGCTTCTCATACTCACCCGGCTTCTGTCTTCCGGCTCTGCGAGGGGGACGGCGGCGCGGCTCTGGGATCGGACGGCGAGGGTGAGATCCTGCGTACGATCCCTCTGGAGCTAATGGTGTCCAGTAGCCTAAGAAGCAGGACCTAGCTTCAGAGAGTAGGGCTGCTTCTCTCCCCTCAGTCCCACGATGCAGGGAGTCTGTTGCCAGCAGAGTACCCTGAAAATAAAAAACCTAACAAAATACTTTCTCTCAGCAAACTCAGGAGAGCTCACTGAAAAGCACACAGCTCGTCTGGGCACTGTATCAAACTGAGGTCTGGAGGAGGGGCATAGAGGGAGGAGCCAGTGCACACCAGAACCTAAATTCTTTCTTAAAGTGCCCATGTCTCCTGCGGAGCCCGTCTATCCCCATGGTCCTTACGGAGTTCCCAGCATCCACTAGGACGTTAGAGAAATTTTGCATATATAATTAATACACATGCAATCACAATAATGCCAACTCATCTTTTCCGCATTCAATGCATAATGAACTGCTTCCAAAGCCGAAATTTACATGGTTTCAAGATTACTCATTAGCTGCATCGGTGTTCCTTTGGGTGTTTCTACATCGATGTAAATTAATGTCCCTACACAAGTGTTGCTGAAGTGTACATAGCAATAATTCTATTTAGTCAACAGTGACTTGCAAAGTCTGTATTACTTTTTTGCTTATAAGAACTACACTTACCATATACGCACTTATGAAAAACCTTTGTAAAGTAATCAAAGAAATATCATACCTGATATTTGGAGATGTGTGAGGATGCCAGTGCTGCTGACTCGGTTGTATATTTGGAAGGTATTGTTGCTACAGAAACAAAAAAAGAGGAGATTTTGATTTATTGCACATAAATAACGAGATTTATGGTAAGAACTTACCGTTGTTAAATCTCTTTCTGCGAGGTACACTGGGCTCTACAAGGATTCACATTGGGATGTAGAGTAGGATCTTGATCCGAGGCACCAACAGGCTCAAAGCTTTTGACTGTTACCAAGATGCTCAGCGCCGCCTCCTCTATAACCCCGCCTCCATGCACAGGGAGCTCAGTTTTGTTAACCAGCCCAATGCAGTAACAGGTATCTGAGACGACAACCGCTCGTAGCCAAGTACACCACACACTCACCACAGGAGAGAGTGTCAGTGGCTATGCCAATACCAACCCAAAGAAGCTAAGTGTGTCAGGGTGTGCGCCTTGTGGAGCCCAGTGTACCTCGCAGAAAGAGATTTAACAACGGTAAGTTCTTACCATAAATCTCGTTTTCTGCTGCGGGGTACACTGGGCTCCTTAAGGATTCACATCGGGGATGTCCTAAAGCAGTTCCTTATGGGAGGGGATGCACTGTAGCGGGCACAAGAATCCGGCGTCCAAAGGAAGCATCCTGGGAAGCGGCGGTATCAAAGGCATAGAACCTTATAAACGTGTTCGTGAAGACCACGTTGCCGCCTTGCACAATTGTTCAAGGGTCGCACCACGGTGGGCCGCCTAAGAAGGTCCCACCGACCGAGTATAATGGGCTTCAATACTAGCAGGAACCGGACGACCAGCCTGTACATAAGCATGTGCAATCACCATTCTAATCCATCTGGCCAAAGTCTGCTTGGAAGCAGGCCAGCCACGTTTGTGAAAACCAAACAATACAAAAAGAGAATCAGATTTCCTAATGGAGGATGTTCTCTTCACATAGATACGGCGAGCCCATACCACATCCAAAGACCGCTCTTTGAAAGACAACTCAGGAGAATTAAAGGCCGGAACCACAATCTCCTGGTTAAGGTGGAAGGAAGACACCACCTTAGGCAAATAACCAGGCCGCGTTCTAAGAACCGCCCGGTCACGGTGAAAAATCAAATAGGGAGATATACAGGATAAGGCACCCAAGTCCGAGACCCTTCTAGCTGAAGCAATCGCCAGCAAGAATGGGACCTTAAGGGAAAGCCACTTAAGGTCAGCAGAGGCAAGAGGCTCAAATGGAGACTCTTGTAAGGCCTTCAAAACCACCGACAAGTCCCAAGGGGCTACATGTGGCACATAAGGAGGCTGAATCCGCAATACCCCCTGAGTGAATGTATGGACATCAGGTAGGGTACCAATTTTTCTCTGACCGACAAGGCAGAGATGTGAACCTTGAGGGAGGCCAGACGCAGGCCTAAGTCCAGGCCCTGTTGTAGAAAGGCAAATAGTTTGGCAGTACTAAACTTGAAAACGTTATGATTGTGAGACGCACACCAAGTAAAGTAAGCATTCCAGACCCTATGGTAGATCCGAGCAGAAGCCGGCTTATGGGCCTTCAACATAGTTTGAACGACCGCCTCAGAAAAACCCTCGGCCCTCAGGAAGGAAGCTTCAAGTACCATGCCGTCAAAGCCAGACGGGCCAAATCCTGGTAAACACAAGGGCCCTGAATGAGGAGGTCTGGTCATTGTGGAAGTAGAAGGGGACGATCCCACGAGAGACCCATTAGATCGGAGAACCAGTGCCGTCTGGGCCACGCTGGAGCGACCAGAAGCAGGTTTCCTTCTTCTTGCTTGAACTTACGTATTATTCTGGGCAGGAGTGACACCGGAGGGAACACATACGAGAGCTGAAAGTTCCATGGAATTGCCAGAGTGTCCACGAACGCAGCTTGAGGATCCCTTGTCCATGCTCCGAATACCGGAACCTTGTGATGGTGTCGAGATGCCATCAGATCCACATCTGGAAGGCCCCACGTGTCCACGAGAAGTTGAAACACCTCCAGATGGAGGCTCCACTCTCCTGCGTGTACGTCCTGACGACTGAGATAGTCCGCTTCCCAGTTCAGGATGCCCGGAATGAACACTGCGGGTATGGCCGGCAGATGGCGCTCCGCCCACTGAAGAATCCGTGATACTTCCCTCATTGCCATGCAACTTCGAATGTCGCCTTGATGATTTATGTACGCCACCGTGGTGGCGTTGTCTGACTGTACTTGAACAGGTCTGTTCTGTAGTAGATGATGGGCCATTGTCAACGCATTGAACACCGCCCGCAGTTCCAGAATATTGATCGGGAGCAGAGACTCCTCCTTGGTCCACCAACCTCTCAGACTGGCATCCGTCGTCAGAAGGACCCAGTTGGATATCCAGAAGGGACGGGCCCTGCTCATTGTTAGTCCTGGATCCACTGGATCATTCAGTGGGCCCTGCTCATTGTTAGTCCTGGATCCACTGGATCATTGTCCGGAGACAATGAGACCATGTAAGATCTGATCCGGTGAGGAAGGCCATCCCACAGGCACGGATAGAGAGGGGGCGATGGTGGCGGTCACCCCCCCTAGCAAACTCCGTCCGACAGACAGACAAACTGTCTGTGAAGTCACGCTCCCTCCTCCCTTCCTCGCTCAGCTGGCTGTCAGCTATTGTCAGTGGCGCCGAGCCGAGCTCCCAGACGCAGCATCTCACAGCAGGTGCCCTTCCTCCCCACTCACCCCTTTGGCCTGGACGACAGTAAATCAACATATTTTGTTGATTGAGACTGCTTTCTTCTCCCGGCATCTAAACAGTGCTGATAAGACGAGGTCAGGAAGTGGCTGTGTGCTGGGGGCGTGGCTACAGTTACATGACAGGCCTGTGGGCTAATAGAAACAGTATAGTGTTGGGAGGGTAGAACCTGTTCTGTGTACACAGTAAGAGGAAGCATAATGGAACTGTGCGTTCCATTTCTTTCTGTCCTGTGTTCCACTTTACTTTGCTGCACAGAGTGAGAGCACACTGCATTCCTGCACCCAGAGGGACTATCCTGCCAGTCAGCCACAGGGACCAGCGTGTTGAAGAGGGACCATCCTGCCAGTCAGCCACAGGGACCAGCCTGTTGCAGAGGGGCCATACAACCGGTAAGAGATCTTATTGTTAAATTCCCTAGGCAGGGTATTACAGGTTTAGTCTCCCATATGTACAATACAATAAAGGGTGTCTGTAATACTGTAGGTGCCCTTATACAGTAGCTTTTAAAACATACCTTGTATTTCATAATGTTAAAAATGACATATCACGTCCTATACTAAAACTATAGAGACGAGCGTAAAAGTACAGAAAGTGTGTATAAAAATACTATACAAAAAAACCTGTGTCTGCTAATTTGTCCTCTATTTGGTTAGTTTCTCATAAATAACACCGTACACATTCTATGAGGTATCAACTTGGAATTGTCTTCACCGTATAATTAACCACCTACAAGGTGGCCCCGCTGTAGTCTTACAAATGAGTATTAGTTACAAGTGTCTTCAAGTTCCTGTATATTATTGGTCCTATAAAATGCATCAAATAGTTTATATATCACTGGGAGAGATCCAGCGCTACTGCATATGTAGGTTGTTCATAAATAGGCCGCTTCGGATACAGCAGATGTCACATCTCACAGCATACTTCTCATTAGGCTCATTCAAATGTACCCAAAATGGATGGGATAAGCAAATATAGGGGGTCATTCCGACCTGATCGTAGCTGTGCTAAATTTAGCACAGCTACGATCATCCACACTGACATGCGGGGGGACGCCAAGCACAGGTTCTAGTCCGCCCCGCATGTCAGTCCCTGCCCCGTCGTAGAAGTACAAAAGCATCGCACAGCGCCAATGCTTTTGTACTTCAGGAGTAGCTCCCGGTCAGCGCAGCTTTTGTGTGCTGGCCGGGAGCTACTCGTCGCTGCCCGGGTCGCAGCGGCTGTGTGTGACGTCACACAGCCACTGCGGACCGCCCCCCCCCCCCCCCCCCACACACACGGTCCAGCCACACCTGCGTTGGACGGACCGCGCCTACAAAACGGTGGCCAAACGCCGCTGTGCCGCCTCCTCCCGGCCAGCGAACACCTCTGCCTGTCAATCAGGCAGAGTCGATCGCTAGGCAAAAACAGCAGTCGCCTGTCAGCCATGCGCCGGCGCACTGCGGCGCATGCGCACTTCTGACTTGATCGCTACGTTGCGATGAACGGCAGCATGCGATCAGGTCAGAATGACCCCCATAGTGAAGTACTGTTTAATAATTTTAAAATTTCACATGACATAAACATATAAACTCCACACAGATCACATGTATTTCCAGTCCCACCCCCCATAGCAAGACGACCCGCCAAATTGCTGGGTTGGGAAAGGCAGCCTCTAAGGTCCAATGCCGGATCCCACCCGGGAAGGACCCGTTTCCAATTCCCGGGTGGGATCCGGCATTGGAGATGTGTAAGGGGTGGGTGTAGTATGTTTTGCCGGCGGTCGGGTTACCGGCGCCGGGATCCCGACCGCCGGCATGCCGACAGCTGGGCGAGCGCAAATGAGCCCCTTGCGGGCTCGCTACGCTTGCCACGCTGCGGGCACGGTGGCGCACGTCCAGGGGAGTCGCGAACCCCCAAGAGGGAGAATAGTTGTCGGTATGCCGGGTGTCGGGATTCCGGCGCCGGTATACTGAACAGCCGGCACACTGAATACCACCCGTAAGGGGTAATAATATGCCACTTGTTACCATTTGTATCAATAAATGTTGGTAGTATCCCAAAGATCTCTGATTGATACAATTATTCTAAGTAATTATAGTTATTATCACATTTATACTATTTATCATCTTAATATAAGGTGCTTATATAGAGTCAGTCAATCATCAAGGTTTATAATACTGTATTTCATAACAATGTCAACATATCATAAACCTTGATTGACTGACTCTATTTCAGCACCTTATATTAAGATGAGAAATAGATGAGAATAATTACTCCAGACATTTGTTTTCATTTAATATATTTTCTTGCTATACCCTAATATTAGGGGATTACAACCTTTTATACTGTAGGTATCACAACTGTACATGACGTGTCATAAATTATGATGAACATAGCTTTGGATAGATGTAATATTGGGGAACTTTGATTTGATGTGTTGTAGAAGTGATTATTATACCAAACACCCACTAACAAATCCTTTGCCTGCTTGGCTGGCAATATATCCCTACCAGCTATTAGGGTGTCATTTATAATCAAGGGATCTCTTCCACTGATATATAGACTGTTTGATACACATTATAGGACCAATATTATACAGAAACTTGAAGACAGTGGTAACTACTACTTATTTGTGAGACTACAGCAGGGCCACCTTGTACAGTAGGTGGTTAATTGGGAAGCAGTCACTTTCCCGGCGATCAGGATACAGACAGCCAAGGAAATGCCAGCAGACGGAATCCCAAATGGGGCCCCTAATTCCTACTCGGGGGGTTGTCCACACCACCCCCCAAGGGGGAATTTAATAGTGTGGCGAGCAAAGCTCACCACCAGGCCTGGAACGTGGTGAGTGCAGCGAGCCCGCAAGGGGACACGCTGCTGTCGTCACTGGGACTCTGGCGTCGGTTTCCTGATCATCAGGATCCCATACTGAACCCGGTTAATATATAATTGTAAATACAATTCCAAGTTGATACCTCATAGAATGTGTACGTTGTTATTTATGAGAAACTAACCAAATAGAGGACAAATAAACACAGGTTTTTTGGTATAGTATTTTTATACACATTTTCTTTCTGTACCTTTACACGCATCTCTCTATAATTTTAATATTTCACTGACAAGGACGTGATATTTCATTTTTAATATTATTAAATAAAAGGAATGTTTTAAAACTTATAAGTGCACCTATTACAGACAGCTTTTGTTCTTTTGTGTTGTACATTACCTAAACCAGTGTCTAAGGTAGCACCCCATTTTGATACACATATGTTGTTAATAATTATGAATATTGGGGTACATACATGGTTATACTGTAAGGACTTATTGAAGTCCACTCTATCCATAAGAATAGCCTGCAATTATACCTGTGCGATAGGACTCTCTCACATTTCTGAGTCTCCTATATATATATATATATATATATATATATATATATATATATATATATACCATAGTTCCCAATGCTTACCCTGAAAGGGTTTAGACAAAAGGAGACCAGCACACCACCATATGAAAAAATATGATGGCTGTTCTGCTTGAATACTGCTGAAAGCCTCATGATGAGTACTAAAAACTTTTTTCAAAAGGCCTGATAATGCTACTGATTCATTAAATGTTTTTCATATTTTTTCATATGGTGGTGTGCTGGTCTCCTTTTGTCTAAACCCTTTCAGGGTAAGCATTGGGAACTATGGTATCAATAACAATTGACACGGCACCCTTCTAACATCCTTTAAGTGTGTGCGCTTCACCTCTGGACTTTATATATATATATATATATATATATATATATGCTTTGGACCAGTAGTATTTTGGATATCGGATTTTTATATATTTCGGAATACTTGCATACCATAATGACAGATCTTTGGGATGGGACACATCCGGGGGGGAAGGTGGGTATCCAAATAGCCCCACAAATATTGTGCTGGCAAAAACAGCTGGGTTTTAGTAATATTTTAAAAATCTTTCACTGTTTATTCCCCCGCACCTATCCTATTGTGATGTGCAAAAACCTCCCATTTTTATGTAAAAATACATAGGGTCCATGAAAAGCCACAGACCTATGTATTTTTGCTGGAAAAAAGCCCACTTATCAGGGATTTGGCTTCACCTTCCTGAGGCAGGTGAAACCAAACCCCTGATAAACGCTGGCATCAGGGCTCATTGGATAGCACCTGGTGATATAATTACTGGCAGTAAATTACTAC
The DNA here is from genome assembly GCF_028390025.1 of Pseudophryne corroboree. Classification (NCBI taxonomy): domain Eukaryota; kingdom Metazoa; phylum Chordata; class Amphibia; order Anura; family Myobatrachidae; genus Pseudophryne; species Pseudophryne corroboree. The sequence goes on from NC_086448.1 coordinate 397,149,156, forward strand.
AGGTAATTGAATACCCCCCCACAGACTAAAGGTGATTTTATACAATAGTTTGAGTCATTTTGTGCATGAAACAAAGTTTGTGTACATGCAGGAAATTCATTTGTTTCATATATACCTTATACACAGTCTGAAGATAATTTTATACAGTATTTTTTATAATTTTGTGTGTTACACAAAGTTTGTGCACATTGAACAATCACAAATGTGCCACTATCTTAGTTTTGCTCAAAAAATTCCTTATTTCGGAATATTCTGTATTTCACAATTCTGGATATGGGAGACTTGCCCTGTAGTGGTATTAGAATCTGCTGTTCTATTCTTGGGATGTCAATAAGAGACAATGGCTGTTAAATAGTACAGTGTCTGTTCACTACAGCAAGAGTCTAATGAATTGGTGTTCAGACACATTGGTCCATCTCTCTGTCCAGACACGTGTGTATTTTCAGACACGTTTGTTCGCCAAGACACGTGTGTATTTTCAGACACGTTTGTTCGCCAAGACACGTGTGTATTTTCAGACACGTTTGATCACGAAGACACGTCTGTATTTCCAGACACGTTTGTTCGCAAAGACACATCTGTATTTTCAGACAATTCCGTCCACCTTCCCGTATGTCCATTGTAGTAATCCACTTGTCCATTTTTTATTTTTTTTGTGCCATAAGATTACAAGCCAGGAAATGAAGCGCAGACAGCAAACTATGGATTTATTCACAGTAAAGAAGAGAAGAGTGGAAGATGAAGACTGCAGTAAGGTGGAAAAAACTAATGAAATGAGAAAAGATGAATATGCTGAAGATTGTGTGAATACGATGCAAGATTGTGGCAGTATGCTAAAAAAAATTATATTGGAAACTACATTGACTCTACTGCAAAGACCATGGAAGCCTTCACTTGGATACAAGCTACTATTTTCAATGCATAATAAGAAAGGGAAGGAGGAAAAAAGGTTTCTAAAGCAATCTCATTTGGACAGTTTTCCATGGTTGGTGTACTCCGATGCTAAAAAAGGAGTCTTCTGCAAATATTGTGCCCTATTTGTTACGGCAGCAATGGGGGGCTCCCACAATCAACGTTCCTCTTCAGAAGCTTGTAAAAAAGCCCCTGACTGTTTTTGCAAAGCTGCTAGGCAAAGATGGATACCTATGCACTCATGAGAAGCAACAATACCACAGGGATTCTGTGCAAGCACAGCAAAAGACTTTCTGAAGGCCATTTATGCACCAGAGAAGAATATTATGAACAGGATTAGTTCACAGCGACTACAGCAGGTCCAAGAGAACAGACAAAGATTAAAGCCTATAGTTGAATCCATTATGTTCCTTGCCAGACAAAATATTCCTCTGCGAGGAAATAGGGATGATGGAGAGCTGTTTAAAGAAGCAGACGTAGAGCCGCTGATAAATGAAGGAAATTTTAGAGAGTTGCTGCGGTTTAAAGTTAACAGTGGGGATACTGCTCTGGCAAATCATCTTGAGAACTCATGTTCAAATGCAACGTATATCAGTAAAACTACTCAAAACCAGCTGATTGACTGTTGTGCGGAAGAAATTAGGAGTGTCATTGTGGAGCGTGTGAAAGAGGCAAAATATTACTGTGTGATATTTGACGAAACTACAGATATTTTCCATAGTTCTCAGTTGAGTCTCTGCTTGAGTTATGTATACAAGAACCAAAGATACGAAGATTTCATTGCGTTTGAAAATGTTCATGAAGCTTGTTTCAAGGACTCATCACCATCTTTTGAGCCTAAAGTGAGTGGCAAAGTTTTGGGGCAGCTAGTGATCAGGCAAATTAAAAAGTTAAATTTAGATTTACTGAACTGTGGGGGTAATTCCAAGTTGATCGCAGCAGGACATTTTTTAGCAGTTGGGCAAAACCATGTGCACTGCAGGGGAGGCAGATATAACATGTGCAGAGAGAGTTAGATTTGGGTGGGTTATTTTGTTTCTGTTCAGGGTAAATACTGGCTGCTTTATTTTTACACTGCAAATTAGATTGCAGATTGAACACACCCCACCCAAATCTAACTCTCTCTGCACATGTTATATCTGCCTCCAACTGCAGTGCACATGGTTTTGCCCAGTTGCTAAAAAATTTCCTGCTGCGATCAACTTGGAATTACCCCCTGTGTTGGGATTGGTACCGATGGTTGTTCCCTGATGATCTCAGAGCAGTTAGGTGCTGTTGCAGAGATATGAAAGGAGGCTAAATATGCCACTAGATGCTCTTGCTTTAATCACACACTAAACTTGTCAATGTCCAAGACTTCAAAGGTTCAGGGTGTACGCAACTGTATCGGCATCATCAAGGAAGTTGTGTGTTTCTTTAATGCTTCAGCTAAGCGGAACCATGTTCTTATGAATGTTGTGGATGCACAATTAAAGGGTATGTGCGAAACACGTTGGGTGGAAAGAAGTGAATGCTTAATCCAGTTTCTTGCCCGATTAGAAATAATTGTTCAGGCACTTGAATACATATCTCAATGGACAGAACAAGCATCATCTGATAAAGCCCAGACCTTGTTAAGTGCCATACAAAATGTTGAGTTTGTAGTGGCATTGCACTGCCAGCTCTCAATATTTACAATGTGTCTACCACTTAGTAGGCTGTTCCAGAAGAAAACTGTAGATTTGACTGGCGCTGCTACCCTTGTCACTGATCTTCTGTCAGCATTGAATAAACAGCGTAGAAATTGCAGTGAAGAATTTTCAAATATATTTTCAAAAGCATCTCAGGTTTTGTCAAACTTAGATGTTTCAATAGAACTACCACGAATAACCAAAAAAAATCAAATGCATAGAGCAAATATTCAATTTTCAACACCAGAAGATTACTATAGGAGGAAAATCTATATTTCTTTGCTGGATTCCGTAATAGGTGATTTACAAACCAGGCTTTCTGCTGAAACACTGTCATCTTGTGAGCGGACTTGCTTGCTGCCAAGAAACATCTTGCATTTGAACACTGAGTCACTGACATTAAAAATAAGGGCATTTTGCAATACTCATGGAGATCTAATAAGTCCTAAACCTGGGCTGGAATGGACACTACTATCAGAGGTTCACCTCTGGAAAGAGAGGTGGGTACGGTCGGCTGACTGCATAACTCTTCCAGAGTCCGTGGAAGAAGCTCTGCAGGCCTGTGATGAAGATATTTTTTCATTAGTGAACTCCCTTCTGAAAATTCTTTTAACTTTGCCCATCAGCGTTGCATCAGCTGAAAGGAGCTTCTATTCTTTACGACGTTTAAAAACGTGGTTGAGAAACCAAATGGGTCAGGAGAGGTTAACTGGTTTAGCTCTTCTACATACTCATCGGGAAATTGCAGTAGACCTGGACAGAGTGATTGATCGCTTTGCAAACACTGGAAATTGAAGAATGGATTTTGTTTTGTAAAAAGTTACTTGTGATTATTTATTACTTGTTGTTGAATATTCTGTCGATTTCATTGTTTGTTGCTTTTATTGTTGTTATTTATAGCTATTTAGTGTTTTGCCTAAAATAAAGCAAATAAGCTTAAAATATATTTATTTGTGTGATGGAGGAATTGGGACTGGATAGGGGAGGAGTAAAGACTGAAGAGGGGAGGAGTTGGGACTGGATAGGGAAGGGGTCAAAATTAAACCGTAAACCGCCCCCCCCCTAAAAGAAAATTCTAGATCCGACCCTGCCGTCCCACTTGGTCAGAATTAACTTCTGCAGAGGACGAGAGTGGAATTGAGCATACTCCACCATGTCGAAAACAGACACCATGAGTACCAGCACTTGCATTGCCGAATGTATCGACACTTGTGGACGAGATAGGAAGCATCGAGTCCTGTCCTGAAGCTTCAGGACTTTCTCCTGAGACAGGAACAACCGTTGGTTGTGAGTGTCCAATAACGCTCCCAGATGTAACATGCTCCGAGCAGGAACCAGGGAGGATTTCTTCCAGTTGATCAGCCACCCGTGGGCTTTCATGCACTGGACCGTCACATCGAGTTGACACAGGAAAAGTTCTGGGGAATTTGCTAGGATCAACAAATCGTCCAAGTACGGTAGGATCCTGACCCCTTGACGGCGGAGTGTAGCCGTCATGACCGCCATAACTTTGGTGAAAACTCGGGGAGCCGTTGTCAAATCAAAGGGTAATGCCCGAAATTGGTAATGAAGGTTGCCAACCGCAAACCTCAGGTACTGCTTATGAGATACCGCAATAGGAATATGTAGGTAGGCATCCTGTATGTCCAGGGAGACCATATAGTCCCCAGGCTCCAAGGCCAGAACAATAGAGCGTAGTGTTTCCATACGAAACTTGGAGACCCGTACATGCTTGTTCAAGGACTTCAGATTGAGAATCGGCTGCGACGACCTGTTCGGTTTCGGGACTAGGAACAGCGGTGAATAGTACTCTTTGCCTCTCGCCAGAAGCACCTGTACTACCACTCCTGTGGTCAGAAGTGAATGTACCACCGAGTGCAAAGTGTTTGCTTTTGCCAGATCCAGAGGCACATCTGTCAGGCAAAATCGATGAGGGGGACAATTCTTGAAGGGTATGGCATAACCTCGAGCGACGACTTCCCTCATCCAGGTATCTGAAGTGGTCTTCAACCATTCCTGAGCAAAACCTAGAAGTCGGCCCCCCAGCCTGGGATGTCCCAGAGGGAGGCTCGCCCCGTCATGCGGCAGGCTTGTCAGTTTTGGAAGCTGGCTGATGGGCGGCCCAGGCACACTTCGGTCTGGGCTTGGCAGGTCTGGAAGCACGAGCTTGCTTTGGGTACGCCTGACCTTTTGCTTTATACTGGAGGGCAAAAGGGCAGAGGGAAAGTACTTTTAGACTTCTGTGTGGAAGGAGCCGTACTAGGTAGGCAAGCTGTTTTAGCAGTAGCCAGATCAGCCACAATCTTATCTGTCAGGCAAAATCGATGAGGGGGACGATTCTTGAAGGATATGGCGTAACCTCGAGCGACTACTTCAAAGAGAATGTTTCCCTTGAAAGGAAGCACCTCCAGGGTTTTCTTGGAATCCATATCCACCGACCAGGATCTCAACCAAAGGATACGTCTGGCCAAGACGGATGTAGTAGCAGCCTTGGCCGTGTGCACGCCGGCATCGGAGACCGCCTCCTTAAGGTACAGAGAAGCCGTGGTAATATACGAGAGACATTGTCGAGCATGCTCAGATGCGTTGGAAGGCAGTTTCGCCTCAAGCTCCTGAGCCCACGCCTCAACAGCTTCAGCAGCCCAAGTCGTTGCCATTGTTGGCCTATGCACAGCCCCCGTTAGGGTATAAATCAACTTTTAAACAGCCCTCCACACGTCGGTTCCTTCAGAGAGGTGACGGTAGTTACTGGCAGAGCAGAGGAAACAACCATATGCGCCACATGAGAATCTACAGGCGGAGGGGTTTCCCAATTTTTACATATCTCCGCAGAGAGAGGATAGCTATCCAACAGTCTCTTATTCCGTGTGAATTTTGTCCCCGGATTTTCCCAGGATTCCTGACGAATGTCAACCCGATGTTCAGAATGAGGTAAAACTTGTTTAACCACCTTCTTACGTTTAAACCTATCCGGTTTCTTGGAGACAGTCTCAGGATCATCAGACACCTGAAGAATGAGCCTGAATGCCTCAATCAAATTCGGGACATCCACCAATGACTTCCCTTCCCCATCAGAAACATCTGTGTCAGTGTCTGTGGGATCAGTATATGCACTGCCCTCGTCAGAGGACGTGTCTGGAACAGCAGTGGATTGGGAGGAGGTAATGGCCGGTTTAGAAGACGACTTAGGTGGTCATTCAAAGTTGATCGCTAGCTGCATTTGTTCGCAGGCTAAAAAACTGCAGTTGTGCGTATGCAGCGCAATGCGCACGCGCAACGTACGCGCACAACGAACGATGCAGCTTTGCACAGGGTCTAGTGATGCATTTCAGTCACACTGGTTGCCGCAGATTGATTGACATGAAGTGGGCATTTCTGGGTGGCAACTGACCGTTTTCAGGGAGTGTTCGGAAAAACGCAGGCGTGCCAGGGAAAATGCAGGCGTGGCTGGGTGAATGCTGGGTGGGTGTGTGACGTCAAATCCGGAACTGAATAGTCTGAAGTGATCGCAAGCGCTGAGTAGGTTTTGAGCTACTCTGAAACGACACAAATTTTTTTTGAAAGCCCTCTGCGATAAAAACGTTTGCACTTCTGCTTAGCTAAAATACACTCCCCAGTGGGCGGCGGCATAGCGTTTGCACGGCTGCTAAAAACTGCTAGCGAGCGATCAACTCAGAATGACCCCCTTAGTCTTAGGCGGGCGAGAGTGACTCTTAGATCAGTTCAAATGCTGATCCGCCCATGGCGGGTTAACATCAGGTACCATAAACTGTTGCAGTGGCACAGGTGGTCTCACAGGGAGCGTCAATTTAGTTAGAAGCGTGTTTAACAATGTGGAAAATGTAGCCCAAGGTGGGTCTTGTGATGCCCCAGGTGCTACCGACCCACTGGGGGGTAAGGAACCCCCTGAACCTGAACTCTCAGCTGCCATATTATCCGCTGTTACGTCCGCGGCCTCATTACCACGCAGTGTGGGAGAAGCCCCAGCGTCGTTGCCACGTGTAGCAGACATAACTATGTGCACAATAATGGGCAACCTGGTACAAAGTGTAGCAGCACTATACGTATCAAGAACTCTCAGTAAAGTGTGCCTATGATAGCACAGACGGGGAGTTCAAGAGATATAGACTATATGGTGACTATAAATCACAAGTAAAAATACACCGTAAGTACATCTTCTGATACAATCCTATATTAACAGAAAGAAAACCTGAAACACTTGGCCCCCTCAGGTATAGCAATATAGGAATAGCCCACTGAGTGAAATACCCTGTAATAAAACAACCACGCAGCAGCTACATGCACACACACAGATATAGTCACAAGCGTACCATGCAGAAATTATGTACCATAAAACTGCAGTGGACTAGCAATACAAAGTAATACTCAGTATGGCTATATGTGTTAACAATAGATATATCAAAGCACAGTAAACACTGGATGAATATCACAGGGTGTTTGTACCACACAACCCTGAATGTATGCACTCTTTCTTAACACTGTCCCAGTGACAGGAAGTATACTTAAGTGTCCTGTAAGAAGCACAGCGTTGGCAATCAGGCGGTTCTACAGAGGAGGATTTGCCCCAGCAGTCCTAGAAACAGCTCAGCTCAATCTATGATGGCCGCTGGTCAGGAGTGAGGAAGAGATATGTAGCTCCAGGGCGGGAACATTGCTGAAATGGCGCCCTGGGGCTGGGGGGGAGGGGCCTCAGGTCCGACCTGCTCCCCCTGCTGGCATCCCCACCGGGTACTGTGGTCGGTGAAAACTGGGTTAATATGAAGAAAAATAGGATTTTAATACCTAACGGTAAATACTTTTCTCTTAGTCCGTATAGGATGCTGGGGTCACCATAGAACCATGGGGCATAGACCGGATCCGCAGGAGACATGGGCACCCCAAGACTTTCAAAGGGTGTGAACTGGCTCCTCCCTCCATGCCCCTCCTCCAGACCCCAGCTATAGGAACTGTCCCCAGGGAGACGGACATTTCGAGGAAAGGACTTATTGTTAAACTAAGGTGAGATTCATACCAGCTCACACCACACGCATGCCGCACCATGTGGCATTCAACAGAACACAAGCCAACGGCATGAACAATTTCAGCAACAGGCTGATCATAAACATAATACAAGATGTGTGTAACCACAACTACTAACTGCAGATACAGTACGCACTGGGACGGGCGCCCAGCATCCTCTGCGGACTAAGAGAAAAGGATATACCGGTAGGTATTAAAATCCTATTTTCTCATACGGCCTAGAGGATGCTAGGGTCACCATAGAACCATGGGGTTACACCAAACCTCTAGAACGGGCGGGAGAGTGCGGATGACTCTGCAGCACCGATTGACCAAACTTGAGGTCATCATCAGCCAGGGTATCAAATCTGTAAAACTTTGCATAAGTGTTTGAACCCGACCAAGTAGCTGCCCGGCATAGTTGCAATGCCGAGATCCCCCGGGCAGCCGCCCAGGACGAGCCCACCTTTCTAGTAGAATGGGCCTTCACCGATTTCGGCAACAGCAATCCAGTCGTGGAATGAGCATGCTGAATCGTATTACAGATCCAGCGTGCAATGGTCTGCATGGAAGCAGGACACCCAATCTTGTTGGGAGCATACAGGACAAACAGAGCCTCTGTTTTCCTAACCTGAGCCGTTCTGGCGACATAAATCTTCAAAGCTCTGACCTCATCCAGAGACTTTGACTCAGCGAAGGCGTCAGTAGCCACAGGCACCACAATAGGTTGGTTCATGTGGAAAGAGGAAACCACCTTCGGTAGAAATTGCCGACGTGTCCTCAATTCAGATCTATCTTCATGGAAGATCAAATAAGCGCTCTTGTGAGACAAGGCCGCTAACTCAGACACCCGCCTTGCAGATGCCAAGGCCAATAATAGGATGACCACTTTCCAAGTGAGGAACTTCAACTCCACCTTCTGTAAAGGTTCAAACCAATGTGATTGAAGGAACTGCAACACCACATTAAGATCCCATGGTGCCACTGGAGGCACAAATGGAGGTTGGATGTGCAACACGCCTTTCACGAAAGTCTGAACTTCTGGAAGGGAGGCCAATTGTTTCTGAAAGAGAACCTATAAGGCTGAAATCTGTACCTTAATTGAGCCCAATTTTAGGCCCGCATCCACACCTGCCTGTAGAAAATGGAGAAAACGTCCTAGCTGAAACTCTTCCGTAGGGGCCTTCTTGGATTCACACCAAGAAACATATTTTCTCCAAATACGGTGGTAATGTTTAGACGTTACCCCTTTTCTAGCCTGAATAAGTGTGGGAATGACTTCACTGGGAATACCCTTACGGGCTAGGATTTTGCGCTCAACCGCCATGCCGTCAAACGTAGCCACGGTGATACACGCATGGCCCCTGCTGTAACAGTTCCTCCCCAGAGGAAGAGGCCAGGGATCTCCTATGAGTAATTCCTGGAGATCTGGATACCAAGCCCTCCTTTGCCAGTCTGGGACAATGAGGATCGCCCGAATCTTTGTTCTTCTTATGATCTTTAGAACTTTTGGAATGAGAGGAAGTGGAGGGAATACATACACCGACTGAAACACCCTCGGTGTCACCAGTGCATACACTGCAATTGCTTGAGGGTCCCTTGACCTGGAACAATATCTCTGAAGCTTCTTGTTGAGACGAGATGCCATCGTGTCTACTTGAGGAACTTCCCAACGACTTGTCACCTCTGCGAAGACTTCTTGGTGGAGGCCCCACTCTCCTGGATGGAGATCGTGTCTGCTGAGGAAGTCTGCTTCCCAGTTGTCCACTCCTGGAATGAAGATCGCTGACAGAGCGCTTGTATGCTTTTCCGCCCAGCGGAAAATCCTTGTGGCTTCTGCCATCGCCGCTCTGCTTTTCCTTCCGCCCTGACGATTTATGTACGCTACTGCTGTTACATTGTCCGAATGGATCAGTACGGGCAGATCTCGAAGATGTTCCGCTTGCAGAAGGCCGTTGTAAATGGCCCTTAACTCCAGAACGTTTATGTGGAGACAAGATTCCTGACTTGACCATCTTCCTTGGAAATTTTCTCCCAGCGTGACTGCCCCCCAGCCTCGGAGGCTTGCATCTGTGGTTACTAGGATCCAGTCCTGGATCCTGAACCTGCACCCCTCTAGGAGGGGGCAGCCACCACAGGAGTGAGACCCTGGTCTTGGAAGACAGGATTATTCTCCGGTGCATGTGTAGGTGGGACCCGGACCACTTGTCCAACAGGTCCCACTGGAACACTCTGGCATGGAACCTGCCAAACTGAATGGCCTTGTAGGCCATAACCATCTTCCCCAGCAACCGAATGCATTGATGGATTGACACTCTTGCTGGTTTCAGAATTTGTTTGACCAGACTCTGAAGTTCCAGAGCCTTTTCCACTGGAAGAAAGACTCTCTGTAGTTCTGTGTCCAATAACATTCCCAAAAACGACAACCGCGTCGTCGGAATCAACTGTGATTTTGGCAAGTTTAGGAGCCAACCATGTTGCTGAAGAACTGTCAGGGAGAGTGCAACATTTTGTGCCAACTGGTCTCTGGAAATCGTCCAAGTATGGGATAATCGTGACTCCTTGTTTGCGAAGGAGAACCATCATCTCTTTGGGACCACAAACAGGCTCGAATAAAAGCCTTCTCCCTGTTGTGACTGGGGAACCCTGACGATGACCTGATTTTGACACAACTTTTGTATTGCGTCGCAAACTACCTCCCTGTCCGGCAGAGAAGCTGGTAAGGACGATTTGAAAAAACGGTGAGGGGGAACTTCTTGAAACTCCAGTTTGTACCCTTGGGATACTTTTTGTAAAACCCATGGGTCCAGGTCCGAACGAACCCAGAACTGATTGAAGAGTTTGAGACGTGCCCCCACCGATGCGGACTCCCGCAGAGGAGCCCCAGCGTCACGCGCTGGATTTGGCAGAAGTCGGGGAGGACTTCTGTTCCTGGAACCCACCACGGCTGGTAATCTTTTACCCTTTCTCCTTCCTCTAGTTGCAAGGAAGGAAGCCCTTTTCTGTATTTATTGGGCCGAAAGGACTGCATTTGATAGTGGTATGTTTTCTTTTGTTGTGAAGGAACGTAAGGCAAAAAGGAGGACTTACCCGCGGTAGCCGTAGATACCAAATCTGCGAGGCCGTCACCAAAAAAGACACCACCTTTATATGGTAGAGACTCCATATTCTTCTTGGAGTGAGCATCCGCATTCCATTGATGAATCCACAATGCTCGCCTAGCTGAGACCGCCATGGCATTGGCCTTTGATCCCAAAAGGCCAATATCTCTTGCAGCTTCCTTTAGGTAAGCTGCAGCGTCCTTGATATAACACAGCGTCCAGAGGATGCTATCCATATCTAGGGCATCTATATCAGATGACAAGTTATCTGCCCACCTTTCGATAGCACTACTCACCCACGCAGATGCAATGACCGGTCTGAGTAGCGTACCTGTGGTCGCATAAATGGATTTTAACGTACTTTCCTGTTTATGATCCGCAGGGTCCTTAAGGGCTGCCGTGTCAGGTGACGGGAGAGCCACCTTTTTTGACAAACGCAATTGGGCCTTGTCTACAATGGGGGCCGATTCCCACTTTTCCCTATCCACAGAGGGAAACGGATAAGCCACCGGAATCCTTTTGGGAATTTGAAACTTTCTGTCAGGGCTTTCCCAGACTTTTTCAAATAGGGTGTTCAGTTCATGAGAGGGAGGAAACGTTATCTCAGGTTTCTTTTCCTTATACATACAGACCCTTTTATCAGGGATAGCAGGGTCCTCAGTGATATGTAATACCTCTTTAACTGCCACAATCATGTACTGAATGCTCTTTGCCAATTTTGGATCTAATCTGGAATCGCTACAGTCGACACTGGAATCAGAGTTCGTGTCTGTATCAGTGTCTGCCAACTGGGCCAACTTACGTTTTTGTGACCCTGAGGGGACCTGAACTTGCAACAACATATCTTATACAGATTTCTTCCATGCCTGGGTTTGAGACTCAGACTTATCCAACCTCTTACTAATAAGAGCCACATTAGCATTCAAGGCATTCAACACATTTAGCCAAATCAGGCGTCGGCGGTGCCGACAGGGTCACCCCCACAGCCGTTTGTGTCCCTAATACAGCCTCCTCCTGGGAAGAGCCTTCGGCCTCAGACATGTCGACACACGTGCACCAATCACCCCCAGACCCACCGGGCATATAGGGGACAGACCCACAGTAAAGTCTTTCAGAGAGACACAGAGGGGATTCGCCAGCTCACAACCCAGCGCCAAATCAACGGGTCTGAAACCACTAAGAAATTGCCTCAGACCTGTAGCGCTTTAACTATCACGTATATTGCACCAATTTATACTGTGCCCCCCCCCCCCCCCCCATTTTGCACCCGATACTTGTCAGTGTGAGGAGGACCAGCGTCTCTGCAGCCTGCGGAGAGGAAATGGCGCAGTGAGGAGGAAGCTCTGCCCCCTTAATGGCACGCTTCTGTCCCGCTTTTTTAATAATTATACTGGCGGGGGTTAGGACAGTGCCTTGGCACTAGTGTCCCCTCTTGCCAGTGGTAGATTGAGGATTTTTTTTTACCAGTGTCCACGACAGCGCGCGTAAAGTGCGGGCACAGAAGCCTCCTTCTTGTCTGCGGCCCCACGATCTGGGAGGTTGGCGTGTGTGTGACTGACCTTTTAGAAGAAACCGGAGCCTCCGCTGCAGTGACAGGGCAACCAGGGTGCGGGAGTATACAGCGCCACTGGGGGTGACGGAGCTGCACGCAGGGAAGTCTATGAGACTTTGACTGCTGCAGCCCTGGTAGTATTCTGTACAAGAATCTTCTTTAAAATGAAGCTCTGAAAAGGCTGCCTGAGGCAGCCCCCTGTTAAGTGCCTGCTTACTGCATGGCACCAACTTACAAACTGAGCTCCTTGTGCATGGAGGTGGGGTTATAGAGGAGGCGGCGCTGAGCATCTTGGGAACAGTCAAAAGCTTTGAGCCTGTTGGTGCCTCAGATCAAGATCCTACTCTACACCCCAATGTTAATCTTTGTGGAGCCCAGTGTACCCCGCAGCAGAAATATATTGACTAAATAACTACACACATTTATCCAGTTGTAAAACTGTAAGGGTACAAGGTGCCGTTTCCTGGGGTAAATGGCAGCACGCAGCAGCTGAGGAATCACACAAGTCCAGTTTGTGGTGCAACTGGCCACAGCCAGTTTTATTAAACAGAAAATAAAACAAACACCAAAAGAAAATACCTTGCCTGTCCGGCACTAACTAAACACAAGACGTTCCTAACTATCACTAAACAAAAACACAGAGTTCTCCAGTAAACACTGTATAGCTCACTTGTATAAGGAAGCTCCTCTCACAGAGATTCTGCAGTCTCTCCCCAGGCAATCTGCACCCACTAATCAGGCTAGCAGGCCTAAAAGGCTCTTGCACAGCTGAAAGCCCCGATTAGCCCTCTGTGAGGCCAAAGACCCGAACTGGGCCCAATGTCTGGAACTTGCCCTCTCTCTCTTTCAGGGCCCTTATCCAGCTTTTCCAATAAACTGAAAAGGTTCTGACAAAACAAAACATTTTCCTAGAAGTTTTCATTTTTCTAATACATGTAAGACAAGAACCTGGGACAAACATACCTGCCCTCAAACACTATTTGTCACACGCCAGAGGCGGCATTCGCCGCGCTTACCCCTGCATGCCTGGTGGTCTGTATTGTGGTCTCCGCCTTCGGTGGGCCACGGGCTCCGGCGTCTGGCTGGCGCGGCTCCCGGCGGTTCTCCGGGGCAGGGGCGCCGCCATGACACCCGGCATCACGTGGGCGGGGAGCAGGTGACATCATCAGACTGTTCCGCCAATCTAGCGGAGGCGGGAGATTCAAAGTCAGACGCCGGACAGAGCCTCGGCGCCTGAGTATCGTCTTTTCCCCTGAAGTGGATGCCAGTGCTCTTGTTCCCGGCGAGTCTCTCTGAAGTTGTACTCCAGTGTCTCCGGCATTTCCAGGTGCCAGTTCGCTGCATAGTTTCCAGCGTTCCCAGCGGCTGGTGTGTCCCTCTGCGGTCCAGTCACCAATGCTCCTTGGAGTCAGTGTGGGCTGCGGGCTTAACCACCGCTCTCAAGTTCTTCGAATCATCAGCGTCTTAATCACCGCTCTCAAGTTCTTCAAATCATCAGCGTCTTAATAACCGCTCTCAAGTTCTTCGAATCATCAGCATCTTAATCAACGCTCTCAAGTTCTTCAAATCATCAGCGTCTTAATCACTGCTCTCAAGTTTTACAAATCAGCATCTTTAACCACTGCTCTCAAGTTCTAGAAATCATCAGTGTCTTTAATCACCGCTCACAAGTTCTTCAAATCATCTGTGTCTTTAACTACCGCTCACAAGCTCTACAAATCATCAGTGTCTTTATTCACCGCTCACAAGTTCTTCAAATCATCAGTGTCTTTAACCACCGCTCACAAGCTCTACAAATCATCAGTGTTATTAAACACCGTTCTCAAGTTCTTCAATCACCTGTGTCTTTAAACACCGTTCTCAAGTTCTTCAAATCATCGGTGTCTTTAATACATCGCTCACAAGTTCTTCAGTTACCAGTATCTTTAACATTGCTCACAAGTTCTTCAATAGGCCTGGACATTCCCCCATAAGTTTCCTTTCTGTGACATTGTGTTGCTCTCTTCCTGCAATAAAGCTCTTCAATATTTCACCAAGCCTTACTGTCAGAGTCCTGTATGAGGAAAACCTATATCAGGCCACCCCTGTTCCGACCCAATTGTGATTCCTCTTCCCAACCATCGGAGTCCTGTATGAGGAAAACCTATATCAGGCCACCCCTGTTCCGACCCAATTGTGGTTCCTCTTCCCAACCATCGGAAGAATCCCCGAGTTCACAACACCCCCAACCTAGGTCAGTGACACTATTCCAGTGTTCTTTTCACACCAATATAAGCAAAAAGTTTATACTTGACTAAATTTGTTCATCATTATACTTGCTAAAATTATAATTTTTAAGAAACAATAACTTATTTGGTGGTGATGGGATCGCGGGAGGGGGAGGTGTCTCATCTTGCGTTACTCAGTAGCAGGGCTGGAGCCGGAGTCTATGTGACAAGCAGGGCACTCCTGAATGCTGTGGCCCCTCTCTTGTGCAACCCCGCTGCTACATACCTTAGCAGCAGGTGAGTGTGCATTAGCTGCTCCACAGACAACAAGCAGGGACCTTGGAATTGACATTATCACAATGCCATTTACAGTACCACTGTCACCGCAGCAGTAGAAGACAGCTTCATAGGTAAGAAGCTACTGACTGCTTCTTCTCCAGGTCAACAGACCCCCCCCCCCCCCCCCCTTTTTGAGCTCTCCAGGGTGACATTAAACAACACTGGATGCCTGACAATATGTCAGTGTTGTTGGCACCATCTTATCATTTGTGCCCTAGACACACTTAGTGGTAGCATCAGCCCGGATGATCCTAATTAACATAAAGGCTTGGTACACATCTGTAGATATACAGAATGCGGTATATCCAGGGATGTAACAGTTAGTTTGACTGCTAATAATGATCATGCTATGCAATTTATGTCAGGAAACAAAAGTATGTAAAAATGAAAGCATGGACCCTAGCACAACTGCAGTGATTTATAGGTGGCTACTGAAAAATGATTCTAATGTGGCAGTCGACTGAGTTGCCCAATGGCTGCAGCTCTAATTTGCCATGGTGCACACAAAGGTGCACCATTGAATGGACATCAGCTGCAACATCATACTCTAGGGTTGCTCAGAATGTTCAACAGTATTTGAGTGATGGTGTCAGTGGAATTGCATCTTTCAAGGCAGTCCCTGACACCGGCAAGCCCCTGACATGACCACTGTCTTGAGCCAACCCCCTCCCCACCACTATTGGAACTGCACAAATCTTCATGCAGTTCTGGCAGTGACCATCGGGACTTATGGGCATTAGTAAATCATCAGAAGCTTGCGCCCAATGCTTTACTTATGTCCATCTCTGAATCAGATCCAATATCGCTCACCAACTGGAAGATGCATGATAGGAGGGTAATGTCCTTACATTACACATTTATGTAAAAAAAACAACTTGTTGGCCTATAACCTACAAATAGCAGACCAGAACGCTCTGATGGAAATTAGATACACTGGACCAAATAGTAGATCTTAAACAGTACGAGGCGTTAAAGAGCTGCAATCAAGTCCATAACTCCATAATTTATCAGAACTAGCACATGAAAAGCCAACTTGCCCAAGAAACCAGTCCCCATTCTAAATCTGAGATTTCAAAAAAAGAAAATACATTTTTTACAAATGTTTTATGTATTTTTATTCTGCATTTATTTTAAAATTTCCTCAAATGTAATTGTTTTGTCACCTTCTTAGGGGTGAATTCAATCAGCGATGGTAATTTATAGTATGGTAACTGATGGGATATCCAATTATCACCGAAGCAAAGTGAGCCAGCCAGTAGCAGTTATTGTGATTTTTTTTATACACATCTGAACAGACGTGGAAAAAAATCCCCACAACTAGGGGGTAAACGGGCGTAAAATTTACACCACAACTAGGGGTTAAATGCGATTGTTAATGCACAAATACGTGAATTTTGAATGGATTTTAGGTGTTCGCACGTCAAGTTAACCAGTGTTAAAAAGAGGCAACGGCAACGTCTGAAACTGGTAATGACAGTCCCGTACAGCGAATCTCAGGTACGCCTGATGAGGACGATATATGGGGACATGAAGGTATGCATCCTTTATGTCGAGTGACACCATAAAATCCCCCCCTTCCAGACTGGAGATCACAGCCCGCTGCGATTCCATCTTGAATTTGAACTTTTTCAAGTACAGGTTTAGGGATTTTAGATTTAAAATGGGTCTGACCGAACCATCCGGCTTCGGGACTACGAACAGGGTCGAATAGTACCCTTTCCACTGTTGGACTAGGGGAACCTTGACAATCACTTGCTGTTGCCACAGCTTTTGAATTGCAGCTAACACTACTTCCCTCTCTGGGGAAGAAGCTGGCAAGGCCGACTTGAAAAATCGGCGAGGGGGCACCTCTTCGAATTCCAGTTTGTAGCCTTGGGATACAATATCCATCGCCCAAGGATCCACGTCTGACAAAACCCAGACCTGGCTGAAGTCTCGAAGACGTGCCCCCACCGGTGCGGACTTCCCCAGTGGAGCCCCAGCGTCATGCGGTGGATTTAGTAGAAGCCGGGGAGGACTTCTGCTCCTGGGTACTAGCTGGAGCAGGTGCTCTCTTTCCTCTACCCTTACCTCTGGCGAGGAAAGATGAGCCCCGACCTCTTCTGGACTTATGCGACCGAAAGGACTGCATCTGATATTGTGCAGTTTTCTTTTGCTGTGGGGGAACAAAAGGCAAAAAGGTAGATTTACCCACGGTAGCTGTCGCAATTAGGTCCGCAAGACCTTCCCCAAATAAAACTTCACCTTTGTATGGCAAAACCTCCATATGCTTCTTTGAGTCTGCGTCACCCGTCCATTGGCGGGTCCACAGGGCTCGCCTAGCAGAAATCGCCATGGCGTTGGCTCTCCAACCCAGCAGCCCAACGTCTCTTTGAGCGTCCCTCATATATAAGACTGCGTCTTTAATGTGGCCTAAGGTCAATAAAATGGTATCCATGTCTAGGGTATCAAGGTCAGCTGACAAGGTATCTGTCCAAGCTGCAACTGCACTACACACCCATGCCGATGCTATTGCTGGTCTGAGCAAAGCACCTGTATGCACATAAATAGACTTTAAAGTAGTTTCCTGTCTGCGAGCAGCAGGATCCTTGAGGGCTGCCGTGTCCGGAGACGGTAGCGCCACCTTCTTGGACAGGCGTGTTAAAGCCTTGTCCACCCTGGGTGCGGATTTCCAACGTACCCTGTCCTGTGCAGGGAAAGGAAACGCCATAAGAATCCTTTTGGGAATCTGCAGTTTTTTATCAGGAGTTTCCCAAGCTTTTTCAAATAGCTCGTTAAGCTCATGAGATGGGGGAAAGGTTACCTCAGGTTTCTTTTCCTTATACATGCGCACCCTCGTGTCAGGGACCGAGGGGTCATCTGTGATATGCAAAACATCTTTTATTGCAATAATCATATAGTGAATACTTTTGGCCACCGTTGGGTGTAACCTCGCATCATCGTAGTCGACACTGGAGTCAGAATCCGTGTCGGTATCAGTGTCTACTATTTGGGATAGGGGACGTTTTTGATACCCAGAAGGGCCCGGTGACCCAGTCGAAGCGATGGATTGACTCCGAGCTTTTTCTCTGGACTCTGCTTTGTCCAATCTCTTATGTAATAAGGTCACATTTGCATTTAAAACAATCATGAGTCATTTGCATTTAAAACAATCATGAGTCGGCGTTGCCGACGGAGACACCACAATCATCTGCTCCACCTCATCCTTAGCTGAGCCTTCCGCGTCAGACATGCCGACACACTCGTGCCGACCCCCCCCACACACACACACACAGGGATATAGTTATAAGGAGACAGTTCCCCAATAAGGCCCTTTGGAGAGACAAAGAGAGAGTATGCCAGCACACACCCAGCGCCAGCTGACACTGGAAAATAATCTCCCAGATAATAGCGCTTTTCAAGTGCCCCCCTCCTCTTTTCAGCCCTGTGTCAGCGTGTTCAGCAGGGGAGAGACCGGGGAGCCAGCTACTCTGCAGATCTCTGTGGAGAAAATGGCGCTGGTTAGTGCTGAGGGACCAAGCTGCGCCCCCTCCAACGGCGGGCTTCGGTCCCGCTCAAAATATCACAAAACTGGCGGGGGATTTATAGAATTACTGCCTCCGCAGTGTCTAACCTTATAATGCCAGAATTAGAGGTTTTTATTGCTACCCATCAGTGCCCACTAGTGTGTGTAGTGTGTGGGAGCAATGGCGAGCAGCGTTACCGCTGCGCGCTTACCTCAGTGAAGATCTGAAGTCTTCTGCCGCCCTGAAGTCTTCTTTTCTTCTTATACTCACCCGGCTTCTATCTTCCGGCTCTGCGAGGAGGACGGCGGCGCGGCTCTGGGACGAGCGGAGACCTGCGTTCCGACTCCCTCTGGAGCGAATGGTGTCCAGTAGCCTAAGAAGCAGAGCCTAACACTTAAGTAGGTCTGCTTCTCTCTCCTCAGTCCCACGATGCAGGGAGCCTGTTGCCAGCAGTGCTCCCTGAAAATAAAAAAACCTAACAAAATTCTTTATCAGAGAAACTCAGGAGAGTTCCGCTGTAATGCACCCAATCTCTTCTGGGCACAGGATCTAACGGAGGTCTGGAGGAGGGGCATAGAGGGAGGAGCCAGTGCACACCCATTCTAAAGTTCTTTATAGTGCCCATATCTCCACGGAGCCCGTCTATACCCCATGGTCCTTACGGAGTCCCCAGCATCCTCTAGGACGTAAGAGAAAAGGAGATTTATGGTAAGAACTTGCGAGGTACACTGGATTCCACAGGGATAACATCGGGGTGTAGAGTTGGATCTTGATCCGAGGCACCAACAGGCTAAAAGCTTTGACTGTTCCCAGAATGCATAGCGCCGCCTCCTCTATATCCCCGCCTACAGGCACTGGAGCTCAGTTTAGTTAACCAGTCCAATGCAGTAGCAGGTAAGAGAGATGACAACAGCTAGTAGCAACAAACAATACACTCTCACGACAGGAGAAGGCACCAGCGGCTAATGCCATACAAACCCAAAGAAGCTAAGTGCATCAGGGTGGGTGCCTTGTAGAATCCAGTGTACCTCGCAGAAAGAGATTTAACAAAGGTAAGTGCTTACCATAAATCTCCTTTACTGCAGCGTGGTACACTGGGATTCCACAGGGATAACATCGGGCATGTCCTAAAGCAGTTCCTCATGGGAGGGGACGCACTATAGCGGACAAAAGAACCCGGCGTCCAAAGGAGACATCCTGGGAGGCGGAAGTATTGAAAGCATAGAACCTTATGAATGTTTTCATTAAGGACCACGTCGGGCCACCCAAGAAGGTCCAACAGAGTAGAATGGGCTTTGATGGCAGCAGGAGCTGGAAGGCCAGCCTGTACATAAGCATGTGCAATCACCATTCTAATCCATCTGGCCAAGGTCTGCTGGTTAGCAGGCGAGCCACATTTGTGAAAACCAGAAAGAACAAAGAGAGAATCAGATCTCCTAAGAGAAGCTGTTCTCTTCACATAAATACGGAGAGCCCGTACCACATCCAAAGACCGCTCTTTGGAGGATAAACCTGGAGAGGTAAAGGCCGGAATCACTCTCTTCTGGTTAAGGTGGAAAGACGACAACACCTTAGGCAAATAACCAGGACTAGTTCTAAGAACCGCCCGGTCACGGTGAAAAATCAGAAAGGTTGACTGACAGAACAAGGCACCCAAGTCTGAAACCTATCTAGCAGAGGCAATAGCCAGCAGAAACAAGACCTTAAGAGTAAGCCACAGAACAACCGACATATCCCATGGTGCCACAGGCGGGAAATAGGGAGTTTGAATCCGTAAAACACCCTGAGTGAATGTATGAACATCAGGCAGAGTCGCAATTTTTCAATGATACAATATCGACAAGGCAGACATATAAACCTTGAGGGAGGCCAGACGAAGGCATAAGTCCAGGCCCTGTTGCAGGAAAACCAAAAGTTTGGCAGTACTGAACTTGTATGCGTCATAATTGTTAGTTGCAAAATAAGAATTCCAGACCCTATGATAAATCCGAGCAGAAGTCGGTTTACGGGCCTTCAACATAGTTTGAATGACAGTCTCAGAAAAACCTTCGGCCCTCAGTACTGAAGCTTCAAGAGCCACGCCGTCAAAGCCAGCCGAGCCAAATCATGGTAGACACAAGGGCCCTGAACGAGGTGGTCTGGGCACTGCGGAAGCAGAAGAGGACGCTCTATCTAGATTCCTTCTTGCATGAACTTCCTTATCACCCTGGGCAGAAGTGACACTAGAAGGAACACGTACGGCAGCCAATAATTCCATGGAATTGCCAGTGCGTCCACAAACGCTGCTTGAGGATCCCTTGTCTGTGTTTCGAAGACCGGAGCCTTGTGATTGTGTCGAGACGCCGTCAGGTCTACATCTGGTAGGCCCCACTTGTCCACTGGGAGTTGAAAGACTTCCGGATGAAGACTCCACTCACTGGCATGTACGTCCTGATGACGGAGGAAGTCCGCTTCCCAGTTGTGGACTCCCGAGATGAACACTACCGATATGGCTGGCAGATGGCGTTCCGCCCAATGAAGGATTTTTGAGACATCCATCATTGTCATGCGGCTTTGAGTGCTGCCTTGATGATTTCTGTACGCCAACGTGGTGGCGTTGTCTGACTGTACTTTAACAGGCCTGTTCTGTACCAGAGGCAGGGCTAGTGTCAATGCATTGAACACTGCACGCAATTCCAGAATGTTTTTTGGGAGGAGAGATTCCTCCCTGGTCCACCGACCCTGAAGAGAGTGTTGCTCCAACACCGCGCCCCAACCTCTCAGACTGGCATCCGTCGTCAGAAGGACCCAGTTGGATATCCACATAGATGTCCCACATAGAGAGTATTAACCTCTGTAGAGGCCATAAATGAAATTGAGGATACTCTACCATGTAGAAAGCCGACACAATGAGGCCTAGTACTTGCATCATCGAGTGTATTGACACACGTGGGCGAGAGAGGAAGCATCTTATCTTGTCCTGAAGTTTCAGGACCTTCTCCAGGGACAAAAACAACCACTGGTTGTGGGTGTCCAATAGTGCTCCCAGGTGCACCATACTCTGAGCAGGGAAGATTTCTTCCAGTTGATGAGCCACCCGTGGGGTTGCAGGAATTGGACCGTCAGTTCCAGATGACGAAGGAGAACCTCTGGAGAGTTTGCCAGGATCAACAAGTCATTCAGATACAGCAGGATCCTGATACCCTGAAGGAAGAGTAGAGCCGTCATGACCACCATGACCTTGGTGAAAATTCTTGGAGCCAGGGTCAGACCAAAAGGTAAGGCCTGGAATTGAAAAAGTAGGTTGCCAATAGCAAACCGCAGGTATTGCTGATGTAACACTGCAATAGGTATATGCAGGTAAGCATCCTGTATGTCCAGGGATACCATATAAGCCCTTGGACTCCAAAGCCAGAACAATAGGGCGAAGAGTTTCCATGCGGAATTTGGAAACTTTCACAAATTTGTTCACAGAATTGAGGTTGAGAATGGACCGGGAAGAGCCATTCGGTTTCAGAACTAGGAACAGTGTTGAATAGTAGTCAGAGTCTCTGAGTCAGAGGCACCGGCACTATCACTCCCGTGTCTAGGAGGGATTGTACCAACAGATAGAGTTTTCGCTTTTACCGGATCCGAAGGGACGTTTGTTGAGCAAAACCAGCGAGGGGGACGTTTCTTGAAAGAGATGGCGTATCTGTGAGCGATGACTACCCTTACCCAGGCGTCTGAAGTGGTCTGTAACCATACCTGAGCAAACCGTAGAAGTCGGCCTGCCACCCTGGGATCCCCGCCCCATCATGCAGCAGGATTGTCTGTTTTAGAAGCAGGCTGACGGGCAGCCCAGGCACGTTTAGGTTTGGGCTTTGTGGATTTGGAAGTGCGAGCCTGTTTCAGGTACGCCTGACCCTTTGCTTTACCTGGAAGTCGAAAGGAATGAAAGGAAGTACTCTTAGCCTTCGGAGCCGAAGGAGTAGTACTAGGTAGACATGCAGTCTTAGCAGATGCTAAGTCAGCAACAATCCTATTGAGGTCTTCCCCAAAATGTATGTTTCCCTTAAAAGGGATCACCTCCAAGGTCTTTTTAGAGCCCAGATCTACAGACCAGGACCGCAACCAGACGATCCGGCAAGCCAGAATTTGCGTAGTAGACGCTTTGGCTGCCAGGACACCTCATCAGATGCCGCCTCCTGAATATAATGAGAGGCTGTACTAATGTATGAAAAACACTGACTTACATTATCAGGAAAATTAGACAGTAGTTGCACTTCAACTTCCTGAACCCGGGCCTCTATAGCTTTAGCAGCCCAAGAGGCCGCAATAGTAGGCCTGTGCACAGCTCCAGCAATAGTGTAAATAGACTACAAGCAAACCTCTACACTGTTATCCGTCGGTTCCTCCAGAGAGGTGACAGTAGTGACAGGCAGAGCAGATGATACCACCAGGCGCGTGACTTGTGAGTCTACCGGTGGCGGTGTTTCCCAATTTTTACTTAACTCTGCAGAGAGGGGATAACGGGCTAGCATCCTTTCAGACATCGAGAATATCTTTCCTGGATACTCCCAGGATTCCTGACGTATGTCAACTAAGTGGTCATAATGGGGCAAAACTAATTTAGTAACCTTCTGACGCTTATCTGGTTTCTTAGAGGTAGCTGGAGGTTCTTCGTCATCATCAATTTGAAGAATCAGCTTGATTGCCTTCAAGAGATCAGGAACATCCACTTGTGTCAAAGATTCCCCATTAGAAACATCTGCATCAGTGTCTGAGGGGTCAGTATATGCGCCATCTTCATCTGACTGGCGCCCAAGATGGCTGCCTCACCTTTTGTATGCTCCTGATCATCTCCATAAAACAGCTTAAATTCACCACAACTGACCTATGAATCATCATAAATATCCATGGACTTACCTTTAACTTGTACTACTCTACGCGGACATTTCATCAAAACCAACGGATTGCATTCCTGCGCTGAGATACACACTGGATTGAATCCTGGACTGAATCCTCTGCATATCTCCACTGAGAAATCCTTCAGTTTAGCAGCTGCTGTACTCTGCATTGGACATTACCCAGATAAGGTACTGTGGATTACAACCTATCTTTGGCTACATCCAGCCCCTCACTTAGACATCATCCACCTCTGTTCTCTGAGCAACAAATAACTGACTTATTGCATTAATCTACTAATATCAGTATATTCAGGCCCTGAATTGCTGAAGGCTCACTGTTTAAAATCAGGATCCATTCCCAGGACACGTTATCACTACTACCCCCACAAAAAAAAAAAAAAAAAAAAATCTACTTCAAAGGCCTCTCACACTGAGACTTTTCACACCTACACAGTAGGAATTGGCTTCTAACACCTTCCAAAAGACTGCCTATCCTAGGATAATTGACTAAATCAGCAGTTATTTTATTTATTACTTGCTTCAAACACACCCAATAGGTTATAGCAATAACTTTGTTCATATGCCATTATAATTTTGGAAAACATACTGAATTGGGGGAAAACAAAACACAAAAAGGAAAAAAAAACAACAAAAAAACAAAACACTGCTTTCTCTCCCTTTCTCATCATCATATGCAGCTCAATCTTATAGTAATCTGTCATTGATGACCAAATGTATACGTATTGCTCCAGCTTCATTCTTTCACTCCGCCCACCACGTTCTGCAGTTCCTATCACACCATCACAGGCTTCTATTCTCCAATCCCTTGGTATTTTAAAAAGAAAACACTGGCGCATTCGTGGGAAGCGAGCAGGCCGGAAATGTATTTCCCCCGGTAACCATCTAAGTCCTTTGCCCACCTGCTCACCCTCATACTCAAAGAACAATCAAATAGAAGTGATACCCAAAAGACGGCCCTGTGTTTGGAAGGACAGAACTGTCAACTCTCACTTTGTGACCCCCATACCCAGAGCTCCTGCACTTAACATAAAGAAAACTGAAGGCCCTCTGGTATGCCCAATCAGGTCAGTCCTTTGTAATGCCAGATCTATAAGAAACAAGACTGCAACAATTGCTGACCTTATTGAATCTGCAGATCTAGCCTGTATTACAGAGACCTGGCTAGATGAAAATGCAGCACCTATATTGGAGGCTGCAGTACCAACAAACTACTCTGTCATCCACAACCCAAGACTGGACCGCAGGGGTGGCGGGGTGGCTATCTGCTTCAAAAAAGAACTTAAACTTAGGGTCCACCCTATTGAAACTACTCGCTCATTCGAGTGCATTGCTGCCCGGAGTTCGACAGGATTAGGTTTCAGAGTACTTCTCATTTACCGGCCACCTGGAGATGGAAAGATATTTCTACAAGAAATTGCAGACACTGTTGCTGGCCTGGTTCTGGAACATCAAAGAAGGCTCATCCTCGGGGATTTCAATATATGGGTGGATGATGAGCTCTCACGCCTTGGCCAAGACCTCCTGTGCACAATGAATGGTCTGGGCTTCACACAGGTCGTTCCCTCTGCCACACATAAAAGTGGTCACACTCTCGACCTTGTCTTTCAGATTGGATTAGAAGTCACTGACCTAAAAATAAACCCAGTCATCTGGTCAGACCACTACTCCCTCTGGTTCTCAGTTGCAACCCCTCAAATAAGATCTCTGCCCGTGGAGTTGACCAGGTATCGTCCAAGGAGGGGTATGACTCCCCAGGCTCTTGCAGCAAATCTGGATCTCTCTGCTATACTGAGTGCCTGTGAAGATCCCTGTTCCCTAGTCCGTTATTATAATAGGGATGTTATGGCTGCAATTGATGTTATCGCCCCTGTGCGTTTAAGACCTCGTAAACCACAACGTCAAGCTCCATGGTTCGACAACAGTGTTAGTGAGCTCAAGAAAAGGGGGCGTAGACTGGAAAGACGATGGAGGAAGACTAACCTAGTGGATGACAAAATAAAACTAATAAAGCATAACGAAGAATATCAATCGACAATCACTCGTAAGAAGGCACAGTTCCTGTCAAATGAGATCACAGCAGCAAACAATAGGCCAGCTCAGCTTTTCCGCACAGTGGAGATGCTTTGCAAGCCAGCATGCCTGCAGACTGATGAGACCCTCTCCCAGGCAAGATGCAACGAGTTTGCAAACTTCTTTGCAGATAAAATATCCACCATCCGGGCTGGAATCTCCACAGTGCCATCAAAGGAGTGCCAAACTACAAAGCCTGCCAATATAAGCTACCTGCCTTCATGGACCAGCTTTGACCCAGTGGATGTAAAGGACACTGCTGAAATTGCTCGAATTTTGCGTCCCACCACCTGTGATCTGGACCCAGCCTCAACCAAGCTTCTAATAGGTTGTATGGATATAATTGGTCCTGTCTTTACAAAAATTGTTCAATGTTCTTTGCAGACAGGCATTTTTCCTGGACCCCTAAAGGAAGCAATTGTTAGACCGCTTCTTAAAAAACCTAATTTAGATCCCGACTGCATGATCAACTACAGACCGGTATCGAACCTTCCTTTCCTAGGAAAGGTTATTGAGAAAGTCGTTGCAAATCAACTGGAAACCCGCCTGACAACCCATGATATTTATGATCCATTTCAATCAGGATTCAGGAGAAGACATAGCACTGAAACAGCCCTGGTGTGTGTGTTAAATGATCTTCTGATGGCAAAAGACAGAGGTGACTGTTCAATATTAATCCTTCTGGATCTCTCGGCAGCATTTGATACCGTGGACCATGGGCTTCTGATTGAGCGACTGATACATTTCTGTGGTCTGGATGGCACAGTCCTAAGCTGGTTCAAATCATTTCTCACAGGCAGGTCACAGAGAGTATCATCTGGATTATACTCATCACCACCAGTGCCATTGCCATGTGGTGTCCCACAAGGTTCTATACTATCCCCCATGCTTTTTGCAGTATACATGCTCCCATTGGGCGAAATAATCAGGCGCCATGGCCTGGTCTACCACTGCTATGCAGATGATACACAACTGTACTTGTCCTTTGCTCCGGGCACTGATAACCCAATAGCAACCCTAAATGGCTGTCTAGCTGAACTACAGGAGTGGATGAGCGCCAGTTGGCTGCGACTGAACCCGGATAAAACAGAGGTCCTTTTGATACGACCGCAACATCAAAGGACAAGACTGCAGCATAGCCAACCAACTGGACTTACACTGGGGGATTCAGAATTACAGACCAGTGATCGTGTGCGGAATCTTGGCGTTGTCCTGGATAGTGGCTTGACACTTAAACATCAGATATCAGCCACAATCAAATCCTCATTCTTTCACCTGAGGAACATAGCCAGAATCAAGCACTTAATTCCCCCAGATGACATGCCAAAAGTCATACATGCATTTGTATCATCTCGTTTAGACTACTGTAATGCCCTCTACCTTGGTCTACCAGCAAAAGAATTGCAACGCTTACAGCTGGTGCAAAACACAGCTGCCAGGCTATTAACCAACCAGCCCCGTTCTAGCCACATAACACCCATCCTCTACTCCCTTCACTGGCTGCCTGTAAGATGGCGAATCATCTTCAAGATTGGCTTACTGAGTTTCAAAGCATTACATGACCAAGGCCCAAGGTACCTGAAACAGCTTCTGACCCCATACTGCCCCACTCGATTACTGCGATCTGTAGATGAAGGACTTTTAGCAGTACCTAGAATCTACCGTAATTCATCTGGGGGTCGAGCTTTTAGTCATGCGGCTCCGACTCTATGGAACTCACTTCCCCGCACAGTGCGAGAGGCCCCAACTATAGAATCCTTCAAAAGTAGACTCAAGACTTTTCTGTTTACTAAAGCATTTCCATAGTGTCCCTTTTAGTATCTTCATGCTTCTGTATTTTATGAAAATGTACTTCATTATTTTCTGTACTATATTATGCAATGTATCTGTTAAGCGCCTTGAGTCCTATTGGAGAAAGAGCGCTATATAAATAAAATTATTATTATTATTATTATAGATGAAGTATCTGAAACGTGTGGATTGTGAGGAAGTAATGGCCCGTTTAGATGACCCCTTGGTCTTAGGCGGGCGAGGGTTAGGATATTGTTTAGTCAAAGACTGATTTAATTGCTGTAACTGAGAGGACAGAGTATCTGCGCATGGTGGATTAACTGCAGGGACAATATGTGGCTGTAATGCACAGGAGGTCCCATAGGGGGCGCAAGTCTAGTTACAAGCGTAGTCAGTACATTAGTAAATGTAGCCCACGGCGGGTCATGATTTGCCCCTGTTGCTGTAGACTGACTGAGGGGTATAAAACCCTCAGCTGCAATATTTTCCTCAGAGACATCCATGGCATTAGCACTGCAGGGTGCAGGATCAGCCACAGAATTATCACCGTTTAGCTGACATTATATGAAAGCGTAACCTTAGGGCAAAATAGTACAAGGGGGGTCATTCCGACCCGATTGCAGCGTGTTTTCGTTCACACAGCTGCGACTGGGTCACTACTGCGCACGCGTGGGGGCCGTAATCAGCACACGTGTCATTGCCCGGCAACAGCCATCGCCAGGCAACGACACTGACAGCGGAAAAAGCGGTCACAGCGGCGATCGCAAGAAGATTAACTGCAGGAAGGCGTTCCGGGGCGTCAATTGACCGTTTTCGGGGAGTGGTAAGAAAAACGCAGACGTGTCCAGGCGAACAGAGGGCGGGTGTCTGACGTCAAAGAAGTGAACATCATCGCTGGATCCGACACACAGGGTAAGTATGTCAAGGGCTGTTCTTGTTTTGCAGGAAACTTTTTTTTAGCAATCGCAGCCCTGCTATGCTAAAATACACTCCCCCATAGGTGGATATTAGTTAATAGCACCAGCAGCAAAAAGTTGCTTGGTGCGATCAACTCGGAATGAGGGCCAATATAAGCAGACAAAGTGCTCCTGAGGAAGCTGGATTATACTTGTGCCAGTGAAACGCGTTGAGCTTTTCCTACATTTATCTGGACTCCACTTTCTTAACGGACTCACGGGACCTCTGTCATTCTCTGGCAAAAATTGGACTCTCCCTCCCATCACTGGATGAAACACATTCAACCGGTTGGCCCACACCTACAGCTGTAAATGGACTTATCCTAATGCTGATGCCTACATTTCTGTGGATCCGGTAAATATCTGCATACTACAGTGTATACATCTGGGGAGATTGTCCTAGTCATAAGGATTGGACTATTGGTCATATAAGAAAGTGGCATACTGCACAAAACAAGCTTATCCAGATAAGACGAATGAACTCTACCAATTAGTGGTAATAGGGATATATTCCTTCCTTTTTTAATTGTTTTTATATGTAATGTTAATAAATTGTTTATAATTTTATACACAAAGCAAACCATCTCATATCAATTTGTCAGCTAGCGCAGGTACACACTTTCTTTTGCTCCAGTTTATATTTTGAGGATTTGACCTTCCTCATACCTGCTGCTGTTGGTTGCGCACTTACACATTCTCTCCTTCTTGATAAGCAGACAAAGTACCTGACAGAAATCCCCCCGCATAGTGTGACTGCAAGCAGAGCACACACGGAGGATTTAAGAGGTATATAGTGACTGTAATACACAGAGAAAAATACCAAAAGAGTATATCCTGTGAGACACTATATTATATGAGAACCCTGATGCACTTAGCCCCCTTCAGGGTACAGAATATAGGGATAGCAGTATATGTGAGATACCAGTGATCGCAAAAACGCGCTATAGCGCGTATTTTACCCCATAATGAGGATCGGGGACTCACTTTTACAAAATGAGTGCATCCCTGGTGACGCGCTTCGTTGTAGGCAGTCCTGTAGCTCCTTTGATCTCTCCGCCGGGTCCCGCTGCCTATCTTGTGGCTTTATTTATGTCTCTGGGTCCAGCGGCCAATCCTGTGGTGCCTTTTAGGTCTAGCGGCCAATCACATGTATACACTGAGGTTTCCCTCTCAAACCCCTCCAATAGCCGGGCTTCCGGGAGGACTAGTAGACGGGGAGGAGGAGCTGTCGGTGCCTTTCACTCCTGTATGCAGCTGCGGCACCCGTACTCAGAAGGCGGCCCGAACTGCAGCGTTAACAGGATTTCTCTGCAGCCACCTGTCTCCTCCCCATCCTAGCGCTGCTATTCACTTCTCCCCCCTCACCGCCGCGGCCACTCAGGATGCGGGGGCATGCGCCGGTGAATTCCAAGGCTCGGCGCGGCACTTACAACGCTGAGTCCTGAGTGGCCGCGGCGGTGACGGGTAGAAGCGAATAGCAGCGCTGGGACGGGGAGGAGACGCCAGTTAATGCTGCAGAAGAGGTTACTACATCCCGCCCACAGCAGTGAGGAGCTACAGAGAAGAATTTCAAGCAGCCCCTGGCATGGAGGATACATGTTAGTAATAAACATATGGGCAATTGGGATGGCAACAGCTAACGATTCAAACACTGGGGGTGAGGGTAGTGTCCAGCATACACCAACACAAATATTGGCCAGCATAGTTACCCCACCCCCATATACCCACACCCTCCATACACCCTCCATGGCCACACAGTGCCATCACATGCACCCCACCAACGACACAGTGCCCATCATACACACCCCCAATACCCACACATTGCCCATTATACACACTCACACAGTGCCAATCATAAGCACTCCCCACAACGTGTTCACAGTGCCCATTATACACACACCCATCTGACACCCCCTCCACTGACACCCGTGATCACTGTGTCTGGGGACGACAACTGGGGGTCAGAGATGGTGGCTACAATGTGCCTAAGTGGTCACCTGGTGCAATGTGTGTAATGTGCTCTGCCCGGCACAATGTGTGTAACGTGCTCTGCCCAGCGCAATGTGTGTAACGTGCTCTGCCCGGCGCAATGTGTAGAACGTGTCTGCCTGGCACATTGTGTAGAACGTGCTCTACCTGGTGCAATGTTTATATGTGCTCTACCTGGCGCAATGTATATAACGTGCTCTACCTGGTGCAATGTATATAACGTGCACTACCGGGCGCATTGTGTATAACGCGCTCTACCTGGTGCATTGTGTATAACGTGCTCTACCTTGTGCAATGTTTATATTTGCTTTACCTGGTGCAATGTGTCTAAGTGTTCTACCTGGTGCAATGTTTATATGTGCTCTACCTGGTACAATATATATAACATGCACTACTGGGCGCATTGTGTATAACGTGCTCTACCTGGCGCAATGTGTATAACGTGCTCTACCTGGCGCATTGTGTTTAACATGCTCCACTGGGTGCATTGTGTATAACGCGCTCTACCTGGCGCATTGTGTATAACGTGCTCTACCTTGTGCAATGTTTATATTTGCTTTACCTGGTGCAATGTGTCTAAGTGTTCTACCTGGTGCAATGTTTATATGTGCTTTACCTGGTGCAATGTATACAACGTGCTCTACCTGGTGCAATGTATATAACGTGCAATACCGGGCACATTGTGTACAACGTGCTCTACCGGGTGCATTGTGTATAAAGTGCTCTACCTGGTACAATGTGTATAACGTGTTATACCTGGCGCAATGTGTATAAAGTGCTCTACCTGGTGTAATGTGTATAAAGTGCTCTACCTGGTACTATGTGTATAACATGTTATACCTGGCGCAATGTGTATAATGTGCTCTACCTGGAGCAAAGTGTATAGCGAGCTGTACCTGGAGCAAAGTGTATAACATGCTGTACCTGGTGCAATATGTATAATGTGGTCTACCTGGTGCAATATGTATAACGTGCTGTACCTGGCGCAGTGTGCATAGGCGGTTCTACCTGGTGCAATGTGTATAAGCGGCACTACTGTGTGGTGTAATGTGAATTGGCACTATTATGTGGTCATGCCCCTTCCCCATGAAGCCACGCCCCTTAAATTTTGCAGCGCACCTTCGGCGCGCACTGCCTTTGCTTTGCGATCTAGCAGGTGGAACACCAATTCACTTTATGCCTAGGGCACCAAAATGTCTAGTTACAGCTCTGGTGCAATGTGTCCTGCATGCTACACAGCCCAGCAGCATTGTCACCCCATCCCCCCACCTTGCAACACTTTTGTAGTGTCCGAACAAGATTAAGATTAATAAGAACCTTCATTCCGATGGGACCCAGAAAAAATAAGATTTTACTTACCGGTAAATCTATTTCTCGTAGTCCGTAGTGGATGCTGGAGACTCCGTAAGGACCATGGGGAATAGACAGGCTCCGCAGGAGACAGGGCACTTTAAGAAAGAATTAGGACTACTGGTGTGCACTGGCTCCTCCCTCTATGCCCCTCCTCCAGACCTCAGTTAAGGAAACTGTGCCCGGAAGAGCTGACAGTACAAGGAAAGGATTTGGAATCCAGGGTAAGACTCATACCAGCCACACCAATCACACCGTATTACTTGTGATAAACTTACCCAGTTAACAGTATGAACAACAACAGAGCATCAGACAAACCTGATGCAACCATAACATAACCCTTATTTAAGCAATAACTATATACAAGTATTGCAGAAGAAGTCCGCACTTGGGACGGGCGCCCAGCATCCACTACGGACTACGAGAAATAGATTTACCGGTAAGTAAAATCTTATTTTCTCTAACGTCCTAGTGGATGCTGGGGACTCCGTAAGGACCATGGGGATTATACCAAAGCACCCAAACGGGCGGGAGAGTGCGGATGACTCTGCAGCACCGAATGAGCAAACACAAGGTCCTCCTCAGCCAGGGTATCAAACTTGTAGAACTTTGCAAAAGTGTTTGAACCCGACCAAGTAGCTGCTCGGCAAAGCTGTAATGCAAAGACCCCTCGGGCAGCCGCCCAAGAAGAGCCCAGCTTCCTTGTGGAATGGGCTTTTACTGATTTTGGAGGCGGCAATCCAGCCGCAGAATGAGCCTGCGGAATGGTGTTACAGATCCAGCGAGCAATAGTTTGCTTTGAAGCAGGAGCACCCAGCTTGTTGGATGCATACAGGATAAACAGCGACTCAGTTTTCCTGACTCCAGCCGTTCTGGCTACATAAACCTTCAGAGCCCTGACTACATCTAGTAACTTGGAATCCTCCAAGTCACGAGTAGCTGCAGGCACCACAATAGGTTGGTACAAATGAAAAGATGACACCACTTTTGGCAGAAATTGTGGACGAGTCCGTAATTCTGCCCTGTCCATATGGAAAACCAGATAGGGGCTTTTATGTGACAAAGCCGCCAATTCTGACACACGCCTAGCCGAAGCTAAGGCCAATAACATGACCACCTTCCACGTGAGATATTTTAACTCCACGGTTTTAAGTGGTTCAAACCAGTGTGATTTCAGGAAACTCAACACCACGTTAAGATCCCAAGGTGCCACTGGTGGCACAAAAGGGGGCTTAATATGCAGCACTCCCTTTTCAAACGTCTGAACTTCAGGAAGAGAAGCCAGTTTCTTTTGAAAGAAAATGGATAGGGCTGAAATCTGGACCTTAATGGACCCTAATTTTAAGCCCATAGTCACTCCCGACTGTAGGAAGTGGATGAAACGGCCCAGCTGGAATTCCTCTGTAGGGGCATTCCTGGCCTCACACCAAACAACATATTTTCGCCATATACGGTGATAATGTTTAGCAGTCACGTCCTTCCTAGCCTTTATTGGCGTAGTAATAACCTCCTCCGGAATGCCTTTTTCTGCTAGGATCCGGCGTTCAACCGCCATACCGTCAAACGCAGCCGCGGTAAGTCTTGGGACAGACAGGGCCCCTGTTGCAACAGATCCTGTCTGAGAGGCAGAGGCCATGGGTCCTCTGTGAGCATTTCTTGCAGTTCCGGATACCAAGTCCTTCTTGGCCAATCCGGAACAATGAGTATTGTTCTCACTCCTCTTTTTCTTCCGATTCTCAGCACCTTGGGTATGAGAGGAAGAGGAGGAAACATATAAACCGACTGGAACACCCACGGTGTCACTAGTGCGTCCACAGCTATCGCCTGAGGGTTTCTTGACCTGGCGCAATACATTTGTAGCTTTTTGTTGAGGCGGGATGCCATCATGTCCACCTGTGGCAGTTCCCAACGACTTGTAATCTGTGTGAAGACTTCCTGATGAATTCCCCACTCTCCCGGGTGGAGGTCGTGCCTGCTGAGGAAGTCTGCTTCCCAGTCGTCCTCTCCCGGAATGAACACTGCTGACAGTGCTTTTACGTGATTCTCCGCCCAGCGAATAATTCTGGTGGCTTCCGCCATCGCCACCCTGCTCCTTGTGCCGCCTTGGCGGTTTACATGAGCCACTGCGGTGATGTTGTCTGACTGTATCAGCCCCGGTTGGTTGCGAAGCAGAGGCTCCCGCTTGACTTAGGGCGTTGTATATGGCCCTTAGTTCCAGGATATTGATGTGCAGACAAGTCTCCTGACTTGACCACAGACCCTGGAAATTTCTTCCCTGTGTGACTGCCCCCCACCCTCGGAGGCTTGCATCCGTGGTCACCAGGACCCAGTGCTGAATGCCGAACCTGCGACCCTCGAGAAGGTGAGCACTCTGCAGCCACCACAGAAGAGACACCCTGGCCCTGGGGGATAGGGTGATCAGCCGCTGCATCTGAAGATGCGATCCGGACCATTTGTCCAACAGATCCCACTGAAAGGTCCTCGCATGGAACCTGCCGAAGGGAATGGCTTCGTATGACGCCACCATCTTTCCCAGGACTCGCGTGCATTGATGCAACGACACCTGTTTTGGTTTTAGGAGGTCTCTGACCAGAGTCACGAGCTCCTGAGCCTTCTCTGCCGGGAGAAAAACCTTCTTCTGGTTTGTGTCCAGAATCATGCCCAGGAAGGGCAGACGCGTCGTAGGAATCAGCTGCGACTTTGGAATATTCAGAATCCAGTTGTGCTGTTGTAACACTTCCCGAGAGAGTGCTACGCTTATCAGCAACTGCTCTCTGGACCTCGCCTTTATGAGGAGATCGTCCAAGTATGGGATAATTGTGACTCCTTGCTTTCGCAGAAGCACCATCATTTCTGCCATTACCTTGGTAAATATTCTCGGTGCCGTGGACAGACCAAACGGCAACGTCTGGAATTGGTAATGACAGTCCTGTACCACAAATCTGAGGTACTCCTGATGAGGTGGATAAATGGGGACATGCAGGTAAGCATCTTTTATGTCCAGAGACACCATAAAATCCCACTCTTCCAGGCTTGCAATGACCGCTCTGAGCGATTCCATCTTGAACTTGAACCTTTTCAGGTAAATGTTCAGGGATTTTAAATTTAATATGGGTCTGACCGAACCGTCCGGTTTCGGTACCACAAACATTGTGGAATAGTAACCCCTTCCCTGTTGAAGGAGGGGAACCTTTACCACCACCTGCTGGAGATATAATTTGTGAGTTGCCGCTAACACTATTTCCCTCTCTATGGGGGAAGCTGGCAGGGCCGATTTGAGGTAACGGTGAGGGGGCAACACTTCGAATTCCAGCTTGTATCCCTGAGATACAATCTGTATAGCCCAGGGATCCACCCATGAGCGAACCCACTGGTGGCTGAAATTTCGGAGACGCGCCCCCACCGATCCTGGCTCCCCCTGTGGAGCCCCAGCGTCATGCGCTGGATTTTGTGGAAGCCGGGGAGGACTTCTGTTCCTGGGAACTAGCTGTATTGTGCAGCTTCTTTCCTCTACCCCTGCCTGATGGCAAGAAAGGACGCACCTCGGACTTTCTTGCCTCTTTGTGATCGAAAGGACTGCATTTGGTAATATGGTGCTTTCTTAGGTTGTGAGGGAATATATGGCAAAAAATTTGACTTCCCAGCCGTAGCTGTGGAAACTAGGTCCGAGAGACCGTCCCCAAACAATTCCTCACCCTTATAAGGTAAAACCTCCATGTGCCATTTTGAGTCGGCATCACCTGTCCATTGCCGAGTCCATAGGACCCTTCTGGCAGAAACCGATATTGCATTTATTCTAGAGCCCAGTAGGCTAATGTCTCTCTGGGCATCTCTCATATATAGGACAGCGTCTTTTATATGCCCCAGGGTCAGCAATATAGTATCCTTGTCCAAGGTATCAAGTTCCTCAGATAAAGTATCTGTCCATGCTGCTACAGCACTACACATCCAGGCCGACGCAATCGCCGGCCTTAGTAGGGTACCTGAATATGTATAAACGGACTTCAGGATACCTTCCTGCTTTCTATCCGCAGGATCTTTTAGGGTGGCCGTATCCTGTGACGGCAGGGCTACCTTCTTAGATAAGTGTGTCAAAGCTTTGTCTACCCTAGGGGAGGATTCCCAGCATAACCTGTCCGTTGGCGGGAAAGGATACGCCATAAGCAACCATTTGGAAATCTGCATTTTATCTATCTGGAGATTCCCAAGCTTTTTCACATAACTCATTTAACTCATGTGAAGGGGGAAAGGTCACCTCTTGCCTTTTTCCCCCAAACATATAAACCCTCTGGTCAGGGACTGGGTTTTCCTCTGAGATGTGCAATACATCCTTCATTGCTATAATCATGTAGCGGATGGCTTTTGCTATTTTAGGCTGCAACTTTGCATCATCGCCATCGACACTGGAGTCAGAATCCGTGTCGATATCTGTGTCAACAATTTTGGATAGTGGACGCTTCTGAGACCCTGACGGCCTCTGTGCTGTAGGATCAGGCATGGGTTGAGACCCTGACTGTCCCAAGGCTTCAGCTTTATCCAACCTTTTATGCAAGGAATTAAAATTATCATTTAAAACCTTCCACATATCCATCCAATCGGGCGTCGGCGGCGATCCCACATTCATTTGTACCTGCTCTGCTTCCACATAGCCTTCCTCGTCAAACATGCCGACACAAGCGTACCGACACACCACACACACAGGGGATGCTTTATTTGAGGACAGAACCCCCACAAGGCCTTTTGGAGAGACAGAGAGAGAGTATGCCAGCACACACACCAGCGCTATATGACCCAGGAATTACACAGTAACTTAGTGTTTACCCAGTAGCTGCTGTATATACTGATTTTGCGCTAAATTTATGTGCCCCCCCCCTCTCTTTTTACCCTCTTTCTACCGTGAATCTGCAGGGGAGAGCCTGGGGAGCTTCCTCTCAGCGGAGCTGTGGAGAGAAAATGGCGCTGGTGAGTGCTGAGGAAGAAGCCCCCGCCCCCTCAGCAGAGGGCTTCTGTCCCGCGATTTTGTGTAAAATAATGGCGGGGGCTCATGCATATATACAGTGCCCAACTGTATATATGCCCACTTTGCCAAGAGGTCTCTAATTGCTGCCCAGGGCGCCCCCCCCCTGCGCCCTGCACCCTACAGTGACCGGAGTGTGTGGGTTTAATGTGGGAGCAATGGCGCAGAGTTGCAGTGCTGTGCGCTACCTCATCTGAAGACTGGAGTCTTCTGCCGCTGCTTTTGAAGTCTTCTTGCTTCTCACGCCGGCTTCTGGCTCTGCGAGGGGGGCGTCGGCGCGGCCCTGGGATCGGACGACCAAGGGTGCGTTCCTGTGTTCGATCCCTCTGGAGCTAATGGTGTCCAGTAGCCTAAGAAGCATGACCTATCCACAGTGAGTAGGGCTGCTTCTCTCCCCTCAGTCCCACGTAGCAGAGAGTCTGTTGCCAGCAGATCTCTCTGAAAATAAAAAAATCCTTACAAAATACTTTCTATTTAGCAAGCTCAGGAAAGCTCACTAAGGTGCACCCAGCTCGTCCGGGCACAGATTCAAACTGAGGTCTGGAGGAGGGCCATAGAGGGAGGAGCCAGTGCACACCAGTAGTCCTAATTCTTTCTTAAAGTGCCCTGTCTCCTGCGGAGCCCGTCTATTCCCCATGGTCCTTACAGAGTCCCCAGCATCCACTAGGACGTTAGAGAAAGAACGGTAGGACCCCAATTTTTGAAAGTGAGGGGTCCCTGGGACCCATTTTTTTTTTGGACCAGCGCGATCACTGGATACACGGAATGGAAATCACACAGCAGCATTTGGCACACACACAGTCACATGTACAATGCAGAAATTATTACAAACAATAAATCTGCACTGGACTAGCAATACTAAGTAACTGCACTACTAAGTAAAGCTATGTAGATATATAGATATAACAATGCACAGTAAAGACTGGGTGTATATCCCAGGGTACTTGTACTAAATATCCCTGTATGTACGCACTTGTTCTTAACTAACACTGTCTAAAAGACATGTAGAATACTTAAGTGTCCTGTAAATGCACAGCGCTGATGATGCAGACGGCTTTACAGAGGAGACATTGCCCAGCAGTCCAAGAGTTAGCTCAGCATGTGTGTAATGGCGCCCAAAAGCTGACAGGGAGTGAGGATGACAGAGAGAAGCAGCTCCAGGGCGGGAACATTAGCAGTAAATGGCGCCTGGGGCTGGGGGAGGGGCTACAGGTCAGAGCCTTATCCCTTTGCTGGACTTCACCACCGGGTACTGTGGGCCTTAGTAAAACTGATTTTTAGAGAATCCAACCTGTGCCCTTGTCCTGGTGGTCTAGTGGGGTCCCTGTCGGCCACAGTGTCCACGCCAGTGCGCACGGTCCGTTTCCTAAAGACCGCGCCGGATCGCGATTTCCAGCGGGTCCTGCCTGGGGGACCCTCTTACCTCCTCCATTGATGCGGCCACGCGATCCTGGAGAGCAGCGGCAAGTGTGTGTGCCCTAGGGAAAATAGGAGCCCTCCGCTGTAAGTACCTGGCAACCAAGGCGCAGGAGTATACAGCGCCGCCGGGGGAGGTGAGGGAGCTGCAGCATGATATGTCAGAATGACATCTAGCACTTGTAAGTGCCTATGCTGCGGCCCTTGAAGTCTTCTGTCTTCTTAATAGCTCTTTTCAGGGCTCACTGTTAGCTGCCTGCACTTACAAACTTACAAACTGAGCTCCAGTGCCTGGAGGCAGGGATATAGAGGAGGTGGCGCTATGCATCCTGGGAACAGTCAAAGCTTTTAGCCTGTTGGTGCCTCGGATCAAGATCCAACTCTACACCCCGATGTTATCCCTGTGGAATCCCAGTGTACCCCACTGCAGATATAAATTTAATATTCATAACAAAAAGAGTGGCACTATATTGTGACAACAGGCTCTTTGTTTTGTCATGATTATACTGAACAGAATGCTGAAATTATTATTTCCACAGCACCATAAACATTTGATGGAATAAAAATAAAAGTTTACCTGGTAGTTCTGCATTTCAGAAGTATTTTTAGTACTATAAGGAGAAAATGAATAAATCAGGCTAAGAAAACACTGCATAACATTACAGTTAGAGGTATGTTTATTTTAAATCAATATCATCATGTTGCAAAACAAAACGAACAAATCTGTCAATTGTGACCTAGAATTAATAGTAATACATTAGGATAATCCTATTTCACATTGAAAAGTAAATGACAAAGGTTTTTTTTTTTTTTTTTTATTATTATCAGAGAATGCCAAATTTGTGGCCACACAGCTACTCCTACTTCAACAGCCATAAATCTTTTTTTTTTTTTTTTTAATCAAAAAGGTACTGTATTGTTCAGTTTGGAAAAATTATATATATTTTTTGATAGTCTAAAAACAGTAAAGTACAATATGGATCTGCATTCTACTATTCTGCATCCTAGTTTTCTGTATTGCATTTTAGAAAAAATAATAATAATACAAAAGTACACTAATATATAGGCCTTCCAATAGTGTGTTTTCTCTGCACTCATAAGCCAGGTACACACTAGACAACATGCAAATGACACAATGTTGCTCACAATTTCCTTGGACTCCCGGAGAAACGATATTGTGCGTACACACTGATCGATTTTACAAACTACATAAGTGAGTAGTTTCATACTACCAAATTGTTGAATTAGGTGCAACTTTTTCCATTAAAAAAAGTCTTATTTCACAAAACTATTTGAATAGGACGGACAAGCAACAACAAGCTGATTAAAATGATATAAAGAATGCCTACAGTATATTCTGTGTGCAACCATGGCTGTATCTGCATCTGTATTTTTGATTATTATAATTTCTTTACATCTAGAGCAGGCATTCCCAACCACGGTCCTCAAAGCACACCAACAGTGCAGGTTTTAGTGATATCTAGGCTGCAGCACAGATGGTAAATCAAAATAACTGAGCTACTAATTATGTCATCTGTGCTGAAGCCTGGATATCACTAAAATCAGCACTGTTAGTGTGCCTTGAGGACCGTGGTTGGGAATGCCTGATCTAGAGTATTGTACAGTATATCATATCGAAAAATGCAACGTTTTATCTCTACAGTGAACTCACTACATTCTCTCTCGGACATTTAGAAATATTAGATTTAATAAATGTTTGCAATTTTAATATGTAACTAGACTTTCATATGTTATAATCTAAAACAGTAGAGTTGTACTTTTGATCTGAAGTATCTGTTTGCTGCCACAAAGGACCCAGGACTGTTTTTTTGTATGAATACGATCAGGGCCGGTTCAAGGGCGCAGAGCGCCCCGGGCAGGAAAGGGGCGTGGCCTAATACAGGGGGCGTGGTGAGTCACGCCCCCTGTACATTGAAAGCGCCGCTTGAATGCTGAGCGGTGCGCGATGACGTCATCGCGCACCGCACAGCAAAAGGTCCTCTCCACGATGAGAAACTAGACGCTATGCGTCTAGTTCCCTTCGTGGAGAGGACCTTTGCTGTGCGGTGCGCGATGACGTCATCGCGCACCGCTCAGCAGTTACTCTCCACGAAGGGAAACTAGACGCATAGCGTCTAGTTCCCTTCACAGGAGGCGCCGAGGATGGGGACGGCAGCGGGCAGCGGAGGCGGACGGGGGACACAGCGGGCAGCAGTGGCGGATCTTGCCACGGTGCGGCGCCCTCCGGATGGCGTCAGCGCCCTCCGGAAGGCGGCGCCCCGGGCAAAAGTCCTGCTTGCCCGTGGCAAGAACCGCCACTGAATACGATCTATAAAAAGGCTGACATAGTTTCAGCTCACATACTTTAGAAAACTAAGATCAGAAGTTGCTACCGCTGAGACTGCTCAGTCTCTTGATGAACTCATGCATAAACCGCTTTTACCCTATGGAGTAGGGAGTATCCTAAGATCCCTCTCCTGCAGCCTCTGGCTAGCTCCCAAATCTGATACTGTGTGCATGAGCAGTGACATTCTCTGGAGGAGCCTTTCACAAATGCAAAAAACTCCTCCAATATCCCAGGGCAGTAATTTGCAAGGACGAAGGAAGGTTATCACTACCGCTGTCCCTGCGAGTTAACTTTAGTATATATACAGTATACTGTACTACTGGAGGTATGTTTTCATACAAAATGAAAATATCCATCTTGATAGAGACTGCGCCATGATTATTAATACATAGGCCCTTAGACTAGCTATTTTGTACAAACACATTATTTTTTACATTTTTTAGAATAACATTCCTACAATAGCTGCCATTCTAATTATATTGATATGTATAATAAATACAAAATATTTTATGTGGCCCTCCAAAGCTTAAAATATGTAAAGTGGACGAAATAATTGCCCAACCCTGCTCTAACCACTCAACACGCCCTGCTGCTGTCACTGACACCTACAAAACCACACCATACTTGTCTACTTTTGAAAAGTAGTTTCAGGGAGATTGTAGCTCACACATTTTCTGTGCGGCGTTGAGGGGGCGTCACATCCCACCCAAGGGGCGTGTCTATCTGCACCAATGGGTGTATCTATTGTCACTCAGGGGTGTGTCCTGTCACTGGTAGGTGAAAGCTAAAGTACAAAGCGCAGTACATGGTACACACCAACATTACACCTACATTACACAGCATAGCTACACACTGACATCACAGCTACATTACACAGCAGGGAGAATTCTTCTTAGCTTAGATATATTTGAAACCTCCTGACTCCATTCCCTATATACCACCAGGACTGCATAACAGGCCCAAGACCCATATGCTGACAAGAGACAGGGAAGAGACTTTGGGGGACATTTACTAAGCAGTGATAAGAGTGGAGAAGTGAGCCAGTGGAGAAGTTGCCCCATCAACCAATCAGCAGCTCTGTATCATTTTATAGTATGCAAATTATAGATGTTACTTCAGTGCTGATTGGTTGCCATGGGCACTTCTCCACTGGCTCACTTCTCCACTCTTAACACTGCTTAGTAAATGTCCCCCTTGTTGCTGAGTGTCCCAGGCATTACCTGCCCCACTCACTGACAACCATGGATGACTGCCAGTGAGTGCCCTCTCAGAATGCAGTTAATGCCTGTTACACTCAGCACCCAGTCCCCATGGACCCTATGATGCTGTTCTGTTGTTAACTACTATGTTAATCCTTTATGTCCTCTCCCAAGGGCGTAACTAGAACTTTGGGGTCCCATAGGAAAAGTCTTGTACTACAATGCCCCTTATGGGAGCCGGAGAGAGAGACAGAGTGAGGGGAATGAGACAAAGACACACACAAAGGGGGTGTCAGGGGAGAGAGAGGGAGAAGCAAGAAAGAGAGGGAGAGAAAGGGAGGTCAAGGAGAGAGAGTTTCAAGGAAAAAGAGTGAATGGGGAAAAAAGAGACAGAGCGAGAGAAAGGGCGTCAGGGAGAAAGATGGGCGAGATCGCATCAGGGAGAGAGAGGGTATCAGAGAGAAAGAACGGGGGGGGGGGGGGGAGAGGAGAGGGAGAGGAGTGTCAGGGATGGAGGGATAAAGAGGGGAGCAAAAGAAAGTCCGATAAAGAGAGGGAGAGATAGACAGTGTCAGTGAGAGATAGACAGTGTCAGAGAGGGAGAGAGTGATAGTGTCCGAGAGAGAGAGTGGGAGAGAGAGACAGTAAGTAGAGAGATAAAGTGTAAGAGAGAGAGAGGCAGTGTCAGGGAGAGAGGGGGCAGTATCAGTGAGAGAGGGAGAGAGTCTCAGAGAGACTCTCATGGAGAGAAAGGGAGAGAGTGATAGTGTCAGAAAGA
Organism: Pseudophryne corroboree; assembly: GCF_028390025.1. NCBI lineage: Eukaryota > Metazoa > Chordata > Amphibia > Anura > Myobatrachidae > Pseudophryne > Pseudophryne corroboree. Next base: position 397,191,264 of record NC_086448.1, read on the forward strand.
GAGAGATTGACAGTATCAGGGAGAGAGAGAGAAACAAGGGAGTATCAGGGAGAGGAAAGAGAGGGGGAAGAGTAGGTAGGCAGGGGCGCACAAGCAGGAGATAAATTACCTGTCCATTCTGAACACTTGGAGCTGGCCAGGAAGGGCCCCCTCCCCTCTACATCCTCCACGTAGCTGTAGCCTGTGGGGAAGGGGGTGCAATCAGCTAAGACAGCTGTTCTCACCATGTGTGAGGGTAAAGGGGTGGAGCAGCGGGCCTTGGAGACAACCAGGGTCAAATCCAGAACAAAATGACAGGGGAAGCACCATGACAGGGAAATTAGTGGTTGGGGGGTTTCAGGAGCGCACGCAGAGGGTGAGGCCGTGGGTGACGGGGAGAGATCATGGGGTGAAATGGAGATGCAGTGGGTGACGCCAGGGAATGGGTGACAAGGGGAGGCAGTGGGTGAGTCCAGGGAATGGGGGATGGGGAAGAAAGTGGGGAGAAAGTGCCAGGGGGAGAAAGTGGGTGATATAAAGGATGACAGGGAGAGGCAGTGGGTGACAAGAGACAGAGGTAACGGAGAGAGATAGAGGGAGATGGAGAGGCAATCGGTGATAGGAAAGGGTGACGGGGAAAGGCAATGGGTGACAGGGAGAAGGTAATAGAGAGAGGCATTGGGTGATAGGGAGAAGTTGATGCCTTGGAGAGGCAGAGGGTGACAGGAGAGACGATGAGATAGTGACGCAGGGGAGAGGCAGAGGGTAACAGAGACAGAGTGTTTACAATAGGTAACAAATTTGATGCATGCTTGTGGAGCACAGAGTCAGCAGCGAACCGAGGTAGCCGGGATCTGCAGTGGTAAGTAGGGAGCAGCAAATGGTCTTTAATACACCTTTTAGTTGTTGAAAGGGGAAATATTAGTGAAGGCCCACAGGCATGGGAATGGGGGGGGGGGGGCGGGGGGGGGCGTCTGAACATAGGGTCTGCCAATGTCTGGGCAGGAGCAGTGGCCCCCTAAGCAGAGAAGCGGCTGGGCAGGGGGGCAAGATGGTGGCCCCTTGGCAGCAGAGTAGCATTCACAGCAAGATGGCAGCTTTAACTCTGTCACACCATTTCTCTCATTACCACAACACCCCCACATCACCACAGCTCACCTGGAGGGAGAGGTATATATGCTAGGCAGGGATGCCACAACACACGCCACACTAACTGCACCGAAGTCTCCCACAGATGTCCTGGAAGTGTATGTGCCGCTCTGCAGGTCACACTTGCAGAAGTCGCCAGCTCTATTGTGTCATACTCCGGTTGCGGGTGAAAGCCTTGGTGTTCAGGACGGGAGGGTATCCGCAGGCAGAGCACATTAGGGCTGCCAGGGTGCACATATCGAGAGGCAGAAGGCAGTGATGGGACCCGGCAGGGAGATGAGGAAGCTGCTGTGATTAGCAGGCAGCTCCAGGCGGTGGCAAAGAGACAAAGCGAAGGTGACTGAACTGTGGAGACGGGAACGGGAGCTATGTGAGCGACCGACCATCCCCGGCCCTCACCGTATAGCGGGATGTGACTCACGATTCAATAGCTTTTTAGTTTTTATAATAAAAAAAAAATTCTCATTAATGACAGGGAGGCCCTAAATCCGCCATTGGAGGCAGCCAATGTCTGGGTGTAGGGGGAGCAGTGGACCCTGGAAGCACCTCGGGGCCCATAGCAGCTGCACCCCCTGCACCCTTGGTAGTTACACCACTGTCCTCTCCATTTTTTTTTAATAAACAGGCCACCTTGACGGGAGAAGAGGCCACTATTACCACCCCTGCTGCTTTGGCCACTGCCACCGAGAAAGAGCCTCCTCATCCAGCGTGCTAGCACTATTGTAATTTGCTTGGCCACCGCTACCCACAAACCTGCAGTGCTGGTGGCCAGCTTTTCAGCAACATGATCTCATGCGTTGTGACGTCTCTCCTGCAGTCCCCATCCACGTTAATTCTGGGCTCGCGCATGCGCAGTCTGGATTCTCACAGGAGAAGGGGGGAAATTCCAGGAGCTGTATGGTAATTTGCGGGAACCTTCTGCTGAATGTGGTAGGGCCGAAATCTATGATTTTGGGTTGCAGACTTAACCCCTAGATTGGACCTGGTCCGATTGCATGATGCTTCTGTTAAACAGCCCTCTAATTTGCAAGATCTATAGAGGAGAGTACATTCAAGCGCCCAAACCTTATTACAATCAATATTTTATCATCTATAATAAATATGAACCTGCTAGGATGTCAGCTTGTCCACGGTAATCTCTAGCAAGGAGTTAAGTGTCTGTCTCCACTGATGGAATTTTATGCAAAATACATTCTCCTGCAGGACAAACCAGAGCTGCAGCTGCACTAAATCTAAATGACACCCTGCCAGGGTGTGTAGTAACTAACAAGAAACCATACACAGGGCAAAAGGCAGTGACGTGTGGTGAGGGAGGTTACACAGACAGGGACAAGGCAATTGACTGTGAGTGAAAGGGAAAGTTGAAGGGCGAGGAGGGAGAAGAAGAGGAGGGGGGTGCCGGCAATAACGGGAGATCGAGGTTTCATACTATGGAATGCAGGTCCTGGGGCTTGTGAAAGAGACTTATTCTGAGACTCGTTGCTGTCGTCTTGCTGCGTGTGGGCTGGACTGGAGTCCTGTTTCAGCAGTGCAGACAGTGTGACTGTGAGACTGTACCTTACAATGCAGTCCCTCGCCAGCTCCTGTGCTTCTTCCCCTCCCGTAAGTCTAATGGGTGGAAGGGAAGGGAGGGCAGTTACCCGCAACTCTGCTGCAGCTCCTGTCATGTCATCTTAATCTGCGTTCAGGTGGTTACATGATAGAGGTGGGTGGGGGAAGCAGTAGGCTGGAGTAGGGGTTTACGGCTGCTGCCAGCGAGAGGGTCCCGGAGCACATGACGTACTCTCGTCATGCCCCTCCCCCTTCACTCATGGTGACACTGCCGCTCATTGAAAACTACTACTATTCTCTCCTATGCGGCCACCGCTACCTTAAACGCTGCGGTGGCCGTCATTTACATAACATGACGAAAACTTAATGAAGCGACTCGTGCAGGCCCCGACCCCCGGAATTCAGGACTCACCGAAAATGCAGATTGTGTGAGTGCAGAATGGCAAGGGCGGGACCTGCACAGGCAACGTCGTGATGTGGGGGGCATGTTATGTAAATGCAGACCACAGGACGGGGTTGTAGGAGCAACGGCTGGTATTTAAAAGGAAAAGGAGTCCTCATCATGACATCCCATGCGGGCCTCGCCGCCTACCATTCTGGACTCGCGCATGCGCAATCCGCATTTTCGGCGGGCAGCGAAAAAACCGGGAGGACGCGGTCGTTGAGCGGGGCAGCGGGAGGCTCATTCAAAAAACGGGGTAGGCAACCCTGAACCACACACACACGCAAACAACACAGCCAAAAGGCAGGCAGGGGATGCTACCCGGCCACAATCAGAGATTCAAAACTCCTCCAATCAACTTCCACCTTTTATAATATAAACTTTTGTAGGCAGACTGCTAATTCCTAGGCTTCCTCCTAACCCATGCCCTTCCACCCATGTACCTATCAAGATCACTCGTTTTGGTTTCTAAATCTATATTTAAAGCTCTTGTGAACAGGCTTGTATCATGCTAGTGTGCTCCCAATTTGCTCCCATTTCCCTGCTCTGTTCTATGCAGGGGCGTAACTCCTAGAAGCAATGGGGATGCCTGCCTCCGGACTCCAATCTCTGAAGGGGCACCTGCATGTACAGCAGTACCTCTGTGGTTCACAGCAGGATTCAAGTGTGACCGCTGCTCTTCCAATGGAGCTCTGCGATGCAACTGCTGCAGAGTTAATCTGCTCTATCCCAGGAGCCCTGCTGAAACCTGTAATAGGAGACAGGATGGCAAGTGACGGTGCACCTGCCGCAGCTGCTGGACTCTGATATGGGACCCACCGTGATAGATGATTCTGCATGCTGCAGACGGCTGAATCTCATGAGACTGACCCAGTGCCCATTGTCACACAGCATAGCTGGAGCCCTGCCAATTCACTGCGGGCTCCGGTCCCTGTAGACCAGCTGAGAGCACAATCTATATAATTATGTAAGTTGTGTGTGTTTATACACACACACACACACACACACACACACACACACACACACACACACACACACACACACACACACACACACACATCATACTTTTACATTTTTATTTATTTCTTTTTTTTAACAGGGTGGGGTGGGGGGTGGGGGGGCACCACACTCCAACTTGCCTCTGGGAGACTGGGAAGAAATTACATTCCTGGTTCTATTTAATTAATTGAAAGATGGTCTGCGTTGTCCCTTCATTGTATGGCACTTCGGTCCTTTGCAACACACCATAAGTACATAAAAATAATAATAATAATAATAATAATAATGATGATGCCATGCTGCTGGGTAACAACCGATCACACTTACTCCCTAATTTAAAAACGTGGAAACTGTTAACCATTAAACAAACAAAATTCCAATTTATTAATTATACTATTTAGCACCATCATAGAGGCATTACAAAGTTACCTGATTTATAATGATTACAATTTTTTTATTTTAGATATTTGTTCCTCTCCTGCTCTCATTATACCTAAATATTATACATCATGGCACACTGATACTAAAGTGTAAAAGGGGTTACACATGGGGAGATTGTTCCCAGAGATGTGTGCTGAGCGTTCTAGCACAGATCGCTCAGCACACATCTCAAGACGCTCAGCACACAGCGCGATGTGTGCAGAGCAAGGGGAAAAGAAAGAAAAAACGCTCACTCCACCCAGCAGTGACGTGAGTGATCTGACTAGATTTGGCCTGCATGCAGGCCAATCTAGAGTGAGCGATAGAAACGCGTGGGGCTGCATATCGCTATGGGAATGTTTTTTATTTCAAATTGCAACCACTTATTTACATTTTTACAATTTCAAATAAATAATAAGGTAACAGCATATTCCATATGTAGTTCTGAACAAGAACTAAACCAACCCAAAACTTTTACATATACTACATAATCATAAATTATAATCAAACAAGAAAATAACTATGGGCTAAGTATACACACGGAGCGATGTGTGCTTAACGTCTAAGCAATCTAGTCAGATTGCTTAGAATTGAAGCACACATCTCTACGTGTGTACCCCCCTTAACTCATACCCTCCAACTGTACCTTTTTAATAGGTACAGTACCTTTTTTTCATGGTCTGTACCGATTTTTGGCTCTCCAAACTTCCATTGAAAGGATAGGAAAAGGGGCGTGGCCACGCCCCCTTTACCCGCGGCCACGCCCCCTTTTCGGATTTGTACCGATTTTTCAGTGTAAAATGTTGGAGGGTATGTTAACTGTACATTTTTTTTTTTTTAAGAGATGAGCGGGTTCGGTTCTCAGAGAACTGAACCCTACCGAACTTCACCATTAGAGTCCGGTTCCGAGCCAGGCTCAGGTTTTCCCGCCTGACTCGGAAACCAGAATGAGGCAAAACATCATCATCCTGCTGTCGGATTCTCGCGTTGCCGCCATTTTCACTCCGGCATTGTATAGTGTACAGAGAGGACGTGTCTCCGTTCTTCCAGTGTCCGTGTCTTGTGCTGTATTTGTCCAGACACAGTGGTTGTGTCCTCTTGCTGCCATATGTCCACTGCTGCTGTGTTGTGCTGCATCAGTTCAGTGGTGGTGTATTGTGGTGTATCAGTCCAGTGGTAGTGTCCTGTGTATCAGCCATTCCAGTGACCAGGCAGTCACAGTGGTATACTCTGCAGCCATATGTCTACTGCTGACGTATAATAAAGTATAATAACAAGTCCCTTACAGTGTTGCTGTGTTATCCTGCATCAGCTGTGTTATCCTGTGCATCAGCTATTCCAGTGACCAGGCAGTCACAGTGGTATACTCTGCTGCCATATGTCCACTGTTGCCGTATAATAATAATAATACAAGTCCGCATTTCGGAATATTCTGTATTTCGGAATATTGGGATATGGGATACTACTACTACAACAACAACAACAACAACAACAACAACAACAACAACAACAACAACAATGTCCCTTACAGTGTTGCTGTGTTGTTCTGCATCAGACCAGTGGCAGTGTCCTGTGCATCAGCCACCAGTCATTCCTGTGCCGCATATTGTGTTATAGAACTCCAGAAAAATAATGAAGAACAAAAATTTGGAGGATAAAATAGGGAAAGATAAAGAACCACTTTCTCCTAGTACTGAAGCTGCTGCCACTAGCTATGACATAGACGACGAAATGCCATCGTCGTCTGCCAAGGCCGATGCCGAATGTGATAGTAGAGGGCATGTAAAATCCAAAAAGTCAAAGTTCAGTAAAAAGACCCAAAAAAAGAAATTTAAATGGTCTGAGGAGAAACGTAAACTTGCCAATATGACAGTTACAACACGGCGTGACAAGGAACAGCTGAGGACCTGGCCTATGTTCATGACTAGTGGTTCAGCTTCACATGACGATGGAAGCCCTCATCCTCCCACTAGAAAAATTAAAAGAGTTAAGCTGGAAAAAGCACAGAAAAGAACTGCGCGTTCTGAGATGGTATCACAAATCCCCAAGGAGAGTCCAAGTGTGTCGCGGGTTGCAATTCCTGACCTTCCTGGATGGGAAGAGGTGGCTCCTTCCACCATTTGCACGCCACCTGCAAGTGCTGGAAGGAGCACCCACAGTCCAGTTCCTTATATTCAAATTGAAGAGGTCACTGTTGACGTACACCAGGATGAGGATATGGGTGTTGCTGGCGCTGAGGAGGAAGTTGACGATGAGGATTCTGATGGTGATGTGGTTTGTTTAAGTCAGGCACCGTGGAAGACACCTGTTATCCGTGGGATGAAGAAACCCATTGTGATGCCTGGGCAAATTACCAAAAAAGCCACCTCTTCGGTGTGGAAATATTTCTCCACAAATCCGGACAACAGGTGTCAAGCCATCTGTTGCCTCTGTCAATCTGTAATAAGTAGGGGTAAGGATGTTAACCACCTAGGAACATCCTCCCTCATACGTCACCTGCAGCACATTCATCAGAAGTCAGTGTCAAGTTGTAAAACTTTGGGTAAGAGCGTTAGCAGTCCACTGACACCTAAATCCCCTCTTCCTCTTGCTCATGCAAGCCACACCACCAACTCCCTCAACGTCAACTTCCTTCTCAGTCAGGAGCGTCAGTAGTCCTGCAGGCCATGTCACTGTCAAGACTGAGGCGTCCTCTCCTAACCTGGATTCCTCCAGAGGATCCTTGCCTGCTGTTGCTGCCGCTGCTGTTGTTGCTGCTGGGAGTCGATCGTCATCCCAGAGGGGAAGTCGGAAGACCACTTGTACTATTTCCAGTAAGCAATGGACTGTCCAACAGTCCTTTGTGAGGAAGATGAAATATGACAGCAGTCATCCTTTTGCAAAGCGGATAACTGAGGCCTTGACAGCTATGTTGGTGTTAGACGTGCATCCGGTATCCGCCATTAGTTCAGTGGGATTTAGAGAATTGTTTGAGATACTGTATCCCCAGTGTCACAATCCTGACTGTAGGTTTCATATTTGGTGACTTACCCCTGCCATCTGTCCCGGATCCTGTGTCTTTTTACTCAATGAGTTAAACAGCTTGTCAGCACTATGAGTTTTCCTGAGTTCTCTGCCTGAAAGGTAATAGTTAATTAGCTCCACCTGTGGTGATCTCCTGTGTGAGGCTGAATTCAGTAATCTGAAGTTTAGGCCTAAAAGCCAGCATGTTTTGCAGAAGTTCAGGCTTCAGTGTTCTCTCGGCCTGCTAGGCCTCATTCTACATCACAGCCTAGTCTAGAGTACTCACATGACCGTGACTGTTCACCTGACCCAGAGTTGTCCAATCCTCTGCCAGCCTGAGACTCTCTGCATCACCTAATCCTGCTCACCAATCACCAAGGACCAGTTCCTCGTGTCAAACACAGCTCTGTGTGAGCTTTGAAGCTGAGCTCCCTAAAGGTAACCTTTGTACTTTAGTTCCTGTGAAAACTCTGTTCCTTTGTTACCCAGTTTGGTTTACTTTTGTGTTGCCACTGATATTCACTATTTCCACGAGTCTCAACGTAAAGGCACAGCTGCAGTGGTTCATCTTAAAGGCACAGTACAGTATTCCATAGTCTTAACTGAAAACCACAGCTGCCGTGTTTCATCTTTACTGCTGTTGTAGTTGTGATCTCCAGAGCTCCCGTATCCCTGTGGCTTCAGTGTCTCCAAGAACCTCCGTGCCTCCGAGCACTTCCGTGCCTCCGAGCACCTCCGTGCCTCCAAGAACCTCCGTGCCTCCAAGAACCTCCGTGCCTCCAAGAACCTCCGTGCCTCCAAGCACTTCTGCACCTACAAGCACTTCAGTGCCTCCAAGCACCTCAGTGCCTCCAAGAACCAGTGTCTCCAAGCACCTCAGTGTCTCCAAGCACTTCTACACCTACAAGCACATCAGTGCCTCCAAGCACTTCTGCACCTACAAGCACTTCAGTGCCTCCTATCACCTCAGTGCCTCCTAGCACTTCTGCATCTCCAAACACCCAGTGCTCACAAGCGTAATTGGTGTCTCCAGCATCCGATACTCCTTCATTCATTCCTCAGCACTTTTTCAAGTTCTGTCTTTCAGGAGACCTCCAGCATCCATACGTGCCTCCTGTCTGCCGACCAAATCCTGCATGAGGAAAATCTAGATTCGGTCATCTCAGCTGCGGTTCCTCTTCCCGGTCACCGGAAGAAACCCCGAGTCCACAACACTCCCAAACCAGGTCAGTAATAGTATTCACATTGTCCTCCAGGCGCCCGCACAGACTTCACTAACACCGGGTCCACAAAACCACAGTCATGACAGTAGGAACTGGCCCCATGGACCCGGCCGAAAGTGTTTGTCTGACGCAGGACCTCCTAAGCAATATTGCAGGACGCTTGGAGGGTTTGGAGTCGACTCAGCATCAATTGGCACAGTGTCTGCAGCGGAATTCGTTCTCCAGAGATTCTCAGACCTTCTGCACTAAGACTCCTGACCAACTGCAGGTTTTCTACCAGATGTTATTACAGTTACAAGAACTTTTGTCTAGTATTCTTTCTGTGATGCCTGATCTCTTCAGGAACACTACCAACGTTGTTGAACCTGTTTTGTCCCATCCAGTTAATAAAGTCTCTTTCTCTGTGCAAAGAAAATTTGTTCATCAGAGCTATCCACGGCCCAAGCTCTCTGAAGCTGAACGTCAGCGGCGTAGGGAGCTACACCTCTGTCTTAACTGTGGAAATTCCGGTCATTTTGTTAAAGACTGCATTCTTCGCAAGCCAAGGAATGGTGACAAATCTCAGTATCATGGTGCTCATGTCTACAAGTCGTTCACAGTAGCCGATCCTGCTACTGCTGACGGGGGTATCAAGAAGGCTACTCTGAAAGAGACTCAAATTTTTGACTGGGGTCCAGTGATTAAAAGACCTTATCCCAAGTTGGGTGTCCAGAGAAGAATGTTCAAGCCATTTAGAGTCACAGAGGAGTCGGAGTGTCCAGCCCCAGGAGGGGCGTCTTCAGAGTGTCCAGCCCCAGGAGGGGCGTCTTCAGAGTGTCCAGCCCCAGGAGGGGCGTCTTCAGAGTGTCCAGCCCCAGGAGGGGCGTCTTCAGAGTGTCCAGCCCCAGGAGGGGCGTCTTCAGAGTGTCCAGCCCCAGGAGGGGCGTCTTCAGAGTGTCCAGCCCCAGGAGGGGCGTCTTCAGAGTGTCCAGCCCCAGGAGGGGCGTCTTCAGAGTGTCCAGCCCCAGGAGGGGCATCTTCAGAGTGTCCAGCCCCAGGAGGGGCATCTTCAGAGTGTCCAGCCCCAGGAGGGGCATCTTCAGAGTGTCTACAGCCCAAGGAGGGGCATCTTCAGAGTGTCTACAGCCCAAGGAGGGGCATCTTCAGAGTGTCTACAGCCCAAGGAGGGGCGTCCGTGTCTACAGCCCAAGGAGGGGCGTCCGTGTCTACAGCCCAAGGAGGGGCGTCCGTGTCTACAGCCCAAGGAGGGGCGTCCGTGTCTACAGCCCAAGGAGGGGCGTCCGTGTCTACAGCCCAAGGAGGGGCGTCAGTGTCTACAGCCCAAGGAGGGGCGTCAGTGTCTACAGCCCAAGGAGGGGCGTCCGTGTCTACAGCCCAAGGAGGGGCGTCCGTGTCTTCAGCCCAAGGAGGGGCGTCCGTGTCTTCATGTCTACAGCCCAAGGAGGGGCGTCCGTGTCTACAGCCCAAGGAGGGGCGTCCGTGTCTACAGCCCAAGGAGGGGCGTCCGTGTCTACAGCCCAAGGAGGGGCGTCCGTGTCTACAGCCCAAGGAGGGGCGTCCGTGTCTACAGCCCAAGGAGGGGCGTCCGTGTCTACAGCCCAAGGAGGGGCGTCCGTGTCTACAGCGGTCTTCAGCCCAAGGAGGGGCGTCCGTGTCTTCAGCCCAAGGAGGGGCGTCCGTGTCTTCAGCCCAAGGAGGGGCGTCCGTGTCTTCAGCCCAAGGAGGGGCGTCCGTGTCCTCAGCCCAAGGAGGGGCGTCCGTGTCCTCAGCCCAAGGAGGGGCGTCCGTGTCCTCAGCCCAAGGAGGGGCGTCCGTGTCCTCAGCCCAAGGAGGGGCGTCCGTGTCCTCAGCCCAAGGAGGGGCGTCCGTGTCCTCAGCCCAAGGAGGGGCGTCCGTGTCCTCAGCCCAAGGAGGGGCGTCCGTGTCCTCAGCCCAAGGAGGGGCGTCCGTGTCCTCAGCCCCAGGGAGGGGTTCAGAGGGTCCAGCCCCAGTGAGGGGTTCAGAGGGTCCAGCCCCAGAGAGTCTTCAGAGTGCTGCCCAGCCAGAGAGTCTTCAGAGTGCTGCCCAGCCAGAGAGTCTTCAGAGTGCTGCCCAGCCAGAGAGTCTTCAGAGTGCTGCCCAGCCAGAGAGTCTTCAGAGTGCTGCCCAGCCAGAGAGTCTTCAGAGTGCTGCCCAGCCAGATAGTCTACAGAGTGCTGCCCAGCCCCGTGAAGTGGGGGCTCTTGCCTCAGTCCAGCCCCGTGAAGTGGGGGCTCTTGCCTCAGTCCAGCCCCGTGAAGTGGGGGCTCTTGCCTCAGTCCAGTCCCGTGAAGTGGGGGCTCTTGCCTCAGCTCAGCCCCGTGAAGTGGGGGCTCTTGCCTCAGCTCAGCCCCGTGAAGTGGGGGCTCTTGCCTCAGCTCAGCCCCGTGAAGAGGGGGCTCCTGCCTTAGTTCAGCCCCGTGAAGTAAGGGCTCCTGCCGGTCAAGCAATATTCCAGGCTCCACCTGGTCAATCCGTTCCGGTTCCAGCCGGTCCAACAATACTCCAGGTTCTGCCTGGTCAGTCCGTCCCGGTTCCATCTGGTCCAGCGATACTCCAGGACCAGCCTGGTCAGTCTCCTTTGGCTCCAGCCAATTCAAGTATCCTCGGATCCAATCCAGTCCTACTCGTCCAGCCAAAGATTTCTCCAGTTTCAGTCTGTTCAAGCTCATCTGGACTCAAACCAATTCCAAGCATTGGTCCGAGTAAAGGACTTTCACCATCTAAATCTAAAATTAGACTTCAGTCTGTCTCTGATTCTGTTTCCTCGTCTTCCAGCATTGAGTCCACAGCGTCTGCAGGGAAATCTAATACCTCTTCTAATCAATGCCGGAATAATTCTGCTGTAGCCGCCAAAGTCAATAAAAATCCCAAGGCTACTCATTTAAAGTCTGAACGTGCTCCAGAGCTGGATAATGATCTAAGTACAGCTTTCTCAGCTTTGTCCCTAAGCTTGTCTGAGCAACTTAATGTTCCAGCTGCTGATTTGGATACAGGACTTCAGGCTAATTGCGCTGAGTAGGACACCGAAGTTACTTCCTCAATCCAGTCACCAGAGTTGCTTACCTCAGTCGCAGACGCAAGTGGTGCTGCTTCGGGGAGAATTACTAGCATCTCCATCCAGAAGATTTCAAGTGATTTCTCAGTCTTATTTGAGGACTTCAGCCAGACTACTTCAGAAGGGATAGTTTCTTATCAGCCTGACGTTCTACAAACTAACTCCAATCTAGCTTCTGAGAGTGCATCATCGGTTTCAGTCTCTAAGCTTTCGTCTGATGGTTTACCACCTATTTACTTTGATGGAGATTTATTGCAATATGCCACTCTGGTTGAACAATTTCTCTCTCTGATGGAGTCTGATCCTTCAGGTGCAGTAACTCCTTGCAACGTTACTCGATATCTGTTCCTGGCATTCAGAGGAAGAGCTTTGGAGTGGGCCAACACGCTTTTTGCGAGTAATGATCCTGTGTTCCATGACTTACAGACTTTTAGTAATGCTGTGGTTAAAGAATTTAGTCCTAAACCTTTGGAATTTGACTCGATAAAAGAATCATGCTCTAAAGGGAATGCAGAAGGAAAGTTGTGCTGTCCTCCCAGGGATAATCTAAGAATCTCCTTCGGTAAGAATCCGACCATTAAAATTGCTCATGTAGGAGTCTCTCCTAGCCCAGAGAATTTAAAACTCCAGTGCACTTCCTTTTCATCTGCAAACTGTGTATCTAAGGGAGATTCATATCTTCCATTAGACTTGGACTCAGATTCTGAATTCAGTGCCTCCAAGCACCTCAGTTCTCCAAGCACCTCAGTGTCTCCAAGTACTTCTGCACCTACAAGCACCTCAGTGCCTCCAAGCACATCAGTGCCTCCAAGCACCTCAGTGTCTCCAAGCACCTCAGTGTCTCCAAGCACTTCTGCACCTACAAGCACTTTAGTGCCTCCTAGCACTTCTGCATCTCCAAACACCCAGTGCTCACAAGCGTAATTGGTGTCTCCAGCATCCGGTACTCCTTCATTCATTCCTCAGCACCTTTTCAAGTTCTGTCTTTCAGGAGACCTCCAGCATCCATACGTGCCTCCTGTCTGCCGACCAAATCCTGCATGAGGAAAACCTAGATTCTGTCATCTCAGCTGCGGTTCCTCTTCCCGGTCACGGGAAGAAACCCCGAGTCCACAACACTCCCAAACCAGGTCAGTAATAGTATTCACATTGTCCTCCAGTCGCCCGCACAGACTTCACTAACACCGGGTCCACAAAACCACAGTCATGACACCCAGTATCAAATCCCATCTAGGTTCCACTTCTCTAGGCAGGCGACACCGAGAACGTACAGAGACGTCAGAAAAAGTGTCCTTAATATCCTACAAAATGCAATTGTACCCACTGTCCACTTAACCACAGACATGTGGGCAAGTGGAACAGAGCAGACTAAGGACTATATGACTGTGACAGCACACTAGGTAGATGTATCCTCCCGCAGCAACAACAGCAGCGGCACCAATAGCAGCATCTCACAAACGCCAACTCGTTCCTTGGCAGGTTACGCTATGTATCACCGCTTTCCGTAAGAGGCACACAGCTGACAACCTCTTACGGAAACTGAGGAACATCATTGCAGAATAGCTTACCCCAATTAGACTCTCCTGGGTGATTTGTGATATCAGACAACGCCACCAATACTGTGCATGCATTACATCTGGGCAAATTCCAGCACGTCTCATGATTTGCACATACAATTAATTTAGTGGTGCAGAATTTTCTGAAAAATGACAGGGGCGTGCAGGAGATGCCGTCGGTGACCAGAAAAATTGCAAGCCACTTTCAGCATTCAGCCACTGCATGCCGAAGACTGGCGCGCCATCAAACACGCCTGAACCTGCCCTGCCATCAGCTGAAGCAAGAGGTGGTAACCAGGTGGAATTCAACACTCTATATGCTTCAGAGGATGGAGGATCAGCAAAAGGCCATTCAAGCCAATACATCCATCTACAATATAGGCAAAGGAGGGGAAATGCACCTGACTCAAGCGCAGTGGAGTATGATTTCCGTCTTGTGCAAGGTTCTCCAACCGTTCGAACTTTCCACCCGTGAAGTCAGTTCAGACACTGCCAGCTTGAGTCAGGTCAATTCCCCTCATCAGGCTTTTGTAGAAGCAGCTGGAGAAATTGAAGGAGCTAAGAAGGAGAAAAGTATGTGGGACTTTTGGATGGAGCCCTTCATTCGCTTTGCAAGATTCAAGGGTGGTCAATCTGTTTAAATCAGAGCACTACATTTTGGCCACTGTGCGCGATCCTAGGTTTAAAGCCTACGTTGTATCTCTCTTTCCGGCAGACACAAGTGTGCAGAAGTGCAACAAAGACCTGCTGGTGAGTAAATTTTCAACTCAAGCGGAACGTGACCCGTCAACAGCTCCTTCTTCAATTTCTCCCGCTACTGGGGCTGCAAGGAAAAAGATAAGATTTCCAAGCCCACCCGCTGGCGGTGAGGCAGGGCAGTCAGGAGCGAAAGCTGACATCTGTTTCGTACTGGAGAACCTGCCAACGATTACTGACATGTCTACTGTCACTGCATATGGTTCTGTCACCATTGAAAGAATGGTGGAGGATTATATGAGTGACAGCATCCAAGTAGGCATGTCAGACAGTCCGTATGTATACAAGCAGGAAAAAGAGACCATTTGGATGCCCTTGCACAAACTGGCTTTATTTTACCTAAGTTGACAGTCAGCCACTGCGTGTCACTACTAGATGGGCCAGGTGGTTGTGTCGCTTAGCTTAGTCATACAGAAACCTCGTTGCACCTTTTTTTCTTCTATGCATCATGTGCTGTTAGGGGCCTTTTTTTTTAAATATGCCCTCCTGTCTGCCACTGCAGTGCCACTCCTAGATGGGCCAATTGTTTGTGTCGCTTGGCTTAGTCATACAGCTACCTCATTGCACTTCTTCTACATCATTACATGAGGTGCTGTTTGGGGCTTTTTTTTTTATATCTGCCCGCCGGTCAGCCACTGCAGTGCCACTCCTAGATCAGCCAGGTGTTAGTGTTGTCAATTTGTGTCACTTAGCTTAGTCATCCAGCAACCTCAGTGCAACCCTTTGGCCTAAAAACAATATTGTGAGGTGTTCAGAATAGACTGGAAATTAGTGGAAATGAATGTTATTGAGGTTAATAATACCGTATGAGCAAAATTACCCCCAAATTCTGTGATTTTAGCCATTTTTATGTTTTTTTTTAAAAATCATCCAGATCCAAAACCAAAACACGAAAGAGTGGTTTTGCCAAAACCAAGCCAAAACCAAAACACGAAAGTGGAATTAAAACCAAAACACGAAAAGTGCCAGCCGCACATCTCTAGTTTTTTATGGCTTCAAAATACAAGCTACAGGATTATCAGACACGAGGAGTCTTTTTTTGCACTCGTATGCAGAATTGTTTGCTTTATGATCTTATGACATTCACATGCTTGACTTCTTCCATTAAGTTAAGCACCATGGTACCCCTTTCATATCGCAAAATAACCTGGTATCGACCCGGCATATTGCCGGGTCGACGCGGGTCAGTGTGCGATGTGAAAGGGCCCCATCACCCGGTAATTCAACCTGGGTAATAGTAGGATTTTAATTACCTACCGGTAAATCCTTTTCTCGTAGTCCGTAGAGGATACTGGGTCCCACATTAGTACCATGGGTATAGACGGGTTTACTAGGAGCCATGGGCACTTTGAGAAATTGATAGTGTGGGCTGGCTCCTCCCTCTATGCCCCTCCTACCAGACTCAGTCTAGGAAACTGTGCCCGAGGAGACGGACATACTTTGAGAGAAGGATATAAAAGGATAGTGGTGAGATTCCAAACCAGCACACACAACTAGAGGAAAGCCAAGCTAATCAAACTTTAAACCAGGAACAGCGACCGCTGAACCAACAATACTTAACCAAGTAGGAAGAAACAAAGCAGCCTAGTATCCTCTAAGGGCTATGAGAAAAGGATTTACCGGTAAGTAATTAAAATCCCATTTTCTCTTACGTCCTAGAGGATACTGGGGTCCACATTAGTACCATAGGGATGTAGCAATGCTCCCAAACCGGGTGGGAGAGTGCGGAGGTTCCTGCAGAACTGATTGACCAAACTGAAGTCCTCAGAGGCCAAAGTATCGAACTTGTAGAACTTAGCAAACGTGTTCGAACCCGACCAAGCAGCCGCCCAGGAAGAACCCACCGACCTAGTAGAGTGGGCCTGTACAGATTTTGGACACGACAAACCTGCCGTGAAATAAGCATGCTGAATAGTAAGCCTGATCCAGCGTGCAACTGTCTGCTTTGAAGCAGGACACCCAAGTTTATTGGGATCATAGAAAACAAACAGCGAGTCCAATTTCCTGTGACGAGCTGTCCGCTTCACATAGATCTTCAAAGCCCTCATCACATCCAAGGACTTTGAAGTAGCAGAGGTGTCGGTAACCACCGGAACCACAATAGCTTGGTTGATATGAAACGCAGACACCACCTTTGAAAAAAAGTGCTGACAAGTTCCGAGTTCAGCCCTATCTTCATGAAAAATCAAATAGGGGCTTTTGTGAGACAACGCCCCCAGCTCCAACACACACCTCGCAGAAGCTAAGGCCAACAGCGTGACAGCCTTCCACATAAGAAACTTGACGTCAACGTCCTGTAAAGGCTCAAACCATTCCTATTGGAGGAACTGCAACACCATGTTGAGATCCCAAGGTGCTGTAGGAGGCACAAAGGGCGGATGGATGTGCAGAACCCCCTTCAAATATGTCTGAACCTCAGGGAGAGAAGCAAATTATTTCTGGAAGAAAATGGATAAGGCCGAAATCTGGACTTTTATGGAGCCCAAACATAGACCCACATCCACACCTGACTGTAGAGAAAAGGAGAAAACGTCCCAGTTGAAAATCCACCGCAGGAAATTTCCTGTGTTCACACCAAGAGACATATTTTTTCCAAATACGGTAGTAATGTTTAGACGTTACCCCCTTTCTGGCTTGGAGCAGGGTTGGAATAACCCTATCCGGGATCCCTTTCCGGGCTAGAATTTGAAGCTCAACCTCCATGCCTCAAACGTAGCCATGGTAAGTCTTGATAGACGAGCGGCCCCTGTTGGAGAACGGCCTCGCTAAGAGGTGGAGGCCATGAGTCTTCTAGGAGTATCTCCAGTAGATCTGCATACCAGGCCCTTCTTGGCCAGTCCGGAGTAATGAGAATTGCTTGAACCTTTCCCTTTTTATTCTTTTGAGAATCTTTGGAATCAATGGGAGTGGTAGAAACATGTACACCATCTGGTAGACCCATGAAGTCATCAGAGCATCCACCGCCACTGCTTGTGGGTACCTTGACCTGGAAAAATACCGCTTGAGCTTCTTGTTGAGACGAGAGGCCATCATGTCGATTTGTGGAATTCCCCACTGACGTGTCAAGCACCCGAATACCTCCGGGTAAAGGCCCCACTCTCCTGGGTGGAGGTTGTGTCTGCTGAGAAAGTCTGCTTCCCAGTTGTCTACTCTCGGAATGAAGATCTCGGACAACGCCACAGTATGTCTTTTTGCCCAGAGGAGAATCCTTGTTACCTCTGACATTGCTGCTCTTTGTTCTGCCCTGTTGGTTTATGTACGTCACTGCCGTCACATTGTCCAACTGAACCTGAATGGCTTGATCTTGAAGAAGATGCGATGCCTGCAGAAGGGCGCTGTATATGGTCCTTAGTTCCAGATTGTTCCTGACTTGACAATCTTCCTTGGAACTTTTCCCCCTGGGTGACAGCTCCCCAACCTCTGAGGCTTGCCTCTGTGGTTAGCAGAATCCAATTTTGAATCCCGAACCTTCGGCCCTCATTCAGGTGAGAAGTCTGAAGCCACCACAGAAGAAAAATCCTGGCTTTTGGCGACAGATGGATCATTTGGTGCATGTGAAGATGTAATCCGAACCATTTGTCAAACAGATCCAGCTGGAAGGGCCTTGCGTGAAACCTTCCGTACTGCAGCGCGTTGTAAGCGACTACCATCTTACCCAGAAGGCGAATGCATAGATGCACCGATATCCAGGTTTGTCCTGGAACATTCCGCACCATCGAATGGATCACCAATGCCTTTTCCAACGGACGGAATACCTTCTGTGCCTCCATATTCAGTATCATCCCCAGGAACGGAAGCCTCCGTGTTGGTTCCAGATTAGATTTTCGTAGGTTCAGAATCCACCCATGATCCTGGAGTAGTCTGGTTGAGAGGACAATGTTGTCTAACAACCTCTCCCTGGATGGTGCTTTCATCAGCTGATCGTCCAGGTACGGTATTATGTTCGCTCCTTGTTTGCGGAGGAGAAACATCATCTCTGCCATTACCTTGGTGGTTTACACCCTCCTGGAACTGGTAGCCTGGAACTGGTATAATTCTAAAAAAGAAGCGCTTGTAGGTTAATAATGAATGTTCATACCTGTAAAAAAAATAATAATGTATAAATAATGTATACAGCTCTTTTGAGAGCACATGGTTGCCACCAATTTCTAGTACATCCGTTTGGTCACTTCCTGTTTTTAAAGCAATGAACAATAAAGTTTTTTTAAAGTATAAAAATAGACCATTTGGAGCTAACTCGATCCTAGACAATGGGCTTGTGAGCCTGAAACGCGTTGGTGCAAGCATACAGATGGAGGAAGAATACGCGGGAGTCACGTCATCGCTAAGCGCCACGGACACCAACAGCCGCAAGGAGGGAACCAGGACTCAGAAATCATCGGTGAGCCGCGGTCAGCGGCTCACGGAATGTAGGGAGAGCAGGGAAAGATAGGCTGCTATCAAAGCAATAAACAAAGCACCATCTAACCCGGACAACACAACGGAACCCTCCACATTTAAAAAGGTAAAAATGACCTCTATCATAATTTTTCTCTCAAAAGAGAATTATTAACCTACAAGCGCTTCCTTTTTAGAATGATATTGTATATGTTTTATTGAAGCTGCTGTGACACAAACAAGCACAGTATAAAGTATATATTTAAAGCCTGGAACTGGTAGTGACATTCCTGTAAGGCAAACCTTAGATAAGCCTGATGAGGCGGCCAAATCGGAATATGAAGGTACGCATCCTTGATATCCAGAGACACCAAGAATTCCCCGTCCTCTAGACCTGAGATCACCGCTCTCAGAGACTCCATCCTGAACTTGAACACTCGTAAGTATGGGTTCAACGACTTGAGATTTAAAATGGGCCTTACCGAACCGTACGGTTTCAGAACTACTAATAATAGCCCTGAGTTTGTAGCTGAAGTGGAACTGGAACAATGACATGAGTCTGTACCAGTTTTTGAATTGCTTCCTGTAAAGTCACACTTGCTTCTTAAGAAGCTGGTAAGCCTGATTTGAAGAATCTGTGAGGTGGCAGTTCCTGAAACTCCAGTCTGTAGCCCTGGGCTATAAGATCTCTGACCAAGGGATCCTGGTGTTTCCCATATGTGACTGAAGACTCTCAAATGGGCGATGTCCTCCAGGCAGTGCGGTCCACCGTCATGCTGAAGGCTTAGAAAAAGCAGAACCGCGGTTCTGTTCCTGTGAACCTGCAGTTGCTGGTTTTCTGGGTTTACCTCTATTGCCTTTAAAGGCTGTAGAACCACCTTTGGTTTTGTTTTTAAACTTCGCTGTCCGAAAGGACTGCAGAGTTGGAGCAGTGTAGGATTTTCTAGCCGAGGGAGCTGCGGAAGGAAGGTATGTAGCCTTGGATATCCACGTATCCAGTTCATCTCCAAAAAGGGTTTCACCTGTGAAAGGTAGGCTTTCCACGTCTTTCCTGGAATCTGCGTCCGCAGTCCACTGGCATAGCCACAAGCCCCTGCGTGCTGACACTGCCATGGCTGTGGTGCATGCATTGAGTAAACCAATTTCCTTTATGGCCTCCACCATAAAGTTAGCAGAATCCTGTATATGTTGTAGGAGTAAAATTATCTCGCCCCTGGATAAGGAATCTAACCCGTCAATTAGATTACCTGACCATTTTGCAATGGCCCTAGAGATCCATGCACAAGCTATAGTGGGTCTCTGGGCCACCCCCGCAGCTGTGTACAGATATTTGAGAGTGGTCTCAATCTTACGGTCTGCAGCATCCTTCAAGGAAGCTGCCCCAGGAACAGGTAAAACTATCTTACGTGATAGCCTAAAAACCGATGCGTGAACTATCGGTGGGTTTTACCATTTTTTCCTATCATCCTGAGGAAACGAGAAGGATGTGAGTGACCGTTTTGGGACCTGAACCTTCTTGTCGGGATTTACCCAAGTTGCTTCAAAGAGGGAATTTAATTCCTTAGATGTAGGGAAAGTAGCTAAGTATTTCTTTTTCACATTAAAATAAGATTTCTCCTTGCCCTCTGATACCTTATCAGGGATGTGCAGGACATCTCTAATAGCTTCTATCAGAGCCTGTATTCCATGTGACAAAGCTGCATCCCCCTCTCCCTCCTCTGGGTCTGATACTACATCATCATCATCATCATCATCATCATCATCAGTATTAGCCTGCATGATTTGGGCCAGAGTACGCTTCTGTGGACAAATGGCAGGGGTCTGAGACGCTGAAATGACCATTGAATCTCTATTCATCAGGTCAACCAATTGCCTTAACTATTGAGTCTCCTTCTCATTTTGGGATAATTTATTCTAAATATTTGAAATCATCCCCGTTAATGAATCTAACCATTCTGGTTCAGATCCACTAGCCTGAGAATGTGTACTATCCTGAGTACACGACAGTGATCCCCCAGATTGAGAAAAACACTCTGCTGTGCATGATACACACTGCTTTGACATAGTTTATGTGAAAACACACACAAACACACACACACACACACACACACACACACAGGAAATGTTAAAATCCCAGTTAACCCACACAGAGTCCTTCCAGGGAGACACAGAGTATAATGGAGCCAGCCACACAGCGCCTCTATAGCTAAATAACAAGTTTAGCTGGGTCACAAACTAAGTACCCTGAACAGGGCTTAGTACACCAAATATCCCCCCCCCCCCCCCCTGCTTTGACCGCCTGGTACCGCTGAGGTGTTCTGGAGTCCTTATGGAGGAGCTACACTTCCCTGTCAATCTGCCTGTGTCTAGCTACATAGGGAAAATAGCACTGGTGAGCTGCTGGATCCGCTCATAGTGAAGGCCCCGCCCCATTAATGGCGCACGGTCTTCCCGGTTTTTATACTGGCTGAGGTAAAGTTTTGTCACTACAGTAGGTTAAAACCCTTGTAGATATGCTGCCAGTGTGGATATACCAGTTGTGGCTTCAGCTTGCCCCTCACAGCGGTAACTATAGTGTCTCTGAAGCCTGGAGCGCAGCCTGCATGTCAGCACTGTGCTCCTACCCTTGTGCTACCATTACAGCCGGCGACCCGGTAACCGGGATGCCGGCCACCTACTCACCACTCTTCTGACTTCTGGCTCTGTTAGGGGAGATGGCGTGCTGCGGGTTTGTACACTTGCCGTGGTGGGGCTTGCGAATAGGACCCTCAGGAGCTCAGGGTCCTGTCAGCGGGGAACGGGACCATTAACCATTAGAGAGGTTGGGCCGTTCCCCCCCTAAGCCCCACGAAGCAGGCATTCTGGTGCCAACCAGACCTGCCAGAAAAAAAAATGAGAAAACAAATGCAGAAAACTTTTCAGGAGCTTCCCAAGCGTGACCGGCTCCTCCGGGCACATTTTCTAAACTGAGTCTGGTAGGAGGGGCATAGAGGGAGGAGCCAGCCCACACTATCAATTTCTTAAGGTGCCCATGGCTCCTAGTGGACCCGTCTATACCCATGGTACTAATGTGAGACCCAGTATCCTCTTGGATGTAAGAGAAAAGAAGGGTTATTCCCATGTTGAATACCGGGTCAATGGCAGCAGAAACGGCTTCCCGGGTCGATGCGACCTGGAACCCGTTTACTACATAGTGAGAGGTGGAACGGAGATGAGCTCATCTCCCAGCGCCGCCTCCACCCCCGCCGCTATGGCAACCGACACGGCGGAAAGCCAGCTCAGAGGATCCAATGCTGGATCCCACCCCGAGAAGAACCCGTTTCCAATTCCTGGGTGGGATCCGGCATTGGAGAACTGAAAGGGGTATTAGGAAGCCATATTCTACAACTCAAAAATTACAGACAATTCATGCAATTATTTATTTTCAAACAAGGCAGAGACAAATTAAGATATAATAGAGGCACAACATGTTCTTTTTACCAAGAAGGGCTACATTTATAAAGTAAAGAATTGATTATGAGCTCCTTAATTGGAATTGTGATAAGTCTTTGTATACTGTCACTTGTAAAGTCGTGGGGCGCATACAAACGGCCCGCTTCATTACCCCTCGCTTTCGCTCCATATAACTGTGGAGCGTAAACAAAGTAAAATTAAAGTTAAATCATTTATTGTCCATTACTGCTGGTTGTTATGTTGTTTGTATTTAAAAACGGAAATACGTCATCATGTTGTATACACTGCATTCCAAGCAGGGACGGTTCTTGTCCTTGTGGTGCCCCGGGCAAAGTATAGGGGCGTGGCTTCAAATGAGGGCGTGGTCAGTTACGCCCCCATTTGTGCCCCCTGTAGTGCCGCTGAAAGAAAAAATAAAATAAAAAAAGTATACTTACTATCCCCGTTCCTGATCCAGACTGCTGCAGACCTCCTCCGCCGGCGCCGCTCTTCTCTCCTCGATTTATGGGAGAGACGTTATTACGTCTCTCCCATAGAACAGCATAGACACTAGAGGTCAATTATGACCCCTAGTGTCTGTGCCACTATGCTGTGCGGTGCACGATGACGTCATCGCGCACCGCACAACAAAGGTACTCTCCATGAAGGGAAACTAGACGCTACGCTTCTGGTTCCCTTCAAAGCGGGGGGCACACTGGCGGATCTTGCCATGGTGCGGCGCCCTCCGGAAGGCAGCGCCCCGGGCAAAAGTCCTGCTTGCCCATGGCAAGATCCGCTACTGATTCCAAGATTGATGTAGTGTATATAATGGGATAGGTAAAACAGTGACTTTTTACTGTTTGTAGTTTCTAAAGTTTTTTGAAGCCTATTATGGTTTCATTTTAAGTGTTTCATTTTAAATTATTAGTTCTGTACATATTTATTACATGCTGCCACAACCCCTCCCCTGGCCATAGAAAGTGGGAGTGTTAATTACATATGGTATAAAATAGCCACAATGGCCCACCACCATAATACACCCTGAGGAAGACTCTTTGCAGTTGAAACGCGTTGGTGGTTTGGTGTACCTTAAACAAGCCATTGAAGGATCCTTGCAGAGTAATCAGGAGGGCAGTTCCACCCAGGTTTTACCATCTGTCCATGTTTACTTATGCCTTGGGACCAACAAGGCTTCATACGGTACCACGCTTTATTTTTTTTATGATTTTTATCATCAATAAATTCTGTTTGTCCATTTAATACACTATGTGGAGCATGTTTATATCTCTTTGAGGGAGATTCACATTGGTTACATCAAGGTCCATCACAGTGCATGAAAGTCGCCAGGTGTGATTTCAAAAGGAGCCATGCAATGAATTGTATGTCCTATACGTGAAATTTGGCCTAGTGGAGGCCTTAAGAGGGTACGAAGTAAATCTCGTCTCTGTGTTTCTCTATTTGTGCCTTTCACGCTCATTTCATCAAAATCATCTGATGCACACTATGAGAAATGTTTTGTGTTCCTTTTTGTCTTTTTTCATGAGGTCACTCTGAGGATATAAAGAAGAGTTCCCATTGCCACCATCACACGACTTTACAAGAGACAGTATACAAAGAATCATCCCAATTCCAATTAAGGAGCTCATAATCCATTCTTTATTTTGTTATATCATTGTTGTTTGACATCTCTGTGGGTGGATGTCAGGATTATTTGTAGCACCTTTTTTTTTTTGAAGTGCAGGGTACCGCACATTTGTTTTCCCATACATTTATCAAGTGTTTAAGTATGGCACTGTACTAATGACAGCTTCCAATATGGTGTACACTGATATATTTGGAAGCACTGAGGACACAATTTTAAGTGCTTCTCAAAATAATCATAAGGGGATAATAAATCCTGTCTGTTATATGGAATGAAATCTATTTGTTCTGTGTAAGTATTTAGGTCTTTTATAAACCATGGATTGTAAATGACTACTATGCTGCCCTCTAAGTGCGTGCTAGAATATTTTACTGTTATTTAACTGCTGAGCGACCCAAACGGAAAAATATGTCATATTAAGCCAAAATCACCAGTAACCCAGTAAATACAGGGGACATACAGTATGGCTCTTCACTCCCAACAGACAACAGTCACATCTGCTTTGTGTAAAACAGATTCCCAGAGTGCAATATTTTCCCCATCGCTTGTGTGTGTTTTACAGAAGTGACACAGCCTTGACAGGCCCTGCAAGAATAATGTGCGGGGAATATTCAGGATACATTTTTTTTTTTTGCTGTCGTTTAGACTCGGTGCCTCTTTTCACCTTATATTAAATGCTCTGGCACAGTATATCCTCAGGGCTTCAAGGTGTGATAAGCTCAGCAGTCAGACATTAATATACAGTGTATTAATACAGGCAAAAGACATACAGTTGCTCTGGTTATGAGAATAGTTTTAGTATATTTAATATATGTTTGTTTAATAATGGCAAAGTTAATGCAATATTTACAAATTTTGATAGGAACACTAAACCCAGTAGCAGAGATAATTGGGAAAAATATATATATTTCTTGTCAGGAATGATGAAAAGTATAATAACATCATGCAACTCAAATTAGCTGTCACTCTACCTACCAGAGCTGAGGGGCCTTCATTGGGTTATTAGCTGGAGAAAAGAAACAGAAAAATATACATTGTTTATTACTGAAAAGCAAATGTTTTGCTAACATTTGAAAAACAAAAAGTCCACCTATTATTTGCCGTGTCACTATGTTAAAATATCCAATGTACTTATACACCTAACATCATACCCTGACCGTGATTAATTTTTCTGACACACTAATCTTTAGTAATCTAACTTAAATCATAATTTATCAGCACCTTTACATCTAAGGCAAATCTATGCAAAATCCAGATTCACTTAAAGTACTGTCTTCATCCTCATCCCTTCTGGTCTCCTACGTTCTTGCAGCACATCTAACCTTACATTGCAATAATACACAATATACAACCCGATAGGATCATAACTCACAGAATATGAATAGAAAAAGAGAAATGTACAAATAGGATTTTAATTACCTGAAACGGTAAATCCTTTCCTCGTAGTCCGTAGAGGATGCTGGGGTCCATATTAAAACCATGGGATATAGACGGGTCCACCAGGAGCCATTGGCACTTTAAGAGTGTAATAGTGTCGGCTAGCTCCTCCCTCTATGTCCCTCCTACCAGACTCAGTCTAGAAACTGTGCCCGAGGAGACGACATACTTCGAGAGAAGGAATTACACAGATAGTGGCGAGATTCATACCAGCTCACACAAACCTGAAAATCCGTCCAACATGCCGAAACTTACCTAGGAACCAGGTAACACTGAACCATAACCAATGCAGGAAAACGAAGCGCTGGGCGGGCGCCCAGCATCCTCTACAAACTACGAGAAAAGGATTTACCATTTCAGGTAATTAAAATCCTATTTTCTGTTACGTCCTAGAGGATTAGTACCATGGGGATGTACCAAAGCTCCCAGTACGGGAGGGAGAGCGTGGAGGCTCCTGCAACACTGCTTGACCAAACTTGAGGTCAGCAGAGACCAAAGTATCGAACTTGTAAAACTTGGCAAACGTGTTCGACCCAGACCAAGTAGCTGCTCGGCAGAGTTGCATCGCCGAGACACCCCGGGCAGACGCCCAGGAAGAGCCCACCTTACGAGTAGAGTGAGCCTTTACGGATTTCAGACACGGCAATCCTGTCGTGGAATAAGCATGCTGGATAGTAAACCTGATCCAGCGTGAAATCGACTGCTTAGAAGAAGGACATCCAATTTTCTTTGGATCATAGAGGACAAACAGGGAGTCACTTTTCCTGTGACGAGCCGTCCTCTTCACGTAAATCTTCAAAGTCCTCACTACATCCAAGGTCTTTGAAGTAATTGAGGAGTCAGTAGCCACTGGCACCACAATTGGTTGGTTGATATGGAAAGCCGACACAACCTTAGGTAGGAACTGTGGACGAGTCCTAAGTTCCGCCCTGTCCTCATGGAAGATCAGATAGGGGCTTTTACAAGATAAATCCCCCAATTCCGACACGCGTCACGCAGAAGCCAAGGCCAACAAGGTGACCACCTTCCACGTGAGAAACTTGAGATCAGCCTCCTGTAGAGGCTCAAACTAAGCAGATTGTAGGAACTGCAGCACCACATCAAGATTCCATGGAGCCGTAGGCGCCACAAAGGAAGGCTGAATGTGCAGAACCGCTTTCAAAAAGGTCTGAACCTCAGGAAGGACAGCCAATTGTTTTTGGAAGAAGATGGACAAAGCAGAGATCTGGACCTTGATGGAGCCCAGTCTTAGTTCCATATCCACCCCTGCTTGCAGGAAAAGGAGAAAACGTCCCAGTTGAAACTCCACCGCCGGGAACTTGTTGGCCATACACCAAGAGACATATTTCTTCCAAATGCAATGGTAATGCTTAGACGTTACCCCCTTCCTGGCCTGTAACAGGGTAGGAATAACCTCACTCGGGATACCCTTCCGAGCTAAGATCTGGCGTTCAACCGCCATGCCGTCAAAAAAAGCTGCGGTAAGTCTTGATAAGCGAAGGGCCCCTGCAGAAGCAGATACTCCCGAAGAGGCAACGGCCGCGGATCTTCCAGTAGAAGATCCAGCAGATCCGCATACCAAGCCCTCCTTGGCCAGTCCGGAGCAATGAGGAATGCCAGAACCTTTGTTCTTCTCACGAGTTGAAGAACCTTTGGTATCAGAGGAAGTGGAGGGAACACATACACTGACTTGAACACCCAAGGTGTTACCAGTGCGTCCACCGCCACCGCCTGTAGGTCTCTTGACCTGGAACAGTACCTCCGTAGCTTCTTGTTGAGGCGGGAGGCCATCATGTCTATGTGAGGAACCCCCCACCAACCAGTTACCTCCTCGAACACCTCCGGATGGAGGCCCCACTACCCTGGATGGAGATCGTGTCTGCTGAGGAAGTCTGCTTCCCAGTTGTCAACTCCCGGAATGAAGATCACAGACATCGCCACCGCGTGCCTTTCTGCCCAGATGAGGATTTTTGACACCTCTGCAATGGCAGCTCTGCTCTTCGTTCCGCCTTGTTGGTTTATGTAGGCTACTGTGGTCACATTGTCCGACTGCACCTGAACAGCCCGATCCTGTAGAAGGTGTGCTGCTTGCAGAAGGGCGTTGTAAACGGCCCTAAGTTCCAGGATGTTTATTGGGAGAAGTGACTCTTGATCCGACCATCGTCCTTGAAAAGTCTCCCCCAGAGCGACCGCTCCCCAACCTCTTAGACTTGCATCTGTGGTCAGAAGGATCCAGTCTTGAATTCCGAACCTTCGCCCTTCCAGAAGGTGTGGAAGTTGCAGCCACCAGAGGAGTGAAATCCTGGCTTTTGGAGACAGGCGTATTCTCTTGTGCATGTGTAGGTGAGAGCCCGACCACTGGTCCAAGAGGTCCAGTTGAAAAGGTCGAACATGAAACCTGCCGTAATGCAGGGCCTCATAGGCGGCAACCATCTTCCCCAGAAGGCGTATGCATTGATGAACTGATACCCGGGTAGGCCACGGGACATCCGGACCATTGTTTGAATCACCAACACTTTCTCTGCCGGGAGGAAAAACCCTCTGCACTTCTGTGTCGAGGATCATTCCAAGGAAAGACAGCCTCCTTGTCGGCTCCAGATGAGACTTCGGAAGGTTCAGGATCCAACCGTGCTTCCTGAGCAGCTGTGTCGTGAGCGCGATGGACCGCAACAACCTCTCCCTGGATGAGGAGGGAGATCAGAAGATGGTCCAGATATGGAATTATGGTCATCCCATTTGCGGAGGAGAACCATGATCTCTGCCATCACCTTGGTGAAGACCCTTGGTGCTGTTGAGAGGCCAACCGGCAGCGCCTGGAACTGATAGTGATCGTCCATCAGCGCAAACCTGAGATAAGCTTGATGCGGCGCCCAAATGGAAATGTGAAGGTAGGCATCCTTGATGTCTAGGGACACCAAGAACTCCCCCTCCGACAGCCCTGAAACAACAGCTCTCAGAGATTACATCTTGAATTTGAACTCCTTGAGAAAAGGGTTTAAAGACTTTAAATTTAGAATAGGCAGTACCGAACCATCCGGTTTCGGTACCACAAAAAGGTTCGAATAATAACCCTTGTTCCGTTGCTGAAGAGGGACCTGAACAATGACCTCTGACACTGCCAATTACCTGATGGCTTCCAGAAGAATTGTCCTGTCCGCCAGCAGTGCTGGTAAGCCTGATTTGAAGAAACGGTGAGGCGGGGGCTCTTGAAACTCCAGTCTGTACCCCCTGGACACTATATCCAGAACCCAGGGGTCCAGACCCGATGACACCCAGACGTGGCTGAACTGCCGGAGTCTCGCCCCCACCTGACCTTCCTCCAGGCCCAGTTGTCCACCATCATGCAGAGGACTTAGGGGTATCAGAAGCGGGCTTCTGGGTCTGGGAACCTGCGGGAGCGGGTTTCTTTCCTTTGGCACGACCACCTCTGAAGAAGGTGTTCGAAGGCTTATTCTTCCTAGGCCGCGCGGCCCGAAAGGACTGTGACATGTTAGATGAAAAGGGCTTTTTCGAAGTCGGTGCAGCTGAGGGGAGAAAAGGAGACATACC
The DNA here is from genome assembly GCF_028390025.1 of Pseudophryne corroboree. Taxonomy (NCBI): domain Eukaryota; kingdom Metazoa; phylum Chordata; class Amphibia; order Anura; family Myobatrachidae; genus Pseudophryne; species Pseudophryne corroboree. Next base: position 397,219,855 of record NC_086448.1, read on the forward strand.
AGCGGTAGCCATGGCAATCCACGCATCCAGCGCCTCCCCAAATAGAGCCTGACCTTTGTACGGGAGGCCCTCCACACACTTCCTGGATTCCGCGTCCGCAGACCAGTTGCGCAGCCAGAGACCCCTTCGAGCCGAGACTGACATGGAGGAAATCCCCGCAGCCATGGAACCCAGATCCTTCATGGAATCCACCAGGAACCCTGCAGTATCCTGAATATTACGTAAAAACAAATCAACGTCACCTTTGTCCAGCGTAGACGATTCCTCCTGCAGAGTGATCGACCACCTGGCAATAGCTTTAGAAATCCAAGCACAGGCTATAGTATGCCGCAATATTACCCCCGAAACCGTGTAAATGGATTTCAGCGTAGCATCCACCTTGCGATCTGCCGGGTCCTTTAACACTGTAGATCCCGGGACCGGTAAAACTACCTGTTTGGACAGCCTGGATACAGAGGCGTCGACTATCGTCAGGGACTCCTCTGGGAAGGGAAAAGCCACCAAGACTCTCTTGGGAATCTGGAATTTATTTTCCGGAGTTTTCTATGCCTTTTTAAAGATAGCATTCAATTCCTTGGATGCCGGGAAAGGGGGGGGGGGGGGGGCTTCTTATTATCGGTAAAGAAAGCCACCTGTTCCGGAGCTGTGTCTGAAATGTGTAAAACATCCCTAACAGCCTCAATCATCAACTGCACCCCCCTGGGCAAGCAATGCCGTCCCCCGCAACACCTCCCCATCACCGTCTGCAGTGTCAGAGTCGGTGTCTGTGTCATCCTGCATAATTGCAGGCGCACGCTTATTAGAAAGTACCGCAGGGGACCAGAGAAGGCAGGATCAGACCATACCACCAGAGAGGACTGGAGGACCTGAGTGGCATGCTCAGTCCTAGCCACCCTATCAGAAATCTGAGAAATAGTCCCCCTCAGAGAGACTAACCATTCTGGCTCTCTAGCTGGGATCTGGGCTAAAACAGTGCAATCCTGATTACATGGAATGGAGTCTTCCTGGGAAGAGTAATCCTCCGCAGCATATGAAACAGTGTCCCTAGACATGCTGCACACACCCCCAAACACCCCACAAACACACAGGGTATTTTGAGGGCAGAGTTTTCCCCCCAAGAATGGCAGACACACAGAGATTGGAGCCAACCCACAAACAGCGCTTTTCAGGTAAAGGGAGTCCCTTCCCAGCGCTGACTGTGTCCCTTAATACGCGACACAGCCTTTAAGCAGCCTCCCCCTCCTTCTACAGCCCCCTGGTACCGTACAGACTGCTGGAGAAAGCTCTGGAGGGACCTGGATCCAGTGAACCGTGGCTGCAGGCAGGAAAAATGGCGCTGAACGCTACTGGGTCCGATCTGAGGAGAAGCTCCGCCCCCTTTAATGGCGCTGTCTTCCCGCTCACAAGATGATTATACTGGCAGGAGGAATATGTTGACCTGGGTCCGCAGACCCCGACATGCTGAAGAAAACCAGTGTAGGGTCCGGAGCTGGCCCAGGGTGCTCCCTCCCAAGCGCCACACCAAGGTACCGCTGAGCCTTCCAGGAGCGCGGGAACAACCGCGCTCCTGACCCGTAGCCGCCCCCTTCACACTGTACCCCCGCTTGTAAGGGGGGACAGTGACTGACTCGCCACACTTCAGCTTCTGAGGGGGTGGCGGCCTGCTGCCGGGGCGAGCGTTCCCCTGCGGCGGGGTGCGATCAGACCCCTCTGGAGCCACCGTCCAGTCAGCGGGAGCAGTGGCTCAAGACCCCGCGGGGCGGACACTGCTCCCCCATCCCCTCCCAGTCCCACACTGCAGGGAGCCTGTCGCCAACAGCCTCCCTGTAAAATAAAAAAACCTGAAAAAAAATTACTCTTTGCCAGAAGAACTCTGTAGAGCTCCTCTAACTGTGACCGGCTCCTCCGGGCACATTTTCTAAACTGAGTCTGGTAGGAGGGGCATAGAGGGAGGAGCCAGCCCACACTATTAAACTCTTAAAGTGCCAATGGCTCCAGGTGGACTCGTCTATACCCCATGGTACTAATATGGACCCCAGCATCCTCTAGGACGTAAGAGAAAACGCTAGTGCTCGACTGGTCACTATTTAAATATAAAACATCATCAAAACAAATATTTTACAATATTATATTTTGCCATCTCTGTAGTCTTGTAAGTGCTCCCCTAGATGAAGTCCAGTAACTTGCACACAAGCATTTTCTATTGCGAGTTGGACTCATAACATAAAGGCTCTATTTTATTCAAATTATGAATTATGGCTGACTCCATGCTTAACATTACTTAATTTTGTGGATATCAATGAGTGCTATTAATGTGAGACTATAACAACATTGACAAAATTGAACCTTTAAAAGTGGAATGTCTTCTAGATGGATATCGCTTGCTAGGACGCCTTTCAAAAGTACTAGCTCTTCTTAACCTTCCGGCATGGGTCGCCTGGTATTCCGTCCGCCCACTATAAAAGAGAAAAATATTTATGTATTATTAACATAATTTTTTTATTAAGTTACTTATATTGCGCCAGCATATGCCATTGCACATTACAATTGGGAACAAAACAGCAATTGAACAGTAATAAAACAAGTATGGGTAATTCTGTAACAACAGACAGAGATAAGATGGCCCTGATCACAAGCTTACAATCTAAAGGGAAATAGCTATATGTCATGTATAACTGCAATATACACTGCTCAAAAAAATAAAGGGAACACTTAACACAATGTAACTCCAAGTCAATCACACTTCTGTGAAATCAAATTGTCCACTTAGGAAGCAACACTGATTGACAATCAATTTCACATGCTGTTGTGCAAATGGAATAGACAACAGGTGGAAATTATAGGCAATTAGCAAGACACCCCCAATAAAGGAGTTGTTCTGCAGGTGGTGACCACAGACCACTTCTCAGCTCCTATGCTTTCTGGATGATGTTTTGGTCACTTTTGAAAGCTGGCGGTGCTTTCACTCTAGTGGTAGCATGAGACGGAGTCTACAACCCACACAAGTGGCTCAAGTAGTGCAGCTTATCCAGGATTGCATATCAATGCGAGCTGTGGCAAGAAGGTTTGCTGTGTCTGTCAGCGTAGTGTCCAGAGCATGGAGGCGCTACCAGGAGACCGGTCAGTACATCAGGAGACATGGAGGAGGCCTTAGGAGGGCAACAACCCAGCAGCAGGACCGCTACCTCCGCCTTTGTGCAAGGAGGAACAGGAGGAGCACTGCCAGAGCCCTGCAAAATGACCTCCAGCAAGCCACAAATGTGCATGTGTCTACTCAAACGATCAGAAACAGACTCCATGAGGGTGGTATGAGGGCCCGACGTCCACAGGTGGGTGTTGTGCTTACAGCCCAACACTGTGCAGGACATTTGGCATTTGCCAGAGAACACCAAGATTGGCAAATTCGCCACTGGCACCCTGTGCTCTTCACAGATGAAAGCAAGCTCTCATTAAGCACATGTGACAGACGTGACAGAGTCTGGAGACGCCAAGGAGAACATTCTGTTGCCTGCAACATCCTCCAGCATGACCGGTTTGGCAGTGGGTCAGTAATGGTGTGGGGTGGCATTTCTTTGGGGGGCCGCACAGCCCTCCATGTGCTCGCCAGAGGTAGCCGGACTGCCATTACGTACCGAGGTGAGATCCTCAGACCCCTTGTGAGACCATATGCTGGTGCGGTTGGCCCTGGGTTCGTCCTAATGCAAGACAATGCTAGACCTCATGTGGCTGGAGTGTGTCAACAGTTCCTGCAAGATGAAGGCATTGATGCTATGGACTGGCCCACCCGTTCCCCAGACCTGAATCCAATGAGCACATTTGGGACATCATGTCTCACTCCATCCACCAACACCATATTGCACCACAGACTGTCCCGGAGTTGGCGGATGCTTTAGTCCAGGTCTGGGAGAAGAACCCTCAGAAGACCATCCGCCACCTCATCAGGAGCATGCCCAGGCATTGTAGGGAGGTAATACAGACACAAGGAGGCCACACACACTACTGAGACTCATTTTGACTTGTTTTAAGGACATTACATCAAAGTTGGATCAGCCTGTCGTGTGTTTTTCCACTTTAATTTTGAGTGTGACTACAAATCCAGACCTCCATGGGTTAACAAATTTGATTTCCATTCATCATTTTTGTGTGATTTTATTGTCAGCACATTCAACTATGTAAAGAACAAAGTATTTAATAAGAATATTTCATTCATTCAGATCTAGGATGTGTTATTTTAGTGTTCCCTTTATTTTTTTGAGCAGTGTACATAAGCTAAAGTAAATGGCACTACTTTGGCTATTTACCAGCAAATTTGGATAAGTTTATGAACTGTTTAGTAATTTAACATAGTATTTTTTTTACTAAAGAAGATCAAGGAGATTATTTATCAAGGACATTTTCACTATGAACTAAAGCTTTTGCCTATCTATGAAAGACTCCATGTGGTGAAGGCTATTGTACCAGGGCATCCTGCGATGACAGTGAGTTCAGTGTACTCCAATGGCCTCCACATTCATCAGATCTCAATCCAATAGATAACCTTTGAGATTAAGTGGAATGGAAGATTTACAGCATGAAAGTACAGCTGTCTAATCTGTAGCAACTACATATTTTTCAAAGGATTGTTTCCATTACCTTGTTGAATCCACTCCATGTTGGGTTCAAGATGTTCTGGGGGCAAGGACGTAACTACCATAGGTACAGGGGACCAGATGTACTAAATCTTGAAAAGTGATACATTTCAAGTAATAAAGGGGCAGATGTATTAACCTGGAGATGGCATAAGGAAGTGATAAACCAGGGATAAAAGTAAGGTGATAAACACACCATCCAATCAGCTCCAATATGTAAATTAACAGCTAGGAGCTGATTGGCTGATGCGTTTATCACCTTGCACTTATCACTGGTTTATCACTCCCTTATGCTGTCTCCAGGCTTAATACATCTGCCCCAAAGTACCGAACAATCAGCTCCTAACTGATTTATCAAACCCGGCCTGTAACATGGCAGTTAGAAGCAGATTGGCTGGTACATCATCATCGTAAAATGTATCACTTTTCAAGGCTTAATACAGCCCCCTCCCCCCCACCCTCCACCCTTCCCTGAGCAGCTGAGAGGGGGCACCTTCCCTCCTGTCAAAAGATACATACTGTATGTTATATACATTTTCCACCATTGGGTGGTACATAGGGGCCCTTACAAATGTTTACCTTGGGGACTAAAATATTTCTAGTTATGCCCCTGGTCCTTCTCATTATAATCAGTATAAAATGAACTGGAGGGCATTATAATGTTACAGGATATGAACTGGGGCACTGTTATGTGGCACAATATGAAATTGGGGGCACTATAAGTCATAATGTGAAGTGGGGACAATATTTGGCACAATATGTAGTGGCAACCCTACAGTGTGACATAATTTAAACAAGGGAGGACACTACTATGGCTCATAAAATAAACTATGACACCAATATGGGGCATAACATTAACAAGAGCACTACTATGGTTCAGAAATTAACTATGGCACTATTATGGGGCATAAAATAAAAAAAACGCTGCATTGTCTCTCTAGTAGACAGGGGTCCCTTCAAAAAATGTTGCTCTGGGGCCCACAAAGTTCTGGTTACACCCCTGTGTGGGGGAGAGGTGTGTTCTACACAATGCTAGATATACAGGGGTATATCTGATTACCTACGGTAAATTGTCTCACAGGGGGCTATCCATTTAGCCCCGATAAGCCAGCGGGGGTCGTGGCTTATGAGGGATTTTGTTTCACCTGCCAAATCCCCTAAAACAGCGCTGCACCCGGTGGAAACACATATGGTTCACTAAGCCAGTGTGTTTTCCGTAGAAAATGTTTTCTTTCAGGGAGACTTAGCCTGAAATAAATATCGGAGAAACATTGGGAAAAATCATGAAAAACTTCAGTTTTTTACTCCCAACGTTTCCTCACAGCTAATTGGATACCCCCCAGTAACATTACTTATCAGGCATACTGGAAAGCTCTACACATCTACTCCATCATCTACTGTAACTCAGTCTAAGGGGGGTATTAAATTACTGTTGGCAGGGGCGCTAGAATGTTTTTAGGTTAGGGGGGCGTAGAAAAAAAATATTTTGGCGCCCCCATGGTGCGGATGAGCACTGACCTGCAGATCCACGCGGGTGGCATCTCCTTTAAAAACAGCCTGCTACCGCAGGGTGCTGTGTCCTCCTATCTTCGTTGTGTCCTAGCCGCTACCATCTCTCCTTCACAGACACATTACTGGGAGGAGGTGTGGCCAGGCTGGGACACCCCGGGACCATAGCCACGCCTCCTCCCAGTAATGCAACTGTGAAGGAGAGACAGCCGGCAGCGGCTAGGACACAATGAACGAAGATAGGAGGACACAGCACCCTGCGGTGGCAGGCTGGTTTTAAAGGAAATACAATCTGAGAATGCGCTTTTCAAATCCAATGTGTTTGTTGGTTTTAAAGGAGATGCCGCCCACAGGCAGGGCCGGTGCTAGAGTGTTTGGGGTCCCCCTGCAAATTATAAATTTGCGCCTTCCCATCCATAAAAAAGGGACAGCCCGCACTCCAAAAAGGGTTGTGCTCACACAAGGAAGGGGAGTGACCACAATGGTACCCACAATTCAAGTTATGCCACACAGTATTACATTCTTATTCGCATTACCACAAACGTAGTGCCCCTGATTTAAATTACGCCACAAAATAGTGCCCATTATTCACATTACGTCACACAGTAGTGCCCCTTATACACGTTACGGCACATAGTACTATTCCTTATACACAATACCCACAGTAGTGCCCCTTATCAGAGGTGTAGCTAGGTGCCATGGTGCCCTGAGCAAAGGTATGTTTTTCAGCACCACCGCCTCTGTATTAAATTGGTGGTATCTTACATTTGAACAGAAAAAGATAGTTTAAAATAAGAATTTACTTACCGATAATTCTATTTCTCGTAGTCCGTAGTGGATGCTGGGAACTCCGTAAGGACCATGGGGAATAGCGGCTCCGCAGGAGACTGGGCACAAAAGTAAAAGCTTTAGGACTACCTGGTGTGCACTGGCTCCTCCCCCTATGACCCTCCTCCAAGCCTCAGTTAGGATACTGTGCCCGGACGAGCGTACACAATAAGGAAGGATTTTGAATCCCGGGTAAGACTCATACCAGCCACACCAATCACACCGTATAACTTGTGATCTGAACCCAGTTAACAGTATGATAACAGAGGAGCCTCTAGAAAAGATGGCTCACTACAACAATAACCCGATTTAGTTAACAATAACTATGTACAAGTATTGCAGACAATCCGCACTTGGGATGGGCGCCCAGCATCCACTACGGACTACGAGAAATAGAATTATCGGTAAGTAAATTCTTATTTTCTCTGACGTCCTAGTGGATGCTGGGAACTCCGTAAGGACCATGGGGATTATACCAAAGCTCCCAAACGGGCGGGAGAGTGCGGATGACTCTGCAGCACCGAATGAGAGAACTCCAGGTCCTCCTCAGCCAGGGTATCAAATTTGTAGAATTTAGCAAACGTGTTTGCCCCTGACCAAGTAGCTGCTCGGCAAAGTTGTAAAGCCGAGACCCCTCGGGCAGCCGCCCAAGATGAGCCTACTTTCCGTGTGGAATGGGCTTTTACAGATTTTGGCTGTGGCAGGCCTGCCACAGAATGTGCAAGCTGAATTGTACTACAAATCCAACGAGCAATTGTCTGCTTAGAAGCAGGAGCACCCAGCTTGTTGGGTGCATACAATATAAACAGCGAGTCAGATTTCCTGACTCCAGCCGTCCTGGAAACATATATTTTCAGGGCCCTGACTACATCCAGTAACTTGGAATCCTCCAAGTCCCCAGTAGCCGCAGGCACCACAATAGGTTGGTTTAGGTGAAAAGCTGAAACCACCTTAGGGAGAAATTGAGGGCGAGTCCTCAATTCCGCCCTATCCGAATGAAAAATCAGGTAAGGGCTTTTATAGGATAAAGCCGCCAATTCTGATACGCGCCTGGCTGAAGCCAGGGCCAACAGCATTACCACTTTCCATGTGAGATATTTTAAATCCACTGTGGCAAGTGGTTCGAACCAATGTGATTTTAGGAATCCCAAAACCACATTGAGATCCCAGGGTGCCACTGGAGGCACAAAGGGAGGCTGTATATGCAGTACCCCCTTTACAAAAGTCTGGACTTCAGGAACTGAAGCCAATTCTTTCTGGAAGAAAATCGACAAGGCCGAAATTTGAACCTTAATGGATCCTAATTTTAGGCCCATGGACAATCCTGTTTGCAGGAAATGCAGGAAACGACCTAGTTGAAATTCCTCTGTCGGGGCCTTCCTGGCCTCGCACCACGCAACATATTTCCTCCAAATACGGTGATAATGTTGTGCAGTTACATCCTTCCTGGCTTTGATCAGGGTAGGGATGACTTCATCTGGAATGCCTTTTTCCTTCAGGATCCGGCGTTCAACCGCCATGCCGTCAAACGCAGCCGCGGTAAGTCTTGGAACAGACAGGGTCCCTGCTGGAGCAGGTCCCTTCTTAGAGGTAGAGGCCACGGATCCTCCGTGAGCATCTCTTGAAGTTCCGGGTACCAAGTCCTTCTTGGCCAATCCGGAGCCACGAGTATAGCTCTTACTCCTCTCCGTCTTATAATCCTCAGTACCTTTGGTATGAGAGGCAGAGGAGGGAACACATACACTGACTGGTACACCCACGGTGTTACCAGAGCGTCCACCGCTATTGCCTGAGGGTCCCTTGACCTGGCGCAATACCTGTCTAGTTTTTTGTTGAGGCGGGACGCCATCATGTCCACCTTTGGTTTTTCCCAACGGTTTACAATCACTTGGAAGACTTCTGGATGAAGTCCCCACTCTCCCGGGTGGAGATCGTGTCTGCTGAGAAAATCTGCTTCCCAGTTGTCCACTCCGGGAATGAACACTGCTGACAGTGCTATCACATGATTTTCTGCCCAGCGAAGAATCCTTGCAGCTTCTGCCATCGCTCTCCTGCTTCTTGTGCCGCCCTGTCTGTTTACGTGGGCGACTGCGGTGATGTTGTCCGACTGGATCAACACCGGCTGACCCTGAAGCAGAGGCCTTGCTTGACTTAGGGCATTGTAAATGGCCCTTAGTTCCAGGATATTTATGTGAAATGACGTTTCCATGCTTGACCACAAGCCCTGGAAATTTCTTCCCTGTGTGACTGCTCCCCAGCCTCTCAGGCTGGCATCCGTGGTCACCAGGACCCAGTCCTGAATGCCGAATCTGCGGCCCTCTAGAAGATGAGCACTCTGCAACCACCACAGGAGAGACACCCTTGTCCTTGGAGACAGGGTTATCCGCTGATGCATCTGAAGATGCGATCCGGACCATTTGTCCAGCAGATCCCACTGAAAAGTTCTTGCGTGGAATCTGCCGAATGGAATCGCTTCGTAAGAAGCCACCATTTTTCCCAGGACCCTTGTGCATTGATGCACTGACACTTGGCCTGGTTTTAGGAGGTTCCTGACTAGCTCGGATAACTCCCTGGCTTTCTCCTCCGGGAGAAACACCTTTTTCTGGACTGTGTCCAGAATCATCCCTAGGAACAGCAGACGTGTCGTCGGAATCAGCTGCGATTTTGGAATATTTAGAATCCACCCGTGCTGTTGTAGTACTACTTGAGATAGTGCTACTCCGACCTCCAACTGTTCCCTGGACCTTGCCCTTATCAGGAGATCGTCCAAGTAAGGGATAATTAAGACGCCTTTTCTTCGAAGAAGAATCATCATTTCGGCCATTACCTTGGTAAAGACCCGGGGTGCCGTGGACAATCCAAACGGCAGCGTCTGAAACGGATAGTGACAGTTCTGTACCACAAACCTGAGGTACCCTTGGTGAGAAGGGCAAATTGGGACATGGAGGTAAGCATCCTTGATGTCCAGAGACACCATATAGTCCCCTTCTTCCAGGTTCGCTATCACTGCTCTGAGTGACTCCATCTTGAATTTGAACCTTTGTATGTAAGTGTTCAAGGATTTCAGATTCAAAATAGGTCTCACCGAGCCGTCCGGCTTCGGTACCACAAACAGCGTGGAATAATACCCCTTTCCCTGTTGTAGGAGGGGTACCTTGATTATCACCTGCTGGGAATACAGCTTGTGAATGGCTTCCAATACCGCCTCCCTGTCGGAGGGAGACGTTGGTAAAGCAGACTTCAGGAACCGGCGAGGGGGAGACGTCTCGAATTCCAATTTGTACCCCTGAGATACTACCTGCAGGATCCAGGGGTCCACTTGCGAGTGAGCCCACTGCGCGCTGAAATTCTTGAGACGGCCCCCCACCGTACCCGAGTCCGCTTGTAAGGCCCCAGCGTCATGCTGAGGACTTGGCAGAAGCAGAGGAGGGCTTCTGTTCCTGGGAAGAGGCTGCCTGCTGCAGTCTTTTTCCCCTTCCTCTGCCCCGGGGCAGAAATGAGTGGCCTTTTGCCCGCTTGCCCTTATGGGGACGAAAGGACTGAGCCTGAAAAGACGGTGTCTTTTTCTGCTGAGAGGTGACCTGGGGTAAAAAGGTGGATTTCCCAGCCGTTGCCGTGGCCACCAGGTCCGATAGACCGACCCCAAATAACTCCTCCCCTTTATACGGCAATACTTCCATATGCCGTTTGGAATCCGCATCACCTGACCACTGTCGCGTCCATAACCCTCTTCTGGCAGAAATGGACAGCGCACTTACTCTTGATGCCAGAGTGCAAATATCCCTCTGTGCATCTCGCATATATAGAAATGCATCCTTTAAATGCTCTATAGTCAATAATATACTGTCCCTGTCCAGGGTATCAATATTTTCAGTCAGGGAATCCGACCAAGCCACCCCCGCACTGCACATCCAGGCTGAGGCGATTGCTGGTCGCAGTATAACACCAGTATGTGTGTATATACTTTTTAGGATATTTTCCAGCTTCCTATCAGCTGGCTCCTTGAGGGCGGCCGTATCAGGAGACGGTAACGCCACTTGTTTTGATAAGCGTGTGAGCGCCTTATCCACCCTAGGGGGTGTTTCCCAACGCGCCCTAACCTCTGGCGGGAAAGGGTATAATGCCAATAATTTTTTAGAAATTAGCAGTTTTTTATCGGGGGAAACCCACGCTTCATCACACACCTCATTTAATTCATCTGATTCAGGAAAAACTACGGGTAGTTTTTTCACACCCCACATAATACCCTTTTTTGTGGTACTTGTAGTATCAGAAATGTTCAAAACCTCCTTCATTGCCGTGATCATGTAACGTGTGGCCCTACTGGAAATCACGTTTGTTTCCTCACCGTCGACACTGGAGTCAGTGTCCGTGTCTGGGTCGACCATCTGAGGTAACGGGCGCTTTAGAGCCCCTGACGGTGTTTGAGACGCCTGGACAGGTACTAACTGATTTGCCGGCTGTCTCATGTCGTCAACAGTCTTTTGTAAAGTGCTGACGCTATCACGTAATTCCTTCCATAAGACCATCCAGTCAGGTGTCGACTCCCTAGGGGGTGACATCACTAGTACAGGCAATTGCTCCGCCTCCATACCATTTTCCTCCTCATACATGTCGACACAAACGTACCGACACACAGCACACACACAGGGAATGCTCTGATAGAGGACAGGACCCCACTAGCCCTTTGGGGAGACAGAGGGAGAGTTTGCCAGCACACACCAGAGCGCTATATATATATATAGGGATAACCTTATATCAGTGTTTTTCCCTTATATAGCTGCTGTATTGATTAATCTGCCAAATTAGTGCCCCCCCTCTCTTGTTTTACCCTGTTTCTGTCGTGCAGGACTGCAGGGGAGAGTCAGGGAGACGTCCTTCCAGCGGAGCTGTGAGGGAAAATGGCGCTTGTGTGCTGAGGAGATAGGCTCCGCCCCCTTCTCGGCGGCCTTTCTCCCGCTTTTTTTAAGGAAAACTGGCAGGGGTTAAATGCATCCATATAGCCCAGGAGCTATATGTGATGTATTTTTCACCATCTAAGGTGTTTTTATTGCGTCTCAGGGCGCCCCCCCCCAGCGCCCTGCACCCTCAGTGACCGGAGTGTGAAGTGTGCTGAGAGCAATGGCGCACAGCTGCGGTGCTGTGCGCTACCTTATTGAAGACAGGACGTCTTCTGCCGCCGATTTCCCGGACCTCTTCTGTCTTCTGGCTCTGTAAGGGGGCCGGCGGTACGGCTCTGGGACCCATCCATGGCTGGGCCTGTGATCGGTCCCTCTGGAGCTAATGTCCAGTAGCCTAAGAAGCCCAATCCACTCTGCACGCAGGTGAGTTCGCTTCTTCTCCCCTTAGTCCCACGGTGCAGTGAACCTGTTGCCAGCAGGACTCACTGAAAATAAAAAAACCTATACTTAAACTTTTTCACTAAGTAGCTCAGGAGAGCCACCTAGTGTGCACCCTTCTCGTTCGGGCACAAAAATCTAACTGAGGCTTGGAGGAGGGTCATAGGGGGAGGAGCCAGTGCACACCAGGTAGTCCTAAAGCTTTTACTTTTGTGCCCAGTCTCCTGCGGAGCCGCTATTCCCCATGGTCCTTACGGAGTTCCCAGCATCCACTAGGACGTCAGAGAAAAATTGATGACAGGGCCAGTTCTAGACCTTGAGGAGCTCAGGCAGAAAGTTTTCTTTGGTACCCGCCATGCAGAAAACAGGGACAGTGCACGCCGAAGGCGCGCAAAAAAAACATAGGGCCAAAGATTAGTACTAATTCACATTACCCTGTACAGTAGTGTCCGTTAGTCACATTACACCACACAGTAGCACCCTTATACACGTTACGCCACACAGGAGAGCCGCTTTTACAAGTTATGCCAGAGTAAAAGCCTCTTATACACGTTACGCCACAGTAGAGCACCCTATACATGTTATGCCAGGTAGAGCCCCTTATACACGTTATCCAGGTAGAGCCCATTATACACATTATGCCAGGTACAGCCCACAATAGAGGCCTGCAGCGCAGTTTGCCGGTGGCAGCAAACTGCCATGCACAGTGGGCGTGAGGCTATACACATTGTGGTTGCTTCTCCGATGGATGCGACCACAATGTGATTGACAGGTGACAACGTAGCGGGGTTAAGGCAGGGTGCTGCCGGAAAAACAGGGGCAGGCCGGGACCCTTTTTGGGGCGGTTGCATGATGTCACACACAGACGTTCTGACAGCGCAGCCAGCCAACACAACCTTAGATCAGATGTGTCCGCAATCTAATTGCGGATGCATCAGGAGGCGGACTTACACATGCTCGGTGGCTTTGCCCTGTGCTGGGCGGCCCTCAGCATGTGCAGGGATGACTGCAGATCTGGCTGCATATGCAGCAATCTGCTATCATCTCTGAATTACCCCCTATGCCAGGTACAGCCCTCATTCCAACCACAGTGCGGCCCCAGTACCTGCAGAAGGTCCCGTCTCGGGCGCTGTTCCTCCTCTCCCTTCTCCGCCTCCGGTTTCTCGCAGGCTCCGTTACTCTAGCAGCAGTGGCTCCGTAGGATGTCGTCAGTGAAGCAAGGGGGGGGGGGGGGTAGCAGGTACTAATGGAGGGGGCTGCCGGGGGCCCTGGTGCACCGCACTCCCTCCTTACTGGGCGGCAGCATAAGCTCTCATGTTGGCAGCACAGCACATGCTGCAGTGTGCTGTGCTGCAGTGAGGCAGAGCGGCTGCTGTTACTGCCCAGCCTCTGCCTGTTCCTGTACAGGTGGGGTGAACAGGGTATTCAATTGTGGGCATTTTCACCCGTTTTTTTATCCATTTTCGTCCATGCTGTTTCACACTTTTTTTTGTTGTCAAATCGGCATGGGCAAAAATTGCGCCAAAAATAGGCAAAAATGCCCGCAAATTCACCAAAACACGTGCATCAGTGGCAGATTCGCCGATACACATGGTTTTCGCCAGTGCTCGATTTTTCGGAAAGTCAAAAAAACGTCACGGGCATTTAATAGGCCGAATGTAAAGTCGTCCTAAAAACTGGCGAGAAGTGCAGTTTTTTCGACTGGTCTAAAAAACTGCACTAATTGAATACCCCCCTATACCTTTATTTGCCTCAATTCCTCTTGTCACATAACATTGCCCCAGTAACTTGCACCCCTGTCCTCAAACAATCAAATAAGTGGCTAATTCACTGCCTCCACAAGATCAACGCACTGAAAGTCTCATCCTGCTTCAGACTGTATTCTGAGGATCTTACAGACTACAACTTTTATATCCCCACCAACTTCTAAGACAGGTCCTCTCATTGTCAATCACTTACATTTCAGTGGATCACTTAAGGCCCGTACACACTGGTCGATATATCGGGCGTTCTCTTGAACGGCCGATATATTGCGGGAGCGTCGGCCAGTGTGTACGGCCGATACGTCTGTGAACTCCGTCGTTCGTATCGCGTCGGCTGCGCAGCACAGCCGATGGCCAATATATCTAACGATATATTGGCGCGTCGCTGTGTGTGTACGGGGCGGTCGTCCGACCGCCCGTACACATGCTGCGGCGGCCGGCAGTGATTGACAGGTGAACTGGGCGGGCGCCCGCCCAGTTCATGACGTCAGTCCCCCGACGGATCGGGCAGTGTGTATGCACAGCACACTGCCCGATCCGTACATAGATATATCTGCAGATCAATTGATCTGCAGATATATCTACTGGTGTGTACCCACCTTTAGGTGATCCATCGCTCAGTAGTTCTTCTGGACAACTAAGAGGAGACGACTAGGTAGGGAGATTTTGTGATTGCCTTAGAGCCATGTTCAGCTGCTAGGACTTTGTCCCTAAGGAGTGTTGGGACAGGGATTGTTGTGAATGATTCTTTGCACAACATTGTGTATTAGATTTGATTTTATATAAAACTACTTCATTGTAGTACATATTGATTGATCTAGGTGAAAGTTAATAAGCTACAGATCATACTTTAACACTGTCCAACCAGTTTTGCCTTATAATCTAATTATTTTTTATGTTTAACAAGCACACAATTTTTTTTGTTACTTCAGTCTTCCTAGAGATCCTCTAGAGCCAAACAGGATACGGTTGTTAGGTCAACCACTGAAGGTCAGCATGCATTAGGTCGACATGGTCAATAGGTCGACATGTACTAGGTCGACAGGTCAAAAGGTCAACATGAGTTTTTAACTTTTTTCAATTTTTTGGGATTTTTTTATACTTAACGATCCACGTGGACTACGATTGGAATGGTAACCTGTGCCGAGTGAAGCGGTAGTGGAGCGAGGCACCTTCCCTGAAGCATGGCGAGTTTATTGAGCCATGCGAGGGGACACAGTGAAGTAATTGGGGTACCCCCGTCACTTTACGAATAAAACAACGCCCCAAAAAATATAAAAAAACCCATGTCGACCTTTTGGCCTGTCAACCTAGTACTTGTCGACCTAATGATCACGTTGACCTATTGTCCTTGTCGACCTAATGCATGTCGACCTTCCATGGTCGACCTAATGACTGTCGACCTAAGTTGTGTCTACCCAACGACCCATACCCGAGCCAAACATATTTTAATAGTAACCTCACAGCAAGCACAATACGTACATGGACATCGCTGATCACAAGGACATAATTGGATTCCCAAAATTGCATAAACAAATGTTTTACCTGAACCTGAATCTTGATCCTAATCTAATAAATTCAGATTGTGCTGGTTTAGTATTTGCTGGGGTTCTAAGCCTGAAAAATGCGTGATGCTCCACAGCACATTTCCACAAATGTTTACAAGCTTTAGAGTTATCCAAGCGGAAAACAAACGTATGCTCCTGTTCTCTTCCCTACAATCAGAAAAAGGTAAGGTCATCTGACATGATGCTGTTTCATTGTACTTAAATACACAAAAAACAAATTGCATATATGTTATATTACTTACCTGCTCATCATCCTCTACGACCACAAGGGTTAACTTGCTTTTCTTAAAGTCCATTTTGGTAATTTTAGGCCTACAAACCGTAAGACACACAAAATGTTTTACTATCACAAACACTATATGGTACTAGGTAAATTAACCATTAGCTTAAGGACATTTATAGTATCTAACATGATAGATCACAAAACTCCTGTTTGAAAAACAAAACAAAAAACAGTCCGCCTTTTCAATCCCTACCTACACTATATCTTTGCGGTCTCCGTGTACTGTTGCAAAGATCAACATGGTTGTATTTTATGTGTGCATAGTTCATTTCAGAACTTTCTACAGAAAGCTGTGTGTCAGGTCAATGTGAGTCTGCTAAAATGCACCTGTTTACATAGTTGTAATGCAAACAAATGTGTGTCTGTTTACTCTAATCTAGAGATCAGTGTTTAAAATCTAAGCAATCTTACTAGATTGCTTAGATATTAAGCACGGATCTGTCGTGTGCATGCCCCCATGCGATAGCCATGCGCGGCCCCGCGCACCGCTATCGCCGGTGCTAGATTGAGCTTGCATGCAGGCTCAATCTAGCGGGTCGCTCACTTCAGCGCTGTGTGAAGTGAGCGGCCGCCCGTCAACCCCCCACCTCGCTCAACACATCGCGCTGTGCTGAGCGGGGAGAGAAATGTGTGCTGAGCGGTCTGTGTTAAGATCGCTCTGCACACATCTCTCCTGTCAGTACTGGCCTTTAGCCTCAGCAATCCAACATTTAAAAAGTATTAGGCAGGGCAATTTATACCAGTTATTGCTAACTAGTTGACCAAATTAATTTAGTTGAGGACAGTAACGTATTAAATATAAAAAACAAATCTACTATATAAAAGTGAAAATCCGTCCTTCTGTCTTTTCTATACAAATCCACAGTTTACAAGTGAAGATCGTGAAATTTTACATACAAGCGTATTAAAACACGGCGGAGGCAACTAAAACAATTAGAAATCCCTAGCACCCCTAAGGGGGGAGACAGCATCACAGAGTATATCAGGTGAACCGGATAACACAGTGGTGCTGCAGGAACAACCTCGACCTAAATCCTCTTAAAACGGTCGAGATGCTGGTAGATTTTAGAAAAAAACCTGCTGCCATGCACCCACTTGTGATAGCCGATAGCGTTGTGTCGTGGGTTGACTCCTTCAAATTCCCCGGGTCCACAATTTCCCATGACCTTAAATGGGTGCTGAACATAGGCGCCATTGTCAAGAAGGCGCAACAGTGGTTGTTCTTTCTGAGGCAACTCAGGAAATTCAATATTTCACAGAAACTGCTCATTATCTTCTATACAGCCATTGTGGAGTCTGCTCTTCAATCACAGTCTGGTATGGAGCTGCCAATGAGTGTGACAGGCGGAGGCTACAGAGGGTTGGGAGGACCGCAGAAAAGATCGTTGGTGCCTTTCTCTCCTCTCTTCAGGACCTCTACCTGTCCAGAGTCAAGAAGCGGGCAGGGAAAATCGTAGCAGACAAGCTGCACCCTGGTAACGTCATGTTTGAAACACTTCCATCAGGCAGGCGTTATAGGTACATTCTCGCCAAGTTGACCAGAACCAAAAAAAGCTTCTTTCCGTTAGCTGTCCACTTACGAAATTATGCCTAACAACAAGTCTGGCACAACTATGTAATTATAAACAGTGTTTTACAAACAATGTATGTAATGTTGGTATGTATGTTATGCACTATGTAATGTTTATTCTTTTTATGTTAATTGGCGAAGCATTGTAAACTCCAAACAATTCCTAGTATACGTGCAAATAAAGTCGATTATGATAACTCCAGAATTGCTGGAGCACTGTACTCAATAATTGGTACATATATGCCTTACAATCTGGAAACAAACATTGTGGGGTTAGATACCTCTAGCACCCCCAGGGGTGGGACAGCAGCACAGAGTTTTCAAGCAGACAGCTTAACTCTGGAATGCCTGGAGCAATTCACACCAAACTTGCTACACATATGACTTACACTCTGGGAACAAACACTGTGGGGGGTAACTCACCATTAGCACCCGTAGGGGTAGGCCAGCAGCACACACTATATCAGGACATGCATGATATGTCAGTGATGACAGGGCTGCATGTGACAGGGGCAGTGACATGATGTGAGGAGGGGAATGCAGGTATCACAATCCCACACACAGAGTTATATAGTGGAAGTAGCACGGTCCCCCAACAGCACAGAGTATATCAGGAGATACATAATGTGCTGCGATATATAAGAAACTGTAAAAAAATTGATAATTTCACAGGGGCACTGACATGATGTGAGGAGGGGAATGGAGGCAGCAGGAAGCCACAGACAGAGTTGTATAGTGGGAAGAGCAGGGTCCCTTGGGGGACCAAAAAGGGGTCCGGCCACTACACAAAGTACGTCAAGGAAACAAGATATGCCTATATACTAGATCGCCAACCAATGTAAATTAACAAAAAACTATCATTCTAATTTACCATCCTCATCCCGGGTATTCAGATATCTACAATATTATTTATACTGTGTGTTTAATAATTCAATTTATTTTTGTAAACAGACATTCTTAAAATCCCGGGCAACACCAGGTACTCCAGCTAGTAGCTTAATAAAATGTTATCACAGAAACAAAGGGAGGAGATCCGACACTAGACTCTAGAGCAGTGATTTTCAACCTTTTTCAAGTTGCGGCACACCAGCCAAGATCTTAAAATTGCCAAGGCACACCACCAGTAACACCCCCCCCCACAAAAAAAAACACAAAAAACCCCCACACATTGGCCCACACGGGGATAAAACACACACATTGGTCCCCGCAGTAATTGAACACACTCCCCCCCCCCCCCCCCCCAGTAGTGCCACACATTTGCCCCCACAGTAATACCACACATTAGCTCCCACTGTAATAAAACAGATTTATAGTAATGCCACACACCTGCCCCCATATTAATTATACACACCTGCCCCCATAGTAATTATACACACCTGCCCCCATAGTACTTATACACACCTGCCTCCATAATAATGACACACACCTGCCCCCCAGTAATGCCACACACGACACACCTGCCCTCTATAGTAATGCAACACACCTGCCCCCCCCGTAATTCCACACATTGCCTGCCTGCCCCCACCCACTGTAATTACACAGATTAATATATATATATTTTGATATACAGTTACACAGTACCTGTACAAAGGGAACCTGAAATATTTCCCTCTCAGTGGGGAGAAGTGAAAGCAGGCAGCACAGAGCGAGGAGCAGCAGTGGGCGGGCAGACATGAATGTGACGGCCTGGGTAGCATAGCGCTGCACTTCCGTGAAAACAGGCCTGCTCTCACGGAAGTGTAGCGCTGTGCTACCCGTGCTCTGGATAGTAAGGGCGGCGGAAGTCATCTGGGGCCGGCAGCAGCGGCAGGTCTCTAATGGCTGTGGAGGGCAACCCTGGCTGGCGGCAGCTGCGGGTCCCTAGCGGCGGGGAGGGCACCTCTGGCCGGCGGCAGGTCTCTAATGGCGGCGGAGGGCACCTCTGGCTGGCGGCAGCGGGTCTCTGGTGGGCGGCGGCGGGCATCACGGGCGGGCGATGGCGGCACACCCGGCAATCCCTCGCGGCACACTATTGTGCCGCGGCACACCTGTTGAAAAACACTGCTCTAGAGTAAAGAATAGTACATTATTAAACAATATTGCAATAAATTTAAAAAAGAAAAGAAAAAATGTAGTGTGTATGTTTGTTGGTAGTGCTCCCAGGAGCAGACAATCAATTTAATGAAAAGTATAGGGGTTTGCGAAAACACAAAAAGGAATTACTCCTACTCTGGGCACACTTAATAAACAGCATATTATAAGGGCACGGTCGTGCCCTTATATTAAGGCTGAATCGAACAAACGGAATTCTCCCATAGGGAACTTCTGAGATGGGGGCATGGTGTTTGAGGGGCTACACCTTAAAAGTGATTGGACGTACTGAGCTGAAATTTGGCATGGACGCGTAGATGCCAAATTTCAGGCCAAAATAATAAAAAATGAGGAATTGGGAGTAACCTAAACTTTCAACTGTCAATTTTTTTCTGTGACTTCCTGTGTGGCTTTTGAGGATGGTTTTCCCATATATATATATATATATATATATATATATATATATATATATATAGTCTATGGAAAGATTTTTGGGAAGGCATAACTCAGGGTAGAGGACAAAGAAAGACTTGGGGTTTGTTTTATTAGATAGAGCATGTCCCAGTGTAGTGCCTTTTGGGGTTGTGGTTTTTCAGAAAGTTATAGTTTTTTTTTTATTTAGTAAAAATAAGAATTTACTCACCGGTAATTCTATTTCTCGTAGTCCGTAGTGGATGCTGGGAACTCCGTAAGGACCATGGAGAATAGACGGGCTCTGCAGGAGACTGGGCACTCTAAAAGAAAGATTAGGTACTATCTGGTGTGCACTGGCTCCTCCCTCTATGCCCCTCCTCCAGACCTCAGTTAGGGAAACTGTGCCCGGAAGAGCTGACACTACAAGGAAAGGATTTGGAATCCAGGGTAAGACTCATACCAGCCACACCAATCACACCGTACAACTTGTGATAACCATACCCAGTTAACAGTATGAACAAAAACTGAGCCTCATTCAACGGATGGCTCATAACAATAACCCTTTAGTTAAGCAAGAACTATACACATGTATTGCAGAGAGTCCGCACTTGGGACGGGCGCCCAGCATCCACTACGGACTACGAGAAATAGAATTACCGGTGAGTAAATTCTTATTTTCTCTGACGTCCTAGTGGATGCTGGGAACTCCGTAAGGACCATGGGGATTATACCAAAGCCTCCAAACGGGCGGGAGAGTGCGGATGACTCTGCAGCACCGAATGGGCAAACACAAGGTCTTCCTTAGCCAGGGTATCAAACTTGTAGAATTTTGCAAACGTGTTTGAACCCAACCAAGTAGCAGCTCGGCAAAGCTGTAATGCCGAGACCCCTCGGGCAGCCGCCCAAGAACCACCCACCTTCCTTGTGGAGTGGGCTTTCACTGATTTTGGATGCGGCAATCCTGCTGCAGAATGAGCTTGCTGAATCGTGTTACAGATCCAGCGCGCAATAGTTTGCTTTGAAGCAGGAGCACCCAGCTTGTTGGGTGCATGCAGGATAAACAGCGAGTCAGTTTTCCGGACTCCAGCCGTCCTGGCTACATAGATTTTCAAAGCCCTGACTACATCAAGTAACTTGGAGTCCTCCAAGTCCCGAGTAGCCGCAGGCACCACAATAGGTTGGTTCAAATGAAACGCTGATACCACCTTTGGGAGAAATTGGGGACGAGTCCTCAATTCTGCCCTGTCCATATGGAAGATCAGATAAGGGCTTTTACATGACAAAGCCGCCAATTCTGACACACGCCTAGCCGAAGCTAAGGCCAATAGCATGACCACTTTCCACGTAAGATATTTTAGCTCCACGGTCTTAAGTGGCTCAAACCAGTGGGATTTTAGGAAATCCAACACAACGTTAAGATCCCAAGGTGTCACTGGAGGCACAAAAGGGGGCTGAATATGCAGCACTCTCTTAACAAACATCTGAACTTCAGGCAGTGAAGCCAGTTCTTTTTGAAAGAAAATAGATAGGGCCGAAATCTGGACCTTTATGGACCCCAATTTTAGGCCCATAGTCACCCCTGACTGTAGGAAGTGCAGAAATCGACCCAGCTGGAATTCCTCTGTTGGGGCCTTCCTGGCCTCACACCAAGCAACATATTTTCGCCATATGCGGTGATAATGCTTTGCTGTCACATCCTTCCTAGCTTTTATCAGCGTAGGAATCACTTCATCTGGAATGACCTTTTCCGTTAGGATCCGGCGTTCAACCGCCATGCCGTCAAACGCAGCCGCGGTAAGTCTTGGAACAGACAGGGCCCCTGCTGTAACAGGTCCTGTCTGAGAGGCAGAGGCCATGGGTCCTCTGAGATCATTTCTTGTAGTTCTGGGTACCAAGTTCTTCTTGGCCAATCCGGAACGATGAGTATTGTTCTTACTCCTCTCTTTCTTACTATCCTCAGTACCTTGGGTATGAGAGGAAGAGGAGGGAACACATAAACCGACTGGTACACCCACGGTGTCACTAGTGCGTCCACAGCTATCGCCTGAGGGTCCCTTGACCTGGCGCAATATTTTTTTAGCTTTTTGTTGAGGCGGGACGCCATCATGTCCACCTGTGGCAGTTCCCAACGATTTACGATCTGTGTGAAGACTTCCTGATGAAGTCCCCACTCTCCCGGGTGGAGATCGTGCCTGCTGAGGAAGTCTGATTCCCAGTTGTCCACTCCCGGAATGAACACTGCTGACAGTGCTAGCACGTGATTCTCCGCCCATCGAAGAATCCTTGTGGCTTCCGCCATTGCCATCCTGCTTCTTGTGCCGCCCTGGCGGTTTACATGGGCGACCGCCGTGATGTTGTCTGACTGAATCAGCACCGGTTGGTTTTGAAGCAGGGGCTCCGCTTGACTCAGGGCGTTGTAAATGGCCCTTAGTTCCAGTATATTTATGTGTAGTGAAGTCTCCAGACTTGACCACTGTCCTTGGAAGTTTCTTCCCTGAGTGACTGCCCCCCATCCTCGGAGGCTTGCATCCGTGGTCACCAGGACCCAGTCCTGTATGCCGAACCTGCGGCCCTCGAGAAGATGAGCACTCTGCAGCCACCACAGCAGAGACACCCTGGCCCTTGGGGACAGGGTGATCAACCGATGCATCTGAAGATGCGATCCGGACCATTTGTCTAACAGATCCCACTGAAAGGTCCTCGCATGGAACCTGCCGAAGGGAATTGCTTCGTAAGAAGCCACCATCTTTCCCAGGACTCGCGTGCAGTGATGCACCGACACCTGTTTTGGTTTCAGGAGGTCCCTGACCAGAGATGACAATTCCTGGGCCTTCTCCACCGGGAGAAACACCTTCTTCTGTTCTGTGTCCAGAATCATGCCCAGGAAAAGCAGACGCGTCGCCGGAATCAGCTGCGACTTTGGGATATTCAGAATCCAGCCGTGCTGTTGCAACACCTCCTGAGAGAGTGCTACGCTGACCAACAACTGCTCTCTGGACCTCGCCTTTATAAGGAGATCGTCCAAGTACGGGATAATTATAACTTCATTCTTCCGAAGGAGTATCATCATTTCGGCCATTACCTTGGTAAATACTCTCGGCGCCGTGGACAGGCCAAACGGCAACGTCTGGAATTGGTAATGACAGTCCTGTACCACAAACCTGAGGTACTCCTGGTGAGGTGGGTAAATGGGGACATGCAAGTAAGCATCCTTGATGTCTAGCGACACCATCAAATCCCCCTCTTCCAGGCTTGCAATAACCGCCCTGAGCGATTCCATTTTGAACTTGAACTTCTTTATATAAGTGTTCAAGGATTTTAAATTCAGAATGGGTCTTACCGAACCGTCAGGTTTCGCTACCACAAACATTGTGGAATAGTAACCCCTTCCCTGTTGAAGGAGGGGTACCTTGATTATCACCTGCTGGAAGTACAGCTTGTGAATTGCCGCCAGTACTACCTCCCTTTCCCAGGGGGAAGCTGGCAAGGCTGATTTGAGGTAACGGCGAGGGGGAGTCGCCTCGAACTCGAGCTTGTAGCCCTGAGATACAATTTGTACAGCCCAGAGATCCACCTGTGAGCAAACCCACTGGTTGCTGAAGTTTCGGAGACGCGCCCCCACCGCACCTGGCTCCGCCTGTGGAGCCCCAACGTCATGCGGTGGACTTAGTGGAAGCGGGGGAGGATTTTTGTTCCTGGGAACTGGCTGCCTGGTGCAGCTTCTTTCCTCTACCCCTGCCTCTGGACAGAAAGGATGCGCCTCTGACCAGCTTGCCTTTCTGAGGCCGAAAGGACTGCATTTGATAATACGGTGCTTTCTTAGGCTGTGAGGGAACCTGAGGTAAAAAAGTTGACTTCCCAGCTGTTGCTGTGGATACGAGGTCCGTGGACCGTCCCCAAACAATTCCTCACCCTTATAAGGCAAAACCTCCATGTGTTTTTTAGAATCAGCATCACCTGTCCACTGCCGAGTCCATAATACTATCCTCGCAGAAATGGACATTGCATTAATTCTAGATGTCAGCAGGCAAATGTCCCTCTGGGCATCTCGCATATATAAGACGACGTCTTTTATATGTTCTAGGGTTAGCAAGATATTATCCCTGTCGAGGGAATCAATGTTGTCTGACAGGGTATCAGTCCATGGTGCTGCAGCACTACACATCCAGGCTGAAGCAATAGCAGGTCTCAGTAGAGTACTAGAGTGTGTATACACAGACTTCAGGATAGCTTCCTGCTTTCTATCCGCAGGCTCCTTTAGGGCGGCCGTATCCTGAGACGGCAGTGCCACCTTTTTAGATAAGCGTGTGAGCGCCTTGTCCACCCTAGGGGATGTTTCCCAACGTAACCTATCCGTTGGCGGGAAAGGGTAAGCCATCAGTAACCTCTTAGAAATCACTAGTTTCTTATCAGGGGAACTCCACGCTTCTTCACACAATTCATTTAATTCATCAGATGGGGGAAAAGTCACTGGCTGCTTTTTCTCCCCAAACATAATACCCTTCTTGGTAGTAACCGGGTTAACGTCAGAAATGTGCAATACATCTTTCATTGCAGTAATCATGCATCGGATGGCCTTTGTAGACTGTACATTTGTCTCATCCTCATCTACACTGGAGTCAGACTCCGTGTCGACATCTTTGTCTACCATCTGAGCTAGCGGGCGTTTATGAGCCCCTGACGGCTTCTGAGTCGCCTGGGCAGGCACGGGCTGAGACCCCGGCTGTCCCAAGGCTGCTGCGTCATCGAACCTTTTATGTAAGGAGTTGACACTGTCGGTTAAGACCTTCCACATATCCATCCAATCTGCCCCTGCTCCGCCTCCACGTAACCCTCCTCATCAAACATGTACCGACACACCGCACACACACAGGGAATGCTCTGACTGAGGACAGGACCCCACAAAGTCCTTTGGGGAGACAGAGAGAGAGTATGCCAGCACACACCACAGCGCTATATAACACAGGGATTTACACTATAAAAAGTGATTAACCCAATAGCTGCTTAAATATCTTATTTGCGCCTAAATTTATATGCCCCCCCTCTCTTTTTTACCCTTCTTGTATCTGGATACTGCAGGGGAGAGCCTGGGGAGCTGCTTCCAGTGGAGCTGTGAAGGGAAAATGGCGCTGGTGTGCTGAGGAAGAAGGCCCCGCCCCCTCAGCGGCGGGCTTCTGTCCCGCGTTTTATGTAACTTAATGGCAGGGGTTTTACACATATACAGTTGTCAGACTGTATTATGTGTATTTAAGTGCCAAAAGGTATTTTAATTGCTGCCCAGGGCCCCCCCCCCCAGCGCCCTGCACCCTACAGTGACCGGAGTGTGTGGTGTGCTGTGGGAGCAATGGCGCACAGCTGCGGTGCTGTGCGCTACCTTAATGAAGACAGGAGTCTTCTGCCGCCGATTTCATCGCTTCTTCTGTCTTCTGGCTCTGCAAGGGGGACGGCGGCGCGGCTCCGGGAACGGACGATCGAGGTCAGGCCCTGTGTTCGACCCCTCTGGAGCTAATGGTGTCCAGTAGCCTAAGAAGCACAAGCTAGCTGCAAGCAGGTAGGTTTGCTTCTCTCCCCTCAGTCCCACGTAGCAGTGAGTCTGTTGCCAGCAGATCTCACTGAAAATAAAAAACCTAACAAATACTTTCTTTTCTAGCAAGCTCAGGAGAGCCCACTAGGAGCAGCCAGCTCTGGCCGGGCACAGATTCTAACTGAGGTCTGGAGGAGGGACATAGAGGGAGGAGCCAATGCACACCAGATAGTACCTAATCTTTCTTTTAGAGTGCCCAGTCTCCTGCGGAGCCCGTCTATTCTCCATGGTCCTTACGGAGTTCCCAGCATCCACTAGGACGTCAGAGAAATATGCCCCATTTTAAAGATAGGGCTTTTCAATTTGTTGCGCCTGCGCAGTGGCCGCCAGCAGGGGGTGTACAGAGAGTAGCTTCACTTGGGTGTACAAACATGGCCGACGTCACCCATTTAGCTTATTTTATTCGTGTGTAGTAGAGGCTTTAGAGACATTTGTGTCATATTGCAGAGTAAGGGGTTGGGGTGGGGTGTGTTTTTTTTAGCTGTGCCGTGCAAACTGATTTTTACGCTAGCAGTGCTCACATTAAAGACTGAGTTTGTGCGGTGGTCGGGCAGGTATTAACATAGCCGCACCCACTTCAGTGACATCACCAGCGGGAAATTTAAAAGTGCTTTGCAAAGTGTAAACAAGCTCCTGCACTTGAAGTAGACTGTTTTAGATTTGTTCGCACAATCCACGTATCTGCCAGGTATGACAGGGCAGGAAGACAGGGGGAAGCTGCAGCCGTGGGATCCTCGACAATCCTACTCCCACCATGTGATCCCACTGCTCCTCCTCCTTGAGATGCTGCAGCCATGGCCCCCAGCATATATTCGACCATCCACAACTGAGCACACATATGCCATCAGAGACCATCGCACACGTTAGCAGCAGCCCATACAGCAGCACCATAGCAAGAGCCTCTCCTGCTGGGCTGGTCCTGAGACAGCTCGCACGGTGCCTGCCTATGGCACGGTAAGGTATAAGGTTTTGGGGTTTTTTTTATCCATTTTTTTTAAAGGGGCGTGGCCACACCTCCCACGATTAGGCCACGTCCCCAACTTTCCCGGAATTCGTCTTTCTTCTGCTCATGGTTGTGTCTATTTCATGGCTCCTGCTGTCTTTTGTCAACATTGGGTGAGAGTTTGTGTGTGCGCTGTGGGATTCCTCCCCCTTGTGTTGTGACTCCTCCCCCAGACGGAAAAGGTCCCTTAGCCCACTTGATTCTAGTATCTACCATCTTCCTTTGGGGGTAATTCCAAGTTGATCGCAGCAGGATATTTTTTAGCAGTTGGGCAAAACCATGTGCACTGCAGGGGGGGCAGATATAACATTTGCAGAGAGAGTTAGATTTGGGTGGGTTATTTTGTTTCTGTGCAGGGTAAATACTGGCTGCTTTATTTTTACACTGCAATTTAGATTGCAGATTGAACTCACCACACCCAAATCTATCTCTCTCTGCACATGTTATGTCTGCCCCCCCTGCAGTGCACATGGTTTTGCCCAACTGCTAAAAAAATTTCCTGCTGCGATCAACTTGGAATTACCCCCTTTGTGCGGGTGCCCAGGGGACCCTCTCCTGCAGGGGTGCTGGGTGTTACTGGTTTGGCCACTCTCCATTACCCCCCACCTTAGGCGAAATTGGGGGTGGTCTAGGGGTGCACCGGACTAGCGGCTAGGGGTGGACAAAATATGGCGTGGATGCAGTCTGTGATATGATGATGCCCGACCTGCTGCATCCCTCTGTTGCGCAATGACAAGCAGCCGTCACTAGCTCTAATTCACAGCCGCCCATGGTCCCTGTCAGATGCAGCCGGGTGCAGTCAGCCTGGAATTACGTTGTGACATCGAGGGGTGGAACCAAAGGGAGGGTGGATGCGGGCAGCTGGAAACCTCAAGGTATGCAGATCCCGCCACAGCACTGACTGCTTGGCTGTGGGACCTGCCTGGTAAGGAGGGCAGTAGTGCCCACGCGATTCGGGCTGCTGGGGAGCTGAGCATACTGATGCTGGGCAGGAACAGCTGTGCAGCCACAGAAGAAAGAGAGATTAAGCCAAAGTACAGCAGGTAAATTTGCTTATGCTGCTGTGGGAGGTCCTGTTGTGTGATAATTGGAGAGGCTATATCTATCAGTGTGGCCAGTCCTGCGTGTCTGTGTGTCAGTCCTGCATGTCAGTGTGGCCAGTTCCGTCTCTGTACATCTGTCTTACCGCTTTCAGATCGCAATGCCGGGTCCCACCCAGGAATTGGAAATGGGTCCTTCCCGGGTGGGACCTGGCATTGGACCCTACACACCGCAATCCCGACCCAGCAATTTGCCGGGTCAAGTTGCAATCTGGGGGCGGAGACGGAGCCGGGATCAGAGGCAGGTGCCTCTCCCTATGCAGTAAACGGGTACCGGGTCGCATTGACCTGGGTAACCTGTTCATACTGCGCCTGACCCAGTAATTACCCGGGAATAACCCTTTTTATAACCCGGGTTGAATTATCGGGTCAGGCGACCCGGAAATTCTTCCATGTCCCCTTTCACACCACACAGTGACCCGTGTCGAGCCGGCAATATACCAGGTCAAAACCGGGTTATTTGCGCAGTGTGAAAGGGGTATCTGTGAGTCCGGTTCAGTCTCTGTATATCTGTCTCTATATCTGTCTGTGTGGCCGGTCTCAAGTCTCTGTAAATTTATCTGTGGGCTCGGTCCTGTATGTCAATCTGAAAAGCCAGGGCAACTTGGTTGCATTTGCCCCCCTGACCGAAAGCTGCCAGCCCCTGGAGGGAGGGGAACTGGGAACTGTGCCCAGGGAGAGAGGGGAGCTGGGGACTGTGCCCAGGGAGGGGAGCTTGGAACTGTGCCCAGGGTGGGGGGCAGTGGCGGAACTAGCGAGCGGTGGGCCCGGGTGCAACAAAATGCTTTGTCCCCCCCCCCCCCCCCCCCCAAGTCCACCCCCTCACCCGTGGAGAGGATCTGGTGAGGGGGACCTGCTCAGGGCCAGAGAAATGGATACCTAGCAACAGTGCCGTAACTAGACATTTGAGCACTGTGTGCAAGAAACGGCATCGGAGCCCCACCCCTGCTTGCAAAACAGGGGCAGTGCGCGCCGTAGGCGCGTGCAAAAATACATAGTGGTGTGGCTTCGTAGGGAAGGGGTGTGGCCACAAAATAATACCAATTCATAAAACGGTGCACAGTAGTCTCCATTATTCAAATAACGTCGCACAGTAGCACCACTACAACAGGTAGAGACCCTTTTACACCTTACGGCGGACAGATTCCTCTTTTTACACATTACGGCAGACAGCGTCACCCTTTTTACACATTACGGCAGACAGCATGCCCTTGTTACACATAGCGGCAGACAGCATACACTTTTTACACATAACGGCAGACAGCGTGCCCTTGTTAAACATAGCGGCAGACAGCGTACACTTTTTACACATAACGGCAGACAGCGTGCCCTTTTCACACATAACGGCAGACAGCGTGCCCTTTTTACACATAACGGTAGACAGCGTGCCCTTTTTACACATAACGGCAAACAGCGTGCCCTTTTCACACATAACGGCAAACAGCGTGCCCTTTTTACACATAACGGTAGACAGCGTGCCCTTTTTACACATAACGGCAGACAGCGTGCCCTTGTTACACATTTCGGCAGACAGCGTCCCCCTTTTTACACATTACGGCAGGCAGATTTCCCCTTTTTCTCTAACGTCCTTGAGGATGCTGGGACTCCGTAAGGACCATGGGGAATAGACGGGCTCCCTAGGAGATAGGGCACTTTAAGAAAGCTTTGGATTCTGGGTGTGCACTGGCTCCTCCCTCTATGCCCCTCCTCCAGACCTCAGTTTTACACTGTGCCCAGAGTGAGATGGGTGTACTGCAGGGAGCTCCCCTGAGTTCTCTGCCTAGAAAGCATTTTTGTTTGGATTTTTTCTACATTTTTACAGGGAGCACTGCTGGCAACAGGCTCCCTACATCGAGGGACTGAGGAGAGAGGGGCAGAACTTCTTAATTGATAGGCTCTGCTTCCTCGGCTACTGGACACCATTAGCTCCAAAGGGGTTGAACACAGATTCTTACTGGGCGTCCACCCCCAGAGCCGCGCCGCCGTTCTCCTCACAGAGCCAGAAGAAACGAAGTCAGAAGACGTCTCAGGCGGCAGAAGCCTTCAGAGCTTCACTGAGGTAACGCACAGCACCGCAGCTGTGCGTCATTGCTCCCATACACCTCACATACTCCGGTCACTGTAAGGGTGCACGGCGCAGGGGGGGCGCCCTGGGCAGCAATATAACACCTCTCTTATGGCAAAAGACAATATACATGTACAGGTGGGCACTGTACATGTATATGAAAGAGCCCCCGCCATTTTTTTAATAACTTTGAGTGGGACAGAAGCCCGCCGCCGAGGGGGCGGGGCTTCTCCCACAGCACTCACCAGCGCCATTTTCTCCCCACAGCACCGCTGAGAGGAAGCTCCCCGGACTCTCCCCTGCTTACAAACAGTGAAGGGGTGTTTAAAAGAGGGGGGGGGGGGGCACATTATACAGCGTGGCTGGGGAAAAGCATTTTGTGTTGGTCTCCAGGGTCATTGCGCTGGGGTGTGTGCTGGCATACTCTCTCTGTCTCTCCAAAGGGCCTTAAAGGGGATATTGTCTTCAGAAAAGAGTTTCCCTGTGTGTGTGTGAAGTGTGTCGGTACGCGTGTGTCGACATGTTTGACAAGGAAGGCTCACTTAATGTGGAGGGGGAGTGCTTGAATGTCATATCGCCATCGGCAGCGCCGACACCGGAATGGATGGATATGCTGAATGTCTTAAATGCAAATGTCAATCTATTGCATAAAAGGTTAGACAAGGCTGAAGCTAGGGATCAGTCAGGTAGCCAGACCAGGCCTGTCCCTGTGGCGCCAGGACCTTCGGGGCCTCAGAAGCGCACCATATCCCAGATCGATGAGACAGATACCGACACGGATACTGACTCTAGTGTCGACTATGAAGATGCAAAATTACAGCTGAAGGTGGCAAAAGGTATTCAGTACATGATTATTGCCATTAAAGAGGTTTTGCATATTACTGAGGACACAAGGGTACACATGTATAAAGGGAAAAAGCCTGAGGTCACCTTTCCGTCCTCATTTGAGCTGAGCGAATTGTGCGAAAAGGCTTGGGAATCTCCAGATAGGAGACCACAAGTTCCCAAAAGGATTCTTATGGCGTATCCTTTTCCACAAACGGATAGGATACGATGGGAATCTTCGCCTAAAGTAGACAAGGCGCTGACACGCTTATCCAAAAAGGTGGCACTGCCTTCTCAGGATACGGCTTCCCTCAAGGATCCTGCTGATCGCAGGCAGGAAATTACTATGAAGCACATTTACACTCATTCAGGTACTATTGTTAGACCGGCTATGGCGTCGGCCTGGGTTTGTAGTGCTGTTGTGGCATGGGCAGATTCCTTATCTACGGAGATTGACACCTTAGATAGGGATGTCATTTAAATGACCATAATGCACATCAGAGATGCTGCCTTGTATATGAGAAATGCTCAGAGACATTTGTTTATTAAGCTCCAGAATAAATGCTATGTCTATTTCTGCTAGGTGGCTCTTGTGGACCCGACAGTGGACAGGAGACGCCGATTCAAAGCGGCATATGGAGTCCTTGCCTTACAAAGGGGAGGAGTTGTTTGGAGACGGCCTCTCGGACCTTGTCTCTACTGCTACGGCGGGTAAGTCGAATTTCTTACCTTATGTCCCCCCGCAGCATACAAAAAAAAGGCACCTCATTATCAAATGCAGTCCTTTCGTTCCAATAAGAGCAAGAAGGTACGGGGATCGTCCTTTATTGCCAGAGGAAAAGGCAAGGGAAAAAGGCTGCACACAGCTAGTTCCCAGGAGCAGAAGTCCTCCCCTGCATCTGCAAAGTCCACCGCATGACGCTGGGGCTTCCCGGGTGGAGGCAGATCTAGTGGGGGCTCGTCTTCGGTTTTTCAGCCACATCTGGGTTCGCTCGCAGGTGGATCCCTGGGCGTTAGAGATTGTTTCTCAGGGATACAGGCTGGAATTCGAAGACTTGCCTCCTCGCCGGTTTTTCAAATCGGCTCTGCCGGCTTTCCCGTCAGAGAGGGAGCTAGTGTTGGCAGCAATCCAAAAATTGTATATTTAACAGGTGATTGTCACAGTTCCTCATCTCCAGCAAGGAGAGGGATATTACTTAACCCTGTTTATGGTCCCGAAACCAGACGGTTCGGTCAGACCCATTTTAAATCTAAAATCCCTGAACCTGTACTTGAAGAGGTTCAAGTTCAAAATGGAATCACTCAGGGCGGTCATCGCCAGCCTGGAGCGGGGGGATTGGATGGTGTCCCTAGACATAAAGGATGCTTACCTTCATGTTCCGATATTCCCCCCTCACTAGGCGTTCCTGAGATTTGCAGTGCAGGACTGTCACTACCAATTTCAGACGTTGCCGTTTGGGCTTTCCACGGCCCCGAGAATTTTCACCAAGGTAATGGCGGAAATGATGGTGCTACTGCGCAGGCAGTGTGTCACAATTATCCCATACTTGGACGATCTCCTCATAAAGGCGAGATCTCGGGAGAAGTTGCTGGACAGCGTGTCTCTGTCCATGAAGACGTTGCAGTTATACGGCTGGATTCTCAATATACCGAAGTCCCAGCTAGTCCCTTCAACGCGTCTGACCTTTTTGGGCCCGATTCTAGACACAGACCAGAAAAAGGTTTTTCTTCCGATCGAAAAGGTTCAGGCACTCATAGCCCTGGTCAGGAACCTATTAAAGACAAAAAAGGTATCAGTGCATCATTGCACACGGGTTCTGGGTAAGATGGTAGCTTCATACGAGGCCATCCCCTTCGGCAAGTTCCATGCGAGGACTTTTCAATGAGACCTCTTGGACAAGTGGTCCGGGTCCCATTTACAAATGCATCAAAGGATCACCCTGTCTCCCAGGACCAGGGTATCTCTCCTGTGGTGGCTGCACAATGTTCACCTACTAGAGGGTCGCAAGTTCGGCATTCAGGACTGGGTCCTGGTGACCACGGACGCAAGCCTCCGAGGCTGGGGAGCAGTCACACTGAGAAGAAATTTCCAAGGTCTCTCGTCAAATCTAGAGACTTGTCTCCACATCAACGTCCTGGAGTTTAGGGCCATATACAATGCCCTGCGTCAAGCGTAGGAATTGCTTCGGGACAAACCGGTTCTGATTCAGTCAGACAATGTCACGGCAGTGGCTCATGTAAACCGGCAAGGCGGAACGCGGAGCAGAGTGGCCATGGCAGAAGCGTCCAGGATTCTACGCTGGGCGGAAGGCCATGTAAGCGCACTATCAGCAGTGTTCATCCCGGGGGTGGACAACTGGGAGGCGGACTTCCTCAGCAGGCACGACCTGCATCCGGGAGAGTGGGGACTTCATCAAGAAGTCTTCGCACAAATCACGAGTCGGTGGGGACTGCCTCAAATAGACATGATGGCGTCCCGTCTCAACAAAAAGCTAAAGCGATATTGCGCCAGGTCAAGGGACTCTCAGGCGGTAGCGGTAGACGCTCTGGTGACACCTTGGGTGTTCAGATCGGTCTATGTGTTTACTCCTCTTCCTCTCATACCCAAGGTGTTGAGAATAATAAGAATAAGCAGGGTCAGAACAATCCTCATTGTTCCAGATTGGCCACGGAGGACTTGGTATCCGGAGCTGCAAGAGTTGCTCACAGAAGATCCGTGGCCTCTTCCTCTAAGGCAGGACCTGCTGCAGCAGGGGCCCCGTCTGTTCCAAGACTTACCGCGGCTGCGTTTGACGGCATGGCGGTTGAACGCCGGATCCTAGCGGAAAAGGGATTCCGGAGGAGGTCATTCCTACCCTGATCAAGGCTAGGAAAGACGTGACGTTGAAACATTATCACCGTATATGGCGAAAATATGTTTCTTGGTGTGAGGCCAGGGCGGCTCCTACGGAGGAGTTCCATTTGGGCCGTCTACTTCACTTCCTTCAAACGGGAGTGAATTGGGCCTAAAATTAGGGTCCATAAAGGTCCAAATTTAGGCCTTATCCATTTTCTTTCAAAGAGAATTGGCCTCTATTCCTGAAGTACCTCCGGTGGCGCCTTGGGATCTTAACGTGGTGTTACGTTTCCTCAAGTCGCCTTGGTTTGAACCACTCAAAACAGTGGAGTTGAAATACCTCACGTGGAAAGTGGTCATGTTGTTGGCGTTAGCTTCGGCAAGGCGTGTTTCAGAATTGGCGGCTTTATCACATAAAAGCCCATACTTGGTTTTTCATGTGGATAGGGCAGAGTTGAGGGCTCGTCCTCAATTTCAGCCAAAAGTGGTCTCATCTTTTCATGTGAATCAACCTATTGTCGTGCCTGTGGCTACACGGGACTTGGAGGATTTCGAGTCCCTGGATGTGGTCAGGGCTTGGAAGATTTACGTGTCCAGAACGGCTAGGATCAGGAAGACTGAAGCTCTGTTTGTTCTGTATGCGGCCAACAAGGTTGGCGCTCTTGCTTCAAAGCAGACTATTGCTCGCTGGATCTGTAACACAATTCAGCAGGCACATTCTACGGCAGGATTACCATTGCCTAAATCGGTTAAGGCCCATTCCACTAGGAAGGTGGGCTCTTCTTGGGCGGCTGCCCGAGGGGTCTCAGCATTACAGTTGTGCCGAGCAGCTACTTGGTCGGGGTCAAACACCTTTGCAAAGTTCTATAAGTTTGATACCCTGGCTGAGGAGGAACTCCTGTTTGCTCAATCGGTGCTGCAGAGTCATCTGCACTCTCCCGCCCGTTTGGGAGCTTTGGTATAATCCACATGGTCCTTACGGAGTCCCAGCATCCTTAAGGACGTTAGAGAAAATAAGATTTTACTTACCGGAAAATCTATTTCTCGTAGTCCGTAGAGGATGCTGGGCGCCCGTCCCAAGTGTGGACTTCTTCTGCAAGACTTGTATATAGTTATTGCTTACATAAGGGTTATGTTATAGTTTATCGGTTAAATCGAGGCTATGTTGTTGTTCATACTGTTAACTGGGTAGTTTATCACAAGTTGTACGGTGTGATTGGTGTGGCTGGTATGGATCTCGCCCTTAGATTTACAAAAATCCTTCCTCGTACTGTCCATCTCCTCTGGGCACAGTTTCCCTAACTGAGGTCTGGAGGAGGGGCATAGAGGAAGGAGCCAGTGCACACCCAGAATCCAAAGCTTTCTTAAAGTACCCTATCTCCTGCGGAGCCCGTCTATTCCCCATGGTCCTTACGGAGTCCCAGCATCCTCTACGGACTACGATAAATAGATTTATTGGTAAGTAAAATCTTATTTTACACATTGCGGCAGGCAGAGTCCCCATTTTTACACATTGCGGCAGGCAGATTCCCCATTTTTACACATTGCGGCAGGCAGATTCCCCATTTTTAAACATTGCGGCAGGCAGATTCCCCCTTTTTACACATTACGGCAGACAGTCCCAAGAAAGACAGAAAGAAAGAAAGAATTATACTTACCCTCTCCGCTGGCTCAGGCTCCTCGGTGCAGCTTCTGGTCACGATTCCCGGGCAGGAGAGAAGGGAGGTGGAGGAGGGAGCCGTAGCAGCACTGTGTTATTGGTGGAGGCGCTGCTGCCCCTCTGCTTCACTATAGGCTGTTCTCGGAAGACAGCCTATAGTGAAGCAGAGGGACAGCAGCAGCAGCGCCTCAACCAGTAACAAAGCGCTGCTGCGGCTCCCTCCTCCACCTTCCTCCTCCTCTTTTTCCCCCGTGGCCGCTGCAGTGCGCTCCTCTCCTCTCTGGGCGGCTGTGTGCTGCGGGCAGCGGTTGCCCACAGCACACAGTGGCATGTAATGAGTCAGTTTGACTAATTACATGCTTTGGGCCCCTGGACAGAGGTGGGCCCCAGTGCAACGCACTGGTTGCACTGGCGGTAGTTCCGCCTCTGGTGGGGGGAGGGGAGCTGGGAACTGTGCCCAGGGAGGGAGGGAGGGGAGCTGGGAACTGTGCCCAGGGAGGGAGGGAGGGGGAGCTGGGAACTGTGCCCAGTGAGAGATAGATGGAGGGAGGGGAGCTGGGAACTGTGTCCAGGGAGGGAGGGAGGGGAGCTGGGAACTGTGTCCAGGGAGGGAGGGAGGGGAGCTGGGAACTGTGTCCAGGGAGGGAGAGAAGCTGGGAACTGTGCCCAGGGAGGGAGGGAGGGAAGCTGGGAACTGTGCCCAGGGAGGGAGGGAGGGGAGCTGTGCCCAGGGAGGGGAGCTGGGAAATGTGCCCAGGGAGGGAGGGAGGGGAGCTGGGAACTGTGCCCAGGGAGGGAGGGAGGGGAGCTGGGAACTGTGCCCAGGGAGAGAGGGAGGGGGAGCTGGGAACTGCGCCCAGTGAGAGATAGATGGAGGGAGGGGGAGCTGGGAACTGTGCCCAGGGAGAGAGGGAGGGGGAGCTGGGAACTGTGCCCAGGGAGAGAGGGAGGGGGAGCTGGGAACTGTGCCCAGGGAGAGAGGGAGGGGGAGCTGGGAACTGTGATCAGTGAGAGATAGATGGAAGGAGTGGGAGCTGGGAACTGTGCCCCGGGAGGGGGAGCTGGGAACTGTGCCTAGGGAGAGAGAGAGGAAGGAAGGGAGGGAGGGGGAGCTGGTAACTGTGTCCATGGAGGGAGGGAGGGAGGGAGGGGGAGCTGGTAACTGTGCCAATGGAGGGAGGGAGGGGGAGCTGGTAACTGTGCCAATGGAGGGAGGGAGGGGGAGCTGGTAACTGTGCCCATGGAAGGAGGGAGGGAAGCTGGGAACTGTGCCCATGGAGGGAGGGAGGGGAGTTGGGAACTGTGCCCATGGATGGAGGAAGGGGAGCTGGGAACTGTGGCCAATGAGGGAGCTTGGAACGGTATTGTTTTGTTTATACAAGATATTTTGTGTTCTACCCTTCAATGTTCACTGAAATAATTGCCAACTCTTGCAGACTAAACATTTAATCTTTAATTAGTTGCATTGCTTTAATCAGTGTCCGCCAGGTCAGGAATGCATTTATTGACTGGGAGGACAATGGCCGCATTGCAGCTCCCCAACTCTGCCTCCTTCTGTGTTAATCTATGTACTGAGTCCTCTATGGTGTGACTTGATGACGTCATGCTGCACTCAATCAGAGGTGATGGTGTTCTGAGAGATGACACGGGGAGGTGATGGTGTTCTGAGAGATGACACGGGGTAGGTGATGGTGTTCTGAGAGATGACACGGGGAGGTGATGGTGTTCTGAGAGATGACACGGGGTAGGTGATGGTGTTCTGAGAGATGACACAGGGGTAGGTGATGGTGTTCTGAGAGATGACACGGGGAGGTGATGGTGTTCTGAGAGATGACACGGGGTAGGTGATGGTGTTCTGAGAGATGACACAGGGGTAGGTGATGGTGTTCTGAGAGATGACACGGGGAGGTGATGGTGTTCTGAGAGATGACACGGGGTAGGTGATGGTGTGCTGAGAGATGACACAGGGGTAGGTGATGGTGTTCTGAGAGATGACACAGGGGGAGGTGATGGTGTTCTGAGAGATGACACAGGGGTAGGTGATGGTGTTCTGAGAGATGACACAGGGGGAGGTGATGGTGTGCTGAGAGATGACACGGGGAGGTGATGGTGTTCTGAGAGATGACACGGGGTAGGTGATGGTGTGCTGAGAGATGACACAGGGGTAGGTGATGGTGTTCTGAGAGATGACACGGGGTAGGTGATGGTGTGCTGAGAGATGACACAGGGGTAGGTGATGGTGTTCTGAGAGATGACACGGGGTAGGTGATGGTGTTCTGAGAGATGACACGGGGTAGGTGATGGTGTTCTGAGAGATGACACGGGGAGGTGATGGTGTGCTGAGAGATGACACGGGGAGGTGATGGTGTGCTGAGAGACGATGCAGGGGGAAAGTGAGTGACACAGAGGGCAGGAGGTGACACGAGTCTGGTTGAACCGCTGTTGTATGATGATGACCTCATTAATATTTCTACACAAACAGGCATCTTCTGGACGATATGATCTCCTACATGAATAGTGAATACCGGCTAAAGACGCCGTCTGCCTCAAAGGATACAGTTCTTCAGAGGTTCCACATTGTGATAAACCATCATAAACTGTAGGTAAGGTGCATGTGGAATTGAAAAGAATGTTCTCAGTGTGACGAGAAACGGTGGCGTGTCATGTTGACACACTCCATTTTCAGTGACCACGCCCCTTCTGGTATTTGGCCACACGCACATGACTTACTTTACTGGTCTTTTTGGGAGGGGGGACCCAACTGGGACCGCCCATAACCAAAACTGTAGTTTCGCCTATGTCCCCTACTTTGACCTTACACACACCTTTGTGTGAGGGTGCAAGAAATCATGGCAAAGCTCCCAACCTGCACCTTTGCCCTCCCACATGGGTAGCACTTGTATCCTGACCCCTTTGATGCCATCCATCAGTTATTTCTCTTACATCCTAGAGGATGCTGGGGTCCACATTAGTACCATGGGGTATAGACGGGTCTTCCAGGAACCATTGGCACTTTAGAGTTTGAGAGTGTGGGCTGGCTCCTCCCTCTATG
Source organism: Pseudophryne corroboree (assembly GCF_028390025.1). Lineage (NCBI taxonomy): Eukaryota > Metazoa > Chordata > Amphibia > Anura > Myobatrachidae > Pseudophryne > Pseudophryne corroboree. Next base: position 397,257,952 of record NC_086448.1, read on the forward strand.
CCCCTCCTACAAGACTCAGTTTAGAAAATGTGCCCGGAGGAGCCGGACACAGCTAGGGGAACGCTCCTGAGTTTTCCTAGAAAAGTTATTTTTAGAGTTTATTATTATTATTATTATTTTACAGGGAGGCTGCTGGAAACAGCCTCCCTGCAGCGAGAGACTGAGGGGGGAGTAGTGTCCGCCCTGCGGGGTCTGAGCCACTATCTCCGCTGACTAGACACTGAGCACCAGAGGGGTTGGATCGTTCTCCGCCACAGGGGACCGCTCGCCCCAGCAGCATGCCGTCACCCCCTTGCAGAGCTGAAGAATCGGTGGCGAGTGAGTCACCGACCCCCCTCGCAAGCGGGGGATCGGTGTGAAGATGGCGGTACAGGGTAGGAGCGCCCTGGGGATGGATCAGCGGCACACGGTGAGGCACTGTGAGGGGCGCCCTGAGCCAGCGCAGACATCCTACACTAGTCCTGAAGCCTGTTGGGGTCCCCGGATCTCAGCCAGCACTAATTCCTCAGGCCAGTATAATCCATGAAGAGCGGGAAGACAGCGCCATTAAGGGGGCGGGGCTTCTCCTCAGAGCGGACCCAGCAGCGTTTCAGCGCCATTTTCCTGCCTGCACAGCGTTGAAAAGGAGAAACACAACTCCAGCTATCTGTAAACGGTACCAGGGGGTTGTAGAAGGGTGGAGTGGCGCTGTAATACGACTGTGTGTCCTATTAAGGTGCACAGTCAGCGCTGACAAGGGGTAAAAGCGCTGTGTGTGGGTTGGCTCCAATCTCTGTCTCTCTCTTGCCATTCTTGGGCAGGAAACTCTGTCTGCCCCCTCCTGTGTGTGTGTGTGTGTGTGTGTGTGTGTGTGTGTGTGTGTGTGTGTGTATAGTGTGTTTGGTGGTCTCCTTTAGCTATGTCCAGGGATACTGTGTCATATGCTGCAGAGGATTTGTCCTCCCAGGAAGATCCCATTCTATGTAATCAGGATAGCACTGGTTTAGCACAGATACCATCAAGGGAGCCTGAGTGGTTTTCTCAGATTTTTGACAGGGTTGCAAGTAATGAATCTGCTACCCGGGTATTACAGAGCTCTATGGCAGTATGGCCGGTTTCTGGTACCTCAGGACGCTCCGTTATATAGCCCCTTAAGCGTGCACTTGTGCAGGTCACACAAGAAGACACGGATACCGACTCTGACACCACAGACGGTGATAGGGATGTGATGCAGGGGTCCGCATCTCTTGCAAAGGGGGTGCAATTGTTGATAGAGGCTATCAGGGATGTGTTGAATGTTAATGATACCACACCTCAGCAGGTTGAGGTGGCCTTTTCCACTGAAAATAAAAAAGCCTCGCTAACCTTCCCTGCGTCAAAGGAATTGAATGCTATATTTGAGAAAGCATGGGAAAACCCTGAGAAACAATTCCAGGTCCCAAAAAGGGTCCAGGTGGCGTTTCCTTTCCCTGAGGAGAATAGGAAAAAATGGGAAAACCCGACGATTGTTGACGGATCTGTGTCCAGACTCTCAAAGAAGGTGGTTTTGCCTGTTCCAGGATCTACCGCCTTAAAGGAGCCGGCTGATAAAAAAATTGATAACACCCTAAAATCAATGTACACTGCTTCAGGGGCCATATTACGTCCCACTATTGCTACTGCATGGATTGCAAAAGCAATAGTAAAGTGGTCGGCTACCTTACTTGAGAATTTGGATACAATGGATAGAGATGATGTTGCATTATATTTACGCAACATATATGATTCAGCAGGTTTTATGGTAGAATCCATGAAAGACCTGGGTTCCATGGCTGCTGGAATCTATTCCATGTCTGTTTCAGCTCGTCGGGGACTGTGGCTGCGCCAGTGGTCGGCTGACGCGGAATCCAGAAAGAGTGTGGAGTCCCTACCCTATACAGGTCAGGTTCTCTTTGGGGAAGCTCTAGACGCGTGGATATCCACGGCTACAGCGGGTAAGTCTCCGTTTCTTCCCTCAGCAGGTTCTGCTCCGAAGAAATCCTTCTCTTCATCTGCAATGCAGTCCTTTCGGCCTAACAAGCCTAGAAAGGCCAGACCGTCCAATACCTTTTTTTAGGGGAGGTTGAGTGAAGCCCAAGAAACCTGCCGCTGCAGGCACCCAGGACCAAAAGCCTGCTTCAGGTACGCCAAAGTCCTCCGCATGACGGTGGACCGCACGGCCTGGAGGTGGGGCTTGTTGGAGCGAGACTTGGACAATTCAGTCACGTCTGGGTATCGTCTGGCCTGGATTCCTGGGTGATAGATATTATGTCCCAGGGATACAGGCTGGAATTTCAAAATCTCCCTCCTCACCGATTTTTTAAATCAGGCTTGCCAGTTCTACTGGCAGACAGATCTGTACTACAGGAAGCTGTCCAGAAGTTGGTGGAGGCACAGGTCATTGTACCAGTTCCTTATATACAAACCACAGGTTACTATTCAAACCTTTTTGTGGTACCGAAACCGGATTGTTCGGTCAGGCCCATTCTGAACCTAAAATCACTGAACCCCTTTCTAAAGGAGTTCAAGTTCAAGATGGAGTCCCTCAGGGCGGTGATATCAGGTCTGGAAGAGGGGGAATTCCTGGTATCCCTGGCTATCAAGGATGCGTACCTCCACATTCCGATATGGCTGCCGCATCAGGCTTATCTTTGTTTCGCATTGCAGGACTGTCATTTCCAGTTCCAGGCCCTGCCATTCGGCCTCTCCACAGCACCGAGGGTGTTTACCAAGGTAATGGCAGAAATGATAGTTTTCCTCCGCAAACAAGGGGTGAGCATCATTCCATATTTGGACGATCTGCTGATAAAGGCATCGTCCAAGGAGAAGCTGCTGCAGTCCATTGTTCTCACAACACGCCTCATCAAGAGTCATGGTTGTATCCTGAACCTTCCAAAGTCACATTTGGAACCAACCCAGAGTTGTCGTTTCTGGGAATGATCCTGGACACAGAAGTGCAGAAGGTGTTTCTTCCGCAGGAAAAGGCGTTGGTGATACAAACTTGGTCCGGGATGTCCTGAAGCCAGCACAGGGGTCGGTTCATCAATGAATTCGCCTGTTGGAAAAGATGGTGTCCTCTTACGAGGCTCTCTAGTACGGGAGGTTCCACGCTCGGACCTTCCAACTGGATCTCCTGGACAAGTGGTCGGGATCTCATCTGCACATGCACCAGAGAATTCGTCTGTCACCAAGGGCCAGGATTTCGCTCCTCTGGTGGTTGCAATTACCTCACCTTCTGGAGGGCCGCAGGTTCGGGATTCAGGAATAGGTCCTTCTAACCACGGATGCAAGCCTTCGGGACTGGGGAGCAGTCTCTCAAGGAGTAACCTTCCAAGGACGGTGGTCAAGCCTCGAATCTGGCCTGCCCATCAACATCCTGGAACTAAGAGCCGTCTACAACGGTCTTCTTCAGGCGGCCCCTCTTCTAAGAAATCGGGCCATTCAAGTGCAGTCGGACAACGTAACAACAGTGGCTTACATAAACCAACAAGGCGGAATGAAGACCAGAGGGGCAATGTCAGAGGTGACAAGAACACTCCTCTGGACAGAAAAACACGCGTTGGCGCTATCAGCCATCTTCATTCCAGGAGTAGACAACTGGGAAGCAGACTTCCTCAGCAGACACAATCTCCATCCAGGGGAGTGGGGTCTCCATCCGGAGGTGTTCAAGGAAATAACAGACCTTTGGGGATTACCCCAAATAGACATGATGGCCTCTCATCTCAACAAGAAGCTTCGGCATTATTGGTCCAGGTCGAGGGACCCACAGGCAGTGGCAGTGGACCCCCTGGTGTCTCCGTGTGTGTTTCAGTCGGTGTATGTGTTTCCTCCACTTCCACTCACCCCAAGAATCCTAAAGCTCATGAGAACAAGGGTTCAAGCGATCTTCATTGCCCCAGACTGGCCAAGAAGGGCTTGGTACGTGGACCTTCTGAATCTACTGCGAGAAGAACAGAGGCCTCTTCGGAAGGACCTGCTGCAGCAGAGGCCGTTCACCTATCAAGAATTGCCGTGGCTACGTTTGACGGCATGGAAGTTGAACGCCTGATACTTGCTCGCAAGGGCATTCCGAAGAAGGTCATTCCTACCCTCATCCAGGCTAGGAAAGGGGTAACGTCTAAACATTACCATCGTATTTGGAAGAAATATGTCTCTTGGTGTGAATCCAAGAAGTTTCCTATGGTGGAGTTTCAACTCGGACGTTTTCTCCTCTTCCTGCAAGCGGGTGTGGATATGGGCCTGAGATTGGGATCTGTGAAGTTCCAGATTTCGGCCCTATCCATTTTCTTTCAGAAACAATCAGCTGCCCTCCCTGAGGTTCAGACTTTTTTGAAGGGAGTTCTGCACATCCAACCTCCCTTTGTACCGCCTGCGGCGCCTTGGGACCTTAACATGGTGTTGCAGTTCCTCCAGTCGGATTGGTTTGAGCCTCTACAGGAGGTTGAGGTCAAATTTCTTACATGGAAGGTGGTCACGTTGTTGGCCTTAGCTTCTGCTAGACGTATGTCCGAATTAGGGGCTTTATCCTGTAAAAGCCCTTACATGATCTTCCACAAAGCAGTTTCTTCCGAAGGTTGTGTTGCCATTTCATATCAGCCAACCTATTGTGGTGCTAGTGGCTACTGACTCCTCAATTACATCAAAGTCCTTGGATGTTTATAAGGGCTCTGAAGATATATGTGAAGAGAACTTCTCGTCACAGAAAGTCGGGCTCTCTGTTTGTCCTATATGATCCTAAGAAAATTGGGTGTCCTGCTTCTAAGCAGACTAGTTCTCGCTGGATTTGGTTCACTATCCAGCACGCTTATTCTATGGCAGGACTGCCGTGTCCAAAATCTGTTAAGGCCCACTCTACTCGTAAGGTGGGGTCTTCCTGGGCGGCTGCCCGGGGTGTCTCGGCAGTGCAACTTTGCCGAGCTGCAACTTGGTCTGGGTCGAACACGTTTGCAAAGTTTTACATGTTTGATACTTTGGCCTCTGATGATCTGAAGTTCAGTCAATCAGTTCTGCAGGAGCCTCAGCGCTCCTTCTGGGAGCTTTGGTACATCCCCATGGTACTAAATGTGGACCCCAGCATCCTCTAGGACGTAAGAGAAAATAGGATTTTGGTACCTACCGGTAAATCCTTTTCTCGTAGTCCGTAGAGGATGCTGGGCGCCCGCCCAGCGCTTCATTTTCCTGCAAATGTTATTTGGTTCAGTACAACTTCATTTTAGTTGAGTACTGCATTGTTACTTGGTAAGTAATGTTTCAGCTGTTGCTGAATGTTCAAGCTAGGTTAGCTTGATGTGCCTTGTGTGTGAGCTGGTGTGAATTTCGCCACTATCTGTGTTAAATTGTTCTCTCGAAGATGTCAGTCTCCTCGGGCACAGTTTCTAGACTGAGACTGGTAGGAGGGGCATAGAGGGAGGAGCCAGCCCACACTCTCAAACTCAATAAAGTGCCAATGGCTCCTGGTGGACCCATCTATACCCCATGGTACTAATGTGGACCCCAGCATCCTCTACGGCAGTGGTTCCCAAACGTTTTTGAATTACGGTGCCCTACAGTATCAGAATTTTTTTCAGGGCACCCCTAGGCGAAAAGTTTCTTATTGGGAAATTTTGAAAGAAATTTTTAAATTAGGTAAATTCTGTTTATATGTCATCCTTAGGGTCAGTTATGTGGTGAGGGACAGGATTCACTTCTGTTTGTCCACATATTTTATGACTGACAGCCACCAGCACTGGTTTTGCCTATTCTATTGACCATAAATAATTTGAATTGGTCCTTGACCACAAATCCAAGGCACCCCTGTTTGTGTCCCGAGGCGCCCCAGGGTGCCACGGCACACAGTTTGGGAACCAATGCTCTACAGACTACGAGAAAAGGATTTACTGGTAGGCAACCAAAATCCTATTTTTACCCCTATCCAACCCTGTCTGTGCTGATTGACCCTTGTGTGGTTCCTTGCAAAAGCAGATCATTATGGGCCCTATGGGTCATTGATTGTGATGTTTCATCTCTTCCCAGCTCTCCCCTCTGCTTTCTGAGTGCCATGGGGTGGCTGGCTGATAATGAGGGAGAGGCAGTGCCGCCGAAGTTAACAGCCAGGCAGATAGGAGGAATAGCTTTGCCTGCAGAGCCAGACCATCTCACTGCCCATCCAAGCCATGCTGATCTGGACTTGGTCAGCCAATCCGTGTTGATCTACACTCGGCCCAAGAAGTACATTTATGAATGTCTCTGGGTGCATCCCCCTCACAGCGGTCACCCACTATCTCCCTGTCACATCTGCCTCCCCAGTCGCCGACTATCTCCCTGTCACGCGCAGACCGCAAGGTTCCCACCACAAGCGATAATGGGGATTTCTCTCCCCATTACAACCTAAGCGCTCCGCTTGATTGGCAGGCCTGGAGCGCATAGCTAATCAGGAGAGGGCTATGACCTGGCGTTCCCTGATTGGCTGACGGGTCCCCAACTGACAGACATCATGAGGGGTCCTGGCATTTGGGGAAAGCACATGGATCCCCTTTAGTAGCGAGGATTGGGTTGTTTTGTTTTTCTTTTTTACCCTGTGGATGCCTACTTGGAACAAAGAGGACCGACCGCCGCCACCAGTATTTTTTTTTCTTCCTTTTTTTACAGGTACCCTAATGGATTCTACTGGAGAAGGGGACGTGAATGGCGGCGTGAAATGTAGGTAAGTATGTGTAAGTGTGTTTTAATAAACTTATACTGTCACGGTGTGTTTCTTTATTTAAATATTTCTTTTGTTTTGTAACTACAGGTACCAGCTGTTTTGGAACTACAGGTACAGGTAAGATGCATGCTGGTACTTGTGGTTCTCCAAGTACCAGCATTGTGGTTCTCCAAGTACCAGCATGTGGGGGAAGCTTGCTGGGACCTGTAGTTCCACAACAAAAGACAATGTTTATTTAATTACTTTTTTTTTTTTTTTACACTTTCAATGGCTATCAGCCTGGCACCCAAAGGCCTTGGGCTTCATCCCTGGCTTTTGGGTGCCTATTGGGGGGACCCCTTTATTTAAGGGGTCCCCACTCCCCCAGGGAACCCCGCTCAGTGGTGACTAGTTGGGGTGTGCGTTGCTGCGGCCTCAGTAACCAGTATAAAAGTGTCCCCCGGCTGTGGCATTACCTCCCTAGCTAGGGGAGCCTGGTGCTGGTTTTAAAAATACAGGGGGCCCCTATTTATTTTGTGCCCCATATTTTTGGAACCAGGACTGGTCCAAGACCCCAGTGCTGGATGTTGAATTACGGGGAACCCCTAGTCAATATTTTTCCCGTATTTCTGCAACCAGGACGGGCTCGGATGGATGTCTTTTTGGGGGAGACCTGCACGTATTTTTTTTTTTTTTTTTACAATTTCTTCACTGTTCCATACAGAAGCATGCACGAATCACAGTGATCTGTGCATGGTTCTGGCTAAGTGCACAAAGTAATGAAAACTTGTCTTAAATTTATTACTAAAAACCACGTTTCCTTTACTAAAAAATTGCAAAACATCGCATGCGACTCCCTTTTTTACCCCAAAAAATCGCACCCTATCACAATTGTGATTTTTAGCATAAAATCAGATGTTACAAACGTGCGATTTGATGCAATTTTTTGGGAAACCCTGAAAAATCGCACTCCATTACATTTGACCCCAAATATTTATTCTTACAGTGAAATATTACATTTCTGAATGAAAAAAATACATTTAAAAAAAGCGATGAAATTCCATAGACAAAAAACCTTACGGTTTCACATGTCCCATTAAGGCTTTTTACACATGATCTGGCATTTCAGAAACCTGCTACAACTCTTCCACACAAACTCCAAAAAGCAATGAAATTCCGATCATTAAGGCTGACGCCTTAATGGGCGTGTTCCTTGCACAATACAGATATGGTATGCCATCACAGCCTGTGGGTAAGTGCAGATTCAGCACTCTCACAGAGTGAGATTGCTGTCACTCACACAATGGTGGAGCTGCTAATTCACAGATTTGTGTGCTCATTGGAATACACACATGCAGTCTATGCAACTGAAGGTCTGAGCGGAAGACAAAGCTGCTCGGAAGAGGTAAGAGTGTTGTTGGTTGGAGGGAGGAGACAGAGCGGTGTGGATGAGGGAACAGAAGTGTGTGGATTGAGGGAACACTAAGCAGCACTGATGGGGGGACAAAGAAACACAGGGGGTAATTCAGACTGCAGCGGCAGTGATCGCAGTCTGAATTAGTTTGTGGGGTGCATACGCGCAATGGCCGCACTGCGCATACGTACCCCAGGAGACCAGAGAGATGCTATTGGCATCTCACTGGCTGCAATCAGTCTGCCTGATCGACAGGCAGAGGCGGTTGTGGGGAAGGAGGGGGGCGTGCCAACGGCGTTAGAATGCCGTTGGCGGGGCAAGGTCTGCAAAATGGAGGCATTTCCAGACCACTGGGGGGGCGGGCTGCGGCGGTTATCCCCCTGCCAAGAACGCAGGAGCTGCGCTGCCAGGGAGCTACTTGTCAGGTACAAAAGCATTGCTGCTGTGCAATGCTTTTATACCTGTGGTGGGGGGGAGGGCCTGGCAAGCGGGGAGGACTAGCCCCGTGCGTCCCCCCGCATGTCAGAGTAAATGATCGTAGAATAGCACATCTACGATCAACTCTGAATTACCCCCACAGATGGGGGGAGGTAAGACAGAGTACAACAGATGGGGGAAAGACAATGGCACTGATGGTGGGGAGACAGAGCTGTGTGGATGGGTGGACAGTGCCGCGTGGATGAGGGGGAAAGAGCAGTACAGATGGAAAGAAACGGCACGGATGAGGAAGGCAGAGCAGCATGGATGAGGGGAATACAGTCCCAATATCGGAGGGGATAAGTCTTTTTACATTCCCTTGGGGGGTGGCAGCTAGGCCTTATCCTTGGGGGGAAGGGGGGTTGCCCTATCCAACCCACCCAATAGTGACCCACAAAACTTACCTTCAGGATGTCAGCTACATGAATAGGGTAAGAATGGTGTGGATAGGGGGTAGATTAAGAAACAAGTATGGGAAGGAAGACAGTGGTGCGGATGGGGAAACGATGCAGATGGGTTGAAAACACTGGCATGGATGGTTAGAAAACTGGTGCAGATGGGAGAGAAGACAGTGTGCCATGTATTGGAGGAGGCAGAGTGACGTTGAAGAAGGAAACACTGAGCAGCACAGATAGAAGGAAACGGTGGTACAGACAAGGCACAGGTGGGGAAAGACAGATGGTACAGATAAGTTAGTACAGACTAGCACAGATGGGAGAACACAGCAGTAGGGATTGGGGAAGACAGGGCAGCATGAGGGTGTATAGGGGAAGTAAGTGTAGATGCATAGACCGTAGATGGGGTATTATAGTTTTAGCAATTAATCAAGATATTTTGAGGGAGCTAAATGTGTATACTAAGTGAGATGGGTGTATGGAGTGAGAAGGCTGTGGTAACAAGGTGGGATTGTTGTGGTGACCGAATGGGATGGTTGTGGGCACTGTGTGGGATAGGAGCACCACAAAACTGCTCAGACCTTCAGTTGCATAGACTGCATGTGTGTATTCCAATGAGCACACAAATCTGTGAATTAGCATCTCCACCATTGTGTGAGTGACAGCAATGTCACTCTGTGAGAGTGCTGAATCTGCACTTACCCACAGGCTGTGATGGCATACCATATCTGTATTGTGCAAGGAACACGTCCATTAAGGCGTCAGCCTTAATGATCGGAATTTCATTGCTTTTTGGAGTTTGTGTGGAAGAGTTGTAGCAGGTTTCTGAAATGCCAGATCATGTGTGAGAAGCCTTAATGGGACATGTGAAACCGTAAGGTTTTTTGTCTATGGAATACGTTTCATGTATGTAAACAATAATACTAGTAGATCATTTTCATACCACTTATTAAGTGTGCCCAGCATAGGAGTATTTTTTATTTATTTTTTTGCTTCTGTACAAACCTCTATCTTTCTAAGTACTAAAATGTTAACACCTAAAATAAATTGCTAAATAAGAGACCTCTTGCAATGGGAAAACAAACTACTAGGATGTGGAACATACACACACACACACACACACACACACACACACACACACACACACACACACACACACACACACATATATATATATATATATATATATATATATACATACATACATACATACATACACACACACACACACACACACACACAGTTGTGCAGATACATACCCTGGCAGAATTTGTGATTTTCTGGCCATTTGTCAGAGAATATGAATAATAACTCACAAACTTTTCTTTCACTCATGGTTAGTGGTTGGGTGAAGCCATTTATTGTCAAACAACTGTGTTTACTCTTTTAAATCATAATGACAACACCAACTACCCAAATGACCCTGATCAAAAGTTTACATACCCTGGAGATTTTGGCCTGATAACATGCACACAAGTTTACACAAACGGGTTTGAATGGCTACTAAAGGTAACCATCCTCACCTGTGATCTGATTGCTTGTAATCAGTGTGTGTGTATAAAAGGTCAGTGAGTTTCTGGACTCCTGAAAAACCCTTGCATCTTTCATCCAGTGCTGCACTGACGTGTCTGGATTCTGAGTCACGGGGAAAGCAAAATAATTGCCAAAGGATCTGCGGGAAAAGGTAATTGAACTGTATAAAACAGGAAATGGATATAAAAAGATATCCAAGCAATTGAGAATGCCAATCAGCAGTGTTCAAACTCTAATTAAGAAGTAGAAAATTAGGGATTCTGTGGAAACCAAATCACGGTCAGGTAGACCAACAAAAATTTCAGCCACAACTGCCAGGAAAATTGTTTGGGATGCAAAGAAAATTCCACAAATAACTTCAGCTGAAATACAGGACTCTATGAAAAAAAGTGGTGTGGTTGTTTCAAGATGCACAATAAGGAGGCATTTGAAGAAAAATGGGCTGCGTGGTCGAGTCGCCAGAAGAAAGCCATTACTACGCAAATGCCACAAAGCATCCGGCTTACAATACTCCAAACAGCACAGAGACAAGCCTCAAAACTTCTGGAACAAAGTCATTTGGAGTGATGAGACCAAAATTTAACTTTTTGGCCACAACCATAAACGTTACATTTGTAGAGGAGTCAACAAGGCCTATGATGAAAGGTATACCATTCCTACTGTGAAACACGGAGGTGGATCGCTGATGTTTTGGGGATGTGTGAGCTACAAAGGCACTGGAAACGTGGTCAAAATTGATGGCAAGATGAATGCAGCATGTTATCAGAAAATACTGGAGGAAAATTTGCACTCATCGGCCCAGAAGCTGCGCATGGGACGTACTTGGACGTTCCAACATGACAATGATCCAAAACACAAGGCCAAGTCGACCTGTCATTGGCTACAGCAGAATAAAGTGAAGGTTCTAGAGTGGCCATCTCAGTCTCCTGACCTGAATATCATTGAACCACTCTGGGGAGATAGCAAACGTGCAGTTCATGCAAGACAGCCCAAGAATTTACAGGAACTGGAGGCTTTTTGCCAAGAGGAATGGGCAGCTTTAACATCTGAGAAAATAAAGAGCCTCATCCACAACTACCACAATACATGGTTTAAGAACTGGGGTATGTAAACTTTTGATCAGGGTCATTTGGGTAGTTTCTGTTGTCATTATGATTTAAAAAGAGTAAACACCGTTGTTTGACAATAAATGGCTTCACCCAACCACTAACCACGAGTGAAAGAAAAGTTTGTGAGTTATCATTCATATTCTCTGACAAATGGCCAGAAAATCACAAATTCTGCTAGGGTATATAAAACAATACCTTGTCAGAAGATCTTCTGACAAGGTATTTAGAGTTTGAATTACAGTCAGTAATTCAAACCAAAATAACATACCTGAGGGACACTACTGTGTGATTGAATCATGCACACCGCAGCGGTGGATGTGTACAATAGATATCATTAGTTTGTACACACACATTCCTCAATATAGAGGATTGGAAGCAACTAAAAGACTTCTCACTAAGGGGTGCATGTACTAAGCAGTGATAAAAGTGGAGAAGTGAGCCAGTGGAGAAATTTACCATGGCAATCAATCAGCTGCTCCGTACAATTGTACAGTATGCAAATTAGAAATGTTACGTCAATGCTGATTGGTTTCCATAGGTAACTTCTCCACTGGCTCACTTCTCCACTTTTATCACTGCTTAGTACATGTCCCCCTAAGGGATTTGGTCAGGATTAGGCTGGTGTGGGGGAAGGTTAGGGTTAGGCTTAGCCACCCCGGGAAGGGTTAGGCTGCTGGAGAGGGAGGGTTAGGGGGCCATTGGGGGAAGGTAAGTATTCATACCTTCCCCCTGTCGGGATTCTCAATAGAGGGATACCGCAGTTATCCCGCCCGCCAGCATTTCACTCCCAACCCCTCACTAATAATCCTAAGTATACTGGATCAGACCTAAATATTTTTCTTGGAACTGCTACAGCCGTTCTGGTATATTTTTTTCTCTTAAGTCCTAGAGGATGCTGGGGTCCATTTTAGCACCATGGGGTATAGACTGTTCCGCAGGAGCCTTCGGCACTTTAAGACTTTTCAACAGTGTGAACCGGCTCCTCCCTCTATGCCCCTCCTCCAAACCTCAGTTTAGAAAATGTGCCCAGGAGACTGGATGCACACTAGTGGAGCGCTACAGAGCTTTGCTGGAATTAGTTAATGGTTCTGCTTCCGCTGACAGGACACCATTAGCTCCTGAAGGGGTACTGAACACAGCCCAAGCCTGGCCAGTGTTCACTCCCACAGCACTGCCGCCACCCCCTAACAGAGCCAGAAGTCTGGTGAGTATATTACCGGAGTCCCGCAGAGAGGGGATACAGGTACACACGTAGCGGGCGCCATGTCTCTCAGCACAAGGGTGCAGAGTGCGGGGGGGGAGGGGGTGGAATTAGGGGCGCGCTCTGTGGGCATGTTTTAAAACCTTTACTCTCACTTGCAAAAATGGTACATACATGTACAGCCACTGATGTGCCATCCCTAGCCAGTATAAATATTACATTGCTGAGGCTGAAGGGAGGGGCTTCTCCTCAGACTTGTCAGAACACTCAGTGGGTGACATTTTCTCCTTCAGAAACTCCAGTGTGAAGCTCATGAACGCTGTTTCTCCTCATGACAACGCTGATACAAGTACAGGGTGTTATAGAAGGGGCAGAGAGTGGTCATTATAATTAGGTCTGTGGGCCTAATATTGGTATATGCGCTGTAAGTGGGTAATATTTCCACAGTTCACAAAAAGGCGCAGTGTGTGGACTGGCAGATCCCTCTGTGTCTCTCTGACAGACTTTAGTGTGGGTCTGTCCCCAACAGCTCCCCTGTGTGATAGGGGTGTGTGTGTGAGTACAAGTGTGTAACATGTCAGACATTGGGGAGGGTTATTTCCAGGAAGAACCCATTTTAGATACACAAGAGGGTAATGTGGTGGCCCTCCCCTCTCAGAAGGAGCCGGAGTGGGTGAGAATGTTGCAAAAGAATATGTCAATGCTTGCAAAGAAATTCTCCGAGTCTGAACAACAGACTAAATATTGGAGGCAGTCTGTGGAGGATGCACTGTTTACTGCCCCCTCCATATCATCCACTCGGGTCCCATCCAGTTCCCAGAAAAGGTCTCTGGCCCAGATAATGCAAGGGGACACAGACATAGATTCCGACTCTGACGTCGACACTGGGGATTTGAGAGGGGTAGACCCCAAATTAGCCAAAAGCATACAATGTATGATAGTTGCTATAAAGGAAGTGTTGGAGTTTCCTGAAACAACACTGGTCCCTGAGGAAAAGGATTATTTTAAATTAAATAAAAGGCAGGTTGTGACTTTTCCTCCTTCAAAGGATTTGAATGCGTTCTTTTAACCCAGAGAAGAAATTTACCCTTCCCAAAAAGATATGTGTAGCGTACCCTTTCCCTGAGGAAGACAGGCACAAATGGGAGACACCCCCAATGATAGACACCTCAGTTTCTCGGCTTTCTAAGACAATAGTTTTGCATGCCCCTGGATCAGCCTCATTAAAAGATCCAGCTGACTGTAAAGAAGAAACAACCCTAAAATCCATATATACGGCTAACGGAACGGTGCTCAGGCCCACCATTGCTTGTGCGTGGGTAGGTAATGCTGTGGAAAAATGGTCTGACAACTTGCTTGTTAACATAGACACAGTTGACAGGGATGAAATAGTCCCGACTCTCGGCCATATCAAAGATGCTGCAGGTTACTTAGTTGAAACTATGAAGGATATTGGGTTGCTGAGTTTAAGATCCTCCGCTATGGCAATTTCAGCCCGCAGGGCGCTGTGTATCCGCCAATGGAATGCTGATGCGGAGTAAAAAAAAGAATATTGAGGCGCTTCCTTACAATGGAGAAGCCCTCTTTGGAGAAAAGCTGGATGCCATGATTTCAACAACTACATCAGGCAAGTCAGCATTTCTGCCTTCCGCAGCTGCTCCACCTAGGAAAGGATTTAATTCTCATACGATGCAATCCTTTTGGACCAACAAGTCCAAAAAGGCAAAGGGTACCCCCTTCTTCGCAGGAAGATGTTGAGGAAGAGGTAAAAAATCTACAACACCATCAGGCTCGCAGGAGCAGAAGTCAACAGCTACTTCTGCTAAAACCTCAGCATGACGCTGGTGCTGCCCTGCGGGAGTACGATCGGGTGGGGGCACGTCTACTGTCTTTCAGCCAGGTCTGGGTACACTCAGATTTGGATCCTTGGGTATTGCAGATAGTATCCCAAGGGTACAAATTGGAATTTCAGGACCTACCCCATGCCTATTTTTCAAATCAGCCTTACCAGCTTCTGTTCAGGACAGAGCAAAAGTGCTGAACACAATACAGAAATTATGTCAAGACAACATAATTTCCTTAGTTCCTGTGTCACAACAGGAAAGGGGGTTTTATTCAAGCCTGTTTGTAGTGCCGAAACCGGATGGCTCGGTCAGACTGATTTTAAACCTAAAAACACTGAACCTTTATTTGAAAAGGTTCAAATTCAAGATGGAATCCCTGAGAACGGTGATCTCCAGCTTGGAGGAAAAGGAATTTCTGGTATCGATGGACATCAAAGATGCTTATTTACATGTTCCCATCTACCCGCCGTATCAGGCATACCTGAGGTTTGCGGTGCAGGACTGCCAGTACCAGTTCCAAACATTGCCTTTCGGGATCTCCACGGCTCCGAGAATATTCACCAAGGTGATGGCGGAGACGATGGTTCTTCTTCGCAAGAAAGGAGACAAAGTCATCCCATACTTGGAAGATCTCCTCATAAAAGTGAGATCCAGGGAGAAACTAGTGCAGAACATTGCATTTTTCCTGACTGTGCTTCAACAGCACGGTTGGATCATAAACCTTCCAAAATCACAATTGGAACCCACAAGGAGGTTATCATTTCTGGGAATGATATTGGACACGGAAGCACATAAAGTATTCCTACTGGTGGAAAAGGATCTGGAGATTCAGAGGATGGTAAACAAGTTTTAAAACCAGCACGCGTAACGATTCATCAGTGCATCCGCCTGCTGGGGAAGATGTCAGCGGCCTACGAGGGTCTACAATTCGGCAGATTCCACGCCAGGGTGTTCCAATGGGACCTACTGGACAAGTGGTCCGGATCGCACCTACAAATACACCTGAAGATAATCCCATCAACAAAAGCCAGTATTCCACTCTTGTGGTGGCTTCAAAGTTCTCACCTCCTGGAGGAACGCAGGTTCGGGATTCAGACTTGGATCCTGGTGACCACAGATGCAAGCCTCCGAGGTTGGGGAGCAGTCACACAAGGGGAAAGCTTCCAAGGACGATGGTCAAGTCAAGAAGTACTCCTTCACATAAACGTTCCGTAATTGAGAGCTGTGTACAACAGCCTTCATCAAGCGGCACACCTTTTTCAAGGTCGTCCCATACAGATCCAGTCAGACAATGTAACGGCAGTAGCTTACATAAACCGCCAGGGCGAAACAAAAAGCAGAGCGGCAATGGCAGAGGTGACATAGATACTCCTCTGGGCAGAAAGACATGCAAAAGCTCTGTAGGCAATTTTCATTCCGGGAGTGGACAACTGGGAAGCAGACTTCCTCAGCAGACACAATCTCCATCCAGGAGAATGAGGCCTCCACCCAGAAGTCTCTGCAGAGGTAGCATCTCGTTGGGGCGTTCCTCAAGTAGATATGATGACATCACGTCTCAACAAGAAGCTTCAGAAATATTGTTCGGTGTATCTGTTCCCTCCACTTCCACTAATACCAAAAGTTCTTAAGATCATCAGAAGAAGGGTTCAAGCAATTCTCATTGCTCCAGACTGGCCAAGGAGGGCTTGGTATCCAGATCTTCAGGAGTTATTACTGGAAGATTTTCAGCCTCTTCCTCTTTGCGAGGACCTGTTTCAGCAGGGGCCGTTTGTTTATCAAGACTTACTGCGGCTGCATTTGATGGCATGGCTATTGAGCGCCAGATCCTAGCCCGTAAGGGTATTCCCAATGACATCATTCCCACACTTATTCTGGCCAGTAAAGGGGTAACATCTAAACATTACCATCGTATTTGAAGAAAATATGTATCTTGGTGTGAATCCAAGAAGTCTCCTGCGGTAGAGTTTAAATTAGGACGTCTTCTCCTATTTCTACAGGCGGGTGTGGATGCTGGCTTGAGATCAGGGTCTATCAAGGTCCAAATTTCGGCCTTGTCCATTTTCTTTCAGAAACAGTTGGCTTCCCTTCCTGAGGCCCACACGTTCGTGAAGGGGGTTTTGCGCATCCAACCTCCCTTTGTGCCTCCTGCGGCGCCATGGGATCTTAATGTGGTGTTGCAGTTCCTTAAATCAAACTGGTTTGAGCCTCTACAAGAGGTAGAGTTGAAGTTTCTCACTTGGAAAGTGGTCATGCTGTTGGCCTTGGCCTCAGGCAGACGAGTGTCCTAATTAGGGGCTCTGTCACAAAGAGTCCTTTGATTTTTCATGAGATAGAGCTGAACTGCGGACGCGTCAGCATTTCCTTCCAAAGGTGTCTTATTTACATATCAACCAACCTGTGGTGGTGGCAGTGGCTTCTGACACATCAGCCGTTTCAAAAGTCCTTGGATGTCGTCAGAGCGTTGAGGACTTATGTTGCGGGAATGGCTCGGATAAGGAAAACAGAATCTTTGTCCCCTATGACCCCAACAAGATTGGGGGTCCTGCTTCTAGGCAGACTATTGTGCGCTGGATCGGAGGTAACATTCAGCACGCTTATTCCACGGCAGGAATGCCGTTACCGAGTTTGGTAAAGGCCCACACTACAAGGAAAGTGGGTTCTCCCTGGGCGGCTGCCCGGGGTGTCTTGGCATTGCAAATTTGCCAAGCAGCTACTTGGTCAGGGGCAAACACGTTTGCTAAGTTTTACAGGTATGACACCTTGGCTGCTGACGACCTTGAGTTTGGTCAGTCAATTCTGCAGGAACATTAGCACTTTCCCGCCCATACTGGGAGCTTTGGTACATCCCCATGGTACGAAAATGGACCCCAGCATTCTCTAGGACGTAAGAGAAAATAGGATTTTAATTACCTACCGGTAAATCCTTTTCTCGTAGTCCGTAGAGGATGCTGGGCGCCCGCCCAGTGCTCATTATTCCTGCAGAATTACGTTTTATCTTTTTACACAGGTTCTCGTGTGTTAAGATGTTCACAGCTTTAGCTGTTGCGTTATGCATGCATGTTAGCATGGGTTATGTTGAAAGCTATGTTAGGCGGCATGTTTTGTATGGTGTGAGCTGGTGTGAATCTCGCCACTAGTTTAATGTAAATTCTACTCTCGAAGTTGTCCGTCTCCTCGGGCACAGCTCCTATACTGAGGTCTGGAGGAGGGGCATAGACGGGGGAGCCAGTTCACACTGTTGAAAAGTCTTAAAGTGCCGAAGGCTCCTGCGGAACCGTCTATACCCCATGGTACTAAAATGGACCCCAGTATCCTCTACGGACTACGAGAAAACGATTTACCAGTAGGTAATTAAAATCCTATTTTAATGTTGAGATTTATCTACAGCAACACCTTCATGTTTAGCATTGAAAGACCTATTCTTCTGCAATCCTGCTTATGCCTCAAACATAAAATTCTTCTTTAGATACATAGATTATGTATTTGTTTTGTGGAGGGGAACCAAGAAGGAGTTTATATAAAATATAACCTCTGTCAGCAGTCTTGATGAAAACATCACATTCATATTTGAGTGACACTCAGATATACTTCCTAGATGTGATGATTTCAGTCTCATGGGCAACTGTCTACCTGTGTTTATAATAAATAAACAGACCAATACATTATTATATGCATACAGTCACCACCCAGAAACTCTGAAAAAGAGACTTCCTTTTTCTCAATATCGGAGAGCAAGATATTTGACAACTCTATTGATATAAAGGAACAAATGTATATGTTGACCAACAGAGGTAGCGACAGCAGATTGGCACCAACTATCAAAGCTTTCAGCCTCCCAGAACGCAACGGGCCCATCCCCTTCATCCCCGCCTCCTGGCTCAGGCAATTCAGTTTTTTGTTTGGTTTGGCAGGAGCTGGACCATGGTCAGTGGGCTGCTGGTTTTTAGCAGCCATAACATTTTTTATTATTTTATTTTTATAGTCTTTATTTATTTATTTATTTTGAGTGATCTTTCTAAAAAGCGTCTTATACGCTCCAACAACTCCCCGCTGGGTCACAACAATGCTTACCCACGTGTGTAGTGCTGTTTCGGCGGGCGTCTGTGTAGGATGTACTAGCAAGTCCAGAAGACATTACCAGGCTGTGGCCGGAGCATGGGGAGAAGGTAAGGCATCGGTTCCGCTTAGCAGGGAAAACGCAAGACACAGCCGCACTGTTTCGGGATGGAGACTACCGGGCAGTCGCTTCCACCTCGGGTGCACCAGCGCTAGGCCTCAGGGATCATAGGCTCCAGAGGTAGTATGAGGCCGCAATCCCTGGGGTTGATGTCAGCAGTGGGGAATAAGACGCTCCCCTGGTTGCCCCTCCCCCCATTTCATGACCAGTTTCCTCCAAGTTTCACGCCATGAACTGATTTCCCGCTTCCGTCTGAGACGCTGTGTATCTGAAAGGACACAGTCGCAGCTCAGGTGGCTGTATGACTGGTGCGTCGGTGTTCACTTGGGCATCTGTGTTCACTGTAGATCAGGGGGCGGTTGTGTACAATAATAGCGTCTACATCCACTCAGCTTTCAATAATGTATTGATCAATCCTGGAAGCGTGGTGAAGTCTCCATGTATCCCACTCTCCTGAGCTGGGTGATACAGCACTAAGGGGGACATTTACTAAGCAGTGATAAGAGCGGAGAAGTGAGCCAGTGAAGAAGTTGCCCAATCAACCAATCAGCAGCTCTGTATAATTTTATAGTATGCAAATTATAGATGTTACTTCAGTGTTGATTGGTTGCCATGGGCAACTTCTCCACTGGCTCACTTTTCCGCTCTTATCACCGCTTAGTAAATGTCCCCTTAAGTCTCTATTTATCATTGAGTACGAATAGTTGGATAAGTGCCTGATGCATGAGTCTGTAAACTATTGCTACTGTTTATTTTGCTGCACGACTGAATACGTTTCAAATCTTACACAAGGTAATGCAGTAATATGTTTCTCTTACATACTTGAAATGTATCTGTAGTTGAATATGTGCTCATATTGCTTATTATATTAATCTATAACCTGTGACTGATTGCTAGTGTGATTGCTGACTTACTATTTTCTGTCAGTTTCTGTGTATTCCAATCAATGCTGGTGCAAAGCAGGGAGGGATCAGATTGTATGTCACTTTTACAAGTTTTAAAGCAGGGGTGGGCAATTATTTCAGCCAAGGGGCCACTTGACACTTTCCTGTCAGTATTCGAGGGCCGCACACGAAATAGCAGCGTCCCCACCCCACCCCATGCACAAAAAATCTAGGGATGTGGCTTCGTGTGGAAGGGGCGTGGCTAAAAAAATACAGATTCATATTAGGCTGCACAACAGTCTCCATTATTCAAAGTACGCCACACAGTAGCGCCACTTACACACATTACACCAGGTAGAGCCCCTTTTACACATTATGCTAGGTAGAGCCCCATTTTACACATTATTCCAGGTAGGTTTAGGCATCAGGGATGGGCTAGGTTTAGGTAACCATGGGGGGTGGTTAGGTTTAGGCAACAATGAAGGAGGTTAGGGTTAGGCTGCCGGGTGGGAGGGTTAGGGGGTTGGGGAGAACACCCCTTACCCACCCCTGTCGGTTTCGAGATATCGGGATCCCGTTGTCAGTATTTTGACCGCCGGGATCCCAAGCGGCATTGAATCATACTGATCCAACACATACACAGAGCTACAGATACATAGTTACACAGACACAGAGTTACAGACATACAGTATACATAGAGTTACACAGACACATATTTAGAGCTACAGACATATATACAGAGCTACAGACACATATAGAGTTACACAGAGACATATACAGACACATACACAGAGCTACAGGCACATTATCATATACAGTGACACAGACATAATATAATTTATGGTCCCTCATACCTTAAAGAATGTCACTGCATGAAAACTTTGGCTGCTTTAGCAGGTCCTTCATTCTAACTACTGGGACACTGCTTCCTCTTTCCTTCTGATAATCAGGGGGGGGGGGGGGGGTGCAAGACATATGCCCCGAGAGACCCCTGCCCACCATTCTCCCACTGCAAAGCAAGCAGTCCTTCCCCAATCCCCCTCATCTCGCAGGCGGAGCTTTGCCTGGGCTGGCTGGGAAGGTGAGACTAGCAGGGGGAGGAGGGGCTGCGGCTCTATTAGCCGCAGCCGGCACTGTGTGATCTTTTGCCCCCTGCTCCCTGTCAGCGCATGACAGGGAGCAAAAGATCTCACAGTGCCGGCTGCGGCTAACAGAGCCGCGCTGTCGCAGGCATCATCCCACTGCCGGTGACCTGGGCTGGAAGCTGGCCGGGACAATGACAAGAGGCCCAGTCGAGCCGCTTGTCATTGCACGCAGGTTGGAGGCAGCGGGCCGGGCAGGATCGGTTCGCGGGCCGCATTTTGCCCACCCCTATTTTAAAGTGATTTCAATCACAAATTGTGTAGTTAACACTGTAAAGGTGTGTGATTTGTTTATCATGTCTAAGAGAAGCAAGGGTGAGGAGTATACACATTGCTCATTGTAAGGAGGCTTGCATTTTAAAGTGATAGCTTGGATTCTTAAGTGTATTTTGAGTTTGAAACAGCAGAAGGTGAGTATCTAAGTATTCTCTGTCTATCCATATAGGGATTGTAATATTGTGGGAGAAATTTAGTGTGAATCTGGTGTTTGTTTCTGTGCTGTGCTTTCTTAATAAGTGAGGAGAAACCAGGGGGAGGGGGTTGAATCTAGGTGTGAAGTAATCAGGTGTGATGTAATCAGGAGGAGGAAGAGGGGATGATTACAGCAGCTGTCTGAAAGTCTATATAATCAGTGAACAGACACATTTGAGCTTGCTTATTGTAAGGAGGCGTGCATTCTAAAGTGATAGCTTGGGTCTTTAAGTGTATTTCGAGTTTGAAACAGCAGAAGGTGAGTTAGAATACAGAAAAAGGTGAGTTTTATAATACGCAATCAGGAACACAAATATTTGCAATACCATTAAGTCTCTGGTGAGGTTGCAAGGGGCTAACCTTGTGAGTGAGTGAGAGGGTCTCTAACTTAAAGTAGCAGAGGGGCTGTGATTGTTGCGTGTGTAAGGGGCAGATATTTTGAGGGTATAGGGCTGCCTTTATTTCTGTCTTTGTTTTTGTTCTATTTTGTGTGTGATCAGACTAGGTACTGCCCAGGGACGCTTCCGGTGGAGATAGAGCCTACACTGCTGCCAGCAGGTACTACCAGGGACCCACAATCGGCCTGCGGGGTCTGAATCCACTGCTGAGCAGCACAAGGGGGCAAGGAAGACTGCTGCTGCAGACATCAGAGGAGAGGACGGAGACTGCTGAATAAAAGCGAAGGAACCGGTGACTACTGCTGCATAAAAGCAAAGGACTAGGGGACGCAAAGGATAGATAAGTATAAGCCCAATTTCGTTATTGTATAGTAAGTGTTTTGCATAGATTGTTTTGCTTCTCTATTTCTTCTTGGGTAACAGGGAGTTAGACCGTACAAAAATATGGGTGGGGCTGGGATTGGCGATTTCACTCAGTGCATGTCGTGCAAGATGTACGTGCACCTGGAGCAACCATGCCAGTGTGAGTACATCTGTACGAGGTGTGTGCGAATGGTTGCCCTGGAAGCCCAGGTAACTGATCTAGAGCAAACCGTTACGCGACTGAGGGATATTCACAATCATCAGATCTACATCTGGAAGACCCCACCTTTCCACTAGGAGTTGAAACCCTTCTGGATGGAGGCTCCACTAGCCAGCATGCACGTCCTGACGACTGAGAAAGCCCGCTTCCCAATTCAGGACTCCCGGAATGAATATTGCCGATATGGCCGGTAGATGGCGTTCCGCCCAACGTAGAATCCGTGAGACTTCCTTCATTGCCAAACGGCTTCGAGTGCCGCCTTGATGATTTATGTAAGCCACTGCGGTGGCGTTGTCCGACTGTATTTGAACAGGACGGTTCTGAATTAAATGCTGGGCCAGGTTCAACGCATTGAAGACCGCCCACAATTCCAGAATGTTGATCGAGAGGAGAGATTCCCCCTTGGTCCACCGACCCTGAAGGGAGTGTTGCTCCAGCACCGCGCCCCAACCTCTTAGACTGGCATCTGTCGTCAACGGGACCCAGTTGGATATCCAGAAGGGACGGCCCCTGCACAACTGTTGGTCCCGGAGCCACCAAAGTAGCGACAGACGGACCTCCGGAGTCAATGAAATCATGTGAGACCTGATCCGGTGAGGCAGGCCGTCCCACTTGGCTAGAATCAGCCTCTGGAGGGGGCGAGAATGGAATTGAGCATACTCCACCATGTCGAATGCTGAGACCATGAGGCCCAGCACCTGCATCGCTGAATGTATCGACACTTGAGGACGAGAAAGGAAGCAACGAATCCTGTCCTGAAGCTTCAGGACTTTCTCCTGAGACAAGAACAACCGCTGGTTGTGAGTATCCAATAGCGCTCCCAGGTGCACCATGCTTTGAGCAGGGACCAGAGAGAATTTCTTCCAGTTGAAGAGCCACCCGTGGGCTTGTAGAAACCGGACCATCATATCCAGATGACACAGGAGAAGTTCTGGGGAATTTGCCAGAATCAACAGGTCGTCCAGGTACTGGAGTATCCTGACCCCTTGACGGCTGAGTACCACCGTCCTCACCGCCATTACTTTGGTGAAAACTCGCGGAGCCGTTGTTAAACCAAAAGGTAACGCCCGAAGCTGGTAATGAAGGTTGACAAAAGCGAACCTTTAGGTATTGCTGATGTGACGCTGCTATAGGCACAAACTTCATACCGAGGTTTTCCCAGGGTTCCTGACGTATATCCACTAGGTGGTCAGAGTGAGGTAAAACTTGTTTAACCACCTTCTGACGCTTGAACCTATCTGGTTTCTTAGGAGGGACGGATGGCTCAGGATCATCCGCAATCTGTAGAATTAACTTAATAGCCTTCAAAAGATCAGGAACATCCACATGTGAACTACCCTCCCCATCAACCGCATCTGAGTCAGAACCTGTGGGGTCAGTATACGTGCCGTCTTAATCAGACGAGGTGTCAGTGACAGCAGTGGATTGTGAGACAAGCGCTCGCTTAGAGGACCCCTTGGACTTAGGCGAGTGATGGTCAGACTTTTTAGTAGTCAGGGACTAGTTCAACTTCTTTAACTGAGCAGATAAATCGTCCGCCCACGGCGGGTCAGCTGCAGGGACCGGCATTGGGGGTCCCATAGGGTGTTTTAGTTTATGAATTAGCGTATGCAGAAGCGTGGAAAAAGCGGTCCACGGTGGGTCAGTATGTGCCTTCGTTGCCACAGTCCCACTGGGGGGCAAGGAGCCCCCAGAACCAGAGCCCACAGCTGCTATATTCTCCTCATATGGGCCTGTGGCTTCAGCAACACCGGCACTGTGTTCAGCCCAAGAAACGTTACCCTCAGAAGCAGACATGATATAACTTGCAGTATGAGGTAACAGTACAATCATCAGCAGCACTATATCTCTATACCCAAACCCCTGCGCAGTGTAGTCAGCACTAGCAGAGATAAAGGAGAGATATGGTGACTAAATCACAGAAAAAAAATACGTAATACAGTATATCTTTGTGAAAATCTTATATTAGATAAAACCTGACGCACCCAGCCCCCTCAGGTTATAGAATATAGGGATAGCAGGTTGAGTGAAAGACACGAAATGAACACCACTCAGCTATCAAATGCACACACAGATAGTCACAATTTGTACAATGCAGAGGTTATTACTGACAATAATACTGCACTGGACTAGCTTACACAGCTATATAACAAATGATATAACAGTACACAGTAAGAACTGGATGTATATCACAGGGTAATTGTACTAGAAAACACTGACTAAAAAAGGCAGGTAGAATACTTAAGTGTTATGTAAAGTCACAGCACTGACAACCAGGCGGCTTTACATAGGAGAATTTGCCCAAGCAGTCCCAGGAACAGTGAGCTGAGGGATAATGGCGCCGCAGACACTGACAGGGAGTGAGGAAAAGACAGATATGCAGCTCCAGGGTGGGAACACTTGCTAGAAATGGCGCCCTGGGGATGGGCTTCAGGTCTAAGCATTATCCCCTCTGCTGGCAAAACCACCGGGTACTGTGGGCGATATAAAAATTGGTTTAGAGAGAAAACCTGACCTGCGCCCATGCCCTGGTGATCTAGTGGGATCGCCTGTATCCACAGTGTCCACCGCCAGCGCGCGCGGCCCGCCTCCCACTGTCCGCGTCGGATGGCGATAAAGACCAGGTCCCGCAAGCGGGACCCACTTACCACCTCCCGAAGTGCGGCCACGCGATCCTGGAGAGCCCCAGCTGTGGGTGTCTAACGTGAAGAAAGCCGAAGCCTCCGCTGTAGGTACCCGGCAACCAGGGCTCGGGAGTGTACAGCATCACTGGGGAGAGCTGTAGCTGCAGCAGTGAATGTCACAAGACATTTACCACCGCTGCTGCCCTTGAAGTCTTCACTGTTTACCTCATAAAAAGCTTTTCTTAGGGCTGCCTGAAGCAGCCCCTCTGTTCAGTGCCTGCTTACTGCAGCAACAACTTACAAAACTGAGCTCCTGTGCAGGGATGCGGGGTTATAGAGGAGGTGGCGCTGTGCATTCTGGGAACAGTCAAAGCTTTGAGCCTGTTGGTGACACGGATCAAGATCCTACTCTACACCCCATTATCCAATCCTTGTGGAGCCCAGTGTACCCCGCAGCAGAAAAAGGAATAAAAATCCCAAACAAATGTGGTTTAACAAAAATATAAAGGAATTAATGGACAAAAAAATACGAGCATTTAAAAAATACAAATCTGAGGGGGATGCGGATTCATTTCAACACTATAAGGACTGTAACAAAATATGCAAAAAAGGAATAAGAGCGACTAAAGTAGAAAATGAAAAACTAGTAGCAAAGGAAAGCAAAGCGAATCCCAATTTTTTTTTTCTTCAAGTACATCAACAGCAAGAGACTAAAGAAGGAGAGTATAGGCCCTTTAAAGGACAAGAGGGGAGACTTGATCAAAAATGATAATGACATAGTAAACTAAACAAGTTTTTTTCAACGGAATTCACCAGAGAGGACCAGATGCTGGGTCTAATACAAAATCTCAACAAAGATAATGTCCCACTGCTAAATGCTGATTTATGTGATGAGGTAGTCTGTGACCAATTAAAAAAGTTAAAGATTAATAAGTCACCTGGTCTGATGGAATTCACCCGAGGGTTCTTATGGAGCTGCACGCTGAACTAGCAAAACCTTTATTTTTGATCTTCATGGATTCAGTTAAATCGGGTATGGTTCCCAAAGACTGGCGTATAGCGGAGGTAGTGCAGATATTTATAAAGGGGAGCAAAAATGAACCAGGTAATTATAGACCAGTTAGTCTTACATCTATAGTGGGGAAAGTATTGGAAGGTATTCTAAAGGGACAGTATTCAAAAGTTCCTTGAAGTAAATAAGGTAATTAAAAGGAACCAACATGGATTTGTGAAGGACAGATCATGTCAGACAAACTTACTTGGCTTTTATGAAACAGTAAGTGCGAACCTGGATCAGGGTAAGGAGGTGGATATAATCTTTTTAGACTTTGCCAAAGCTTTCGACACTGTACCACACATGCAGCTTATCTACACTTCTGATTCATTTCATACTAAATCTACACCAATTGAGCCGACACTGCTTTTCTAATCTGCATTTCTGCAATTCTTCAACTCTGAATTCCTTACAGCCTCCACTCCTACTTCCACTTTCCCTCAACCTATTTACCTACTAAACACTATGTCAGGGCTTTCTTATACTCCCCACATTACTCAGTGTCTACCTAATCATGTGTCTTTATCCTTCCCCCCCTAGTTTCCTACACCTCCTCCTCCCTCCCCTCCTCTGTCTCCGTATACTTTCCCCTCCTTTCCTGTTACCCCACTTTCACTCACGTCTACCCATGGTCCTGCTACCCCACAACTCAGCCCTGCTCCCTCTCTCCCTTCCCTGTCACCTCCCCACACCCCCATCCACATCACACTGACCTCCCTCCCTGCCCACCTCCTGCAGTTTCCCCTCCTAGCTCAGGCACCCGTACCATCACTACTCTCTCATCACCCCTGCCCTCAAAGTTAATCTCTCCTCATCCCTACAGCAATCCTGATAATCTCATTAACATCTCTCCCACAAACTCATACCCCCTATCCTGTGCCCTGTGGAATGCCAGATCTGTTTGTAACAAACTGGTCCCCACTCATGACCTTTTCATTTCCAAATCCATCCACCTACTAGCCATTACTGAAACTTGGATTACGCCCTCTGACACTACTCCTGCTGCTCTGTCTGCTGGGGGCCTCACTTTCACACACACCCCCTGACCTGGGGGTCACCATGGGGGTGGTGTTGGGGTCCGTTTACCTTCTAGTTACTCCTACCAACTCATACCACCAGAACCCTCCCTTACATTCTCTACATTTGAGGTCCATACTATACGCCTCTTCCAACCAGTCATCTTAGAGTAGCTGTCATTTAACGACCCCCTGGCGTTGCTTCCAAATTCATAGACAACTTTGCTTCCTGGCTTCCTCACTTCCTCTCTTCTGACATTCCTTCCATTATTTCAAAATCCCTATTGACGTCCCCACACAATCCCCTGCCTCTAAACTCCTTAACCTCACCTCTTCACTTGGTCTCTCCCAGTGGACCTCCTCACCCTCCCATGTGAATGGGAGCTCACTGGATCTGGTCTTCACTCACCGCTGTGATATTTCTGATTTCTCAATTTCCCCTCTCTGACCACCACCTGCTCTCCTTTAACCTATCTCTCTCGACTTCCCCATCTCTACCTCCCAAGGCTACCATCACTAAGCGTAACATTGAGGCTATAGACACCACATTCCTTTCCTCCCTGTTTGACTCACTTCTCTCTCCTATTCTCTCTCTCTCATGCCCTGAACAAGCCACTTCCATATACAATGCATCCCTTACTTCTGCTCTTGACTCTGTTGCTCCACCAACCACTATTCACCCTCGCAAATTAACACCTCAACCCTGGCACACCAAATATCTGCAAAAATGCTCACGTACTGCTGAGCGACACTGGAGGAAATTACGCTCTAAGGCAGACTTCCTCCATTTCAAACTTATGCTCTCATCCTTCAGTGCTGCCCTCTCTTGCTAAACAGTCATACTTCAAGAACCTCATCTCCTCCCAGTATTCCAACCCACGGCGCCTCTCTGCCACTCTCAACTCACTCCTCTGCCCACCTCGTCTCCCTTCCTCACTCTCTGCTCTTGACTTTGCCACTTACTTCACATCCAAAATTGACTCCATACGTAAGGACATCACATAACACCAGACCATCAGCAGCCAGCTTTCCCCCATCCCTTACCACCCCTCCCACCTACTCTGACCTCTTTCTCCCATGCAACTAGAGAGGAAGTCACGGCCCTCATTCGTTCCTGTCCCCTCACCACCTCTCCATTTGACCCTATCCCCTCCCACCTCCTCCGCTACCTCTCTCCTTCTGCTTGTTCCCACCTTTCCCACCTTCTCAATCTCTCCCTCTCATCAGGCACTGTCCCTTCTACCTTCAAGCATGCACTCATCTCTCCTATTCTTAAAAAACCTACCCTTGATCCAAACACTCTCTCCAACTACCGACCCATCTCTCTCCTCCCTTTTGCCTCCAAACTCCTTGAGCGTATTGTCTACAACCGCCTTACTTCCTTTCTTTCCTCACACTCACTACTTGACCCATTCCAGTCTGGCTTCCGTCCTCTCCACTCCACTGAAACTGCCCTTACAAAAGTATGCAATGACCTCCATGCTGCTAAATCTAAGGGACACTACTCTCTACTTAATCTCTCTGCTGCTTTTGACACTGTGGACCATCCTCTCCTACTGCAAATCCTTCACTGCATTGGTCTGCGCGACACTGCCCTCTCTTGGCTGTCTTCCTACCTCTCTGACCGTTCATTCTCTGTCTCTTCTCATGACTCCACCTCCCCCGCACTTCCACTAACTGTAGGTGTACCCCAAGGTTCTGTCCTTGGACCTCTCCTCTTCTCTCTCTATACGTCCTCACTAGGGTAAGATCATTAGTTCTTTTGGTTTCCAATATCATCTCTATGCTGATGACACCCAAATCTATCTTTCCTCTCCAGACCTCTCCCCTGCTCTCCTCACTCGTATCTCCAACTGTCTCTCTGCTACCTCTTCCTGGATGTCCCAGCGCTTTCTTAAACTTAACATGTCTAAGAACGAACTGATCATATTTCCTCCCTTCCGCATAACCTCACCTCCTACAATCTCATTATCTATTGATGGCACTACTATCTCCTCTAGCCCCCAAGTGCGCTGTCTTGGAGTAATCCTTGACTCCTCCCTCTCCTTCAAACCACACATTCAGCACCTCTCACAAACCTGCTGTTTTCATCTAAAAAATATTTCCAGGATCAGACCCTTTCTGACCCAGGATGCTACTAAGACTCTTATCCACTCACTGGTCATCTCCAGACTGGATTACTGTAATCTCCTCCTGACTGGCATTCCTGACAAACACCTCTCTCCACTCCAATCTATCCTTAATGCTGCTGCCCGGCTCATTTTCCCCACCAAACGCACTACGTCTACCTCTCCTCTCTTACTAGACCTTCACTGGCTCCCCTTCCCTTTGATAATCCATTTCAAGCTTCTCACACTCGCTTACAAAGCCCTCACCCACTCCTCTCCCATCTACATCTCTGACCTTATCTCCCTTTACATTCCCACACGTCCTCTTCGCTCTGCTAATGCACAACGACTTTCCTGCCTACAGATCACCTCCTCCCACTCCTACCTCCAAGATTTTTCACGTGCTGCACCACTTCTCTGGAATTCCCTACCTCTCCCCCTCAGACTCTTCACCTCTCTACAAAACTTCAAACAGGCTCTCAAGACCCACTTCTTCACCAAACCCAGCCAAATCTCATCCTAACCCTCTGTTCTACACTCTCCATGTACCCCATCTGCGTCACCCCTGTCTGTATACCCCACCCCTTTAGAATGTAAGCTCTCACGAGCAGGGCCCTCTTCCCTCATGTGCTTATCCTTTCTTACTTTAATAATCTTCAACTGCATCAACTCCAGCAGTCTTCTGCCACCTGATACTTACCCCAGTATCATCTGCTGATGTAACTATGTTTGAAGTTAGAATTTTTTATTGAGAATGAACAGTGTCCATAACATGAACAATAGTTAGGTTGTACAGGTAGAGGGCATAAACTTGGTTACAGGATGTGTACATAACATAGCGCCTAAATAGAGACAATTCTATGGCGACAAAAACAAATCGGTATCATCAAAATATGTCATATAAAAGTCTATTCGTAAGCCTAAACAATTCTCAATTTTATTTTTTATTTATCGAATCAATTCTAAATCTAGACTGAGTGTAATTCCATGGAGGATAGAGCAAGAAAGAGGAGGAGGGGGAAGGGAGTAGAGAAGCAAGAGAGTGGGCGGTGTTAAAGGAGGAAGATTAAGAAGGTTCCCTATAAGAAAGCAAGAGGTTGGGGCTATTCTTCTGGTTTGATACCATAAGGAGGGACAATCAGTGGGCTAGAGGAGAAAGTAATGCTAGTGATAGTAGCATTATTAGCTATATTATTAATATTAGCAGTATTATCAGTATTAGGAAAATTAACAGGATTATCAGAGTTAGCAGAGTCCGGGCATCACTAGAGAGCGGGCGAAGTACCAAGGAGACCAGGTGTTGTGGAACTGTGCCACAGTGTTATTCCTTAGGCTTGTAATGTATTCCATATTGGCTATGTGGTTAATCTTATTCATCAGTACAGCCTTGGAGGGTGGCTTATGGTCTTTCCAGCATTTAGCTATCATTGCTTTAGCCGCCATGCAAAGTTGTATGATTAGCTTGTCTTGGGTTTTGGGTATTGACGGTATGGGGGTGTGGAGCAAAGCAATGTCAGGAGAGAGGTCAAAGGTATGCCCGCAGGTTTGAGCAATAAGTGCTCCGACCGTGTTCCAGAAGGGACGGATAGAGGGGCAAGTCCACCATATGTGAAAAAAAGTTCCCTCCTCTCCACAGTGTCTCCAGCACAGATTTGATGTTGTGGGGAAAATGGCGTGAAGCCTGGAGGGGACCAGATACCACCTAGTGTAGACCTTATAACATGTTTCCTTAAGTGCTACACTGATAGAAGCCTTAGCTATACGCATTCTAATTTCCTCCCATTGATCGTCTTCCAACGGATGGGAGAGATCTGATTCCCAGGCTATTTCGTGGGGTTCTCGGATTGGGGGGTCTGGTGCCAAGATTGAGTTGTATATTGTTGAGATATTCCCCTTTTTGCCGATTGAACGTAGACACATATGCTCATAGGAGGTGGGTGTTTTTAGAGGGGCGGTTTTAAGCTGAGATTTGAGGAAGCTGAGAATTTGGATATATTGGTATTGGCACGAGGATGGAATACCAAAGCGTTCTTGAATTTCTCCAAAAGTGGACGGTGCTGAGATGCCTTTAACATGTAAGAATCTCGTGATACCCTGAGATTGCCATGGGGCCGCTATTCTTTGCTCGCACCCTGGGGGAAAGGCGGGGTGACCCCAGATGGGTGATAAGGGTGAGGGGTATGAAGATAGTTTGTGGGTGCTGCGGAGTTTATCCCACAGTCTGAGTGTGAAGTTAACCGTGGGGACTGAGTAGGCCGAGGCTGGTCTGCAGGACCTGGGGAGCCAGGTAAGAGAGTCAAGGGGGACACCCTGATATAGTGAATTTTCGATATCTACCCATTTTCTGATCCCTATGGGGGAGTGCCATGACACTATATGGTTAAGGTGACATGCGTTAAAATAAGCCTGAAGGTCAGGGTATCCCAAACCTCCTGAGGTGGCACTCTTTGTCAACATAGCTCGTCTTAGTCGAGATTTACGCTGAGCCCAAACAAATTTGTTGCACTGTGATTGCAAGGACGTCAGAGTCACTCGGGGCACCATTATTGGGATGGTCTGAAACAGGAAAAGAAGACGGGGGAGGAGATTCATTTTTAGGGCATTGATCCTTCCGATCCATGAAATAAATAAACGGTTTCATTTATCTAGGTCTTGTGTGAGAGTTTTAATTATGGGAGCATAATTAGCTTGAAATAGGCTGGTGTAGGATTTAGTAATAAATATGCCAAGGTATTTAATAGCCGAGGGTCTCCAAATAAAGGGGAAAGAAGACGTTAATATCCTATGGGTATGTGGTGGAACGTTAAATGTAAGAGCCTCGGATTTGGTGTGGTTTATTTTGTATCCAGAGAGGGAACCATATAAGAGTAGTTCTTTTTGTAAGTTAGGGAGGGATATCAAAGGGTTGGTGAGAGTCAAGAATACGTCGTCAGCAAACAATTATATTTTATACGGATTCTGACCCACTGTAACGCCCCCAATATCCGTATTAAGTCTGATTCGGGCTGCAAGAGGTTCAATGCATAGGGCGAAAAGTAGGGGTGAGAGAGGGCATCCCTGCCTAGTACCATTCTTCAAGTTGATTCGATGTGAGCTCAAGCCATTGGTCAGGACCGCTGATGAGGGGTTAGAATAGAGAGCCGCTATTGCTGTGATAAAGTGTCCATGGAAGCCGAATGCGGACAAGGTAGAAAACAGAAAGGGCCACGAGATGCGATCAAATGCCTTTTCGGCGTCTAGAGCCAGAGCAATCGCTGGTATTTTTGTCGTGTTTATTTGGTGAATAAAGTTAACAATACGTCTGGTGTTGTCCGAGGCCTGACGGCCGGGAACAAATCCTACTTGATCAGGGTCTATTAGTGACGGCAGCACAGCGTTTAGGCGTGAAGCCAGTATTTTGGCAAAAAGTTTGAGATCGGTGTTTATCAAAGATATGGGTCTGTAGTTTGTGCAATACAAGGGATCCTTTCCGGGTTTAGGGATCACTATAATACGGGATGTCGTGGAGTCCGGGTGAAATAGTGTGCCCTGGAGTATTTTGTTAAACAGAGAAACCATGTGAGGAATAAGTTGAGGGGCGAAAGTTTTATAGTACACCATCGGATAGCCATCCGGGCCAGGTGCTTTAGAGGGTTTCTGGGTTTTTAATGCAGCCTCAATTTCCTCAGCAGATATGTCGGCATTGAGAGCAGTATTAGTCTCCTCGTCTAACCGAGGGAGAGCGCAAGCATCTAGGTATTGTTGTGTCTGATCGGCTTGTGCTAAAGGGTCGGACAGGGGATCAAGATTATAGAGTGTCTTATAATAATCGAAAAAGACACTGTTAATTTTTTTTGGGTCGTAAGTAGTATTACCTGAGGGCTGTTTTATAGAGTGGATGCATTGGTTAGCCTTTTTGGCGCGCAAGCGATTGGCCAACAAGGTGTGTGCTTTATTACTTTTATCATAAAACGTTTGGTTAGCCCATCGAAGTGAGCGCTCGACGTTCTCCGCCAAAAGTGATTGTAGGCTGTCGCGTGCCTTAGAGAGTTCGGCTAGAGTTTTTTTTAGAGCGTGTGCGTTTGTGTTCCTGATCCAATTTTGCAATGTTATTTGTTAATAAAGCAATTTGGTTTTCCCGACTCCTCTTAC
Source organism: Pseudophryne corroboree (assembly GCF_028390025.1). NCBI lineage: Eukaryota > Metazoa > Chordata > Amphibia > Anura > Myobatrachidae > Pseudophryne > Pseudophryne corroboree. Next base: position 397,291,171 of record NC_086448.1, read on the forward strand.
GGTGGGATGCAAATTGTATAATAGACCCCCTGATGACCGCCTTATGGGCTTCCCAAATAGTGGCTATGCTGCAGTCACTTTCCACATTAACCGCGAAATAGTCTCTAAGCTCAGTTTTAATTAAGTCTTGGAATTTAGGAATCTTCAATAACGTTTCATTAAGTCTCCACGTCGGTCTGCCGTCAGGGATATCAAAAATGTCAAATGCCGCAGCTAAAGCTGCGTGGTCAGTCCAGGTAAGTGGGATTATCGAGGACGAGTGAGCGGTCCGGGATAGGGGTGCACAACTCAGAAACATATCTATACGCGAGTACACGTCATGTGGGTTGGAATAAAAAGTGTAGTCTCTGGTGGTCGGGTTAAGAAAACGCCATACATCGAACAAACCAGCCTCGGCCATGCACCTGTGTAGTACTGAGGAGTTTAGGGTTTGACCGCTGCGCAAAGGACCGGATCTGTCCATGTTTGTGAGAGCCATGTTAAAGTCACCTCCGACCAGTGTTTTACCTCTTCTATATGAGTAGAGGTCGTGAAAAAACTTACGGAAGAATTTAGATTGGGCAGTGTTTGGAGCGTATAGATTAGCCAAGGTTACCTCCTCGTGTCCAATTTTTCCTCGTACCATTATGTAGCGTCCCTCGTTGTCGTGTTTACAATCTAGAAATTGGAAGGGGACTGACCCTTTTACCAGTATGGCCACCCCATGTCTTTTTGCTGTATGATTGGAGTACCAGGCCATAGGAAATAGTTTAGACGTCAGGGAGGGATGGGAGTCAGCTTTCAAATGTGTCTCCTGTAAGAAAACCACATCACCTTTTAACGTTTTAAGAGATCTGTGGAGATGTGAGCGTTTCTGGGGAGTATTCAGACCCTTAACATTGATGGACAGGTATGTTAACGGCATGGTTAAAGCAAGAGTGGGGGTGGTTCGCTGGTAACCCCTAAGATCCCGGACTCTGCTAGGGTAGACAAGAAGAACCAAAGAGAAAGGTATAAAGAGGAGAATGAAAATGTATGTTACTGTACACGAACAGTACCTAATAACTAGGCCTATTCGTCGGTGAACACAGATATGTCAGCTTGCCACTGTCTCGTGACGGGGGTCTAAGGGAGGAAGATAATAGAAGAAAGAGAAGCAAAGGAGAAAGAGAAAAGAAAAAGGCAGGCGTAGTATCCAGTAGGCAGGATACTCGACTGCCAAGATTGAGCTCTAGGTGAGAGAAAGAGCTCACTTGCGGGATATAAATGCAGTATAGCAAAAGAGGGTATCAACCCACTATGTTTGAAAGTGCCTTTGATCCCTATGAGTCGAGGGAGGATGTGTCAAGGCAGAGACCCGACACCCCCCACCCGAAACCATAATTACACCAAAAATAATAATAATGGACTTATATGTAGCTATCCAAAACTTAGCTCTGGAGCGAATCAGTCCCAGATACCAAAAGTTAGCAAAAAAGTAAGCATGTTACAGCTAGTATCAATAGGGTAATAACCTAATAACAATGGAGCTTACAATAACGTCGCCGAACAGGCCGGCGTCCGGAGACAGGCCCCATGGCGTCAAAATTGGGGTCAGTTCAGGACACCAGCCACCGGGCCACGTCTCCTGGTCGCCCGCCAGACCGGCGAAACCAAACAAAGACGTTGGTTTACGCGGAGTATAAAAGTCCGCCAACAAAAGCATTATGTTAAAACAGTAAAAGGGTCGTCAATATACCAATACGATATCAAAAACATGGATTACATGGCATTTGAGCAATGTTGAGAGCAAAGTCAATCATACTAGACGTTGTAAAAACGCAGCGTTCAAACATAAACGTGAACGTGATGAGCAGCAAAATTATGAAGCAGCAACCGGGGGCAACTGCAATTTTCGGAGAAGCTTGTCCCCTTCATCAGGAGAGCGGATGGTGTGAACTTTGCCATCAATCTCCACAATGAGGCGAAAAGGAAAACCCCAGCGGTATTTGTATCCGTTGTCGCGCAGTATAGAGGTGACGGCACGTAAATCACGCCGCTTTGCAATGGTCACCGGTGACAAGTCTTGGTAGATCTGGATCCGGGAGTCTTCAAATAAAATTGTGGTTGAATTCCTGCACGCCAGTGTGATACTATTTTTGATCTTAAAGGACAGAAACCGTAGGATGACGTCGCGAGGAGGGTCCGAATCCTTCGGTTTAGGTCTCAGGGCGCGGTGCGCTCTTTCAATCGAAATAGCTGAATCCGTAAGCGACGGGACCAATTGCAGGAACAAGCGTCGGAGGTATGGTTCCAGTTCGGAAGTTGAGACAGATTCTGGAATATTGCGGACGCGTAGATTGTTCCGTCTTTCGCGATTTTCGCTATCCTCAACCTTATCCTTGAGGATTTCCAGCTCGCTGGATAGGTAGCTCATGTCTTCGCCCACTTGTTTACGGAAGTTCTGTTGGTGGTCTTCCCTTGATTCCAGCGCGGTTGTGCGGGAGTCTAGAGCCGCAATATCTGATTTTATTTCCCCTATCGCTGATTGAAGGGCTGTCGTGAAGGAGTTCTTGAGGTCTAAGATCATGTTTTGAAGGGATTGAATATCCGCTTTGGTTGAAGGTGCTTCCGTCTGATCCATGATGGGGGTAGGCATTGATGGGGGTGGAGATGAGGTTTCAGACAGTTTTTCCCGGCGTGAGAAATGTTGCGAGATATCCTGTGAAGCTCCCGGTTTTTTTGCTCTGGTGTTCGCTCTGCTCATAATATCTGGTAGTATAAAAACGACCGTTTAAGGATTGGTGTCGAAAGAGGTGAACGTGGATGTTACGTGTTCAACAATTGGTCCGGGTGAGGGAGGAAGTCAGGCATCCGTAGTGCTACATCGTTTACAGGACCTAGGTCCTAATAATCTGTGAAAGCAGTGAGAGGGATCCCCAGGAGAGCGTCCCGGTTTAACACACCTCTTTCTCTGGAATTATGGAGAGGTATAGCAGCAGCTGCAGGGAGAGGGATCAGGGATGATAATTCAGTTGAAGTAGATCTGGTGATATAAGGAGTGTATTTCCATCTATCTCCAGCGGGGGCAGCACAATTCAGGGGAGAGGGGCCTATCCTGCCACCTCCAAGATGGCCGCCGTCCGAACTGTGCAGCTTCTCTTTCTTTTTGTTCCCCTCTACTTGATTAGTCCTGATATCTGTGGGGCCTGACCCTATTTAATCACTGGGTGCCCTCTGCACCCGCCGCTAAGCCCCCTCTGTCACCGCCGCGGCCCGCTGGTCAGCTGTTTCAATGCGGTGCCTGCTTTCCGGCAGACGCCACAACCAAGATGGCAGCCGCCGCCGGACCTTCTCAGTGCCGCTCGTCTCCGGTCTCGCAGCTCCCGGGGCTCTCCGGCTCACCTCAGCCCCTCATCCAAGGCTCTCCAGGCAAGGGGCATCCAGCAGGACGGCGGGGTAGTTTCGGTGAGGTATCTTAAGGCGGCCGGAGGTCGATCTCTCACGGGCGGGGGTGGACGGAAATTGAGGTCCCGGCTTCACCTCGTGGGGAGGGCCGCAACCTGCAAGCACAGGGCAGGCCTGTGCTCCGGCTCCGCAACTCGATCCCAACGAGTCTTTATATGCAGATAGTGGTGTGGGGCAGTATTTAGGGTCTGTAGGCAGCGTGAGGGGAGTTTTAAAATTAAATAGAAGCCTGTAATAGCAGGAGCTCTCCAGGGGCACGTCCACTCAGTCAGGCCACAAGCCTGATGTAACTATGTTTATTTACCCTGTACTTGTCCTATACTGTCATCAACTGTAAGTTGCTGTTTTCCTGTTTGATTATTTATGTACTCTGTAATTGGGTGCTGCAGAACCCTTGTGGCGCCATATAAATAAAGGATAATAATAAATAATAACAAGGTATAAGAAATAGGGCTAGGGAGCACAATATGCAATTGGGTCAGTAATTGGTTAGATAATAGGGAGCAGAGCTTTGTGGTCAATGAATCATTTTCAGATTGGACTAAAGTACTAAGTGGTGTGCCACAAGGGTCTGTACTTGGACCACTTTTGTTCAACATTTTCATCAACAAGCTAACAGTAGGTCTAAAGAGCATGGTATAAATTTTCGCAGACGATACCAAATTGTGTAAGGTTATAAATACGGAGGGGGATGCCGAGTCTCTTCAGAACGACTTAACTAAACTGGAAACATGGGCAGCAAAATGGAGAATGAGATTCAACACAGACAAGTGTAAGGTAATGCACTGTGGAGGCAAGACCAAAAATAGCACATACATACTAAATGGGGTAATATTAGGGGATTCTGTACTGGAAAAAGACTTAGGGGTTCACATAGATAACAAATTAAGCAGCAGTACCCAAAGTAGGAGTGCAGCAAAGAAGGCTAATAAGATATTAGCATGCATAAAATGGGGAATTGATGCAAGGGACGAGAGTATTATACTCCCATTATATAAATTACTAGTGAATACTGTGTGCAATTTTGGGCACCATATTACAAAAAAGGATATCCTGGAGCTAGAAAAGGTTCAGAGGCGGGCGACTGAACTAATCAAGGGCATGGAGACACTGGAATATGAGGAAAGGCTTGCAAGGCTAGGCATGTTTACATTGGAAAAGAGGAGACTAAGAGGGACATGATCATCATCTACAAATATATAAGGGGTCAATACAAAGAGCTTGGGAGGGACCTGTTTTCTATAAGATCAGCACAGAGGACACATGGTCACTTGCTTAGGTTAGAGGAGAGGAGTTTCCGCACATTGAGGCGAAAAGGTTTTTTCACAGTAAGGACAATACGTGTTTGGAATTTCCTGCCTGAGAGAGTAGTTACTGCGGACTCAGTCCACACCTTTAAGAATGGGTTAGATAAATTCCTATTGGATAAAGATATTCAGGGTTACGATGCGTAGGCATGCATTATAGTTAATATAACTAGTCCTAACATAAAAATAACTAGTCCTATAATAAGACTGCATAGGAGACCACAAATAGGTTGAACTCGATGGACAATTGTCTTTTTTCAACCTTACTTACTATGTTACTATATAGTTACTATGTTACACTCTCCACAACAGCACCAACACTCATTTCATGTTTGTCTTGCAAAGTTGGCTTAACCTCTAAAGATCTGGTTCAAAATAGATTATGTGCAAACTGTTTTAGTTTTCACCAAAGCCTCCTGAATAATCTAAGGCAGGCACAGGTTCAAATGGAACCCCCATGGGCTACGTTTGCAGACATTGGGAGTAATTCAGACATGATAGCAGCAGCAAATTTGTTAGCAGTTGGGCAAAACCATGTGCACTGCAGGGAGGGGGTGGCATATATAACATGTGCCGAGTTAGATTTGGATGTGGTGTGGTCAAACTGAAATCTAAATTGCAGTTAGAAATAAAGCAGGCAGTATTTACTCTGCACAGAAACAAAATAACCCACCCAAATCTAACTCTCTCTCTGCAAATGTTATATCTGCCACTCCTGCAGTGCACATGGTTTTGCCCAAATGCTAACATATTTGCTGCTACTATCAAGTCTGAAATAACCCCATTATCCAATATAGCCGAGCGGATAATGCCAGCTCCAATACCAGGGATAGGTTACTCTAATAACCCTTAAATGCATCTTTCTACCAGGGGTTTATAACATCCAGCACAGGAATCTGCAGCCTTTCAACAAAACAGGCTGAAAGGCTGATGTAAAGTAAATCACATAGACATAAAAACAACATCTTCAGTCTATACGTTTGAGATGGGGACTCGGAGGATGAGAACTCATCACACTTCGGGTCTGCATACAGAAATGAGGATGAAGGTCTCAGCTCAGTGGACATACCTGAGCTAATTAGTGCTAATAAAGACATTCCATCCTTAGAGGAGTCTTTGTTAAAATCTAAAGGCACCTGTGTTTATATGTATCAAAACAGTTAGGACTGAATTTCCTGTGTCAGAACAGCTGACAGAAATTTTGCAAGAGGCTTAGGTAACACCCAGTAAGCAGTTTAGAATTCCAAAGAAATGGAATTCCCATTATCCTCTTCCGGCTGAGGACTGTTTAAAAAGGGAGGTGGCTCCCAAAGTAGATAAACATGTCATTAGATTGGTGCGTAAATCTACATTACCTCTGCCTTCAACATCATTAAATGACATCAGGGATATGAAAATAGATGGTTTTCTAAAAAAACATTTTCTCCTTGTCTGGGGCAATCATAAGACCAGCCATGGCTTCAGCCTGGATGGCAAAAGCAGTGGCAGCCTGGGCTGATGTAGTGTTCACGCTAGGCCAGTAGTTTCCAAACTTTTTTGAATCACGGCGCCCTAGAATATCAGAATTTTTTTCACAGCACCCCTAGGCCAAAAAATTCTTATTGAGAAATTTAGAAAGAAATATTACATTAAGTAGATCGCGTTTATATCATCCTTAGGGTCAGTTGTGTGGTGAGGGACAAGATTTGCTTCTGTTTGGCCACATATTTTATGACTGGCAGCCACCAGTACTGGTTTTGCCTATTATATTGACCATGAATAATTTGAATTGGTCCTGGACCACCAACCCAGGGCACCCCTGCAAGTGTCCTGAGGCACCCCAGTGAGCCACGGCACACAGTTTGGGAACCTCTGCGCTAGGCTGTTTCAGCATCCATTCATGCTGTGGGAGAGAGCTTGGGGGAAGCCCAGCACCTCCGTAGGTACTGGACACGCCCCCAACAGTGACGCCGCCGGCCGCCCACGCCCCCTGTAATAACGTCCACTTCAATGACGTCAAATGACCACTCACCCTATTTTGCATGGCCACGCCCCTTTCCAGGCACGCACATATATGCCCCCCGGAGTCCGGCGCCCTGCCCGATTCCTAGAGTGACCACTACTGAGGCATTGGAGGATGATCTTTCATTGGCATCCCATATTGAACATATCAAAGGATTTTTTTGTACCAGCCCGTCTTCAGTGGCAACGAAGGCTAGGGTTTTGCAAGAGAAAGTTCAGAAGTTGCTTCAGTCAGGAGTGATAATTCCAGTTCCTCCTGCACAACGAGGACAAGGTTTTAATTCCAACCTGTTTCTAGTCCAGATGCCAAATGGGTCATTTCGGCTCATACTCAATCTCAAAGTGCAGAACAAGTACATCTTGGGTGCCTTGGTGTCATATGGAGACTTTACGTTCCATTATTTTGGCCATGGAGCCAGAGGATTTTATGGTATCCCTGGATATCCAGGATGCTTACTTACATGATCTTATAGCACTGTCCCATCAGCGCTATCTCAAGATTGATATTCTCTAGCAACATGTTCAGTTTCAGGCCCTACCATATGGACTGGCAACAGCTCCCAGAGTATTCAGCAAAATTATGGTGGTAATGGCAGCAGGGGATAAGGTGTTTTCCATACCTCGATGACTTATTAATCTTGGCACAATCTCAGGAATTGCTTCAGTGCCATCTGCAACAGACAATAGCTTGTTTGCAGAGACACAGTTGGCTCATAAATTGAACAAAGTCGTCCCTGGTTCCATCAAAACGGAGGACTCGCTTAGGGGCTGTGTTGGATTCAGGTCTTCAGAGAGTAATTTTACCTCCTAACAAAAATATCCAAAATTCAGTCAAGGATTCAGTAGCTGCAACACAGTCAAAGAGTGTCCATTCATGCAGCAATGCGTGTGATGGGATTGATGGTGTTGACATTCGACATGGTGGTGTATACTCAGTTCCACTCGAGGCCTCTGCAACATCTGATCCTTTCAAAATGGAATGGTTTTCATCACACAATAAAAACACAAACTATGGTCCTTCCTCTGGAAGTAAGTAGGTCATTAGCCTGGTGGCTACAGACATGCCATCTGGACAAAGGGAGACTCTTTTGGAAGGACTCCCTGAGGAAGATCCAGATGGGTCGACACGCATAGGAGATAGCACAGAACATATTTCCTTACACAGTACTATTCACCCATACAACACAGCGGAGCTCTGATATCTAAAATTACACCTAATACTATCAACGAATCCGGAGGCATCGAGGAAGAGGACCGGGTCACGTGATCGTGAGGTTTGGGACCAGGAAGGAGAATCCTGACTAACAGCTGCAAGACAGGCAGTAAAGCAAGGTGGAAGCGGACGTCGGGAACAAAGCACAGGAGACTAAGGTAACGGCTCTGTAAGAGGGGAAGGACGCGGCGGAGAGTCCCATTTTGGATATAGAAGTCAGCGTCACTTTTCCCCCAGAGACACGGATGCTTTCCGCCACCACAGATGGAGGTAGAGAGCGTTGAGTCCAGAGCAAACAATTTACCCATCTCTCTGCAGCCTTGTCCCCCCCGCTCATCCATCAGGGGTACCCTAATTATTTCATCCACTGCCGGAATACGGTCACCCTCTGCGAGACAGGATCCAGCCTCTGCAATAGACTTTCCACCCTCCAACTATATAACCATTTATACTGAGCTCCATCTCGATTTTGGGACTGTGTTGTTATATGCTCTTTTACACATTGTGATACATGAATAGTGCAATACAACGAGGTGGGACGCCACGCTCTATTGCACCGGACTCTGGACTAATCACTTGTGTTAGATATACCCTATCCCCCATCATTAGCTTTTATTTTATTTTCCACTCCCACTTCCCCCATTCCTCCTTATATTTTATGTTCATGTTAAATAGTACCAATGATCATCATTTTGAAGTAGAAAAAATACTTATACATTATCCACTGTTCATTTTGTATTTTCAATTACTATTAACATCACTATTTGTTCAGGCGCAGTTGTTAAAACCCTGCTACGTTGTTGTTTTGGATATCAGATTGTGAAATTCTGACAACAGTTGCCAGTCTTCAGGGCTGGGGAGCAGTGTCAGGAAGAAGTTGCTTCCAAGGACAGTGGACCAAGGAAGAAAGTTGCCTGCCAATAAATATATTGGAACTTTGGGCCATTTATATGGCACTCATTCAGGCAAAAGACATTCTTCAGGGGAAACCAGTTCAAATTCGCTCGGACAATGCAACAGCAGTAGCGTACCTCAATCATCAAGGAGGAACTCGAAGCCAAAAAGCAATAAAGGAGGTAAGCCACACGATAAGGTGCGCATCCAGCCTTGTCCACAGCGTTTATTCTGGGAGTCCTAAACTGGGAAACAGATTTTCTCAGTCTGCACGCCATTCATGCAAACAAATGCACTTTACATCCCGAGGTCTTCCAGACTCTGGTAGATGAGTGGGGGTTACCAGAGATGGATCTCATGGCGTCCCGACAGAACAACAAAGTTCCCGCGTATGCGTCAAGAACAAAGGATCCCACAGCAACCTTTGTGGATGCCCTGTCCGTGAGATGGGAATTTCGTCTGGCCTATGTGTTTCCACCGATTGCCCTGTTGCCCAGGGTTATGCGAAAGGTTAAACAAGGAAAGAGCACCATGATACTAATAGCTCCGGCTTAGCCCAGAACACATTGGTACACAGATCTGCAGAGGCTGTCGATGGATGCTCCATTTCTACTCCCTCAAGGTTCAGATCTACTGTCAAAGGGTCCTTGTTATTACAAGCACCTGGATCGACTGTCTTTGACGGCGTGGCTCTTGGGACTTCCATTCTTCTGAAAGCAAGAGATTCTCACAACAAGTAATTCAAACAATATTCAAAGCAAGGAAACCATCCTCAGCTCGCATTTATCACCGAATATGGCAAACCTATATTCAATGGTGCAGTGAACGGAAATGTGACCCTAGGTCTTTCAGAGTTTCAAGAGTCCTAGCATTCCTTCAGGCAGTAATGGACAAAGGTCTACGGGTGGCTTCCTTGAGAGTGCAGGTGTCAGCACTGACTGTATAGTTCCAAAAGAAAATTGCTAACCTACAGGATGTTAGCACATTCTTCCAGGGAATGCTGCACAACCTCCCTTTGTTCCTCCTGCAGTGCCTTGGGATTTTAGTTTAAACATAAAGGTGCTTCAAGTTGCTTTATTTGGGCATTATTATGTGAGGGTGCTCTTTTTCTGATTTTTCTTCCAGATAGAGCGGTTCTCAGAACCAAATATGGTTATCTTCTTAAAGTGGTGTCTAAATTCCACATTAACGAAGAAATTGTTGTCCCGGCCTTCCAAGGGCCGGACATTTCTGCGGGAGATGCATCACTGGACGAAGTCCATGACTTAAGTATCTACGTGGATTGTACAAGTGCCATCAGAAAAACAGACACTCTCTTTGTTCTCTAAGGATTTCACAAGAGAGGATGGCCTGCTGACAAGCAGACACTGGCGAGGTGGCTTCAGATGACTATTTCAGAAGCATATTCTCAAGCTAATCTCCCTATTCTGACTAATGTCTCTGCTCACTCTACTCGTAAGGTAGGTCAGTCATGGGCAGCACAACATAGTGCTTCAGCTGAACAGATATGTAAGGCAGCCACATGGTCTTCCATTAACACATTCATTAGACATTATGCCTTTGATACCTGTGCCTCTCAGGGCGCTGCATTCAGGCGAAGGATTCTCCTGTCCAATCAGAAGTGTCCCCACCACTAAATTTGCTTTTGGACATCCTAATGTTTATCCTGTGGACCAGTGGACCCTGAAGGAGAAATAATAGTTATGGTAGACTTACATAACTGTATTTCGCCTAAGTCCACAGTGTCCACAGGGATCCCACCCTGACGCACCTGATTTGAGGATCCTTACACTTACATATACACTTCCATATAAGAAGGATGAGGTTAGTATGTTCTTCTCGCCTGATTAGAGCTCTCTATGATGCTCATGCCTTGAGCTTTGGAAAATAACTTAATTGCCTGAGCCAGGAAGAGTGGATATAGGGGACTGGCCCGTTGCCTTCTGGGAGGCCAAAAGCTTTGACCGTTGGTGCCAATCTGCTGCCGAGCCAGAGCCCAGACTTGAATCCGATTGAACATCTCACTGGCTGTACACCGACACTTCCCATCCAATCTGATGGAGCTTGAGAGGTGCTGTAAAGAGGAATGGGCAAAACTGACCAAAGATAGGTGTGACCAAAGATAGGAGGGAGGGGGGGAGGGGGGAAGGGGAGGGGGGAGGGGGAGGAGGGGGGGAAGGGGACGGGAGAATCTGATCCTGAGTAAGAGAAACTAGCACTTATAAAAGAATAGGTGAGAATAAAGAGTGAGTTAGGATTAAGATGGTATTAAGAAGTGATAAGATTACGTAGCTGTTGCCATTCCGTATTTTCGTAGACTTTCATAATACGATCCTGAGTGGACGGATCTAGGGAATTTATGAAAGGAGACCATGTAGGATAACATTTTTCTACATGTTTATCAATACAGGTTGAGTATCCCATAACCAAATATTCCGAAATACGGAATATTCCGAAATACGGACTTTTTTGAGTGAGAGTGAGATAGTGAAACCTTTGTTTTTTGATGGCTCAATGTAAACAAACTTTGTTTAATACACAAAGTTATTAAAAATATTGTATTAAATGACCTTCAGGCTGTGTGTATAAGGTGTATATGAAACATAAATGAATTGTGTGAATGTAGACACACTTTGTTTAATGCACAAAGTTATAAAAAATATTGGCTAAAATTACCTTCAGGCTGTGTGTATAAAGGCCCTCATTCCGAGTTGATCGGTCGCAAGGCGAATTTAGCAGAGTTACACACGCTAAGCCGCCGCCTACTGGGAGTGAATCTTAGCTTCTTAAAATTGCGACCGATGTATTCGCAATATTGCGATTACTAACTACTTAGCAGTTTCAGAGTAGCTCCAGACTTACTCTGCCTGTGCGATCATTTCAGTGCTTGTCGTTCCTGGTTGACGTCACAAACACACCCAGCGTTCGCCCAGGCACTCCCACCGTTTCCCCGGCCACTCCTGCGTTTTTTCCGGAAACGGTAGCGTTTTCAGCCACACGCCCCTGAAACGCCGTGTTTCCGCCCAGTAACACCCATTTCCAGTCAATCACATTACGATCGCCGGAGCGAAGAAAAAGCCGTGAGTAAAAATACTTTCATCATAGTAAAGTTACTTGGCGCAGTCGCAGTGCGAACATTGCGCATGCGTACTAAGCGGATTTTCACTGCGATGCGATGAAAAATACCGAGCGAACAACTCGGAATGAGGGCCAAAGTGTATATGTAACATAAATGCATTCTGTGCTTAGATTTAGGTCCCATCACCATGATATCTCATTATGGTATGCAATTATTCCAAAATACGGAAAAATCCCATATCTAAAATACCTCTGGTCCCAAGCATTTTGGATAAGGGATACTCAACCTGTATCAGGAAATGTGTTATTTCAATCAAAGTAGAGAAGTTGGAGTAACTTAATTTTGACTTCCTGCAAGGTAGGGGAAGAGGAAGAAATCCAATGTATAAGGATAATTTCTTTGCAAGTGTCACAATGGTTACCAATAACGGGATATGAGGAGTAAGTCCCCGATTAGGAAGCCAGTTTTTGAAATTTGCGCATAAACAAGCCAGTGGATCAGGGAAAACATGAGTAGAAAATAAAGAACTCAGATAGTTTATTACCTTATTCCAGAACTTCCTTACCTTACCACACTCCCCAAAAAAATGAAAAAAAAAAAAAGAAGAATGAGAATGATGACATTTTAAGCAAGTACTAGATGTGTTTGGGATCATATGTTGTCTTTGTGCAGGGGAGATGTAGGCCCTGTGTAACGTTTTCCAGTGCACTTCCTGGAGATATGAGGATTTTAAATATTTAAGGGTCTTATCACAATGTTTAGTGAGTATCAGGGTAGAGTTAACATCAGGAATATTGGAATGCCATGTCAACGACAATAATTGCCATGGTTTTGTATTAGAAGTAGGTAAAAGGATAGAATAAAGAAGTTTGGTACGATAAGGGACGCTATGAAGTAGGTGTAAAAGAGAATTAATAGGGTCAGTGGAATATGTACTCCTAGTACTGGGTTCTAAAGAGAGAACAAAATGTCGAGTTTGTAAAAACATGAAAAAGTTAGAGTTATGCAAATGGTATTGTCCCTGAGGGTAGAAAAAGTCAGTACATTTCCCCCAGGGTCAAAGACTTGTGAAGTGAGAGATAAGCCCTTGTCTCTCCAAGTGAGAAATATCGGATCGTAAAGTTATGGGTAGTATGAGGGGGTTACCCCAAAGTAAGGTGTACGGAGATGAAGATGGGTTTCTTGCTAGTTTTTTATTAATGGTTAACCAAGCTAAGTAAGTGTCGCGAAACATAATATGGTGTAGAATATGAGTGGTAATGTCACATTTCTTTGAGTGAAGAAGAGCACTAGGGGAATATGGACTAAAAAGAGTTGAATCTAAAGAATATGTAGTGTAAGAAGATTTAGAAAGTAACCAGTCAGAAATATATCTGAAGTGAATAGCTAATGTATATAGTTTTAAATTTGGAAGTGACATACCTCGTTAGAACAATGAGTTTGTAATTTATGAAGAGCAATTCTAGGACGTTTGTTTTGCCACAAAAATTTAGAGGTAAGCTGATCAAAAGTTTCAAATCAGAAAGAGAGAGAGACCAATCGGTAACATTTGTGACAAGTAGAAAAGTTTGGCAAAAATAATGCATTTCACAACTGCTATCCAACCTAGAAGTGAAAGTGGCAGGTTTATCCATGAATCATAAAGGGAGGATATTTTTGAAAGGACTGGGGTATAAATAAAATTTACTTACCGGTAAATCTATTTCTCGTAGTCCGTAGTGGATGCTGGGGACTCCGTAAGGACCATGGGGAATAGACGGGCTCCGCAGGAGACTGGGCACTCTAAAGAAAGAATTTGAATTCTGGTGTGCTCTGGCTCCTCCCTCGATGCCCCTCCTCCAGACCTCAGTTAGAGAAACTGTGCCCAGAAGAGCTGACAATACAAGGAAAGGATTTTGGAATCCAGGGCAAGACTCATACCAGTCACACCAATCACAACGTATAACTTGTGATAAACATACCCAGTTAACAGTATGAACAACAACAGAGCATCAGACCAACCCTGATGCAACTATAACATAACCCTTATATAAGCAATATCTATATACAAGTATTGCAGAAGAAGTCCGCACTTGGGACGGGTGCCCAGCATCCACTACGGACTACGAGAAATAGAATTACCGGTAAGTAGAATCTTAATTTTCTCTAACGTCCTAGTGGATGCTGGGGACTCCGTAAGGACCATGGGAATTATACCAAAAGCTCCCAAACGGGCGGGAGAGTGCGGATGACTCTGCAGCACCGAATGAGCTTGTAGAACTTTGCAAAGGTGTTTGAACCTGACCAAGTAGCCGCTCGGCAAAGCCGTAATGCCGAGCCCCCACGGGCAGCCGCCCAAGAAGAGCCCACCTTCCTTGTGGAATGGGCCTTAACTGATTTAGGCAGCGGCAATCCAGTCGCAGAATGAGCCTGCTGAATCGTGTTACAGATCCAGCGAGCAATAGTTTGCTTTGAAGCAGGCGCCCCAAGCTTGTTGGAAGCATACAGGATAAACAAAGATTCTGTTTCCCTGACCCTAGCCGTTCTGGCTACATAACCTTCAAAGCCCTGTCTACATCAAGTAACTCGGAATCCTCCAAGTCAGTAGTAGCCACAGGCACCACAATAGGTTGGTTTATATGAGAAAGGATAAAAACACTTTCGGCAGAAATTGTGGACGGGTCCGCAATTCTGCTCTATCCGCATGGAAAACCAGATAGGGGCTTTTATGTGACAAAGCCGCCAATTCTGACACACGCCTAGCCGAAGCCAAAGCTAGTAGCATAACCACCTTCCACGTGAGATATTTTAACTCCGCGGTTTGAAGTGGCTCAAACCAGTGTGATTTCAGGAAACTCAACACCACGTTAAGATCCCAAGGTGCCACTGGAGGCACAAAAGGGGGTTGAATATGCAGCACTCCCTTTACAAACATCTGAACTTCAGGCAGAGAAGCCAGTTCTTTTGAAAGAAAATAGACAGGGCCGAAATCTGAACCTTAATGGAACCCAATTTAAAGTCCAAAGTCCCTCCCGACTGTAGGAAGTGAAGGAAACGGCCCAGCTGGAATTCCTCCGTAGGGGCATTCCTGGCTTCACACGAAGCCACATATTTTTGCCATATACGGTGATAATGTTGAGCCGTCACATCCTTCCTAGCCTCTATCAGCATAGGAATGACCTCATCCGGAATGCCTTTTTCTGCTAGGATCCGGTTTTCAACCGCCATGCCGTCAAACGCAGCCGCGGTAAGTCTTGGAACAGACAGGGCCCCTGTTGCACAAGTCCTGTCCTAGAGGCAGAGGCCACGGGTCCTCTGTGAGCATTTCTTGCAGATCCGGATACCAAGTCCTTCTTGGACAATCCGGAACAAAGAGTATTGTTCTCACTCCTCTTTTCCTTATGATTCTCAGCACCTTGGGTATGAGAGGAAGAGGAGGAAATACATAGACCGACGGGAACACCCACAGTGTCACCAGTGCGTCCACAGCTATCGCCTGAGGGTCTCTTGACCTGGCGCAATATCTCTGCAGCTTTTTGTTGAGGCGGGATGCCCTCATGTCCACCTGTGGCAGTTCCCACCGACTTGCAATCTGCATGAAGACTTCTTGATGAAGTCCCCACTCTCCCGGGTGGAGGTCGTGCCTGCTGAGGAAGTCTGCTTCCCAGTTGTCTACTTCCGGAATGAATACTGCTGACAGTGCGCTTACGTGATTTTCCGCCCAGCGAAGAATTCTGGTGGCTTCTACCATCGCCACCCTGTTCCTTGTGCCGCCTTGGCGGTTTACATGAGCCACTGCGGTGATACTGTCTGACTGAATCAGAACCGGTTGGTCGCGAAGCAGGGACTCCGCTTGACTTAGGGCGTTGTATATGGTCCTTAGTTCCAGGATGTTGATGTGAAGGCAAGTCTCCTGACTTGACCACAGCCCTTGGAAATTTCTTCCCTGTGTGACTGCCCCCCACCCTCGGATGCTTGCATCCGTGGTCACCAGGACCCAGTCCTGAATGCCGAATCTGCGACCTTCGAGAAGGTGAGCACTCTGCAGCCACCACAGGAGAGACACCCTGGCCCTGGGGGATAGGGTGATTAACCGATGCATCTGAAGATGTGATCCGGACCATTTATCCAGTAAGTCCCATTGGAAGGTCCTCGCATGGAACCTGCCGAAGGGAATGGCCTCATATGATGCCACCATCCTTCCCAGGACTCGAGTGCAGTGATGCACTGACACCTGTTTTGGTTTTAATAGATTCCTGACCAGTGTCATAAGCTCCTGAGCTCTCTCTATCGGGAGATAAACCCTTTTCTGGTCTGTGTCTAGGATCATACCTAGGAGAGGCATCATTTCCGCCATTACCTTGGTGAATATTCTCGGGGCCGTAGAGAGACCAAACGGCAACGTCTGAAATTGGTAATGACAATCCCGTACCGCAATTCTGAGGTACGCCTGATGAGGTGGATAAATGGGGACATGAAGGTATGCATCCTTTATGTCCCGAGTCACCATAAGATCTTCCCCTTTCAGGCTTGCAATGACCGCTCTTAGCGATTCCATCTTGAACTTGAACCTTTTCAGGTATATATTCAGGGATTTTAAATTCAATATGGGTCTGACCGAACAGTCTGGTTTCGGGACTACAACATGGTCGAATAATAACCCCATCCTTGTTGAAGGAGGGGAACCTTGACCACCACCTGTTGAAGATACAATTTGTGAATTGCAGTTAACACTATTTCCCTCTCGTGGGGGGAAGCCGGCAGGGCCGTCGGTGAGGAGGCATCTTCTCAAAGTCCAGCTTGTATCTCTGAGACACAATATCTATTGCTCAGGGATCTAACAGGGAGTGAACCCACTTGTGGTTGAACTTACGAAGGCGTGCCCCCACCGGGCCTAGGTCCGCCTGTGGAGCCCCAGCTACATGCAGTGGATTTTTGTAGAGGTCGGGAAGGACTTCTGTTCCTGGGAACTAGCTGTGTTGTGCAGCTTCTTTCCTCTGCCCCCGCCTCTGCAAGAAAGGACGCACCTTGGACTTTCTTGTTTCTTTGTTCGAAAGGCTGCATTTGATAATGACGTGCTTTCCTAGGCTGTGCAGGAATATAAGGCAAAATATCAGAATTACCAGCTATAGCTGTGGAGACCAGGTCCGAGAACCCCTCTCCACACAATCCTCAGCCTTCCATATGCCTCTTAAGTCGGCATCATCTGTCCATTGCATATTCTACAGGACACGTCGCGCAGAAATCGACATAGCTTTGACTCTAGGACCCAGTATACTCGTGTCTCTTTGGGCATGTTTTATTATATATATCTCTTAAGACAGCATCTTAAATATATATATATATATATATATATTATATCTATCTATCTATCTATATATATATATATCTCTCTCTATATATATATCTCTCTATATATATATATATATATATATATATACACACATACTAGGGTCTCAATCTCTGCTGATAAGGTACCTGTCCACGCTGCCACAGCGTTATAAACCCATGCCGACACAATCGCCGGTCTGAGTAGTGTACCAGAATGTGCACGCTATCTGCAGGATCCCTGAGAATAGCTGTTACGTCAGGGCTACCTTTTGAGCAAACGTGACACCCTAGGGGAAGATTCCCATCATATCCTGGCCCTAGTGGGGAAAGGATACTGCCTGAGAATTCTTTGTGGGAAACTGCAGTCTCTTGTCTGGAGATTCCCGCTCTTTTTCATCATGAGAGGAGGGAAATTTACCTCAGCTTTCTTCCCCTTAAACATGTGTACCCTTGTGTCAGGGACAGATGAGTCATCAGTGATATGCAAATCATCTTTTATTACAATAATCATATATTGAATACTTTTCTGCCATTTTGGCTGTAACTTTGCATTATCGTAGTCAACACTGGAGTCAAACTCTGTGTCGATATCAGTGTCTATTATTTTGGATAGTGAGCCTTGTGAGACTCTGAAGGTCTCTGCGACATAGGGACAGACATGGGTAAATTTCCTGTCTGTTCTCTAATCTTTTGTGCAATAAATTCACCTTAGCACTTAATACACATATCCAAACAGGTGTCGGCGTTGTCGACGGAGACACCCTCTCACACACACATTTGCTCCATCTCCTCCTTAGGGGAGCCTTTTACCTCAGACATGTCGACACACACGTACCGACACACTACACACTCAGGGAATGCTCGTCTGAAGACAATTCCCCCATAAGGCCCTTTGGAGAGACAGAGAGAGAGTATGCCAGCACACACCCCAGCGCTATTAACACAGGAATAACACAGTAACTTAATGTTAACCCAGTAGCTGCTGTTTATATTGATTTTTGCGCCTAATTATGTGCCCCCCCTCTCTTTTTACCCTCCACTACCGTGTAACTGTAGGGGAGAGACTGGGGAGCTTCCTCTCAGCGGTGCTGTGGAGAAAAAACATGGCACTGGTGAGTGCTGAGGAAGAAGCCCCGCCCCCCTCAGCGGCAGGCTTCTGTCCCGCGTTTCTGTGTAAAAATATGGCGGGGGCCCATGCATATATACAGTGCCCAACTGTATATATGCCCACTTTTGCCAAGAGGTCTCTAATTGCTGCCCAGGGCGCCCCCCCCCCCCCCCCCCCCCCCTCCCCCTCCCCCTCTTCCCACCCTGCACCCTACAGTGACCGGAGTATGTGGGTTTAGTGTGGAGCAATGGCGCACAGCTGCAGTGCTGTGCGCTACCTCATCTGAAGACTGAAGTCTTCTGCCGCTGATTTCGAAGTCTTCTTGCTTCTTTCACCGGCTTCTGTCTTCTGGCTCTGCGAGGGGGACGGCGGCGCGGCTCCGGGATCGGACGACCAAGGGTGCGATCTTGTGTACGATCCCTCTGGAGCTAATGGTGTCCAGTAGCCTAAGAAGCAGGACCTATCTTCAGTGAGTAGGGCTGCTTCTCTCCCCTCAGTCCCACGTAGCAGAGAGTCTGTTGCCAGCAGAGCTCCCTGAAAATAAAAAACCTAACAAAATACTTTCTTATAGCAAGCTCAGGAGAGCTCACTAAGTAGCACCCAGCTCGTCCGGGCACAGATTCAAACTGAGGTCTGGAGGAGGGGCATAGAGGGAGGAGCCAGAGCACACCAGAATCCAAATTCTTTCTTAAAGTGCCCAGTCTCCTGCGGAGCCAGTCTATTCCCCATGGTCCTTACGGAGTCCCCAGCATCCACTAGGACGTTAGAGAAATTAAGTTTATATAAAGAAGAAAGATCTAAAGGAATATGCAGGCCTAGATATTTAATATATTTCTAAAGTGTAGATGAAAAAAAGTATAAGAGGAAAGTACTTGGATCAGAGAGGGTTAGAATTTCTGATTTGGAGGTATTTATCTTAAATCCCGCATGGGCACCGAAATTACATATTAGAGATAGTAACGAGGGGAGCAAGGTTGGAGGGATGGACAAAAATAATAGCATGTCATCCGCATAAAGGGCAAGTTTCAGAGTGACATCACCCACCGAAATGCCATGAATGTTAGGGAAATTTCTGATATGGATTGCAAGGGGTTCGATAGCCAAGGCAAAAAGTAAAGGTGAAAGGGGACAACCTTGACGAGTGCCCGGGTAAACAGTGAAAGGGGTAGATAAATGGCCGTTACAGTATAGTTGAGAGGTAGGTGAAGTATACAATGTCCGTATAAGGGAAATGAAGGATGGAGGATAACCAAAGAGCTGCATAGATTTAAAAGGTGGGACCATGTCAAAAGGTCAAAGGCTTTTTCTGCATCTAAAGCCAATATGATATTGTGACCAGGTGAGGGGAGTGTTGATAAATTTTGAATTACAGATAATATTTTGCGTACGTTAGTCACAGAATGTCGGCCCCAAATAAATCCAGATTGGTCTGGGTGAACTGTGTGTGTGGGCGAGAAAATTTAAGACGATCGGCAAGGATTTTTGTAAACATTTTATCCAAATTTAATAGGGAGATAGGGCGATAGGAAGTTGGAAGAGAGGAATCACGACCCAGCTTTAAGAGTACTTTAATTATAGCACTATTAAAATATAAGAGAAGGGTCTCAGATTTTATTATGGAGTTGAACAATGCTAAGAGATGTATGTCAATTTTAGCTAATAATAATTTGTAAAATTCACTAGAAAATCCGTCGGGATCTGGGGCTTTATTGGATTTCAAATGTTGGATAGTGAAACAAACTTCTTCTAAGGTGATTGGTTCGGAGAGAGAAAGAAGAAATTCAGAAGGGATTTGAGGTAGTTGGGGAAAAGACCAGGTTTGGGAAGACATACTAGAGGAAGTTTCAGGGTCAGAATAAAGAGATTCATAGAATTACTTCATGATATCAGCTATATGTTGAGGGTCTGTGGTTAGGGACTAATCTGAGAGTTTTAAAGGATGGACAATCATAGGAGAAGAGGTGCCTTTTAAAATATTAGTAAAGAGCTTACCTACTTTGTTTCCAAATTTATAAAAAACGGAAATCAACTTTGAATTTGTATTAGTCACCCATTGAAGGAGAGAAATTCATTGAATTGAAGTTTTAACATTTAATACGTGGATTTATTAATATTGCCTCTAAGTACCGATTTGGCCGTTTGCCAAAATAAAGGAGGGTTGATTTCAGAATGCAATTTATTCGAGAAATGGTAAGAATCCCAAGCCCCTTTTAAGGAATCGCAAAACTTTGCAGAGTTAGAGAGATGGGACGGGAATCTCCATTGGGGGGTCGTAGTGTGTTCCGGGTGTAACATAAGAGAGAACCAAAGTAGTGCATGGTCAGAAATAAAGATGGGCTCAATGGCAGAGTCTGTTACTGTTGGGAATAGATGTTGCAAAATAAACATACTATTCTGGAGAATATGTCGTGGGCAGAGGAGTGGCAAGAAAATTCTCTTTCGATAGGGTGAAGTGCACACCATATGTCAATTAGTTGCAGGCTGTTGGAAAAATGTGGGACCCCAATTCTGGGAAGGTGTTGGACAGTCTTAGGAGGATTGGAACGGTCCAAGTAAGGGGAGGACACTAAGTTGAAATCACCACAAACAATAAAGTTATCACTGCTGAAGGGGGTTAGTTTATCTAGAAGTGTCTGGAAAAAGGTTTTAATATATATATATATATATATATATATATATATATATATATATATATATATATATATATTTATTTATTTGGGGCATAAATATTACAAAAGACAAAAAAATGTGCATTGTCTAACAATTTAACAATAAGAAATCGGCCATTAAGGTCAGCATCAGAAGAGAGAACCTGAATATCAAGGTTACATTTTGCTAATAGAACAACTCAACTTAAAAGGAGCAGCCGCTATGAGGGACCAATGTGACATCTGCAATTTCATGGATTCCAGTTGGGTCAGGTGAGTTTCCTGTAAAAAGGCGATGTTGATATTTGATTTGGTTAAGTACAGAAGGATTTTACAACGTTTAGCCGGAGAGTTAATGCCACCAACATTTAGCGTACCAATTTTAAGCTCAGGGGTGAAAAGTAAGAATAGAGTGCTGCAAATATCAATATCATAGGTCAGTAATAGGAGATTAGAGTTGGGAATAGGAAGGGGAGGGACACGGGAGCAATTTAAATGAACATAAAGAAATATGAGAATGGTTTGACAAGCAAACAAACTTCCAGGAAGTAAAGAAAACATGAAAAGAACAATGTGACTATACATTTACTCTGATCCGGTGCAATACTCCAGGCAACATCCCGACATTGGCATCTGAGTTACATAGATCACAATAATATAAAACAGCTACACTAAAATTTGGAGAGGGGGATATCAACACGTCAATATATTCTTAGAACAGTATATGAATATATATATATATATATATATATATATATATATATATATACATAAATATTTATTGTAGAGACAGAATAGGTAGAAGTATAATATAAAGGCCTGTATAGGCAGCAGGTTTTACATGTTATAAAGGCAGTAAAACATGATGAAAACAGAAAATGAGCCCTGTTTAAATAGGCTATATCAGAAATAGGGCAATATATCAGGTTCCTCTATCGGGAAGAATAAGGGAGAATCAAGGAGAGAAAGGTATTGTTAGCTCAAGAATAAAACATAAAATCAGGTATCTGCGGCAGTCGAGACGTCAGTGATGTCTGTGTGTTCATCTGTGGATTCCTCACGAAGGAATGCAGCAGCATCCTCTGGGTTAGTAAAATCAATATGTTTGTCCACATCATAAATGCGAAGTTTAGCCGGATAAAACATGGAGAATCTACGTTTAGCAGACACTCATTTCGTGCAAATGGAGTTGAAAGCTTTCCGAGCTCTTGTTAGCTCTGCTGAAAAATCTTGAAATATAAGCAAACGGTTATTTTCCCACTGAATAGATCGGAGCTTCCTAGATGCTGTCCAAACGGCGACTATATGAAGGTAATTGAGACACCTAAACAAGGTGAAACATGGGCGAGCGGAGGGGGGGGGGGGGGGGGGGGGGAGGACCAAAGTGGTGTACACGCTCAATCACTAGGTCTTTGCAAGATTCAGTGATACCAAGTAAGGCAGACAGAGCGGATTGTACAAAATGGACGAGCTCATTCCCTTTGACAGATTCTGGTAGTCCTACCAGTCTGATAACTTTTCTTCTAGATCTATTTTCTTCATTATCTAACTTCATCCAGAGCTGGTAGTTTTCCTTTTCAAGGCGAGGAAGGGAATAACGTCTAGCACATCAGCCATATCATGACAGAGACCTCCAATTCTGTTCTCATTATTAGAGACTTTGTGTGAGAGGTGCTGCAGTTGCAGTGTTATGTCAGACACTGCTTTTGACAGTAATGGAGCCATGGCTTGTGTTATGGCTTCTGTCAGATCCGAATATGTTAACGGTGAGTCAAGGGATCGACTAACCTGTGGTGTCTGCGGCGCAATCAATTTCTTAGGTGCTGGAGAAGAAGGAGGGGTAGTGATGCCAGGCCAGGCGCCATATTAGAATTAGCCATCCGTTTTTTTTGTCTGACAGGGAGCGATGATGTGGGTGTATTCACTGGAGTGCTGGGGGACAGGAATCGGTCCATCAGCTGCAGCGGGATGTGAAGGGGAGAGAGCAGCTCTGCACGGCTGTCAATTGGTACTGAGTGCTATGTAGAGTGAGCTGTACCCTCACTGGCGGCTTCTCCCGGCTGGCAGATGGCGGCTCGTACTAGCTGTCTCCCGTGGGCGGCTTCTCTTCTGCTGCTAAATGCGATTAGGGTTAGGAGTCCTGTGGAGACTGTAAAACAGTCGTTATAACGATGCTGTAGTCAGGAATTGCCGTAGCTCCACTGTAATGCGACTTCACAGCATGAGACCGGAACCGGAAGCCCTAGATTTTTATTTTGAATAAATTTGCAAAAATCTAAAAAAAATAAAAAAATAAAAATTCATGTTGTCATTATGGGGTGTTGTGTGTAGAATTTTGAGGGGAAAAATAGGATTTTAATACCTACCGGTAAATCCTTTTCTCTTAGTCCGTAGAGGATGCTGGGGTCACCATTAGAACCATGCGGTATAGACGGGATCTGCAGGAGACATGGGCACTTTAAGACTTTGAAAGCGTGTGAACTGGCTCCTCCCTCTATGCCCCTCCTCCAGACACCAGTTATAGGAACTGTGCCCAGGGAGACGGACATTTCGAGGAAAGGATTTATTGTTAAAGTAAGGTGAGATTCATACCAGCTTACACCTCAAGCATGCCGCACAACGTGGCATTAAACAGAACACAAGCCAACGGCATGAACAATTTCAGCAACAGGCTGACTATAAACGTAACACAATATGTGTGTAACCACAACTAATAACTGCAGATACAGTACGCACTGGGACGGGCGCCCAGCATCCTCTACGGACTAAGAGAAAATGATTTACCGGTAGGTATTAAAATCCTATTTTCTCATAAATCCTTGAGGATACTGGGGTCACCATTAGAACCATGGGGTTATACCAAAGCTCTAGAATGGGTGGGAGAGTGCGGATGACTCTGCAGCACCGATTGACCAAACTTGAGGTCATCATAGGCCAAGGTATCAAGCTTGTAAAAAATAGCAAAAGTGTTTGACCCCGACCAAGTAGCTGCTCGGCAAAGCTGTAATGCCGAGACCCCTCGGGCAGCCGCCCAGGACGAGCCCACCTTTCTAGTAGAATGGACCTTCACCGATTTCGGTAACGGCAATCCTGCCGTGGAATGAGCACGTTGAATTGTACAACAGATCCAGCGTGCAATGGTCTGCTTGGAAGCAGGACACCCAATCTTGTTGGGAGCATATAGGACAAACAAAGCCTCTGTTTTCCTAATCTGAGTCGCTCTGGCAACATAAATCTTCAAAGCTCTGACCACATCCAGAGACTTTGACTCAGCGAAGGTGTCAGTAGCCACAGGTACCACAATCGGTTGGTTCATGTGAAAAGAGGAAACCACCTTTGGTAGAAATTGCTGATGTGTCCTCAATTCAGCTCTATCTTCATGAAAGATCAAATAAGGGCTCTTGTGAAACAAGGCCGCCAATTCAGACACCCGCCTTGCAGATGCCAAGGCCAATAGGATGACCACATTCCAAGTGAGGAACTTCAACTCCACCTCCTGTAAAAGTACAAACCAGTGTGATTGGAGCAATCGCAACACCACATTCAGATCCCATGGTGCCACTGGAGGCACAAATGGAGGTTGGATGTGCAACACACCTTTCACGAAAGCCTGAATTTCTGGAAGGGAGGCCAATGGTTTTTGAAAGAAAATCGATCAGGCTGAAATCTGTACTTTAGGCCCGCATCCACACCTGTTTGAAGAAAAATGGAGAAAACGTCCTAGTTAAAATTCCTCCGAAGGAGTCTTCATGGATTCACACCAATAAACATTTTCTCCAAATACGGTGGTAATGTTTAGACATTACTCCCTTCCTGGCCTGAATAAGTGTGGGAATGACTACACTGGGAATACCCTTTCGGGCTAGGATTTGGCGTTCAACCGCCATGCCGTCAAACGTAGCCGCGGTAAGTCTTGATACACGCACGGCCCCTGCTGCAACAGGTCCTTGTGTAGAGGAAAGGGCCAGGGATCTCCTATAAGTAATTCCTAAAGATCTGGATACCAAGCCCTCCTCGGCTAGTCTGGGACAATAAGGATTGCTTGAACCTTTGTTCTACTTATGATCTTTAGAATCTTTGGAATGAGAGGAAGTGGAGGGAATACGTACACCAACTGAAACACCCATGGTGACACCAGTGCATCCACTGCTATTGCTTGAGGGTCCCTCGATCTGGAACAATATCTCTGGAGCTTCTTGTTCAGACGAGATGCCATCATGTCTATTTGAGGAATTCCCCACTGACTTGTCACCTCCGTGAAGACCTCTTGATGGAGGGCCCACTCTCCCGGATGAAGATCGTGTCTGCTAAGGAAGTCTGCTTCCCAGTTGTCCACTCCCGGAATGAATATTGCTGACAGAGCGCTTGTATGTTTTTCCGCTCAGCGGAGAACCTTTGTGGCTTCTGTCATTGCCGCTCTGCTTTTTGTCCCGACCTGGTGGTTTATGTATGCTACTGTAGTTACATTGTCCGAATGGATCAGTACGGGCAGATTGCGAAGATGATATTACGCTTGTAGAAGGCCATTGTAAATGGTCCTTAACTCCAGAACATTTATGTGGAGACAAGTTTCCTGGCTTGATCATCTTTCTTGGAAGTTTTCCGCCTGTGTGACTGCACCCCAGCCTCGGAGACTTGCATTCATGGTTACCAGGATCCAGTCCTGGAACCCGAACCTGCGCCCCTCTAGGTGGTGAGAGCTGTGTAGCCACCACAGGAGTGAGATTCTGTTCTTGGGAACCAGGATTATCCTTCGGTGCATGTGCGGGTGGGATCCGGACCACTTCTCCAACAGGTCCCACTGAAAAACTCTGGCATGGAATCTGCCAAACTGAATGGCCTCGTAGGCCGCAACCATCTTCCCCAGTAAACGAGTGCATTGATGGATTGACACTGCGAAGGAGAACCATCATTTCCGCCATCACTTTGGTGAAAATCCTCGGAGCCGTGGACAAACCGAATGGCAACGTCTGAAATTGGTAATGACCATCCTGAATTGCAAACCTCAGGTAAGCCTGACGAGGATGATAAATGGTAACATGTAGGTAGGCATCTTTTATGTCCACTGATACCATAAAATCCCCTTCCTCCAGACTGGAGATCACTGCACGGAGAGACTCCATCTTGAATTTGAATCTTCTTTAGGTAGAAATTGAGGGATTTCAGGTTTAGGATTGGTCTGACCGAGCCGTCCGGCTTCGGAACCACGAACAGGCTTGAATAAAAACCTTCTCCCTGTTGTGACGGGGGAACCATGACAATGACCCGATTTTGATACAACTTTTGTATTGCGTCGTATATCACTTCCCTGTCTGGAAGAGAGGCTGGTAAGGCCAATTTGAAAGATTGGCGAGGGGGGAACGTCTTGAAACTCCAGTTTGTACCCTTGGGATACTATCTGTAAGACCAAAGGATCCAGGTCCGAATGAAACCAGAACTGACTGAAGAGTTTGACACGTGCCCCCACCGATGCGGACTCCTGCATAGGAGCCCCAACGTCATGCGGTGGAATTGGCAGAAGCCTGGGAGGACTTCTGCTACTGGGAGCCCGACAAGGCTGGTGATTGTTTACCTCTTCCCCTTCCTCTAGTAGCAAGGAAGGAAGAACCTCGGCCCTTCCTGTATTTATTGGGTGAAAGGAATGCATCTGATAGTGGTGCGTTTTCTTTTGTTGTGGAGCAACATAAGGTAAAAAGGATGACTTACCCGCGGTAGCCGTAGATACCAAATCATCGAGGCCGTCACCAAACAAGGCCTTACCTTTATATGGTAGAGATTCCATACTTTTCTTGGAATCAGCATCAGCATTCCATTGGTGAATCCACAATGCTCTCCTCGCTGAGACTGCCATGGCATTGGCCTTTGATCCTAAAAGGCAATTCTCTCTTGCAGCTTCCTTTAGGTATGCTGCAGCGTCCTTGATATAACCCAGCGTCAAGAGAATGCTATCCCTATCTAGGGTATCTACATCAGAAGATAAGTTGTCTGCCCACTTTTCGATAGCACTACTTACCCACGCAGATGCAATGACAGGCCTGAGTAGCCTACCTGTGGTCGCATAAATGGACTTTAACGTAATGTCTTGTTTACGATCCGCAGGATCCTTAAGGGCTGTCGTGCCAGGTGACGGGAGAGCCACCTTTTTAGACAAATGTGACAGGGCCTTGCTTACAGTGGGGGGTGACTCCCACTTTTCCCTATCTGCAGAGGGAAACGGATAAGCTACAGTAATTCTTTTGGGAATCTGAAACTTTGTCAGGACTTTCCCAGACTTTTTCAAATAGAGCGTTCAATTCATGAGAGGGAGGAAACGTTATCTTAGGTTTCTTTTCCTTATACATACAGACCCTTTTATCAGGGACAGCAGGGTCCTCAGTGATATGTAAAACATATTTTACTGCCGCAATCATGTACTGAATGCTCTTTGCCAATTTTGGATCTAATCTGGAATCACAATAGTCGACACTGGAATCAGTGTCCGTGTCAGTATCCGTGTCTGCCAACTGGGCAAACATACGTTTTTGTGACTCCGAGGGGTCCTGATATAAGATATCCTCCACAGATTTCTTCTATGCCTGGGTCTGGGACTCAGACTTATCCAATCTTTTACTAATAAGAACCACATTAGCATTCAAAACATTCACCCAATCAGGAGTCGGCGGTGCCGACAGGGTCACCCCCACAGCCGTTTGTGCCCCTAATACAGTCTCCTCCTGGGGAGAATACTCAGCCTCCGACATGTCGACACACATGTTCCCAACACACACAGTCACACCGGGCATATAGGGGACAGACCCACAGTAAAGTCTGTCAGAGGGATACAGAGGGGATTTGCCAGCTCACAACCCAGCGCCAATTGACGGTTCTGAAAACACTAATAAATGCCCCAGACCTGTAGCGCTTTTAATATCAACAACACTGCACCAAATTATGCTGTGCCCCCCCCCCCCCCCCGTTTTGCACCCTGATACTTTTCAGCAGTGTGAGGAAGGACCAGCGCCTCTGCTCCTGGAGAGGAAATGGCGCCGAGCTGCGAGTGAGCTGTGAGGAAGAAGCTCCGCCCCCTAAACGGCGTGCTTCTGTCCCGCTTATTTTTCTCAATACTTATACTGGCGGGGGTTAGGACAGTGCCTAGGCACTAATGTCCCCTCTTGCCAGTCGAAAAATGAGGATTTTTGATGCTGCCCAGGGCCCCCCCCCCCCCCCCCCGCACCCTTCAGTGCTGTGTGTGTGTGGGAGCATGGCGCGCAGCGTTCCCTCCGTTGCTCCCACACACACACACAGCACTGAAGGCTGCGCGGTACCTCAAAATGCCGTCACTGAAGAAGTCTTCTTTTCTTCTGCTACTCACCTGTCTTCTGACTCTGTAAGGGGGGTGACGGCAGGCTGCGGGAGTGAGCATCTAGGCGTACCCAGCGATCATCACCCTCAGGAGCTAATGGTGTCCTGTCAGCCAGAAGCAGAGCGATTGAACTCACTAGAAGTTGGTCATACTTCTCTCCCCTAAGTCCCACGAAGCAGGGAGACTCTGTTGCCAGCAGCCTCCCTGAAAATAAGAAAACCTAACATAAAAGTATTTTTCAAAGAAACTCAGTCGAGCTCCCTTGTAGTGCGTCCAGTCTCACTGGGCACAATTCTAAAACTGGAGTCTGGAGGAGGGACATAGAGGGAGGAGCCAGTTCACACCCTTTCAAAGTCTTAAAGTGCCCATGTCTCCTGCAGATCCCGTCTATACCCCATGGTTCTAATGGTGACCCCAGCATCCTCTAGGACGTATGAGAAAATGAATTTATTCAATTTTGGAGTAAGAGTGTAACATAACAAAATGTGGAAAAATTGAAGCGCTGTGAATACTTTCTGGATGCACTGTACTATATCCTGGTTATCGGATGCTGGTGGTCACATGACCAACCCCATGGCATCCAAACAGTCAAGATCCCGACACTGAAGGGGTAAGTAAGCATTAAGTATTTTTACCCACTAGAGCCTAAACCCCCACCCCAGTGCCTAACCTTAACTTAACCCAAAGCCCCCCCCCACCCCCCACCCCCGGTCCTAACCCCGATAATCACCTTTGTCAGCTTGCAGTGATCGGCACCCTGAGTGGTGTCATCAGTCACATGACCGCCGACATCCCGACAGGTCGGGTTAGCCGTAGTGTTGGGATGCCGCTGTCTGTTATGTGAATGCATGTCAATTCTGTCTGATCTGGGTCAGAAGAGGCAGATGTACCAAGCCTCGAATAAAGAGATAACGTAATAAACTATTAGCCAAACGGCTCCTGTTATTTTTCACACACAGCCTGTAACATGACAGTTAGGAGCTTATTCGCTGGTAATTTCTCTCTCTCCACTTTATCACTTTTCAAGGCTTAGTACATCTGACCCTTAAAACTACAGATTTCTACAAAACAGTTGTTTGCCAAAACATCTAGCTGCAATACGCCATGTGGCGTGAGACATGGTGTAAGTGAGCCTCGCCAAACGGGATAGCGTCATTTTCATTGGAATGTATGTCTAAATCGCAATGCAAACTGACAAAACCTCTTTATGAGTATGCCCTCATTAATTTGATATGCGACACTTGTATATCTGTGTGCAACGGAGTCTGAATCTGTATATGAAGCACAGGGGAACTTGGTGTGGAAAAACGAGATTTATGGTAAGAACTTACCGTGTTTAAATCTCTTTCTGCGAGGTACAGCGGGCTCCACAGGTAATTACATTGGGGTGTAGAGTAGGATCTTGATCCGAGGCACCAACAGGCTCAAAGTTTTGACTGTTCCCAGAATGCCTAGCACCGCCTTCTCTATAACCCCGCCTCCGTGTACAGGAGCTCAGTTTTTGTTAATCAGTCCAATGCAGTAACAGGTAAGAGAGACGACAACAGTTAGTAGCCACAAACACCACACACTCACGAATTGAGAGGGTGTCAGCGGCTAATGCCATACCAACCCAAAGAAGCTAAGTGCGTCAGGGTGGGCGCCCGGTGGAGCCCAGTGTACCTCACAGAAAGAGATTTAACAACGGTAAGTTCTTACCATAAATCTAATTTTTTGCTGCATGGTACACTGGTCTCCACAGGGAATGACATTGGGAATGTCCTAAAGCAGTTCCTAATGGGAGGGGACGCACTGTAGCGGGCACAAGAACCCGGCGTCCAAAGGAAGCATCCTGGGTGGCGGAAGTATCGAAGGCATAGAACATTATGAACGTGTTCACTGAGAACCACGTAGCCACCTTGCACAATTGTTCAAGGGTCGCACCACGGCGAGCCGCCCAAGAAGGTCCAACAGACCGAGTAGAATGGGCCTTAATAGTAGCAGGAACTGGACGACTAGTCTGTACATAAGCATGTGCACTCACCATTCTAATCCATCTGACCTGACCAGGGTCTGCTTGTGAGCAGGCCAGCCACGTTTGTGAAAACCAAACAGAACAAAGAGAGAATCCGACTTCTTGATGGAGGCACTTCACGTAGGTACGGAGAGCCCGTACCACATCCAAAGACCGCTCTTTGGAAGACAAATCAGGAGAGACAAAGGCCGGAACCACAATCTCCTGATTAAGGTGGAAAGAAGACACCACCTTAGGTAAATACCCGGGACGTGTTCTAAGAACCGCCCGATAACGGTGAAAAATCAGATATGGTGACCTACAAGATAAGGCACCCAAATCAGACACTCGTTTAGCAGAGGCAATAGCCAGCAGAAACAATACCTTAAGAGAAAGCCACTTAAGGTCTGCAGATTCAAGAAGCTCAAACGGAGACCCTTGCAAAGCCTTCAAAACCACCGACAAGTCCCAAGGGGCCACTGGCGTGATATAGGGAGGCTGAATCTGCAACACAACCTGAGTGAACGTTGTACATCAGGTAAAGTCGCAATTTTTCTCTGGAACCAAACCGACAAAGCAGAAATATGAACCTTGATGGAGGCCAGATGAAGGCCCAAGTCTAGGCCCTGTTGTAGAAAGGCCAAAAGTTTGACCGTACTAAACTTGTAAGCGTCATGATTGCTAGATGCGCACCAAGCAAAGTAAGAATTCCAGACCCTATGGTAAATCCGAGCAGAAACCGGTTTCCGGGCCTTCAACATGGTTTGAATGACCGCCTCAGAAAATCCTTTGGCCTTCAAGACGGAAGCTTCAAGAGCCACGCCGTCAAAGCCAACCTGGCTAAACCCCGATATACACAGGGGCCCTGAACGAGGAGATCTGGGCGCTGCGGAAGTAGAAGGGGACGTTACATCGAGAGACCCTGAAGGTCTGAGAACCAGTGCCGTCTGGGCCACGCTGGAGCAATCAGAAGTGGGAATCCTCCTTCTTGCTTGAACTTCCTTATTACTCTGGTCAGAAGTGACACCGGAGGGAACACGTACGGCAGCCGAAAGTTCCATGGAATTGCCAGTGCGTCCACGAATGCTGCTTGAGGATCCCTTGTCCTTGTTCCGAAGACCGAAACCTTGTGATTGAGTCGAGATGCCATCAGGTCCACATCTGGAAGGCCCCACTTGTCCATGAGGAGTTGAAACACTTCTGGATGGAGGCTCCACTCTCCGGCGTGTATGTCCTGACGACTGAGAAAATCCACTTTTCAGTTGAGGACCCCCGGAATGAACACTGCTGATATGGCTGGCAGATGGCGTTCTGCCCACTGAAGAATCCGTGATACTTCCCTCATTGGCATGCGGCTTCGAGTGCCACCTTGATGATTTATGTACGCCACTGTGGTGGCGTTGTCCGACTGTACCTGAACAGGTATGTTCTGTATCAACCGCTGGGCAAAGTTCACTGAGTTGAACACTGCCCGCAATTCCAGAACGTTTATCGGGAGGAGAGACTCCTCTTTGGTCTACCGACCCTGAAGGGAGACAATGAGATCATTTGAGACCTGATACGGTGAGGCAGGCCGTCCCACTTGGCAAGAATCAGCCGCTGGAGAGGGTGGGAATGGAATTGAGCATACTCCACCATGTCAAAAGCAGACACCATGAGACCTAGCACTTGCACTGCCGAATGTATCAACACTTGCGGACGAGATAGGAAGAATCCTGTCCTGAAGCTTCAGGACTTTCTCCTGAGACAAGAACAACCGCTGGTTGTGAGTGTCCAACAACGCTCCCAGGTGCACCATGCTCTGAGCAAGGACCAGGGAGGATTTCTTCCAGTTGATGAGCCACCTGTGGGCTTGCAGAAACTGGATAGTCAAATCCAGATGACGAAGGAGAATCTCTAGGGAATTTGCCAGGATCAACAACTCGTCCAGGTATGGTAGGATCCTGAACCCTTGACGGCGGAGTACAGCCATCATTACCGCCATAACCTTGGTGAAGGCTCGCGGAGCCGTGGTCAAACCAAAAGGTAACGCCCAAAACTGGTAATGGAGGTTGCCAACCGCCAACCGCAAACCTCAGGTACTGCTGATGCGACACTGCAATGGGAATATGCAGGTAAGCATCCTGTATGTCCAGTGAGACCATTTAGTCCCCAGACTCCAAAGCCAGAATAATAGAGTGAAGAGTTTCCATCCGAAACTATGAGAACTTCACAAACTTGTTCAAGGACTTAAAATTGAGAATGGGCTGGGAAGACTCATTTGGTTTTGGGACTAGGAACAGCGGTGGATAGAATCCCTTGCCTCTCTGAGCCAGAGGCACCTGTACTACCATTCCTGTGTCCAGGAGGGACTGTACCACCGAATGAAGAGTCATTGCCTTCCCCTGATCCGAAGGGACGTCTGTCAGGCAAAATCGATGAGGGGAACGATTTTTGAAGGATACGGCGTAACCTCGAGTGATGACTTCCCATACCCAGGCATTGAAAGTGGTCTTCAACCATTCCCGGGTAAACCCTAGAAGTCGGCCCCCCACCCCGGGATCCCCCAGAGGGAGGCCCGCTCCATCATGCGGCAGTCTTGTCAGTTTTGGAAGCAGGCTGATGGGCAGCCCAGGCCCGTTTGGGTTTGGAAGTGCGAACCTGTTTTGGGTACGCCTGACCGTTTGCTTTTCCTGAAGGATGAAAGGAAGTACTCAGCCTTCGGCACCGAAGGAGCAGTACTAGGAAGACATGCTGTTTTAGCAGATGCTAAGTCATCCACTATATTGTCAAGGTTTTCCCCGAAAAGAATGTCTCCTTTGAAGGGGAGTACCTCCAGGGTTTTCTTAGAGTCCATGTCCACAGACCAGGACCGTAACCAGAGAATTCGGCGAGCCAAAATAGACATAGTAGAAGCCTTGGCCGCCAGAATACCGGCATCAGAAGCACTTCTTTAATGTAATGAGACGCTGTAACAATATACAACAGGCATTGTCTAGCATGATCAAAAGCATTGGACGGCAACTCCACCTCCAGCTCCTGAGCCCACGCTTCCACAGCTTCTGCAGCCCATGTTGCTGCAATAGTGGGCCTAGGCACCGCACCGTTTAGGGTGTAGATTTCCTTCAAACAACCCTCCACACGCTTGTCCGTCAGCTCTCTCAAGGACGTGACAGTAGTTTCAGGCAGAGCTGAGGATACTACCAGCCCCGCCACTTGCGAATCCACTGGCGGGGATGTTTCCCAATTTTTATTAAGCTCCACAGCGAGGGGATAGCGAGCCAGCATCTTCTTGTGAGGCGTGAACTTATTTCCTGGATTTTCCCAGGACTCCTGACGTATGTCAACTAAATGGTCAGAGTGAGGTAAAACTTGTTTAACCACCTTCTGACGTTTTTTTTTTTTTTTTTTTTGAAAATACGTTTTATTAAGCATTTTTAACATGAAATGGGAAATACAAGACATAAGTGTGTTGCATACTGCTTATATACCGAAACAAGGCTGTTGAATTTCAGGCATTAAAATTACTGCAACATTTCACCTTGAGTGTAACTTTTTCTTTGTCATAGGTAAACTCAAACCTGACAAACACGACAAGACAGACACAAAAAGGTGAAGTTGTAGAGGTGGTGAAGGATGTAGATTTGTGAAAATCAGATGAAAAAAGGGGGGGAGGGAGAGGACAGAATAGAGAGTAAAGAAGAGATACCTAAGGGGTAAAGAAAAGGCTTGGGCCTAGTATTTCAATGAGGATATTGGAAGGGGATTTCTATGCATCTTTAAAACATATAATACTTTCTGACCTGTATGGGGGAGGTTAAGGCAAGCACTACAAAAAACATATAGTGCAACAAAGATCATTGATAATATACAGAAATCACACCGGGGGTGTTAGCAGCATTCGAGCTCTCGCCCATTGTTGAGAGCCGAAAAATGAAGATATAATGGATTTGCTTTCATCACCCAATGAGTTTATGAAAAAGTCCCATTTTTTGTGAATATTTGAAGGAGGAAGAGCTTCTGTGAGTAGGACAGATCTCATATCAAAGTACAGTATAATAGGCGTGATTTAAGCTCGTGTATGGAAGGTGCCGTTTTCTTGATCCAATGGATTAATATCAGCTTTTTAGCCAAAGTTAATACCGTGACAACAAATGGGATACAATGGGAGGCGACCGCACCAAAGGACCATTCCCTGAAGTCCATCAGTAGACAAGCCTCCGGTGAGGGTGCCAGGGTAAGTCCTAGAGTAGCATTAAGGAAGTATATTACTTTCATCCAGAATCTGCGCACCTTGGAGCAGTCCCAAAAGCAATAAAATAGTTTCGCATTAGACATGTTACATTTAACACATTTCCCTGTGTCATCAGAAATCATATATTTTCTCTGAGCTGGGGAGATATAAGCTCTATGCAGAAGGCGTAGATGAGTTTCCTGTAAATAGGCAGACTGTACATATTTAGTGCATTTGCAATAGTTTTGAAGCAATACTACTTCTGACCCACATAGCCTTGGCAAATCTGCAACCCACCCTGAGAAAACTTTTAGGGGGTGCTGCGGTGTCCCAACCTTAGATTCCATGAGAAAAGGATAGAGGTGTTTTATTCTATAGTGTATCAAGGGTTTAGTGCGTAGTAATCTAAGCAGTACATGGGAGTCTTTGGGCAACGGGAAAACAATTGGGAGGGACTGAATGTAGTGCCTGACCTGGAGATATAAGTAGAACAGAGTGTTGGGTAGAGAGTATTGTTGCTGTAATTCTGCAAAAGAGAGGATATTGCCTCCCGGGTCGAAGACTCTGTTCACTAGAGCAATCCCTTTATGTTTCCAAACCTGAAAAGAAGGGTTGTGAAGGGAGGGAGGAAAGTTAGGGTTACCCCATAGGGGAAGGTATGGGGAGAATCTAAAATCCCTATGAAGTTTTTTATGTAGGCCTATCCAGGAAATATAAGTGAAGTGAAATATCACATGGGTGTATACATTTCTTGGTATATCACTAAATTTGAGGTGTAGCAACGCTGAAGGGGAATATGGGTAGAATAAGGCCTTAACCAACCCAACATCAGTAAATGTGGAAGTATCAAGGAGCCAGTCACTGGCGTATCGAAAGAATACAGCTAAAGTGTAAGCAGCAAAATCTGGGATGCTAAGTCCCCCTTGGTGTTTAGATAACATGAGTTTGGAGAGAGCAATTCTGGGTCTCTTGCCATTCCATAGAAAATTTGAGATAGAGGCATTCACCGTAAGAATGTCTCTGTTTCTCAGAGCAATAGGGAGCATTTGAATTGCGTAAAATAATTTTGGAAAAATAACAGTCTTGACCGCAGCAGCCCTACCCAGCAGCGAAAGAGGGAGAGAGTTCCATGAAGTCATTAACATAGTGATTTTGCTTACGAGGGGGGAGAAGTTTGCTTGGTATAATTTATCTATTGTATTAGAGATAAAAATTCCCAAGTATTTCAATCGGGTGGAATTAATTTTAAATTCAGAGAACACCGGGGAGGAGGAGAGGTCAAGGGAGTAAGAGCCTAAGGACAAAATGTCTGATTTGTCGACATTTACCCTGTAACCCGAAATCTTACCAAAACTAGTAATTAAGGACATGATTACAGGAATGGAGTTTAATGGGTCTGAAATGAAGAGGAGCATGTCATCTGCGAAAAGAGACACTTTTAGCTCATAATCGGAGATGCGAATACCCCGAAAGCCCGAGGAGTCCCGTAACATAATAGCCAGGGGCTCTATAGCTATTGCAAAGAGGAGAGGAGACAGGGGGCATCCCTGTCTCGTACCTCTATGCAAAGTGAACCAGTCAGAGAATTGGCCGTTACACATGATTTGGAAAATAGGATTTGTGTACAACATCTTAATATAGGAGATGAACGTGGGGGGAATCCCAAAACGTTCCATTGTGTGAAATAAGTGAGGCCAGAGAACAAGGTCAAAGGCCTTTTCTGCATCTAATGACATAACTACTCCCGGGGGGGGGCAATGCCTGAGGATAGTTTTGAGGTGTTGTACCGCTGATACCACTTTTCTGACATTAAGGACCGACTGCCTACCAGCTATAAATCCGGTTTGGTCAGGGTGAATAATTAGAGACAACACTTTCTTGAGTCTATCCGCCAGAATTTTAGCCAATATCTTGTAGTCCGAATCTAGTAAGGAGATGGGTCTATAAGAAGTAGGTAGGCATAGGTCTCTGTTTGGTTTAGGTAAAATTCGGATATACGCTGCATTAAAGTATAAAGGAACAGACCCGGATTTCAACATATGGTTAAAAGCAGAAACAAGCGAATCCAAAATGTCAGAATGCATCAGTTTGTAAAAGCTCCCGCCAAATCCATCAGGTCCCGGGGCTTTTGACGTCTGCATAGATTTAATAATAGCAGAAACCTCTTCATGTGTGACAGGCAAAGCAAGATTAGTTTGCATGTCAGCTGTAAGTTGAGGGACAGGTATATCATGCCAGGGGGGTGTCTCCAAGGAGGGTTGGTTTTGGGTATTTGGTTCTTCCCTAATCGGAGGGGAGTAAAGGGTGGAGTAAAAATCTTTCATAAGCTGCGCTATCTGTTTATTGGAGGACGTGTAGGACCCGTCCGGATAACGCAAGGGTTGGACTGCTGCGGAAGATCTTGCGCCCTTCAATATATTTGTAAGCAATTTTCCAGACTTGTTCCCAAATCTATGATATTTAAAATTGATATTATAAAAATATTTATTCCCTTGTCTAGTGAGATATTCGTCAAAACGCGTTTTGGCTGTATTATATTTCAATTTGTTATATGAGGTTGGGGATCTACTAAGTTCTACGTATGCCGTAGGGAGGCTCTGTTGAAGGTGGAGGCAAGAAGCAGTATAGGACTTATTAAGTTTAGCTACATAGGAGATTATATAACCTCTTAATACTGCTTTGGCTGTTTGCCAGAAAAGGGGAGGGTCTGAAGCCGCTTGTGCTTCGTTAGTACATGAGAATTTTCTCCAGCTGTCCGTCAACATCTCTCTAAAATCAGGGGAAGCGTGGAGGTGGGAGGGAAAGCGCCAGGAGATCTGAGTCGACCTCTCCGAAGAGATGTGCAACTCAAATCTCAATAGGGAGTGATCAGACACCGAGATAGGTTCTATATGGATTGAGGAAGCTCTAGTAAACAGGGTCTATGAGAGCAGTATGTAGTCTATTCTAGACAAGGAGTGGTGGGCGGCTGATAGACAAGTATATTCTTTTACAGTAGGATTCAAAGCTCGCCAAATATCTACCAACAGCAATCGGGAAATCAAGTAGGGTACTCCATATTTGGGTAGAGAGCAGGAGTGATTGGGAGTAGAGGATCTATCTAGAAGTCTATCCGAAATAAGGTTAAAATCCCCACACACCATCTGGGGTTCATGGAGAAAGGGTGTTAGTGTGGAGATCACCTGCAAGATAAATTGTTTGTTGTAGACTGTGGGTGCATATACATTACAGAGGACATAAGGGGAGGAAAATAATGAGACATGGGCTATAACAAATCTTCCCTCAGGATCTGTAATAATCTTGGAAATTGTAAGGGGTATACTACGTTTAATTAAAATCACAACTCCTCTGGCCTTCGAGGTATATGGGGAAGATGCTACCAGTTTCCAGCCTAACATTTGAAGCTTCAATATTTCCGAATTAATTAAATGTGCTTCCTGAATAAATACCAGGTCTAATTTCAGTTTGTTACAATATACCAGTATTTTCCTACGTTTTGCAGGAGAATTGAAACCTCCCACATTCAGGGATCCTACCTTAAGTGAGGTCATCGAGAGTACGGAGTAAAAGCATATATCCTACCTCGGTATCAAATTTTGAGGATGCTGTGAGAGAAAGAAGAGAACAGGGGGGAGGGGGGGGGGGGGGAATACATGGGGAAGGGGGAGACAAACAAACATGTAACAAGAAAAAAAATAGACGTGACATGCTGTGCATGTCCAATGCAAATGCGGGAGTAAGATGTCACTTCCAGACACTTTCAACATTTTTCTGAACAATCAATGTGAAAACAAAACTATAACCACTATAACCCGGAGCATAACTCCCAGCATCCCCGGTTATAGATCCAGAAAATCTCCCCATATTGGTCAGGGATGGGATGTATATTCCATAGGCATATACATAACCTTCCCCAAAAAGGAGGGTTGGCACCCTGAAGTAACCTGTATGTAGATACAAGATTAAGCTATTAAGGCTTATCAGAAATATCATCCTCAGAGGCTTTTGTTTTATCGCAAAGGAAATCAGCTGCATCGTCAGGGGACAGGAAATCAAAGTGCTTGTCTTTATCAAAAATGCGCAGTTTGGATGGATAAATCAAGGCGAACTTCTGCTTGTCAGCGATTAGGCGTGTACATTTCGGAGAGAAGGCTCTTCGTGCTTTGGTTAATTCTACTGAGAAGTCTTGGAAAAGACGCAGCGTTTTGCCTTCCCATTTAATAACAGGCTGTTTCCTGGAAGCTCTCCAGATTTCCAGTTTGTGCGTGTAGCTTAGGCACTTGAATATGGTGACCCTGGGACGGGTATCAGTAGAGCGAGGGGGTGGGCCTATGCGGTGGACCTTTTCAATAACCATATCTTTACATAGATCGTTAATCCCCAACAGTTGAGGTAGAGTATCTTTCACAAAATGTTCCAGGGACGGGCCCTTGAATGACTCAGGAAGACCCACCACCCTGATATTGTTACGCCTAGAGCGATTTTCGATTTCTTCTAGGCGATTAGTAATGGCATAGTTTTCTTTTTCCAGCCGTTTTACAGTGCCTTGATAATACGCCAAATTATGGGCAATTGATCCTATCCTGTGTTCTCAGCGGTGGAAACCCTGATATTTAGCTGATGTATTTGAGTAGTTATGTCACTTACCGCTTTAGAGAGAAGCGGACCTACAGTTGAGGTAATTGCGTCCACCAGATCCCCATAACAAAGGGGGGAGTCATGTTGTCTCTGAGAGGGAGTCTTGTCAGCATCCAGTGATTCAGTTGTCGGCTTCTTTGATACTGGAGAAGCCCCATGCGTCTCCGTGCCCGGCGCCATTACAGGGTCTGAGCTCCGTTTCACTTGGCGCAGCGTTTGCTGCTGCGAGCGCGCCGGCTGACTGGCTGTGACAAATTTGTCCATCATGAGGTGCAGGTGGTACAAGAAGAGGTGTGGGGGAGATTGGAGGCTAATTAGCCTTGTAAAAGCAGTAAAATAGCCGGGGACGGAGGAGAGCTGTGAGACGCGCTGCTCACTCCATGCACCCGGAACCGGAAGTCACCTTCTGACGTTTAAACCTGTCCAGTTTCTTAGGGGCAGTGTCAGGCTCCGGTTCATCATCAACCTGAAGAATGAGCCTGATAGCCTCTAACAAGTCAGGAACATCCACCTGCAAAACAACTTCCCCATCAGAAGCATCAGGATCAGAATCTGTGGGGTCTGTATAAGCACCATCCTCATCAGACGAGGTGTCTGGGATGTGGGTGGATTGTGAGTAAGAAATTGCCCGCTTAGAGGAACCCTTGATCTTAGGCGGTCGAGGGTTAAACTTTTGAGCAGTCAGTGATTGGTTCAATTGCTGCAACTGATTGGACAGTTGATCTGCCCATGGCGGATTAACCGCGGGGATCATAAGCGGTTGTAACGGCACAGGAGGTCCCATAGGGGGTGTTAGTCTAGTTACCAGCGTATTCATTAACATGGAGAAAGTAGCCCAAGGTGGGTCATTTTGCACCCCCATTGCTACAGTTCCACTGGGGGGCAAGGATCCCCCAGAACCTGAACCCTTAGCTGCTATGTTATCCTAAAATGTATCTGTAGTGTCAACACCACGCAATGTGGGATCAGCCCCAGCTCCGTTGCCCTTTGTAGCTGACACAATCAAAAACTCAATGCAAGTCAACACAGTACGATATCAGCAGCACAACACCTGACAAGAACCACCTGTGCAGTGTATCCGCGCAAACAGGGAATTCAAGAGGTATATGACGACTAAAAATCACAGAAAAAATAAGAATTTACTTACCGAT
Organism: Pseudophryne corroboree; assembly: GCF_028390025.1. NCBI lineage: Eukaryota > Metazoa > Chordata > Amphibia > Anura > Myobatrachidae > Pseudophryne > Pseudophryne corroboree. Next base: position 397,331,494 of record NC_086448.1, read on the forward strand.
AATTCCATTTCTCGTAGTCCGTAGTGGATGCTGGGAACTCCGTAAGGACCATGGGGAATAGCGGCTCCGCAGGAGACTGGGCACAAAAGTAAAGCTTTAGGACTTCCTGGTGTGCACTGGCTCCTCCCCCTATGACCCTCCTCCAAGCCTCAGTTAGGATACTGTGCCCGGACGAGCGTACACAATAAGGAAGGATTTTGAATCCCGGGTAAGACTCATACCAGCCACACCAATCACACCGTACAACCTGTGATCTGAACCCAGTTAACAGCATGATAACAGAGGAGCCTCTGAAAAGATGGCTCACAACAATAATAACCCGATTTTTGTAACAATAACTATGTACAAGTATTGCAGACAATCCGCACTTGGGATGGGCGCCCAGCATCCACTACGGACTACGAGAAATAGAATTATCGGTAAGTAAATTCTTATTTTCTCTGACGTCCTAGTGGATGCTGGGAACTCCGTAAGGACCATGGGGATTATACCAAAGCTCCCAAACGGGCGGGAGAGTGCGGATGACTCTGCAGCACCGAATGAGAGAACTCCAGGTCCTCCTCAGCCAGGGTATCAAATTTGTAGAATTTAGCAAACGTGTTTGCCCCTGACCAAGTAGCTGCTCGGCAAAGTTGTAACGCCGAGACCCCTCGGGCAGTCGCCCAAGATGAGCCCACCTTCCTTGTGGAATGGGCTTTTACAGATTTTGGCTGTGGCAGGCCTGCCACAGAATGTGCAAGCTGAATTGTACTACAAATCCAACGAGCAATAGCCTGCTTAGAAGCAGGAGCACCCAGCTTGTTGGGTGCATACAGGATAAACAGCGAGTCAGATTTTCCGACTCCAGCCGTCCTGGAAACATATATTTTCAAGGCCCTGACTACGTCCAACAACTTGGAGTCCTCCAAGTCACTAGTAGCCGCAGGTACCACAGTAGGCTGGTTCAGATGAAACACTGAAACCACCTTAGGGAGAAAATGAGGACGAGTCCTCAATTCCGCCCTGTCTGAATGGAAGATCAGATAAGGGCTTTTACAGGATAAAGCCCGCCAATTCTGACACGCGCCTGGCCGAGGCCAGGGCCAACAACATGGCCACTTTCCATGTGAGATATTTTAACTCCACAGATTCAAGTGGTTCAAACCAATGTGACTTTAGGAACCCCAAAACTATATTGAGATCCCAAGGTGCCACTGGAGGCACAAAAGGAGGCTGTATATGCAGTACCCCTTTTACAAACGTCTGAACTTCAGGAACTGAAGCTAGTTCTTTCTGGAAGAAAATTGACAGGGCCGAAATTTGAACCTTAATGGACCCCAATTTTAGGCCCATAGACACTCCTGTTTACAGGAAATGCAGGAATTGACCTAGTTGAAAATTCCTCCATCAGGGCCTTACTGGCCTCGCACCCCGCAACATATTTTCGCCAAATGCGGTGATAATGCTTTGCGGTTACATCCTTCCTGGCTTGATCAGGGTAGGGATGACTTCATCCGGAATGCCTTTTTCCTTCAGGATCCGGCGTTCAACCGCCCTGCCGTCAAACGCAGCCGCGGTAAGTCTTGGAATAGACAGGATCCTTGCTGGAGCAGGTCCCTTCTTAGAGGTAGAGGCCACGGGTCCTCCGTGAGTATCTCTTGAAGTTCCGGGTACCAAGTCCTTCTTGGCCAATCCGGAGCCACGAGTACAGTTCTTACTCCCCTCCGTCTTATAATTCTCAGTACTTTTGGTATGAGAGGAAGAGGAGGGAACACATACACTGACTGGTACACCCACGATGTTACCAGAGTGTCCACAGCTATTGCCTGAGGGTCCCTTAACCTGGCGCAATACCTGTCCAATTTTTTGTTTAGGCGGGACGCCATCATGTCCACCTTTGGTTTTTCCCAATGGTTTACAATCATGTGGAAGACTTCTGGGTGAAGTCCCCACTCTCCCGGGTGGAGGTCGTGCCTGCTGAGGAAGTCTGCTTCCCAGTTGCCCACTCCCGGAATGAACACTGCTGACAGTGCTATCACATGATTTTCCGCCCAGCGAAAAATCCTTGCAGCTTCTGCCATTGCCCTCCTGCTTCTTGTGCCGCCCTGTCTGTTTACGTGGGCGACTGCCGTGATGTTGTCCGACTCGATCAGCACCGGCTGACCTTGAAGCAGAGGTCTTGCTTGGCTTAGGGCATTGTAAATGGCCCTTAGCTCCAAAATATTTATGTGAAGTGATGTCTCCAGGCTTGACCACAAGCCCTGGAAATTTCTTCCCTGTGTGACTGCTCTCCAGCCTCACAGGCTGGCATCCGTGGTCACCAGGACCCAGTCCTGAATGCCGAATCTGCTGCCCTCTAGAAGATGAGCACTCTGCAACCACCACAGGAGAGACACCCTTGTCTTTGGTGACAGGGTTATCCGCTGATGCATCTGAAGATGCGATCCGGACCATTTGTCCAGCAGGTCCCACTGGAAAGTTCTTGCGTGGAATCTGCCGAATGGAGTTGCTTCGTAGGAAGCCACCATTTTTCCCAGGACCCTTGTGCACTGATGCACTGACACTTGGCCTGGTTTTAGGAGGTTTCTGACTAGTTCGGATAACTCCCTGGCTTTCTCCTCCGGGAGAAAACACCTTTTTCTGGACTGTGTCCAGGATCATCCCTAGGAATAGAAGGCGTGTCGTCAGGATCAGCTGCGATTTTGGAACATTGAGAATCCAACCGTGCTACCGCAGCACTATCCGAGATAGTGCTACCCCGACTTCCAACTGTTCCCTGGATCTTGCCCTTATCAGGAGATCGTCCAAGTAAGGGATAACTAAAAACTCCCTTCTTTCGAAGGAGTATCATCATTTCGGCCATTACCTTGGTAAAGACCCGTGGTGCCGTGGACAATCCAAACGGCAGCGTTTGAAACTGATAGTGACAGTTCTGTACCACAAACCTGAGGTACCCTTGGAGAAGGGTAAATTGGGACATGTAGGTAAGCATCTTTGATGTCCAGAGAGACCATATAGTCCCCTTCTTCCAGGTTTGCAATCACTGCTCTGAGTGACTCCATCTTGAATTTGAACCTTTGTATGTAAGTGTTCAAGGATTTTAGATTTAAAATTGGTCTCACCGAGCCGTCCGGCTTCGGTACCACAAATAGTGTGGAATAGTACCCCTTTCACTGTTGCAGGAGGGGTACCTTGATTATCACCTGCTGGGAATACAGCCTGTGAATGGCTTGCAATACTGTCTCCCTGTCTCAGGGAGACGTCGGTAAAGCAGACTTTATGAAACGGCGAGGGGAAGACGTCTCGAATTTCTTGAGACGGGTCCCCACCGCGCCTGAGACCGCTTGTAAAGCCCCAGCGTCATGCTGAGGACTTTGCGGAGGCGGGAGAGGGCTTTTTTGGGAATTGGCTGTTTGCTGCAGCCTTTTTCCTCTCCCTCTGCCACGGGGCAGAAATGAGGCGCCTTTTGCCCGCTTTATGGGGCCGAAAGGACTGCGCCTGATAATACGGCGTCTTCTTAGGTTGAGAAGCTACCTGGGGTAAAAATGTGGATTTTCCAGCCGTTGCCGTGGCCACCAGGTCTGTTAGACCTACCCCAAATAACTCCTCCCTTTTATAAGGCGATACTTCCATATGCCTTTTGGAATCAGCATCACCTGACCACTGTCTTGTCCATAACCTTCTTCTGGCAGAAATGGACAGCGCACTTACTCTTGATGCCAGTCGGCAAATATCCCTCTGTGCATCACGCATATATAGAAATGCATCTTTTAAATGCTCTATAGTTAGTAATATACTGTCCCTATCTAGGGTATCAATATTGTCAGTCAGGGAATCCGACCAAGCCACCCCAGCACTGCACATCCAGGCTGAGGCGATTGCTGGTCGCAGTATCACACCCGTGTGAGTGTATATACATTTTAGGATATTTTACTGCTTTCTGTCAGTAGGTTCCTTAAGGGCGGCCGTATCCGGGGACGGTAGTGCCACCTGTTTAGACAAGCGTGTGAGCGCTTTATTCACCCAAAGGGGTGTTTCCCAACGTGCCCTATCCTCTGGCGGAAAGGGGTATGATGCCAATAACTTTTTAGGAATTATCAGTTTTTTATCGGGGGAAACCCACGCATCATCACACACTTCATTTAATTCCTCAGATGCAGGAAAAACTACAGGCAGTTTTTTCTCACCCAACATAATACCCTTTTTAGTGGTACTGGTATTATCAGAAATGTGTAAAAACATTTTCCATAGCCTCAATCATGTAACGTGTGGCCCTACTGGAAGTCACATTCGTCTCTTAATCGTCGACACTGGAGTCAGTATCCGTGTCGGCGTCTGTATCTGCCATCTGCGGTAACGGGCGTTTTAGAGCCCCAGATGGCTTTTGAGACACCTGGACAGGCACAGACTGAGTCGCCGGCTGTCTCATGTCATCAATCTTTTGTAAAGAGCTGACACTGTCACATAATTCCTTCCATAAGCTCATCCACTCAGGTGTCGACTCCTTGGGGGGTGACATCTCTGTTACAGGCAATTGCTCCGCCTCCACCTCATTTTCCTCCTCATACATGTCGACACAACGTACCGACACACAGCACACACACAGGGAATGCTCTGATAGAGGACAGGACCCCACTAGCCCTTTGGGGAGACAGAGGGAGAGTATGCCAGCACACACCAGAGCGCTATATATATATATATATATATATATATATATATATATATATATATATATATATATACAGGGATAACCTTATATAAGTGTTTTTCCCCTTATAGCTGCTGTATTGTTATACTGCGCCTAATTAGTGCCCCCCTCTCTTTTTTAACCCCTTTCTGTAGTGTAGTAACTGCAGGGGAGAGCCAGGGAGCTTCCCTCCAACGGAGCTGTGAGAGAAAATGGCGCCCGTGTGCTGAGGAGATAGGCTCCGCCCCCTTCTCGGCGGCCTTTTCTCCCGCTTTTTAGGTGAGTTCTGGCAGGGGTTAAAATACACCCATATAGCCCTGGGGGTTATATGTGGTGTATTTATGCCAGCCAAGGTGTTTTACATTGCTGCTCAGGGCGCCCCCCCCTAGCGCCCTGCACCCTCAGTGACCGGAGTGTGAAGTGTGCCTGAGTAACAATGGCGCACAGCTGCAGTGCTGTGCGCTACCTTGTTGAAGACTGATGTCTTCTGCCGCTGATTTTTCCGGACCTTTTCTTGCTTCTGGCTCTGTAAGGGGGCCGGCGGCGCGGCTCCGGGACCGAGCTCCGAGGCTGGGCCTGTGTTCGGTCCCTCTGGAGCTAATGGTGTCCAGTAGCCTAAGAAGCCCAATCCACTCTGCACGCAGGTGAGTTCGCTTCTTCTCCCCTTAGTCCCTCGATGCAGTGAGCCTGTTGCCAGCAGGTCTCACTGAAAATAAAAAACCTAAAACTAAACTTTTCACTAAGAAGCTCAGGAGAGCCCCTAGTGTGCCCCCTTCTCGGCCGGGCACAAAAATCTAACTGAGGCTTGGAGGAGGGTCATAGGGGGAGGAGCCAGTGCACACCAGGTAGTCCTAAAGCTTTACTTTTGTGCCCAGTCTCCTGCGGAGCCGCTATTCCCCATGGTCCTTACGGAGTTCCCAGCATCCACTAGGACGTCAGAGAAATAAACACTGAGTATATCCTGTGAACTGCCTATATTATGATAAACCTGACACACTTAGCCCCCTCAGGTTATAGAATATAGGGATAGCAATCTGAGTGAGACACACGAAATGGACGTCACACAGCAGCTATATGCACACACCCAGAGTCACAGTTGGTACAATGCAGAAACTATGACATGCAATAAAACTGCACTGGACTAGCAATACAGAGTAGTACTATGTATAGTTATTCACTCAATAGATATAACAATGCACAGTAAAGACTGGATGTATATCACAGGGTACTTGTACTAAATAACCCTGACTAAATGCACTTTTTCTTAACTAACACTGTCAGCAGACATGTAGAATACTTAAGTGTCCTGTAAAATGCACAGCGCTGACAGGCAGGCGGCTTTACAGAGGAGGATTTGCCCAAACAGTCCCAGGATCAGCTCTGCTTGCTATAATGGCACCCAAACGGTGACAGGGAGTGAGGGAGAGAGCGATATGGCGCTCCAGGGCGGGAACATTTACTCTAAATGGCGCCCTGGGGCTGGGGGAGGGGCTACAGGTCGAAGACTTATTCCCCTGCTGGACTTCACCACCGGGTACAGGGGGCTTAGTAAAACGGTCTTATAGGAGAAAACGACGTGTGCCCATGCCCTGGTGGTCTAGTGGGGTCCCTGTACTACTACAGTGTCCACACCAGTGCTGGTGGGAGGCGGGCCGCGCGGGATCGTGATTTACAGCGGGTCCGGTTGAGGGGACCGCTTACCTCCTCCCTGAGTGCAGTCAGGCGATACAGGAAAGCAGCGGTTGTGTGTGTGACTAACAAGGAAGAAAACTGCAGCCTCCGCTGTAGGTACCCGGCAACCAGGGCACAGGAGTGTACAGCGCCGCTGGGGGAGGTGATGGAGCTGCAGCAGCAGATGTCTGACTGACATCTAACACAGTCAGTGTCTCTGCTGCAGCCCTTGAAGTCTTCAAAGTTCTTTAAAAGCCCACCTGTTGGAGCAGCCCACCTGTTAAGTGCCTGCTTACTGCATGGCACCAACTACAAAACTGAGCTCCTGTGCACAGAGGCGGAGTTATAGAGGAGGCGGCGCTAGTCATTCTGGGAACAGTCAAAGCTTTGTGCCTGTTAGTGCCTCGGATCAAGATCCTACTCTACACCCCAATGTCATTCCCTGCGGAGCCCAGTGTACCACGCAGCAGAAAAAGCCATGACCGGTGCACACAGGTATAGAAGAGTGACATATCAAATTAACCAGTGCAGTCTCGCGAAAATGATTTTGTTGCATCACAATTAAGATGCAATTTCAGACGTGACCTTGCATGCCATGACGAGATGTTTGTCGCGACTGCAGCAATAATATATGAGAACACATGTGTATGGCTGTTACGAAAATAGTGTCAATAACAAATACAATGCACCACTTTTTAGGAGAATTTGCAATCCTTTGACTCACATGCTGCAGGCCAGTCATCGTAGGGCAAGGCTGCCCAGCATGCTAACCGCCGTCCCCCCATCTGCGACCACACACTAATTGCGACTGCGCTGCAATTAATGCACGGTCACAGAAATTAGGGAAGCCTCCTGCTGGCAAAGCCTGGCTGCGACGGCAGGAGGGTCGCCACCATCTTTTTGATCAGAACGGCTGCACATGACGTCACACAGCCACCCTGATAACGCCGCCGCCACACCGCCATTCGGAAGTCGTGGACCCCGCAATGCTCCGTCTTGGAAACGGAGCGTTGCCGCCCTGCAAACGCCTCTGCCTGTCAATCAGGCAGAGACGTTCACATTTTCTGCAAGCCCCCCGCAGTAAATGTGGGCGCATGCACAGCACCCGTGGGGCGAACGCAGAAATTCTGGTTGGATCGCGATTTGCGATCCAACATGAATTAGGCCCCTAAGGCAGTGTTTCCCAAACTCAGGGGTTAATGTATCAAGCAGTGAAGAGCGCAGAAGTGCACCAGTAGAGAAGTTACTCATAGCAACCAATTAGCTTTAAACCAGGTGAAGGTTAATAAAGTATAGATTATACTTTAATATTGTCCAACTAGTTTTTCCTTATAATCTAATTACAAGTACAAAAATCTAATTACAATTACAATCTATAAAATAAGTAGATGCTGATGGGCAACTTCTATAACCCTTCAACCCCTTAGTTATTAAGGTACCCTCACAGTCCAGGCTTGTAGCATATGCATGGGGAAGCATAAATCAAAGTGATTTTGGTACTAATTAAGACACCTGTGCTGAAAGATGGATATCCTTAAAACCTGTACTGTTAAGGTGTCTTGAGAGGTTTGGTATATTTAGAATGATGACATGAGAATGTTGACATGCAATATGTCGACAAAAAGTTTCTGGTGGTCCAGTGGTGACTTACCTGGTCAGTAGTCTCCAGCAGTGTCTTCCGGGTCTGGTGGTCAAATGATGGACTTGAGGACTCCTAGCAGTGAGTATCCCTAACCCTAACCCACTGCTTCAGCAGCCTAATTCTACTTCTCTGGTCCCCGCAGACTGTCAACATTTCACAAGTCAACATTGTGAATATGTAAATGTTCTGAAGATGTCAGCATGTGTAATGTCGACATATCAACAATGCTGATAAAATAACAATTGACAATGTTGTGTCGACATTATGACTGCATCCCGTCTTGATGACAGAGTTTGGAAAACACTGCGTTAAGAATTATTATAAGATTTAAACTGAGTGTCCAACAAATCCTGCTGCAGAAGATACTGCCTCAATTTCTGCAATAGAGAAAATCCTATCTCAATCTCTAAATAATATGATCACTCCCTTTCCAGCTTTCAAATGCACTCATCTCTATGACATTTGAAGGTTTGATACTTTAGTATATTTGCCTTCTAAATTTGTAAACTGAAAATGAATTCAAATAAAAGAGCGCCTTACCAGAAGAATAAACCTATTTTGTTGGAACCTTCAAATATCAATATGCCTGTTGGGGTCAGTCCAAGAGCATAATCACAACCATCTTTCCCCTGAAACAAACAAACAAACAAACAAAAACAAAAACAAAAAAGAATAAACTTTAACTTTATAGAAAAAATAAAGTTTTATAATATATACTGAGACACAGGAGTACATGTACTAAACCATGATAAAAGTGGAGAAGTTGCCCATTGCAATTAATCAGCTGCTCTGTATATTTTGATAGTATGCAATTTATAAATGTTATGTCAATGCTGATTGGTTGCCACAGGCAACTTCTCCACTGGCTCACTTCTCTACTTTTATCACTGCTTAGTACATATCCTCCACAGACAGAGAGAGAGAGAGAGAGAGAGACAGAGAGAGAGAGAGAGAGAGAGAGAGAGAGAGAAGATATAACAAAAAAAATTGTACTAGGACAAATGTATTGTCATTACAGATACAGGTTGAGTATCCCTTATCCAAAATGCTTGGGACCAGAGGTATTTTGGATATCGGATTTTTCCGTATTTTGGAATAGTTGCATACCATAATGAGATATCATGGTGATGGGACCTAAATCTAAGCACAGAATGCATTTATGTTGCATATACACCTTATACACACAGCCTGAAGGTCATTTTAGCCAATATTTTTTATAACTTTGTGCATTAAACAAAGTGTGTCTACATTCACACAATTAATTTATGTTTCATATACACCTTATACACACAGCCTGAGGGTCATTTAATACAATATTTTTAATAACTTTGTGTATTAAACAGTTTGTGTACATTGAGCCATCAAAAAACAAAGATTTCACTATATCACTCTCACTCAAAAAAGTCCGTATTTCGGAATATTCCGTATTTTGGAATATTTGGATATGGGATACTCAACCTGTACTATCAATTTCATAATCAAAGGTGAGTTGTCCTAAGAATACGTCCATATCACCTTTGTGTGGTAAACTGGAAGATAAGTGGGGGGTTTTTGTCACAGAAGTTTTTCTTACTCTCCAAGAGGAAGCCTGTTGTTCTCCCCATATTGCCCCCACCATAGATTTGATATAAACTAGATCTAACAACAATGACAAGAACTAAAAACGAGTTTTATGGTAAGAACTTACCTTTGTTGAAACTCTTTCTGCGAGGTACACTGGGCTCCACAAGGAATGGACAATGGGATGTAGAGTAGGATCTTGATCCGAGGCACCAACAGGCTCAAAGCTTTGACTGTTCCCAGAATGCATAGCGCCACCTCCTATATCACCTCGCCTCCCTGCACAGGATCTCAGTTTTTAGTTAACCAGTCCAATGCAGTACCCGGAAAAGAGACGACAACGGTTAGTAGCCACAACACCGCATTCTCACGACAGGAGACGTGTCAGCGGCTAATGCCATACCAACCCAAAGAAGCTAAGTGCGTCAGGGTGGGTGCCTTGTGGAGCCCAGTGTACCTCGCAGAAAGAGTTTTAACAACAGTAAGTTCTTACCATAAAATTTGTTTTCTGCTGCGGGGTACACTGGGCTCCACAAGGAATGGACAATGGGGATGTCCTAAAGCAGTTCCATATGGGGGGGGACGCACTGTAGTGGGTACAAGAACCCGGCGTCCAAAGAAAGCATCCTGGGAAGCGGCAGTATCGAAGGCATAGAACCTTATGAACGTGTTCACAGAGGACCATGTAGCCGCCTTGCACAATTGTTCAAGGGTCGCACCACGTTGGGCCGCCCAAGAAGGTCCAACAGACCGAGTATAATGGGCCTTAATGTGATCAGGAGCAGAGAGACCAGCTTTCACATGAGCAATCACCATTCTAATCCATCTGGCCAGAGTTTGCTTGTGAGCAGGCCAGCCACGTTTGTGAAACACAAACACAACAAAAAGAGAATCAGATTTCCAAATAGGAGCAGTTCTCTTCATATAGATACGGTGAGCCCGTACCACATCCAAAGACCGCTCTTTGGGAGACAGATCAGGAGTAAAAAGTGCCGGAACTACAATCTGCTGATTAAGGTGGAACGAAGAAACCACCTTAGGTAGATAGCCGGGACGAGTCCTAAGAACCGCCCGGTCACGGTGAAATATCAGATATGGGGAGCTACAGGACAAGGCACCCAAATCCGACACTCTTCTAGCTGAAGCAATAGCCAGCAGAAACACCACCTTAAGGGAAAGCCACTTAAGGTCAGCTGAACCAAGAGGTTCAAACGGAGACTCTTGTAACGCCTCCAAAACCACCAACAAGTCCCAAGGAGCCACAGACGGGACATAGGGAGGTTGGATAGGCAACACGCCCTGAGTAAAGGTATGCACATCAGGTAAGGTCGCAATTTTTCTCTGAAACCACACCAACAAGGCAGATATTTGAACCTTGAGGGAGGCCAGACACATGCCTAAGTCCAGGCACTGCTGGAGAAAAGCCAACAACTTGGCTATACTAAACTTGGAAGCGTCATAATCGTTAGATGCGCACCAAACAAAGTAAGAATGCCAGACCCTATAGTAAATCCGAGCAGAAGCCGGATTTCGGGCCCGCAACATAGTTTGAATGACCGCCTTAGAAAACCCTTTAGCCCTTAAGACGGAAGCTTCAAGAACCACGCCGTCAAAGACAGCCGGGCTAGGTCCTGGTAGACACAGGGGCCCTGAATGAGCAGGTCTCGGCGTTGTGGAAGTAGAATTGGACGCTCTGACGATAGGCCTTACAGGTCTGAGAACCAGTGCCGTCTGGGCCACGCTGGAGCTATGAGAAGCAGAATTCATTTTTCTTGCTTGAACTTCCGAATTACCCTGGGCAGGAGTGACACCGGAGGGAACACGTACAGCAGCCGAAACCTCCACGGTACCGCCAGCGCATCCACGAATGCTGCTTGAGGATCCCTGGTCATTGCTCCAAAGACCGGAACCTTGTGATTGTGTCGAGACGCCATCAGATCTACGTCTGGAAGGCCTCACCTTTCCACTAGGAGTTGAAACACTTCTGGATGGAGGCCCCACTCGCCGGCATGCACGTCCTGACAACTGAGAAAGTCCGCTTCCCAATTCAGGACTCCCGGAATGTATATTGCCGATATGGTCGGTAGATGGCGTTCTGCCCACTGTAGAATCCGTGAGACTTCCTTCATTGCTAGGCGGCTTCGAGTGCCGCCTTGATGATTTATGTAAGCCACTGTGGTGGCGTTGTCCGACTGTACTTGAACAGGACGGTTCTGAATTAAATGCTGGGCTAGGTTCAAGGCATTGAAGACCGCCTGCAACTCCAGGATATTGATCGAGAGGAGGGACTCCTCATTGGTCCACCGCCCCTGAAGGGAGTGTTGCTCCAGCACCGCTCCCCAACCTCTTAGACTGGCATCTGTCGTCAACAGGACCCAGTCGGATATCCAGAACGGACGGCCCCTGCACAGTTGTTGGTCCCGGAGCCACCAGAGCAGTGACAGATGGACCTCCGGAGTCAATGAGATAATTTGAGACCTGATCCCGTGAGGCAGGCCGCCCCATTTGGCTAGAATCAGCCTCTGGAGAGGGCAAGAATGAAATTGAGCGTACTCCACCATGTCGAATGCTGACACCATGAGGCCCAGCACCTGCATTGCCGAATGTATCGACACTTGTGGACGAGATAGGAAGCAAACGAATCCTGTCCTGAAGTTTCAGGACTTTCTCCTGAGACAGGAACAACCGCTGGTTGTGAGTGTCCAATAGTGCTCCCAGATGCACCATGCTCTGAGCAGGGATCAGGGATGACTTCTTCCAGTTGATGAACCACCTGTGGGCTTGCAGAAACCGGACCGTCACATCTAGATGATGCAGGAGAAGTTCTGGGGAATTTGCCTGGATTAACAAGTCGTCCAAATACGGCAGTATCCTGACCCCTTGACGGCGAAGTACCACCGTCATCACTGCCATGACTTTTGTAAAGACTCGCGGAGCCGTTGTTAAACCAAAAGGTAACGCCCGAAACTGGTAATGGCAGTTGCCAATCGCAAATCTCAGGTATTGCTGATGAGACACTGCTATAGGAATATGCAGGTAAGCATCCTGTATATTCAGGGAGACCATGAAGTCCCCAGGTTCCAAGGCCAGAACTATAGAGCGAAGGGTTTCCATCCGGAACTTGGAAACCTTCACAAACCTGTTCAATGCCTTGAGGTTGAGAATGGCCCGGGAGGACCCATTCGGTTTCGGGACTAGAAACAGCGGAGAATAATACCCCCGGCCCCTCTGCACAAGAGGCACCTGTACTACGACTCCTGTATACAGGAGGGTCTGTACCACCGAATGTAGAGTGTTTGCCTTTGTCTTGTCCAACGGGACATCTGTCTGGCAAAATCGATGAGGGGGTCAGTTTTTGAAAGCTATGGCGTAACCTCGAGTGGCGACTTCCCGTACCCAGGCATCTGAAGTGGTCTTCAACCATTCCTGGGTATAACCTAGAAGCCGGCCCCCCACCCTGGGATCCCCCAGAGGGAGGCCCGCCCCGTCATGCGGCAGTCTTATCTGTCTTGGAAGCTGGCTGACGGGCCGCCCAGCCTCTTTTGGGCTTAGGCTTACCAGGTTTGGAAGTGTGGGCCTGCTTGTTGTACGCCTGACCTTTGGCTTTACCTGAAGGACGAAAGGGGCAAAAAGAAGTACCTTTAGCCTTCGACACAGAAGGAGCAGTACTTGGCAGACAGGCAGTAGCCAAGTCAGCCACAATCTTATTTAAATCCTTCCCAAACAGAATATCTCTCTTGAAAGGGAGTACCTCAAGGGTTTTTCTAGAGTCCAAATCCACAGACCAGGATCTCAGCCGCAATATCCGGCGAGCCAGGACTGACGTCGTAGAGGCCTTGGCTGCCAGGATACCGGCATCAAAAGAAGCTGTGACAATATAAGACAAGCATTGTCTAGCATGGTCAGAGGAGATTTCAGCATCTAACTTCAAGGCCCATTGTCTAGCATGGTCAGAGGAGATTTCAGCATCTAACTCCAAGGCCCATGCTTCAATGGCCTCTGCAGCCCAAGTAGCTGCAATAGTGGGCCTTTGTGCAGCACCCATGAGGGTGTAAATCGCTTTCAGACAACCCTCCACACGTTTATCCGTATGATATTTTAGAGACGTGACAGTGGTGACCGGCAGAGCTGAGGAAACCACCATCCTAGCCACATGTGAGTCTACTGGAGGAGGCGTTTCCCAATTCTTAGACAGCTCCGGCACGAGGGGATAGCGAGCCAGCATCTTCTTTGGAGGCACAAACTTCGTACCCGGGTTTTCCCAGGGTTCCTGACGTATATCAATTAGGTGGTCAGAGTGAGGTAAAACTTGTTTAATCACCTTCTGACGCTTGAACCTATCTGGTTTCTTAGGAGGAACAGATGGCTCGGGATCATCTGTAATCTGTAAAATTAACTTAATAGCCTCCAAAAGATCAGGAACATCTACATGTGAACCACCCTCCCCATCAGCCGTATCGGAGTCAGAACCTGTGGGGTCAGTGTAAGTGCCGTCTTCATCCGACGAGGTGTCAGTGACAGCAGTGGATTGTGAGGAGACAAGCGCTCGCTTAGAGGACTCCTTGGACGTAGGCGAGCCACGGTCAGACTTTTTAGTAGTCAGGGACTGGTTCAACTTCTTTATTTGAGCAGATAAATCGTCCGCCCACGGCGGGTTAGCTGCAGGGACCACATATGGTTGCACCGGCATTTGGGGTCCCATAGGGGGTGTTAGTTTATGAACTAGCGTATGCAGAAGCGTGGAAAAAGCTGCCCACGGCGGGTCATTATTTGCCCCCATTGTCACCGTCCCACTGGGGGGCAAGGAGCCCCCAGAACCAGAGCCCAAAGCTGCTATATTCTTCTCATAGGTATCTGCGGCTTCAGCAACACTGGCAGTGTGTTCAGCCACAGAACCGTTACCCTCAGAAGCAGACATGATATAACTTGCAGTATGAGTTAACACAGTACAATTATCGGCAGCACTATATCTCTAAACCCAAACCCCTGCGCAGTGCAGTCAGCACTAGCAGAGATAAAGGAGAGATATGGTGACTAAATCACAGAGAAAAATATCTAATACAGTATATCTTTGTGAAAATCCTATATTAGCTAAAACCTGACGCACCAAGCCCCCTCAGGTTATAGAATATAGGGATAGCAGGTTGAGTGAAAGACACGAAATGGACACCACTCAGCTATCAAATGCACACACAGATACTCACAGTTTGTACAATGCAGAGGTTATTACTGACAATAATACTGCACTGGACTAGCTTACACAGCTATATAACAAATTATATAACAGTACACAGTAAGAACTGGATTTATATCACAGGGTACTTGTACTAGAAAACCTTGACTAAATGCACTCTTTCTTACTAACACGGACTAAAAAAGGCAGGTAGAATACTTAAGTGTTATGTAAAGTCACAGCACTGACAACCAGGCGGCTTTACATAGGAGGATTTGCCCAAGCAGTCCCAGGAACAGTGAGCTGAGGGATAATGGCGCCGCAGACACTGACAGGGAGTGAGGAAAAGACAGATATGCAGCTCCAGGGCGGGAACACTTGCTATAAATGGCGCCCTGGGGCTGGGGCTTCAGGTCTAAGCCTTATCCCCTCTGCTGGCAAAACCACCGGGTACTGTGGGCGATATAAGAATTGGTTTAGAGAGAAAACCTGACCTGCGCCCATGCCCTGGTGATCTAGTGGGATCGCCTGTATCCACAGTGTCCACCGCCAGCGCGCGCGGCCCGCAAACCACTGACCGTGCCGGATCGCGATAAAGACCGGGTCCCGCAAGCGGGACCCACTTACCACCTCCCGAAGCGCGGCCACGCGATCCCGGAGAGCCCCCGTCGTGTGATCCTGACAAGAAGAAAACCGGAGCGTCCTGCTGTAGTTACCCGGCAACCAGGGCTCGGGAGTGTACAGCGCCGCTGGGGAGAGCCGGAGCTGCAGCCGTGAATGTCCACTGACATGTAACACTGCTGCTGCCTTTGAAGTCTTTTATTATATCTGGTTACGGTTATCATTCAGGGTGCTGGGGGAAACAAATGCCTTTTTTTCTTGCTTAGAAATACCCCTCCCTTTCGAGCACCTGAATGATATCACTAAGCTAATTGAGCATCTACCAATATATATGTTTGTTGTGAGAGGCAGAGAGGTTCCTGCATTAGGAGGATGTGCAGGCCCTGAAATGCCACATGGAGCATTATGGGGTTGCTCCAAGGTAGCTCTTAGCTTAGACATATTGTAGTAAGGAGCCATTATCATGTGGCTCCTTGCTGGTTAATCTTAGACCCAGATTGAGGTAATGGAGGTGTGAGGTGTGGTGGCACTGGACTGGCTGAGCTGGATGACCTTAGTGTGGCATACCTTTACATTCTACTAACACTTTTCACTTATTAATTTTTTAACACTATTTCTCTATTTTAATTGCATTTCATTTTTGTATCACTGTCTCTATAGTTTCGGCTTCCTAGGTACTAATTTATTAACACTATAGTTTTTTCACTGGTATGCTACGCTGAGCTTTCTGGCTTATGCTGGTGTTTTGGGGTGCCACACCCTGCACCTAGATATAGCGCTAGGGACCCCAAAAATACAGAGACGCCTTTGATGCGGCTTTGGGGCTTATTCACACATTTGCACAAATATGTGTACCGAAGATCATTGAATTCTATTATTATGTGGAATTTATATCTGGTTACGGTTATCATTCAGGGTGCTGGGGGAAATAAATGCCTTTTTTTCCTGATCTAGTGGGATCGCCTGTATCCACAGTGTCCACCGCCAGCGTGCGCGGCCCGCCCCCCACTGACCGCGCCGGATCGCGATAAAGACCGGGTCCCGCAAGCGGAACCCACTTACCACCTCCCGAAGCGCGGCCACGCGATCCCGGAGAGCCCCCGTCGTGTGTGCCTGACAAGAAGAAAAACGGAGCCTCCTGCTGTAGTTACCCGGCAACCAGGGCTCGGGAGTGTACAGCGCCGCTGGGGAGAGCCGGAGCTGCAGCCGTGAATGTCCACTGACATGTAACACTGCTGCTGCCCTTGAAGTCTTCACTTTTTTCCTCAGAAAAAAAAAACTCATCTTAGGGATGCCTGGAGCAGCCCCTCTATTAAGTGCCTGCTACTGCAGCACCAACTACAAAACTGAGATCCTGTGCAGGGAGGCGGGGTGATATAGGAGGCGGCGCTATGCATTCTGGGAACAGTCAAAGCTTTGAGCCTGTTGGTGCCTCGGATCAAGATCCTACTCTACACCCCATTGTCCATTCCTTGTGGAGCCCAGTGTACTCCGCAGCAGAAAAACAAAATATAGAATATAGTGTTCAACGACCACAAATTACTGCACTCGATACAGGATGAGGTTAGGATGCCAGCAGCCAGAATCCCAGTGCTGAAAGCACGAAACGCAGCTATAATGCCGTAACTTACACAGCAGACAAAATACAGATGCCGGAAACCTGACACCCCAATCATAAGTATGAAGGGACTGTCAGTGTTAGCCTGGGGGAGGAGTGGGGAGGGGGGTGTAGGCTCCCACGGCGAGGGTCAGAGCTAGGCTGCAATGAAGGGAGGGTTGGGCTGCATTGCGGGGGAATTAGGTTTAGGCATCTCCGGGGAAAGTTAGAGTTAGGCTGTGGGGGAGAGGGGGTTAAGTTTAGGCTGCGGGGAGGGGGGGGGGGATAGGTTTAGGCACCTCTGGGGAAAGTTAGGGTGTTGCTGCAGGGGACGAAGGGTTAAGTTTAGGCTGCAGGGAGGGGGGTTAGGTTTAGGTACCACCGGGGAGGGTTAGGCTGATGGAGATGAGGGTTAGGGGGCTGTTGAAGAAGAGTAATTATATTTCCCTAGCCCCCTGTTGGTATTCTCACCTTCGGGATGTCACTGTCGGTCTTCTGACCTAACCGCCTATGGGGCAGATGTATTAAGCCTGGAGAAGTGATAAAGCAGTGATAAGTGCAAGGTGATAACGCACCAGCTAATCAGCTCACAACTGTCAATTTTTATATTGGAGCTGAGTTGCTGGTGTGTTATAACCTTGCACTTATCACTGCGTTACCACTTCTCCAGGCTTAATACATCTGCCCCAGTATATCATATCACAAAGATCAATACAATATATTTACAAAAACAGCTAATCATTTACAATACTGAGCTGAAGAAAAGGGGTCTCAGGACCAAGATGTGTAAAGAACACAAGAATAGGACTCTATCTTGGTAACACCATGTTTTGGTTATATGCATGTCCTTTACATACTTTTATTCTGGTATAAATATACAAGTGTACATAAACCAACTGTACAAACTGAAATATATTTAAAAAAATAAGTTACCTTTACAACATGCATATTTACACCATACATTTCGAGCCACTTTGCTTTGTTCAGGTAACAAAGTTCTGCCTGAGCTGGAGTTTTCCCCCTTTGAGACAGAATAATTAAAACTAGTTAAAACCTTACACACATCTGTCTATATAAAATGTAACACACCGCCAACTTTATGCTTGGAAGCATATTTAGTAACAGAACTAGCCAGTGACTGCTAATATCATTCCAATTTAAAGTAGGAGCTGCATTATGCCATAAATCTGGTAAAGCATGCGTTTGCAAATGCTTCATATGATGACTATGATATGGCTGAAGTGAAGACGGGCCACTATGAAAGTGCAGCTGCTCTATTATAACTTCATGCACCTTCTGTTGTACAAATGTATAGGATTTCACAAAACTGACTGCAAATATGCAAGGGTCTCCGTTGACACAAGCCATTATGAAAAGCTGGAAGAATGGAGATCCTCGTTGCGGAGTGGGAATTAGGGAAAGGAGTATGCCTATTCCTGTTCATAAGTGAAAAAAAAAAAAAAAAAACACATTTCATTTTGTGGCATGGGATTGTATTTAAAAGAACTGGTTGGGTTGGAAAGGACTCATTTAGGGAGCTTCTCCATTCCAGGGTGGTTTATTCTCCTGTAAAGGAGTAAACAAGTGTAATAAAAACACAAACCCAATGTCACCCACTCTAGTTAGTAATTTAAGACATAAATTAACCTAAACTGAGCAGTATGTATGCAAAAAAAAAAAAAAAAAAAAAAAAAAGGACAACAGCAGAAAGTAGTGACATGGAAAAGCCATTAGAAGATGTACTAAGCCTTGGCAAGCGATAAAGTGGAGGGATAAACTACCAACCAATCAGCTCTTAACTGTCATTTTTTAGACATAGCCTTTAACATGTCAGTTAGGAGATGATTTACTGGTACTTTACCTCTGTCCACTTTCTCTCTCTCCAAGGCTTAGTACATAGACCTTTAAGGGTATAACGTGTTCCAAGAAAACATTCTCCATTCCATTCCACTATCCTCACTAGACTGAACCCTAGACACAAGGCAGTCTGGATTTATGGCTTGATGTTGGTTATGCCAAACTCTGGGGTTGATGTATCTATTAACAAACAGACTTCTCTCTGCGCTTTATCAATATAAGAAACAGTATGACAAGAATTCAAATGACTCCAACTACTGTATTTAAATAATACATTTTAATAAAAATAATTATTAAACGGTCATATTATAATAAAATTATCACACATTTGAAAGTCAGTACATTAAAACGCTCTATCGAACGTCATAATTAACTCCTCAAGGCGGTGGATCCTAAATAACTATGTGCACACAAAAAGCAAAAAATTAATTGTCCATGTTGTTTATACAACATCCGCTAATAGCTGCAGAAATTGTATTGATCCCCAGTATGGGTTATATCATATGTGTTTACACAGTCTTTTAGAAGTTATCCCCGTATATTCACTTACGTTCACAAGCAATACTTTCACACTGACACTCTCCACTATGGGAGC
The DNA here is from genome assembly GCF_028390025.1 of Pseudophryne corroboree. Lineage (NCBI taxonomy): Eukaryota > Metazoa > Chordata > Amphibia > Anura > Myobatrachidae > Pseudophryne > Pseudophryne corroboree. The sequence continues at coordinate 397,350,876 of NC_086448.1, forward strand.
ATTACATGTATCTCCTGCGAGGTAATTCAGATGAAAGGGTAGAAAGTCCCAGGACCGAGGGAGGCTGGCTCCAGCTGCGGGATTTGGCACACAGCTGGCACCTGTAGCTTGTAACTCTCCCGTCTTAATTATGCTGTGAGTCATGGCCTCAACCTCAGTGCCGCTTGCTCCGATACGTATAATATCTGTCCAAAGAAAAAAGCCCCAACTTCAGGAGCGAAAGGTGTCAGAACTTACCCATTGTGAACCCTTATTTTGAATAAGCCCCAGCGAGAACAGATATTATACATACCGGAGCAAGCGGCACCGAGGAGAAGTCTGGCAGGGAGAAGTCGGTTTGTTTCTCTGTATATGCACCTGGTATATACAGGTAAGTTCTGGCTTGCCACCACAAGCTAATACTCCTCTGCTGCTTAATAAAAATAGAATTTGGTATTTTATTAGGAACATTTCTTATTGGATTATTCTAATTAGCGCCAGGAAACTTTTCTTGTTTTTAGTGTTGATGCATCAAGTAGTGAAAATAGGATTTTGGTACTTACCAGGTAAATCCTTTTCTTTGAATCCATAGGGGGCACTGGAATACTCTTGGGATAAGGACGACTTCCGCAGGAACAAGGCACTGAATAAATTAAAATTTAGACTACTCCTCCCCTCCATATCCCAGAGTACCTCAGTGTTTTTTACTGAGCCGAACAGGAGCTATAGAGAGGTTGACAATGGAGAATTACATATAACATAACGAACAACAATAAAGTTGAGACATAACGTGACTGACAACTAAACAGTTGGCACTATAACCGCTAGAACTTGAAACTTTGAACTAGTCGGTGAGAATGTGTTACCATAAGATCCCCTGAACTTACCACAAACCAGATATAACTGCTCTGGGTGGGCGTCCAGTACCCCCTATGGATTCAAAGAAAAGGATTTACCTTGTAAGTACCAAAATCCTATTTTCTTTTTCATTCACTAGGGGTCACTGGAGTACTCTTGGGACGTACCAAAGCCTCCCCCGTGGGCGGGAGAGCAGTTTGGCACCTGTAACACTAGGCGGCCAAAGCTAGATGCTGATGCCGCAAACGTATCAAATTTGTAAAAGCGCACAAACGTGTGCACTGATGACCACGTAGCCGCACGGCAAAGCTGCGTCGTAGAAGCCCCACGACCAGCTGCCCACGAAGTTCCCACAGAACGTGTGGAATGAGCTGTTACTGATGTGGGCGGCTGTAACCTAGCATGAAGGTAAGCCTGACGTATGGTCAGTTTAATCCATCTGGATAAGGTCTGCTTAGAAGCTGGCCAACCCCTCTTGGCAGCATCATAGAGAACAAACAACGTATCCGTCTTACGAACTGTAGACGTTCGGGATACATAAATGCGTAATGCGCGTACCACATCCAAGGTTGCAGAATTTCCTGTCAACACAGGAACTACTATTGGTTGACTGATGTGAAAAGATGACACCACCTTTGGTAAGAAAGCGGGATTCGTCCGAAGTTCTGCTCTGTCATCATGAAACACCAAATACGGTGGCTTGCATGACAACCCAAATCTGACACACGCCTTGCCGAAGCTAAGGCTAGTAGAAAAATAGTTTTCCAAGTGAGACACTTAATATCCACTTGTTGTAAAGGTTCAAAATATGAAGACTGTAAGAAATCTAAAACCAGATTCAAGTCCCATGGCGCTATAGGTGGAGTGAATGGAGGCTTTACTCTGAGGACACCTTGCAGAAAAGTGTGTACCGACGGCAAAATAGCCAATCGTCTTTGAAAGTAAATTGACAACGCAGATACCTGCACCTTTAGTGTAGCTAAGCACAGTCCTCCATCTAACCCAGTCTGTAGAAATAACAAAAGATGGGATAGCTTGAAAGATGATGTCGGAAACTTCCGAACTTCACACCAAGCTATATAGGCAGGCCAAATTCTGTAATAATGAGCTGCCGTAACCGGCTTCCTAGCTCGTAACATGGTTGGCATAACCGATTCTGGAATGCCCTCTCTTCTCAAGAGGGCGGTCTCAACAGCCACCCCGTCAAACGCAGCCGCGCTAAATTGGGGTAAAGGAACGGACCCTGTTGTAACAGGTCTGGACGTAGCGGGAACGGCCAAGGATCGTCTGTGAGTAGTCCTCAGAGATCCGAGAACAAAGCTCTCTGCGGCCAATGAGGCGCCACTAGTATGACTGTGGCGGACTCTCTTTTGATCCGTTTTAACAACAGAGGGAGCAGCGGAAACGGTGGAAACAGGTACACGAGGCTGTACGGCCACGCGATGGTTAGAGCATCCACCGCCACTGCCTTTGGATCTCGCGTTCTGGACACATACTGAGGTGTTTGGTGATTGTGGCGAGATGCCATCAGGTCCACTTGAGGATAACCCCACCTTTGGACCAACATGTGAAACACCTCTGGATTTAATGACCATTCTCCTGGATGAAAATCCCGACGGCTGAGATAATCCGCCTCCCAGTTGTCCACTCCCGGAATGAACACTGCCGACAATATCACTTGGTGACGCTCGGCCCAATTGAGGATTCAAGCTACTTCCCGCATTGCCTTGCGGCTTCTCGTTCCTCCTCGTTTGTTGATGTATGCCACCGCCGTCGCATTATCTGACTGCACCTGAACAGTCTGAAACCGAAGCATGTGCACTGCTTGTCGTAGCGCATTGTAAATTGCCCGGAGTTCCAGTACATTTATAGACAGCAATCTTTCGTGATCCGTCCAGAGACCCTGGAGCTGACAATTTTGAACCACAGCTCCCCAACCTCTGAAGCTCGCGTCCGTGGTTAGAATTATCCAATTCCAGGCGCCGAACCGTTTCCCTGCGGTTAGATTGTGTACTTTGAGCCACCAGAGTAGAGACACTCTGGCCCGTGGTGACAACCTCACCCTGTGGTGAATCTGCAGATACGAGCCCGACCACTGTGCGAGCACATCCAGTTGAAAAGGACGTGAGTGAAATCTCCCGAACTGAAGCGCTTCGAAAGCCGCCACCATTGTGCCTAAGAGGCGATTGCACAAATGTACCGAGACTGTGCGTGGCCGAATGACCTGTACTTTCTGTTCTGGTAGGTAAATTCTTTGATTTACCGTATCGAGAATCATACCTAGGAATTGAAGTTGTTGAGACGGAATAAGATGTGATTTCTTGAAGTTGACAATCCAACCGTGCTGAACCAGTACATTGTATGTTAGCAACGCATGTTGGAGGAGCATCTGGTGAGACGGAGCTTTAATGAGCAGATCGTCCAAGTACGGAACTATTATCACTCCCAGAGATCTGAGATGAGCTATCATCACAGACATCACTTTGGTGAATACCCGTGGCGCTGACGATAGGCCAAACGGTAGAGCCTGAAACTGATAATGGTTTTGCCGTATTGAAAACCGCAAAAACCTCTGATGAGGTGGCCAAATCGGAATGTGTAAGTACGCATCCTTGAGATCCAGTGCAATCATGAATTCCTGTGGCTCTAAACCTGCAATTACTGACCACAGAGATTCCATCTTGAATCTGTAGTAAGTGGCGTACCGATTGAGACTCTTTAAGTTCAATATTGGCCTGACCGAGCCATCCGGCTTTGGTACCACAGACAGACTGGAATAATAACCCTGACCTTGTTGGTGTACAGGGACCGGAATCAAAACGGCTGAATCCAGCAGAGACTGAATGGCAATTTGCAGAACCGCCGTCTTGTCGTCCGACACAGGCAGTCTTGTCTTGAAAAACCGCAGTGGCGGGAGACATTCGAACTCTATCTTGTAACCTTTTAACACTAAATTGCGGATCCACCAATCTGTGGACGCCTGGAGCCACGCCAACTGGAACGTCTGAAGGCGTGCTCCCACAATTAGAGATCCGAGATGGGCTGGGAGCCCGTCATGCCACTGGCTTGCCAGTGACCTTAGCGTCCTGACTACTTGTGTTGGTTTGTTGGAAACAACGTCCACGACCTCGTCTACCAGGCGTGGCTGTTCCTCTGCCACACCCGCGAAAGGACTGAGGTCTAAAGGATTTGAAGGCCGGTCCAGAGTATCTCCGTCTAGGTACTGTTGGAGGCACTGGTAAGAAAACAGATTTTCCTCCCGTGGCCTCAAAAATCCATTTGTCCAATTCAGGACCAAACAACTTCTCGCCACCGTAAGGTAACGCCTCTATACCTTTTTTGACCTCCGCCTCCGCTTGCCAAGACCGCAGCCAGAGTGCTCGTCGTGCTGTAACTAGCGAGGATGAAAGGCGAGAAGTGAGCAGACAGACGTCGGTAGACGCTGTACATAGATAATCAGCAGCTTCCCAGATTTGATCAGCAAGAAGTATAAGGTGATCGTGACGTAGGGCAGACTTGAGTTCTGTTATCCATACCATTAGCGCCTTAGTTACCCAAATGCCAACCAACCCAGGTCTAAGCAACACTCCTGCTGCTGTATACATGGACTTCAGCATAGCTTCTATTTTACGGTCCGACGGGTCTTTAAGCATAGTAGCAGTTGGTACTGGTATGGTTAATTTCTTTGTAAGTTTAGACACAGACGAATCCACCAATGGCGGATTCTCCCATGTAGCTATCACAGACTCTGGAAACGGGTAACTAGACTTAAATCTGTGAGGTATAGAAAACAGTTTATCCGGATTCTTTTGTGTTTCTAATAACATCTTATTGATAGATTCCGAAACAGGAAAACACATTGGAGTTCTCTGTCGTTTAGTAAAGATGACCTCATCATTTGTCAGCGGCTTCTCAGTTTCTGTAAACTTCAGAGACTGATGCACCGCTCTGATGAGATTATCAATGCCAGGGCTGTCAAAATAGTCACTATCTGACTGCTGGTCTACTTCGCTCTCCTCCCCGTCATCCTGCGCAAAGAGGTCTGGCATAGAATAGTCAGAATGCAACATAGCAGAAACTGGTAAATCATAAGACAAATTAAATTTATCCTTTCTACCCAAATTGGACTTGGACTTTTGGCAAGGCTGAGACCCCTCCGGTAGTTCTAGCGGTCTCAACCTAGACTCAGATCTTGCCGCTTCCCTTGTCGAGCGGCGACCAATTCTGATTGCAATCCAGCCATAACCTGTGTTAGCATAGCCCATGGAGGGTCCGGGGATGAAACCGGCTGGGAAACCGAAGCCAAAATTGTATTCGTAGCTAAAGCCACAAAACATACTGTACATGTGGTAGATCCATCTGTTAACATACTCTTACAGACATGGCAGGGAAACTGCTTTTTTGTTTTTGCTGGTGCCTTACTCATTATGCCGACAGACAACACAAAATACAAAGACGGACAACTTGCACGACTCAGTAAATTGTACTAAGGTCTCTCTCTCTCTCTAGATATATATATATATATATATATATCTGGCCAAGTGCAGTGCACACCAGTATATATGAAATCTGATCCCAAATTCCCACTAACACCCCTGCGCCTTTTGTGGAGTAGAGATGTAGTACAGGAACGTCTGGAATCACAACAGGAAAAAAACAGCATGGTTAAAAATGGCACTCCCATGCTAACAGTATAAAACAAAGTGCAGATTATAATATCATAAACAGATATAATCAGTGCATTTCCTGTTTAACAAAGGCTTAATAGCCTCTCTATCCCCATGCAGCGTTCTGCTGCTGCTTATGGCACACTCTCCCTAACAGTGTGTGTTCTCCCCCCCCCCCCCCCCATACTCCGTGTACTCTATTACACAGAGCCGGGGATTACCTGCGGGGAGCTGCTGGAGGGAGCCGGGGAGCGGTAACGGGAGCCGGGGAGCGCGCTGCATACAGCCGCGGCGGGTATGCCCGGTGAATGCGGCTGGTGCGGCTCTATGAGCGGCGGGAGCACAGCAGTGACCAGGTAGCGGTGGCGGACCATAACGCGGCGGTGTCTTGAAAACGGAGCTCACAATACACACAGTGTCCCACACAGCGGGGCGGTAGGGTGAGCTGACCGCCCCGTCTCCCCAACATACCTGGATGCTTGTAGTGAGGGCTGCGACGGGGCTTCTTCTGCAAGCTCCGTCCAGCTTCTCCTGCAAGCTCCGTCCAGCTTCTCCTGCAGGTATCCTGCATGTGGCTGTGAGGGAGCTCTTTCAGAGAGGCCCGACACGCCAGTAGCTGCTAGCAGGCAGCTTCCACTATCCCGGACCCAACGCCTATTGGAAGGGGGGGAAGGGATGTGGAAAGTAATCCAAAAAATAAAAATAAAAATATTCAAAAGAAGTGTGGATAATCCACACCAGCCTTGTTGCTACATGAGCACAGAAAAAATACTGGGGTACTCTGGGATATGGAGGGGAGGAGTAGTCTAAATTTTAATTTATTCAGTGCCTTGTTCCTGCGGAAGTCATCCATATCCCAAGAGTACTCCAGTGACCCCTAGTGGGTGAAAAAGAAAATAAGTGGAGAATACCAGTGATATTGCTCATAGCAACCAATCAGCATCTACTGTACCTGTCATTTTATAGAAAGTACTTGTTAAATGCAAAGTCTATAACCCCTTCACTAATTTCATCTGTTAGTTGGGGTGTAGTATGGTATGCCGGCGGCCGGGCTCCCGGCGACCAGCATACCGATGCCGGGAGCCCGACCGCCGGCATACCGACAGTGTGGCGAGCGCAAAGGAGCCTCTTACGGGCACGGGGGCACGCTACGCGCACCAGTCTATTTATTCTCCCTCCAGGGGGGTCGTGGACCCCCATGAGGGAGAATTGCTGTCGGTATGCTGGGTGTCGGGATCCCAGCGCCGGTATACTGTGCGCCGGGATCCCGACATTCGGCATACTGAAGACCACCCGTTAGTTGTTATGGGCAGGTGGGATGTTTATATACCACTAGAATCAACCTGTCCCCAAAGACGTCCAGCACTAGCAGGCAACATGACAGGCTGTAAGTGCTAATCAACTGCTGCAACACACTCAGTGGTTATCTGAGACATTGACTCTGTAGACTTTGTTGATGACACATGGGTGCTCACTGTCCTCAACTGAATCTAGCTAGACTACCTGCACTGTGTCTTGCCAGTAAAAACATTGCTCTTTTAAATCTCGGGTATAAACATGTTCAGAAGCTAATAAATTCTCAGATATACTTAGAGTGTATATACAGTATATGTGCACCTAGTTTACTGTACATACACAAAGTGATTTCACACAAATTATGTTACACCATCTGCCATAGTACTCACTTGGCATCAAGCCCACTGTGTATTGGAATACATTAAGATCAGAAAATTGAAAGGAAGAAGACCTGATCCATACATACAAGACAAATAAGCTTATTAAAAGATCCCCAACTCTTTGGATGCACAGAAATAAAATAAAAAATCTAAATTTAAAATGAATGCTGTAAAAACAAACTGAAGTAGGTCAGAAAAAGGATGCATGTCTCATCTAGGCTGAATCCAGGCCAAAAATAACTGTTCACTAAAGCACTACAGTTAGCTTATTCATTTTAAAGGTTTTTCTAATGAAAATATGGAAACATTCCATACAGTACCTGCATTCTGTCCACTTCTGAAATATATCAAGCTCAATAGCTTCAGTTTGATTCGGGATAAATCTGAATTCAGAAACCAGTTCTGGGGTGTGTTCTGGGTGCTCACACTCACCAAGTTCAGCTGCCGCAAGACACAAGACAATTTCAATTTTACATAGATGTTTCAAAATAAGGAGTAATGGGCCCTACACACTGGGCGATTAGCCGCCAAGGTGTCCGACGGTGGGGGGTGACCCGTCGGCTGTCGTTCACTCCCTGACGTCAGCCGGCTCTGCATGGTAATATAGACGATATTGTCCATATTGGCTTGCAGGTATAAACGAGCCAGCACCAACAATGAACAACTGCGGGGCAGCGCATTGTTCATCGTTGGTGCCTACACACTGAAAGATATGAACAATGTCTCGTTCATTACTGTTCATATCGGCAGCACACATCGGCCAGTGTGTAGGGCCCTTAACAGATCCAGTCATTCAAAATCCTAAAAGCATACATTTTAGGGGCGATTCAAATGGTTCATGAGCACCCATAATTGCAAATATTTTCTGTACTAAAAACTAAATCAGTTTAATAAAAGAAACATAAATGCATATTTGGAACCAAGAAAGGAAAATAATAGCTTTAAAAACATTATACAGTATTTAGTATACACTAACTTATTACGTGTATAGTTTTCTTACTGTACTGTCTAATCATAGTTCTATAAAATATATAGATGTGTCCACTGCCTCCTTACTCGTTAAACTGCCTTTCTAGTCACGCCAATAGTAAATGGAGTGTCTTTTTTGCATTAAAATGTGTCTTATTTACAAAACTATGCAAGTAAGATGCACCAACAGACACTGCTGATTTAAATAATATGTGGCATGCATATAGTCTGTGTGCAACTGCAGCTGCATACGAAATGCTACGTTAGTGCTTTTTGCTCATAGAATTGTCAAAGTCGAAAATATTACACACACACACACACCACGTGCAAACACCACACAGAGTGACCTCTGTGCGGGCGCGTTCTCACCATGCGTATGCATACACGCACGCTACGTAAATTGGTTCACGAGCCTTGCGTATTGGCGCGTGGTATGAGAATATACGGTAGCATACGCATTCGTACAGAAAATCTACAAAAACATATTAAATTTTAAATTCATAGACTGCACAATTTACACATAGTCTTCAAACACATTACTCAAAGGGCAGAACAACAAGGATATCCAGCTTCACAGGATGTGAGGGGACAGAACAAGGTTAGGACTTGGTGTTTGGTATCCAGATGTGCAGTATTTTGAGATCTATGTTCCGGTTGTTATGTGCAGATAATTGCATGTTTCTGCACATAGATATGCGCAGAATTGTAATATTCAAAAATACTGTAAATACTGTACATTTGATATTCGGCGGGAACCCAGTGGCGGAGACCTGCAAGCACACCTGGACCAAGCATCGCCCACTCATTCAAACCAAACTATGACCCATGTACTGTAAATGACCTGCCCCTTGACCTATGGAAGAAGAGCTTACATTTCCTATTGTATTGAATTTGGACCCATTGTATAAGAGAGAGTCCTCCTGGCCAGGCTCAGTCTATTCTCTGAAGGTCATCTTGCTAAGACTGACTGAGGCCTGGATCCGGGAGCGCTCACGAACAAACGTATGTACTATTGGTTGTAGCTCTTCCCTGTATTACTGTTGTATCTGTACTTGTATCTTTTGAGTAAATATTGTTGATGCGTTGGACCACAACATAACATTAACTACTGGTGTCACATTCCATTCTTGCATTGGGGATAAGGTGTATTCAGCCACACGTGTCGCTGCATTGTCCGCACAGCGTGTCGGCGTGTATGTGCAACGTGTAAACACATCTTAACGGTTATTGTTTACATGTAGCGGCTGCAGCGGCCCGAGAAACAGTGTGATTAGGTAATGCTTTTTCCTTGTAAGTAAATCGAACTTAACAGTTGGGAGAACGTCCGTTTCATCTCACACTCGTGGACTTGCAGGGCCTAACAGACTTTGGTCTAACAAAGGGTGGAGGACGCGTCTAAAGTAAAAATTTTGTTTTGTGTTAAAACTACCTAATGGTGTTTAAATCACGTCTGTCCTGTATAGTCTCAGAGGTGCTGGTGCGAACAGCGGGACAGGAAAAGCAATTTTATTGTGTTATTTTTGTCGTGAAAACACGCAAGCATACAGATACTTTGCTTATATTCTCATATTGTTGCCATAGGTTGTGATAGTCATTTTTAGATCTGCATACAATCAAATAAGTCATTTGTTATAACTTTATGGTATTTGTTTAGTGGGTATATGTAAAAACACATACAAAACTTGGTCCTGGCCTAAAAGTTTGGGCAGCACTCAACGGAAGTTATCCACGTGGGTGACTTTCAGGGTGTGTAGGGAAAAAGTGTATTGTGTATTAATCGCATAATAGAAGTTTGCATTTCATAAGAAAAGCTCCGTTCCTGCCTAAAGGTTTGGGTAGTATGACGCAGAAGCTTTCCGCAGTGCTCAAAGGGAACGTGGAAGCATTTATCTAACTACAATACAGTACAAATAGTGTTTTATTGTTATTATTGTATTGCTAGAGTTAGGTAAAACAGTGTGGCAAGCTGCGTGCAGTGGTACACAGGTGGCACAAGAGAAACGCGAGTGCGTACTTACGCAAGCAGACATTAGCCGCATAATAGAAGTCAGTTTTAAAGGTGGGATAAAAGGATTATAGTTGAACATTAACAAGTAATTATTCGATTTTAGACAGATTACTCAAAATCTTATTATAAGTGTAGTACCTCTGGGACAAGGTATCGACCAAAGGGAGTGATTTTTTTTTTCTGTACAGAAAATTTAAAAGTGTGGGAGTGTTGAAAGCAAGTGCGAGTGGACTGAACCAGGACAAAGTGGGATCTTGTCGGTGAGGCACTGAGTTAGCAGAGGCTCGGTGGCGTGAAGGTTAGCAACATTACGTAATTATTGGTATTGAGGCACGTAGTGTGTGGTTTTTTTTTTTTAAGGTAAAATGTGCGGAGGAGCGTGATATATTGACCAAAGGGTTGGTGTTACGCTCTGGCTGTGGAGCGCAGCTTGTGAATTCGACTCCCGTGATCGAAGGGCGTATATATAACAAGTATCTATAAGCTGTGCGATTGGACCGCACATCTGTGTGCGAGATATGCGGCAAAACGTGATACCATTTGTGTAATTTCGCGCAATTGTGTCATACACGCTGTGTAGAGCATACGCAGACGTGATTTGTGTAAAGTCAATTAATTTTTCGCTGACTCTCTCAGGAAATCTTCCTGATGGACATTCACTGGAAAGGGTGATTAAGAAGTTGTTTCTCAACCAACAAAATTCCAGTGGATAGAAACCCAAAAGGATCAGGCCTGTAACCTCCACTGAAAAAGGTGGGGTATTAATTTATTGCTGTTAATACTTCAATACTTCCAGCGCTGAGGGGTCTGGTAGGGGCCTAGTCTGGGTACGTGGGGGTCACTATTGGAGTGGACCGTGGTACTGTTCAGCGGAGGCGGTAGCCGGTGAAAAGTGCTCGGTAAGGAACTTTTTACCGTCGTCTCGTGTGGGCCATTTTGGTGTGTTGTGAAAAAAGCCCACAATGGGAGCCAAATGGGCATGCGAGAGGCGTTCAGGAGCTAGGGTTTAGGCTGAGGAGCAGAGACCAAGAGGGTGCGCTCGGTATGTTATTAGGAAGTACGGTCCCTACACGGAGGCTTTTTGTGATGCATGGATACGTATGACTGTTGAAGACAGGGCATCATTTCCTAGGGTTGGTAGTTTTGAACCAGAGTTGCTGCAAAGTGTTAGAAATAGACGTTATGGTAAGAACTTACCGTTGATAACGTGATTTCTCTTATGTCCACAGGATAACATTGGGATATGGTTGAGCGACAGCGGAAGTGGCACCAACATGGTCACAAGCTTTCTGGCCTCCCAGGATGCATCGGGGCCTCACCATATAGTCCCGCCCACTGACTCAGTCAGATCAGTTCTTTCCACAGCGATTTAGGCAGGAGCATCAGGTAGAGACCCGTTTAGGCGATAAGAACACACATGCACACCCTTCCATACAAGAAGGTAGAGGTTTAGTGATTGTCTAGATCCTCATCCTGTGGACATAAGAGAAATCACGTTATCAACGGAAAGTTCTTACCATAACGTCTATTTCTCTGGCTGGATCCACAGGATTATCCACAGGATAACATTGGGATTCCCAAAGCCAATTTTAGTGGTGGGGACGCTCCTGATTACACAGGAGAACCTTTCGCCAGACGTCTGCGTCATGAGAGGCAAAAGTATCCAAGGCATAATGTCTGATGTATGTGTTTATGGAAGACCAAGTGGCTGCCTTACATATCTGTTCTGCTGAAGCACCCTGTTGTGCTGCCCATGAAGGACCTACCTTACATGTAGAGTGTGCAGAGACATTAGCCGGAGTAGGGAGATCTGCATGAGAATAAGCTTCTGATATTACCATTCGGAGCCAGATCGCCAGCGTCTGTTTACTAGCAGGCCATCCTCTTCTATGGAATCCGTAGAGGATGAAGAGAGAATCTGTTTTCCTGATGGCACTAGTACGATCTATGTAGATTCTTAAGGCTCGGACTACGTCCAGCAATGCTTCTCCTGCGGATAGTCCCGGTACCTGAAAAACCTGGGACTACAATCTCTTCATTCAGGTGAAACTTTGAAACCACTTTTGGAAGATAACCAGATCTCGTTCTGAGAACTGCTCTGTCTGGAAAAAAACTTAGGAAAGGAGACTTACACGATAATGCTCCTAAATCTGACACTCTTCTGGCTGACGCCATTGCCAGTAGAAAAAGCACTTTAGCCGTTAACCATTTAAGATCTGCTCTCTTAAGGGGTTCAAACGGAGGACCCTGGAGAACTTTAAGAACTTAAATTCAAATCCCAGGGAGCTGCAGGAGGAACAAATGGAGGTTGAATATGTACAACTCCCTGAAAGAAAGTACATACATCCTGTAAATCAGCAATCTTTCGCTGAAACCATACAGTTAATGCTGATACTTGAACTCTCAAGGAAGCAACTTTCAAACCCTTATCCAATCCTGCTTGAATAAAATCCAAAATCCTGGATACTTTAAAAGAGCTTGGATTACATTTTGTTCCAGTACCATATTCTATGATACACACGAGCTGAAGAAGGCTTTCTTGCTCTGAGCATAGTTTGGATTACTTGTTTCAAAAATCCTCTTGTTTCTAAGATAGAGGTTTCCACAGCCACGCCGTCAGAGACAGGCGATCCAGAGTACTGTGGCAAAAAGGACCCTGCTTTAGCAGATCTGGACGCTGAGGGAGCAGTATCGGTGCTTCCACAGACATTCTTAGCAGATCTGTGTACCAATGCCTTCTTGGCCAAGCTGGAACTATTAGAATTATTGCTCCCTTCGCTTGCTTTATTTTTCTCACTACTCTGGGTAACAGAGATATTGGAGGGAACAGATATGCCAGATGAAATTTCCATTCCACTGACAGTGCGTCTAGAAGGACTGCTCCTGGGTCCCTTGTTCTCGATCCGTACCTTGGAACTTTGTTGTTTAGACGAGACGCCATGAGGTCTATCTCTGGTAGACCCCATCTGTTCACTAGTGTCTGAAACACTTCTGGGTGTAATGCCCATTCGGTTTCCTGAATGGTGTGTCGACTGAGAAAATCTGCTTCCCAGTTCAGAACACCTGGGACAAACACTGCTGACAATGCTGGGAGATAGAGCTCTGCCCATCTTAGAATGGGAGTTACTTCCTCCATCAGTCTCCTGCTGCGAGTTCCTCCTTGATGATTGAGGTACGCTACTGCTGTCGCATTGTCTGAGCGAATCTGTACCGGTCTTCCTTGCAGACTGTCCTTTGCCTGAACTAGAGCCAAGTAAATGGCCCTTATTTCCAACAGATTTATTGGCAGACGACTTTCCCTTACGGTCCATTTTCCCTGGAACCAAAGGCTTCCGAGTACCGCACCCCAGCCTTGCAGGCTGGCATCTGTTGTCAAGACCTGCCATTCTTTTATCCAAAAGGGTCTCCCCTTGTTTAAATGGTCTGTCTGTAGCCACCATGCTAGAGACCTTTTTACGTTTACTGGAAACTTTATCATCTGCTTTTTGAACGTCTGATGATTTCCGTTTCATTTCGTCAGAATAAGGTGCTGCAATGGTCTGGAGTGGAATTGCACATATTCCACCATGTCGAAGGTTGATACCATCAGACCCAACAGTCGCATTGCTGCATGGACTGACATTGTATGGGCGTGCAATGCTTCCTGAGCCGTGGCCTGCACCTTGACTATCTTTTTCTCTAGTAAGAGAGCTTTCTGTAGGTCTGAATCCAATATGGCCCCAAATGAACCATCCGCTGTGACAAATTCAGAGACAACGTTTCCCAATTTATGAGCCACCCGTGTTTCTGTAAACAAACTATTGTCTGTTGAAGATGGCTCAAAAGTAAATCTTGCGAATGTGCTAAGATTAACAGATCATCGAGGTATGGGAATATTCTTATCCCCTGTTTGCGCAGACAAGCTGCCATAACTACCATAATCTTGGTAAACACCCTGGGTGCTATTGCTAGTCCGAAGGGCAAGGCTTGGAACTGAAAATGTTCCTGAAGGATGGCAAACCTGAGGTAACACTGATGAGACAGTGCTATAGGCACATGTAGGTAAGCATCCCGTACATTCAGAGATACCATGTAATCTCCCAGTTCCATGGTCAACATTATGGAGCGTAACGTCTCCATGTGGAACTTCGGGATCCAAATGTATTTGTTTAACATTTTTAGATTGATAATTGGTCGATATGACCTATTTGGCTTCTGGATCAGAAATAGATTGGAGTAAAACCCCTGTCCCCTTTGTGATGGAGGTACTGGGACAATCACACCAGACTGCAGTAATTTTTGGACTGCTTCTTGCAGGGCATTGGCCTTCGACTCTATACGAGACGGGCTGGTGCAAAAAAATCTTTGAGGAGGCTGCCTCCTGAATGGGAACCCATACCCCTGAGATACCACCTTCTGCACCCAAGCATCTGTTGTTGACTGCTGCCATATGTGTGCAAAATGAAGGAGTCGGCCCCCAACCCTGGAATCCTCCAGGCGGAGGCCCGTCTCTTCAGGCTGATGGTTTCTGTTCAGGCTTGGAAGCTGGCTTTTTGCTATCCAACTGCTTCCTACCCCTGGCTTTGAAGTTGAATTGCTTAGACTCCTCTTTAGCTTTCGCTTTGCTTTGCCAACGAAATGAGCAAAACTTTGAACTCTTGGATTTAGGGTTATAAGTAGCCGGAAATCTGACCTTCTTTGATTCAGCCTCTGATTCTAGGATATCAGATAATGGTTTCCCAAACAATATATTACCAACAAAAGGCAATGATTTCAATTCTTTCTTGGATTACGCATCTGCCTTCCAGGTACGTAGCCAAACTGCTCTGCAAGCAGCAACTGTCAAGGCTGAAGCTTTAGAAGCAACTGTACCCATATCAATTGCTGCTTCTTCCAAATATTGAGCAGATTGTCTTAAACGGCTTAAAGGATACTCTTGCTCCGTAGTAGGAGAAGAGATGTCATTCTCTAATTCCTCTATCCATTCGCCTATTGCAGGGCTGGCCAAACCGGTCCTCGAGATCTACCAACAGTTCATGTTTTCCAGGCCTCCTGGAGATCTGTAGAATTGTCAGTTAGGAATGAATGCAGCACATCTTAATTAGTCATTACTACACCTGTGCATCAGCTAGGAGGTCTGGAAAATGTGAACTGTTGGTAGATCTCGAGGACTGGTTTGGCCAGCTCTGGCCTATTGCCTTTGCTACCCAGGCCGAAGCTATAGCAGGTCTTACCACTGCTCCTACTAGAGAAAATAAATTTTTCAAAAAGCTATCTACCCTTCTGTCAGTGACATCATTTAGTGAGGTAGATGACAGTGGTAAAGCAGATTTATGCACAAGTCGCAGTACATGTGCATCTACTTCTGGAGGAACTTCTCTTTTCGAACAATCCGTAGCTGGAAATGGATAATAAGTATTCCATCTTTTCGGAATCTTATATTTCTTACTGGGTGTCGCCCAAGACTCATCCAACATTTCCGTCAGCTCATCTGACGCTGGGAATTCAATTTTCACTGATTTTGCTCGTTTAAAGACAGGTGCTTTAGATTTTAACACTGACTTGGCTGGCTCTTCCAAAGAGACAACAGCCTTCACAGCATTAATAAGTTCAGCTACATCCTCTGAACTAAAACTCTACGACTGATCATCATACGGAGTATTTGAATATACTGTATCATCATCTGTTGTATAATCTTGTGTAGTCTGCCACATAGACGTATCTGTCTTAGTCTTACCTGTCCCTTGGTTGCTTGTAGAGGCTACTGGAACCAAGCCGTAGGAAGGGAGCTGCATGTATGGGTTAATAGTGTAACCTAACCCTTGAGGTGGTGCTACCGGAGCTAACCTGTCCACTATTGAAGATAGAGTCTTTGGGAACATATTCCATGATGGCTCTGTTGGTAGTTGAACCAACTCCTGTTTTTTACTTTGCTGAAAAGCCAAACAGTTCACACACAAGCCCTCGTAAGTGACTAATTGGTCCATACCAATTAACCCTGTCTTACAAGATAAGCATGTTAGGGATGTAGGAGTGCTTGATAAATTCTCCTCGTCACTTTTGCCGCTCACACACATGGTAATAATCTGTTAATGACTACAAAATATGTGACTGAAAATCACCTATATATGAGTATATAGAAGTGAAATCAATCTGACCACAGTGTACCTGAATTGAGGGTCAGAACAGGACTGACATTACACAGAAAAGTCAGCACTCATACTAGCAGTCAGTCACATGTTAAAGAATTAGACATTGTCAGATGAGAATACAACCCCCATTACAACTTATAAATAAGTAGGAAAATTGTACTTCTGTTTTTAACTTGTTCTTTTTCAACATAACATGCAGAAAACACAGCAATAGGTACTAAAAATCAACAATTCATACTAACAAGTCGAGAGAATTTTTAGTACTGTATACCCTTCCTCTGGAGAGCGGGATACAGGGAGACTCACCACACTTCCATATCCAAGCAAATGCGCTCGTAAGACGCTGAGTGGATTCAGACGCTACTGATGTACACTACCGCTCCTGATAACTGATAACGGACACAGTCGCTCACTGCGGACACAGACGCTCAGCGACTTCCACGTGTATGCAGACGCTAAGGCCTGCGACTCGGTCTAGGCGGGTTCTCTAGTGTACACAACCACAGCGTCTAAGCTGCGACTGAGTACCCCCGTGGTAGCGTCTGAGACAGAAGTGAGGTCATTCAGTTCATGGATGGGAGACGCGCAGAAACTGGTCATGAACTCGGAGGAGGGGCGGCCAGGAGAGCGTCTGAATCCCCCTGTTGACTTAAACTCTAAGGATCACGGCCTCTACCTAGTCCTGGCGCCTATGATCCCTGGAGCGTAGCGCTGTCGCACTCGAGATGTTCGGCACATCAACACACTGTTTGTAGTCTCCACCAAGACAGTGAAGCTGTGTCTGGATCCCCCTAGTAAGGGGAAATCCATAGACTCACCTTCCCCCCATGCTCCGGCCACAGCCTGGTTACGTCTGCTGGACCTGCTAGAACATCCGACACAGACGCCCGTCGAGACAGCACTATTACTGCGAAGGTAAGCGTTGTTGCGACCCGGTGGGGAGTTGTTGGAGCGACTCTTTCCAGTATGCGTTTAAGACACTGTTAAGAAAAGTCGCTCGAAAAAAAAATATATAGTGAGTCTAAAAAAATAAAATAATAAAAGCTTCAGGCTGCTTTATCTCAGCAGCCCTGTGACCATGTGGATTCCTGACGCACCAAGCAAAAAACTGATCTGACTGAGTCAGTGGGCGGGACTATATGGTGAGGCCTTGATTCATCATGGGAGGCCAGAAAGCTCGTGACCGTGTTGGTGCCATTTCCGCTGTCGCTCAACCATATCCCAATGTTATCCTGTGAAAAATCATGTGGACCCAGCCAGAGAAATAGGATATATCTGATAAAATCCAAGAAACAAAGGATCAGGCATTACGACTGTTTGAACATATGGCAACAAGAGGGAGAAATGCAAAGGGAGCTTGCTTGTGTAGCAAGTTCCAAACCAATCGGGAATGTGAATGCAAGTGTACCACCACCGCCATATGTCGATGGAGAGAAGGCTGCTACAACTAATAGCATACCAGGGAATGACAGGGAGACACAAATTGTATTAACCCTAACCCATGCAAATTGTACCCTGTCCTAAGTTCTTCCAAAGGTTGTAGTTCGGAGGAAGACGACAAGCCCAGCCTGATCTCAGTTCTCTCTCAGGCAGCCGCTATGCAGGAAACTCAGGTGGACACCACCCAACCAGTAAGAGCAGTGGCGGTGTCTTCCACTGGAGGGACGGGTGAGATCATAGCCACCGATAAGTATGGGACTGTTCATTATGCAGAGACAATAGCTCCCCACACTGAGGCAAACAAGAGTGAAGTGGTTGGGTTAAACCCTGTCCGGGTAATAGCAGTTTCCAATGGAAGAACTGATAACCAGGGAGTAACCCCCATCAGGAATATTGCAATGTATTGCCCGTGGTCCAGGTCGGAACTACGGACAATCATTTCAGAACTCCCTGATCCCAGGAAAGATTTAGCCGGATGCCAGAAATGTATTAAGGATCTGGGTAATGCCCACAAACCTACCAACAAAGATTGGCGGACAGTGTTAAGAGCGTGCCTATCCCCCAAAATTGACACCCAGAAATTTATCGCAGATTGTAAGATAGAGGCAGATGGTCCTCTAATTGATGAATACAATCAGGAGAACGAAAATAAGAATTTACTCACAGATAATTCTATTTCTCGTAGTCCGTAGTGGATGCTGGGAACTCCGTAAGGACCATGGGGAATAGCAGGCTCCGAAGGAGACTGGGCACATCTAAGAAAGAATTAGGACTACCTGGTGTGCACTGGCTCCTCCCTCTATGCCCCTCCTCCAGACCTCAGTTAGGAAACTGTGCCCGGAAGAGCTGACACAATAAGGAAAGGATTTGGAATCCCGGGTAAGACTCATACCAGCCACACCAATCACACCGTACAACTTGTGATACTATACCCAGTTAACAGTATGAACAACAACTGAGCCAGATGGCTCCAAAAAATAACCCTTTAGTTAAGCAATAACTATATACAAGTATTGCAGACAATCCACACTTGGGACGGGCGCCCAGCATACACTACGGACTACGAGAAATAGAATTACCGGTGAGTAAATTCTTATTTTCTCTGACGTCCTAGTGGATGCTGGGAACTCCGTAAGGACCATGGGGATTATACCAAAGCTCCCAAACAGGCGGGAGAGTGCGGATGACTCTGCAGCACCGAATGAGCGTACTCCAGGTCCTCCTCAGCCAGGGTATCAAACTTGTAGAATTTTGCAAATGTGTTTGAACCCGATCAAGTAGCGGCTCGGCAAAGTTGTAAAGCCGAGACCCCTCGGGCAGCCGCCCAAGAAGAGCCCACCTTCCTCGTGGAATGGGCTTTCACTGATTTAAGATGCGGCAGTCCAGCCGCAGAATGTGCAAGCTGAATCGTGCTACAGATCCAGCGAGCAATAGTCTGCTTTGAAGCAGGAGCACCAAGCTTGTTGGGTGCATACAGGATAAATAGCGAGTCAGTCTTCCAGACTCTAGCCGTCCTGGAAACATAGATTTTCAGGGCCCTGACTACGTCCAGCAACTTGAAATCTTCCAAGTCCCGAGTAGCCGCAGGCACCACAATAGGTTGGTTCAAATGAAAAGCTGATACCACCTTAGGAAGGAATTGGGAACGAGTCCTCAATTCCGCCCTATCCATATGAAAAATCAGATAAGGGCTTTTACATGACAAAGCCGCCAATTCTGACACACGCCTGGCCGAAGCCAAAGCCAACAGCATGACCACTTTCCACGTGAGATATTTTAGCTCCACGGTTTTAAGTGGCTCAAACCAATGCGACTTTAGGAAATCCAACACTACGTTGAGATCCCAAGGTGCCACTGGAGGCACAAAAGGGGGCTGAATATGCAGCACTCCCTTAACAAAAGTCTGAACTTCAGGCAGTGAAGCCAGTTCTTTTTGGCAGAAAATTGACAGAGCCGAAATCTGGACCTTAATGGAACCCAATTTGAGGCCCATAGTCACCCCTGACTGTAGGAAGTGCAGAAATCGACCCAGCTGAAATTCCTCCGTTGGGGCCTTCCTGGCCTCACACCACGCAACATATTTCCGCCATATGCGGTGATAATGTTTTGCGGTCACATCCTTCCTAGCTTTAATCAGCGTAGGGATGACTTCCTCCGGAATGCCCTTTTCCTTCAGGATCCGGTGTTCAACCGCCATGCCGTCAAACGCAGTCGCGGTAAGTCTTGGAACAGACAGGGCCCCTGCTGCAGCAAGTCCTGTCTGAGCGGCAGAGGCCATGGGTCCTCTGAGATCATTTCTTGAAGTTCTGGGTACCAAGCTCTTCTTGGCCAATCCGGAACAATGAGTATAGTTCTTACTCTTCTCCTTTTTATTATCCTCAGTACCTTGGGTATGAGAGGAAGAGGAGGGAACACATAAACCGACTGGTACACCCACGGTGTCACTAGAGCGTCCACAGCTATCGCCTGAGGATCCCTTGACCTGGCGCAATATCTTTTTAGCTTTTTGTTGAGGCGGGACGCCATCATGTCCACCTGTGGCCTTTCCCAACGATTTACAATCATTTTGAAGACTTCTGGATGAAGTACCCACTCTCACGGGTGGAGGTCGTGTCTGCTGAGGAAGTCTGCTTCCCAGTTGTCCACTCCCGGAATGAACACTGCTGACAGTGCTAACACGTGATTTTCCGCCCATCGGAGAATCCTTGTGGCTTCTGCCATCGCCATCCTGCTTCTTGTGCCGCCCTGTCGGTTTACATGGGCGACCGTCGTGATATTGTCTGACTGGATCCGCACCGGCTGGTTTTGAAGCAGGGGTCTTGCCTGACTTAGGGCATTGTAAATGGCCCTTAGTTCCAGAATATTTATGTGTAGGGAAGTCTCTTGGCTTGACCATAGTCCTTGGAAGTTTTTTCCCTGTGTGACTACCCCCCAGCCTCGAAGGCTGGCATCCGTGGTCACCAGGACCCAGTCCTGTATGCCGAATCTGCGGCCCTCTAGAAGATGAGCACTCTGCAGCCACCACAGCAGAGACACCCTGGTTCTTGGAGACAGGGTTATCAGCCGATGCATATGAAGATGCGATCCGGACCACTTGTCCAACAGATCCCACTGAAAGATCCTTGCATGGAACCTGCCGAATGGAATTGCTTCGTAAGAAGCTACCATCTTTCCCAGGACTCGCGTACAGTGATGCACCGACACCTGTTTCGGTTTTAGGAGGTCTCTGACTAGAGATGACAGCTCCTTGGCTTTCTCCTCCGGGAGAAACACTTTTTTCTAGTCTGTGTCCAGAACCATCCCCAGGAACAGTAGACGTGTCGTAGGAACCAGCTATGACTTTGGAATATTCAGAATCCAGCCGTGCTGTTGTAGCACCTCCCGAGATAGTGCTACTCCGACCAACAACTGCTCCCTGGACCTCGCCTTTATAAGGAGATCGTCCAAGTACGGGATAATTAAAACTCACTTTTTCCGAAGGAGTATCATCATTTCGGCCATTACCTTGGTAAATACCCTCGGTGCCGTGGACAGACCAAACGGCAACGTCTGGAATTGGTAATGACAGTCCTGTACCACAAATCTGAAGTACTCCTGGTGAGGAGGGTAAATGGGGACATGCAGGTAAGCATCCTTGATGTCCAGTGATACCATGTAATCCCCTTCGTCCAGGCTTGCAATAACCGCCCTGAGCGATTCCATCTTGAACTTGAACCTTCTTATATAAGTGTTAAAGGATTTCAAATTTAAAACGGGTCTCACCGAACCGTCCGGTTTCGGTACCACAAACATTGTGGAATAGTAACCTCGTCCTTGTTGAAGGAGGGGTACCTTGATTATCACCTGCTGAGAATACAGCTTGTGAATCGCCTCCAGCACTGCCTCCCTGTCTGGGGGAGCTTTTGGCAAGGCAGATTTGAGGAAACGGCGAGGGGGAGACGTCTCGAATTCCAGCTTGTACCCCTGAGATACCACTTGTAGAATCCATGGATCCACCCGTGAGCGAGCCCACTGGTCGCTGAAGTTCTTGAGACGGGCCCCCACCGCACCTGGCTCCGCCTGTGGAGCCCCAGCGTCATGCGGTGGACTTAGAGGAAGCGGGGGAGGACTTTTGTTCCTGGGAACTGGCTGTATGTTGCAGCTTTTTCCCTCTACCTCTGGGCAGAAAGGACGCGCCTCTAACCCGCTTGCCTTTCTGGGGCCGAAAGGACTGTACCTGATAATACGGTGCTTTCTTTGGCTGTGAGGGAACATGGGGTAAAAATGTTGACTTCCCAGCTGTTGCTGTGGAAACTAGGTCCGAGAGACCATCCCCAAACAACTCCTCACCTTTGTAAGGCAAAACTTCCATGTGCCTTTTAGAATCTGTATCACCTGTCCACTGCCGAGTCCACAATACTCTCCTGGCAGAAATGGACATTGCATTTATTCTAGATGCCAGCCGGCAAATATCCCTCTGTGCATCTCTCATGTATAAGACTGCGTCTTTAATATGCTTTATGGTTAGCAATATAGTGTCCCTGTCTAGGGTATCAATATTTTCAGACAGGGAATCTGACCACGCAGCTGCAGCACTGCACATCCATGCTGAAGCAATAGCTGGTCTCAGTATAATACCTGAGTGTGTATATACAGACTTCAGGATAGCCTCCTGCTTCCTATCAGCAGGCTCCTTTAGGGCGGCCGTGTCCGGA
Organism: Pseudophryne corroboree; assembly: GCF_028390025.1. NCBI lineage: Eukaryota > Metazoa > Chordata > Amphibia > Anura > Myobatrachidae > Pseudophryne > Pseudophryne corroboree. The sequence goes on from NC_086448.1 coordinate 397,373,298, forward strand.
GACGGTAGTGCCACCTTCTTTGACAGACGTGTGAGCGCTTTATCCACCCTAGGGGATGTCTCCCAATGTAACCTGTCCTCTGGCGGGAAAGGGTACGCCATTAGTAACTTTTTAGAAACTACCAGTTTCTTATCGGGGGAAGCCCACGCTTCTTCACACACTTCATTTAACTCATCAGATGGGGGAAAAACCACTGGTAGATTTTGTCTCCTCAAACATAATACCCTTTTTTGTGGTACCTGGGGTAATATCAGAAATGTGCAACACATTTTTCATTGCCGTAATCATGTAACGGGTGGCTCTATTGGAATGTACACTAGTCTCATCGTCGTCGACACTGGAGTCAGTAGCCGTGTCGACATCTGTGTCTGCCATCTGAGGTAGCGGGCGTTTTAGAGCCCCTGATGGCTTTTGAGATGCCTGGGCAGGCACGGGCTGAGAAGCCGGCTGTCCCACATCTGCTATGTCGTCAAACCTTTTATGTAAGGAGTTGACACTGTCGCGTAATTCCTTCCACATATCCATCCATTCAGGTGTCGACCCCGCAGGGGGTGACATCACATTTATCGGCACCTGCTCCGCCTCCACATAAGCCTCCTCATCAAACATGTCGACACAGCCGTACCGACACACCGCACGCACACAGGGAATGCTCTGACTGAGGACAGGACCCCACAAAGTCCTTTGGGGAGACAGAGAGAGAGTATGCCAGCACACACCAGAGCGCTATATAATGCAGGGATTCACACTACACACAGTGATTTTTCCCCTATAGCTGCTGTAAATATACAGTTTGCGCCTAAATTTAGTGCCCCCCCTCTCTTTTTTACCCTATTGAGCCTGGAAACTGCAGGGGAGAGCCTGGGGAGCGTCCTTCCAGCGGAGCTGTGAGAGGAAATGGCGCCAGTGTGCTGAGGGAGATAGCCCCGCCCCCTTCTCGGCGGACTTCTCCCGCTTTTTTAAGGGTATTTTTGGCAGGGGATTTTACACATATATAGTCTTACTGACTATATTATGTGTTTTATGCCAATATAAGGTACTCTTATTGCAGCCCAGGGCGCCCACCCCAGCGCCCCGCACCCATCAGTGACCGGAGTGTGTGGTGTGCATGGGGAGCAATGGCGCACAGCTGCAGTGCTGTGCGCTACCATAATGAAGACCGGAGTCTTCAGCCGCCGATTTCCTGGATGTTCTTCTTGCTTCTGGCTCCGCAAGGGAGACGGCGGCGCGGCTCCGGGACCGGACGACCGAGGCTGGGCCTGTGTTCGATCCCTCTGGAGCTAATGGTGTCCAGTAGCCTAGAAGCCCAAGCTAGCTGCAAGCAGGTAGGTTCGCTTCTCTCCCCTAAGTCCCTCGTAGCAGTGAGTCTGTTGCCAGCAGATCTCACTGAAAATAAAAAACCTAAATATATACTTTCTTTTCTAGGAGCTCAGGAGAGTCCCTAGTGTGCAACCAGCTCGGCCGGGCACAGAATTCTAACTGAGGTCTGGAGGAGGGGCATAGAGGGAGGAGCCAGTGCACACCAGGTAGTCCTAATTCTTTCTTAGATGTGCCCAGTCTCCTTCGGAGCCCGCTATTCCCCATGGTCCTTACGGAGTTCCCAGCATCCACTAGGACGTCAGAGAAAGACAGATTAACATACAATTAGGATTGTATTTCCCCACAATTTTAAAATGGAGTAAAATTTTCACTATCAAACAGAAAGAAAGTGAACTGGCATCCGAATATTTTCATAGAGCCTTACAAGAAATGGCTAAATACACTGGGATAGAAGATATAAAGAATGATGCGAACCACAGGGAGGTAGCTGTCTCAGTGTTAATGGATGGACTCAAAGAGGCATTGAAATTCAGACTTCTTTGCCTAACTGGAGAGGGGTTACTGTAGACGCACAGAGTCTGCTATTGAGCATGACAAAAATATCCTCAAACACAAAGAACAGCAGGGAGAAAGGTTGATGACGGTAAGTAAACAGGCTCTGGAAGGCCAACCCACACAACCTAACCCCAAGGTGTTTGAAGAACCAAGAAGGAGGGTAAGTAAATGTTACACATGTGGGAGAGAGGGACATTACTCCAGGGACTGTACACTGAACAGACCACAAGCCCCTAGATACGAGCCACGTACACAGAACTACCCAACACATAGACGGGACCAAGGGACATATAGAAGAGATTTTGAGCCACATAGAGGGGAAACACATAGATTTCCCCATAGGAGGGAGGGGCAGGCCTCCAATTCATCCCAGTTACGTCCCTCACATATGATAGCTGCCAACACCCTGCGGGGAAACCAACAATACAGACAATAGGAAGGGGGTCACACCTGTATCTTACAGCCAGTGAGGTTGAACAGTAACTTCAGAGATGAACCTGAGGTCATGGTAGCTGGTACCACACAACCCTTTGTTGTAGATACAGGGGCGGCCAGATCTGTACGAACCACACCAACAGGAGTAATGACCACGGGAAAAGTGCAACAGTATCCTTGCCTAGACCTGCAGAGGTTACAATAGGGCCTTTGCATACCAAACATTCTTTTATGTTGGCTGCATCGGCTCCGACTAATCTACTTGGCAGAGATTTATTATGTAAAATGCGGTGTGTCCTATATTGTACCCAAGGGTGTGTTTTTAGATATCCCTGTGAAACATGCACAGGAAGTACAAGATATGTTAGACACACCTCAAAGGCTAATGATGCACTCTACCGTTCTAGACACATGTCCATCACAAGTAGAGGAAATGATCTCACAAATACCGGGATCCTTATGGACCAAAGAAGGACAGGACACTGGATTGATGGCAAATGTAGCCCCAGTAGTAGTGCAAATAAAGGATGGCAGGATAGCTCCAAAAATCCCCCAGTACCCTCTGAAACCAGTGGTGGAATTAGGAGTATATCCTGTCATAGAACGGCTGCTACAGCAGGGCATCCTAGTCAGGACATCCAGCACAGCCAATCTTCCCTGTGAAAAAGAGTGGGGGGAGGGGTTACAGGCTAGTGCAGGATTTAAGGGGGATAAACAAAATAGTCGAGAGCCAATTCTCCGTAGTGACCAATCCAGCTGTCATCCTCATGCAAATTCCCTCTACCTCTAAGTACTTCACTGTAATTGACGTCTGCTCTGCTTTCTTTTCTGTTCCTCTTCACCCCGACAGTCAGTACCATTTCGCTTTCATCTACAGGGGAGTACAGTACACCTGGACCAGTCTCTCTCAAGGTTTCATTGACAGCCCAAGTATTTTCTCCCAAGCCCTACATGACTGTTTGCAATCCTTTCAGCCTGAGAATGGGTCGGTGCTGATACAATATGTTGATGACTTGTTGTTATGCTCTGATTCATTTGAGTCGTCCCTGGCAGACACTAAACAGCTTCTGTTTCACCTTACCCAGACAGGACACAAGGTTTCAAAGGATAAATTACAGTTGTGCCAGACAAAGGTTAAATACTTGGGACACTACTGGACACAAGGACTAAGGCACCTGATCACAGACAGGATACAGGCCATCCGTGACATGACTCTGCCGCAGACTCAGCAACAGATTCGCACATTTCTAGGAATGTGTGGGTATTGTCGGAATTGGATTCCGGGGTTCTTTATTCTGGCACTACCACTGCAAGAAATGGTCTCTTCGAGCAAACCAGAACGGATCTCTCACACTGAGGAGTCCGAACTGGCGTTTGAGAGACTAAAAGAGTGCTTGTCACAAGCACCAGCATTGGGGATGCCAGATTATGAGAAACCTTTTGAGTTATATGGTACCGAAAGTGCTGGGTGCGCGGCAGGAGTCCTAACACAGAAACATGGTGATGCCAACAGACCGGTAGCCTACTACAGTGCACAGCTGGACACTGTAGAACGGTCTCTCCCTACTTGCCTATGAAGTGTTGCAGCCATAGCTTTGTTGGTAAGTAAAAGTGAAGATGTAGTATTAGGGCATGACCTGACAATCCATACACCTCATGCAGTATCAGCCTTGCTAAACTTCGCCCAAACCAGACATGACTCATCCGCTCGGTTTACAAAATGGGAACTATCACTGGTGGCCCCTGTAAACATCACCATAAAGAGGTGTAGCACACTAAATCCTGCAACTTATTTGCTGAGTGTGCCTTGTCATGCACAAAGGGTGGAGGATGAGAACGATGGTGGAGGATTTAGTACAGACACTGATACGCATGATTGTATATAATACTTGAACCAGACCTTCACTGCGAGACCTGACATTAGTGACAACCAACTGGAAGACATAGACTGTACCTTTTACACTGACGGTAGTTGTCACAGACAGACAGACGGACTCAGGAGACATGTGCACCGGATACGCAGTTGTAGATGACGAAGGTATCATAGAAGCTGAACCCCTTGGTCCACCTCACTCAGCACAAGTCGCTGAGCTGGTAGCACTGACCAGAGCATATGAGTTGGCAAAGGACAAGTCAGCTAATATATACACGGACTCTAGATACGCCTTTGGAGTGGTGCATGATTTCGGGGCCCTGTGGCGCCTCCGACATTTCATGATGGCAGCTGGCGCACCTGTGGCGCATGCGCCACACATCAAAAGACTGCCGACAGCCATACAAGAAACTTGACAGAGTGGCTGTTATCAAGTGTAAAGCACACACTTACAACCAAGACCCAATTTAACTTGGTAACAGCCGGGCAGAGGAAGCTGCTAAATCGGCAGCAAGTACCCCCATACAAAACACCACCACACAACTGATGACATTCAATACAGTAAATACACAACAGTTAATTGAAGTGCAAGATTTGTAAACCCTACAGGAGAAGGCGGTCTGGAAGGCGAAGGGATACGGTCAGGAGTCCTCAGGACTTTGGAGAGAAGGACAAAGTAAGCCAGTGGCCCCCAGGGCATATCTCCCAAGCCTAGCTGAAGCGGCACATGGTCTGACTCATCTGGGCAAGGAAGGTATGTGCAAATTATTAAGAGCCGACTGGAGTGCACCAGGATTCTCCTCTCAGGCGAGTAAGAAAGCAATGACATGTCTTACATGCTTGAGAAAGAATATTGGTAAGACAATACCGACGGAGCCATCTTATATCCCTCCTACAGACAGACCTTTCCAGGTAATACAGATCGACTTCATACAGCTACCACCCTGTAGGAACTTGAAATATGTTTTGGTATGCACTGATGTCTTCTCAAACTGGGTAGAGGCATTCCCTGCCGCCACAAATACTGCTGTGTTTACCGCAAAGAAAATTGTGAAGGAATTTGTGTGTAGATATGGGCCCTCATTCCGAGTTGTTCGCTCGGAGTTTTTCATCGCATCGCAGTGAGAATTCTCTTAGTGCGCATGCGCAATGTTCGCACTGCGACTGCGCCAAGTAACTTTACTATGAAGAAAGTAAGTTTACTCACGGCATTTTCATCGCTCCGACGTTCGCATTGTGATTGACAGGAAATGGGTGTTACTGGGCGGATGCACGGCGTTTTAGGGGCGTGTGGCAGGAAACGCTACCGTTTCCGGAAAAAACGCAGGAGTGGCCGGAGAAACGGTGGGAGTGCCTGGGCGAACGCTGGGTGTGTTTATGACGTCAGCCAGGAACGAAAAGCACTGAACTGATCGCACAGGCAGAGTAAGTCTGAAGCTACTCAGAAACTGCTATCTCGTTTGTAATCGCAATATTGCGCCTACGTCGGTCGCAATTTTAAGAAGCTAAGATTCACTCCCAGTAGGCGGCGGCTTAGCGTGTGTAACTCTGCTACATTTGCCTTGCGAGCGAACAACTCGGAATGAGGGCCATGGTATCCGTAAGATTACTGAAAGTTACAGGGGTACCCATTTTACAGGTTAAGTCTTTCAGGTCATGTGCAAACTTATGGGTAGTAATAGTAAGCTACATACTCCCGACCGGCCACAGGCCAGTGCGAAGGTGGAGAGAATGAACAGCACTATTAAGAACAAGCTGAACAAAGTGATGGCTGAAACTGGACTGTTGTGGCCGTAACCACTGCCACTAATGTTGTACAGCATCAGAACCACGCCCAGGTCACCGCTTAACCTATCACCCTTTGAAATTCTTTTTGGGCGACAGCCCCATGTAATGATAGAGCCCCAGGATGATCTGAAATGCAATAATGAAATGACTGTGCAATATTTACAGTAGTTAGGATGAGCCAGCAACTGAGAAACCAGCAAAGGAATTTGAAACTGGCGATTTCTGACCTACCAAACAGTAATTGTCATGAAATTGAACCTGGGGACTATGTGATGATTCAAAATTTTCTACGCTCAGGTTGCCTCATAGACAGGTGGGAGGGACCGTATCAAGTTTTATTGATAAGCACGACAGCACTGAAGGTTGCCGAGAGAGAGACTTGGGTCCACTCGTCCCACTGCAAGAAGGTCGCTGACCTGGAGAAAACTTGTGAGAAAGAGAATGTCACGAACCTCGGGCAGCGGCGACCGCGCTTGTCCCTGCGGGTGGCCTGGTCTGCCCGGCGCCTCTCTTCCCCTGTCAGTCTCCGGCTTCAGCGGCGGGTCGGCGCTGCTCTCCGGCGGCTTCCCGGAAGCAAGGGCGCCGCCATCACAAGCAAGGGCAAGGAGGCGGAGCAGGTCTGACGTCACCTGCCTGCTCCGCCAATCAGGCTAGGGCGGGGAATTTAAAATCAGATACCAGGCAGAGATCCGATGCCTGAGTATCTTCGTTTCTCCTGTGGAAGCTATGATCCAGAGCTCCCTCGTCCCTGCAAGCATCCTGTGCTTCCAAGCATCCTGTCCCTGCAAGCATCCTGTGCTTCCAAGCATCCTGTGCCTACAAGCAACCTGTGCTTCCAAGCATCCTGTGCCTACAAGCAACCTGTGCTTCCAAGCATCCTGTGCCTACAAGCACCTCCGTGCCTCCAGTTACCTCCGTGTCTCCAAGCACCTCGTGCCTCCAAGCACCTCGTGCCTCCAAGCACCTCGTGCCTCCAAGCACCTCCGCGCCTCAAGCACCTCCGTGCCTCCAGTTACCTCCGTGCCTCCAGTTACCTCCGTGCCTCCAGTTACCTCCGTGCCTCCAAGCACCTCCGTGCCTCCAAGCACCTCGTGCCTCCAAGCACCCCGTGCCTCCAAGCACCTCCGCGCCTCAAAGCACCTCCGTGCCTCCAGTTACCTCCGTGTCTCCAAGCACCTCGTGCCTCCAAGCACCTCGTCCCTCCAAACACCTCGGTGTCTCCAAACACCTCCGTGCCTCCAAGCACCTCCGTGCCTCCAAACACCTCCGTGCCTCCAAGGGTCTCCCAGCACTCCCTGTACTCCCAGTACCTCAGTGCCTTCAATACCACAGTGTCTCCAATATCTCAGTACCCCAGCCTTCATTATTTCTACAAGTCTTGTCTTACAGGAGACCTACAAGAATTCCTCTGGGCCTCCCGCCTGCCGTCTTAGTTCTGCATGAGGAAGACCTACATCCGGCCATCTCTACTACGACCCAGTGGCGGTTCCTCTTCCCGGTCATCGGAAGAAGCCCCGAGTCCACAACACTCCCAAACCAGGTCAGTGATAGTATACTCAGGCCCAACACTGCTTAGCTTCCAAGATCAGATGAGATTGGGCGTATCCAGTGTGGTGTGGCTGTAGATCATTTTCTTAAATCTTGTAAAGTCCGTCCGGGAAACGGGCAGACCTAGCTTGTTCCGGAGGAGTCAAGCTGGGAGTTACGACAAAAGCTTCTCCAACTTCGGACTGCTTGCTTCCAGTAACTCTAGTCTCCAATTCAGTCTCCAGGTCTTGTGAAGCCCTATTGGATTCCGGAGCTGCAGGGAACTTCGTTTCTTCCTTCTGTGCCCAAAGTTTGGGTTTAAAGTTACGGCCTATCGAGCGGCCAATTTCACTGACGGCTATCAACGGGACTAGAATTTCCAAAGGTCTCATAATGTGGCGCACGGGGCCAGTTAAGCTGCGGGTCGGGGCTCTACATCAGGAAGATTTGGAACTCTTGGTAATCCCAGAAATGCCCCATGATCTGGTTCTTGGAATGCCTTGGCTGAAAAGTCATAACCCCCACATCGATTGGAAGTCGTCACAAATTCTGTCCTGGAGTTCCTTTTGTCACACTAATTGTCTTACTCCTGTTTGTCCGCTCCGTGTTACCTCCAAAACGGATGAAGAGCACATTCCGGAGGCATATCAAGGGTACAAGGACGTATTTTCGGAACAAGCTGCTGACCTGTTACCACCTCACAGGCCTTGGGACTGCCCTATTGACCTTGTCCCAGGGAAGACGCCACCTCGTGGTCGCACATATCCTCTGTCTCTTCCCGAGACTCAAGCCATGTCGGAGTATATTAAGTCCAATATGCTCAAGGGATTCATTCGCCCCTCTTCCTCCCCTGCTGGTGCAGGCTTCTTTTTCGTGAAGAAAAAGGACGGGGGGTTGAGACCATGCATCGACTACCGCGGCCTAAACGACATTACTATTAAGAATAAATACCCCTTGCCACTAATCACAGAGTTATTTGATAGGGTTCGTGGTGCCCGCATTTTTTCAAAACTCGACTTGAGAGGAGCTTATAATCTTATACGCATCCGAGAGGGGGATGAATGGAAGACTGCCTTTAATACCCGAGATGGGCATTACGAATACTTGGTGATGCCGTTTGGTCTTAGTAATGCTCCCGCGGTTTTCCAGGGATTCGTCAACGAAATCTTTCGTGATATGCTGTATCAGAGCGTTGTGGTATATCTGGACGACATACTGATTTTTTCCAAGAATCTTGTCGAACACAGGACTCAAGTCAAAGAGGTGCTACACCGTTTACAAGAGAATCATCTCTACGCCAAGCTTTCCAAATGTACCTTTGAAGTAACATCTATTCCGTTCCTCGGTTATGTCATCTCGGGGACGGAGCTTCGCATGGATCCGGAAAAGTTGTCGGCCATTCGTGATTGGACTCAGCCTCTTTCCCTGAAAGCAATACAAAGGTTCCTGGGCTTTGCGAACTACTACAGGAAATTCATTAAAGGTTTCTCCACCATTGTTGCACCCATTACTGCCCTGACGAGAAAGGGTTCTAATCCTAGTTTGTGGCCTCCGGAAGCCATTGTAGCTTTTTCTCGCTTAAAGTTAGCTTTCACGACGGCTCCAGTTCTCCAACAACCAAATTTCGAGGAACCCTTCTTCTTAGAAGTTGATGCATCTTCAGTCGGGGTGGGGGCTGTCCTCTCCCAGCATTCCTCTGATAAGAAATTACATCCGTGTGGCTTCCACTCTCGTAAATTCTCTCCAGCCGAACGAAATTACTCTATTGGAGACCAGGAACTCTTGGCAATCAAATCTGCCTTGGAAGAATGGAGATATCTTCTAGAAGGGGCTAAACATGTGTTTACCATCTACACGGATCACAAGAATTTACTGTACATCAAATCCGCACAATGTTTGAATCCTCGCCAGGCGAGATGGGCACTTTTCTTTTCCCGATTCTCGTTCATTATCAAGTACCGTGCCGGGACTCTCAATATTAAAGCAGATGCGCTTTCCCGTTCACAGGTTCCCACAGACGAGGATGAACCTCCGGAGCGGGGTTTAATTCTGAATCCAGTTTCTGTCTCTGCTGCTTTAACTACTCCAGCTCCTCCTCCTGGAAGAATGTCCGTACCAGCTAGATTCCGCCCAGGAATACTACGGTGGGTCCATAACTCCAAGTTTTCCGGTCATCCCGGCGCTCAGAAGATGTACAAGTTTCTGCAAAGGTCTTACTGGTGGAACACCATGAGGAAGGATGTACAAGATTGCGTTAATTCATGTCCCCAATGTACACAACATAAATCTCCTCGTCTGCCTCCTGCAGGGTTACTTCGTCCTCTGCCTATCCCTGTGAGACCCTGGACTCACATTTCCATGGACTTCATCACTGACTTGCCCTGTTCCAAGGGTTGCAACACCGTTTGGGTTATCGTTGACCGTTTTTCGAAGATGGCACACTTTGTGCCCTTGACTGGTCTTCCGACAGCACCGAAACTGGCTCTATTGTTTATCCGAGAACATTTTCGTTTGCATGGGTTGCCACAAGAGATTGTTTCTGACCGTGGAGTACAGTTCACCGCCAGGTTTTGGAAAGCCCTTTGTTCAACTCTACACATTAAACTTAAGTTTTCGTCGGCTTATCATCCCCAAACAAATGGACAAACGGAACGAGTCAATCAAGATCTAGAGACTTTTCTTCGGTTGTATCTCTCTCCTTCACAGGACAACTGGGTGGAGTTGTTGCCTTGGGCGGAGTTTGCCCATAACCATTTGTTTCATTCTTCCACTGGGGAATCACCATTTTTCGTCAACTACGGGTTCCATCCCCGTGTTCCGGAATTTCCAAGCCTTCCGATAATAGAGGTTCCTGCTGTAGCGTCCACTCTACGACACTTTGGACAAATTTGGAGAAAGGTTCATGCTAATCTTAAGCAGGTTTCTGTTCGGTACAAGTTCTTTGCAGATAAGAAACGGCAAGCCGCACCTCAATATAAAGTTGGGGACAGGGTATGGCTGTCCACACGGAATCTCCGGTTGAAGGTGCCCACCATGAAATTCGCTCCAAGGTTCATCGGTCCTTACCCTGTGCTACAAGTCTTAAATCCTGTGGTCTGTAAACTGGGTTTGCCTGCCCATCTTCGCATACCTAACGCCTTCCATGTTTCTCTACTCCGTCCCCTCATACTGAATCGATTCCACTCAGCACTCCCAAGGCCAACGTCCGTAGTGGCAGAAGCTGGAGCGGAGTTTGAAATCAAAGCTATTCTGGACTCTCGTTATCTTCATAAAAAATTACAGTACTTGGTGGACTGGAAGGGTTATGGACCTGAGGAGAGAAGTTGGATTGGGGCTACTGAAGTAACGGCTCCTCGTCTGATTCGGATCTTCCACTCCAGACATCCGACTAAGCCCGGGAAGTGTCCAGGGGCCACTCCTGGAGGAGGGGGTACTGTCACGAACCTCGGGCAGCGGCGACCGCGCTTGTCCCTGCGGGTGGCCTGGTCTGCCCGGCGCCTCTCTTCCCCTGTCAGTCTCCGGCTTCAGCGGCGGGTCGGCGCTGCTCTCCGGCGGCTTCCCGGAAGCAAGGGCGCCGCCATCACAAGCAAGGGCAAGGAGGCGGAGCAGGTCTGACGTCACCTGCCTGCTCCGCCAATCAGGCTAGGGCGGGGAATTTAAAATCAGATACCAGGCAGAGATCCGATGCCTGAGTATCTTCGTTTCTCCTGTGGAAGCTATGATCCAGAGCTCCCTCGTCCCTGCAAGCATCCTGTGCTTCCAAGCATCCTGTCCCTGCAAGCATCCTGTGCTTCCAAGCATCCTGTGCCTACAAGCAACCTGTGCTTCCAAGCATCCTGTGCCTACAAGCAACCTGTGCTTCCAAGCATCCTGTGCCTACAAGCACCTCCGTGCCTCCAGTTACCTCCGTGTCTCCAAGCACCTCGTGCCTCCAAGCACCTCGTGCCTCCAAGCACCTCGTGCCTCCAAGCACCTCCGCGCCTCAAGCACCTCCGTGCCTCCAGTTACCTCCGTGCCTCCAGTTACCTCCGTGCCTCCAGTTACCTCCGTGCCTCCAAGCACCTCCGTGCCTCCAAGCACCTCGTGCCTCCAAGCACCCCGTGCCTCCAAGCACCTCCGCGCCTCAAAGCACCTCCGTGCCTCCAGTTACCTCCGTGTCTCCAAGCACCTCGTGCCTCCAAGCACCTCGTCCCTCCAAACACCTCGGTGTCTCCAAACACCTCCGTGCCTCCAAGCACCTCCGTGCCTCCAAACACCTCCGTGCCTCCAAGGGTCTCCCAGCACTCCCTGTACTCCCAGTACCTCAGTGCCTTCAATACCACAGTGTCTCCAATATCTCAGTACCCCAGCCTTCATTATTTCTACAAGTCTTGTCTTACAGGAGACCTACAAGAATTCCTCTGGGCCTCCCGCCTGCCGTCTTAGTTCTGCATGAGGAAGACCTACATCCGGCCATCTCTACTACGACCCAGTGGCGGTTCCTCTTCCCGGTCATCGGAAGAAGCCCCGAGTCCACAACACTCCCAAACCAGGTCAGTGATAGAGAAAGGTGAAGAAAACCTGATATCACTGGAGAATCTGATCTGGGAAAGCTGAAAGGCAGGACTGTTGAACTGCACCTGAGCGTGGTGAAAAGCAAAATCAAGGACTGTTATCTTAATTTTTTTTCTCCAAACAACCCCCCTTCATTTTTTTATCCCCTCCTTTTTTTCTCTACCGAAATGGATCCACATCAAGAGACTGTATTCCGGATTTTTCTTGTGATTCTATTTTTGATCAGGACAATCTGTTTTTGTGAGGGCCCCAAGAAGTTGAGCAAGGATTTGAAATAGGTTCTGATGGAGAGGATGAATTTGTAGGACCCCAGGATCAGTCCATCACTTTGGTCAAAGCTGGTATAAGTAAGAGATCTGGTAGTCACGGAGCTCGGAGGCTATGTGAAGGGTTATTGTATGATGAATACTGCATATGTAAGTACTGCGATAACATAGTCGAAGATGGGTGCATCCAGATAGGTCAGTCAAACAATAAAATCAATATTAACGGACATCCTACAAGTGATTATCACTCATTAGTGGGTACGGTCTTAAACCAAACGGAATGCTTGGTGTGCTCACAAGTACCTCAAAGACAGAGTACATTGTGGTTAGTGCCATACCCATTAACAGTAAATGAGGTACTCGAATTGCATGGGGGGAGACGGGTGGACAGAAAATTCAATATATCTAGACCCCCTAGCCTAAATCTCCACCAGTACCATGTAGATAGATCACTACTGTGTTTCAGCGTAACCAATTTCCCGGAAGCCAGGAAATTGGGAAGTGACTTGGAGCAATCAGACAATGACCTTCTCACACAGAGCTGATAAAGAACCCATCAACACTGAACTTGTACGTGGGATAGACACAAGTGGGAGGTACTTCCGATACATGTATACACGTGGGATCAAAACCATGTGGGCTGGAAAAGTGTCACATGGATATTGTGCACACATCATCCAGCCAGATACTTGTGTCAAACAGATGGGAAAACTGGGGACAGGTTTCTTTGTAAGGATTATTTGTGATATGATATTGATGCATTTTGTCCCCTATGTTCTCCCAGATGATGCTTATTTCATATGTGGAAGAAGGCGTACAAGATCCGGTGAGGCAGGTCGTCCCACTCGGCAAGAATCAGCTTCTGCAGAGGGCGGGAATGGAATTGAGCGTACTCCTCCATGTCAAAAGTCAACACCATGAGACCTAGCACTTGCATTGCCGAATGGATCGACACTTGCGGATGAGATAGGAAGCATCAAATCCTGTCCTGAAGCTTCAGGACTTTCTCCTGAGACAAGAACAACAGCTGTTTTTGAGTGTCCAACAACGCCCTTAGGTGCACCATGCTCTGAGCAGAGACCAGGGAAAAATTCTTCCAGTTGATGAGTCACCCGTGGGCTTGCAGAAACTGGATAGTCAGATCCAGATGGCGTAGGAAAATATCTGGAGAATTTGCCAGGTTCAACAAGTCGTCCAGGTACGGTAGGATCCTGACCCCTTGATGGTGGAGTACAGCCGTCATTACCGCAATGACCTTGGTGAAGACTCGCGGAGGCGTGGTCAAACCAAAGGGTAACGCCCAAAATTGGTAATGGAGGTTGCCAACCGCAAACCTCAGGTACTGCGGATGCGACACTACAATGGGAATATGCAGGTAAGCATCCTGTATGTCCAGGGAGACAATATAATCCCCAGGTTCTAAGGCCAGAACAATAGAGTGAAGAGTTTTCATACGAAACTTGGAGACCCTCCCAAATTTGTTCAAGGACTTGAGGTTGAGAATGGGCCGGTATGACCCATTCGGTTTCGGGACTAGGAACAGCGGTGAATAGTACTTCTTGCCTCTCTGAGCCAGAGGCACCTGTAGTACCACTCCTGTTTCCAGGAGGGTCTGCACCACTGAATGAAGAGTTTTTGCCTTCACCTGATCCGAAGGGACGTCTGTCAGTCAAAATCAATGAGGGGGACGAATCTTGAAGGATATGGCGTAACCTCGAGTGACGACTTCCCGTACCCAGGCATTGGAAGTGGTCCTCAATCATTCCTGGGTATACTCTAGAAGTCGGCCCCCCACCCTGGGATCCCCCAGAGGGAGGCCCACCCCGTCATGCGGCAGGCTTGTCAGTTTTGGAAGCAGGCTGACGGGCAGCCCAGGCCCGTTTGGGTTTTGGCTTACTGGGTTTGGAAGTGCGAACCTGTTTCGGGTACGCCTGACCTTTTCCTTTACCTGAAGGACGAAAGGAGCGAAATGGAGTACTCTTAGCCTTTGGCACCGAAGGAGCAGTACTAGGTAGACATCCTGTTTTAGCAAAAGCTAAGTTAGCCACTATCTTGTTGAGGTCTTCTCCGAAAAGAATGTCCTTAAAAAGGAGTACCTCCAGGGTTTTCTTAGAGTCCAGATCCACAGACCAGGACCGTAACCAGGGAATCCGGCTAGCCAAAATGGACGTAGTAGAAGCCATGGTCGCCAGAATACCGGCATCAGAAGCCGCCTCCTTAATGTAATGAGAAGCTGTAACAATATAAGACAGACATTGTCTACATGTCAGAAGCGTTGGAAGGCAACTCCAGCTTCTGAGCCCACGATTCAACAGCCTCTGCAGCCCATGTCGCTGCAATGGTGGGCCTATGCATAGCACCAGTTAGGGTGTAAATCGCCCTTAAACAACCCTCCACACGCTTATCCGTCGGTTCTTTCAGAGACGTGACGGTAGATACCAGCAGAGCTGAGATACCACCAGCCGAGCCACTTGCGAATCCACTGGCGGGGGTGTTTCCCAATTTTTACTTCGCTCCGCTGCGAGGGGGTAGCGAGCCAGCATCTTCTTGTGAGGCATGAATTTCTTTCCTGGATTTTCCCAAGACTCCTGACGTTTGTCAACTAAATGGTCAAAATGAGGTAAAACGTAACCACTTTATGACGTTTAAACCTGTCTGGTGTGTTAGTGGCAGCATCAGGCTGTGAGTCATGAGTTATTTGAAGAATGGTTCTGACAGCCTTCAACAAGTCAGGAACATCCACCTGTGAAACAGATTCCCCATCAGAAGCATCGGGATCAAAATCTGTGGGGTCAGTATAAACGCCATCCTCATCAGACGAGGAGTCTGGGACGTTGGTGGATTGTGAGGAAGTAATGGCCCGCTTAGAGGACCCCTTAGTCTTAGGCAGGCGAGGATTAGACTTCTGAGTAGTCAGTGATTGGTTCAATTGCTGTAACTGAGCAGACAGTTGATCTGCCCATGGCGGGTTAACCGCGGGGACCATAAGCAGTTGTACCGGCAAAGGAGGTCCCATAGGAGGCATTAGTCTAGTTACCAGCATATTCAATAGCGTGGAGAAGGTAGCTCAAGGTGGGTCATTTTGAACCCCCGTTGCTACAGTCCCACTTGGGGGTAAGGATCCCCCAGAACCTGAACCCTCAGCTGCTATGTTTTCCTCAAATGTGTCTGCAGCGTCACCACCAGGCAATGTGGGATCAGCCCCAGCACCATTGCCCTTTGTAGCTGACATATCCGAAAGCTCAATGCAAGGCAACACAGTACAATATCAACAGCACAATACCTGACAAGAACCCCCTGTGTAGTGTATCAACACAAACAGGGAACTGATGAGGTATATTGTGACTAAAAATCACAGAGAAAAATACACACTGAGTATATCCTGTGAACTACCTATATTAAATGATAAACCTGACGCACTTAGCCCCCCCCTCAGGTTATAGAGTATAGGGTTAGCAATCTGAGTGAGATACACGAAATGGAGGTCACACAGCAGCTATATGCACACACATTTAGTCACATTGTACAATGCAGAAATTATGACATGCAATAAAACTGCACTGGACTAGCAATACAGAGTAGTACTTTGTATAGCAATACTGTCAATAGATATAACAATGCACAGTAAAGACTGTATGTATATCACAGGGTACTTGTACTATATAACCCTGACTAAATGCACTCTTTCTTAACTAACACTGTCAGCAGACATGTAGAATACTTAAGTGACCTGTAAAATGCACAGCGCTGACATGCAGGCGGCTTTATAGAGGAAAATTTGCCCAAACAGTCCCAGGATCAGCTCAGCTTGTCCTAATGGCACCCAAACGCAGACAGGGAGTGAAGGAGAGAGAGATATGCAGCTCCAGGGTGGGAACATTTACTCTAAATGGCGCCCTGGGGCTGGGAGAGGGGCTACAGGTCAAAGCCTTATCCCCCTGCTGAGCTTCACCATCGGGTATTGTGCGCTTATATAAATGGTTTATGAGAGAAAACGAACCTGTGCCCTTGCCCTGGTGGTCTAATGGGGTCCCTGTACTACCACAGTGTCCATGCCAGCGTGCACGGCCCGCCTCCCACCGGCTGTGCGGGATCGCGATTTACAGCGGGTCCTGCCAGAAGACCCACTTACCTCCTCCCTGAGTGCGGCCACGTGCTCCAGGAGAACAGCGGTCGTGTGTGTGACTAACGGGAAGAAAACCGGAGCCTCCGCTGTAAGTACCCGGCAACCAGGGCGTTGGAGTATACAGCGCCTCTGGGGGAGACAATGGAGCTGCAGCAGGAGATGTCTGACTGGCATCAAACACAGACAGTGCCTGTGCTGCAGCCCTTGAAGTCTTCATTTTTCTTTTAAAAGCTTCTTCTAAGGGCTGCTGGAGCAGCCCCTCTGTTGTATGCCTGCTTACTGCATGGCACCAACTACAAAACTAAGCTCCTGTGCACGGAGGCGGGGTTATAGAGGAGGCGGCACTATGCATTCTGGGAACAGTCAAAGCTTGAGCCTGATGGTGCCTCGGCTCAAGATCCTACTGTACACCCCAATGTCATTCCCTGTGGAGCCCAGTGTACCCCGCAGCAGAAAGTAAAGATTAAGAGAGATCCAGAATTAAGGAGCAGCAAGTAAGTGGGAAAATGTGATCAGGTAGAAAGAGAGATGGTGATCATGGATGTAGTGTAGTGAGGTGCGTGGGCAGGAATGTGAAGTCAGATGAGGTCAGCTACTGTAAGTAAATGATGATGAATTACACTGAACAAGACAATTTACTTGAATATAAAGATAAAACTAACAACGGTAATAAATCACTAGTACCATTCATCCAGAGCCGGCCCTAGGCATAGTCAAACTAGGCAAATGCCAAGGGCATTTGATATGTTTAGGGGCACCAGCAGCTTCTGCTGAGTAAAATGATATGCGGCATGCCTATATTCTGTGGAAATCACTGTAATGTAGCATTTTGTATGCAGATACAGCCGCAGTCGCACACAGAATATAGGTATGTTGCATATAATTTTAATAAGCAAAAGCTGCTTGTGCATCCTAGCCACATAGTAATGCAAATAAGATGCATTTTCATAAACAAAAGGTGCCCCAACATTAGCAGAGCTGCCATCTGACTCATGCCAGGCATGTCCAGCAGAACTAGCGGCGGTGCTAGGGGGCACCAGCCAAAATCTTGCCTAGGGCATCATATTGGTTAGGGCCGGCTCTGCATTCATCACTACATACAGCAACCAATATAAGACAGTATAACACATCTTTAGAAAGAACTAGCACCTCCTTTATCAAAATCTTATCGTCAAGGACATCATCCCTCCCGTACCGAGATTTACATATATAAGGGCACCCAATCTCAAGAACAGATTAGTAAAAAGTGCCATACCAGAAAAAAGAACTGGAAGGATTAAAATGAAAGGATTTCACAGGTGCAGTACATGCATTGTATGCAGGTCGCACACTAATCAGCCCTCTAAGATTGAATTGTTTACATCAAATAAAACTAAACAGACATTCTCAATACAAGAATTTATAACCTGCATTAGCACTAATTGTATTTGATTGAATGAATGTATTTTTGGCCTTCAAGGTGAGCAAGACCTCTAGAAAATTGAGTGACAGATGGACAAAACACTTGAGAAATATTAAAAACTGTTTTGCCAACCACTCCCTTTCACATTATTTCAATGACAACCATCAATGTTCCCTGGAGAACATAGAAACCATTCTAGAAATAAAAAAGTGGAAGGAAATTGGCGCATAAAGGGAATGGAATCCAGTTAGGCTAAAGTAGAAATAAAATTCATCTATGTGCTAAAAATTCTTTTGATCTGTGTCAAAGTCAAAAAGTATCATGATTCACTTGCCTTGTACTAACCCCAATGCACATGCCCGCTGCTCGTGCACCCACTCCCCCGTGCATACGCATCCCCTCAGGTTGCGTAAGGGACGCTCCAACGTCTCGTGCGCATGGAGATGTGTATTTACGGCGGAGTTTGTAAGCGTCTAGCGTGCGACTCGAACGTAACATATTTAACCCAAATAGCGTGTTTTATAGATAATATTCCCCTAAACAATGTCAGCAAGTATGTTTAGTTTAAACGGTTCCTGGACAGAGAGATTCCTCTTTGCATGATAGGAAGGGTCAGATAAAGGTTGAATGGTGGTGTCTAGTATCCAGCTGTAGAGTATTGTAATGGTAACATTTCGGTGTTGGTTAGGAACAGATCGCTTGCTCCTGTGTATAGTTACGTACAAAAGTAGTTTATGGACATTTACTGTATTTGCTGTTCATTACACATGCGGCGGGAATCCTGAGGATACCTCCCACCTGAGCAGTTGGAGAAAGACACAGCCCACCTGTTCAAATCCACCTATGACCTTTTGTTATAATGCAGACACACATTCCTGTGTCCAATGAACAATGAGATTATAGGGACCATTGTATTGTGAATGTAGGCTGTGTATATAAAGACCACCATTGCTGGGCCAGTCACTCACTCTCTCTGAAAGGCTTTCTCATTGAATGCTGAGGGCTGGATCCAGGACGCGCTTGCGAATCATCCCCACGTATGTATTATTCTCTGTAGCCATTTTGTTATCCATAGTGCTTGCCATTAGTTCTCATTCTGTTTGCTCGTGTTTGCGTTCGTAAGCTACTGTTCATATTATTCTTTGTTATTCTGTTTAGATTTCTATGTTAGTTTGTAGTGTATAATCTGTACTGTTTTCCCTTTTTAATCTAAAATCATCCACGAAGGTGTTAGAGCCGGAGTGGTTTTTAAATCCAAACCAGGTCTTGCGTTTTCACTAGTTTCTACAAAGGGCTTTTCTTAGCGTCTCAATCGCTCAAACAGCTTACACATTATCAAGGTTAATAAGCGTTACATCATTGTAGTATTACATTGCTAAGGTTTAGAGTATAAGCATATGTTTACTGTGTGTTGTTAATAAGGTTTACTGTGTATCATTCTGTGAGCGTCTGCGCCGCTGGTGTCTCACTCGCACGGCGCAGCGTCCGCTACGCCAATAGCGTAGCATTACGGTACTCGGGACGCCTATAGCGTGCTCAATACGAAGCGTGAGTCCGTGAGCGTACGTGTCGCTCGTGCGTCGCGCCCACGGCCTAGCGTCTGCTACGCTAAGTGCGTACCCTTGCGGTACTCAGTGCACCAATAGCGTACTTAGTCCGTAATAGTATATAGCTTATGTTTAAAGGTAATATTTGACATTATCAGCTGAAATGCTTTTCATAACATTTTATAATGTTTTATTAAGTCTTATGCGGATTAGATAAATGGTTTCCATGAGTCGTTTATTTCAATTTCTTGACAGTCATTGGCGCCTTGAAGCCTGGATTAAAGCGGAAAAAGGAAGTGTCGTCATGTGTTCCACAAGGTGGAAAGCATGGTGCAATATTACCCATTAAAGCAAACACATTCATAGGGGTTTTTAGCCACCAATTGGGCTAAATATCTAACATATCTAGTAGATGTTTCTTGGAAGTTTATTTGTATATAAAGATCTAAATGTATTTAAAAAGAAGGCACATTTTGTAAGTTTAGGCCTTACCATAGCCCCAATTACAGAAAGTGGGCATGACCTGTCTATTTGCTATAAATATCTGGATCCTGGATACACACATTACACCTTGATAAAGACCCAAGAGGTTGAAACGCTTTGGAGGAGCCAGGCTGTGGCTGACTACCCATTTGAACCTAGGAGAGGATAACACCACTCAAAGTGGACGGTGATATTGCTCAACAGGGAAGCATTTGCTGAAATTTCCCTTTTTTTCCAAAAAGGCCTTTTGAGGTACGGGGCCACATTGTTACTGTGTGTTTGTGTATTGGAAATTTGCACCAATCACACTGCATCATTTTATTATTTTGCTTTATCAGAATAAATGTAATGGTTTTGCACTATGATATCCCCTTTATTTGATGTATCTTGAAGTACAAAAAACACTGAGGGGTCTAAAGTGTTGGAAACCACTGACCAGCGGAAACAGATGAGAGACTTATCCATCAATTGACTGTATTCAAGAGGAATGTATTTGACCTTTATTTCTCAGAAGAAAACAGACTATCAGAAGTTACTATAGGGCTCGATGCATCATCGTTTAGAGAGTGATGAAACGGATCGAGAAAAAGTACTAGCCAATCAGCTCCTAACTGCCATGTTACAGGCTGTTTGAAGCAAGACAGTTAGGAGTTGATTGATAAAATGGAGAGAGAAAAAGCACCAGCCAATCTCAAAGCGATGATGCCTGATCTAACCCATTATTGTTTTTTTTTTTTTTTTTCATATTCTTAATTAATGACCGTAAACAGAAACTATTTTAAGACTGAATTTTTCATTTCACATACTTTTACACTGCTTGAACATTTATCGATATGATACCTATTGGACATCTTTTAAACCCCAAATAAGGGACCAGATTTCTTTATTGCCCTAGAGAAAAAATAAGAATTTACTTACCGATAATTCTATTTCTCATAGTCCGTAGTGGATGCTGGGAACTCCGTAAGGACCATGGGGAATAGCGGCTCCGCAGGAGACTGGGCACAAAAGTAAAAGCTTTATGACTAGCTGGTGTACACTGGCTCCTCCCCCTATGACCCTCCTCCAAGCCTCAGTTAGGATACTGTGCCCGGACGAGCGTACATAATAAGGAAGGATCTTGAATCCCGGGTAAGACTCATACCAGCCACACCAATCACACCGTACAACTTGTGATCTGAACCCAGTTAACAGTATGATAAACGTAGGAGCCTCTGAAAAGATGGCTCACAACAATAAATAACCCGATTTTTGTAACAATAACTATATACAAGTATTGCAGACAATCCGCACTTGGGATGGGCGCCCAGCATCCACTACGGACTATGAGAAATAGAATTATCGGTAAGTAAATTCTTATTTTCTCTGACGTCCTAGTGGATGCTGGGAACTCCGTAAGGACCATGGGGATTATACCAAAGCTCCCAAACGGGCGGGAGAGTGCGGATGACTCTGCAGCACCGAATGAGAGAACTCCAGGTCCTCCTCAGCCAGGGTATCGAATTTGTAAAATTTAGCAAACGTGTTTGCCCCTGACCAAGTAGCTGCTCGGCAAAGTTGTAAAGCCGAGACCCCTCGGGCAGCCGCCCAAGATGAGCCCACCTTCCTTGTGGAATGGGCTTTTACAGATTTTGGCTGTGGCAGGCCTGCCACAGAATGTGCAAGCTGAATCGTACTACAAATCCAACGAGCAATCGTCTGCTTAGAAGCAGGAGCACCCAGCTTGTTGGGTGCATACAGGATAAACAGCGAGTCAGATTTTCTGACTCCAGCCGTCCTGGAAACATATTTTCAGGGCCCTGACTACGTCCAGCAACTTGGAGTCCTCCAAGTCCCTAGTAGCCGCAGGCACCACAATAGGCTGGTTCATGTGAAACGCTGAAACCACCTTAGGGAGAAATTGAGAGCGAGTCCTCAGTTCTGCCCTGTCTGAATGAAAAATTAGGTAAGGGCTTTTATATGATAAAGCCGCCAATTCTGAGACACGCCTGGCTGAAGCCAGGGCTAACAGCATGACCACTTTCCATGTGAGATATTTTAATTCCACAGTGGTGAGTGGTTCAAACCAATGTGACTTTAGGAGACTCAACACTACATTGAGATCCCAAGGTGCCACTGGAGGCACAAAAGGAGGCTGTATATGCAGTACCCCTTTGACAAACGTCTGAACTTCAGGCACTGAAGCCAGTTCTTTTTGGAAGAATATTGACAGGGCCGAAATTTGAACCTTAATGGACCCTAATTTTAGGCCCATAGATAGTCCTGTTTGCAGGAAATGCAGGAAACGACCCAGTTGAAATTCCTCTGTAGGGGCCTTCTTGGCCTCACACCACGCAACATATTTTCGCCAAATGCGGTGATAATGTTTCGCGGTTACATCCTTCCTGGCCTTGATCAGGGTAGGGATGACTTCATCTGGAATGCCTTTTTCCTTCAGGATCCGGCGTTCAACCTCCATGCCGTCAAACGCAGCCGCGGTAAGTCTTGGAACAGACAAGGTCCCTGCTGGAGCAGGTCCTTTCTTAGAGGTAGAGGCCACGGGTCCTCCGTGAGCATCTCTTGAAGTTCCGGGTACCAAGTCCTCCTTGGCCAATCCGGAGCCACGAGTATAGTTCTTACTCCTCTCCTTCTTATGATTCTCAATACTTTGGGTATGAGAGGCAGAGGAGGGAACACATACACTGACTGGTACACCCACGGTGTTACCAGAGCGTCCACCGCTATCGCCTGAGGGTCCCTTGACCTGGCGCAATATCTGTCTAGTTTCTTGTTGAGACAAGACGCCATCATGTCCACCTTTGGTTTTTCCCAACGGTTTACAATCACGTGGAAGACTTCTGGGTGAAGTCCCCACTCCCCCGGGTGGAGGTCGTGTCTGCTGAGGAAGTCTGCTTCCCAGTTGTCCACTCCCGGAATGAACACCGCTGACAGTGCTGTCACATAATTTTCCGCCCAGCGAAGAATTCTTGCAGCTTCTGCCATTGCCCTCCTGCTTCTTGTGCCGCCCTGTCTGTTTACGTGGGCGACTGCCGTGATGTTGTCCGATTGGATCAATACCGACTGACCCTGAAGCAGAGGCCTTGCTTGACTTAGGGCATTGTAAATTGCCCTTAGTTCCAGGATATTTATGTGAAGAGACGTTTCCATGCTTGACCACAAGCCCTGGAAATTTCTTCCCTGTGTGACTGCTCCCCAGCCTCTCAGGCTGGCATCCGTGGTCACCAGAATCCAGTCCTGAATGCCGAATCTGCGGCCCTCTAGAAGATGAGCACTCTGCAACCACCACAGGAGAGACACCCTTGTCCTTGGAGATAGGGTTATCCGCTGATGCATCTGAAGATGCGATCCGGACCATTTGTCCAGCAGATCCCACTGAGAAGTTCTTGCATGGAATCTTCCGAATGGAATCGCTTCGTAAGAAGCCACCATCTTTCCCAGGACCCTTGTGCATTGATGCACTGACACTTGGCCTGGTTTCAGGAGGTTCCTGACTAGCTCGGATAACTCCCTGGCCTTCTCCTCCGGGAGAAACACCTTTTTCTGGACTGTGTCCAGAATCATCCCTAGGAACAGTAGACGTGTTGTTGGAATCAGCTGCG
Source organism: Pseudophryne corroboree (assembly GCF_028390025.1). NCBI lineage: Eukaryota > Metazoa > Chordata > Amphibia > Anura > Myobatrachidae > Pseudophryne > Pseudophryne corroboree. The sequence goes on from NC_086448.1 coordinate 397,396,773, forward strand.
ATTTTGGAATATTTAGAATCCACCCGTGCTGACGTAGCACTACCTGAGATAGTGCTACTCCGACCTCTAACTGTTCCCTGGACCTTGCCCTTATCAGGAGATCGTCCAAGTAAGGGATAATTAAGACGCCTTTTCTTCGAAGAAGAATCATCATTTCGGCCATTACCTTGGTAAAGACCCGTGGTGCCGTGGACAATCCAAACGGCAGCGTCTGAAACTGATAATGACAGTTTTGTACCACAAACCTGAGGTACCCTTGGTGAGAAGGGTAGATTGGGACATGGAGATAAGCATCTTTGATGTCCAGAGACACCATATAGTCCCCTTCTTCCAGGTTCGCTATCACTGCTCTGAGTGACTCCATCTTGAATTTGAACCTTTTTATGTAAGTGTTCAATGATTTCAGATTTAAAATCGGTCTCACCGAGCCGTCCGGCTTCGGTACCACAAACAGCGTGGAGTAATACCCCTTTTCCTGTTGTAGGAGGGGTACCTTGATTATCACCTGCTGGGAATACAGCTTGTGAATAGCTTCCAATACTGCCTCCCTGTCGGAGGGAGACGTTGGTAGAGCAGACTTCAGGAACCGGCGAGGGGGAGACGTCTCGAATTCCAATTTGTACCCCTATGATACTACCTGCAGGATCCAGGGGTCCACTTGCGAGTGAGCCCACTGCGCGTTGAAATTTTTGAGACGGGCCCCCACCGTGCCTGAGTCCGCTTGTAAAGCCCCAGCGTCATGCTGAAAACTTGGCAGAAGCGGGGGAGGGCTTCTGATCCTGGGAAGAGGCTGCCTGCTGCAGTCTTTTTCCCCTTCCTCTGCCCCGGGGCAGAAATGAGTGGCCTTTTGCCCGCTTGCTCTTATGGGGACGAAAGGACTGAGTTTGAAAAGACGGTGTCTTTTTCTGCTGAGAGGTGACCAGGGGTAAAAAGGTGGATTTCCCAGCCGTCGCCGTGGCCACCAGGTCCGATAGACCGACCCCAAATAACTCCTCCCCTTTATACGAAAAAAATTCCATATGCCGTTTGGAATCCGCATCACCTGACCACTGTCGTGTCCATAAACTTCTTCTGGCAGAAATGGACAGCGCACTTACTCTTGATGCCAGGGTGCAAATATCCCTCTGTGCATCTCGCATAGATAGTAATGCATCCTTTAAATGCTCTATAGTCAATAATATACTGTCCCTATCCAGGGTATCAATATTTTCAGTCAGGGAATCCGACCAAGCCACTCCAGCGCTGCACATCCAGGCTGAGGCGATTGCTGGTCGTAGTATAACACCAGTATGTGTGTATATACCCTTTAGGATATTTTCCAGCTTTCTATCAGCTGGTTCCTTGAGGGCGGCCGTATCAGGAGACGGCAACGCCACTTGTTTTGATAAGCGTGTGAGCGCCTTATCTACCCTAGGGGGTGTTTCCCAACGCGCCCTAACCTCTGGCGGGAAAGGGTATAATGCCAATAATTTATTAGAAATCAGCAGTTTTTTATCAGGGGAAACCCACGCTTTGTCACACACCTCATTTAATTCATCTGATTCAGGAAAAACTATGGGTAGTTTTTTCACACCCCACATAATACCCCTTTTTGTGGTACTTGTAGTATCAGAAATGTTCAAAGCCTCCTTCATTGCCGTGATCATGTAACGTGTGGCCCTACTGGACATTACGTTTGTCTCGTCACCGTCGACGCTGGAGTCAGTATCCGTGTCTGGGTCTGCTTCCATACGACCATCCAGTCAGGTGTCGACTCCCTAGGGGGTGACATCACTATTACAGGCAATTGCTCCGCCTCCACATCATTTTCCTCCTCATACATGTCGACACAATCGTACCGACACACAGCACACACACAGGGAATGCTCTGATAGAGGACAGGACCCCACGAGCCCTTTGGGGAGACAGAGGGAGAGTTTGCCAGCACACACCAGAGCGCTATATATATACAGGGATAACCTTATATAAGTGTTTCTCCCTTCTATAGCTGCTGTATTTGTATTATCTGCCAATTAGTGCCCCCCCTCTCTTGTTTTACCCTGATTCTGTAGCAGGACTGCAGGGGAGAGTCAGGGAGCCGTCCTTCCAGCGGAGCTGTGAGGGAAAATGGCGCTTGTGTGCTGAGGAGATAGGCTCCGCCCCCTTTTCAGCGGCCTTTTCTCCCGCTTTTTTTTAGGAAAACTGGCAGGGGTTAAATGCATCCATATAGCCCAGGAGCTATATGTGATGCATTTCTTTAGCCATATAAGGTTTAAAACGTGTTTTATTGCGTCTCAGGGCGCTCCCCCCCAGCGCCCTGCACCCTCAGTGACCGGAGTGTGAAGTGTGCTGAGAGCAATGGCGCACAGCTGCAGTGCTGTGCGCTACCTTATTGAAGACAGGAACGTCTTCTGCCGCCGATTTTTCCGGACCTCTTCGCTCTTCTGGCTCTGTAAGGGGGCCGGCGGCGCGGCTCCGGGACCCATCCAAGCTGAGCCTGTGATCGTCCCTCTGGAGCTAATGTCCAGTAGCCAAGAAGCCCAATCCACTCTGCATGCAGGTGAGTTCGCTTCTTCTCCCCTTAGTCCCACGATGCAGTGAGCCTGTTGCCAGCAGGTCTCACTGAAAATAAAAAACCTATTTAAACTTTTACTCTAAGCAGCTCAGGAGAGCTACCTAGCATGCACCCTTCTCGGCCGGGCACAAAAATCTAACTGAGGCTTGGAGGAGGGTCATAGGGGGAGGAGCCAGTGCACACCAGCTAGTCATAAAGCTTTTACTTTTGTGCCCAGTCTCCTGCGGAGCCGCTATTCCCCATGGTCCTTACGGAGTTCCCAGCATCCACTAGGACGTCAGAGAAAGGCACTTGATCAGCGCCGTAACTATGTGTGTGCCAGGTGTGCCTGGCACACAGCGCAGTTGCCCTGAGGGCGCACGGCCAGCGGCTTGTAATGAGTCAAATCGACTCATTACAAGCCGCCTGTTCTGTGCTGTGTGTGCTGCGCTGGAGGAGAGCAACAGCGCCAGAGGCAGGAAAGGAGGAGGAGGGAGGGGGACTGAAGCCGCAGCAGCGCTATGTAATTGGTAGCAGCACCGCTGCAGCTGTCCCCTCTCCTTCCGCATTGGCTGCAAGGCACTGCTGTGAATGCGGTGATGCGCTTCCCTCATCCCAGCATTCACAGCGGCGGTCAGCCATTGCGGAAGAAGAGGGGAATGCTGCAGTGGTGCCTCTACCAATTACATAGCGCTGCCTCGGCTCCAGTCCCCCGCCCTCCTCCTCCTTCTCCCCTGCCCGGGATCTGCCAGCACGAGGAGTCTGACTGCCAGCGGGGAGAGATGTTAAGTATCTCTCTCTCTCTCTCTCTCTCTCTCTCTCTCTTCTGTCTGCCACAATGTGTAAAAAGGGGGACTGGCTGCTGTAATGTGTAAAAAGGGGGACACTGTCTGCCATAATGTGTAATAAGGGGGACGCTGTCTGCCGTAATGTGTAAAAGGGGGATGCTGTCTGCTGTAATGTGTAAAAAGGGGGACTGTCTGCCGTAATGTATAAAAAGGCACGCTGTCTGCTATAATATGTAAAAAGGGGCACGCTGTCTGCCGCAATGTGTAAAAAGGGGGACTGGCTGCCGTAATGTGTAAAAGGGGCTCTGCCTGTTGTAGTGGTGCTACTGTGCAGTGTAATTTGAATAATGGAGACTACTGGGCACCATAGTATGAATTGCATGCCCCTTCTCCATGAAGCCACTCCCCTATATATTTTTTGCGCGCCTACGATGCGCACTGCCCCTGTCTTGCATGGGGGGAGGGCGCCAATGCCGTTTCTTGCACACAGTGCTAAAATGCCTAGTTACGGCACTGCGCTTGATAACCATATTTGTTATCTGTAAATGGACGAGGATTTGAGCACAGGCTTTGCAAGCGAGTATGAGAAGTCTGAACTGAGTTCTGGAGGGGAAGGGGAGTCAGTGTAGGGCTATGAGGAGAGGGAAGACAAATATAATACGTTTGGATAGAAATATAAGTTGAGCAGCAGCACTAAGGACAAACTGAAGTGGATAGAGGTGGAAGTGAAAAGGGCCAGATTGGAGGTTGTTACAGTAGTCCAGTCTAGAGATGAGAGTGAATGAGAGTCTTCTTTGCCACCACGGTGCGAAAATAGGATTTTAATACCTACCGGTAAATCCTTTTCTCTTAGTCCGTAGAGGATGCTGGGGATGCTTCAAGAACCATGGGGTATAGATGGGATCCGCAGGAGACATAGGCACACTTTAAGACTTTGATTGGGTGTGAACTGGCTCCTCTCTCTATGCCCCTCCTCCAGACTCCAGTTTAAGTAACTGTGCCCAGGGAGATGGATATTTCGAGGAAATAATTTATTGATAAACCACGGTGAGCATTTTACCCACTCACACCTCCAGAATGCCGCAGAACGTGGCATTCAATAGAACACCAGCTGACGGCATGAAGAATATGCAGCAATACGCTGACATAAAGCATAACACAACCAGTAACAGCATAACGCATGCTATGGCCTGAATATCGTCAGCAACAGGCTGACCTAAACACAACACACCATGTGTGTAAACATACCCAATGACTGCAGATACAGTACACACTGGGACGGGCGCCCAGCATCCTCTACGGACTAAGAAAAAATGATTTACCGGTAGGTATTAAAATCCTATTTTCTCATACGTCCTAGAGGATGATGGAGATGCTTCAATAACCATGGGGTTTATACCAAGTGTCTAGAACGGGCGGGAGAGTGCAGATGACTCTGCAGCACCGATTGACCAATCAAGAGGTCCTCCTCAGCCAGGGTATCAAACTTGTAAAACTTTGCAAAGATGTTTGAACCTGACCAAGTAGCTGCTCGGCAGAGTCGTAATGCCGAGACCCCCCCGGGCAGCCGCCCAGGATGAGCCCACCTTTCTGGTAGAATGGGCCTTCACCGATTTCGGTTCAATCCTGCCGTAGAATGAGCCTGCTGAATCGTATTACAGATCCAGCGCGCAATAGTCGCTTGGAAGCAGGAGCCCCAATTTTATTGTGAGCATACAGGACAAACAGAGCCTCTGTTTTCCTAATCTGAGCCGTTCTGGCGACATAGATTTTCAAAGCTCTGACCACATCGAGAGACTTCGATTCCGCCAAGGTGTCAGTAGCCACTGGCACCACAATAGGCTGGTTTACATGAAACTATGAAACCACTTTTGGCAGAAATTGCTGACAAGTTCTCAACTCCGCTCTATCTGCATGGAAGATTAAATAGGGGCTTTTGTGAGACAAAGCCGCCAATTCAGACACCTGCCTTGCGGATGCCAAGGCCAACAGCATGACCACTTTCCAAGTAAGGAATTTCAACTCAACCTTACTTAACGGTTCAAACCAATGAGATTGCAGGAACTACAACACCACATTAAGATCCCATGGTGCCACTGGGGGCACAAAGGAAGGTTGGATGTGCAGCACGCCCTTCACAAAAGGTCTGAATTTCTGGAAGGGAGGCCAATTCTTTCTGAAAGAAAATAGATAAGGCCGAAATTTGTACTCTAATGGAGCCTAACTTTAGGCCCGCATCCACACCTGCTTGCAAAAAATGTAGCAAACACCCCAGCTGAAATTTTTCTGTAGGAGCCTTCTTGGATTCACACCAAGACACATATTTTCTCCAAATACGGTGGTAAAGTTTCGCTGTTACTTCTTTTCTAGCCTGAAGAAATGTGGGAATAACTTCACTGGGAATACCCTTTCGGGCTAGGATATGGCGATCAACCGCCATGCCGTCAAACGCAGCCGCGGTAAATCTTGATACACGCATGGTCCTTGCTGTAACAGGTCCTCTCGTAGAGGAAGAGGCCACGGATCTTCTATGAGTAATTCTTGTAAATCTGGATACCAAGCCCTCCTTGGCTAGTCCTGGAACAATGAGGATCACCTGAACCTTTGTTCTTCTTATGAACTTTATCACCTTTGGAAAGAGTGGAAGTGGAGGGAACACATAGACCGACTGAAACACCCACGGTGTCACCAGGGCGTCCACCGCTATTGCTTGAGGGTCACTCGACCTGGAACAATATCTCTGAAGTTTCTTGTTGAGGCGAGACACCATCATGTCTATTTGAGGAATTCCCCAAAGAACTGTCACTTCTGTGAAAACCTCTTGATGAAGACCCCACTCTCCTGGATGGAGATCATGTCTGCTGAGGAAGTCTGTTTCCCAGTTCTCTACACCCAGAATGAAGACCGCTAACAGAGCGTTTACACGCCTTTCTGCCCAGCGGAAAACTTTTGTGGCTTCTGCCATTGCCGCTTTACTCTTCGTTCCGCCCTAGCGGTTTACTCACGCCACTGCTTTTAAGTTGTCCGACTGAATTAAGACGGGCAGATCGCGAAGATCTTCCGCTTGTAGAAGGCCATTGTAAATTGCCCTTAATTCCAGAATGCTTATTGCAGACAAGCTTCCCGGCTAGACCATTTTCCCTGGAAATTCTTCCCCTTGAAAGACTGCTCCCCAGCCTCGGAAACTTGCATCCATGGACACCAGGATCCAATCCTGGATCCCGAACCTTTGTCCCTCTAGGAGGTGAGAACTGTGCAGCCACCACAGGAGAGAGATTCTGGTCCTGGAAGATAGGATTATTTTCCGGTGCATGTGCGACCTGGACCAAATGTCCAACTGGTCCCGCTAACACCACTCTGGCATTTAACCTGCTCACTGAATGGCCTCGTAGGCCGCAACCATCTTCTTCATCAACGGAACGTATATTGATGGATTTACACTGTTGCAAATCTGATCCGACTGTGGATCCACAGAGTTATTTCCACCGGAAGAAACAAGTTTCCAACAGTTCTGTATCTAACATTATTCCCAACTCCAACAACCGCGTCGTTGGGATCAACAGTGACTCTGACAAGGAAAATAAATGGAGCACCTCTCCAATGCGCGGAGATGGCTGCCTTAACCGTGTGAACCAAAATATGGGCGTAACTCACTCCCAAAAAGAACAATGTTATACAAAAGATAGGTAAACACTATACTGGGCGCCAAATGACAATGTAAAACAATCGAGTAATTGAAATCAAAAAAGTGATCCAAGTATATTGGATGGACGTCCCTTTAAAATACTCGCAATCAGGCGTATAGAGGGTTCTCTGATTTCCTCATAAATCGGCGGGCAATCTCAGCAGCAATCCAGTTCGTGGTGTCATAAAAAATGGAGAGAAAGGAATATCTAGTGTAACGCCATTTTATTCCTTTACAAGATAATAACACGAATATTCCATACAAATAGTTCTTTCCAATTAATACAATCGATTTTAAATCCTACATGGAGCACATACAGCATGGAAGATACTGGCAGAGCTGTGTAAAAAGGTTGCAATTACCAGATAGTAGGAGGATAAAGTATCCTCAGACAAGCGTGTTTCTAGTCGCCAGATGGCCTCCCGGGAAATGGCGCTCTGGGTTATCCGGCAATAGCACCTTCCACAAACAGCAGACCAAGTGTCCCCGGCTGTTCCAACGCGTTTCAGGCCTTACTAGGCCCTTTCTCAAGGCTGATATGCTCCTCCTACACACTACAGTCCTTTTATTCTTCAGCTAACCAATCATAGTGTTAATTAAAAAGTGGTAACATCTGTATCAAAAATGGCTCCCTCCATAACTTGATCCCGGTTGCCATAGCAACCACTTCCGGTTAAACATCATGCTGACGATTTATAATATACATCTATAGACAAACTTAGTATAAAATGGCATACATGGAACATGAACAATAAACTCCCTTTCTATCCCCCCGTGGATATATATTTTGGACACAGGGTGTTAAAACATTGTCGTAGATACATCTTTTGTGGCGCGTATTGAGCCTAGCCGTCCCCGGTTGCTAGGTTACCGTAAAGCAGTCCGATGTAGTAGGCGGTCCGTCACTTCCGCCCACTGTTCACCCGGTACGTCATTTGACGACTTCCGGTTGTTAGTTGGGTCCCAGGGGTCTGCTTCCCCGTACATGTTGTCGCTTCCGCCCTCCGGCACGTCACTGGCTGGTTCCCTTCCTGTTATGTTTATTATGTTGCCAAGGCAACCAAGTCCCGGCCAAGTTCAGTCCCGCTCATCAATAGTGTCCGACAAGAGACTTCCAGCAGGGAAAATTAACAATGTATACTCCGGATTCAATACCTATTTAATTTAAAATAAAGGCAGCCTTTTAATATTAAGCATTTTACCTCGAGACTGCCCAACACATAGGGGGGGAATTCGTAAAAAACGCATAAGAGTCAAAAAAGTAAGGGACAAGTCACGTTATAACTAGTGATGAGCGGATTCGGTTTTACTCGGTTCTCAAAACAGAATCTTATTGGCTATCCAAAACACGTGACATCAGTGAGTCAATAAGATTCGGTTTTGAGAACCGAGTAAAACCGAATCCGCTCATCACTAGTTATAACAAGGGGGTGAATATTTCCTTATCTAGAAATCAGCAGGAGAAGGACGATGGAACCTCTACAGAACCCGCCGCTCAAGAAGAGAAGGAAACAGGAAGAACAAAGATATTCAATATCAGTTCACACACCTTATCTAAACCCGAGATGTCTGTATTAGAGAAGGGCTTGAAATATGCCCCCCACTACCACACTAGACAAGTTCTCTACGTTCATAGACATACAAAAATTTATACGGAAACTTTGCCTAAAAAAGTTTTTTCTAACCAAAGAGACAGTACAGGAATTAGGGGACCTAGAGCTTGTGCCGAACACCCCCTTTAGGCCAAGATCCGTGTTTTATCCACACCATATGAAAGGGAACTGTCTGGAGACATTTTCAACGTTGGTCCAGGACGATATAAGAGAGATGAACGTATGTAGAGTGAAATGTAACTTGACTTTCAAAGAGAGGGCGGCCCCCAAATCCCTCAAAACAAATACAGAACTTGTCATCAAACCCGCCGATAAAGGCGGGGGGGGGGGGGGGGGGGGGTGGTTATGGATAGGTCATGGTATGTCAATGAAGTTACACTTCACCTGGCAGATAGAACCACCTACCATAAATTAAGAGCCGACCCAACATCTAAAATCCAGGAAAAATTAGAGATCATCACGAAAAAATATGGGCCCTTGAAAGTACTCAACGAAAAAGAGCAAGAATTTATTCACAATAAAGAACCTGCAATACCTGTTATTTACCTTCTCCCCAAGATCCACAAGGATGCACAACACCCTCCAGGACATCCTATCGTATCAGGGATTGAATCCATCACAGCTAGTTTATCAGAAATGATCGACTACCATTTGCAACCACTGGTACTAACAAACAGATCGCACTTGAAGGACACCAAAGATCTGCTTAACTATTTACCTACTGTCCCCTGGGAGGATGGCATGCTGCTTATTACAGCAGACGTTAAATCTCTGTACACGATCATAGATCACGATGCAGGAATAGGGGCGGTCTCTGAATTTCTTAATAAGAGCAAAATGGATATCAATCTACAAAATGTTGTGGTCGAGTCAGTTCATTTTATTCTAGCGAACAATTACTTCATGTTCGACTGAGATTTTTATCTCCAAAAAGTCGGGACGGCCATGGGCACCAGGTTCGCCCCAAGTTATGCCAACTTATTTATGGGGAAATGGGAATCAGACTATATCTGGGGACCCAACCCATTTGGGGCGAACCTGGTGTCATGGAAACGTTATATCGGTGATATCATCTTTATATGGAGAGGGGAAAGAGACGAACTAGAAAAATTCTGCACTTATCTTAATAATAACCCATTGAATATCAATCTCACTTTCCTTATAAGTTTGGAAAGTGTAGATTTTTTGGATATCACACTCTACATTAAAGACGGTAACCTGTGTACTAAAACTTACACGAAACCGACAGACTCCCAAACATACATTGACAGAAATAGTTGTCATCACTCCAACTGGCTACAGTCAATACCAAACAGCCAGTTCAAGAGAATCAGACGAAATTGTTCTGAGGATCTAATTTTTGAACAACAGGCCACACAACTGGAAAAGAGGTTTAAAGGGAGCGGATATGAAACTGAAAATATTAGGAAAATTAAGGAACTGACATTGGAAACCAGGAGGGAAGAACTACTGAAGGACAAAATACCATCTAGGGGGGAAGCCAATCGTTTCGAGTATGCTTTCATAACCAGTTACAGCATACAACATAAATCCCTGGAACATTCTATCAGGAAACACTGGAATATTTTGAAAAAAGATCCAGTACTGACAGATATCTTACCAGACAAACCGGTGTTCATATACAAAAAAGCCCCTAATATAAGCAGCAACCTGGTTAGAAGTGATCTCCCTTCATTGAAGAAAAAGGGACAGATCAACACCATAGGTTTCCACAGGTGTGGATCATGTGTAGGGTGTAGGACAATCAAGACGGATAGTGGGAAGAAGCTAGAACAATTGGAAATCAACGGGTTAATGCATAAGATCAACGATTTCATAACCTGTAACGTAAAAAACGTTGTATATGCCATAGAGTGCTCATGCCACATGTTCTATATAGGCAGGACATCTAGGCCCCTAAAAATACGTGTGAGTGAGCACTTGAGAAATATAAAGAAAGGTCTAGATACTCATGCACTCTCTAATCATTTAAAAAAAAAACATAATTGTGATCCAGGCCATATCTTGAGATTTGTAGGGTTAAATCGAGTAGAAGCGAATCAACGTCAAAAATCCACCTCTAAATTATTGGCTAGAAAGGAGATGCAATTAATCTACAAGTACAATACGCTTATACCTAGGGGGCTTAATTCAGATTTCGAAGTTAAGTGGTTTTCATGAATTTTTTTTTTAATTTTTCTAATTCTTTAGTTTTCACTTAATTTTTGTGTACAATTTATTTATAATAAGTTTTTTCTGAATTTTACTATGTTACATTAGCAGTCTCGAGGTAAAATGCTTAATATTAAAAGGCTGCCTTTATTTTAAATTAAATAGGTATTGAATCCGGAGTATACATTGTTAATTTTCCCTGCTGGAAGTCTCTTGTCGGACATTATTGATGAGCGGGACTGAACTTGGCCGGGACTTGGTTAAACATAATAAACATAACAGGAAGGGAACCAGCCAGTGACGTGCCGGAGGGCGGAAGCGACAACATGTACGGGGAAGCAGACCCCTGGGACCCAACTAACAACCGGAAGTCGTCAAATGACGTACCGGGTGAACAGTGGGCGGAAGTGACGGACCGCCTACTACATCGGACTGCTTTACGGTAACCTAGCAACCGGGGACGGCTAGGCTCAATACGCGCCACAAAAGATGTATCTACGACAATGTTTTAACACCCTGTGTCCAAAATATATATCCACGGGGGGATAGAAAGGGAGTTTATTGTTCATGTTCCATGTATGCCATTTTATACTAAGTTTGTCTATAGATGTATATTATAAATCGTCAGCATGATGTTTAACCGGAAGTGGTTGCTATGGCAACCGGGATCAAGTTATGGAGGGAGCCATTTTTGATACAGATGTTACCACTTTTTAATTAACACTATGATTGGTTAGCTGAAGAATAAAAGGACTGTAGTGTGTAGGAGGAGCATATCAGCCTTGAGAAAGGGCCTAGTAAGGCCTGAAACGCGTTGGAACAGCCGGGGACACTTGGTCTGCTGTTTGTGGAAGGAGCTATTGCCGGATAACCCAGAGCGCCATTTCCCGGGAGGCCATCTGGCGACTAGAAACACGCTTGTCTGAGGATACTTTATCCTCCTACTATCTGGTAATTGCAACCTTTTTACACAGCACAGCCAGTATCTTCCATGCTGTATGTGCTCCATGTAGGATAAAAAATCGATTGTATTTATTGGAAAGAACTATTTGTATGGAATATTCATGTTATTATCTTGTAAAGGAATAAAACAGCGTTACACTAGATATTCCTCTCTCTCCATTTTTTATGACACCACGAACTGGATTGCTGCTGAGATTGCCCGCCGATTTATGAGGAAATCAGAGAACCCTCTATACGCCTGATTGCAAGTATTTTAAAGGGACGTCCATCCAATATACTTGGATCACCTTTTTGATTTCAATTACTCGATTGTTTTACATTGTCATTTGGCGCCCAGTATAGTGTTTACCTATCTTTTGTATAACAGTGACTCTGACAAGTTCAGGAGCCAACCACCTTGTTGAAGAACTGTCAGAGAAAACAAAGATTTGAACCACTTGTTTCTCGACCTCGCCGTAGTCAGGAGAGCGTCCCAATACAGAATAATAATGACTTTTACTATTGACGGAAAATCATCAAACCGCCATCACTCCAGTGAATTGGCAATGACAATCCTGAATAGCAAATCCAGGTAAGCCTAATGCGGAAGAAACCGTACTTAGTCCCTCTTTCTCCTTTTACAGATTGGAGATCCCTGCCCTGAGAAATTCCATCTTGTAGTTCAACTTCTAAAGTAGAAATTTTTGGGATTGTTCTGACCGAGCCGTCCAGGCTCAGAAGCACAAAAAAGCTTGAATAACAGCTTTTTTTTGTGTGTGTGACCGGGACAGCAGGACAATGTCCTGATCCTGACCCAACTCCTGTATGGCGTCGCATACTACCTCCCCGTCCAGAGGAGAATCGGTAAGGTCTATTTGAAAAATCAGTGAGGGGAATCGTCTGGAAACTCCAGTATATCCCCCTTGAAACTCTATTCTTAAACTCACTGGTAAATGTCCATTCCAGGACTGACTGAAGAGTATTAGACGTGGTCCCACCGGTGTGGGCTCCTGCAAGATAGACCCAGCGACATGCGGTGGATGTGGTAGAAACAGAGGACAATTTCTGCTTCTGCGAACTTGAAAAGGCTGCTGACCTCCCTGAAAATAAAAAACCTAACATAAGTCTTTTCAGAGAAACTCAGCAGAGCTCCTCTGGAGTGCATCCAGTCTGACTGGGCACATTTCTAAAACTGAGGTGTGGAGGAGGGGCATAGAGGGAGGAGCCAGTTCACAACCTTGAAAAGTCTTAAAGTGCCCATGGCTCCTGCGGAACCATCTATACTCCATGGTACTGAAGTGGACCCCAGCATCCTCTAGGACGTATGAAAAAAAAAAGTCTGACCCTCAGACTTTGCAACTCGCTATCCCGAAGCTGTAGAACTGTCATCTATAGATGCAGAGCATGTAGTTTAGGCCCTGATGGACATATTTAGAAGGATGGGCCATCCCAAAGAGGTTGTATTGGATCAGGGGGCCCAATCTGAGTGGATATTGTTAGAGACATTACGAGAAAAATGGGGAATACATCCCTTAAGGACTACCCCTTATAATTCACGGACTAACACACTGGGTGAAAGAAATAAAAGAACCTTCAAACACCTGTTTTAGGCATATGCACAATCAGAGGGGAGGGACTGGGAAAAAGGCTCTGCAACATCTCCTGTTTGCATATGGGTAAGTGCCACAAGAGTCTACTGGGTTTTCCCCCTTTCAAGTGTTGTATGGCCTCAGGGCTAGAGGATCCCTGGATCTAGTACGTGGAAGCTGGGAAGGAAGTTTTAATGATCATGGGCAAACTATACTGCAGTATGTTGGAAAAGATGGCAAGATTAATGGCTTTAACGCAAGACAGCCCCCAAGGTGCACTGCCCCAACAAGCTCAATGGTATAACTAGAATGCCATAGCCAGGGAGTTATTAGGGGTCAGAAGGTAGTGGTGCTTATCTCAGTACGTAAAAATAAATTGCAGGCTACCTTGGATGGCCCTTACATCTTTGATGAAACAGTTAGACCTAGTGAATTACATGGTTGCCCTGGATAAGGGTAGGCAACATATCAGGACTTTCCACATTAATCGTCTCAAAGCGTGGAAAACAATGTAGCAGCAATGGTGATATGTTGTAACCCCATAAAGGACCATGGGTTAGACCCCTTACCTGATTTGTTAGAGGAAAGCAAGAAAGGCAGAGTATTGGAGGCAGTGCAATACAGGAAGAATCTAGTGCTGATCAACGTTGGAACATGGGGGAGGTGTTAAAGGGGCCCACCACCCTCACTTAACATCGCACCTGTTCCAGATCACATGGCTGGTCCATGCTAGGAACCAACCCTGCTACCTGGATTTAAGAAGGTGGCGGTATGTGACAGAATGGACTGCCCCAGGCTAATTCTCACAATGTTTTAGCACAAAAGGTATGTAAACTATTGTTTTTAAACAGGGCCAGGTGTGATGTTTTATTCTGTGCCAGTCATTCCCTGTAGAGACCCTAAGAACAGGAAGCTGAGAGCAGCTGGAGGCCCTCTGATGTCACAAATGACTATACAGGGTTAAATAAAGGAAGTGACTGGCTATCATCCACCATCTCAAAAGGATTAATTGCATCAAGATCCCATTATTCTCCCCTAGGACTAAGCCAGACACTGGGGGCATGAGAACAACAGGGGGGATCTCCTCATGACTCATCTCTTTTACAGACTCTCATTGAGTTTTACCAATCAGGGGAGACCTTTACCTAAGACCACCATTTGCACGAGGGACTTTAGTGGTTTAAACTGGAACTCTTTTTAAAAGGGACAAGGCAGGAGAGCTCCAGGTGTGTGTGTGGTTTTTGGCTTCTAAAAGCTACTAGTTTTGGAGTCTCAGCTCCTACCAGTGTGCTGAGGACTGTGCCTGGCAGCACTGCGGCTACTGTATTACAAACTTATCTTGGGATTTGCAGACTAATTGGCTCTGATATACAGAAACTTCATCAAAACTCTTGTGATCCTGCAAATTACATTACATCTGGTCATGACAGTGTGGGAGAGCGCTGGAAAGTCTGACGGTAAACTGGTGTTTATTCGGACCTATTGTTCTAGTTTAATTTATTATGTATTTGGAGAACTTATACTAAGTAAATCTATAATAAATATATTGTTTTATCTTTATCTATCTCCTGTCTGCGTGACCTGACCCAGAAGTCCTGGGGTATACTCTGAGTTTACACTCTAAAACTCAGGGTCTTCACACCATGGAGCAGTGAGAGTGCCGCCCCCAGGGCCCTGCGTCTTGGACGACGGCACCACTCAAACACCATAATTATGACCCTGGCTACCAACAAGAAGAGAGGCTTCTTAACACGGGGCATGATAATGTGTGCTTACAATTCTAAATTCTCCCACTGGTTAATATATATAAATATATGAATATTATATATATATATATATATATATATATATATATATATATAATTTAAAAAGTAAAGATTGTTTTGTAAGCTTTTTACATACAACTAGTACAATAGACGAGTATTTCACAAACTTGTACTTGTCTTCCGGTATCCCTAAGGCCGGGTGCACACTAGAACGATATTTTCACTATTTGTCATATTGGAACGACAAATTGTGAAGATCGTTAACTGTGTACGCAGGATTGAGCACTCCCTCGGGTCGCATACAAGCTCTGGTTGGCCATGCTGCACAGCCAATCAGACGATACCATATGCGGCACTGTGCAGTGTAATGAAGGACTGAACAAGGTATCGTTCCATCATTCATTTCATCCAGGGCTGCCATCAGAAATTCTGTGACCCGGGACTCAGAAAAAGTGCTGGCCATACTCTAAAATCAAACATTTGGAATCACCCCTCTCAAGATCCTGTGATTGACCCTGGACCTGTCCCTGGCAATGGTCATATGCATCTTTCGTCCCAGAAAAGGAGAGAAAACAAAAAAGTAGGCAAGCATGTATACCAGTGATGGTTCCCAACTCTGTCCTGAAGGACCCTTAACGGTTTACTTTTTGTAGGTCTCCCAGCAGGTACACGGTGTATGACCAACTGTCACATTTTAAGTATCCACATGTGAACTGAAAAATGTAAAACATTAGGGGTCCTTGAGGACAGATTGAGAACCACTGATGTATACTAACAATATACAGTACACAGAGCAGTAAAGAAGATCACCATAATGCGTTATTCTATATTCTTAGAAATTATACACATTGTATGCTTAAAAAGTGAACACCTTGCCAAAATCTCAGGATATCCCACAATCTCCATTTAGCAGCATGCAAATGCTGTAGTTGAACAATTCCCCCCCAAACACAATGGTACGGTATAACTAAAAGAAAAGGGGTTTGTTTTTACAATGGTACAAATATATCTAGTGCAGATGTGTCCTCAGTCAGCTTGGCTTTTTTTTAAAGCCATGGTGCAGTGCTTCCGCAATGTGAATGCATTGCGGGAATATGCAACGCCATGGCTGCTTTGTAATGCTAATGATTGCTGGCGCGTGCATACGCACGTGCACCACGATTGCACACAACGAGCAATGTAACTATCCTCTCGCTACCCTTCCCCACAATGTGTCCCGGTCCCCCTCTTACTAAACATGGCAGCGGAAGCCTCTTACTCCTGCTGTCTGGTCACTGGCTCCGTCTTGCTTCCTATTGTGGAAAGCATTCACGGGATACGCATCTGCAAACGCCACAACATGGTACTGTGTGTGGCCTGCTATGCGAACGCGTCACAGGCAAAGTTGTACAGGGGAATATCTGTATACATATTTATCAACATACACCTATCTTCAAATCACGGAAAACAGCCCTGTTTAGTGCATCACAGATTTTGCAACATAACAGTAATCCTAAATACCTAAAACTCTACAACTGAACTTTGACACAAAACTGTGGAAAACGTAGAACAGTGAAGTAAAAAGTAGAAAATGGAGGAAAAATTAACACAATCACCAAAAATTACCAACAATTTGGCAAAAGACAGGTCTGCTAAAAGAGAGCCTCGCCATGCATCATTCTGCTTAATCTGTGGCTTTATACCAATTCCTATGCAACGATACTTATCTACATAGTACTAAAGTCTACTATAAGCAAAGTAAGATGCAAAATTGAGGAAAACAGCTGCAGTGTTAGAATATTAGTTTAACTGTTTTGCACAGTGACTTCATCTGTGGCAGTTCAATACCGTACATATCTGAATCAGGTCATTAGACGCAAAATTAAGTAAAAAGTGCACAGCACAGAAATCCTTCAAGGAGTCTCGTGCCATATTGTGCAAAAATGATAGGACACATCTGTATGTTGCTTTTTACCCGTGTTGAAAGAGACTTGAAAGTTTTGTAGACAGCAGAAATATTACATCTAGCAAAGATTATTTACCACACTATTAAAATACGATTTGTTGTACATTTGTATTAGTTTTATAAAAATTAATGCTACAGCAAAACATATATGTTTGCCCTCCTTAACAAAGATTCATCTGCAGGGCTGGACTAGACCACAGGGAACCCCCAGTGGGCCATACTTCCTTGGGCCTAACCCCTTCCTCTAGAGATCAGGTTCCAGATTGTGCACTTGAATTATATATATATGTTATATTATACTGCACAGGACCGTGGTGTATTTTCTACCATGCATTGGTATTATTAATCCCATACATTATCATGCAAGGACTATATTAATCAAGGGCACATACCATGCATGCTCTAATGGTTAGCCATGCCTCTATGTTGGCTGGTCACACCCCTAAGCAAGGGCCCCTACCACTGCTTCCCCAATGATTGGCTGGTCATTTATCACGGATAAAGAGTGATAAATGACCAGTCAGTCAGCTTCCTAACTGCCATGAAACAGGTTGTGTTTGAAAAAGAACAGTGGCTGGTTGTCTGGTAATTTATCGCTCTTTATCCGTCTCCACTACCATAAAGTGATGTGGGGTGCTCTGTGTAATATAACGTCTGCAGGATCTCTGCACTGTATTCTGTTTCTCAGATTGGGCTCTGTATTGTATACTGGTCTGACAGGGCTGCATTCTATTTGATTAAAGCACTTACATTTCACGGACTATGTAAAACCAATTCCACAACCAAAGCATAACAATAATTTTGTGCCTTGTATTGTTAACCACTCTCCTTGATCATCAGGTCTCATGCCACTTGCTAAAAAATGAAGAGTATCCAACTGTCACATTTAGTGAAAGGAAATTAGAGTACCTTGTAAACACCAAGCTGCCAAGTCTACTGCAGTCTCATAAGGACATTTCAACCTAACAAAGAAGAGAAAAAGGCAAAAAAACAAATTATAACATTTACAGTAGTGATAATCTCTCCTACTCCTCATGTACTACATTAGCCATCACTAACCTCAAGGCACACACTAACAGTTCAGGTTGTAGAGATATCCATGCTTGATCACAGGTGACTTAATGGGGGAGATTCAAATGTTTGAAAAGTCAGCAGGGAGTCTGTTTTTTCCTATCTAATAGACAGGAAAAAAAAAAAAAAGACACTCAACCAACTATTCAAACATTTGAATCTCCCCCAATAAGTACATCAGTTAACCATCTGTGCTAAAGCCTGTAAACCAGTAAAACCTGCACTGAGGCCTTGAGGACAGAGGTTGGGAAAACCTGCACTACATATTACTATGGTTTACAAAAGTAAAGGTTTCATTTAACTAGTTATTGTTTATAAATACTGCAAGCATGCTCACATGTGGCAACCGTAAAACAAGTACTGTACATTTATTTTTTATTTTAATTTACATTTATTTTACATGTATTTGAGAAAATAGACCCTAAGCACAAGAGAAGGTTTAAGGGGACAGTGTAATTGATAAGCATGTTCGAACAATTAGGCTTGACTACATGAACACAATTTAGAATTTAGAAACTAAAGCATTATGGGAAAATTATAAAGTATGGAAATGTCTATCACAAACAGAGAAACACGCTCAATAACACACTTACTGTATGCTGAACAACATAGTTTGCATATGTTATCTGCAAATAATGTGTTGACAAGTATACAAAGAAAAAATAGTATACACCTGCGCTGGAACAGTGGAGGCAGCAAACGAAAATCTTCCAGTGTTATCAAAACAGGAATAAATAAGGAACATAGAACAAAAATGTGATATTCAATCTGCGCCAAACAAATGAAGGGTAATGGATCCTTATTTTTGAGAGCGGTCCATATATAATTTTCTAAAGTCCCAATATCTTGTTTCTTTAAATAGAACCGAGAGACAGTCTCCTCCAAATGGATACCATATGTAAAAGAGAACACACAAAGAAATCCAATGTGTAGTATAGTTTTTTGTTATAAAAGTCTGGATAAAAGGGGATAAGGGAAGATCCGATAATACTCTTTAATTCCGTGAACTTCAAAGATTATATGGTCACCCCTAAATTGTGCACTGATCAAATGAGTGGATGCTCACTCTTGGGCTTACATGAAGCAAAGGGTCCTATGCTTATAAAGGTATCTTTACTTTATACGTCCCCGACTGACACCAAAGTGAACCTAATTCATACAGCCAGAAGAAAATCACGCTTACACGTATGCTTACTTGTAGCGAGTAGTGTAAGTTCATGTAAAGGTTTCTTTAAAATTCTTCCCCCGGTGTCGAGAATCTCCTCACAAATCCATGCCTGATTGCTGTAGACATTCAAGAGGAGTAAACTGAAGTTCCATAATAAGCTTTATTATTTTGCCTGACAGCGCACAATCACATAACACGTGTACAGCAGCTTCTTAGCTTCTTAGTGCAGTGTGACAGATCCTCCCTGTTGAAGACTGGCAGCTGTGGATGTGCTGGTGCTGCAGAAGCTGCTGTACACGTGTTATGTGATTGTGCGCTGTCAGGCAAAATAATAAAGCTTATTATGGAACTTCAGTTTACTCCTCTTGAATGTCTACAGCAATCAGGCATGGATTTGTGAGGAGATTCTCGACAGCGGGGGAAGAATTTTAAAGAAACCTTTACATGAACTTACAATACTCGCTACAAGTAAGCATACGTGTAAGCGTGATTTTCTTCTGGCTGTATGAATTAGGTTCACTTTGGTGTCAATCGGGGACGTATAAAGTAAAGATACCTTTATAAGCATAGGACCCTTTGCTTCATGTAAGCCCAAGAGTGAGCATCCACTCCTTTGATCAGTGCACGATTTTGGGGTGACCATATAATCTTTGAAGTTCTCAGAATTAAAGAGTATTATCGGATCTTCCCTTATCCCCTTTTATCCAGACTTTTATAACAAAAAACTATACTACACATTGGATTTCTTTGTGTGTTCTCTTTTACATATGGTATCCATTTGGAGGAGACTGTCTCTCGGTTCTATTTAAAGAAACAAGATATTGGGACTTTTGAAAATTATATATGGACCGTTCTCAAAAATAAGTATCCATTACCCTTCATTTGTTTGGCGCAGATTGAATATCACATTTTTGTTCAATGTGTTGACAAGTGTCTGCCAGCAGGTGCTTCAGTTGTGCAGTATGCCATGCCAGTCCCATGTACAGTCACCCCATTAGTTGCAGCACCATCAGGTACAATACTTGGATTGCAAATTCATCAATACTATCACAGCTAACTGAAAATATTTTACTTTTTGTCACCTATTCCTTACTATAGATATGTCCTTTGACACAAAGCCTCTAAGAAGAATTAAAAGTAACTTTTTCTCTTTTTTAATGATTTAAAGACACAAGTGGGTTCACAATACAGGGAACATTTTAAACAACTGATTTGTGGTGCTGCTTCAAATACTTACTTTCCCGAAAGAATGTCTTGTCTAAGCTGTAATACAAATAGATACCTAAAAAACAGGTGGGAACGACCGATCAAAACGAAACCAAATACACGTGTTAGTTTGTTTCTGAAAATGAACAATATTAAATATACAAACATTTCACATTTACTTTGAACAGCAGCCAGGTTAAAACAAAGCACTACAGATTTCAGGTGCTAGAGATATCACTAGGAGTCCTAAACACACAAGGAAGTAAACTACAGTTTTTTTGCTATCCCACAAAAAATAGCATTTTAATACCTACCGGTAAATCCTTTTCTCTTAAGGGCCCTACTCACTGGCCGACCCGCCGCCGAGCTGCCCGACGGCGGATATGGCCGACGAGCGACCCGGCGGCAAGGGGGCAGTGACGGGGGGAGTGAAGTTTCTTCACTCCCCCCGTCACGCGGCTGCATTGAAGTGCAGGCAAATATGGACGAGATCGTCCATATTGGCCTGCATGCACAGCCGACGGGAGACCAGCGATGAACGAGCGCGGGGCCGAGCATCGTTCATCGCAGGAGTCTCCACACTGAAAGATATGAACGAGTTCTCGTTCATTTATGAACGAGATCGTTCATATCTTTCAAAAAATCGGCCAGTGTGTAGGGCCCTTTAGTCGTAGAGGATGCTGGGGATGCTTCAAGAACCATGGGGTATAGATGGGATCCGCAGGAGACATAGGCACACTTTAAGACTTTGATTGGGTGTGAACTGGCTCCTCCCTCTATGCCCCTCCTCCAGACTCCAGTTTAAGTAACTGTGCCCAAGGAGACGGACATTTCGAGGAAATAATTTATTGTTAAACCACGGTGAGCATCTTACCAGCTCACACCTCAGTATGCCGCAGAACGTAGCATTCAATAGAACACCATCCGACGGCATGAAGAATATGCAACAATACGCTGACATAAAATGTAACACAACCAATAACAGCATAACGCATGCCATGTCATGAACATCATCAGCTACAGGCTGACTTAAACACAACACACCAAGTGTGTAAGCATACCCAATAACTGCAGATACAGTACGCACTGGGACGGGCGCCCAGCATCCTCTACGGGCTAAGAGAAAAGGATTTACCGGTAGGTATTAAAATCCTATTTTCTCAGACGTCCTAGAGGATGCTGGGGATGCTTCAAGAACCATGGGGTTTATACCAAAGCTCTATAACGGGCGGAAGAGTGCGTACGACTCTGCAGCACCGATTGACCAAACAAGAGGTCCACAGCAGCCGGGGTATCAAACCTGTAACTTCGTAAAAGTGTTTGATCCCGACCAAGTAGCAGCTCAGCAAAGCTGTAATGCCGAGACCACTCGGCCAGCCGCCCAGGATGAGCCCACCTTTCACCGATTTTGGTAACGGCAATCCTGCCGTAGAATGATCCCGCTGAATCGTATTACAGATCCAGCACGCAATAGTCTGCTTGGAAGCAGGAGCCCCAATCTTGTTGGGAGCCCATAGGACAAACAGCCTGTTTTCCTAATATGAGCCGTTCTGGCGACATATATTTTTAAAGCTCTGACCACATTGAGAGACTTCGATTACGCCAAGGTGTCAGTAATCACTGGCACCACAATAGGCTGGTTTAAGTGAAACCACTTTTGGCAGAAATTGTTGATGAGTTCTCAACTTCGCACTATCAGCATGGAAGATTAAATAGGGCTTTTGTGAGACATAGCCGCCAATTCAGATACCCGCCTTGCAGATGCTAAGGCCAACATCACAGCCACTTTCCAAGCAAGAAATTGTAATGCAACCTTATGTAAAGGTTCAAACCAATAAGATTGCAGGAACTGCAACAGCACATTAAGATCCCATGGAGCCACAGGAGGCACAAAAGGAGGTTGGATGTGCAACACGCCTTTCAAGAAGGTCTGTATTTCTGGAAGGAAGGCCTTTCCTTCTGAAAGAAAATTGATAAGGCCGAAATTTGTACTTTATAAAATATGGAGCAACCGCCCCAGCTGAAAATCCTCAGTTTTAGGAGCTTTCTTGGATTCACACCAAGACACATATTTCCTCCAAATACGGTGGTAACGCTTTGCCGTTACTTCTTTTTTAGCCTAAATAAGTGTGGGAATGACTTCACTGGGAATACCCTTCCGGGCTATGATTTGGCATTAAACCTCCATGCCCTCAACACAGCCGCGGTAAGTCTTGATACACGCACGGCCACTGTTGTAACAGGACCTCTCGAAGAAGAGGCCAGGGATCTGCTATGAACAACTCCTGAAGATCTGGATATAAGGCCTTCCTTGGCAAGTCTGGAACAAAGAGTATCACCTGAACCCTTGTTCCTCTTCTGATCTTTATCACCTTGGAATGATTGAAAGTGGAGGGAACACCTAGACCGCCTGAAACACCCACGGTGTCACCAAGGTATCCACCTCTATTACTTGAGGGTCCCTTGACCTTGAACAATATTTTGGAAGTTTCTTATTGAGGTGAAACGTCAACATGTCTATTTGAGGAATTCCCCAACGACTTGACATTTCTGCAAAGACCTCTTGATGAAGACCCCACTCTCCTGAATGGAGATCGTGTCTGCTGAGGAAGTCTGTTTCCCAGTTGTCTACACCCAAACTGAAGATCGCTGACTGAGCGATTACATGCCTTTCCGCCCAGCGGAAAACTTTTGTGGAATCTGCCATCTCCGCTCTGCTCTCCGATCCGCCCTGACGGTTTACGTACGCCACTGCTGTATGTAGTCCAATTGAATTAAGACAGGCAGACCACGAACAAGATGTTCCAGAATGTTTATGTGCAGACAAGCTTTCTGGCTTGATCATTTTCCCTGGAAATTTGTTTCCCCCTGAATGACTGCTCCCCGGCCCTGGAGTCTTGCCTCCATGGACACCAGGATCCAATCGTGGATCGCAAACCTTCGTCCCTCTAGGAGGTGAGAACTAAGCAGCCACCACAGGAGAGAAATTCTGGTCCTGGAAGATAAGATTATCTTCCGGTGCCTGTGCAGGTGAGACCCGGACCACTTGTCCGATTGGTCCCGCTAAAAAAACTCTCTGGCATTTAACCTGCTCACTGAATGGCCTCGTAGGACTCAACTCTTTTTCATCAATGGAACGTATTGATGGATTGACACTGTTGTAGATCTGACCCGACTCTGGATCTTCAAAGTTCTTTTCATTGGAAAAAATGAACTCTCAACAGTTCTGTATCTAACATCTTTTTCAACGCCGACAACAGCGTCGTTGGGATCAACCGTGATCCTGGTAAGTTTAGGAGCCAACCACTTTGTTGAAGCTCCGTCAGGGATAAAACAACGTTTTGCACCACTTGTTTCTTACCCTCCCCGGACGCCGGGGAGCATCCCAGTACAGAGTAATAATGACTCTTACACTATTGAAGAAAACCATCATACTGCCATCACTCCAATGAATTGGCACTGGCAATCCTGAATAGCAAAACCAGGTAAGCCTAATGCGGAAGAACCAAATTTAGACCCTCTTTCTCCTTAACAGTTTGGAGATCCCTGCCCCGAGAGATTCCATCTTGTAGTTCAACTTCTTAAGTAGAAATTGTTTGGAATTGTTACCAAGCCTTCTGGCCTCAGTAGCGCGAAAAAGCTTGAATCACAGCTTTTTTTTTTTTTATGACCGGGACAGCAGGACAATGACCTGTTCCTGACCAAACTCCTGTATGGCGTCGCATACTACCTCCCCATCCAGAGGAGAATTGGAAAGGTTTATTTGAAAAATCAGTGAGGGGAATCGTCTGGAAACTCCAGTATGTCCCCCTTGGGACTCTATTCATTAAACTCACTGGTCCATGTCTGTTCCAGGACTGACTGAAGAGTGTTAGATGTGGTCCCACAGGTGTGGGCTCCCGCAAGATAGACCCAGCGACAGGCAGTGGATGTAGTAGAAACAGAGGATGATTCCTGTTTCTGCGAACTTGAAAAGGCTGCTGACCTCTTACCTTTTCACCTTCCTCTACCTGCAAAGAAAGGGAAAACCGTATCCATTCGGTCTAAATGACTGCATCCCAGAAAAATGTGTCACCAACCGTTGTGAGGGAACATAGGTCAAGAAGGTAGACTTACCAGTGGTATCTGCCGAGATCAACTTAACAAAGCCATCCCCAAACCAGGTTTCACCTTCATAGGGAAGATACTCCAGTTATTCTCGGAGTCATCCTCAGCATTTCCTTGGTGAATCCACAACGTTCTTCTAGTCGAGACCGCCATGGAAGGGGCTCGCGAAAACAAGAGTCCAATATCCCTTGTAGTCGCACGGCAGTATGCTGCAATGATATAGACATGACTCAACTTAAGTTGCATACAACTACTCCCCCATGCACATGTAATGCAAGCATAAACAACGTACATGCGGACACATAATTAGAGTATCACATATCTTCATGCATTCGATCCTTTGTGACAGGGCCCTGTGGAGACCAGGGGGTGACTCTCACCTTCTATCCATTGAGAAGGACAAACATTACCTCAGCATTCATTATAAATATACTTTTATATATACATGCATACATATATACCTTCCAATGCACCTATACACACACACACAAACACACACATATATATATATATATATATATACATACATACATATACTGTACATACACATATATATTTTTTTCTGGTCAGGAACAGCAAGGTCCCTAGTGACGTTACTACGTTCTAGTGTATAAGAACAGGTACTGAATGCCAATTTTTGAGGATCTGATCAGGAAACATTATGGTCGACCTAAGAAAGATTTTCAAGTCGATCTCAGGGAGTAGTAACCAGGCAAAATAATTTTTTTGCGCCCCTGAGGGGTCTGAGAGACATCTATTCTACGAATATGACTACCTCCATAATATTATCACGTACGTGATCGTGCCACAGACCTATATAATCATACTATACATACATATTACATATAGGTATTTATTTATCTGATATGCATCATAATATCATGTTCATATCCACCCAGTCAGATATTGCTGGTGCCGACAGGGACACCCCCCACGTCTGTGTCTCCCATATACTGGTAGTTTTCTCTTGGGAAAAATGTACCTCTACTGACATGTTGACATATTTACATGTACACAGTACCACTAGGAGTCGACAGCACCGACATAGTCATTCCCTTTGTGGCAGAGCCCTCAGCCTCAAATATGCCAACACATGTGTACCAAACACCCACCGACATTACACTGGCTAAAAGGGATAGACCCCAGTACATTCTGTCATGGAAACACAGAAGGAGTTTACCAGCTCATTTTCCCCAGCGCCCATGATATAGTGTTTTTATTTCACTTTATATTACACCAAACCACTGTGCCCCCCCTCCCCCCCCCCCTCATTTTCCACTCTGATCCATGCAGCAGTGTTTAGGAAGGACCAGCGTCTCTGAGGAGAAAATGGCGCTGGATAGAGCTGTGAGGGATAAGCCACGCCCCCTCATCGGCACGCGTCAGTCCCGCTCAATTCTGCAAATTATACTGGTGGGGGTTCTATATTTAGTGCCTAGGCACTTTTAATACATATTTTTGCCAGTCTACAACTTCAGTGTTCATGCTGCCCAGGGCGCCCCCCCTGCGCCCTGCACCCTGTCAGTGCCGCTGTGTGTGGGAGCATGGCGCGCAGCGCGTCCACTGCGGTACCTCAACACTGAAGTCTTCTGCCGTCACTGAAGTCTTCTTTTCTTCTTTTACTCACCCGGCTTCTTTTTTCTGGCTCTTTGAGGAGGGTGACGGTGCGGAACCGCGAACAAGCAGCTAGGCGTACCAAGTGATTGAACCCTCTGGAGCTAATGGTGTCCAGTAGCCTAAGAAGCAGAGCCCTTGAACTCAGAAGAAGTAGGTCTGCTTCTCTCCCCTCACTCCCACGAAGCAGGGAGCCTGTAGCCAGCAGGTCTCCCTGAAAATAATAAACCTAACCATAAAGTCTTTTCAGAGAAACTCAGTAGAGCTCCCCTGTGTGTGACCAGTCTCGCTGGGCACAGAATCTAAACTGGAGTCTGGAGGGGCATAGAGGGAGGAGCCAGTTCACACCCAATCAAAGTCTTAAAGTGTGCTATGTTTCCTGCGGATCCCGTCTATACCCCATGGTTCTTGAAGCATCCTCTAGGACGTATGAGAAATAAAAATGATAAATCATGGGTGAGCAAATGAATACTGTATTTGACATAGCATATTTAAAATGATACTTATCAAGCCCCTCCCCCCACCAAAAGAAAGAGCGAACACAAAGAAAGCTAAGATAGATAGATAGGTACACATCTGCACTCTTCCATAGTGCATCATAAGCGGTGATTCCCTTAAGCCGTTCCAGATTGGTCCAGATAAAATAGAATTTGTAGAAAAATGGAACTCAGAGCTATAAATAAACAATTTACTTTTCACCCAAAGAGGGCACTGTAAAAATGTCTTAAAGTGGTAAAGGTTCAGAAATAACATCCAAATATAGGCAAATCCACTTGAGCACCCATGGTGCCTCAGACAAAACGTCAATGATACATATATAGGAAGGAATAATGGTCACTTATCAGTCTGTCGACCTTGGGCAGTAAATGACCGTTTGAGACCCCAGCATCATGTCACTTTCACCTTCCACTGTCAGAAGCCAACTGAGAGCAGCTCACCAGGCACGACATATAAATACCCAATAATACATTACTCACAACAAACAGCTGCGATGACCCGCCATCCTAACATCGGCAGCGTGCGCTCCACCGGACTGTGCATGTGCAATGTCTTAAAGCACTATTCAGACAAACACAACTGATACAGGAATTAGTATGCATTCCAGCGGGACTGGAATACCGGACGTATGCGGTTCACCCAGTACACGTCACTTCCAGTGACACGCTGTAGCGTCATCTGGGTGTATAGGTTACCAAGGAAAATAGGATTTTGGTTACCTACCGGTAAATCCTTTTCTCGTAGTCCGTAGAGGATGTTGGGGTCCACATTAGTACCATGGGGTATAGACGGGTCCACAAGGAGCCATTAGCACTTTAAGAGTTTAACAGTGTGGGCTGGCTCCTCCCTCTATGCCCCTCCTACCAGACTCAGGGGTATATGCAATTAGCGGCGAATCGCGGCAATTTTTCACCCGTTTTTTAATTCGACACAATTCGACCGTCTAATTTCAGCAAGTGGGTGCCGAAATTGACCATATTCAATAAAAAACGGATTCGACAGTCCCGCTGTCGAAAAACGGCCGATTTGACGGATTTTGATCCGATTTTTAAAAAACGGGAAAAAACCTGGAAAAAAAAATGGCGTGGGGTCCCCCCTCCAAAGCATAACCAGCCTCGGGCTCTTCGAGCCGGTCCTGGTTCTAAAAATCCGGGGGGAAAAATGACAGGGGATCCCCCGTATTTTTAAAACCAGCATCGGGCTCTGCGCCTGGTGCAAAAAATACGGGGGACAAAAAGAGTAGGGGTCCCCCGTATTTTTTTACACCAGCATCGGGCTCCACTAGCTGGACAGATAATGCCACAGACGGGGGTCACTTTTTTACAGCGCCCTGCGGCATTAAATATCCAAATAGTCACCCCTGGCCGGGGTACCCTGGGGGAGTGGGGACCCCTTCAATCAAGGGGTCCCCCCCCAGCCACCCAAGGGCCAGGGGTGAAGCGCCGACCTCTGTCCACTTGTCCAAGTAGAATCCACGTGTACCTGTGAATAAAATTATACTCACCTCAATCCAGTGTCCAAGTTATAATCCACGTACTTGGCAAAAAAAAAAATATGAACACCCGAACCAGCCGGACTGAAAGGGGTCCCATGTGGAGACCCCCCCCGTGACTGCTGTCACAGAAAGGTCTCTTCAGCCAATCAGCAAGCGCAACGTCCTGGCACTCTGCTGATTGGCTATGTGCGTCTGCTGTCAGACAGCGCATCGCAAAGCCTCTCCATTATATTCAATGGTGGGAACTTTGCGTCAGCGGTGAGGTCACCCACGGTCAGCGGCTGACCGCGGGTAACCCCACCGCTACCCGCAAACTTCCCACCATTGAAACTAATGGAGGAAGCGGTGCGATGCGCTGTCTGACAGCAGACGCGCATACAGCCAATCAGGTGAGTGCCATGAAGTAGCGCTTCCTGATTGGCTGAAGGGACCTTCTGTGACAGCAGTCACGTGGGGGCCCGGCATTCGTGGAAAGGGGTCCCATGTGTAAACATGGGACCACTTTCAGTCCGTTTGGTCCGGGTGTTCGTTTTTTTTTTTTTTTTTTTTTTGCCAAGTATGTGGATTATAACCTGGACACTGGATTGAAGTGAGTATAATTTTATTCACAGGTACACGTGGATTCTACTTGGACAAGAGGACAGAGGTCGGCGTGTGAACATAGGTAAGTATGTGTGTGTCGACATGTGTGTAATAAAGTTTTACTTTCACGGTGTGCGTCTCCTGTTTTTATTTGGGTATTTTTTTTCAGTAGAACTACAGGTACCAGCGGGCCCGTTTTTCTCCTGCATGCTGGTACTTGTGGTTCTCCAAGTACCAGCTTGCGGGGGAGGCTTGCTGGGACTTGTAGTACTACTGGAAAAAAAACAATATTCTTTCAAATTTCTCAAGGCTATCAGCCCCCCATCCGCAGCCCTTGGATGGGGGGTGACAGCCTTGGGCTTCACCCCTGGCCCTTGGGTGGCTGGGGGGACCCCTTGATTGAAGGGGTCCCCACTCCCCCAGGGTACCCCGGCCAGGGGTGACTAGTTGGATATTTAATGCCACGGCCGCAGGGCGCTGTATAAAAGTGACCCCCGGCTGTGGCATTATATGTCCAGCTAGTGGAGCCCGATGCTGGTGTAAAAAATACGGGGGACCCCTACTCTTTTTGTCCCTTGTATTTTTTGCACCAGCACCAGGTGCAGAGCCCGGTGCTGGTTTTAAAAATATGGGGGATCCCCTGTCAGTTTTTTTCCCAGATTTTTAGAACCTGGACCGGCTCGAAGAGCCCGAGGCTGGTTATGCTTTGGAGGGGGGACCCCACGCCATTTTTTTTCGGGATTTTACCATTCCATTTAAAATAAAATAAAATAATATTTTAAAAAATATATAAATAATACTTGTGCCTCCAAAATAGACAAACCAAGTACCTAATCCCTTCTAATATAAATAGATATGCTATTACCAATAAAAAAAAACACCAAAAAAAAACATATTTTACATTTTTTAATTAGATTCCCCCACCAAAGTGCGGCAGATTGAAAATGACGAATTTACTGTCTAAAAGCACTGTTGTTGAATTTCCAAACTTCAATTGAATATACTTTTGGTGAATTGCCGCCTTTGTACCATTGCAGAAATGTCAAATTTGACAAATGTCGAATTTCAAAAAGTCGAATTTTGAAAGTCCGTTTTTTTGACGGAAAGTACTGAATTGCATTGTCGATTTTTTTTGGGGGGGCGAAAAAGTCCAGTTTTTCGACAATTTCGGGAATTCAACCGCAATTGCATATACCCCTCAGTCTAGAAACTGTGCCCAAGGAGACGACATACTTCGAGAGAAGGAAATACACAGATAGTGGCGAGATTGATATCAGCTCACACAACAAGGCAAATACGGCCAACATGCCGGATAAACTCAGCAACAGCTGAAACAGTACTGAAACAGCAAATAATGCAGAACTTGCCTAGGAACCAGGCAGTACTGAACTAAATAACCACTGCAGGGAAAACGAAGCTCTGGGCGGGCACCCAGCATCCTCTACAGACTACGAGAAAAGGATTTACCGGTAGGTAACCAAAATCCTATTTTCTCTTACATCCTAGAGGATGCTGGGGTCCATATTAGTATCATGGGGATGTACCAAAGCTCCTAGAATGGGAGGGAGAGCGCGTAGGCTACTACAAAACTGCTTGACCAAACTTGAGTTCATCAGAGGCCAAAATATTGAACTTGTAAAACTTAGCAAACGTGATCGATCCAGACCAAGTAGCTGCTCGGCAAAGCTGTACAGCAGACACACCCCGGGAAGCCACCCAGAAAGAAACCATCTTACGAGTAGAGTGGGCATTAACAGATCTTGGACACAGCAATCCTGCTGTAAAATATGCATACTGGATGGTGAACCTGATCCAGCGTGAAAATTGACTGCTTTGAAGCAGGACACCCAATATTCTTGGGATCATAGTGGACAAACAGAGTCAGATTTTCTATGACGAGCCGTCCTCTTCACATAAATCTTCAAAGCCCTTACAACATCCAAGGCCTTTAAAGCAATTGAGGAGTCAGTAGCCACTGGCATCACAATAGGTTGGTTGATGTGAAAAGCTTAAACAATCTTAGGAAGGAACTGTTGATGAGTCCTGAGTTCCTCCATATTCTCATGGAAGACCAGATAGGGACTTTTAAAAGGACAAATCCCCCAATTGCGGCACATGTCGAGCAGAAGCTAAGGTCAACAAAGTGACCGCCTTCCACGTGAGAAATTTGATTTCAGCCTCCTGTAGAGGCTCAAACCAATCCGATTGCAGGAACTGCAACACCACATCAAGATCCCAGGGCGCCGTTGCAGTCACAAAGGGAGGCTGGATGTGCAGAACCCCTTTCAAAAAGTTCTCAACCTCAGGGAGGACAGCCAATTGTTTCTGGAAGAAAATGGATAAAACCGAGATCTGGACCTTGATGGAGCCCAATCTCAGGCCCAATTTCACATCGCTTGAAGGAAAAGGAGCAAACGACCAAGTTGAAACTCCACTGCAGGAAATCTCTTGGATTCACACCAAGACGCATATTTTTTCCAAATTTGATGGTAGTGTTTAGACGTTACCCCCTTCCTAACCTGTATCAGGGTAGGAATAAGCTTGCTGGAAATACCCTGCCGGGCTAAGATCTGGTGCTCAACTTCCATGTCGTCAAACGTAGCCGTGGTAAGTCTTGATAAGCGAACGGCCCCTGCAGTAGAAGATCCTCTCGAAGAGGTAGGTGCCGTGGATCTTCCAGCAGTAGATCCAGCAGATCCGCGTACCAAGCCCTCCTTGGCCAGTCTGGAGCAATGAGGATTGGCAGAACTTTTGTTCTTTTTAAAAGTTTAAGAACTTTTGGAATTAGAGGAAGTGGAGGGAACACATACACTAAAGTGAACTCCCGTTACTAGTGTGTCCACCGCCACTGCCTGTAGGTCCCTCGACCTGGAACAGTACCTCCGCAGCTTCTTGTTGAGGCCGGAGGCCATCATGTCTATGTGAGGAACCCCCCACCATCGGTTACCTACTCGAACACCTCTGGGTGGAGACCTCACTCTCCTGGATGGAGATCGTGTCTGCTGAGGAAGTCTGCTTCCCAGTTGTCTACTCCCAGAATGAAGATTGCGGACATCACTACAGCGTGCTTTTCTGCCCAGAGGAAGATTATTGACACCTCTGACATTGCAGCTCTGCTCTTTGTTCTGCCTTGTCGGTTTATGTAGGCCACTGTGGTCACGTTGTCCGACTGAGTAGAGAGAGCACCACTTTCCGTCAATCTCAAAGTGACCTAATTATGCAAATAACACCCTAACCATGCCCCTATTCACTCCTCCGACAATCCCACTTGACATATAGGTGAACTCAAGCTATGAGGTTTGTGACAGATGAGTAAATTATTAATGTAATGGGCACACATACAAGACAGCTGTGTCCATAAAGAGTTTACTATTTGTGTATTTTAAGCTATGAGGTTTGTGACAGAGAAACATAGAATTTGTCGGCAGATAAGAACCACTTGGCCCATCTAGTCTGCCCCCTTTTTTTTTTTTTTATATTATTTTTATCTCTAACCTTATTTGATCCTTATTTCTTTGTAAGGATATCCTTATGTCTATCCCATGCATGTTTAAATTGCTCTACTGTCTTAGCCCCTACCACCTCTGATGGGAGGCTATTCCACTTGTCCACTACCCTTTCTGTGAAATAATTTTTCCGCAAATTTTCCCTGAACCTCCCCCCCTCCAGTCTCAGTGCATGTCCTCATGTCCTATTGCTTCTCTTCATTTGGAGAATGTTTCCCTCCTGGACTTTGTTAAAACCCTTGATATATTTGAAAGTTTCTATCATGTCCCCCCTTTCCCTTCTCTGCTCCAAACTATACATATTGAGATTTCTTAGTCTTTCTGGGTATGTTTTGTGATGTAGGCCATGCACCATTTTAGTTGCCCTCCTTTGTACAGTTTCTAATGTATTAATATCCTTTTGAAGATATGGCCTCCAGAACTGAATACAGTATTCTAGATGAGGCCGTACCAATGACCTATACAGTGGCATTATTACTTCTTTCTTTCTGTTGCCGATTCCTCTCCCAATGCAGCCAAGCATCTGACTAGCCTTCCTCATTGCCTTGTTACATTGCTTACCTGCCTTTAAGTCATCTGAAATAGTGACTCCTAGATCCCTTTCCTCCTCAGTAGTTTCCAGTATAGTGCCATTAATACTGTATTTAGCTTTAGGATTTTTGAGACCCAAGTGCATGATTTTGCATTTGTTGGCATTAAACTGTAATTGCCAGACTCTTGACCATTCCTCTAGTCTACCTAGATCCTCAATCATTTGTTTTACCCCACCTGGTGTGTCTACCCTGTTGCATACCTTTGTGTCATCTGCAAAAAGGCATACTTTCCCTTTAATGCCATTTGCAATGTCACCAATAAAGATATTAAAAAGCACTGGTCCAAGTACAGATCCCTGGGGTACTCCACTGGTAACATTTCCCTCCTGTGAATGCACTCCATTTACCACAACTCTCTGTTTTCTATCCTTCAACCAAGATCTTATCCAGTCAATAATCCTAATATCCAATCCCAAACTTTCAAGTTTATTTAGCAGTCTGCGATGTGGAACTGTGTCAAAAGCCTTACTAAAGTCTAGATAAGCTATTGATAAAGCTAAACATTTATCGTATATAAAACACCTTAAGAGGTCTAAGAACACTGTACGCTATCTACGTAAGAAGTACCATAAGGGTACGCAAGTTGTGTAGCGATCGCTCAACCGTAGTCGAGACGCTCAAGCGTCACGTTCGCTTACGGCCCAGTGATCACAGGCAGGCACGCTATTGGCTGCCGACTAACGTAATGATTCGCTATAGCGTAGCGTACGCTCGGGACCACGAGGAGATCACCAGCGGTGCAGACGCTTACAACGTTAAAACCTTTATATCTATACCTTTAACAATGAGATACACAGTATACCTTAGTGTAGAGACAGAGTGTAAGTGCAACCTGGTGTAACCTGATTAACTACAAAGCTGCTTGAGCGTCACCGACGCTCAGAGAATACTTAACCCTATAAAGAATACACAGATACCTGGGCTTAGGGTCCAAAACCTATTATATGTATTATAACTATTATACTTGAAAAAGGAATCACAGTACAAATGATACACTACAATATAACATAGACCAACTAACCAGATAACTACACGGGAAATACAATACAATACAATTAAAGGAAAATACGAGAGAAAGAGTAGAGAGAGAGAGAGAGATAGAGAGAGAGAGAGAGATGGCTCACAGTAAGACAATATGATTACGGAGAAAACTTACGCACAAGGGGAACGATCGCATGCGCCTCGATATCCAGCTCCCGATTATCAGCAATGAGAACCGTTGAAGAGAGTGAACTGGATACGGTCGGCCTGCCTATTTATGCCCCACACACAATACAATTAAATGGTCCCTACAATCTCATTGTTCATTGGACACAGGAATTCGGCTTCGCATTATAACAAAAGGTCATAGGTTGATTCATACAGGTGGGCTGTGACTATTTCCAACTGCTCAGGTGGGAGGGAAACTGGGTTTCCCGCCGCATGGGTAATAAAGTGCAAATAAAGTAAATGTTCATAAACTTCTTATGTCCATAACTATTCGCACGAGCGATTGATCTGCTTCAAACCAACACCGGAATATTTCTAATTAAATATTCTTCCGATGGATACTAAACACCACTGTATTACTCCTGTCTGACCCTTCGTATCAAACAAAGAGGGATTTCTCTGTTCATGAACATTCTATATTAACCAAACTTTCAGAATCTATCAAAGGGACCATGATCTATAAAATACCTTATTAGTGAAAATATGTAATGATTGAGTCGCACGCTACGATCGCATAAACTCTACCGTAAATACGCATACCATGCGCCTGCGGGTGCCCGCGACTGTGAGTATGCGCACGTACGGGAGAGCGTACGCATGCGCAGCACGGACCTGTGTGAGGTGCAAATATGGTAGTGTGCATAGAGATATTTTTCTGACTTTGACAGTCCACCCTTTGGCAGTCAATAATAACTGCCACCTTCTAAAACATTTCAAAAGGAGAAAAATATATGTCAGGGGTTAATTCATTTCCATGGTTGGGTAAGGGAGGAGAGAGGAGTAGGTGGGAAGAGGGTATGACCTAGTGAGATAGCAGAAGCATGTGTGTATGAGTCCATGTTTGGGGGGTCATGTATCATCGTGCCGTACGTGTTGTAAATCAAGCTTCGAGGTATTGCGAAGTATACATTTGAATTCCTTCTTATCCCGTGGTACGGGTCTGTGGATGGGCGGTCAAACTTTACCGAGCTCTTTTCGGATTTGAACAAAATGGGGAGCACATTTTAGTTGATGATACATGAATGGGGGAATATGTGATTGCTGATATCTGTGCCTGTATTCCCTATACTATGTGTGTCATTACCTGAGGGTTGTAGAAATGAAGATAAAGAACACTTATGGAAAATGCAGTGGTATTCTATGTCAGGTTAATGTACATCTGTCGGTTGAAGTTTTGTTCGGTATCAGTTGAAAGTCGTCTTCTTTGCGCTGTGTTGCCCATTAGGTGTGAGCAAAAAGCTTTGTCAATGCCATTAGATTTACAAAAAAATGTTGGGCTAGCGTAAGTTTAAGAATTCTAGGGAAACTGGGGATCCATGGCAAAGTTCATCAAATGTCCATATCTCAAGTGGTCAAAACTTCTTCTTTGGTCTATCCGTTGTCTGTATAGCGTCTCGTCAACTTCCTCGTCCAAGTGGGTTTTTTTATCTTGGAGAAAAACCAGAAAAACAGGTGAAAGAAACGGACCGTATAATCGCATTTTCATTACATCATTATTTCTATCATTGGGTCATAAATCAAATCCAGGTTAATTACAGTTTCCTCACTCCTCAAACTCATTACCCTGGTACGATGTTTGCACTTCATTAAAGCCTGACCGCATCTAAATATCAAGCCAATTGATATGACAACACCTAAGATACATAGGAGAAACTTCCCAACATCCATTATGACTCCTTGAGCCCAGTCTCCTAAACCAGAGAACCAATTTCGCGGGTTCAACCATGACACCCAACCAGTCAGCTCATTACCTACAGCAGCAAGAGTGAGATTGTGTTTTCGGCGAAATTCCCACTTCAATTGGAGAATATCGTCCATCTTTTGGTCTATGACCTCGACCGGATCCTCGGTGCTATTCGTGATATACGTGCAACACTTCACGCCGTACTGTGTTGCCAATGTAACACAATATCCGCCTGTCACTGCTGTGAGGTAATTAAGAACCATTCTATGCTGCACCAGTTCTGTTTTATAAGCTTGAAGTTCCCTTCCAGTATAT
This sequence comes from Pseudophryne corroboree, assembly GCF_028390025.1. Lineage (NCBI taxonomy): Eukaryota > Metazoa > Chordata > Amphibia > Anura > Myobatrachidae > Pseudophryne > Pseudophryne corroboree. The sequence continues at coordinate 397,432,854 of NC_086448.1, forward strand.
CTAAACGTGTCATCATACATTTCAGTGATATTATCTAACAAATTTGCGAGCGCCGATATGTATTTATAATTTAGCACTCCTCTAGCGGTGCGGGTGAAATCTAACGCGATTAAGAATTGAATCCCGGTGGATTCACTTATCAGATCAGAGGCCGGATGCTCTGTCTTCTCTATCAGGTGTCTTTTAACAACGTGCTCGTAGTGGGTGTGAGTATAAGGAGCTTGGGCACCACGATGTATGTCCTTCATTTTGTCATGTGTTACAGTCATCACTTCAGGCAATACTTTTCCAATATAACACAATCCTTCAGAGTTTGGGGCAAGCCACTTGTACGCCTTTCTCCCGCATATGAAATATGCATCATCGGGGAGAACATATGGGACGGAGAAGGACATAACCATATTACACACCTTCCAGGTGAAATCTCCTAACCCTAATTCTTCCATCTGCTTAATACACGTATCAGGTTGTACGATATGTGCACAGTATCCTGGTGATACTTCTCCAACTCTCGTAATCCTATTTCCTAAGGTGTACCTATACCGGAAAGATTTTCCTCTACTTGCTATGTGGCGTACAAGCTCTGTATCTGTGGGCATTCTATCTGCTCTATGCGAAAAGGTCATGGTGTGGTTACTCCATGACACTTCCCAATTTCCCGGCTTTCTGGGATTGGAGATGTTGAAACATAATAGGGACCTATCCACATGGTATTGGTGGAGCTTCAAACTAGGAGGGCTGGAGATATTAAACCTCCTGTCCACCGGTCTCCCACCATTTAACTCAAGTACCTCCCCTATCGTTAAAGGAAATGGTACTAGCCCTGATTTGCTATGACCTTGAGGTACTTGAGAGCATACCCAACAATCTGTTTTGTTTAACACATTACCCACTAAGGAGTGATAGTCACTCAATGGATGTCGGTCCATATGGATATTAAAACTGGATTGGCATTTCTTAATGCACCCATCTTCAATGACATTGTTACAGAGCCTACAGATACAGTTTTCCTCAGCTAACAATCCGTCACAATTCCTTCTATGGTCAATGCTATCGGATCGTTTTCTGATACTCGCCTTTGCTTGTTGGTTAGGTTGATCTTGGAAAACTACGCCTCCATCTTTATCATCAGAACCCATTCCAGAACCTCTATCGACCTCCATGGTACTCTCGCCGGAACAGACTGCTCTGGTCAACATCATGGTCAACAGGAAAATCCGGATCACAGTCTCTTGGGGCAAGTCCATCTTATAGGAGGAAACGGAGAAGAATGAGAAGGAGGAAAAAGAAATTTGAGGGAGAGGGGATGGGAAGTGGAGAAAAACAATAAAAGGGAGTGGGGAGTCGACAACAGCTCTCGGTCTTCAAGGCTCAGGTGCCGCCTCAGTCCTCCTGGAACAGACACTCCATTGATACAACCTCTACCGTCTGTTCCTTATCACGGGACTTCTCTGGATCAGCAACCTTCTTGCAGTGGGATGAATGGACCCAAGTCTCTCTCTCAGCAACCTTCAATGCTGTAGTGCTAGTCAATAAGACCTGTTATGGTCCTTCCCATCTATCAATAAGGCAACCTGAGCGTAGAAAATTCCGTATCATTACATAATCCCCAGGTTCAATGTCATGACAATTACTATCAGGTAGATCAGGAATCACCAACTTCAGATTATCATTTTGATTCCTTAACTGTTTACTCATGTTAATCAAGTACTTTACAGTTACTTCATTGTTACATTTCAAATCATCCTGAGGGTTAATCATGGCATGCGGTTGTCGACCAAACAAGATTTCAAAGGGAGACAGATTAAGAGGGGACCTGGGAGTGGTTCTGATACTGTACAATACAATGGGTAAAGCTTCTGGCCATGTCAATCCTGTCTCTGCCATCACTTTACTCAATTTATTTTTAATAGTGCTGTTCACTCTTTCGACCTTCGCACTCGCCTGTGGACGGTACGGAGTGTGCAGCTTGCTATCAATTCCCATCAATTTACACATTCCTTGAAAGACATCACCTGTAAAATGGGTACCCCTATCACTTTCGATTATTCTAGGGATACCATATCTACATACAAATTCCTGCACAATTTTCTTAGCAGTAAACATAGCGGTATTTGTAGCCGCAGGAAATGCTTCGACCCAATTTGAGAAAACATCTATACAAACAAGTACATATTTCAAATTCCGACAAGGGGGTAATTGTATAAAGTCAATTTGTATTACCTGGAAAGGGCCGCCGGCAGGTGGGATATGGGATGGTTCTGTAGGTATTGCCTTTCCAATATTCTTTCTCAAACAGGTAAGGCATGACATTGCTCTTTTACTCGCATGAGAGGAGAATCCTGGGGCGCACCAATATGCTCTCACCAATTTGCACATCCCTTCCTTGCCTAGATGAGTCAGCCCGTGAGCTGCTTCAGCCAGACATGGAAGATATGCTCTGGGGGCCACTGGTTTACCATGTCCATCCGTCCAGAGTCCTGAGGACTCCTGGCCATATCCCTTTGCCTTCCAGACTGCCTTTTCCTGTGTGGAACACAAATTTTGCATTTCACACAACTTCTGTGTGTTAATGGTATTAAATACCATCAATTGTGTGGTGTCTGTCTGTATGGGGGTAGCAGCTGCTAACTTAGCAGCTTCGTCTGCTCGGCTGTTACCAAGTGATACCGGGTCTTGGCTATATGTGTGTGCTTTACATTTGATAACAGCCACTCTGTCGGGTTCCTGTATCGCTGTTAGAAGCCTTTTTATGTGAGCTGCATGCGCTACCGGTGTACCAGCGGCCGTCATGAAATTTCTGAGGCGCCATAGGGCTCCGAAATCATGGACTACTCCGAATGCGTATCTAGAATCGGTGTAGATATTGGCTGACTTACCCTTAGCCAATTCACATGCTCTGGTTAGGGCGACCAGTTCAGCAACCTGGGCTGAGTGAGGTGGGCCTAGCGGTTCCGCTTCTATGGTGTCTTGGTCATCTACGACTGCGTATCCAGTACACAAGTCTCCCGAGTCTGACTGTCTATGGCAACTACCGTCCGTGTAGAACGTGAGTTCTGCATCTTCCAGTGGGTTGTCACTGATGTCAGGCCTTGCGGTAAAATTTTGGGTCAAATATTCCATACAATCATGTGTATCTTCCTTTGTATTAAATCCTCCTTCCCCATCACTCTCACCTTCCACCCTTTGTGCCTGACCAGGCACACCTGGGAGATACGTTGCAGGATTTAATGCACTGCATCTCCTTATGGTGATGTTTACGGGGGCCATTAGTGCCAATTCCCATCTTGTAAACCTCGCTGATGAGACGTGTCTGGTTTGGGCAGAATTCAATAAGGCTGATACTGCATGTGGCGTATGGATTGTGAGGTTGTGGCCTAGCACGACGTCTTCGCTTTTTGTCACTAGCAATGCTATCGCAGCAACGCTTCGCAAGCATGTGGGGAGGGATCGCGCTACCGTGTCTAGTTGAGCGCTGTAGTATGCAACTGGCCTGCTGGCATCACCGTGTTTTTGGGTTAGTACACCTGCCGCGCAACCAGCACTTTTTGTTCCGTATAGTTCAAAGGGTTTCCCATAGTCTGGCATACCTAGTGCTGGTGCCTGCGTTAGGCACTGTTTGAGTCTCTCAAATGCTGTTTCGGACTCGTCTGTATGCGAAATCCTATCAGGTTTGTTTGAGGAGACCATTTCCTGCAAAGGTAACGCCAAAATGGAAAACCCTGGGATCCAATTACGGCAATACCCACACATTCCTAAAAACGTTCTGATCTGTTGCTGGGTTTGTGGCAGAGTCATGTCTCTAATTGCTTGGATTCTATCAGCGGTCAGGTGTCTCAGTCCTTGTGTTAGACAGTGTCCCAAATATTTTACCTTAGTTTGGCATAATTGTAACTTGTCTTTGGACACCTTGTGTCCTGTGTCTGAAAGATGAAACAGGAGCTGTTTCGTATCCTTCAGAGATGCTTCCAGTGAATCTGAACACAGTAGTAAATCGTCCACATACTGTATCAATACTGATCCACTGTCTGGTTGGAAAGACTGTAAACAATCATGCAAAGCCTGAGAAAATATACTTGGACTATCTATTAAACCTTGGGGTAATCGAGTCCACGTGTATTGGACTCCTCTGTATGTAAATGCAAACAAATATTGGCTGTCAGGGTGCAGAGGTACCGAAAAGAAAGCGGAGCAGAGGTCAATAACAGTGAAAAATTTGGCAGTGGGAGGGATTTGCATTAGGATGACAGCTGGATTTGGCACTACGGGGAACTGACTCTCAACTATTTTGTTAATCCCCCTTAGATCCTGCACTAGTCTGTAACCCCTCCCCCCACTCTTTTTAACAGGGAAGATGGGACTATTGGCAGTGCTGGACGTTCTTACCAGAATGTCCTGTTGTAGCAAGCGCTCTATTACTGGGTAAACTCCTAACTCCACCTCTGGCTTCAGAGGGTACTGTGGGATTTTTGGAGCTATCCTACCATCTTTTACTTGTACAACTACTGGAGCTACGTTTGCCATTAATCCAGTGTCTTGTCCGTCTTTTGTCCAAAGTGACTCTGGTATCTGAGATGTCATCTCTTCTATTTGGGATGGATTCCTATTTGTCATAATGGTATGTGACATTAATTTTGATGGGGAGTCTAACATGTCTCGCACTTCCTGAGCGTGTTTCTCAGGTATGTCCAAGAATACACCTTCAGGAGTACAATAAATGACGCACCCCATTTTACACAGTAAGTCTCTTCCCAGGAGATTAGTTGGTGCCGATGCAGCCAGCAAAAAGGAATGCTTGGTATGCAAAGGCCCTATTGTAATCTCGGCTGGTTTGCTAACAGGGTAGTGCTGGACTACTCCTGTTACTCCCATGGCTGGAATTGTCCTACCAGTGGTTCTCATGCCCACTGTCGAATTTATCACTGACTTGGCCGCCCCTGTGTCTACAAGAAAGTTTAAAGTTTTACCAGCAACATTAATTGCGATCTTGGGTTCACTTCCAAGGTTGGCAATTAACTTTACTGGCTGCAGATTACAGGTATGGCCACACCCCTATTGGGTATGGTGACCTTCCTGAATCCCGCTGGCAGCAACTACTTGTGAGGGAGTTAGCTGGGAACTACCAGAGGCATGCCAGTCTCTGTTCGGGGGATATCTTTTTGTTTCCCCTGTATGTGGCTCATAACTCCGTTTCTGTGGACCCCGATCCCAATGTCGTGTGTCGTGTCGTTGTCTAGGGGGTTGGTATGAGTTTCGTGGATTCTTTACTCTACAATCTCGTGCCATGTGTCCCTGTTTGTGACAAGAATAACAAGTAACCATACTTGACTTACCCACAGGATTTGGTGATACAAACAAAGGCTGCCTTGTGGTCAGAGCCTGTATACTTACTGACATTAATTTATCACCTTGTTGTTCCCTGTGTCTGGTGATGTTTCTATCGTGATCAATAGCAGCCTCTCTCAAAGTAGCCACAGACAGACCTCGCCAACATGGTTGTGTGGTCTGTACCCTAGTCTTCAATGACTCTTTTAAACCATCCATCAGTACCGATACTGCTACTTCCCGATGGTTTGTGTCTGTTTTAATGTCCTCTATGCCTGTGTATTTTGCCATTTCTAATAATGCTCTGTGAAAATACTCTGCAGCTGTCTCTGACTCCTTCTGTTTAATGGAGAATATCTTATTCCATTTAGCTACTGCTGGGAAATACTCTTTTAACTGCAAGTTTATTCTTTTCACATTATCTTGGTTGTACACATCTGTAAGAGGTACATCATGATCTAGTCCGTAATCAGCTAAAAATTGAGTTGCGTCGACATTTGAGGGTAAACATGCTCTCAGCAATATCTGCCAGTCTTTATTGTTGGGCTCTGCAGTGTTACCTAAGTCTCTGATGTATTTTTGACTGGCAACTAAATCTTTTCTAGGGTCAGGAAATTCAGACACTATGGTCCTTAATTCCATTCGGGAAAATGGGGTGTACATGGCAATGTTCCTAATGGGAGTGGCTCCTGATGTGTCTGTTTTCCCATTTGGCACTGCTATTACTCTAACAGGTGTAATTCTAACAACCTCATTCTGTGTAGATTCTACAGGCTGTGGTGAAATAGTCTCAGCATAATGCATGGTGCCGTACTTACCAGTTGATACGACCTCACCTATCCCTCCGCTAGGGGCCTTTACTAATCTCGTGGGTGGAGCTGTGCCTACTGTGGTCTCTGCTATGGTGGCTGCTAGAGAGAGCGCTGAAATCGTTGCCGATTCGTCCTCTTGATCACACTCCTGAGGAAAGTTCAAAACAGGGTACAACTTGCACGGGTTAATACTTGCATGGGTTAATGGGTTAACATTATCATTAACATTTACACAGTTACTAAGTGATTTTGTGTTACACCTTAGTGCGTCTTTCTCCGCAATCAACTTCTCTCCTGATATATATGGTGGCGGTGGGGCCGTGGCAATCAGTTTTCTGTTAGAGCCAGATCCCGCCGCCTGAGCCAAACCTCTCTGTATCTCACTTTCCTGTTGCCACAACTGTAAATAATCATAATGCTGGATTCGTCTCTTTGTTGATTTTATGAGACATATCCTCCTCCTTAAATTTTGTAACACTTCTGAGCTGAAGCTACCTACTCTTGGGAATTTCTCCCCGTCATGTACAGTCATTCTCTCCCATTCATCACATAAAGTTTCTGTGTGACTTCCATATTTCTCACACATTATATACCTGGCCGACCCAATTGGTCGGACCACTGAATCAACCCGAACCGAGGTTGATCGCCCCCTACCTGAACAAGTGGCCCCCATAGTTCGAAAGTGTTGCTTTATTTAGCCAACCCTTACGCAAAACCAAATGTCCACAATAGGCTGACGGTGGCGGTTTACCGAGTACCCCACTCACTCGCCCACGCCGACCAATACGACCTGATCACACCGATATGGTTCTGGCGTACTCGACCTAGGGCCCCTGCGACCTGAACCTCTATTTACTGGAACCTGCGAGGGTTATCCGAAGAACACTTACTCTTTCCAGTAACTATTGGTTGCTGGATAGTTCCTGAGTGAGCAGCAAACTTCCCTTAAAATAAAAAAAATTACACAAATCACGTTAGAGTGTACAAATAGCGTTTGTGACCCCTTTACTCTAATGGTATTAGGTCAGATTACTAACTAATGTACACAATTACGTGCGGTCCAGTCGTTCAGTACACAAACAACTAAGCTTATGTACGGAAAGACCAATGGAATCGAAACTTACGACTGCGAATTCCTTCAGCAAGAGCTTATATGGCCTATATGGGTGTTGCACCAACCCTTTTCGGTGTTGTGCCTGTGAACTGTATAGCGGACTTCCTTGTCGGCTGTACCTGGACCTCCTGGTCTGCTATGACCTCCTGGTCTTGTTACAGTATGACCTCCTGGTCTTGTTACAGTATGACCTCCTGGTCTGCTATACTCTAATGCTCAAAATTGTATATTTAACTAGGGATGCCTCCCTAGCCACCGTGCACGTCACTTACACGCATGTACCTCACGAGTACTCGACTTTTCTTGTGGTTCAACCTTTAAAAATTGTAAAAACACTCACTCATCACATGTACACTTTTGTTTCTATTTCTATTTCTGCGCAGAAATTTTTCTTTAGATCAGGTGTGTTACCAATTAGGAGCAGGATCTGTTAATTAAATTTCGGACACCCAAAAATAGACTTGCGTTATTTCTCGCCTCGCGTTATTTATCGCTTTGCGTTATTTATCAACTTATCGTGACTTGAGCTACGTGGGCGTAACCGGACGCTCCGTTGCGTAATATACGCTGCGTGCGTCGGCCTTTGGATTGCGTACGCAAGTCTTTGTTAGAGACACGTATACGCAAAGCAAAGATCCACCGTAACACAATTTATACTTTTATCAATGTAGATGATCCTTGATCATCTACCACACAACACACTGACTTCGCCTTATCTCCCAGGCAAAACTGTGTGTTTGTCTATCTTTTAACTATATTACCTTTACTCTTAAACTATGAAATAACGGCAAATCTCTTTTAGCACTTCTATCAACTATAAAACTGGCAGACAGGAGAGTGATATACGAAAATGAAAAAGAAAAAGAAATGCAGATATATATATGTGTGCGTGCGTGTGTACGCAAGACAGAAAAATAAACAGTTTTAAAAGGCACTAGCGTTTTGTTCTTACCTCCGGTTCCCGGATTCCTTCAGCACTCTTTACCTAAGCGAAGCAGACGCTTATCCTGTCAGCACTACGAGGGATACAACCTCCCGCCCTTTGCTGAGGGATAATGTCTGCTGATCTACCTAGTGCAGATATGTGAAGGACGGGCGAGCCGCCAATTGATAAAGCTAAATATTTATCGTATATAAAACACCTTAAGAGGTCTAAGAACACTGTACGCTATCTACGTAAGAAGTACCATAAGGGTACGCAAGTTGTGTAGCGATCGCTCAACCGTAGTCGAGACGCTCAAGCGTCACGTTCGCTTACGGCCCAGTGATCACAGGCAGGCACGCTATTGGCTGCCGACTAACGTAATGATTCGCTATAGCGTAGCGTACGCCCAGGACCACGAGGAGATCACCAGCGGTGCAGACGCTTACAACGTTAAAACCTTTATATCTATACCTTTAACAATGAGATACACAGTATACCTTAGTGTAGAGACAGAGTGTAAGTGCAACCTGGTGTAACCTGATTAACTACAAAGCTGCTTGAGCGTCACCGACGCTCAGAGAATACTTAACCCTATAAAGAATACACAGATACCTGGGCTTAGGGTCCAAAACCTATTATATGTATTATAACTATTATACTTGAAAAAGGAATCACAGTACAAATGATACACTACAATATAACATAGACCAACTAACCAGATAACTACACGGGAAATACAATACAATACAATTAAAGGAAAATACGAGAGAAAGAGTAGAGAGAGAGAGAGAGATAGAGAGAGAGAGAGAGATGGCTCACAGTAAGACAATATGATTACGGAGAAAACTTACGCACAAGGGGAACGATCGCATGCGCCTCGATATCCAGCTCCCGATTATCAGCAATGAGAACCGTTGAAGAGAGTGAACTGGATACGGTCGGCCTGCCTATTTATGCCCCACACACAATACAATTCAATGGTCCCTACAATCTCATTGTTCATTGGACACAGGAATTCGGCTTCGCATTATAACAAAAGGTCATAGGTTGATTCATACAGGTGGGCTGTGACTATTTCCAACTGCTCAGGTGGGAGGGAAACTGGGTTTCCCGCCGCATGGGTAATAAAGTGCAAATAAAGTAAATGTTCATAAACTTCTTATGTCCATAACTATTCGCACGAGCGATTGATCTGCTTCAAACCAACACCGGAATATTTCTAATTAAATATTCTTCCGATGGATACTAAACACCACTGTATTACTCCTGTCTGACCCTTCGTATCAAACAAAGAGGGATTTCTCTGTTCATGAACATTCTATATTAACCAAACTTTCAGAATCTATCAAAGGGACCATGATCTATAAAATACCTTATTAGTGAAAATATGTAATGATTGAGTCGCACGCTACGATCGCATAAACTCTACCGTAAATACGCATACCATGCGCCTGCGGGTGCCCGCGACTGTGAGTATGCGCACGTACGGGAGAGCGTACGCATGCGCAGCACGGACCTGTGTGAGGTGCAAATATGGTAGTGTGCATAGAGATATTTTTCTGACTTTGACACTATATCCATGGCTCCACCTTTATCCATCACTTTAGTCACACAATAAAAAAAGTCAATAAGATTTGTTTGACATGATCTCCCCCCAGTGAATCCATGCTGTTTGGGATCCAGTAAATTGCCGGATTTGAGATAATCTACAACTCTTTCTTTTAAGAGTGTTTCCATCAATTTCCCTACTACTGATGTAAGACTCACTGGTCTGTAGTTGTTTGCCTCTTCCTTGCTTCCACTTTTGTGCAGTGGGACTATGTTTGCTCTTTTCCAGTCCCCTGGAATTACTCCTGTAGCTAATGACTGGTTGAATAATTCTGTCAATGGTGCTACCAGCACCTCTTTAAGTTCTTTTAGTATCCTTGGATGTATCCCATCTGGCCCCATAGATTTGTCCACTTTCAGCTTTGAGAGTTCTGTTAGGACCTTCTCCTCTGTAAATGTACTTGTTTCATTTTCCTGAATATCCCTGCAACTTAACTGTGGCCCCTTCCCCTCTCTTTCAGTAGTAAATACTGAGCAAAAATAATAATTAAGATGATCTGCTATTAAATTGTCTCCTTCAACAAGACTCCCAGTGTCCGTCCTTCGTTTTATAATTCCGCCTTTTGTTTTTCTCCTTTCGCTTATATACCTAAAAAAAGTTTTGCCTCCTTTACCCACTGACTGGGCCATTTTCTCCTCAGCTTGTGCCTTTGCACATCTGATTACCTTCTTTGTCTCCTTCTGTCTAACAAGATATATCTTTTTGTCTTCATTATTTTGTGTCTGCTTATATTTCCTAAAAGCCATCTTTTTTGCTCTCACAATATTTGCTACTTCTTTTGCAAACCACACTGGCTTCCTTTTCCTTGTGTTTTTCCTAACAGTTTTGATACAAAGGTCTGTTGCCTTCAATATTGCACATTTTAATGTTTCCCACCTCTCCTGCACTGTTTCCAAGTTCCTCCACTCTGCCAAAGAATCACTTACACATTTTCCCATCCCTACAAAATCAGCCTTCCTAAAATCCAACACCTTTGTTTTTGTATGGGACGAGGTAGTCTCTGTCTTAATGCTGAACCAAACTGCTTGATGATCACTGGATCCCAGGTTTTCACCCACTTTTACGTCCGATAATCTGTCTCCATTTATAAGTATTAAGTCTAATATTGCGTCTTTCCGAGTGGGCTCCCTCACCAATTGGTGGAGGGATGCTCCACCAACTATTATTGACCAGTACACATAGACAAACCATTTTGCATTAATAAAGATTTTACATTGAGAAATAGAGCGATCTCACACTGACATACATATGAAAACCATGTTAAATGAAAGACACAAACGTTATTGTGGCTTATAGAATATCAGTTCATCACATCATATGTACTCAGTTTATCAACTATGCATATTATATTGTAACACTGCTGATATGTACCATAAAGGTCTGAGGGGCAGATGTATTAACCTGGAGAAGGCATAAGGAAGTGATAAACCAGTGATATGTGCAAGGTGATAAAGGCACCAGCCAATCAGCTCCAATATGTAAATTAACAGTTAGGATCTGGTTGGCTGGTGCCTTCATCACTTTGCACATATCACTGGTTTATCACTTCCTTATGCCTTCTCCAGGTTAATACATCTGCCCCTGAGTATGTGATAAAATTGTTACTGTTTTCTTGATATTTTAGAATATAAGGCATGACCAGACCTGTATATTAACGGGGAAAAAAAGATTTACACCAAATACCACATACAGGTATTACTGTGTATTACAATGTATATATTGCTGTATACATATCATATATAACTGTGTATTAAACCGTTTATATCACTGCATACCATAGATTACTGTATATTACACCATATATATCGCTGCATACATGCCATATGTCACTGTGTATTAAACAGTGTATATCGCTGCATACAGACCATATATTACTGTGTAATACAGCGTGTATAGCACTGTGTATACATCACATATTACTGTGTATAAAACCGTTTATAAAGCTGCGTCATATATTACTATATATTACATCATGACATGTCCAGACATGTATATTAACGAAAAAAGATTTACACCATTTATATCATTGTATACATACCATATATAACTGTGTATTAAACCGTTTATATAGATGCATACCATAGATTACTGTATATTACACCGTATACATCGCTGCATGCATGCCATATGTTACTGTGTATTAAACAGTGTATATTGTTGCATACAGACCATATATTACTGTGTATTACGTGTATAGCACTGTATACATACCACATATTACTGTGTATTACAATGTGTATATTGCTGCATGCATACCACATATTACTGTGTATTAAAACGTTTATATAGCTGCACACCATATATTACTGTATATTACATTGTGACATGTCCAGACCTGTATATTATATATAGTAAATTGTTTTCTCCTAGTCCGTAGAGGATGCTGGGGACTCCGTAAGGAGCATGGGGTATAGACGGGCTCCACAGGAGACATGGGCACTCTAAAGACTTTAGATGGGTGTGCACTGGCTCCTCCCTCTATGCCCCTACTCCAGACCTCAGTTAAAGAACTGTGCCCAGAGGAGACGGACAGTACGAGGAAAGTATTTTTGTTAACCTAAGGGCAAGATTCATACCAGCCCACACCATCCACACCGTATAACATGGAATATACGCAACCAGTTAACAGTATCAACAAAACAGCATCAGCCAAAGACTGATCTTAACTGTAACATAACCCTTATGTAAGCAATAACAATATACAAGCCTTGCAGAAATATGTCCGCACTGGGACGGGCGCCCAGCATCCTCTACGGGCTAGGAGAAAAAGATTTACCGGTAGGTTTAAAACCTTATTTTCTCTTACGTCCTAGAGGATGCTGGGGACTCCGTAAGGACCATGGGGATTATACCAAAGCTCCAGATCGGGCGGGAGAGTGCAGATGACCCTGCAACACCAATTGAGCAAACATAAGGTCCTCATCATCCAGGGTATCAAACTTGAAGAATTTTGCAAAAGTGTTTGATCCCGGCCAAGTCGCCGCTCGGCAAAGCTGTAACGTCGAGACGCCTCAGTCAGCCGCCCAAGAAGAGCCCACCTTCCTAGTGGAATGGGCCTTTACCGAATTTGGTAACGGCAATCCAGCCGTAGAATGAGCTTGCTGAATCGTGTTACAGATCCAGCGAGCAATAGTCTGCTTAGAAGCAGGAGCGCCAACCTTGTTGGCTGCATACAGGACAAACAGTGCCTCTGTTTTCCTAACCTGAGCCGTCCTGGCAACATACATTTTTACGGCCCTGACTACATCCAGGGACTTGGAATCCTCCAAGTCATTCGTAGGCACAGGTACCCCAATAGGTTGGTTCATATGAAACGATGAAACCACCTTAGGCAAAAATTGAGGACGAGTCCTTAATTCTGCTCTATCCACATGGAAAATCAGATAGGGGCTTTTGTGCGACCAAGCCGCCAATTCGGACACCCGACTTTCAGATGCCAAGGCCAACAACATGACCACCTTCCAAGTGAGAAACCTTAACTCAACCGTTTGAAGAGGTTCAAACCAGTAAGATTTTAGGAACTGTAACACCACGTTAAGGTCCCATGGTGCCACTGGAGGCACAAAAGGAGGCTGTATGTGCAGCACTCCCTTTACACAAGTCTGAACTTCTGGGAGAGAAGCCAATTCCTTCTGAAAGAAAATTGATAGGGCCGAAATCTGTACCTTAATGGAGCCTAATTTCAGGCCCATATCCAATCCTGTCTGTAGAAAGTGGAGAAAACGGCCCAGATGGAAATCTTCCGTAGGAGCATTCTTGGATTCACACCAAGATACATACTTTCTTCAGATACAGTGATAATGTTTCGCGGTCACTTCCTTCCTAGCCTTTATCAAAGTAGGGATGACTTCTTCCGGAATGCCTTTCCCAGCTAGGATTCAGTGTTCAACCGCCATGCCATCAAACGTAACCGTGGTAAGTCTTGGAACACACAGGGCCCCTGTTGCAACAGGTCCTCTCTGAGAGGAAGAGGCCATGGATCTTCTGTGAGCATTTCCTGAAGATATGAATACCAGGCCCTTCAAGGCCAATCTGGAACAATGAGTATTGTCTGCACTCTTTTTCGTCTTATGATTCTCAATATCTTTGAGATGAATGGAAGAGGAGGGAACACATAGACCGACTGAAACACCCAAGGTGTCACTAGGGCGTCCACTACTACTGCCTGAGGGTCCCTTGACCTGGCACAATACCTCCGAAGCTTCTTGTTGAGACGTGAAGCCATCATGTCTATTTGAGGAAGTCCCCAATGACTTGTTATCTCTGCAAAAACTTCTTGATGAAGTCCCCACTCTCCTGGATGGAGATCGTGTCTGCTGAGGAAGTCTGCTTCCCAGTTGTCCAATCCCGGAATGAAGACTGCTGCCAAAGCGCTTATGTGATTTTCTGCCCAGCGCAGAATCCTGGTGGCTTCCGCCATTATCACTATGCTCCTTGTTCCACCTTGGCGGTTTACATGAGCCACAGCTGTGACGTTGTCTGATTGAATCAGAACCGGTAGGTCGCGAAGAAGATTCTCCGCTTGACGTAGGCCGTTGTATATGGCCCTCAATTCCAGTACGTTGATGTGTAGACAAGCCTCCTGGCTTGACCATATCCCCTGAAAGTTTCTTTCTTGTGTGACTGCTCCCCAACCTCGGAGGCTCGCGTCCGTGGTCACCAGAACCCAGTCTAGAATGCCGAACCTGCGACCCTCTAGAAGATGAGCACTCTGCAGCTACCACAGGAGAGACACCCTGGCCCTGGGGGACAGGCTTATTTTCTGATGAATTTGGAGATGGGACCCGGACTGGACCGACACACTTTTCGATTTTAACAGGGCTCTGACCATGTTCTGGAGTTCCTGGGCTTTTTCCGTTGGGAGAAAAACCCTCTTTTGTTCCGTGTCCAGAATCATGCCTAAGAACGATAGCCGAGTTCTTGGAACCACCTGTGACTTTGGTCGATTTAGAATCCATCCATGTTGCTTCAGCAATCCCAGGGAGAGCGCCACGCTTTTCAGCAACTGATCTCTCGATCTCGCTTTTATCAGGAGATCGTCCAAGTATAGGATAATTGCGACTCCCTACCGACGCAGGAGCACGATCTTTTCCGCCATTACCTTGGTGAAAATCCTCGGGCCGTGGAAAGCCCAAACGTCAACGTCTGAAACTGGTAATGACAGTCCTGTACAGCGAATCTCAGGTACGCCTGATGAGGGGGATATATGGGGACATGAAGGTATGCATCCTTTATGTCCAGTGACACCATAAAATCACCCCCTTCCAGGCTAAAGATTACTGCCAGGAGCGATTCCATCTTGAATTTGAACTTTTTCAAGTACAGATTTAGGGATTTTACATTTAGAATGGGTCTGACCGAGCCATCCGGTTTCGGAACCACAGATAGGGTTGAATAGTACCCTTTTAACTGTTGAACCCGGGGAACCTCGACAACCACTTGTTGTTGACACAATTTTTGAATTGCAGCTAAAACTATCTCCCTTTCTGGGGAAGAAGCTGGTAAAGCCGATTTGAAAAACCGGCGAGGAGGCACGTCATCGAATTCCAGCTTGTAACCCTGGGATACAATTTCCATTGCCCAAGGATCCACGTCTGACTGAACCCAGACATGGCTGAAGAGTCGAAGATGTGCCCCCACCGGCGCAGACTCCCTCAGTGGAGCCCCAGCGTCATGCGGTGGATTTCGTAGAAGCCGGGGAGGACTTCTGCTCTTGGGAACTAGCCGTAGCCGACAGTTTTTTCCCTCTACCCTTACCTCTGCTGAGGAAGGAAGAGCCACGACCTCTTTCGGACTTATGCGACCGAAAGGACTGCATCTGATATTGCGTCGTTTTCTTTTGCTGTAGGGAAACATAAGGTAAAAAAGTAAATTTACCCGCGGTAACTGTGGAAACAAGGTCAGCAAGACCTTCCCCAAATAAATCCTCACCTTTGTAAGGTAAAACTTATATATGCTTCTTTGAGTCGACATCACACGTCCATTGGCGGGTCCACAGGGCTCACCTAGCAGAAATCGCCATGGCTTTGGCTCTTGAACCTAGAAGCCCAACGTCTCTCTGAGCGTCTCTCATATATAAGACTGCGTCTTTAATATGACCTAAGGTCAATAAAATGGTATCCCTATCTAGGGTATCAATGTCAGCTGACAAGGTATCTGTCCAAGCTGCTACCGCACTACAAACCCTATTGCCGGTCTTAGTAAAGCACCCGTATGTGTATAAATTGATTTTTAAGTCGTTTCCTGTCTGCGATCAGCAGGATCCTTGAGGGCTGTCGTGTCTGGAGACGGTAGCACCACCTTCTTGGATAAGCGTGTTAAAGCCTTGTCCACCCTGGGCGAGGATTCCCACCGTACCCTGTCCTGTGCAGGGAAAGGATACGCCATAAGAATTCTTTTGGGAATCTGCAGTTTCTTGTCTGGAGTTCCCCAAGCCTTTTCAAATAACGCATTCAGCTCATGAGATGGGGGTAAGGTTACCTCAGGTTTCTTTTCCTTAAACATGTGTACCCTCGTGTCAGGGACAGAGGGGTCATCTATGATATGCAAAACATCTTTTATTGCAATAATCATATAATGAATACTTTTGGCCACCCTTGGGTGTAACCTTGCATCATCGTAGTCGACACTGGAGTCAGAATCCGTGTCGGTATCTGTGTCTGCTAATTGGGATAGGGGACGTTTTTGAGACCCTGAAGGGCCCTGTGACACTGTCAAAGCCATTGATTGACTCCCTGTATTATCCCTGGACTCTGCTTTGTCTAATCTCTTATATAATAAAGTCACATTTGCATTTAAAACATTCCACATGTCCAACCAATCAGGTGTCGGCGTTGCCGACGGAGACACCACAATCATTTGCTCCACCTCCTCCTTAGATGAGCCTTCCGATTCAGACATGCCGACACACACGTACTGACACCCCCACACACTCAGGGATATATTTATATGGAGACAATTCCCCACTAAGGCCCTTTGGAGAGACAGAGAGAGAGAGAGAGAGAGTATGCCAGCACACACCCAGCGCCACCTGACTCTGGAAACAGAATTCCCAGTTAAACAGTGCTTTTATACCAATACATGTATATACACTCACTGCGTCAATTAAATGTGCCCCCCCCCCTCTTTTTTGCCCTCTGTCATCGTGTTCAGCAGGGGAGAGTCCGGGGAGCCAGCTTCTCTGCAGTGTGCTGTGGAGAAAATGGCGCTGGTTAGTGCTGGAGGATCAAGTCCCGCCCCCTCAGCGTCGGGCTTCAGTCCCGCTCAAATTCACAATACTGGTGGGGGATCATTTTATATACGGCCTCCCCAGTATATCTATATACTTTTGCCAGTCCAAAGAGGTTTAATATTGCTGCCCAGGGTGCCTCCCCCCCTGCGCCCTGCACCCTTCAGTGCCCGCTGTGTGTGTGTGTGTGGGAGCAATGGCGCGCAGCGTTTTCGCTGCGCGTTACCTCGGAGAAGATCTGAAGTCTTCAGCCGCCTTTGAAGTCTTCTTTCTTCTGATACTCACCCGGCTTCTATCTTCCAGCTCTGTGAGGGGGACAGCGGCGCGGCTCCGGGACGAACGGCGAGGCTGAGACCTGCGTTCCGACCCTCTGGAGTGATAATGTCGGTATTATCTTAGACCGCAAAGCTATACCCCTTTGTACACTATTACTGTTGAGCCGCTATGGCCACTAGACTACATGCACGTGCTACGCACTTTGCACGCTATTTGCGTACAGAGTCCTGCACGTGGTACCCACTTGGTGTACGCACGCCGCGCTGAGTGTACGGAATACACACAGCGAGCGCACACACAATTGATAACCTTTAAACCTTGTTAATGATACAATGTAGTGATATGCTTACACTTTAAACCTTTGGCAGCAAAGTACTGCAACGATATTATACCTTTAAACCTTACGTAGCGCTGGTGATACAAAGTACCCGCAGTGCGTACACCTTATCAATGCTTATACACCATATACAGATAAATCTACTTTAAAGCCCATGCAGGAAAGTGAAAACACAACACTGTTTGTAGTTTAAACCACAGGGTTCTAAGGTCACCGTGGATTGATTCCTAAAGATACAAACAATACAATTTATACACTACAGGCTAACAAGTAAATCTAAACAGAATAATGGCTACAGAGAATGTACGTATGTGAGAATATTCGCAAGCGCAACCCGAGCTCGGTCCTCCGCTGGTCATACAGATAGCGTTTAGAGTCTTCTGACTGGCCAGGCAACAATGGTCCTTTTATACACAACATGCATACACAATACAATGGTCACTGTAATCTCATTGTTCATTGGACACAGAGATATGTCTCCACATTACAGCAAAGGTCATAGGTGGATTTGAAAAGGTGGGCGATGTCTCTTCCAACTGCTCTTGTGGGTGGTATCCTCTGGATTCCCGCCGCATATGTAATTTACAGTAAATATAGTTAATGTTCATAATCTACTTTTGCACATAACTATACGCAGGAACAAGCGATCTTTCTCTAACTAACACGGAATGTTACCCTCAAAATACCCTAAAGCTGGATATTAGACATCACCTTCCAACCTTTATCTGACCCTTCCTATCATGCCAAGGCGAATCTCTCTGTCCAGGAACTGTTTAAACTAATAGAACTTGCTGACATGGTCTAGGGGAACTATATCTAAAATATACGCTATATGGGTTAAATATGCAATGTTCTAATAACACGCTACACGCTCACAAACTCTGCCGTAAATACCCATATCATGTGCATGATCGCCGGAGCGATCCTACGCAAATTGCGGATATGTGCACGCACGGCGGACTGAGTGCACGAGCAGCGGGCATGTGCATGGGGTTAGTACAAGGTATATGCATTATGATATTTTTCGACTTTGACAGGAGCTAATGGTGTCCAGTAGCCTAAGAAGCAGAGCCTAGCATTGAAGTAGGTCTGCTTCTCTCCTCTCAGTCCCACGATGCAGGGAGCCTGTTGCCAGCAGTGCTCCCTGAAAATAAAAAACCTAACAAAATTATTTTTCAGAGAAACTCAGGAGAGCTCCCCTGTAATGACCTCAGTCTCCTCTGGGCACAGGATCTAACGGAGGTCTGGAGGAGGGGCATAGAGGGAGGAGCCAGTGCACACCCACCTAAAGTTCTTTATAGTGCCCATGTCTCCTGTGGAGCCCGTCTATACCCCATGGTCCTTACGGAGTCCCCAGCATCCTCTAGGATGTAAGAGAAATAATGATAAACAATAATACTAATAATGATTTAATAGTAATGATAATGACAGTCAACATATGACAATGTGAGGCTGGCGGCTGGCGTCGGGAGGCAGCAGGACAGCAACAGGGCCTGAACGCGGAGGAACTTGGATCCGAAAGGATCCGGGTTCCTCCAATCAGCGCGCTAGGATTTGAACTGGGCGCCGATCGTGAGCCAATCCCGGCTCACGGCTTGGCGTCCAATGGGAGGCCGCTGCGGCGGGCCAATCCGTGCTCGTCCGCCGAGGCGGGCCAATCCGTGCTCGTCGCGGTGGACCAATAGGAGTCTGCCGCGTCATTGCTCCACCTCCTCCCAGCGTCTTATATCAGGCGCTGGGCGGCATCGGAGCTCAGTTGTTGCGCGCCGGAGCCAGAGCAGAGAAGAGCTCCAGAAGACGGCGGACGAAGACCAGCGGCGGAGAAGAAGGAAGAACCGGCAGAGAAGAGAGAAGACAGAAGAGGCAGCACTGGGAAGAAAGAAGAGGTGGAGCCCGAAGTCTAGCAGCGGATGACCGGTGGAGTGTGCTGCAGAGTGAGGGATGCAAAAGAGCTGACAAAGCTCCCCTCTGCAGCCTCTCCCACCGATCCGGGTAAGAGGCTTTAGGCCTGTACTACCTTCCTGCAATCTTTCCTCCCTAGACCACCAGGATTGTCAAGCATTAGGCCTGTGGCCACAAACAGGCAATAGGCCTGAGCAGTAGTTAGGAGTGAAGGGCACCTACATTAACTAGTAATCTTGGCGTTAGGCCAAGGTTACTGTCCCCTGATTAGGCAGGCTCTAGTCCTGTGGCCACAAACAGGCACTAGGCCTGAGCAGTAGTTAGGAGGGAAGGGCCACCGCATTAACAAGTAATCTTGGCGTTAGGCCAAGGTTACGGTCCCCCTTTTAGGCAGGTGCTAGGCCTGGGGTGACCGTTTAGTCACTAGGCCTGTGTTATAGATAGGACCCAATATTCATATAAATAATCTTGGTATTAGGCCAAGATTATATTCCCATGGGTAGGCAGGCACTAGGCCTGTGGGCACTTCCGGGCATTTGGCACGGGCGCAAGTTAGTCACAAATAAAGGGTGAGATGTGAAGTTGGAATCTTTGCACTAGCCAAGGATTTCATTCCCATTGTCAGGTGTGCATTTGGACTGGGCTCAGTCCAGGGTAGGAACGGAACTTCTACACTAGGGGCATAGTAGTATCTACGCAAGGGGAACGCATAGTACAGAACCCTTCCGGTTCGGTTCCCGCAGCAAGTGGGCTGTACGGTAGCTCGCTTGGGCTGTGGTTGGTTGGGTGTGTAGGGCTGGCTGGCCCACACGTTCTGTACTCCATTCGGGATAGGAAAGGTTGTGAAGAGACGATCCCGTCTCCACGTACCTCACCATCCCGTATACCTGAAGTGGATGGCTGTCCACTACAGGCCGCACAATATGCGTGTGCGCATGGGGAATAAGTACAGGCACTTGTCGGTCAGCCCGACGTGCAGGACCTGTCAACACCAGCATAACGGTAACTCATTGTTATGTCATTACTGTGTATCTTGAATGTGTCTTGTTTTGCTAGCTGAGGACATTTATAGCCGTTCTCTCTCATTTGTTTTGTTCAAAGGTTCATGGCAGCATAGGCCAGTTTAATTGTTTAGACTATCTGTTAGTTTGTAGGAAGGCTGCTGTTCATCTCTCCTCAGGAGCAGCGATCCTTGACCGGCAACTTGACAAGTGTGACGACGTGAGTATTCCCCTCTGTGTGTTTGTCTTGATCTGTGTTGGGCGCCGATCCACAAGTCTTCACTAGGCCTAGTGAAGCTCGCTTCATCTGGTGCGCAAGTGCCAAATAGCTGATATTTGGGTGGCTGAGGCCTTAGGGCCAGTGATGACATTCACCTAATCGGTGAAAGTCGTGGCCATCTCTGTGTATCTTCTTCCTCGCCGCAGGAAAGAGTTGATACCCCGTGTGATCAGTGCTTCTTTTCCCTCAGCATCTGGGTATCAAGGCCCAACCGTTGCGTCCTGGTTACTGGAGTACTTCCCGGTCCGAAGTGGTTCCGTGGTCAGAACCTGAAGGAGACTAGCGGTAAGAGGCGAGTCACACCTGCACAGCAGCAGGCATAACAACGCACACAACATCCTTACATTTGGCGTAGTCGGCAGGATGTCGGACACTGAAAACAACTCTTCTCCGGAAACGGAGAGGAAATTAAATTTTGGACTAGCATTGACGCATACCCCTCGGTACGATGGACGGAACATGCCGCTGGAAGACTGGAAGAAGAGGCTTGACGGAATCATCCAGCTGTATGGGGTGCTCCCCGAAATGCAGCTGCACTTGGCATTGAATACACTGGATGGAGAAGCCTGGCGGTCCGTTATCCTTGTTCCAGAAGAGGAGCGGAAAACGTTAGATGAGGTACTCACGATCCTCGATGGTGCCTATGTCAACACCTCATCTGCTGGGACCCTGCGTCAGCGGTTGTTCAACCGATTTCAGAGGGAAGATGAGTCTATACCCCAATTTGCCAATGCGCTTCAAGAGATGTTAGGCGAGACCTCTCGGCGCGACCCAGAAGGTCTGGGGTCACTGGTTAACCAAAGCTGAGGGATCATTTTGCACTCGGCCTTCGGAGTATCCCCATTCGACAGATCCTGTTGGATAAGATTGCCAATGACAAGAAGATGACCTTTCATCAAGTTCAAGTGGAGGCTGTCGCTAGGGATTGCGACGCCAATTTTGGACCATATGCTATGGCCCCGCAATGGTTAACACCGGTGTCGGCCCCTGTGGCGAGTAGAGAACCAAACCCCTTGGAGGCCTGTATCCAAGATCTTAAGGCGGCATTTGCCAAAGTCACTCTTGAAATGAAAGAGGAGATCTCCCAGTTGCGGAATGAGGTTCATAGACGGAGAAGTCATGGTGGGTCTGAAGATCGGGCGTCACGCAGGCTGCCAAGGGTATCACAAACCAACGTTGGAGGCACTCGTCCTAGGGAAGGTAGGGGACCTCGCTGATATTGCTGTAACAGGTTTGGGCACATCGCCCGGAAATGTACTGAGCCTAGGCAGGACCCTTTATTAAACAAGAAACCCTCGCGATGACGGGACCACCCGCGGGGGAGATGAGCGGAGGAGGCACAGCTATAGTGGATTCAGCTGACATAGAGGGTGAGTGTCCCGTTGTGGTTGGATGTCTTGGGGGGAAAAGAGCAGAAGTGCCTGTTGGATACTGGCTCGCAAGTCACCAGAATGTCTGAGGCATGTTTCCTGGAGCACTATTCTCATCTGAAGGATTCTGTGTTGGAAAGCTGGGTTACTCTTACGGCGGCCAACAATCTTCCTATTCCAGTTGTCGGAGTGGTGTGGATGGAGATCTCGATCTGTGGACAAGCAGTAGGAAAGAAAGGAAGGAATACTGGTCGTGGGAAGCTTGGGTTTGAGTCACAGGCCGGTAATTGTTGGCATGAACGTCCTACAGGATCTCAATCAGCTTTTGTTCCAGGAAAGAGGTCCGCAATATTGGAAAGAGTTGGGTATCCAACGACCGGTGCAACAGGCATTTCAGCAGGTGGGGAGGATATGCGAGGCTGGAAATTTGGAAGATTCCCATTGGATCGATCAGGACCAGTCATCGGCAACAGACAGAGTTACCTCCCCGCCAGGAGGTAATTCTTCCCCTCGAGGTACGTACTCACCAACGCCTGGAGGGGTTCGAGGTGATGGTGGAACCCAATGGATTCCTAGGAATAGACTCTGGGATCAACCCTGGCCGTAGTGAGAGACAGCAAGGTGTTGGTTCGGCTTTGTAATCTACCGGACCAGACCAAGATAATTCCTGCGGGAGCAACTATTGCTAATGTAACGGCTGTCCGATGGCGTTTCGGGGGGGGGGGGGGGGGGGGTGTCAGCAGGTCTTGCTGCATGCTGACGAGCAAGGGTCATGGTCAATGGCAGTGAGCCGGGAAAGGGACGAAGAACCCAGTATGGATTGGTGTGGCCGTGTTATACGAGAACAGATGGATGTCTGTCTGGACAAATGTAGCCCCGTTATGGTGCAGAAATTGGAGCATATGCTATGGGAACGACGGAAGGTGTTTTCCCGGCATGAGGAGGACTTCGGGTATACTGAAGATTTGCAGCATGAAATACGCACTGGGGAGAGTCCTCCAATCCGTGAGAGATATCGCCCTATCCCACCCAAACTCTATCAAGAGGTGAAGAAGATGTTGCGGCAGATGTTGGACAATCAGGTCATTCGTGAGAGTAAGAGCCCATGGGCTGCTCCCATCATGTTGGTACGGAAGAAGGATGGTTCCATCCGATTCTGTGTGGACTATTGGCGGTTAAACAGCTGTACCGTTCGAGATGCCTATCCGTTGCCTAGGATAGAGGAGTCCTTGGCGGCCCTGGGAAATGCTCAGTATTTTTCCACTCTGGACTTGGCCAGTGGGCATTGGCAAGTGGCAGTTAACACAAAGGATCAAGAAAAGACCACCTTCACAACTCCGACGGGGTTGTTTGAGTTCTTGCGCATGCCTTTTGGACTCACTAATGCACCAGCTATAATCCAGCGGATGATGGAGAGGTGTTTGGAAGGCTTGAAATTTGAAGCTATGCTGATATATCTGGATGATATTATCGTGTTTGCCTCCACTCTAGAGGAACATCTGGAACACCTGGATGTGGTGTTACAGCGTCTGGATAAGTACGGGCTCAAGCTCAAGCCCCGTAAGTGTCATCTTCTAAAATCAAGCTTGGAGTACTTGGGGCATGTGGTATCCAGAGAGGGAGTCTGCCCTACACCTGGCAAGATTTCAGCAGTCCAGGAGTGGAAGACGCCCACTACTATCACTGAACTACACACTTTCCTAGGATTGGTGGGGTACTATCGATGGTTTATCAAAGATTTTGCAAAAATCGCTGAACCACTGCACGCTCTGCTCTGAGGAGTGCCCACTACCAAAAAAATGCAGGCAATAGCCTGGGGTGAGGCACAAGAGAAGGCGTTCTGCCATCTGAAGAAAAAGCTCACTGAAGCTACGGTTCTGGGAAACGCCAATTTTGAAAAACCTTTTCTGCTTTGTACCGATGGCAGTCTACAGGGGCTAGGAGCAGTGCTTTCACAAGTACAAGATGGCCAAGAACGAGTAATCACCTATGGTAGCCGGAGTTTGAGGGAAACAGAGAGGAACCCGGATAACTACAGTTCCTTCAAGTTGGAACTGTTGGCTGAAGTATGGGCAGTGACTGAGAAGTTTGCAGAGTATCTGACCGCAACCCATGTGGAGATCTACATGGATAACAATCCCCTGGCCTATCTGTAAACTGCGAAACTAGGCGCTCTGGAGCAGCGTTGGGTGGCCCAGTTGGCAAAATTCAGTTATAAAATCCACTATCGGAAAAAAACAAACTAAATCAAATTTCTGAAGAAAACTCTCTGGAGCTCCAGAGGAATGCACCCGGCTCCTTGGGCACATTTTTCTAAACTGAATCTGCAGAAGGGGCATAGAGGGGAGGAGCCAGCACACACTATTGATTTCTTAAAGTGCCAGGCTCCTATGGACCTGATCTATACCCCACGGTACTAAAGTACATTCCCCAGTGTCCACTAGGACGTTAGAGAAAAATAGGACCCCAACATTTTGGAGTTTTAGATCTGCTTACCGACTCAAGAATATAAAGGTGATTGTCACTCAGGAGGTGAATGAGAAGGAAATATGAGGGTGGCTATGATTTTTCCTTTAGCAAATTTCTGTATCCTAAAAAGGAACTGCTATGTCTTCAATTTATCTGGAGAAAACATCTGCATGTTGTGCAAGTCCAGTTAATGTGCATAAATAAAGTTCAACTAGTTCCCATCTGGCGTGCCTCAAATTTGGAGAATATTCAAACTTCTAGGGGGGCAGAGGTACTTAGCCTTGGAGTGATAAAGTGGAGAGAGAAACTAACAATTGGCTCCCAACTTTCTTTTTTCAACCACATGGTTTTTTTTAAAACACATGGCAGTCAGGAGCTGATTGGTTAGTTGTTTCTCTCTTTCTCCACGGCTTAATACATCTCCCCATAGACTTTAAAAATACAGTGAGCCACATAAATGGTGAATGGAATATGGGCCCCTTCAAGTATTGTTCTAATGGTAAGAATCTCAAAAAATAAAGCACAGAGGTTTATTACCATTTTGTCCCCATACAAAGACTTCTACTATAAATGGGCAAGTTGCCCTAGTATGAACAAGCACAGCAACTGTTGGAAAACTTGTTGGGGCAGTGGGGAAACAGTCAGCTTTGCAAGTTAAAGTAGTGTTTAAACTCACATGTTCCAGCAAAACTTTGATAACAACATTGATGACTGGTCAACTACAGATTAGTCAGTTCATTCGGAATTAACCAATCTGTAACGGACATCTTCTCAGGACACATTTGCATTCCTTTAATTGAAATTCTGCATCAGTGAAAGCTAAAAGGTAGTAAACTCAAGATGAGGAGGACAGTAAGCAGGGAGGAAGGTGGCAAGAGGAGGACAGTATGGAGGGAGAGATGCGAGAGAAGCATAATACAGAGAGAAAATAAGAGTGTTGATACACTACAGCCACCATATATCAGGTACATATACCGGCGTTAACAACGCCGGTATGTACCTAGAAAATCACAAAGTACAGCTCTTGCGATAAGAGCTGTCCTTTACGATACAAGGACTTCCCATGTGCAGAGGTTACACTGGGAGGGTTCCAATTGGATCGCTTACAGGAATGAAAAAAGAAGCACCCAGGATGGTGTGGCTCATCGCGTCCGCAGCTAAACTAGATTTTTGTTTTGCCAATTTCAGTCACTTCTACCATGGATTGGACCTCTGCAAGATCCAAATTTCCTTGGCTGCAGTGATAAAATTAAATATATTTTCTGTTTTGTGGATAATGATATTATAGCCGATCATAAGCAATAGTTTGTTATTGTTTGCCAAAACTATGCAGCAAATACTTTCATGTACAGTACATACCTTGTAAACTCTTCATGAAGATTGTTTGGTTCAGAGGAGTAATATTTAATTCGAAAATGCAATGTATAGGGAGGGCCAACTGTTAAATAAAACAAAATAATTAATGATGTGTGCACAGATAGTAAAGAGTTTATATGGAAAACAGTTTTAATTAACCAATTGAACTTTGTCTATACTACATTTTAATATTTAGACAGCACATATGCTTAACAAATTGTACAGCAAACCACTAAATAAACATGTTCCCATTGCTCCCAGCGCTAGAACATTGTGGAGTTTCAAGCTTTTGTTGCTCTTTTGACATTAACTACAGATTATGTGTTCATATGATAGTACACAATAGTACCTCTAAAAATAATCTGCTGGAAAGATGGCATCTGAAAATGTTGTCAAAAGCTGTGAGCAATGATTGGGGGTAGTGTAAAGTACATTGGAATAAGTCACCACTGGTACACATTATATTCATAACGTATAGCAGAGATTCTCAACTGAAACCCTCATAACAACTGACCCAGCAAAATAGATTAAATAATCTGTGTATGATTAAAGAATCCACAAAACATGATGTGTACTTGGAGACTGGAGATAAGAATCCTTAACGTATTGGCATTTTACTAATTAATTATAACTAATATTAAAACTCATTAAGGAAGACCAAAATTGAATGACATAGGTTAAAGGAAAAATAGGATTTTGGTTACCTACCGGTAAATCCTTTTCTCGTAGTCCGTAGAGGATGCTGGGGTCCACATTAGTACCATGGGGTATAGACGGGTCCACCAGGAGACAATGGCACTTTAAGAGTTTGAGAGTGTGGGCTGGCTTCTCCCTCTACACCCCTCCTACCAGACTCCGTCTAGAAACTGTGCCCGAGTAAACGGACATCTTCAAGAGAAGGATTTAACACAGAAAGTGGCGAGATTCATACCAGCTCACACATACAAGGCTCTACTCCCCTCCTTAGTTCCACAAAGCAGGGAGGCTGTTGCCAGCATCCTCCCTGTGCCTAAACTCTATAAAAAAAATAAAAAAAAATAAAGAAACTCCTATGGAGCTCCCCTAGCTGTGACCAGCTCATCCGGGCACATTTTCTAAACTGAGTCTGGTAGGAGGGGCATAGAGGGAGGAGCCAGCCCACACTCTCAAACTCTTAAAGTGCCAATGACTCCCTGTGGACGAGTCTATACCCCATGGTACTAATGTGGACCCCAGCATCCTCTAGGACGTAAGAGAAAGCCCACGCAAGCATGGAGAGAATATAAAAACTCAACACAGATAGGGATAATGTGGGAATCGAACCCATGACCTCAGTGCTGTGAGGCAGTAATGCTAACCATTACACCATCCATGCTTCCCGAATCAAGCAAGGTTAAAAGTAGTGCACTGAATGTGTGCAATAAACTATATAAATGCAGCCAATAGAAACACACTGGGAGAAAATTCACCTTTTTTCTCCAAAGAGGTTAATTCTATGTAGGCAAGTAGTATATTGCCACCTTGGCTCTTTCATAATGTAACATGTAGTCCTAAAGTAACATGTAGTCCAGAGTCCATAAAAGCAATAGTCCTATCACATAAATAGACGTTATGGTAAGAACTTACCGTTGATAACGTGATTTCTCTTATGTCCACAGGTATCCACAGGATAACATTGGGATATGCCGGAACGACAGCGGAAATGGCACCAACACGGTCACGAGCTTTCTGGCCTCCCAGGATGCATCGGGGCTTCACTATATAGCCCCGCCCACTGACTCAGTCAAATCAGTTCTTTCCACAGCGATTTAGGCAGGAGCATCAGGTAGAAACCTATTTAGGCGATAAGAACACACATGCACACCCTTCCATACAAGAGGGAAGAGGTTTAGTGAATGCCAAGATCCTCAAATCAGGTGCGTCAGGGTGGGACCCCTGTGGATACCTGTGGACATAAGAGAAATCACGTTATCAACGGTAAGTTCTTACCATAACGTCTATTTCTCTGGCTGGGTCAACAGGATTATCCACAGGATAACATTGGGATTCTCAAAGCCAGTTTTAGTGGTGGGGACGCTCCTGATTACACAGGAGGACCTTTCGCCCGAAGTCTGCGTCATGAGAGGCAAAAGTATCCAAGGCATAATGTCTAATGAATGTGTTTATGGAAGACCATGTGGCTGCCTTACAAATCTGTTCTGCTGAAGCACCCTGTTGTGCTGCCCATGAAGGACCTACCTTACGTGTAGAGTGAGCAGAGACATTAGCCGGAGTAGGGAGATCTGCATGAGAATAAGCTTCTGATATTACCATTCGGAGCCATCTTGCGAGCGTCTGTTTACTAGCAGGCCATCTTCTTCTATGAAATCCGTAGAGGATGAAGAGAGAATCTGTTGACTTCCGGTTCCGGCTTCATGGAGACCTGAGCTCCGTTTTGAGCTCCGTCCCCCACTCCTCTGCAGCTACCTTTTAAAAGGCTTCTAAAGCCTCGTTTGACGCCCGGATCCCTCCCGCAGTGCCCCTACACCTCCCGCCGGTGACATGGACCGCTTTTTATAGCGCCGCTGATGCCGCAGCCCCAGCCGGACCAACAGCAGCCGCAGCCTCCACGCCAGGAGAAGCGGCGGGCTGCGGGGACCATGCAGGCAGACTCTGCTGTGGAGAGCGCACCTCCCCTGCACAAGAAAGCCGCGGCCGAGGGACTTGCATCTGGGGGACACGTGAGTGCGGGCTGTGATGCCCCTGTGACATATTCTGAGGTGGTGGCGGCCATTACAGCTACTATGACTCCCCTTCTATCTAAAGCAGTGGCTGATATCACTAGTCAGCTGCAACATCTGACCCACAGGGTTTCTAACACAGAACAGCTTAGTGTAGCCTCCCATGACATAGGAGATCTGCAGCACACTGTGAAGCGCCTCACTAATGATTCCTATCAGCTGTGGAACAAGATCGACGACATTGAGAACAGATCGCGTCAAAATAATATTAGGCTGGTCGGCCTCCCTGAGTCTATCAAGGGGCCCGCTTTGGCCCATTTTGTCCACAACACTCTACCCTCGCTCTTAGGCATAGAGGTGGTTTGCCAGGACATGGTTATAGAAAGGGTCCATAGGGTGGGCCCAACACCGACCCTAACAGGCCGAGACCCCGCGTTACCCTGTTCCGCTGCTTAAATTACCTACACAAAATGGAGATATGGTCGGCCTCTCGCAAAGCCAAATCTTTGTCATGGGAAGGACATAAACTTCATATTTTTCAAGACTACGCCGCTGAATTATCACGGGCCAGGAAATCCTTTTCCCCTGTCTGCTCTCGATTAGTCACTGAAGGGCGCAAATTTGGCCTACTGTACCCTGCCGGGCTTCGCATTTATGATGGGACTTCATTTAAGGACTTCTCCACCCCACCTGACGCTTTGGCCTACCTCCAGGAGCTGTCCCAGGTCAAGGATGCAGACATCTCTGATTCCGCAGAATGAGGGACTGTGCTCCATGTTCTAAATTATCTCACTACGTTCCTCCTGTTTTGCACACTTTCATGTCTGTTTAGTGATTTCTAAGTTTATACCGCTGCCATCTTTCACATTTCGTGGCTTATTTTCTATATATTGCATGTTATTTTAGTGTCATTTTGCGCTATGCGCTGCCGGGACCTTTGGGCCCCAGTTATACAGTTGTACTTTGCTGCACTTTGAGGATTGGAGACGGATACGCCCCTCCTGGCTGGATGTGTATCTTTTTTGTTATGTTATTTTGTGTGCTTTTGCTCGGAAGTTTGGCATCAAATGCTAGCGTTTGCATGCCTTTTTTCATATGTGCTCCTTTTTCTCCCTCCCGTATACTCCATCCCTCCCTCCATCACTGTTTGGCACCCTCCTCCAACTCCTTTGAGCGCTGTCCTGCACTGTCTAAATTGGCCAGATTTTATGATGTCCTTTGGCGTCGTTGTACTAAAAGTTCCTCTTTTTGTTTTTTTATGCTTTAAGTCGCCGTTTCTTTTTTCCCCTGTTTCCTCGGGGGATGCCTAGTCTACGCTACGCTACCTGGAACGTTGGAGGCATTATCTCTCCAGCGAAACGCAGGAAAAATAAGAATTTACTTACCGATAATTCTATTTCTCATAGTCCGTAGTGGATGCTGGGACTCCGTCAGGACCATGGGGAATAGCGGGCTCCGCAGGAGACAGGGCACATCTAAATAAAGCTTTTAGGATCACATGGTGCGTACTGGCTCCTCCCCCTATGACCCTCCTCCAAGCCTCAGTTAGGTACTGTGCCCGGACGAGCGTACACAATAAGGAAGGATCTTGAATCCCGGGTAAGACTCATACCAGCCACACCAATCACACCGTACAACTTGTGATCTGAACCCAGTTAACAGTATGATAACAAACACGAAGTAGCCTCTGAAAAGATGGCTCACAACAATAGTAATAACCCGATTTTTGTAACAATAACTATGTACAAACATTGCAGACAATCCGCACTTGGGATGGGCGCCCAGCATCCACTACGGACTATGAGAAATAGAATTATCGGTAAGTAAATTCTTATTTTCTCTAACGTCCTAGTGGATGCTGGGACTCCGTCAGGACCATGGGGATTATACCAAAGCTCCCAAACGGGCGGGAGAGTGCGGATGACTCTGCAGCACCGAATGAGAGAACTCCAGGTCCTCCTTAGCCAGAGTATCAAATTTGTAAAATTTTACAAACGTGTTCTCCCCTGACCACGTAGCTGCTCGGCAGAGTTGTAATGCCGAGACCCCTCGGGCAGCCGCCCAAGATGAGCCCACTTTCCTTGTGGAGTGGGCCTTTACAGATTTAGGCTGTGGCAGGCCTGCCACAGAATGTGCAAGTTGGATTGTGCTACAGATCCAACGTGCAATCGTCTGTTTAGACGCAGGAGCACCCATCTTGTTGGGTGCATACAATATAAACAATGAGTCAGATTTTCTGACTTCAGCTGTCCTTGAAATATATATTTTTAATGCTCTGACAACGTCCAGTAACTTGGAGTCCTCCAAGTCGCTAGTAGCCGCAGGCACCACAATAGGCTGGTTCAAGTGAAAAGCCGAAACCACCTTAGGGAGAAAATGAGGACGTGTCCGCAGTTCTGCCCTGTCAGTATGGAAAATCAGATATGGGCTTTTGTACGATAAAGCCGCCAACTCTGAAACTCTCCTGGCTGAAGCCAGGGCCAATAGCATGGTTACCTTCCATGTAAGGTATTTTAAATCTACCGATTTTAGAGGCTCAAACCAATGAGATTTGAGAAAATTCAAAACTACGTTCAAATCCCACGGTGCCACTGGAGGCACAATTGGGGGTTGTATATGTAGTACACCTTTGACAAAAGTTTGTACTTCAGGCACTGACGCCAATTCCTTCTGGAAGAAGATTGATAAGGCCGAAATTTGAACTTTAATGGACCCCAATTTTAGGCCCATAGACAATCCTGCTTGCAGGAAATGTAAGAATCGACCCAATTGAAATTCTTCCGTTGGGGCCTTCTTGGCCTCACACCACGCAACATATTTTCGCCAAATGCGGTGATAGTGTTGTACAGTCACTTCCTTTCTAGCCTTAATCAAGGTAGGAATAAGTTCCTCTGGAATGCCCTTTTCTTTTAGAATCCGGCGTTCAACCGCCATGCCGTCAAACGCAGACGCGGTAAGTCTTGGAACATACAAGGTCCCTGCTGAAGCAGATCCCTTCTTAGAGGTAGAGGCCACGGATCCTCCGTGAGCATCTCTTGAAGTTCCGGATACCAAGTTCTTCTTGGCCAGTCCGGAGCCACTAGTATTGTTCTTACTCCCCTTTTCCGTATAATTCTCAGTACCTTTGGTATGAGAGGCAGAGGAGGGAACACATACACTGACTGGTACACCCACGGTGTTACCAGAGCGTCCACAGCTATTGCCTGAGGGTCTCTTGACCTGGCGCAATATCTGTCCAATTTTTTGTTGAGGCGAGACGCCATCATGTCCACCTTTGGTTTTTCCCAACGGTTCACAATCATGTGGAAGACTTCTGGATGAAGTCCCCACTCTCCCGGGTGAAGGTCGTGTCTGCTGAGGAAGTCTGCTTCCCAGTTGTCCACTCCCGGGATGAACACTGCTGACAGTGCTATGACATGATTTTCCGCCCAGCGCAGAATCCTTGCAGCTTCTGTCATTGCTCTTCTGCTTCTCGTGCCGCCTTGTCGGTTTACGTGGGCGACTGCCGTGATGTTGTCCGACTGGATCAACACCGGCTGACCCTGAAGCAGCGGTTTTGCCAGGCTTAGAGCATTGTAGATCGCTCTTAGCTCCAGTATATTTATGTGAAGGGACGTCTCCAGGTTTGACCACACGCCCTGGAAGTTTCTTCCCTGTGTGACTGCTCCCCAGCCACGTAGGCTGGCATCCGTAGTCACCAGGACCCAGTCCTGTATGCCGAATCTGCGGCCCTCTAACAGATGGGCACTCTGCAACCACCACAGGAGAGACAACCTTGTTCTTGGTGACAGTGTTATCCGCTGATGCATGTGCAGATGCGATCCGGACCATTTGTTCAGCAGATCCCACTGAAATGTTCGTGCATGGAATCTGCCGAATGGAATTGCTTCGTAAGAAGCCACCATCTTTCCCAGGACTCTTGTGCATTGATGTACTGACACAGTTCCTGGTTTTAGGAGGTTCCTGACAAGTTCGGATAACTCCCTTGCTTTCTCCTCCGGGAGAAACACCTTTTTCTGAACCGTGTCCAGAATCATTCCCAGGAACAGCAGACGTGTTGTCGGGGTCAATTGAGATTTTGGAAGATTCAGAATCCACCCGTGTTGCTGAAGCACTACCTGGGTTAGTGCTACACCGACTTCCAGCTGTTCTCTGGACTTTGCCCTTATCAGGAGATCGTCCAAGTAAGGGATAATTAATACGCCTTTTCTTCGTAGAAGAACCATCATTTCGGTCATTACCTTGGTAAAGACCCGAGGGGCCGTGGACAAACCAAACGGCAGCGTTTGAAACTGATAATGACAGTCTTGTATCACGAACCTGAGATACCCTTGGTGTGAGGGGTAAATTGGGACATGCAGATAAGCATCTTTTATGTCCAGGGACACCATGAAGTCCCCTTCTTCCAGATTCGCTATCACTGCTCTGAGTGACTCCATCTTGAACTTGAATTTCTGTATGTACAGGTTCAAGGATTTCAGGTTTAGAATAGGTCTTACCGAACCGTCCGGCTTCGGTACCACAAATAGTGTGGAATAATACCCCTTTCCCTGTTGTAGGAGGGGTACCTTGACTATCACCTGCTGAGAATACAGCTTGTGAATGGCTTCCAATACCGTCGTCCTTTCTGAGGGAGACGTTGGTAAAGCAGACTTTAGGAACCGGCGAGGGGGAGACCTTTCGAACTCCAACATGTAACCCTGAGATACTATCTGCAGGATCCACGGGTCCACCTGTGAGCGAGCCCACTGATTGCTGAAAATCTTGAGTCGACCCCCCACCGCTCCTGAGTCCGCTTGTAAAGCCCCAGCGTCATGCTGATGGCTTTGTAGAACCCGGGGCGGGCTTCTGGTCCTGGACAGGGGCTGCTTGCTGCCCTCTCTTACCCTTTCCTCTGCCTCGCGGCAGATAAGACTGTCCTTTTGCTCGCTTGTTTTTATAGGAGCGAAAGGACTGCGGCTGAAAAGACGGTGTCTTTTTTTGTTGGGAGGGGGTCTGAGGTAAAAAAGTGGATTTGCCGGCAGTTGCCGTGGCCACCAGGTCCGAAAGACCGACCCCAAATAATTCCTCTCCTTTATATGGCAATACTTCCATATGCCTTTTGGAATCCGCATCACCTGACCACTGTCGCGTCCATAAACTTCTTCTGGCAGATATGGACATCGCACTTACTCTTGATGCTAGAGTACAAATATCCCTTTGAGCATCTCGCATATAAAGAAACGCATCCTTTAATTGCTCTAGAGTCAATAAAATACTGTCCCTATCCAGGGTATCAATATTTTCAGTCAGGGAATCCAACCACACTACCCCAGCACTGCACATCCAGGCTGAGGCTATTGCCGGTCGCAGTATAACACCAGTATGAGTGTATATACTTTTTAGGGTAGTTTCCAGCCTCCTATCCGCTGGATCCTTGAGGGCGGCCGTATCAGGAGACGGCAACGCCACTTGCTTTGATAAACGTGTGAGCGCCTTATCCACCCTAGGGGGTGTTTCCCAGCGCGCCCTTACCTCTGGTGGGAAAGGGTATAATGCCAATAACTTCTTGGAAATTAGCAGTTTTCTATCTGGGTTAACCCACGCTTCATCACACACGTCATTCAATTCCTCTGATTCTGGAAAAGCTACAGGTAGTTTTTTCACCCCCCACATAATACCCCTTTTTGAGGTACCAGCAGTATCAGAGATCTGCAAAGCCTCCTTCATTGCCGTGATCATATAACGTGTGGCCCTATTGGAAAATACGTTTGTTTCTTCACCGTCGACACTAGATTCATCTGTGTCGGTACCCGTGTCGACTGACTGAGGTAAGGGACGTTTTACAGCCCCTGACGGTGTCTGAGACGCCTGAGCCGGTACTAACTGGTTTTCCGGCCGTCTCATTTCGTCAACTGACTTTTGTAATGTGCTAACATTATCACGTAATTCCATAACTAAAGCCATCCATTCCGGTGTCGACTCCCTAGGGGGTGACATCACCATTACCGGCAATTGCTCTGCCTCCACACCAACATCGTCCTCATACATGTCGACACACACGTACCGACACACAGCAGCCACACAGGGAATGCTCTAATCGAAGACAGGACCCTCTTAGCCCTTTGGGGAGACAGAGGGAGAGTTTGCCAGCACACACCAAAAGCGCTATAAATGTATATAAACAACCCTAAAAGGTGTTGTTTTTGTTATAAGCGCTTTTAATATATATAAATATCGCCAATTTATGCCCCCCTTCTCTTTGTTACCCTGTTTCTGTAGTGCAGTGCAGGGGAGAGTCCTGGGAGCCTTCCTCACCAGCGGAGCTGAGCAGGAAAATGGCGCTGAGTGCTGAGGAGAATAAGCTCCGCCCCCTTTTCGGCGGGCTTTTCTCCCGGGTTTTAAGAAAACTGACCTGGGTTAAATACATACATATAGCCTTAATGGCTATATGTGATGTATTTTTCGCCACTAAAGGTATTTAATATTGCTGCCCAGGGCGCCCCCAGCAGCGCCCTGCACCCTCCGTGACTGAACAGTGAGAAGTGTAGCAACAATGGCGCACAGCTGCAGTGCTGTGCGCTACCTTCATGAAGACTGAGGAGTCTTCTGCCGCCTGCTTCCGGACCTCCGATCTTCAGCATCTGTAAGGGGGGTCGGCGGCGCGGCTCCGGGACGAACCCCAGGATGACCTGTGTTCCGACTCCCTCTGGAGCTAAGTGTCCAGTAGCCTAAGACTCCAATCCATCCTGCACGCAGGTGAGTTGGAAATCTCTCCCCTAAGTCCCTCGATGCAGTGAGCCTGTTGCCAGCAGGACTCACTGAGATTTAAACCTAAAAAAACTTTGTCTAAGCAGCTCTTTAGGAGAGCCACCTAGATTGCACCCTTCTCGGACGGGCACAAAAACCTAACTGAGGCTTGGAGGAGGGTCATAGGGGGAGGAGCCAGTACGCACCATGTGATCCTAAAAGCTTTATTTAGATGTGCCCTGTCTCCTGCGGAGCCCGCTATTCCCCATGGTCCTGACGGAGTCCCAGCATCCACTAGGACGTTAGAGAAATTTTGATTTTCTTACAAAAATCTGGCATGGACGTGGCATTCCTCCAGGAAACTCATTTAACTCCTTCTGAGTCTGCGAAACTGGGAATGTTGGGTTGGTCTGTATTGGCATTTTCCTCCTACAGTTCCAAGGCACGAGGTGTGGTTATCCTGGTAAGACGTTCATTGGCCTATGAAGTTCACCGTGTCGTTACTAACGATACGGGTAGATATGTGGTAGTCTCAGTGGAAATGCTGGGCAAGAGGCTCACGCTGGCAAATGTGTATATTCCCCCTCCCTATTCTAAGTCATACTTCCAGCGCTTGATTACCCTTCTGACCCCCTTCATGGGAGACAATCTGATTATTGGTGGAGATTTTAACCTGATCTCTTCCTCCCTACTTGATAGATCGAACACTCGAGGGACTCCCACTCCACTTCCTAAAGTTGGCATCCCCCTCCTCACTTCCACCCTACAGGTTATAGACCTGTGGCGAGCCCTGTACCCAACGGAGCGAGAATACAACTGTCTCTCGGCGGCGCACGGCTCTCTGTCCCGCATTGACTATTTTTTCATCTCTCATGCTCTTTTCCCTCAGGTCACGGACTGTTCTATTGCCCCCATCTTCCTGTCAGACCATGCTTTGATTTCCTTGACTATCCACTTTCCGGACGACAGAGACTCGATTAGGTTATGGAAATTCCCATCTAGATTTTGTCGCTCTTCTACTTTCAAATCCTTCTTGGAGGCTGCTTGGGACGATTATTGCACTACTAACTCTGAACATCTCCAGACGGATCCTTTTCTGTTTTGGATGTCGGCGAAAGCTGTTCTCAGAGGAGCGATTTTGTCTTTCACCGCAGCCTCCAACAAGAAATTCTCGAAGCAGTACCTGGCGCTCCAGGAAGCTCTCACTACGGCCTTTCAGGCGTACAAACATGCACCTTCACCGGCCACGAAGCAAGCATATCTGCTTACTAAAACCCACTTTGACTAACACATTTCCGAAGTGGGGGATAGATACCTTTTTTCTGTCCACTACAAGTTTCATAAATTCGGGAACAAGTCTGGCCGTTTACTCTCTAACTTGCTTCGCGGCACATTTTCACCTGCAGTGGTTCATCCCCTTCGCACACAAAATGCCACACTGACTTCCACAAACAAGCAGATTGCACACATCATGCAGTCTTACTTTTCCCAATTGTACTCATCCATCCTTCCAAGTACCTTGCAGCCAGCTTCGCATTCCCCGACATCCTGCTCTCAACCACCACACTCTCCCCCCACCCCCGCTGACACCTCTCCCAACACTCCTCTCTTCTGGGAAGCTCTGCCTTACCCTGTTATCTCAGACACTATGGCTTTGCAACTTTTATCCCCGATCACTCTCGCTGAAGTCCGCTTAGCGATCAAACAATTGAAACCCAATAAGGCCCCAGGCCCGGACGGCTATAGTGGAGAGTATTATAGACTCCTCTCTCACAAATTTGACTCCATCCTGGTAGACATTTTAAACTCCTTACTACTAGCCAAGACCCCCCCGCCCCACTTCAATCCGGCACTCCTCAAACTGCTCCCTAAACCGGGCAGAGATTTATCCCTCCCAGGCTCCTACCGACCAATATCTTTGTTAAACTTGGATTATAAGTTGTTCGCCAAGATATTGGCCGATCGTCTGAAACTCATCCTTCCCCACATTGTCCACCCCGATCAAACTGGCTTTATTGCAGGTAGACATTCAGTGGTCAATGTGAGGAGGGTGATAGCAGCTTTACACTCATGCCATGGTAGCTTATCCTCTTCGGGGTATGCCATCATATCCTTGGACGCGGAAAAGGCCTTCGACCTCGTCGAATGGCCACATCTATACGCAACCTTGAAACGTTTTAACTTTCCTGACGTGTTCATTCAGGCTATCCGCGCATTATATTCGTCCCCGGTCACTCAAATTTTTTGCAACGGTTTCCTTTCCGACCCCTTTAATATAGAAATGGTACTAGACAGGGCTGCCCCCTCTCCCCCCTCCTCTTTGCCATCGCTCTAGAACCTCTAGCTTTAGCTCTCAGGCTTTCCTCTTCCTTTACTGGCATCTATAATCGGTAACACTGAGCTTAAAGTCGCCTTGTTCGCAGACTACATGCTGTTATTTGTCTCGAATCCTCTCACGTTAGTCCCGGAAATCCTGCGTTTGATTTCGGACTTTGGTGAGACGGCTGGATATAAGATCAATGTCACAAAATCAGAATTGCTTCCTATACACGTTCCCCCTTCCTCACTGTCCTCGCTTACTCAGACATCACCCTTCACGATCACTCAGTCACACTTTAAGTACTTAGGGGTAAACATTCCACGAGATATTTTGCGGACCTACGAGCTAAATTTCTCCCCGCCCATTAAGGCTGTGCTTTCTAAACTGGATGGTTGGGCTACCCTACCGCTCTCTTTGCTAGGGAGAATTGCAGTTCTTAAATCTGTGATATTTCCCATTTTTTTTTTATATTATGCCATCTCTTCCAATCAGCCTTAGAGATGCGGATGGAGTCGCACTACGCAAGGCTATGACTCGATTTATATGGCATGGGAAGAAACCAAAAGTGGACTTTGCTAAGCTTGTAATGGACAAGTCAATGGGTGGATTTGGAGTCACGGACTTTCTTTCTTACTCTCTTACAATCTTTCTTCGATATGCTGCTGACTGGCTCTTAGGTAAAAGCACCTATACTGATTTTGCTCTAGACACTGACGCTTTTCGACCCTACTCCCCATGCGCCCTTCTCCACGCCAAGAAAGCCAACATACCTCCATCAATCCTGGAACACCCTTTATTTCGGGACACTTACTTTAGCTGGGTGAAACTACACAAGAAACTTAAATCTGACCATACTGCTTCCTCTTACGTATCTCTTTGTGGTAACCCATCTCTTCCTCCTTTCCTTCACAATGCTCTCTTTGTTCGGTGGCGGGAGAGGGGGCTGTGCGCTCCTTCTCAAGTATTTGACCCGGGTGGTCATATCGCTCAATTTGCAACGCTAAGAGACAGGTACTCCATTCCGTCCTCCCACTTCTTTATGTATCTCCAAGTGAGACATTATCTCCAATCATTGCACTTGACTCTTTTCTCCCGATCCCTTCCTCCCCACTTGCAAAAGTTCTAAAGCGCTGGGAATCCCATCCCTACAAATTAAAACAAATTTACTCTCTCATCGTAAATATCCCCTCCACGCCATTCATCCCCAGACTGATTGCATCTTGGCAAGCAGACATTCCAAGTGTGACTTCTTGTGACCTCCTCTTAGACCATCATCACCGCATCATGTCAATCCTAAGCTCTGCATACTTACAGGAGGTACATATTAAATCCATCCATAGAGCATAATTGCCTCCCTATGACCAGATATCCATTGATCCTGTGATCCCTAATAGGTGTCCTAAATGTAAAGGGGCTAGAGCCTCTTTCTACCACTGCCTTTGGAACTGTACCAGGATACAACGCTTCTGGAACAAATTATTTGTGTTCATAAATACCCATTTTCATATGTCACTAAGACCTGACCCGTTGGCATGTCTCTGCATCAATTTTTCTATTTGGAGTTCGATGAGAGAGATTAACCCACTTTTCCCCATGCTGACCATGCTGTTTACCATATCCAAAAAGGCAATTCTGAAACATTGGGTTGTCAGATCAACCCCTTCCTTAGCTGAAGTTCTGAAAACTATGTTGCAATACTTGTATTTTGATTGTAGGTCCACTCTCCTTACGGGATCTTCTGGCCTTGCCGGGTTCTACAAAAAATGGGGTCCTTATATGGCTACCCTAGACCAGGCCACTCAATCCACAATAACTGAAGCCTTTGAAAATCCCCAGTGGAGAATGTCCAGATAACTTGGCTTCTTTTTCCTGCTCTTACCTCCCCTTTTTCTTCTCGTCTTTCTTCTGGATACCATTTTCTCTCTTTTGCTTTTCATATCTTCTCCATGCCTAGCCTGTCTCATTCTTTAACAATGCTACTATATTATTTTAATTGCAGTAACTTGATCAGGAACTATGTATAATGAGGTATGGTTTTATGTTAATGGCCCCGCCCTCATGTGGTGATTCTTCCTTTGACGGGCTGACAGCGCTCGGACCTTTCTATTCATCCCCCCCACCTTCTTTTCTCCATCCTAGACCCCCCATGTCTTTCCCCCCCCCATGTTTGACTGTATTTTTTCTTGTTGCATATTGTTTGACTTATGTATACCTGCACTGATTCATTCTGTATGCGTTCCCTATGTTCAGAGGGTCGTAATCTCTCGATAATGGTGTCATGTTGTCAAACGTATATTTCTTATATGAAAAAACCTCAATAAAAATCAGTTCTTTAAAATAAAAAAAAATAGAGAGAATCTGTTTTCCTGATGGCACTGGTACGATCTATGTAGATTCTTAATGCTCGGACTACGTCCAGCGACGCTTCTCCCGCAGAAAGTCTCGATACCTGAAAAGCTGGGACTACAATCTCTTTGTTAAGGTGAAACTTTGAAACCACCTTCAGAAGATAACCAGATCTAGTTCTAAGAACTGCTCTGTCTGGAAAAAAAACGTAGGAAAGGAGACTTACACGATAACGCTCCTAAATCTGACACTCTTCTGGCTGACGCCATTGCCAGTAGAAAAAGTAATTTAGCCGTTAACCATTTAAGATCTGCTCTCTTAAGTGGTTTGAACGGAGGCCCCTGAAGGAATCTAAGAACTAGATTCAAATCTCAGGGAGCTGCAGGAGGAACAAATGGAGGTTGAATATGTACAACTCCCTGAAAGAAAGTACGTACATCCTGTAAATCAGCAATCTTTTGCTGAAACCACACAGTTAACGCTGATACTTGAACTCTCAAGGAAGCTACTTTCAAACCTTTATCCAATTCTGCTTGAAGGAAATCCAAAATCCTGTATACCTTAAAAGATCTTGGATTCAAACTTTTTTCAGTACACCAATGCATATAGACTTGCCATATTCTATGATGCACACGAGCTGAAGAAGGCTTTCTTGCTCTGAGCATAGTTTGGATTACTTTTTTTGAAAATCTTCTAGACTCTAAGATAGAGGTTTCAACAGCCACGCCGTCAAAGACAGACGATCCAGATGAATGTGACAACAAGGACCCTGCATTAGCAGATCTGGACGTTGAGGGAGCAGTATCGGTGCTTCAACGGACATTCTCAGTAGATCTGTGTACCAATGCCTTCTTGGACAAGCTGGAGCTATTAGAATTATATCTCCCTTTGCTTGCTTTATTTTTCTCACTACTCTGGGTAACAGAGATATTGGAGGGAACAGATGTGCCAGATGAAATTTCCATTCTATTGACAGTGCGTCTACAAGGACCGCTCCTGGATCCTTTGTTCTCGATCCGTACCTCGGAACTTTGTTGTTTAAACGAGATGCCATAAGGTCTATCTCTGGTAAACCCCATCTGTTCACTATTGTCTGAAACACTTCTGGATGTAATGCCCATTCGGTTTTCTGAATGGTGTGTCGATTAAGAAAATCTGCATCCCAGTTCAGTACACCTGGGTCAAACACTGCCGACAATGCTAGGAGATGGCGTTCTGCCCATCTTAGAATGGGAGTTACTTCCTCCATCAATCTTTTGCTGTGAGTTCCTCCTTGATGATTTAGGTACGCTACTGCTGTCTCATTGTCTGAGCGAATCTGGACCGGTCTTCCTTGCAGACTGTCCTTTGCCTGAACTAGAGCCATATAAATGTCCCTTATCTCCAACAGATTTATTGGCAGGCGACTTTCCCTTATGGTCCATTTTCCCTGGAACCAAAGGCTTCCGAGTACCGCACCCCAGCCTTGCAGACTGGCATCTGTTGTCAGAACTTGCCATTCTTTTATCCAAAAGGGTCTCCCCTTGTTTAAATTGTCTGTCTGTAGCCACCATGCTAGAGACCTTTTTACGTTTACTGGAAACTTTATCATCTGCTTTTTTATGGTCTGATGATTTCCGTTCCATTTGGTCAGAATAAGGTGCTGCAAT
Source organism: Pseudophryne corroboree (assembly GCF_028390025.1). NCBI lineage: Eukaryota > Metazoa > Chordata > Amphibia > Anura > Myobatrachidae > Pseudophryne > Pseudophryne corroboree. Next base: position 397,474,601 of record NC_086448.1, read on the forward strand.
GGTCTGGAGTGGAATTGCACATATTCCACCATGTCGAAGGTTGATACCATCAGACCCAACAGTCGCATTGCTGCATGGACTGACATTGTCTGGGCGTGCAATGCCTCCTGAGCCATGACCTGCACCTTGACTATCTTTTTCTCTGGTAAGAGAACTTTCTGTATATCTGAATCCAATATGGCCCCCAAATGAACCATCCGCTGTGACGGATTCAGAGACGACTTTTCCCAATTTATGAGCCACCGTGTCTCTGTAAACAAACTATTGACTGTTGAAGATGGCTCAAAAGTAACTCCTGCGATTGTGCTAGGATTAACAGGTCGTCGAGGTATGGGAATATTCTTATCCCCTGTTTGCGCAGACAAGCTGCCATAACCACCATAATTTTGGTAAACACCCTGGGTGCTGTTGCAAGCCCAAAGGGCAAAGCTTGGAACTGAAAATGTTCCTGGAGGATGGCAAACCTGAGGTAACTCTGATGAGACAGTGCTATAGGCACATGTAGGTAAGCATCCTGTACATCCAGAGATAGCATGTAATCTCCCGGTTCCATAGCCAACATTATGGAGCGTAATGTCTCCATGTGGAACCTTGGGATCCAAATGTATTTGTTTAACATTTTCAGATTGAGAATTGGTCAAAATGACCCATTTGGCTTCTGGATCAGAAATAGATTGGAGTAAAACCCCTGACCCCTTTGTGATGGAGGTACTGGGACAATCACACCTGACTGCAGTAATTTTTGGACTGCTTCTTGCAAGGCATTGGCCTTCGACTCTATACGAGACGGGCTGGTGCAAAAAAATCTTTGAGGAGGCTGCCTCCTGAATGGGAACCCATACCCCTGAGATACCACCTTCTGCACCCAAGCATCTGTTGTCGACTGTTGCCATACGTGTGCAAAATGAAGGAGTCGGCCCCCAACTCTGGAATCCTGCAGGCGGGGGCCCGTCTCTTCAGGCCGATGGTTCCTGTTCATGCTTGGAAGCTGGCTTTTTGGTAGCCCACTGCTTCCTACCCCTGTTTTTGAACTGGGGTTGCTTAGACTCCTCTTTAGCCTTTGCTTTGCCTTGCCATCGAAATGGCCGAAATTTTGAACCCCTAGACTTAGGGTTATAACTAGTCGGATATCTGACCTTATTCGACTCAGGTTCCGATTCTAGAATGTCTGACAATTGTTTCCCAAACAATATATTACCAATGAAAGGTAATGCTTCCAATTACTTCTTGGATTCTGCATCTGCTTTCCAAGTACTCAGCCAAACTGCTCTACGAGCGGCTACCATGAAGGCTGATGCTCTAGAAGTGATTGTACCCATGTCAATTGCAGCTTCTTTCAAATATTGGGCAGATTGTCTTAAACAGCTTAAATGATACTTTTGTTCCCTATTAGGAGAATAGAGGTCATTCTCTAGATCCTCTATCCATTCGCCCATTGCCTTTGCTATCCAGGCCGAAGCCATAGCAGGTCTTATCACTGCTCCTGCTAGAGAAAATATATTTTTCAAGAAGCTATCTACCCTTCTGTCTGTGACATCATTTAATGAGGTAGATGACAGTGGTAAAGCAGATTTATGCACAAGTCGCAGCACATGTGCATCTACTTTTGGAGGAACTTCTCTTTTTGAACAATCCGCAGCTGGAAATGGATAATAAGAATTCCATCTTTTCGGAATCTTATACTTTTTACTGGGCATCGCCCAAGATTCTTCCATCATTTCTGTCAGCTCATCTGACGCTGGGAATTCAGCTTTAACTGCTTTTGATCGTTTAAACAAAGGTGATTTAGACTTTGACACTGACTTGGCTGGCTCTTCCAAAGAGAGAACAGCCTTCACAGCATCAATAAGCTCAGCTACATCCTCTGAACTAAAACTCTGCGACTGATCATCATAGGGAGTATTTGAATATACTGTATCATCATCTGTTGTATCATCTTGTGTAGTCTGCCACATAGACGCATCTGTCTTAGTCTTACCTGTCCCTTGGTTACTTGTAGAGGCTACTGGAAACAAGCCATAGGAAGGGAGCTGCATGTATGGGTTAATAGTGTAACCTAACCCCTGAGGCGGTGCTACCGGAGTTAACCTGTCCGCTATTGAAGATAAAGTCTTTGTGAACATATTCCATGGTGGCTCTGTTGGTGGATGAACCAACTCCTGTATTTTACTTTGCTGAAAATCAAAACATTTCGCACACAACCCCTCATAAGTGACCAATTGGTCCATACCAATTAACCCTGTTTTACAAGATAAGCATGTTAGGGATGTAGGAGTGCCTGATAAATTCTCCTCGTCACTTTTGCTGCTCACAGGCATGGTAATAATCTGTTAATGACTACACAATTTATGACTGAATATCACCTATATATGGATATATAGAAGTGAGATCAATCTGACCACAGCTGTGCACCTGAATTGAGAGTCAGAACGGGACTAACAACATAGAAAAGTCAGCACACATATTAGCAGTCAGTCACATGTTAAGACATTAAACATTGTCATATGAAAATACAACCCCCATAACAACTTACAAATAAGTAGGAAAAATGTACTTCTGTTTTGTTTTTTTTCAAACATCACATGCAGAAACAACAGTAATTATACAGATCTCATATGCAATATGTACTAAAATTAACAATTCATACTATTAAGTAGATAGAATTTTTAGTACTGTATACCCTTCCTCCATAGAGCGGGATAAAGGGAGATTCACCACATTTCCATATCCAAGCAAATGCGCTCGTAAGACACAGTGGATTCAGACGCTACTGATGTACACTACCGCTACTGATAACTGATGAAAGACACAATCCCTCACTGACGGACACGGACGCTCAGCGACTTCCACGTGTATGCAGACGCTAAGGCCTGCAAATCTGTCTAGGCGGGATCTCTAGTGTACACAACCACAGCGTCTAAGCCGCGACTGATTACCCCCGTTGTAGCGTCTGAGACGGAAGTGAGGTCCATTCAGTTCATGGACAGGAGACGCGCGGAAACTGGTCATGAACTCGGAGGAGGGGCGGCCAGGAGAGCGTCTGAATCCCCCTGTTGACTTAAACTCCAAGGATCGCGACCTCTACCTAGTCCTGGCGCCTATGATCCCTAGAGCGTATCACTGTCGTACTCGAGATGTTCGGCGCATCAACACACTGTTTGTAGTCCCCACAAATACAGTGTAGCTGTGTCCGGACCCCCCTAGTAAGAGGAAATCCATAGACTTCCCTTCCCCCCATGCTCCGGCCACAGCCTGGTTACGTCTGCTGGACCTGCTAGAACATCCGACACAGACGCCCGTCGAGACAGCACTGTACCGTGAAGGTAAGCGTCGTTGCAACCCGGTGGGGAGTTGTTGGAGCGACTATTTCTAGTATGCGTTTAAGACGCTGTTAAGAAAAGTCGCTCAAAAACCCATTGTAAGACTATAAAAATAACATAACAAAATCTTCAGGTTGCTTTATTAACAGCAGCCCTATGACCATGGTCCGGCTCCTGCCGCACCAAACAAAAAACTGATTTGACTGAGTCAGTGGGCGGGACTATATGGTGAAGCCCCGATGCACCCTGGGATGCCAGAAAGCTCGTGACCGTGTTGGTGCCATTTCCGCTGTCGCTCCGGCATATCCCAATGTTATCCTGTGGACCCAGCCAGAGAAATAGAAAATACTCCAGTGCCTCCTTTTATTTAACAACAAAAAAAAAAACAGATGCCCCATTGTCCACCTCACTCATATATGAGGAGACAGAAGGCATATAAAAAAAAAGATGCCAGTAGTGCAGAGACCCCTGCAATAGGGATAAGTTTTAATGCAGGCAACACAACACAGGGTATGCCAAATCTTTAAAACTACAAGTCCAAGGTGTGGATTTGTCTAGGAGAGATTTTGTTTTAAGTCAATCCTCCTTTACTCAGTGGTGAATGGAACAATTGTACAGAGATGCCGGCGCATTGTTTTGGGATATAACTTTGCCTCACCTGATCCAGTGTGGGAGACAGGAGATTATGGTGAATCAATCTGGGGAAAAATAATGTACTCTAAACTTTTGCACAATATTTAACTTTGTGCATTGACTACACGTAGAATGCATATTTTATGGTACTTACTTTTTACTTGTTTCTTTATAGGTTTCGTATGGTCCAGCCAATGCTTAAAAGAAAACAAAAATATATAAATTGTCATGCCACTCACAATACATTAATCATAAAATTATCTAATATAATTACATAACCAAAGCGAATTAAAATTAGAATGATGCAGAGCCCTTAAAGTGACTGGGTAATTAAATATTTAAAGTATGAAGCATGAGGCAAAGTTTATTGCAAGTCTATACTATGTAAACCTAATCCTGGCTCAAAGCACAACAAAGACATAAAAAAAATAATAGGATTTTAATACCTACCGGTAAATCCTTTTCTCTTAGTCTGTAGGTGATGCTGGGGTAACCATAAGAACCATAGGGTATAGACGGGATCCGCAGGAGACATGGGAACTTTAAGACTTTGAATGGGTGTGAACTGGCTCCTCCCTATATGCCCCTCCTCCAGACTCCAGTTATAGGAACTGTACCCAGGGAGACGGACATTTTGAGGAAAGGAATTATTGTTAAACTAAGGTGAGATACATACCAGCTCACACCGCAAACACGCCATGCAACATGGCATTCAACAGAACTCAAGCCAACTGCATGAACAATGTCAGCAACAGGCTGACTATAACCATAACACAACCTGTGTGTAACCATAACTAATAACTGCAGATACAGTACGCACTGGGACGGGCGCCAATCATCCTTTACGGACTAAGAGAAAAGGATTTACCAGTAGGTATTAAAATCCTATTTTCTCATACTTCCTAGAGGATGCTGGGGTAACCATAAGAACCATGGGGTTATACCAAAGCTCTAGAACGGGCGGGAGAGTGCGGATGACTCTGCAGCACCGATTGACCAAACATGAGGTCCTCCTCGGCCGGGGTATCAAACTTGTAAAACTTATCAAAAAAGTGTTTGAACCCGACCAAGTAGCTGCTCGACAAAGTTGTAACGCCGAGACCCCCCGGGCAGCCGCCCAGGACGTGCCCACCTTCCTAGTAGAATGGGCCTTCACCGATTTCAGTAACAGCAATCCAGAAGTAGAATGAGCCCGCTGAATAGTAGCACAAATCCAGCGTGCAATAATCTGATTGGAAGCAGTAGCCCCAATCTTGTTGGGATCATACAGGACAAACAGAGCCTCCGTTTTCCTAATCTGAGCCGTTCTGGCAACATAAATTTTAAAAGCTCTGACCACATCGAGAGACTTCGACTCCACTAAGACGTCAAGTAGCCACTGGCACCACAATAGGTTGGTTCATGTGGAACGACGACACCACCTTCGGCAGAAATTGTTGACGAGCCCTCAACTCTGCTCTATCTTCATGGAAGATCAAATAAGGGCTCTTGTGAGACAAGGCCGCTAACTCCGATACCCGCCTTGCGGATGCCAAGGCCAACAGCATGACCACTTTTCAAGTGACAAATTTCAACTCTACCTTCTGTAAAGGTTGAAACCAAATGTGATTGAAGGAACTGCAACACGACATTAAAATCCCATGGTGCCGCTGGAGGCACAAAAGGAAGGTGGATGTGCCTTTCACGAAAGTCTGAACTGGAAAGGAGGCCAATTGTTTTTGAAAGAAAACCGATAAAGGCTGAAATCTGTACTTTAATTGAGCCCAACTTTAAGCCCACATCCACACCTGCTTGTAGAAAATGGAGAAAACGTCCTAACTGAAATTCTTCCGTAGGAGCCTTCTTGGATTCGCACCAAGACACATATTTGCTCCAAATATGGTGGTAATGTTTAGACTTTACCCCTTTTCAAGCCTGAAGAACCCTTTCGGGCTAGGATCCGGCGTTCAACTACCACGCCGTCAAACGTAGCCGCGGTAAGTCTTGATACACGCACGTCCCCTGCTGTAACAGATCCTCTCGTAGAGGAAGAGGCCAAGTATCTCCTATGAGTAATTCCTGAAGATCTGGATACCAAGCCCTCCTTGGCCAGTCTGGAACAATGAGGATCGCCTGAACCTTTGTTCTTCTTATGATCTTTAGTACTTTCGGAATGAGAGGAAGCGGAGGGAATACATACACCGACTGAAACACCCATTGTGTTACTAAGGTGTCCACTGCTATTGCTTTAGGGTCCCGCGACCTGGAACAATATCTTCTGTGAAGACCTCTTCATGAAGACCCCACTCCCCTGGATGGAGATTGTGTCTGCTAAGGAAGTCTGCTTCCCAGTTGTCCATTCCTTTTATGAAGATTGAGCGCTTGTATGTTTTTCCGCCCAACGAAAACTTTCGTGGCCTCTGCCATTGCTGTTCTGTTCCGCCCTGGCGGTTTATGTACGCTACTGTTGTTACATTGTCCAATTGCATCAGGATGGGCAGATTGCGCAGAAGATGTTCTGCTTGAAGAAGGCCGTTGTAAATGGCCCTTAACTCCAGAACATTTATGTGTAGACAAGTTTCTTGGCTTGATCATCTTCCCTGGAAGTTTTCTTCGTGTGACTGCACCCCAGCCTCGGAGACTCGCATCCGTGGTTACTAGGATCCAGTCCTGGAACCCGAACCTGCGCCCCTCTAGGAGGTGAGAGCTGTTCAGCCACCACAGGAGCGAGATTCTGTTCTTGGACGACAGGATTATCCTTCGGTGCATGTGAAGGTGGGATCCGGACCACTTGTCCATCAGATCCCACTGAAACACCCTGGCATGGAATCTGCCAAACTGAATGGCCTCGTAAGCCGCCACCATTTTCCCCAGCAACCAAGTGCATTGATGGATTGACACTCTTGCCGGTTTCAGAATTTGTTTGACCAGGTTCTGAATTTCCAGAGCATTTTCCACTGGAAGAAAAACTTTCTGATTCTGGACACAGAATTACATTCCCAGAAAGGACAGCCGCGTCGTCGGCAACAACTGTGATTTCGGCAAGTTTAAGAGTCAATCATGGTGTTGCAGAACTGTCAGGGAGATCGCCATGTTCTGCAGCAATTGGTCCCTGGATCTCGCCTTTATCAGGAGATCGTCCAAGTACGGGATAATTGTGATTCCTCGCTTGCGCAGGAGAACCATCATTTCCGCCATTACTTTGGTGAAAACCCTCGGAACCGTGGACAGACCAAACGGCAACGTTTGAAATTGGTAATGACAATCCTGAACTGAAAACCTTAGGTAAGCCTGATGCGGTGGATAGATGGGAACATGCAAGTAGGCATCCTTTATATCCACCGACACCATAAAATCCCCTTCCTCCAGACTGGAGATCACTGCCCGAAGAGATTACATCTTGAATTTAAATTTTCTTAGGTAGAAATTGAGGGATTTTAGATTCAGGATTGGTCTGACAGACGTCCGGCTTCGGGACCACGAATAGGCTCGAATAAAATCCTTCTCCAAGTTGTGACGGGGGAACCTTGATAATGACCTGATTTTGACACAACTTTTGTATTGTGTCGCGTACCACCTCCCTGTACGGAAGAGCTGGTAAGGCTGATATGAAAAATCGGCGAGGGGAAATGTCTTGGAACTCTAGTTTGTACCCCTGGGACACTATTTCCAAAACGCATGGGTCCAGGGCAGAACGAACCCAGAACAGACTGAAAAGTTTGAGACGTTCCCCCACCAGTGTGGACTCCCGCAGAGGAGTCCCAGCGTCATGCGGTGGATTTGGCAGAAGCCGGGGAGGACTTCTGCTCCTGAGAACCTGCCACTGCCGGTGATCTTAAGCCTTTTCCCCTTCCTCTATTAGCAAGGAAGGAAGAACCTCAGCCTTTCTTGTATCTATTGGGCCGAAAGGACTGCATCTGATAGTGGTGTGTTTTCTTGGTTGTGCAGGAACATAAGGTAAAAAAGGATGACTTACCCGCGGTAGCTGTAGATACCAAATCAGTGAGACCGTCACCAAACAAGACACCACCTTTATATGGTAGAGACTCCATATTTCTCTTAGAATCAGCATCAGCATTCCATTGATGAATCCACAATGCTCTCCTAGCTGAGACTGCCATGGCATTGGCTTTCGAACCCAAAAGGCCGATATCCCTCGCAGCTTCCTTTAGGCTGCAGCGTCCCTGATATAACCTAGTGTCAAGAGAACGTTATCCCTATCGAGGGTATCTATCTCAGAAGACAAGCTATCAGTCCATTTTTCGATAGCACTACTCACCCAGGCAGATGCAATGGCTGGCCTGAGCAGTGTACCTGTGGTGACAAATGGATTTCAATGTAGTTTTCTGCCTCCGATGCGCAGGATCCTTAAGGGCTGCCGTGTCAGGGGACGGAAGAGCCACCTTTTTGGACAGCCGTGCTAGATGTCCACAATGGAGGATTACTCCCACTTTCCTTATCCCCCGAGGGAAACGGATACGCCACCTGAATCCTTTTGGGAATCTGAAATTTTTTGTCAGGATTTTCCCAAACCTTTTCAAATAGAGTGTTCAGTTCATGAGGGGGAGGAAATGTTACCTCAGGTTTCTTTCCCTTATACATACAAACCCTTTTATCAGGAACAAGAGAGTCTTCCGAGATATGTAATACGTCTTTTATCACCACAATCATGTACAGAATGCTCTTTGGCAATTTTGGATCTAATCTGGTATCACTGTAGTCGACACTGGAGTCAGAGTCCGTGTCGGTATCTGTGTTTGCCAACTGAGCAAACAATCGCTTTTGTGACCTCGAGGGGGTCTGGACTTGTAACAACACATCCTCCACAGATTTCTTCCATGACTGGTTCTGAGACTCAGATTTATCCAATCTCTTATTAATAAGAGCCACATTTGTATTCAAAGCATTCAACACATTTACCCAATCAGGTGTCGGCGGTGCCGACAGGGTCACTCCCACTGCCGTTTGTGTAACTAATACAGTCTCCTCCTGGGAAGAGCACTCTGCCTCAGACATGCCGACACACGTGTATTCACCACTCACAAACACACTGGGCATATAGGGGACAGACCCACCTAAAGTCTGACAGAGAGACAAAGACAGAATTTGCCAGCTCACAACCCAGCGCTTCACCAACAGTTCTGACAATACTAAACAATGCCTCAGACCTGCAGCGCTTTTATAACACACATATATTGCACCAAATTTACTGTGCCCCCCCCCCTCCCGTTTTTAACCCTGATACTTATACTGCAGTGAGAAGGGACCAGCGTCTCTGCAGCCTGTTGTAGAGAAAATGGCGCTGTTGTGAGCTGTGAGGGCTAAGCTCCGCCCCCGTAATGGCACGCTTCAGTCCCACTATTTTTTAGCCTCCACCCACCCCCCCCCGCGCCCTGCACCCTATATGAAATTAGTGAAGAAAAAGGGCGCCTATTTAGTGTTTTTAAAGAATTAATAAAAAGTGAACCAAATGGTAATGTATGGACATCACTTATCTGATATAATCACTGCCTTCGGTCGCATGACCAATGCACATATGTGAAGAAAAACAGAACAGAAATAACATAGCGTGTACAGTTTTTAGAGCATATTCCACCATAAAAAAACACTTGTATCTAAAAAACCTCCTAAGGATAAGCAAATCCTCAAATGGTAAAAATCCACCAGCAGGGATTCTTTAAAGGTTTTTCACAAATTTTAATACAACATATAAAACATAAAAACAGATGGTAAAAATGCAAGCGTACAGGATATAATAAGAATTCAAGCTTATCAGTCCGTATGTGCAATCGGATACATCCTGTTTTCCATGAAAATCCAATACTGGTAAAAGTGCAAACGTACAGGAATATTATAGTTGAAAAGCTTATCTGTCCATACGGAGGTCTCAGGTACAGCAGTTCCAACGCGTTTCGTCAGCAATATGACTTCATCATGGGGATAGGATCAGTAGTGAAGAGTAGCCTTATTTATACCTGTGAACAGTGTGAGAGTCTGGCACATGGCCAGGCCAATAGTGACCTCACTTCCTGTCAAAGGTGGTGAATAGGTTCCAAGATAATAACTAAAGTATATTGTGTATATTAAGAAATAATCTCAACAAGATTTACATTTAATTTATCAATTAGAAACTGTTTTAATAAAGGATGTAGGTAGTTGAGGAAGGAATAAACATTTAATCAGCGTGGAACGCACGCTGGAACGCAGTATACTTCCGGGTTCGGAGGAGGAAGTTAAGATGTAACTTCCGGTGACGGGAAGGCCTTTAGAGAAATATAAAGTTATATTACTGCATGCCCGCTGTGATCAGCCGCCGCGGATGCTAGGCTCGCTGACACAGAACGGGCTAATGATGGGGTGCGCTGTGTAGCGCTAGGGCTTCAGGAACGATATTGCGGTGGCCAGTGACGTCAGCCCGTCGGTCACGTGGTGAGTCATGAAGCTGGTGGAACGCACACGTGACCGCTTGGCTGAACCGCATCATCATCTAGTGGGTGCAGTTTATGCTAAACTGGTGCTGGGACATATTTCTCGCTATTAAAACAGTTTATACAAATAAACATAATTATAGCTCATACTAAAACATAGATTACAACACTAATTCATATAACATGTCTCATGATTATTTATATTATGATTATATCCTATTATAAAAAAAACGACCTTCAACAAATGTGCTAAAGATTTAGATAAGAAACAAACACATTCGATACACAATATATGAATTTACTAAAAGATGTCTTTCTAAAAAACGGTTTCTGGCTCTTAAATATATATATACATATATATATATATATATTTTTTTTTTTATTTTTTTTTTTATTTTTTTTTAAATGTTAAACTAAACTGATGATTACTAATATAGGGCAGATCTTTTATATAGAGCGGTACTCAGTCTTATTGGTGCATAAATATTTTTCTTTCCTGAAAAATATAGAAAAAGACAGCATCCCTAAAGAAATCCTATTTATACAAAAATTACGTGATCTCAGAGTGACTTAGTGTGGCATGCATAATGTGAAAATGTATTAATCAGTGTAGAATGATGCAGAAAACAAGAGTATAGGGTAGAAAACGAGGATGTTTTATAGAAAGGGGGCAATTTCAAATGTCTCATTGAATCCAAGAGGTGACATAGTTTGAAGTTCATAGATCCAGTACATTTCTCGTCTGGAGAGTCTGTTTAGTATGTCCCCACCTCTTTCCCCTGGTTTTATAAGTTCAATAGCCTTGAACGTTAAATCCTCCGGTTTTGAGTGATGTTTCTCCTTGAAATGTCTTGAGACTACATGGTTTTCTACCCTATTTTTTATGTTGCGGACATGTTCCTGTAGGCGGATCTTAAGCATTCTTTTAGTTTTGCCCACATATTTCAGGCCGCAGCTACACTCCAAAAGATAGATGACCATAGAAGACTTGCAGTTCATGAAATCTTTGATAGTGTATTTTTTCGTATTGTTGTGGTTGGTGAAGACTCTTCTGATGGGGTGTACATATCTACACATATTACAATTTCCGCACTTGTAATTGCCTTTACATTTTAGTATTGAAGTTCTGTTTTCTGGTGGTTCTTTTTTTGAAAAGACTTGGTGCTAAGATGTCTTTCAAAACTTCTGGTTTTTCTAAAAACAATTTTTGGTTGGGGTGGAATAATGTCTTTGAGAACAGGATCAAGTAGGAGGAGATTCCAATGTCTCTTGATGGAGTTTCTGATGGTTCGTTCTTGGCAGTTGTATGTGGTGACGAAGGGAACAAAGTTCATGAACTCCTCTGTGTTTTTATTAGGAGTTGGTTCAGTTGTCTCTCGTGTTTTCTCCAATGTGTTGTTAATGATGCTTTCCGGATATTCTCTATCTTTAACTCTTCCTGCATACAAATCAAGTTGTCTGTCCCGTTCTTCTTGATTACTGCAATTCCGTTTGATGCGATGATATTGTGAATACGGGATGTTACGTTTCCAGTTCTTTGCATGGCAAATTTTATAGTGTAAGTAGCTGTTGGGGTCTACATCTTTGATAAAGTTGCAAGTGCTGATTTGTTGGTTAGTGCTTGAAAGGGTTAAATCCAGAAAATCAATTTTTATTCTGTCAAGATAATGAGTAAATTTAAGATTGTAATCATTGTTGGAAATCTGATTGAAAAACAACATGAACTCTTTCTCTTTTCCTTCCCAGATTATGACGATGTCATCTATATATCGTTTGTAGAGTATCAAATGTTCTTTGTGTACATTGCTGGAGAAGCTGTGTTTCTCTTCCCAACTCCCCATCAGCAAATTCGCGAAGCTAGGCGTGAAAATCGTCCCCATAGCTGTCCCACACGTCTGTAGATAGAAATTGTCCTGAAATTTGAAATAATTATGGCGGAGGATGAAATTAATGAACTCACAGATGGCCTCTTTCTGTAGTGGGGATATGTTGACATCTCTGTCCAGAAATTTCCGACAGGCTTCTATCCCTTTTTCATGTACAATGCAGGTATAGAGACTTTGTACATCTATGGTTATCCAGATATAAGTTTCTTTCCATTTTATATTAGAAGTAATCTTCAATACATCAGTTGTGTCTTTAAGATATGATGGTAGCTGTATCACGTACTTCTGAAGAAAAATATTGATATATTCTGACAGGTGTGCTGTTAATGAGTCAATTCCCGCTATAATTGGTCTGCCCGGCGGATTCTCAAGTGATTAATGTCTTTTGGGTAAAAAATAGAAGATCGGTATTACTGGATTCGACATCATCAGATATTGAAATTCTTCTTTTTCCAAGACATTGTTGTGGAGGTATTGTACAAGTAGACTTCTTAACTCTTCTACGAAAAAATTAGTTGGATCATTTGGAAGCTTTCTGTATGAAGAATCGTCATTCAGGAGACGGAAAGCCTCCTTCACATAGGCATCTCGATCCATTAGCACGAGACCCCCTCCTTTGTCTGCTTGTTTAATCATCACATCCTTATTGTCTTGAAGGAGTTTTAACGCTTCTTTTTCGGTGTTTTTGAGGTTTGATATTTTAGTCTTCTCAATCTCTCCTTCACATAGATCTTTTTTCACCAGTTCGTAAAAAACGTTAATGTAATTGCCATTCGATTCCAGGGGATAGAATTTTGATTTTCTTTTGAGACCTGATTTGGATGTTTGAGCCACAAACGTCTCTGTGTTTTTCTTGGCAAAATATATTTTAGTGTCAGTGATCTTACAAACTTATTAAGATCAATAAATGTTTAAAATTTATTCATATGGTTGGTAGGTGCAAATTTAAGTCCTTTGCAAAGTAAAGAAATTTCCGCCTTAGTTAATTGATGTTTTGACAGGTTGAAAATGCCTCTCTCCTTTGGGTCTCTTTTTGGTGTTTTGTTCTACCGCTGCCTCTAGTCCCAAAAAAGAACCACCAGAAAACAGAACTTCAATACCAAAATGTAAAGGCAATTACAAGTGCGGAAATTGTAATATGTGTAGATATGTACACCCCTTCAGAAGAGTCTTCACCAACCACAACAATACAAAAGAATACACTATCAAAGACTTCATGAACTGCAACTCTTCTATTGTCATCTATCTTTTGGAGTGTAGCTGCGGCCTGAAATATGTGGGCAAAACTAAAAGAATGCTTAAGATCCGCCTACATGAACATGTCCGCAACATAAAAAATAGGGTAGAAAACCATGCAGTCTCAAGACATTTCAAGGAGAAACATCACTCAAACCCGGAGGATTTAACGTTCAAGGCCATTGAACTTATAAAACCAGGGGAAAGAGGTGGGGACATACTAAACAGACTCTCCAGACGAGAAATGTACTGGATCTATGAACTTCAAACTATGGATTCAATGAGACGTTTGAAATTGCCCCCTTTCTATAAAACATCCTCGTTTTCTGCCCTATACTCGTTTTCTGCATCATTCTACACGGATTAATAAATTTTCACATTATGCATGCCACACTAAGTCACTCTGAGATCACGTAATTTTTGTATATATAGGATTTCTTTAAGGATGCTGTCTTTTTCTATATTTTTCAGGAAAGAAAAATATTTATGCACCAGACTGAGTACCGCTCTATATAAAAGATCTGCCCTATATTAGTAATCATCAGTTTAGTTTAACATTTCAAAATAAAAATATATAATATATAAGAGCCAGAAACCGTTTTTTAGAAAGACATCGTTTAGTAAATTCATATATTGTGTATCAAATGTGTTTGTTTGTTTGTTTCTTATCTAAATCTTTAGCACATTTGTTGAAGGTCGTTTTTTATAATAATAGAATATAATCATAATAATATAAATAATCATGGGACATATGTTATATGAATTAATGTTGTAATCTATGTTTTAGTATGAGCTATAATCATGTTTATTTGTATAAACTGTTTTAATAGCGAGAAATATGTCCCAGCACCAGTTTAGCATAAACTGCACCCACTAGATGATGATGCGGTTCAGCCAAGCGGCCACATGTGCGTTCCACCAGCTTCATGACACACCACGTGACCGGCGGGCTGACGTCACTGGCCGCCGCAATATCGTTCCTGAAGCCCTAGCGCTACACAGCGCACCCCATTATTAGCCCGTTCTGTGTCAGCGAGCCTAGCATCCACGGCGGCTGATCACAGCGGGCAAGCAGTAATATAACTTTATATTTCTCTAAAGGCCTTCCCGTCACTGGAAGTTACATCTTAACTTCGTCCTCCGAACCCGGAAGTATACTGCGTTCCACGCTGATTAAATGTTTATTCCTTCCTCAACTACCTACATCCTTTATTAAAACAGTTTCTAATTGATTTATAAATTAAATGTAAATCTTGTTGAGATTATTTCTTAATATACACAATATACTTTAGTTATTATCTTGGAACCTATTCACCACCTTTGACAGAAAGTGAGGTCACTATTGGCCTGGCCATGTGCCAGACTCTCACACTGTTCACAGGTATAAATAAGGCTACTCTTCACTACTGATACTATCCCCATGATGAAGTCATATTGCTGACGAAACGCGTTGACACTGCTGTACCTGAGACCTCCGTATGGACAGATAAGCTTTTTAACTATAATATTCCTGTACGTTTGCACTTTTACCAGTATTGGATTTTCATGGAAAACAGGATGTATCCGATTGCACATACGGACTGACAAGCTTGAATTCTTATTATATCCTGTACGCTTGCATTTTAACCATCTGTATTTATGTTTTATATGTTGTATTAAAATTTGTGAAAAACCTTTAAAGAATCCCTGCTGGTGGATTTTTACCATTGAGGATTTGCTTATCCTTAGGAGGTTTTTTAGATACAAGTGTTTTTTTATGGTGGAATATGCTCTAAAAACTGTACGCGCTATGTTATTTCTGTTCTGTTTTTCTTCACATATGTGCATTGGTCATGCGACCGAAGGCAGTGATTATATCAGATAAGTGATGTCAATACATTACCATTTGGTTCACTTTTTATTAATTCTTTAAAAACACTAAATAGGCGCCCTTTTTCTTCACTAATTTCATATCTGATCGTTTATGTGCCATCCAAGCACATATCATATTGCTTAAGGCTGCTGCCATCCACTAATTGGAATAGTGTTACTTGTTACGTTATATGTTTTCACCTATTCTCTAAAATCACAGACTCACGTGCACTTTTAGTGCCCATTTTGACGTTACTATTTGTTTTTCTTTATATATATATATATATATATATATATATATATATATATTTGCCTCAAAGTGTAATTAAAGGGACAGATATGCACTGCTCTGATATATCCACATGCATGGTCAATATCTGTGCTTCATATTCTTATACCGTGAAAGTCCTGCATTTTTTTATGCGATTATGGAAAAATGTGAATAGAACGTCACTGCAAGTTCAAAGGCTTTGACAAATGTGCCATTAAGTTTTTTAACCGGTACACACAACAATTCTCTTTTCTCAGCTATCGCAAAGTTAATTTTTTATTTTATCCTTTGGTTCTTAGAATTCAAAGTTATCCAAGAGTTTGCTATATTTTACTGCTAAGAAAATTGGGTAAATGTATGAAGCAGTGATGAGAAAAGAAGTGAGCCAGTGGAGAAGCTGCCCATAGCAACCAATCAGCTTTTCTGTATAATTTTATAGTATGCAAATTATAAATGTTACTTCAATGCTGATTGGTTGTCATGGGAAACTTCTCCACTGGCTCACTTCTCCTGTCTTAACACTGTTTCATACATTTACCCCAATGTGTCTTAAAGATAGTCAATTTGATTTGCATCACAATGTGCATTGTACCATACGGATCACCATTTCCATTGCCAGAAATTATAGGATCATTATTTGGGCATGTTGGAAATTGCATGGGGAAGATTATACTCACTGGTCGATACAGTATCTATAGCCATATATCCACCTCATAAACAAGCCTTCAGGTGATACAGAAGAGATTTAGCCAAATTTAAAATATACGGACATTTGGCGCTGAGGAATATTTTTTATAATAAAAATTTCAGAATGAAACCAATATTTTCTATTTTCCCCAGACAACATTCTGATGTTGAGTAGAATTCTGTTTTGGGCAGCACATGCATTGAATTACTGCCACATCTAAAATGACATACTGTATTTTCAGTTGCATAGGAGTATGGGCATTCTAGGGGTAAAACATATATTGTTGAATACAAACAACGGCCAACTCCAAATTAGAAATATTAATTTGTAAAACATTGTTGCCTACTCGTGGAAGGTCCAGGAAATCTCACAAATTCCAGAATGATGATGCAATTCTCCAGTGAGGTGGTAGGGAATATTATACTGTGATAACAGAAATCCTACAGTAGATCAAACCCACCTCTGTGAATGGGTAGGATTGTGAAAACAGGATTTTGATACCTACCGGTAAATCCTTTTCTCCTAGTCCGTAGAGGATGCTAGGGTCCACTTCATGACCATGGGGTATAGACTGTTCCGCAGGAGCCATGGGCACTCTTAAGACTTTTCAATGGGTGTGAACTGGCTCCTCTCTCTATGCCCCTCCTCCAGACCTCAGTTATAGGAACTGTGCCCAGGGAGACGGACATTTTGAGGAAAGGATTTACTTTAATACTAATGGTGAGATATATACCAGCTCACACCTCAATCAAGCCGCACAACATGGCATTCAACATAACACACGCCAACAGGCATGAACTAAGTACAGCAAAATGCTGAAACTAATATAACACAACATGTGTAATTCCAATAAACTAAACTGCAGGTAAAGTACGCACTGGGACGGGCGCCCAGCATCCTCTATGGACTAGGAGAATAGGATTTGCTGGTAGGTATCAAAGGCCTGTTTTCTCATACGTCCTAGAGGATGCTGGGGTCCACTTCATGACCATTGGGTTTATACCAAAGCTCCAGGGCGGGAGAGTGAGGATGACCCTGCAGCACCGATTGACCGAACCTGAGGTCTTCATCGGCTAAGTTGTCAAACTTGTAGAATTTTGCAAATGTGTTTGACCCTGACCAAGTAGCTGCTCGGCAAAGTTGTAATGCCAAGACCCGCCGGGCAGACGCCAAGGATGAGCCCACCTTCATAGTGGAATGGGCCTTCACCGACATCGGTAACGGCAATCCAGCCATAGTATGAGCGTGCTGAATCGTACATCTGATCCAACGCGCATTAGTCTGCTTGGAAGCAGGACACCCAATCTTTTTGGGAGCATGCAGGACAAACAGACTCTGTTTTCCGTATTCGAGCTGTTTTAGCGACATAAATCTTCAAAGCTCTAACCACATCTAGAGACTTTGACTCAGTGAACGTGTCAGTAACTACTGGCACCACAATAGGTTGGTTTATGTGGAAAGATGAAACCACCTTTGGAAGAAAATGTTGACGAGTTCTCAACTCTGCCCTATCTTCATGGAAGATCAAGTAAGGACTCTTGTGAGACAAGGCCCCCAACTCAGACACCCGATATGCGGATGCCAATGCCAAAAGCATCACCACTTTCCAAGTGAGAAACTTCAACTCTATCTCTTGTAGAGGTTTAAACCAATCCGATTGAAGGAACTGCAACACCACATTAAGGTCCCATGGTGCCACTGGAGGCACAAATGGAGGCTGGATGTGCAGAACCCCTTTCACGAAGGTCTGAACCTCTGGAAGAGAGGCCAATTGTTTTTGGAAGAACACTGACCAGGCCGAAATTGGGACCTTGATTGACCCCAATCGGAGGCCCGCCTCCACACCAGCCTGTAGAAAATGGAGAAAACTTCCCAATTGAAACTCTTCCGTAGGAACCTTCTTGGATTCACACCAAGACACACATTTTCTCCAAATACGGTGGTAATGATTCAATGTTACTCCTTTCCTGGCCTAAATAAGGGTGGGGATGACTTCCTTGGGAATACCCTTACGGGCTAGGATCCGGCGCTCAACAGCCATGCCGTCAAATGTAGCCGCGGTAAGCCTTGATACACGCACGGCCCCTGCTGCAGCAGGTCCTCGCGAAGAGGAAGAGCCGAGGATCTTCTTTAAGCAACTCCTGAAGATCTGGGTACCAAGCCCTCCTTGACCAGTCTGGGGCAATGAAGATTGCTCGAACTCTTGTTCTCTTTATGATCCTGAGCACTTTTGGGATCAGCGGAAGTGGAGGGAAGACATACACTGACCGGAACAATCACTGGGCCACCAGCGCATCCACTGCTATTGCCTGAGGGTTTCTCGACCTGGAACAATATTTCTGAAGCTTCTTGTTGAGACAAGATGCCATCATGTATAATTGAGGAACTCCCCAAAGACTTGTCACCTTCTTGGTGGAGGCCCCATTCTCCTGGATGGAGATCGTGTCTGCTGAGGAAGTCTGCTTCCCAGTTGTCTACTCCTGGAATGAAAATTGCATGTCTTTCTGCCCAGAGGAGGATCTTCGACACCTCTGCCATTGCCGCTCTGCTTTTCGTTCTGTCCTGCCTGTTTATGTGTGCGACTGATGTTACATTGTCCGACTGGACATGTAAGGAATGATATTGAAGATGTACCACTTGTTGAAGGCCATTGTAAATGGCTCTCAATTCCAGCACATTTATGTGAAGGCAGGCTTTCTGACTTGGCCATTTTCCTTGGAAGCTTTCCCCCTGAGTGACAGCTCCCCAGCCTCGGAGACTTGCATCCATGGTTACCAGGACACAGTTCTGAATCCCGAACCTGCGTCCCTCTAGTAGGTGAGAACTGTGTAGCCACCACAAGAGCGAAATCCTGGCTTTTGACGACAGGATTATCTTCCGGTGCATGTGTAGGTCGGATCCCGACCATTTGTCCAACAGATCCCACTGGAATACCCTGGCATGGAATCTGCCAAACTGAATGGCCTCTTAGGCCACCACCATCTTCCCCAACAACCGAATGCACTGATGGATCGACACACATGATGGTTTTAATATCTGTTTTACCATTTTCTGGATTTCAAGAGCCTTTTCCACCGGAAGAAATATTCTCTGAACTTCTGTATCCAGAATCATCCCAAGGAAAGACAATCTTGTCGTTGATTCCAACTGTGACTTTGGATAATTTATGATCCAACCGTGTTGTTAGAGTATTGACAGGGAGAGTGTGATGTTTTGTAACAACTGCAACCTGGATCTCGCCTTTATCAGGAGATCGTCTAGATAAGGAATTATATGGACTCCTTTTTGACGCAGGAGAACCATCATCTCCACCATCACCTTGGTGAATACCCTCTGCGCCATGGAGAGACCGAAAAGTAATGTCTTGAATTGGTAATGGCAATCCTGAACCGCAAGTCTCAGATAAGCCTGGTGAGGAGGATAAATGGTTACATGCAGGTAAGCATCTTTTATGTCTACAGACACCATGTAGTTCCCCTCCTCCAGACTGGAAATCACTGCCCTCAGTGATTACATTTTGAACTTGAATCGTTTCAAGTAGAGATTCAGATTTTTCTGGTTTAGGATCGGTCTGACCGAGCCATCCGGCTTCGGAACTACAAAAAGGCTTGAATAAAACCCCTTCCCTTGTTGTGACAAGGGTACCAGGACTATGGCCTGATCCTGACATAATTTTTGGTTTGCCGCTGTTACTGCATCCCTTTCTGGAAGAGAAGCTGGAAAGGTCGATTTGAAAAATTGGCATGGGGGGACGTCTTGAAACTCCAGCTTGTATCCCTGGGACACTATTTGCAACACCCAGGGATCCAGGCCAGACAGAATCCAACCTTGGCTGAACAGTTTGAGACGTGCCCACCCCCCTGAGCGGCATCCCGCAAAGGAGCACATGCGTCATGCTGAAGATTTGGCAGAAGTAGGGGTAGACTTTTGCTCCTGGGAACCTGAAGCTGCTGTGGACTTCTTTCCCCTTCCCCTACCCGCAAAGATGGGGGAACATCTCGCTTTTTTGTATTTATTGGGCCGAAAGGACTGCATGCGCGGGCAATATGTCTTTTTTTGCCGATGCAGGCACAGAGGGCAAAAATGTCTAGACTAACGCATCCAGTCCATCGCCAAATAAGTACTCACCTTTATATGGGAGAGCCTCCATATTTCTTTTGGAATCTGCATTCGTGTTCCACTGGTGAATCCACAACGCCCGCCGAGCCGATACTGCCATGGTAGCGGCTTGTGATCTCAAGAGTCCAATATCTTTCATCGCTTCTAGCATGTATGTGGCAGCGTCTTTGATATTACCTAATTTAAGGAGTATCTCATCTTTATCAATCGTGTCAATTTCTGATGACACACTTTCTGACCATTTTTCAATAGCGCGACTCACCCACGCGCAAGCAATTGTGGGCCTGAGCAGCGTACCATTGGCAACATAAATGGATTTCAATGTAGTTTCCATCTTTCGGTCTGCCGGCTCTTTTAGTGAAGCCGTGTCAGGTGCAGAGAGAAATATCTTCTTTGTCAACCTGGACAGTGCACTGTCTAACACAGGGGGTGACTCTCATTTTTTCCTGTCCTCCACCGGGAAAGGATAAGCTATCTGAATTCTCTTGGGAATACGAAATTTCTTTTCGTGATTCACCCACATCCTTTCAAAGAGTGTATTAAGCTCGTGGGAAGGAGGGAAAGTGACCTTAGATTCTTTTCTTTATAGAAATAAGTATTCTCCTGAGGTACAGGAGTGGCTTCCGTGACTTGCAGTGAGAATAGTGGGGATGGCGGTAGTAAACGAAATGGGGGAGAAGTTGGAGGGAGGGTAAGAGCAGGCGGTAAGTTTACTAACATGAGTACTAAAAGAGATTTTACCAAAGCACTAACCAATGACGATTACAGGTCACCATTGCTACATAAGGTGAAAGATGTCCCTAACGCAAGGGAAAATACTTATCTTAGTTGTATGTATGTAAACGCTAGAAGCATTACGGGTAAAAAGGGCGAACTTGAAATACTTGCCGCAAGCAAACAGTATGATATTATAGGCATTACTGAAACTTGGTGGGACGAATCTCATGATTGGACAGTCAATCTAGAGGGCTATACACTGTTTAAGAGACACAGACTAAATAAAAAGGGTGGAGGGGTGTGTCTTTACGTAAATCCGTTTTTAAAACCTTATATACGGGAAGATATTCAGGAGGGGACTGTAGACACTGTCGAGACATTATGGGTAGAAATTGCATGCGGGGGAAAAAGGAATAAAAAAAGTTAGTATTGAGTGTATGCTATAGGCCGCCTGGTATCAACGTATCTGATGAGGAATTGTTACTAAAGCAAATTGAAAGAGCAACAGGAGTAGGAGACATAGTAGTGATGGGAGATTTTAACTATCCAGAGATAAACTGGAAAAACTATTCATGTGATACTGCTAGGGGCAATATGTTTTTAAACACACTTAATGATAACTAACTACTTAGTTCAACTAATTGAGGAACCAACTAGGTACAATGCAATCTTAGACCTGGTATTAACAAACAATGGGGATTTGGTATCAGGTATTATAGTAGGGGAACCCATAGGAAACAGCGACCACAATATGGTCACATTCAATATCAGTTTTCATATATTCTGATGGGGAAGCAGAGTCATTTCAGCACTATAAGGAATGTAACAAAATACGCAAAAAGGAAATAAGAGCGGCTAAAGTAGAAACTGAAAAACTAGTAGCAAAGGAAAGCAAAGCAAATACCCAAAAAATCTTTAAATACATTAATAGCAAGAGATTAAAGAAGGAGAGTATAGGCCATTTAAAGACAAGTTGGGAGTCTTAAGCAAAAATGATAATGACATTGCGAACACACTAAATGAGTTTTTTCAACAGTATTTAATAGAGAGTACCCAATTCAGGGACTAACACATAATCTCAATAATGAGAATATCCCACCGATAGGTACTTATTTAAGCGAGGAAGTAGTCTGTGACCGATTAAAACATTTAAAGATTAATAAGTCAACAGGTCCCGATGGTATTCACCCAAGGGTTCTAATGGAGCTTCACTCTGAACTTGCAAAACCGCTATTTTTGATCTTTAAGGATTCAGTAATATCAGGTATGGTTCCCAAAGACTGGCGTATAGCGGAAGTAGTACCTATATTCAAAAAGGGAAGTAAAGCTGAACCAGATAATTATAGACCAGTTAGTCTTACATCTATAGTGGGGAAAGTATTGGAAGGTATTCTAAGAGATAGTATTCAGAAGTTCCTTGAAGTCAATAAGGTCATTAAAAGGAATCAACATGGGTTTATGAAGGACAGATCCTGTCAAACCAACTTACTTGACTTTTATGAAACAGTAAGCGCAAACCTAGATCAGGGTAAAGAGGTGGATGTAATCTTTTTAGATTTTGCCAAAGCATTCGACACTGTTCCACACATGACTTATCTACAAGCTACAAGAATCAGGGCTAGGAAGCACAATATGCACTTGGGTCAAAAACTGGTTAGATAATAGGGAGCAGCGCGTTGTGGTTAATGGATATTTTTCAACTTGGACTGAAATGCTAAGTGGTGTGCCGCAAGGCTCAGTATTAGGACCACTATTGTTCAATATTTTCATTAACGACCTAACAGAAGGTCTAGAGAGCATGGTGTCAATTTGTGCAAATTGTGTAAAGTTATAAATGCGGAGGGGGATGCTGAGTCGCTTCAGAATGACTTAGTTAAATTAGAAGCTTGGGCAGCGAAATGGAGAATGCGCTTCAATACAGACAAGTGTAAGGTAATGCACTGTGGTAACAAGAACAAAAATAATGCCTACCTACTAAATGGGGTTAAATTAGGGGATTCTGTACTGGAAAAGGACTTAGGTGTCCTCATAGATAGCAAACTAAGCAGTAGTACCCAAAGTAGGACTGCAGCAAAGGGGATGCAGTCAGTTTACCTCCAATCAAAATCCTGACATTCAAAATCCCGACACCAATTGACCGATGGTCAAAATCCCGACAAGGTCAAAATCCCGACATGGGCAAAATACCGACATTTAAAATACGACAAGGTCAAAATACCGACATGTAAAATGCCGACAGGTCAAAATACCGACATGAGTTTTTCATGATTTTTTTCATTGAAATTGACTTGTTCATACTTTACCATCCCAGTGGACCTGGAGGGGGAATATAATAGTGTGCCGAGCGCAGTGAGGCACCGTGGCTGAAGCATGGCGAGCGCAGCGAGCCATGCGAGGGGACGCGGTTCACTTTATATGGTGTCCATGTTGACTTATGTCGCCATACACACAAAAAAACAACAAAAACGGCATGTCTGTATTTTGACCTGTCGGCATTTTACATGTCGGTATTTTGACCTTGTCGGTATTTTAAATGTCGGTATTTTGTCTATGTCGGGATTTTGACCATCAGTCAATTGGTGTCGGGATTTTGATTGGAGGTATTTCATACCGATCCCCAGCAAAGAAGGCTAATAATAAGAATTTACTCACCGGTAATTCTATTTCTCGTAGTCCGTAGTGGATGCTGGGAACTCCGTAAGGACCATGGGGAATAGACGGGCTCCGCAGGAGACTGGGCACTCTTAAAAGAAAGATAAGGTACTATCTGGTGTGCACTGGCTC
Source organism: Pseudophryne corroboree (assembly GCF_028390025.1). Classification (NCBI taxonomy): domain Eukaryota; kingdom Metazoa; phylum Chordata; class Amphibia; order Anura; family Myobatrachidae; genus Pseudophryne; species Pseudophryne corroboree. The sequence continues at coordinate 397,498,513 of NC_086448.1, forward strand.
CTCCCTCTATGCCCCTCCTCCAGAGCTCAGTTAAGGAAACTGTGCCCGGAAGAGCTGACATTACAAGGAAAGGATTTGGAATCCAGGGTAAGACTCATACCAGCCACACCAATCACACCGTACAACTTGTGATAACTATACCCAGTTAACAGTATGAACAATAACTGAGCCTCGTTCAATGGATGGCTCATAACAATTACCCTTAAGTTAAGCAATAACTATATACATGTATTGCAGAGAGTCCGCACTTGGGACGGGCGCCCAGCATCCACTACGGACTTGTTTGTTTGTTTATTTGTTCTCTTTGATCTCCTCTAATTCAATTCAATTTAATTCAATGTAACTCTGTGTGTAAAATTTTTACCGCTGATGTTATATTTGATATATTGTTCTGTTGACTTATGTAAAACTTTGAAATTTAATAAAAACTATTGCACAAAAAAAAAAAAAAAAAACAACAACAACATTACTTGTGTCCTTCAGAAAGGAGCGCTAATATTTATCCTCCAATCATTTTTTACCACTACATTCTTGTATTCCCAAGAAATCTGTATTACCAAGAATTAGTTACTGTATATCCCTGGGGGCTATCCAATTAGCCCTGATAAGCCAGCGCGCAAAACACAATTTCAGAAACCGCTCAGTTTTTAGGGTTGCGGCTGCAAAAACACACAGGTTTCACGGAACCTGTGTGTTTCATGAGAAAATTAATTTTACGGATGATGCTAATCGTACAGTCTGTAAAAAACATATTGGTGAAACATTGAGAAAATACTTTATAAACGGAACCAGATGTTATACCATGCCTAACTGGATACGTCCCTGTTTCTTTGTTGTAAAATTGTAGAACATGGCTTTGAGATTTCTACTTTAAAAACAGAACTAGAATGGAGAGAGGCAATGCTGAAAAATAATCTTTATGGTAGACTTATCGTTGATAACGCTATTTCTCCCAAGTCCACAGGAAAACATTGGGATACGAGGTAGCGACAGCGGACTGGCACCAAACAATAAAAGCTTTCGGCCTCCCAGCATGCAAGGGGCCCCTCCATATATCCCAGCCTCCTGGCTCAGGAAAATCAGTTGTTATTCCAAAGCTCAAAGTAGGAGAATCATAGAAAGCCCTAATCAGGCAAGAAGAACACACATGCACACCCTTCTGTACAAGAAGAAGAGGTTAGTGAGTCAAAGGATCCTCAAATCAGGTGTGTCAGGATGGGATCCATGTGGATCCTGTGGACTTAGCAGAAATAGCGTTATCAACAGTAAGTCTACCACAACGATTATTTATCCTGCAGAGTCCACAGGTTACCCACAGGATAACATTGGGATGTCCCAAAACAATTTAGTGGTGGGGACGCTCCTGATTGGACAGGAGAATCTTTTGCCCGAATTCAGCGTCCTGAGAGGCAAAGGTATCAAAGGCAAAATGTCTAATGAATATGTTAATGGAAGACCATATGGCTGTCTTACATATCTGTTCTGCTGAAGCACCAAGTTGTACTGCCCATGATGGACCTACCTTATGAGCAGAGTGAGCCGAAACATTAGCCGGAACAGGGAGATCAGCTTGCGAATATGCTTCTGAAATAGTCATCCAAAGCCACCTCGCCAGTGTCTGCTTATCAGTAAACCATCCTCTCTTGTGAAATCCGTAGAGAACGAAGAGAGTATCTGCTTTTCTGATGGCACTGGTTCAATCCACGTAGATCCTTAAGGCAAGGACTACATCCAACGATGCATCTCCTGCAAAAAGTACCGGCCCCTGGGAGGCCGGGACTACAATTTCTTCGTTAAGGTTGAATTTAGACACCACCTTAGGAAGATACCCAGATTTGGTTCTGAGAACCGCTCTATCTGGATAAAACAAAATCAGAAAAGGAGGGTGACATAGCAAAGCCCTAAATCTGAAACTCTCCTAGCTGAAACAATAGCCAGCAGAAAGAGAACTTTAGCTGTCAACCATTTAAGATCCACTTGTTTTAATGGTTCAAATGGGGCAACTTGAAGGGCCTTTTAGGACTAAACTTAAGTCCCAAGGCACTGTAGGAGGAACGAAAAGGAGGTTGAGTGGGCAGCAATCCCTGGAAAAAAGTGATCACCACATCCTGTAGGTTAGCAATTTTCTTTTGGAACCATACAGTCAATGCTGACACTTGCACTCTCAAGGAAGTCACCCGTAGACCTTTGTCCATTCCTGCCTCAAGAAATGCTAAGAGTCTGGAATCTCTGAACGACCTAGGATCAAATTTCCAGTCATTGCACCACTTAATATAGGCTTACCATATTCGGTGATAACATAGTTGCATAGTTGATGAGGTTGAAAAAAAGACAAAATGTTCATCGAGTTCAACCTGTATTATAAAATTAAATATCATTTAGATGTTGTAAGCTTGGATATTTCTATCAGTTAGGAATTTATCTAATCCATTTTTAAACTTAGTGAGTTCACCATTACTGTCTTCTCTTGTAGAGAATTCCAAATCCTTACTGCTCTTACTGTGAAAAACCCTTTCCTCTGTTGTGTATGAAATTTTTTTTCTTCTAACCTCAGGGGGTGTCCTTGTGTCCTGTGTAGCGTTTTTTTGATAAACAGATCGTCTGATAAGTCATTGTAATGCCCCTTAATGTATTTATAAATATTAATAATGTCCTCTCTCAGCAGCCTCTTTTCCAATATAAACATATCTAACCTTGTAAGTCTGATCTCATAATTCAGTGCCTTTAACACCTTAGCTAGTTTGTTGGCTCGCCTCTGAACCCTCCCTATTATAAAGAAATAGGGGCGCTTACTGTGTTTAATTTAATGTTAGCAAACACCTGTAAAAACTTTTTTGTGCTATTGCAGAAGTCCGTTTGTGGGTTCCGTATATGAGCCAATCTTGTGTCCTGCACTGCGGCGGTGGTGAGAGGCTTCAAGTTCCAAGATATATTTTTTATAGTGCGGTGCCCACAATATTCAAGGTGCGGCCATACCAATGATTTATACAGTGGCAAGATTACACTCTCATCCCTTGTCTCCATTCCCCGTTTTATGCATGCTAACACCTTATTTGCTTTTGTTGCTGCATTTTGACATTGCGTACTGCTACTAAGTCTATTATCAATGAGCACACCCAAATCATTTTCAATTACCGTTATTCCTACATTTTCGCCATTTAGTTTATAGGCTGCTCGATTGTTCTTAGTCCCAAAAGTGCATAACTTTACATTGTTCTATACTGAACCTCATTCTCCATTTGTCTGCCCAGACCTCCAGTCAGGATAAGTAATTCTGTAGAGACTCAACATACTTGTATGAATTACTCAATACAGTTTAGTATCGACTGCGAAAAATCGACACTGCGCTTTCTAGGCCCACTCCTAGGTCATTAATGAATGTTAATCAGCAATGGCCCAAGCACTGAAGCCTGCGGTATTACACTAAGCACTGAGGCCCATCACCACTCTGTTCCCTGTTGTACAGCCAATTACTTATCCAAGTACAAATCGTGTTACCCACCCTAAGCTCTCTCAATTTGAAATTTAGTCTCTTATGTGGCTCTGTGTCAAAGGCCTTAGCAAAGTCCAGAAAGACCACTGCTTTACCCTGATCAATATTTTAGCTCACTTTCTCGTAGAAGCTTAATAAGTTAGGTTGACATGACCTGTCCTTCAGAAAACCATGTTGGTTGCTATTAATAACCTTGGAGGTATCTAAGTACTCTAGAATACTATCCCTTAATAAACCTTTTTTCCCACTATAGATGTCAAATTTACCAGCCTATGGTTGCCGGGATGAGTTTTAATTCCATTTTTAAATATTGGGACTACCTCTGGTGTACGCCAGTCCTTAGGTATAATTCCTGATGTAACTGAGGGGCAGATGTATTAACGTGGAGACGGCATAAGCAAGTGATAAACCAGTGAGAAATGCCATGTGATAAACACACCAACCAATCAGCTCCAATATGTAAATTAACAGTTCGGAGCTGATTGGCTAGTGCGTGTATCACCTTGCATTTATCACTGGTTTATCACTTCCTTATGCCTTCTCCAGGTTAATACATCTGCCCCTGACTCACTGAAAATCAAATATAGGGGCCTCGATAGCTCTGACTTAAGTTCCATAAGAACCCTGGGGTGTAGTCCATCAGGCCCAGGAGATTTAGTTATCTTAAATTTTACTTAGTTTCTCCCGTACTACTTCCTCATTTAACCATGTACTTTCCAATGGGTAATTTTTATCGCTGATGTTGTGCACTACTCCCGTCAACTGGTCCTCTCCCGTGAATACTGATGAAAATAATTTATTCAATTAATCTGCTTTTTCCTTATCGTTAATCAAGATATCCAACTCACCCTTCAGTGGTCCAATATTTTCCTTTTTCAACCTTTTACTGTTTATATACTTAAAGAACTTTTTGAGATTTGTTTTACTCTCCTTTGCGTTTTGTTTTTCGTTTTCTGTTTTGGCTGCTCTGATTCCTTTTTTTTGCATTGTTTGTTACATTCCCTGTAGAACTGGAATTATTCCGCCTTCCCGTCAGGCTTAAATGCTTTGAAAGCTCTCCTCTTTTTATCCATATGTTCCTTGACCTTATTAAACCACATTGATTTGAATTTACTACTCCTTGGGAATGAACAAATGAGTGTACTTATTGAGCTCAGTTGTAAAAACATCCCACATTTCAGCCGTATTCTTACCATGAAACAAAATTTCCCAATTGATGTCCTTCATTACTTGTTTATATAAGTAGAAATTAGCTTTTCTAACGTTAAAAGTCTTAGTTAGACCCTAATAGTGTTCTTTTTGGAAGCGGATATCAAATGTGATCATATTATGATCACGGTTTCCCAAGGTCTCCTCTACTTCAGCATTTGTTATTATAGCCGTATTATTAGTTAGTACTAGGTCCAGTATTGTCCTTTGTCTAGGTGGTTCCTCGATTACCTGAGACAAGTAGTGATCTTTTAGAATGTTTAAGAACCTGTTTCCCCTAGATATATTTACTGTTTTGGTGATCCAATTTACAGTGCCTTGCTAAAGTATTCATCCCCCTTGGCTTTTTACCTATTTATTTACCTTACAACCCTTAATTTAATTTTTTTTTTATCTGAATTTTATGTGATGGATATGCACAAATTATTGTAAGTTGGTGAAGTGAAATGAAAAATTTAAATAAAAAATAATTTTTACAAATAAAAGTCTGAAAATTGGCATGTGCATATGTATTCACCCCCTTTGCTATGAAGCCCCTCAAAAGTTCTGGTGCAACCAATTACCTTTAGACGTCACGTAATTAGTGAAAAGAAGTCCACCTATGTGCAATCTAACTGTGACATGATCTGTTAGTATAAACACACCTTTTCTGAAAGGCCCCAGAGGCTGCCACACCTCTAAGCAAGAGGCATCACACCATGAAGACCAAGGAGATCTCCAAACAAGTCAGGGACAAAGTTTTTGAGAAGTATAAGTCAGGGTTGGGTTATAAAAAGATATCCAAATCTTTGATGATCCCCGGAGTACCATCTAAGATCATCTTCAAATGGAATAAATAGGATTTTAATACCTACTGGTAAATCCTTTTCTCCTAGTCCGTAGAAAATGCTGGGATCCACTTCAGTACCATGGTGTATAGAAGGTTCCGCAGGAGCCATGGGCACTTTAATACTTTTCAAGGGTGTGAACTGGCTCCTCCCTCTATGCCCCTCCTCCAGACCTCAGTATAGGAACGTTGCCCAGGAAGACTGACATTTTGAGGAAAGGATTTACTTTTAAACTAAAGGTGAGATTCATACCAGCTCACACCTCAACCATGCCGCACAACATGGCATTCAACATAACACACGCCAACAGGAATGAACCATTGCAGCAACATGCTGAAATAATCGTAACACAGTACTAGTGGAACTACAAAATAACAACTGTAGGTCAAGTACGCACTGGGTCGGGTGCCCAGCATCCTCTACGGACTAGGGGAATAGGATTTACCGGTAGGTATTAAAATCCTATTTTCTCATACGTCCTAGAGGATGCTGGGGTCCACTTCAGTACCATGGGGTTATACCAAAGCTCCAGTACGGGCGGGAGAGTGCGGATGACCCTGCAGCACCGATTGACCAAACTTGAGGTCCTCATCGGCCAAGGTGTCAAACTTGTAAAATATAGAAAACGTGTTTGACCCTGACTAAGTAGCTGCTCGGCAAAGTTGTAAAGCCGAGACCCCACGGGCAGCCGCCCAGGATGAGCCCACCTTTCTTGTAGAATGAGAATTTACAGACTTCAGTATCGGCAATCCTGCCGTGGAATGAGCGTGCTAAATCGTCCCTCTGATCCAGCGCGCAATAGTCTGCTTAGAAACAGAACACCCAATCTTGTTGGGAGCATACAGGACAAACAGAGCCTCTGTTTTCCTTATACGAGCTGTTCTCGTGACATAAATTTTCAAAGCTCTAACCACATCAAGAGACCTTGACTCAGTGAAAGTGTCAGTAGCCACTGGCACCACAATAGGTTGGTTCATATGGAAAGATGAAACCACCTTTGGAAGAAATTGTTGGCGAGTTCTCAACTCTGCCCTATCTTCATGGAAGAATCAGGTAAGGGCTTTTGTGAGACAAGGCCCCCAACTCAGACACCCGCCTTGCGGATGCCAATGCCAAAAGCATCACCACTTTCCAAGTGAGAAACTTCAATTCTATCTCCTTTAGAGGTTCAAATCAATCCGATTGAAGGAATTGCAACACCACATTAAGGTCCCATGGTGCCACTGGAGGCACAAATGGAGGCTGGATGTGCAGCACGCCTTTCACGAATGTCTGAAATTCAGGAAGAGAGGCCAATTGTTTTTGAAAGAAAACTTATAAGGCTGAAATCTGGACCTTGATTGAACCCAATCTTAGGTCCTGATAATGTTTATATTATCTAAGACCGCAAAGCTATACCTCTAAATACACTATTACCGTGGAGCCGCTATGGCCGCTAGACTGAATACACGTGCTACGCACTTTGTACGCAATTTGCGTACAGAGTCCTGCACGTGGTACACACTTAGCGTACACACGCCGTGCTGACTGTACAGAGTACACACAGCGTGCGCACACACAATTGATAACCTTTAAACCTTGTTAATGATACAATGTAATGATATGATCAGACTTTAAACCATTAACAGCAAAGTACTGCAACAATGTTATATCTTAAACCTTAAGTAGCGCTGATGGTATAAAGTACCCGCAGTGCGTACACCTTATCAATACTTATACACCTTTTTCAGATAAATACACTTTAAACCCCCTTGCGGGAAAGTGAAAACACCACACTGATTTGTAGTTGCAACCACATGGGTTCTAAGGCCACAGTGGATTAATTCCAAAAGGTAAACAGTACAAATCATACACTACAGGCTAACAAGATAAATCTAAACAGAATAATGGCTACAGAGAATGTACATACGTGAGAATGTTCGCAAGCGCAACCCGGCCGGTCCTCCGCTGGTCATACAGATAGCGTTCAGAGTCTTCTGACCGGTCAGGCAACAATGGTCTTTTTATACACAACATGCATACACAATACAATGGTCACTGTAATCTCATTGTCCATTGGACACAGGGATGTGTCTTTACATTACAGAAGAGGTCATAGGTGGATTTGAAAAGATGGGCAATGTCTTTCCCCAACTGCTCTTGCGGGTGGTATCCTCTGGATTCCCGCCGCATACGTAATTTACAGTAAATACAGTTAATGTTCATATTCTGCTTCTGCACATAACTATACGCTGTAACATGCGATCTTTCTCTAACCAACACTGGAATGTTACCCTCAAAATACCCTACAGCTGGATACTAGACATCACCTTCCAACCTTTATCTGACCCTTCCTATCATGCAAAGGCGAATCTCTTAGTCCAGGAACTGTTTAAACTATTAATACTCGCTGACATGGTGCAAGGGAACTAGGGGTACAAAATGCACTATTTGGGTTAAATATGTAATGTTCTAATAACCCGCTACGCGCTCACAAACTCCTCCGTAAATACCCATATCAGGCGCATGATCGCCGAAGCGATCCTACGCAAATTGCGGATATGTGCACGAGCAGCGGGCATGTGCATGGGGTTAGTACAAGGCATATGCATTACGATATTTTTCGACTTTGACAGTCCACCCTTTGGCAGTCAACAATAACTGCCACTATCTAAACATTAAACAGAAAAATATATAATACAATATCTATAAAATAATTGGATGGTAGAAGGAGAGGAGTAGGCGGGAAATGTATGACCTAGTGGGATAGTAAAAGCATGTATGTATGAAATCCATGTCTGAGGGGCATGTATAATCGTGCCGTACATGTTCTAGATAAGCTTTGAGGTATTGCGAAGTATACATTAAATCCTTCTCATCCCGTATTAAGGGTCTGTAAGTGGGCCAACAAACACTACCGAGCTCGTTTCGGCTTCTTGTTCAAACAAATGGGGTGCACATTTAGTTGATGATACATGGAGGGGGGGACATATGTGAATGCTAATATGTGTGTATATATATCACCTGTCGACTATGTGTGTCACTACCTGAAGCTTGTAGAGATGAAGATAAGACACGTATCACAAATACATTCACATAACATTTGTGCAATCGTTCTTGGGTGCTGATTGAAGTCTTATCCGTGTGGGTGTATCTTTGCTGTGAGTGTTCATCAAAGTCTTTAGTGTCCATAAAAGTCTTTTCCGAATGGATGTATTTTTGCTTGAGGGAAAACAAAGGAGAAACGGGTGAAAGAAACGGACCGTGGAATCACGTCTTATCGCAACATTGTCTCTATTGATGGGTCATAAATTAAATCAGTTTGTGTAACAATGCCCCCGCTCCTCAAACTAATCACTTTGGTACCGCGCTTGCACCGCATTAAAATTCGAACACACCTGAATATCAAACCAATCATTATGACAACTCCCAGGATACAAAGGAGAAACTTTCCTACACTCACGATAACATTTTGAGCCCATTCTCCTAAACCTGAGAACCAATTGCGTGGGTTCAACCATGAGACCCAGCCGGTCAGTTCATTACTCACAGCAGTAAGGGTAAGCTTGTGTCTCCTTCGGAACTCCCACTTCAACTGCAAGATATCGTCCATCTTTTGATCTATGACCTCGGTTGGGTCATCAGTGCTGTTTGTAATGTACGTGCAGCACTTCACACCATACGGAGTTGCCAAGGTGACACAATACCCGCCTGTCACCGCTGTGATATCATTTAGAACCATCCTGTGCTGGATCAATTCCGTTTTGTAAGCTTGCAACTCCCTCCCTGTATACCTGAAGGTGTCGTCATACATCTTGGTGATATTATCTATCAGGTTCGCTAGCGCACGGATATACCTATAATTTATAATTCCTCTGGCGGTATGGGTGATGTCTAACGCGAGTAGGAATTGAATCCCGGTGGATTCGTGGATCAAATCAGAGGCCGCGTGCTCTGTCCTATCTATAAGGTGTCTCTTAACGATGTGTTCATTGTGAGTGTAAGGAGTTTGAGCACTGCGGTGAACATCTTCCATCTTATTATGGGTTATGGTCATAACTTCTGGCAACACTATTCCAATGGAACACAATCCCTCTGAGTTTGGGGCAAGCCACTTATACGCCTTCCTCCCGCATATGAAATATGCATCATCAGGGAGAACATATGGGACAGAATATGACATTACCATATTGCAAACCTTAGTTGCGTATATCTGCAGATATAGGGTTAAGCCCCCAGGCCGATCGACAAGGCTTCTCCGTCACTGGGGGTCCCTAATACTAGGTATGGGCCTGGGGTGCAGGACCCCACGATGTCGGCACAGGTCGGCCACCCCAGGTCAGCACACAGGTGAGAATTAATAGGGGTTAATAAGAAGCACAGAAGTGCTATGTAAGTGGTGTGATTAAAATAATATATACAAAGTGATAGGGAAAATAATAAGTGTTAATAAAGTGTTAGGGTGTGCCGACCTGAAGCAGCCCAGCCATACCGACACAGGGGCCACCGCACCCCACACCCACCCCATAAATAATTACAAATATATCTGGGTTAAATTCCCAGTGTAAGGCCACATGGTAATGGCTCCTACAGCATCTGAGAGCCAGCTTACCTGGGGATACCCCTGGCTTCCCCTATGGCACTTCTGGAGTCAGCAATCCCTCCTAATGCTGACCCATTTATGCCTCTCTATATACAATACACAAAATGGAAAGCTGCTCAATCAGATTGTAATGTCACTCAGGTGCTAAAAGGGGAGGGGTAATTCTGTGTAGGAAAAAAACTGTGTTCCCTAATGCACACCGAGTGAAAAATAATATATTATTTTAATCACACCACTTACATAGCACTTCTGTGCTTCTTATTAACCCCTATTAATTCTCACCTGTGTGCTGACCTGGGGTGGCCGACCTGTGCCGACATCGTGGGGTCCAGCACCCCAGGCCCATACCTAGTATTAGGGACCCCCAGTGACGGAGAAGCCTTGTCGATCGGCCTGGGGGCTTAACCCTATATCTGCAGATATACGCAACTAAGATCTCCGTATTATCTGACTATTATTATGTAGTAATATTTTTCACTCGGTGTGCATTAGGGAACACAGTTTTTTTCTTACACAGAATTACCCCTCCCCTTTTAGCACCTGAGTGACATTACAATCTGATTGAGCAGCTTTACATTTTGTGTATTGTATATAGAGAGGCATAAATGGGTCAGCATTAGGAGGGATTGCTGACTCCAGAAGTGCCATAGGGGAAGCCAGGGGTATCCCCAGGTAAGCTGGCTCTCAGATGCTGTAGGAGCCATTACCATGTGGCCTTACACTGGGAATTTAACCCAGATATATTTGTAATTATTTATGGGGTGGGTGTGGGGTGCGGTGGCCCCTGTGTCGGTATGGCTGGGCTGCTTCAGGTCGGCACACCCTAACACTTTATTAACACTTATTATTTTCCCTATCACTTTGTATATATTATTTTAATCACACCACTTACATAGCACTTCTGTGCTTCTTATTAACCCCTATTAATTCTCACCTGTGTGCTGACCTGGGGTGGCCGACCTGTGCCGACATCGTGGGGTCCTGCACCCCAGGCCCATACCTAGTATTAGGGACTCCCAGTGACGGAGAAGCCTTGTCGATCGGCCTGGGGGCTTAACCCTATATCTGCAGATATACGCAACTAAGATCTCCGTATTATCTGACTATTATTATGTAGTAATATTTTTCACTCTGTGTGCATTAGGGAACACAGTTTTTTTCCTACACAGAATTACCCCTCCCCTTTTAGCACCTGAGTGACATTACAATCTGATTGAGCAGCTTTCCATTTTGTGTATTGCATATTGCAAACCTTCCAAGTGAAAAATCCAATCCCTCTCTCATCTGTTCAGTACACGTATCAGGCTGTATGATGTGCGCACAGTACCCTGGAATACTTCTCCAACCGCATGGTCCTACTTCCTAAAGTATACCTGTACCGAAAATACCTTCCACCGGCGGCTATTTGGCGTATAAGTTCAGTGTTTACGGGCATTCGGTCGGCTGTGTGTGAAAATGCCATGGTTTGGTTATTCCATGTCACTTCCCAATTTCCCGGCTTTCGGGAATTGGAAATGTTGAAACATACTAAGGATCTATCCACATGATATTGGTGGAGCTTCAAACTAGGGGGCCTAGAAATATTAAATTTCTTGTCCACCGGTCTCCCACCCCTTAATTCAAGTACCTCATCTATTGTTAATGGATACGGTACTAGTCCTGACTTGCTCTGACCTTAGGTACTTGTGAGCACACCCAGCATTCTGTTTGGTTTTAAACCTTACCCACTAATGAGTGATAGTCACTCAATGGATGACGGTCCATGTTGATATTAAGGCTGGTCTGACATCTCTGGATGCACCTGTCCTCAACTATATTTTCACAGTTTCTACAAATACAATTTTCCTCAGCCAATAACCCTTCACCGTGCCTCCTAGTTTCTTGGCTACCAGATCGTTTTCTGATACTAGCCTCTGCTCGGTGGATGTGTTGCTCTTGGAATTCTACAAATCCGTCCTTGCCATCAGAACCCATTCCAGATCCTTTCTCAACCTCTCTGGTACTCTCACCGAAATAGACTGCTCTGGTCAACAACAGGGTCAACAGGAAAACCCGGAATGCAGTCTCTTGGGGTAAGCCCATCTTGTTAAGGGGAGAGAAAAAGGAGCAAGGAAGGGGGGAAAGGAGGGGGAATGGGAGATGGAGAAAATAATAAAAAGGAAAAAATAAATTTTGGTGCGACAACCGCCTCTAGTCTTGTTGTTCTCCGTGCTCAGATACCATCTCAAAAGTGCTGCCTCTCAATCTTCCCGGAACAGACGCTCCAGTGATACAATATTCTTTCCAAGTCAGCGACCTTTCTGTATAGAACATAAATCCTGCATTACAATGTGTTTAACTGTTGTGTGAAATAAACCATCCGTGGAAAATGAAAAAAAAAAATAAAGAGAGAAAATAATAAAAAGAAAATTTGTCAGATTTGCGTTCACCATCAGGCTGTCACACCAACATGGTATCTCTGCACAGTCTCCCTTCACCAGTATTTCCACTCTCCACCCTCTGTGCATGGCCAGGCACAATGATGCTGGTGAGATATACTGGGGTTGGGCAGACCTCTGAAAAGACCGAGTGGATCGGTGACGTTTGAGCTGTAAATCTGTCGGTGAACGTCAGAGATTAAGGGGAAACTTTAAAAGATAAATCACAGAGTTTACCTGGCCGCCCCTGCGTCTACAAGAAATGATCTACCAACTACATCAACTGTGACCTCAGGTTCACTACCAAGGCTCGCAATCAACTTCACTGGCTGCAGACTACAGGTGTGGCCCAAAATTTTTCCTATGTGATCCCTGATCCCAATTACGTGCATCATAACTTTGCTCGTGTTCTTGTCTAGGGGGTCTGAATTTATGTGTGCTGTTACAGTTGCTGGCATAATGCCCTTCCCTTTAACACAGATAAACTCTTTGCTTCCTCCACGTGCCAGGGGCCTGGGGTTTTGGTTGAGTTGATGCTTCCAGTGCTTGGATGCTCATCACCATCAACCGCTCTCCCTGTGCCTCTCTGGTTCCCTGGATATTACGGTCGTGCTCGATAGCGGACTCTCTTAATGCAGCCACCGAGATACCTCTCCTGTTAGGTAGAGAGGTTTGTACCCTGGTTCTTAGTGTGTCTTTTAACCCGTCCATTAATACTGACACAGCTGCCTCCCTGTGATGTATATTTTCCTTAATGTCCTCGATCCCAGTGTATCTAGACATTTCCTGCAGTGCTCAGTGGAAATATTCAGATGCCGTTTCACCTTCTTTTTGTCTTATGGAAAAGATTTTGTTCCATTCGACAACAGTAGGGAAATATACTCCTAATTGCAGATTGATTTGTCGTACATTCTCAGAGTGTACTCCTCAGTGAGAAGTACTTCTGCGTCTAATTTACAATCAGTAATAAATTTTGCAGGGTCAATATTTGAAGGTAGACATACTCGTAGCACTGTTCGCCAATCTTTGTTTGTGGGTTCGGTGGCATTACCTAATTCTTTAATAAATCTCTGGCATGTGACTAGATCTTTTCTGGGATCGGGAAATTCAGACATAATTGTCCTCAATTCTGCCCGGGACCAAGGACAATGCATAGCAATGTTCCTGACGGGAGTGATTCCCTGAGCGTCAGTCTTCCCATTGGGGACTGTGGTCACCCTGACAGGATTTAGTTCAATTACATCATTCTGGGTTGCTTCTACAATGTGAGGTGCAATTGTCTCTGCATAATGTACAGTACCGTACTTACCTGTGGACACGACCTCACCTGTCCCTCCGCTAGGGGGCTTTACTACTGATCTTACTGGTTGGGCCGTGCCCACCTGGGTGTCTCGTATGGTGGCTGCTAGAGAGAGAGCCGATATCGTGCTGGGCTGGGCTCATCTTCTTGCTCGCAGTCCTGAGGGAAGTTTAAAATGGGATACAACTTGCACGGGTTAGCATTAATACATTTATCAGTTTTACTCTTATCGTCATTAATACATTTATCAATTTTACTCTTATCATATATCAGTATGCCATTGTCTGTAGCCACTGTCTTACCTGTAATATACGGTGGTGGTGGTGCAGTTGCTATCAGTTTCCTGCTAGGGTTGGAACCGGCTGTGTAAGCTAGTTCCCTCTGCATATCACTCTCTCGTTGCCATAAATGTAAACAGTTTGAGTGTCTGATCCTTTCTTTTCGGGATTTTAACAGACATATCCTAAGCCTTAGATTATGCAATACCTCCGAGTCAAAACTACCTATCCCAGGAAATGGTGCTTTATCCCCCACAGTCATTCGTGTCCATTCATCACAAAAGGTCTCAGTGTGGGGACCATACTTCCCCCACATTACCGAGCTGACCCCCTGGGTCTGAAATCTGCAGTCTGAACCCTGACTGAGGAACGTCCCTGTGTTGTGCACTTGGCTTCCATTGTGGACCTTTTTAACACGGGAAAACTTCCTAAAATGCACCAAACACAGTAGTCTACCGGTGGAAGTCCTCAAAGTTCTTCCACTAACTTCTTCTGCTCAGAGTATCACGGATCCGCCTTATTTAGCAAACACGTGTAGCCGTTGCAGGCCCTACTTCAGCCTATATCCCCTGGGCCTTTTGGGTACCCAGTGAATATCTGCCTCTGGAGATTTTCCTGAGAGACCAGCGAAAACTCCCTAAACCTTTACTTTACACAAATCACGCTTGCATGTGCTTCACATAACGCTTATGATGACAAGATTTACGCACATATATGCAAAACTTCGTATCACGTTGCGCCGTGTTGCCCATACAACCGTGCGGTCCAATCGTACCGCTTATAGACACTTGCTATCTATAAGTGTTAGGATCACTGGAGTCTCCACACACTGCTCCAAAACAGTTGGAGTGTAATACCACGAAAACTTTATCACACTCCGTTGCACGTATTCACCTAGACCGTGCTCACTACGTTTTCACCTAGACCGTGCTTCACCAAGTTTCACCAAGCTTCACCAAGATCACCAAGTTCACCAAGCGGGATTCAATACATTCACACTTTCTTCAGCCCACACTAACATTCTATAGTTTTCTGATCAGAAAAATATATTTTCCTGTTAACTGATAGCTTTCCCCAGAGGTACAACAGTAAAAAAGGTTTTTAAACTAAATATTGGAAACTTATCAATTTGTGCTATTATCGCGTGGTTACCGTCTTGCGCCTAAACTAAAACAATGCTATTGTGTGATTTGTATTTAGCGGTCGTACTTTTACGCATGTTGCGTGAACACGCCACGTGCGTACGTCCTTACGTTGCGTATGCAGTCCCGTACACTGTCCGAGACACGTGTACAAAGGCCATACGTCCGCAATACTACAAATCCCACACTTCTATAAATGTAAACGATATTGAACTATAATCGCTCACTTAACACTACACACAGTTTCTACTGTATAAACCTTTACAACTAGGCCAGGCTGCGTGTGCGTCTTACACTTACTTCCTTAACTATTAACTCTATATTTTAACTAAATAGCAACAAATTTTCTCAGTACAGGTCAAAATGAATCCAGTAATCAATGCTTACGGCAATAATGCGAGCAGATATGCAAAGTACAAAATACAGGTGTGTGTGTGTGTGTGTGTGTGTGTGTGTTGCGTGCGCATTTGGCGCCAACCAGAAATTTGCAGATTTTAAAAATAGCTTTTGCGTTCTTACCTTACGGATTCCTCCAGCATCCCTTCAAACCATGCAAGGCAGACGCTTATCTAATCATCACTTAGTGTATCCACCAACCAAGAGAAGGCTACCGGGGATACCTTTGCGCCCTTTGCTGATAGATAAAGTCTGCGTAAACTTGCTAGGCTGCGGGTATGAGAAGGAACCGGATGAGCTCCCAATTGATAATGTCTATATTATCTTAGACCGCAAAACTATACCTCTAAATACACTATTACCGTGGAGCCGCTATGGCCGCTAGACTGAATACACGTGTTACGCACTTTGTACGCTATTTGCGTACAGAGTCCTGCATGTGGTACGCACTTGGCGTACACACGCCGCGCTGTGTACAGAGTAGTGATGAGCGGATTCGGTTTTACTCGGTTTTACTCGGTTCTCAAAACGGCATCTTATTGGCTCACGGATGTCACGTGTTTTGGATAGCCAATAAGATGCCGTTTTGAGAACCGAGTAAAACCGAGTAAAACCGAGTAAAACCGAACCTCGCTCATCACTAGTACAGAGTACACACATAGAATGCGCACACACAATTGATAACCTTTAAACCTTGTTAATGATACAATGTAATGATATGATCATACTTTAAACCCTTAACAGCAAAGTACTGCAACAATGTTATATCTTAAACCTTAAGAAGTGCTGACGGTATAAAGTACCCGCAGTGCATACACCTTATCAATACTTATACACCTTTTTCAGATAAATACACTTTAAACCCCCTTGCAGGAAAGTGAAGACACCACACTGATTTGTAGTTGCAACCACAGGGTTCTAAGGCCACAGTGGATTAATTCCAAAAGGTAAACAGTACAAATCATACACTACAGGCTAACAAGATAAATCTAAACAGAATAATGGCTACAGAGAATGTACATACGTGAGAATGTTCGCAAGCGCAACCCGGCCGGTCCTCCGCTGGTCATACAGATAGCGTTCAGAGTCTTCTGACCGGCCAGGCAACAATGGTCTTTTTATACACAACATGCATACACAATACAATGGTCACTGTAATCTCATTGTCCATTGGACACAGGGATGTGTCTTTACATTACAGAAGAGGTCATAGGTGGATTTGAATAGATGGGCAATGTCTTTCCCCAACTGCTCTTGTGGGTGGTATCCTCTGGATTCCCGCCGCATACGTAATTTACAGTAAATACAGTTAATGTTCATATTCTGCTTCTGCACATAACTATACGCTGGAACATGCGATCTTTCTCTAACCAACACCAGAATGTTACCCTCAAAATACCCTACAGCTGGATACTAGACATCACCTTCCAACCTTTATCTGACCCTTCCTATCATGCAAATGCGAATCTCTTAGTCCAGGAACTGTTTAAACTATGAATACTCGCTGACATGGTGCAAGGGAACTAGGGGGTACAAAATGCACTATTTGGGTTAAATATGTAATGTTCTAATAACCCGCTACGCGCTCACAAACTCCGCCGTAAATACCCATATCACGCGCATGATCGCCGAAGCAATCCTACGCAAATTGCGGATATGTGCACGCACGGCAGACTGAGTGCACGAGCAGCGGGCATGTGCACGGGGTTAGTACAAGGCATATACATTACGATATTTTTCGACTTTGACAGTCCGCATCCACATCAGCCTGCAGAAAATGGAGAAAACGTCCCAACTGAAACTCTTCCATAGGAGCCTTCTTGGATTCACACCAAGACACATATTTTCTCCAAATACGGTGGTAATGTTTAGACTTTACTCCTTTCCTGGCCTGAATAAGAGTGTGGATGACTTCCTTGGGAATACCCTTTCGGGCTAGGATCCAGCGCTCAACAGCCATGCCGTCAAACGTAGCCGCGGTAAGTCTTGATACACACACGGTCCCTGCTGCAGCAGGTCCTCGCGAGGAGGAAGAGGCCGAGAATCTTATATAAGCAACTCCTGGAGATCTGGATACCAAGCCCTCCTTGGCCAGTCTGGGGCAATGAGGATTGCTCGAACCCTTGTTCTTCTTATGATTTTGAGAACTTTTGGTATCAGTGGAAGTGGAGGGAAGACATATACTGACCGAAACACTAACTGGGTCACCAGTGCATCCATTGCTATTGCTTGAGGGTCTTTTGACCTGGAACTATATCTCTGAAGCTTCTTGTTGAGACAAGATGCCATCATATCTAATTGAGGAACTCCCCAAAGACTTGTCACCTCTGTGAAGACTTCTTGGTGGAGGCCCCATTCTCCTGGATGGAGATCGTGTCTGCTGAGGAAGTCTGCTTCCCAGTTGTCCACTCCCGGAATGAAAATTGCTGACAGAGCTCTTGCATGTCTTTCTGCCCAGAGGAGGATCTTTGTCACCTCTTCCATTACCGCTCTGCTTTTCGTTCCGCCCTGATGGTTTATAAACGCGACTGCTGTTACATTGTCCGACTAGATCTGCATGTTTTGATCTTGAAGAAGATGTACCGCTTGTAGAAGGCTGTTGTAAATGGCTCTCAATTCCAGAACGTTTATGTGAAGGCAGGCTTCCTGACTTGACCATTTTCCTTGGAAGCTTTTCCCTGTGTGACTGCTCCCCAGCCTCGGAGACTTGCATCCGTGGTTACTAGGACCCAGTCCTGAATCCCGAACCTGCGTCCCACTAGTAGGTGAGAACTGTGTAGCCACCACAGGAGCGAAATCCTGGCTTTTGAGGACAGGGGTATCTTCCGGTGCATGTGTAGGTGGGATCCGGACCACTTGTCCAACAGGTCCCACTGAAATATTCTGGCATGGAATCAGCCAAACTGTATGGCTTCGTAGGCCGCCACCATCTTCCCCAACAATCGAATGCATTGATGTATTGACACTCTTGTTGGCTTCAAAATCTGATTGACCATTCTCTGGATTTCCAGAGCATTTTCTACTGGAAGAAATACTCTCTGAACTTCTTTGTCCAGTATCATCCCCAAAAAGGACAATCTTGTTGTCGGTTCCAATTGTGACTTCAGAAAATTCATGATCCAACCGTGTTGTTTGAGTACTGACAGGGAGAGTGCAATGTTCTGGACCCTGCAATGTTCCCTGGATCTCGCTTTTATCAGGAGATCGTCCAGGTAAGGAATTATATTGACTCCTTGTTGTCAAAGGAGGACCATCATCTCTGCCATCACCTTGGTGAATACCCTCGGTGCCGTGGAGAGCCCGAACGGCAGCGTCTGGAACTGGTAATGGCAACACTCTATTGCGAATCTCAGATAAGCTTGGTGAGGAGGAACATGCAAGTAAGCATCTTTTATGTCTACCGACACCATAAAGTCCCCTTCCTCCAGACTGGAAATCACTGCCCCCAGAGATTCCATCTTGTACTTGAACCTTTTGAGGTAGAGATTCAGATTTTTCAGGTTTAAAATTGGTCTGACTGAGCCGTCCGGCTTCGGAACTACAAAAAGGCTTGAATAAAAACCTTCTCCTTGCTGTGACAAGGGTACCAGGACAATGACTTGATCCTGACATAATTTTTGAATTGCAGCTGTTACTAATTCTCTGTCTGGAAGAGAAGCTGGCAAGGTCGATTTGAAAAATCGGCATGGGTGGACGTCTTGAAATTCCAGTTTGCATCCATGGGACACAATTTGTAAGACCCATGGGTCCATGCTAGATTGAAGCCAGTTCTGACTGAAAAGTTTCAGACGTGCTCCCACCCGAGCGGACTCCCGCAAAGGAGGCCCAGCGTCATGCTGCAGATTTGGCAGAAGCAGGTGTTGATTTGTGCTCCTGCGATCCTGGAGACGCTGCGGATTCCTTTCCTCTTCCCCTTCCTTTACCTGCAAAGAAGGGGGAACCTTTGGCCTTTTTGTATTTGTTGGGCCGAAGGGACTGCATGTGAGAGTTATGTGTCTTTTTCGCCGGTGCAGGAGCATAAGGCAAGAATGTCGACTTACTTGCGGTAGCCACAGAGACTAACGCATTCAGCCCATCTCCAAACAAGGCCTCACCTTTATACGGGAGAGCCTCCATATTTCTTTTGGAATCTGCATCAGCATTCCAAAGGCGAATCCACAACGCCCTCCGAGCAGATACTGCAATGGTAGTGGCTTTTGAACCTAAAAGTCCAATATCTTTCATGGCTTCTAGCATGTATGCAGCAGCGTCTTTTATATGACCTAACGTTAGGAGAATCTCGTCTCTATCGTGTCAATTTCCGATGACAAGTTATCTGACCATTTCTCGATAGCCCTACTCACCCACGCGCAAGCAATGGTGGGCCTGAGCAGTGTACCATTGGCCACATAAATAGATTTTAACGTAGTCTCCAACTTGCCGTCTGCCGGCTCCATCAGTGAAGCAGTCCCAGGTGCAGGGAGAATCACCTTTTTAGTTAACCTTGACAGGGCACTGTCTAATACAGGGGGCGACTCCCATCTTTTCCTGTCCTCTGCCGGGAAAGGATAAGCAACCTGAATCCTTTTGGGAATCTGAAATTTCTTTTCAGGGTTTACCCAAACTCCTTCAAATAGAGTATTCAGCTCATGAGAGGGAGGGAAAGTTACATTAATTTTCCTTTCTTTATAAAAATAAGCTTTCTCCTGAGGTACAGGAGGGCTTTCCGTAACTTCCTTCATACCAACAATCATATATTGAATGCTTTTTGCCATTTTAGGATCTATCCCCCTGGAATCACTATCGTCGACACAGGAATCGAGTCCGTGTCGGTATCAGTATGTACTATTTGTGCAAATGGTCTCTTATGTGATCCAGCAAGGTCGCCTGTGGATGAAGAGGCAGAACTATGAAAAAAAAAATCACATCTTCCAATGATTTTCTCCAGCTATCTGCATGAGACTCAGACTTATCTAATCTCTTACTGATATGATTCACACTATCACGTAATTCTTTCACCCATTCAGGCTCATGGTGTGCCGGCAGCGCCACCACATTACAACTCTGTGTCCCTAAAATGGCTCCCTCAGGGGAAGAGCTCCCTGCCTCAGACATGTCACACATGTGTACAACCACACCACAGACACTCTGGGAATTATAGGGGACAAACCCACAGAAAAATCTGTCAGAAGGACACAGATAGGATTTTCCAGCTCACAACCCAGCGCCATTAACACAATGTCTGTGAAACACAAAATGCCCACTGACATGCAGCGCTTTTATAATGTTAAATCACACAATTATATAGCACCAAATTCACTGTGGCACCCTCTGTTTTGCACCCTGATACTTGTTCAGCAGTGGAGGACCAGCATTCCTCTCTGCAGATTGGAAGGAGAGAAAATGGCGCTGAGCAGTGTGCTGGCTGACTGAGGAGGAGGAAGCCCCGCCCCCTCAATGGCGCGTTTCTCCTCAGCATTTATGAGGTAATTTTTATACTGGCGGGAGTAGGACTGTGCGTCAGCAAGTTATGCCCCTTATTATGTCAGTTTCAATAGGTTTCATGCTGTCCAGAGCCGCCAATGCCCTGCTCCCTGCAGTGCCTGTGTGGGCATCATTGCACGCTGCGCTCCCGCCAGCCGCGCGGTATCTTTAGCCGTCACTTTGATTGAAGATCCTTTCTTCTAACACTCACCTGTCTTCTGACTTCTGGCTCTGCAAGGGGGGTGACGGCGTGCTGTGGGAGTGAGCACATAGCCGCAGCCAGCGTTCAGTACCCTTCACGAGCTAATGGTGTCCTGTCAGCCAGAAGCAGAGCCATGAAACTTTTCAGGAAGTTGGTTCCTACTTCTGCCCCCTAAGTCCCACGAAGCAGGGAGACTGTTGCCAGCAGTTCTCCCTGAAAATAAAAAACCTAACATAAGTATTTTCAGAGAAACTCAGTAGAGCTCCCCTGGAGTGCATCCAGTCTGCCTGGGCACATTTTCTAAACTGAGGTCTGGAGGAGGGGCATAGAGGGAGGAGCCAGTTCACACCCTTGAAAAGTCTTAAAGTGCCCATGGCTCCTGCGGAACAGTCTATACCCCATGGTACTTTAGTGGACCCCAGCATCCTCTAGGACGTATGAGAAAACATGATACCACAACAAACCTGTCGAGAGTGGGCCGACTACCAAAACTCATAGACCGGGCAAGGAGGGCATTAATCAGAGTGGCAGCACAGAGACCAAAGATAACCCTGAAGGAGCTGCAGAGTTAGAGAGACTGGTTTATCTGCGCATGTGACCACAAAAAGCTGTACACTCCATAGAGATGGGCTGTATGGAAGAAGGCACGTTTTGAATTTTCCAAAAGGCATGTGGACGAGTCCCCAAATGTATGGAGGAAGGTGCTATGGTCAGATGAGACTAAATTGAACTTTTCGGCCACCAAGGTAAACACTATGCCTGGCGCAATACCCAACACATTCCATCACCCCAAGAACAACATTCCCACATTCAAACGTGGTGGTGGCAGCATCATGTTGTGGGGATGTTTTTCAGTAGCAGGGACTGGGAAACTGTTTTGAGTCAAGAGAAAGATGGATGGTGCCAAATACAGGGATATTCTTGAGCAAAACCTGTTTTAGTCTGCCTATGATTCGAGACTGGGACGGAGTTTCACCTTCCAGCAGGACAATAACCCGAAGCATACTGCTAAAGCAACATTCAAGTGGTTGAAGGGGAAACATTTAAATGTTTTGGAATGGCCTAGTCAAAGCCCAGATCTCAATCCAATTGAGAATCGGTGGTCAGACTTGAAGATTGCTGTTTACAAGCGGAAACCATCCAACACGAAGGAGCTGGAGCAGTTTCGCATTGAGAAATGGCCAAAAATCCAAGTGGCAAGATGTGGCAAGCTCATAGAGACTTATCCAAAGCGACTTGCAGCTGTAATTGCCGCAAAAGGTGGCTCTACAAAGTACTGACTTTAGGGGGGTGAATGGTTATGCACGCTGAAGTTTGTTGTTTGCTGCACAATAAAAAAAATAAAAAATAAAAAAATCACAGTTTTAAGCAAGTTCTGTGAACGAAATGATACAAACCTTCAAACAATCCATTTTAATTCCAGGTTGTGAGGCAACAGAACATAAAAAATGCAAAGGGGGGTGAATACTTTAGCAAGGTACTGTATGTCCGGGTAATTAAAGCCCCCTATGATAATGACCTCCCCAAGTCCTGCAGCTTTTTCGATTTGCTGCAAGAGATGTAATTCGTCAGACACACTAACACACTAATATCTGGCGGTTTGTGGCATGTCCTTTTTAAAAGCTTTTTTGCATCTATACCCCCACTCGAAATCTCAACCCATAATGACTCCACATTATCACCAGTCCCCTTGGAAATGACCTCCTTTACATAAGGTTCTAAAAATGGCTTAACATAAAGACAAACACCTTAGGAGGTCTCCTTAGGAAGTTGCGTTTCCTTTGGATTTACCATCGCTTTTTTTCTCTCCACCCCATTATATTTTATACATCCCTCTTTTCTACTCTCTCTAGTTGTCCCACTAATTTTTTCTTGTTTAAAATCTCTCCCATCCTTCTAACCATCCTACCCCCCAGCACTGCTGCCCCCTCCTTATTCAGGTGCAATCTGTATCGGCAAAAAAGATGACGCCTGAGTGAGAAGTCCGCCAAAGTTCCAAGAACGCAAACCCCTCTATCCTACACCAGTTTCTAAGCCACACATTTACCTCCTTAATCTCCCTCCACATCCCTGGACTAGCGCGTGGCACATGTAATATTTCAGAAAAATTACCCTAGATGTCCTTGCCTTTATTTTCTGGCCTATAATCTTTCTTAAGGACATCCCACCTACCACTAACTTTGTCGTTGGTGCCAACGTGCACTAAGATCGCCGAGTCGTTCCGGGCCCCACCCAACAATCTTTCTACTCTGTCCGCAATGTGACGTACCTGAGCATCCGGGAGACAACAGACTGTACAAATGATCACAGTCCCGGTAGCAGATTGCCATGTCTATCTTCATGACGATCGAATCCCCAACCACCACAATCTGACTAGGTACCTCGCTTCCCCTTATCCCCTTTGTGCCTGAGGAACCGCTCCTCCGGTTGCAAGGGGGAACGGTATCCTTCAGCTCCATCATTTCCTCATTGCCATCCCCAGAATCTTTGTCCAATTGGGCGAATTTGTTGGGGTTTGGCAGACCCAGCTGGCTACCTGTTCATCCTCATCTACCAGTGTCCCCCCTGCAACTACTCCACTGTTCTATATAAACTTTGCTTTAGATTGTGAATATATCTCAGTCGTGTAATGGTTTGTTCAACCTGGGCTTCCAGGGCAGCCGTACGCATACACCTCGCACAAATGTACTTGCACTGGGACAGTTGCTCCCTGGTGTGTATACATCTTGCACGAAATGCACGGAGTGAGATTCTCAATCACGGCCCCACCCATTTTTTTGAAAGCTCTAACTCCCTGTTACCTTCAGGAAAAAAAAATACAAACTATGCAATACAATACGGTATTATAGCCTAGCTGTGAAGAGACACAATATTCAACAGTGCAGTAATTAGTAATACAATGTGTAATAATGTATCAATGCAAAACAGTCAGCACAGTAATGATAATGATACTCGTGTGTCCAGGTGGAGTCTGGATCTGTCTTGACCTCCTGCTGCAGTCCCCGGAGTCCTGTGAGTATCTGGACCTCCTAGTGCAGCACCATCTCACTAGTCACTGCTCACGGCCTTCCATCCTGCACGTGTACCCAGCACCTTCGTCCAGCCCCTGTATCCGGCAACACCTTCCTGGTCCTTTCTCCCGGCTCCCAGCAGATGCACCCCTGCAGCAGGCTCCCAGCAGAGGCACCACTGCAGCAGGCTCCCAGCAGATGCAACCCTGCAGTGGCACTTCTGGGATCGGGATTGGGAAGGGTTGGGGTCTTGCTCCCGGCACCTCCACACCACTGTCCGACTCCCTGCAACCAAGTCCAGCTCTCCGCACCTCAGTCCAGCTCCCGGGCACCTTGGTCCTTCTCCTCCGCTCCTCCGACTGCTTCCGGCACCCTGTACCCTCCGCCCGGCTTCCGACAAATCCGAGTGTGCACGTACACCCGTCACTTCTGCTTCCTGGTCAGCAGCAGTGTCTCTCCTCCTCCCAGCAGCGTGTCAAACGCGATAAATGCATATGTATCACCCGGTTCAGGAGAGTGGAATACAGGGGGACTTCACCCCATTACCAGGATCGATCAATACGTTAGTGAACGCCGAGTTCAGAGGGGGGGGGGGGGGGCGATCAAGGGAACGTCTTACTCCCCACTGCTGACTTCAACCCTGGGGATTGCGGCCTCATACTACCCCTGGATCCTATGATCCCTGAGGCCTAGCACAGGTGCACCTGAGGTGGCAGCCGTGGCAGTCCCTGTTCGGTAGTCTCCATGCCGCAATGGAACGGCTGTTGCTCGCGTTTCTCCTACTAAGCGGAACCGATGCCTTACCTTCTCCCCGTGCTCTGGCCACAGCCTGGTAACGTCTGCTAGACTTGCTAGTAAATCCTAAACAGACAGCCACCGAAACAGCACTGCACACGTGGGTAAGCGTTGTCGCGACCCGGCGGGGAGATGTTGGAGCGACTCTTTCCAAGGTATGTATAAAATGTTTTTTAGAAATATCGCTCAAAAAACATAGTAAGACTATAAAAATAAAATAAAAAAGCTTATAGCTGCTAAAAACCAGCAGCCCATTGATCATGGTCCAGCTCCTGCCGCACCAAACAAAAACGGTTTTGCCTGAGCCAGGAGGCGAGGATATTGGGACGGAACCGTTGCTTGCTTGGAGGCCGAAAGCTTTGATTGTTTGGTGCCAATCTACTGTCGCTACTTCATATCCCAATGTTATCCTGTGGATAACCTGTGGACCCTGCCGGAGTGTATATTTTTATTATATTCCTGCTCTATTTTATATTTGTAGTATTAATTCCTATGGTCCCCAAACCAGCTATTTCTGTAAAATGCAGTGCAGTGTAGAAGGTAGGAAGATACATACCGATACTTGGGCAGCATCCATGTACTGTAGGCCAAAATAATCAGTTTCCACTAAGTCCAAATGGTGTACAATCTGGTCGAACAAATCCTGCCCTTTGGCTTGTTTCTGAAATACAAAAGACCTGTGCTTAATACACATGAATGGAACCATTATTTTTTGGTAATCAATCCTACTGCACGTCACATACATACATACATACATACATACAAGCAGTATAAGAGGTCTACAACACAAAGTGAAACTGTTGAAATTGCAACAGTACTATTTTGTACAATACTATTGTGTACAGAATTGCAAAATTTTGGCTCTGCGGCTAATTGCCGTGCAAGAGCAATCCAATTAGGGGGGATTGTCCTGCACGTGAATCCCCAAACCTTGCAGCTCATGCCGGGTAAAAATGGCAAAATAGGGTTCACTCATGGGAAAGAGACACTGATTCCGCAGTAAAAACTATAATACTACTCTGATTTTTTTTTTTTTTTCTGTTTAAAGTTAAAGTTAGTTAGTTGTTGGAGTACTGTATAACCACATCTGCAGGTAGATAATATTTGAATGATTTTACTGGAGGGGCAGTTTATGGCGCTGTTTCTTACATTTACAGTGTATTTTATTGTACAAACTTGTTTGAAATCTTTCATGACATGTTTTGAAGATTTGTATGTTCAGGTCACAGTAAAGTTTATCCCACAATCTTCCCTTCTTGAACAGAGAAGCATATTCTGTAACAAGTTATATGGACTAGGCACAAAAATAAAAAAACATAAGCAAAAACAGAACACAATCTAGTGTAGGTTATTAACTAAATGTATTTCAAAGAAAAAAGAAAAAAAAAAGAAAAAGGCCAGCAGCTAAAATCTTAAAACCATCAGGGGCTAATCTGAATGATGACAATTACATGTATTTCATTAAGGTTGAGTTGCTGCTATGCAGAAATGGGTGGTTAATATTCTGAACGTTAAAAGGGGTAAAAAAAAAGATCTGTGCTTTCTGAGGGCGTTATTTAAGTAGGCCCAATAATTTTCTCCTCCCCACCCCAAAAAAAACAGGCTGAACGCATGATTTTTGATCGATATACATTATCAGGCTATTCAATTAAAGCTATTTTTTTATTATTTTTTGGTGAAGCATAATCCCAGATAAGTGCCTGATATCAGGGCTAACTGAATAACCCCTGCTTAATCAATTAGCTGCATTAACTTGTCGCAGCTAAATGAAAACCGGCCATAGTGTAAAATTACCACAAATAGATAAAGAATGGGTTAAGAAAAACAGACAGACATGCAGAAACGCCCATAAGCATATATGTTGAAAATGAGCAGCTGCATGAAAGTATCTGTTTAAACAATAAGCAGTTTCTACTAAGGAAACGACATGAGACTTGGCAAAGGAAAGGACAAGAAGTAGCACATATCTTGTTGGATACAGTGAGTATTTCAAATGATACAGAATCCTAGACCAAAGAACAATTGTGAATCTACACAACAGTGAGATTTTTGTTGAAGACCTAAGGTATGATGCAAGGGTAGCACTGAAGTTGAGTAAGGAGAAGAACACCATATATGAGTGTAATGGGGGAATTCAGTTAGATGCGATAATTTGCTGTGCGATGGGGGGCTTTAACATCTGGGGCTATTCAATTACCGTCCCATTCTCTCACCCTCTTAAGTAACTGGACCAATGGGTTAGTGCATTCGGGGCACCCGCGATCATACCATTTAACATGAATTTCTTTTTGAGCTTGTTTAGGCTCAAAAAGAAATCCTCTTAAACAGCAGCCTACAGGCTCTAACTGAATAGCCCTGGCAGTCCAATTAGCCCACTTTAAATTACTGCATTTACTTGAATTCCCCCTAAACTGTCAAGAAACCATCTGTGCTATTCTCAGGAAACACAAGTGTAATGAATGTATGTAAAACACACCCTATTAAGGCATATTTTATGTTTCAGAAGAGGAATCCAACTTGAAAAAAGATATTACCTTCGAAACGCATCATTTGGACGACATGCACGTTTTCTATTAAGGATTTTCCTGCTGAATACCATACTCTCATTCAAAAACCAAGCTTAATGCGGTGGTGCCGAGGGGCTAAAACTAGGACCCCATTGCTTATTAATAGTGATGTGCACCGGTAATTTTTCGGGTTTTGGATTCGGTTCCGCGGCCGTGTTTTGGATTCGGACGCGTTTTGGCAAAACCTCCCTGAAATTTTTTTGTCGGATTCGGGTGTGTTTTGGATGGTGTTTTTTTACAAAAACCCCTCAAAAACAGCTTAAATCATAGAATTTGGGGGTCATTTTGATCCCATAGTATTATTAACCTCAATAACCATAATTTCCACTCATTTTCAGTCTATTCTGAGCACTTCACAACTCACAATATTATTTTTAGTCCTAAAATTTGCACCAAGGTCGCTGGATGGCTAAGCTAAGTGACAAGTGGCCGACACAAACACCTGGCCCATCTAGGAGTGGCACTGCAGTGTCAGACAGGATGACACTTAAAAAAAAACAGTCCCCAAACAGCACATGATGCAAAGAAAAAAAAGAGGCGCACCAAGGTCGCTGTGTGACTAAGCTAAGCGACACAAGTGGCCGACACAAACACCTGGCCCATCTAGGAGTGGCACTGTAGTGTCAGGCAGGATGGTACTTTAAAAAAATAGTCCCCAAACAGCACATGATGCAAAGAAAAAAAGAGGCGCACCAAGGTCGCTGTGTGACTAAGCTAAGCGACACAAGTGGCCGACACAAACACCTGGCCCATCCAGGAGTTGCACTGCAGTTTTGTAGCGAGAGGATGAGTGCTTCCATCTTCATGTGAAGCTGAACCACTAGCCATGAACATAGGCCAGGGCCTCAGCCGTTCCTTGCCACTCCGTGTCGTAAATGGCATATTGGCAAGTTTATGCTTCTCATCAGACGCTTTCAATTTTGATTTTTGGGTAATTTTACTGAACTTTTGTTTTTTGGATTTTACATGCTCTCTACTATGATATTGGGCATCTGCCTTGGCAGACGACGTTGATGGCATTTCATCGTCTCGGCCATGACTAGTGGCAGCAGCTTCCGCACGAAGTGGAAGTGGATCTTGATCTTTCCCTATTTTAACCTCCACATTTTTGTTCTCCATTTTTTAATGTGTGGAATTATATGCCAGTATCAATAGCAATGGCCTACTACTATATATACTGCGCACAACTGAAATGCACCACAGGTATGGATGGATAGTATACTTGACGACACAGAGGTAGGTAGAGCAGTGGCCTTCCGTACCGTACTGCTATATATACTGGTGGTCACGGTCACCAAACTGCAAAACTAAAATGCACCACAGGTATAGAATCTAGATGGATAGTATACTTGACGACACAGAGATAGGTAGAGCAGTGGCCTTCCGTACCGTACTGCTATATATACTGGTGGTCACTGTCAGCAAAACTCTGCACTGTACTCCTCCTATATAATACTGCTGGTCCCCAGTCCCCACAATAAAGCAGTGTGATCACAGATATATGCAGCACACTGAGCACAGATATGGAGCGTTTTTCAGGCAGAGAACGGATAAAACTGGTGGTCACTGATCAGCAAAACGCTGCACTGTACTCCTCCTATATAATACAGCTGCTCCCCAGTCCCCACAATTAAGCAATAAGCACAAATATTTGCAGCAACATTAATAAACGGAGAGGACGCCAGCCACGTCCTCTCCCTAACATTTCCAAAGCACGAGTGAAAATGGCAGCGACGCGTGGCTCCTTATATAGAATCCAAATCTCGCGAGAATCCGACAGCGGGATGATGACGTTCGGGCGCGCTCGGGTTAACCGAGCCATACCGGAGAATCCGAGAATGCCTCGGACCCGTGTAAAATGGGTGAAGTTCGGGGGGGTTCGGTTTCCGAGGAACCGAACCCGCTCATCACTACTTATTAAGTATTGGCCCACCACAACGCCTTTGGAGGGTGAGAACTTTTATGAACTTTTGGGATCAGTGCAATTCATCTGCTGTGTATACTTATTTTAATGTCATGATTTTAAACTTATTTTATCAGTGTGATTTTTCTCCATTACAGGAATGTTTTAGGCAAGACCAATTCCAACAGCTCCACTAACAGAGAAACAACTCTTATGGGGGGAACTCAGGAAGTGATTTTGCCTATTTTCTATAGCAATCTGACTAGATCGCTTAGAAATTAAGTACAAATCGCTCAGTGTGTATGCCCTCTAGCGATAGCGATGCGCTGCCCCACGCGTCGTTATCACCAGCTCAGATCATTCAAGCATGCAGTCAAGATCTAGTTAGATCGCCTAGCATGTACATAAAAAACACTGGTTATCACAGATCGCTCAGCACACAACGCTGTGTGTATAGCGATGTATAGTGATGTGTGCTGAGCGATCTGTGCTAACCTACATCGCTTAGCACACGGTAAAATTCACCCTGTGTGTACCCAGCACAACAGATTTTAGATTACCGACTTAAAAAAACATTCTAAATTCATCAATTTTTTTATTTTATTAAATTGATCTTTAATAATAGCAGAAATGAGACTCCTGCATCTCATCTTCTTAAACCCTATCAAACTGTTAAAACATTGGAGTGACAGAAAAAAATTAAATAAAGATGTATTATAAGAGAATTCTCCTCTCCCTGTAGCGACATTATCTTCCAAACATTTAAAATACTTTTATAAGACAAGGAATATCACTTATTTTTAGCATGTAATAAAAAATAGGATTTTAATTACCTACCGGTAAATCCTTTTCTCGTAGTCCTTAGAGGATACTGTGGTTCCATATAGTACATGGGGTATAGATTGGTCTACTAGGAGCCATTGGCACTTTAAGAGTTTGAGAGTGTGGGCTGGCTCCTCCCTCTATGCCCCTCCTACCAGACTCAGTTTATGCCCGGAGGAGCTGGTCACAGGTAGGGGAGCTCTCCTGAGTTTTCCTGGTAAATGTTTTTTTTTTTTTTTAGAGTTTATGATTTAACAGGGAGGCTGCTGGAAACAGCCTCCCTGCAGCGAGGGACTGAGGGGGGGAGCAGTGTCCGCCCTGCAGGGTCTGAGCCACTGCCTCCGCTGACTGGACACTGAGCTCCAGAGGGGTCTGATCGTTCTCCGCCACAGGTACCGCTCGCCCCAGCAGCATGCCGCTACCCGCTTGCAGAGCTGAAGAATCGGTGGTGAGTGAGACACGGACCCCCCTAGCAAGCTAACCTTCCCTGTGTCAAGGGAAATAAATGCTATATTTGAGAAAGCATGGGAAAACCCTGAGAAAGAATTCCAGGTCCCTAAAAGGATACAGGTGGAGTTTCCTTTCCCTGAGGAGGATAGAAAAAAATGGTAAAACCTGCCTATTGTTGACGCATCTGTGTCCAGACTCTCAAAGAAGGTGGTTTTGCCTGTTCCAGGATCTACTGCCTTAAAGGAGCCGGCTGATTGAAAAATTAATAACACACTTAAATCAATGTACACTGCTTTAGGGGCCATATTACATCCCACTATTGCTAGTGCATGGATTGCAAAGGCTATAGTAAAGTGGTCGGCTACCTTACTAGAGGATTTGGATACGATGGATAGGGATTATGTTGCATTATTTTTACGCAACATACATGATTCAGCAGGTTTTATGGTAGAATCCATGAAAGACCTGGGTTCCATGGCTGCAGGAATATCTTCCATGTCTGTTTCAGCATGTCGGGGACTGTGGTTGCGCCAGTGGTTGGCCGACGCGGAATCCAGAAAAAGTGTGGAGTCCCTACCCTATACAGATCAGGCTCTCTTTGGGGAAGCTCTAGATGCATGGATATCCACGGCTACAGTGGGTAAGTCTCCGTTTCTTCCCTCAGCAGCACCTGCTCCGAAGAAATCCTTCTCTTCATCTACAACACAGTCCTTTCGGCCTAACAAGCCTAGAAAGGGCAGACCGTCCAATACCTTCTTTAGGGGAGGTCGAGTTAAGTCCAAGAAACATGCCGCTGCTGGGAGCGAGACTCAGACACTTCAGTCACGTCTGTGTATCCTCCGGTCTAGATTCCTGGGTGATAGATATTGTATCCCAGGGATACAGGCTGGAATTTCAAAGTCTCCCTCCATCATTTTTTCAAATCAGGCTTACCAGCTCGGTTGGCAGACAGAACTGTACTACAAGAAGCTGCCCAAAAGCTGGTGGAGGCACAGGTCATTGTGCCAGTTACTCCTCCTGAGCAGGCCACAGGTTACTATTTGAACCTTTCCTTGGTACCGAAACCGGATCGTTCGGTCAGGCCCATTCTGAACCTAAAATCATTTAACCCCTTTCTAAAGGAGTTCAAGTTCAAGATGGAGTCTCGCAGTGCAGTGATAACAGGTTTGGAAGAGGGGGAATTCCTGGTATCCATGGATATCAAAGATGCGTACCTCCACATTTCGATAAGGCTGCCGCATCAGGCATATCTCCGTTCCGCATTGCTGGACTGTCATTTCCAGTTCCAGGCCCTGCCAATCGGCCTCTCCACAGCGCCAAGGGTGTTTACCAAGGTGATGGCAGAGATGAGGATTCTCCTCCGCAAACAAGGGGTGACCATCATTCCATATCTAGATAATCTGCTGATAAAGGCATCGTCAAATGAGAAGCTGCTGCAGTCCATTGTTCTCACAACACGCCTCCTCAAGAGTCCTGGTTGGATTCTGAACCTTCCAAAGTCACATTTGGAACCAACCCAGAGGTTGTCCTTTCTGGGAATGATCCTGGACACAGAAATGCAGTAGGTGTTTCTTCCGCAGGAAAAGGTGATGGTGATACAAACTATGGTCCGGGATGTCCTGAAGCCAGCCCGGGTGTCGGTTCATCAATGCATTCGCCTGTTGGGAAAGATGGTGGCCTCTTACAAAGCTCTCCAGTACGGGAGGTTCCATGCTCGGACCTTCCAAACTGGATCTTCTGGACAAGTGGTCGGGATCTCATCTCCACATGCACCAGAGAAATCGTCTGTCGCCGAAGTCCAGGATTTATCTCCTCTGGTGGTTACAATTACCTAACCTTCTGGAGGGCTGCAGGTTCAGGGTTCAGGATTCAGGACTGGGTCCTTCTAACCACGGATGTGAGCTTTCGGGGCTGGGGAGCAGTAACTCAAGGAGTAACTTTCCAAAGACGGTTGTCAAGCCTGGAAGCCGGCCTGCCCATCAACATCCTGGAACTAAGAGCCGTCTACAACAGTCTTCAGGCGGCCCATCTTCTAAGAAATCGGCCATTCAAGTGCAGTCGGACAACGTAACAACAGTGGCTTACATAAACCGACAAGGCGGAATGAAGAGCAGAGCAGCAATGTCAGAGGTGACAAGAATACTCCTCTGGACAGAAAAACACGCATTGGCACTGTCAGCCATCTTCATTATGGGAGTAGACAACTGGGAAGCAGAATTCCTCAGCAGACACGATCTCCATCCAGGGGAGTGGGGTCTCCATCCAGAGGTGTTCAAGGAAATAACAGACCTTTGGGGATTACCCCAAATAGACATGATGGCCTCTCGTCTCAACAAGAAGCTTCTGCGTTATTATTCCAGGTTGAGGTACCCACAAGCAGTGGCAGTGGATGCCCTGGTGTCTCCGTGGGTGATCCAGTCAGTGTACGTGTTTCCACCAAAACCACTCATCCCAAGAATCCTAAAGCTCTTAAGGAGAACAAGGGTTCAAGTGATCCTCATTGCTCCAGACTGGACGAGAAGGGCTTGGTACACGGACCTTCTGAATCTACTGCAAGAAGAACCGAGACCTCTTCATCTTCGGGAGGACTTGCTGCCGCAGGGGCCATTCACTTATCAAGACTTACCGTGGCTACATTTGACGACATGGAAGTTGAGCGCCTACTACTTGCTCGGAAGGGCATTCCGAAGAAGGTCATTCCTACCCTGATACAGACTAGGAAAGGGGTAACGTCTAAACATTATCATCGTATTTGGAAGAAATATGTCTCAGACATTTTCTCCTCTTCCTGAAAGCAGGTGTGGATATGGGCCTGAGGTTGGGATCTGTGAAGGTCTAGATTTCGGCCCTATCCATTTTCTTCCAGAAACAATGGGCTGCCTTCCCTGAGGTTCAGACTTTTTTGAAGGGAGTTCTGCACATCCAACCTCCCTTTGTACCGTCTACGGCACCTTGGGACCTTAACGTGGTGTTGCAGTTCCTCCAGTCGGATTGGTTTGAGCCTCTACAGGAGGTTGAGGTCAAAATTCTTATATGGAAGGCGGTCACGTTGTTGGCTTTAGCTTCTGCTAGACGCGCGTACGAATTGGGGGCTTTATCCTGTAAAAGCCCTTACTTAATCTTCCACGGAGATAGAGCTGAGCTCCGGACACGTCAGCGGTTTATTCCGAAGGTTGTGTCGGCATTTCATATCAACCAACCTATTGTGGTGCCAGTGGCTACTGACTCCTCAATTACAAAGTCCTTGGATGTTGTAAGGGCTCTAAAGATATATGTGAAGAGAACTTCTCGTCACAGAAAGTCAGACTCTGTTTGTCCTATATGATCCCAAGAAAATTGTGTGTCCTGCTTCAAAGCAGACTATTTCTCGCTGGATTCGGTTCACTATCCAGCACGCTTATTCTACGGCAGGACTGCAGTGTCCAAAATCTGTTACGGCCCACTCTACTTGTAAGGTGGGGTCTTCCTGGGCGGCTGCCTGGGGTGTCTCAGCAGTGCAACTTTGCCGAACTGCAACTTGGTCTGGGTCGAACACGTTTGCAAAGTTTTACAAGTTCGATACTTTGGCCTCTGATGATCTGAAGTTCAGTCAATCAGTTCTGCAGGAGCCTCTGCGCTCTCCCTCCCATTCTGGGAGCTTTGGTACATCCCCATGGTACTAATGTGGACCCCAGCATCCTCTAGGACGTAAGAGAAAATCGGATTTTGGTTACCTACTGGTAAATCCTTTTCTCGTAGTCCGTAGAGGATGATGGGCGCCCCGCCCAGCGCTTCGTTTTCCTGCAACTGTTATTTGGTTTGGTACTACTTTGTTTAGTTATGTACTGCATTGTTACTTGGTAAGTAATGTTTCAGCAGTTGCTGAGTTTTCAAGCTGAGCTAGCTTGATGTGCCTTGTATGTGTGAGCTGGTATGAATCTCGCCACTGTGTTAAATGTTGTTACATTCCGTATTAAGCGTCAGTAAGATACTCTGTAAGTGCTGGGATGCAGGAATAGTTTGGTGTTTATTATTCTGTGGTTGCTATGCAACATGTGTGTCTGACTAAGGGTGTGTACACACGGCGAGATATTTTCTGTCGATTTTGACTATACAGTCAAAATCGCAAGAAAAGTTAGTGCAGATCGCAAGGTGAAAGTCACCTTGCGATCCCGAGCTGCGCGGTACCGCCAGGTCGGCATCACAAGAAAAGATAGACTGTGCAGGGAAGTCAATATTTGCTAGATCGGTGTACTATCTAGTTCATCTCACATGTCAATAACATTTCATATAAGCCAAAATCTCACATAAGCCAAAATCGTAAGCATACAGTCCATATCTCAAGAAAAGTTAGTCAAAATCTGTGCTATCTGGGCTCCAGGGAGTTCAAGGGAAATCGCTAGTAAAAATCGGGCATAGCAAGGATCTCACCGTGTGTACACACCCTATCTGACGTCACTTGCCTGCGTCGCCAGTGCTTTTGACCGTGAGGCGGGAAGCGGCACCAGAGATGTCTATTCACTGGGGCTATTTAGGGGGTAAGTTTTTCCTGTATTGTTTGTATTGTGTGACACATCTTGATAAAAGTGCAGCAGCAACTGAAACGTTGACAGACATTATTATGTGTCAGTGATTTCTTCTCATTAATCAGTCCCGAGTGCCAGCGTACGATATAGAATATATATATATATATATATATATATATATATATATATACACACACACACACACATATATATATATATATATATATACACACACACACACACACACACACATACATACATACATACATACATATATACATATACAGGTTGAGTCTCCCTTATCCAAAATGCTTGGGACCAGAGGTATTTTGGATATCGGATTTTTCCGTATTTTGGAATAATTGCATACCATAATGAGATACCATGGTTATGGGACCTAAATCTAAGCACAGAATGCATTTATGTTACATATACACCTTATACACACAGCCTGAAAGTAATTTTAGCCAATATTTTTTATAACTTTGTGCATTAAACAAAGTCTGTCTACATTCACACAATTCATTTATGTTTCATATACACCTTATACACACAGCCTGAAGGTCATTTAATACAATATTATTAATAACTTTGTGTATTAAACAAAGTTTGTGCACATTAAGCCATCAAAAATAAAGGTTTCACGATCTCACTCTCACTCAAAAAAGTCCGTATTTCGGAATATTCCGTATTTCGGAATATATGGATATGGGATACTCAACCTGTACACACACATGTACATACACACACACACAAAATCAGTATGGAGGTTCGGCACTCCCTGGTTATAGACAATTATGGTGCCTGGTACCTTCCAAAGCAGAGTTCTGCTGAAACAAAACAGCAAATAACTGGCTGCACTTTTAGGCCTTTAAATCATGAATCCTCTGGAAACCAGATGAGGCAACGTTTCCATTTAATGAAAATTGTCGTCAGGCATAAAAGAACAAATGTACAAAACATACCTTAATCATCAATTTACGGGACCCCAATATCAAATTTACATTCGAGATTCAGGAACACAGTATACATTTTCTGGATGTTAACGTTATCCATCAGGATGAAGAACTACAAACTTCTTTATATAGTAAACCCACAGACTGTAATAACCTTTTGATGTCCTCCAGTCATCACCCGGTTTCACTTAAGAAAGGGCTTCCATACTCCCAGTTCTTGAGAGTACATCGGATCTGTAGTGACCATAATGATGAGTTCCAACAACTGAATAGGATGACAAAAAAATTCTACAAAGGGGCTATTTTAGTTCCCTTCGAACTAAAGCAAAGCAGCAAGCTATAGAAGCACCGAAAATTAAGAACAACACTCTTAAGGCCAAGGATAATAAAAACAATACAAGCCCCCTAGTATTTGTCAACAACTTCTCAACGGCAACTAATCAGTTAATATCTCGAGCAAAAAGGTTCTGGCCAATGATACAAAGCGTTCCAGATATGTCAACTTTAGAAGGGGCTCCGCTATTACCTTGCTATACACGTGGACGAAACATTAGGGACAAAGTTGTCCACACTGATATCTCTGATGTATAGCCAAGTACACTTCCTGACACGCAAACCAGGAAACTATAAATGCCTAGGCTGCACAACATGCCTATACCTAGAAACCAGTGACACTATTCTACACCCGCATTCCTGCAAAAAAAAAAAAAAAATAATAATAATCAAGCTCTTACACGCACCTCCAAGTTTGTGTCTTACTGCATTCGCTGTCCCTGTGGCTTATTATACATAGAGAAGACCACCTGCCAATTTTGGGAGAGGATGGCAGAGCAAAGAAGTGCCATTAAACTTATATTAGAGGGCAAAACAGTCGATCAACCGGTGGCCAAGCACTTCAAACTGGCTAAAGCATACCTTAGCCGCCCTCTGCTACAAGATGTTGGATCAAGTACCAGAGACTAAACGAAGAGGGAATAGAACAAGAACATTGTTTCAATTGGAAGCACGCTGGATATATCGTTTGAATACAGTTGCCCCACATGGCCTTAATGAACTGCTAACCCTTAACGGTTTCACATAATATATATTTTTCTATTTACAGTATATCAACACATTTACCTGAAAATATTTCCCTAATATAGTTTAGATCATTTTGTTTAACAGTCTAGCTGGTTAGTTTATCTTTCAGACCTTCAACAGTAACATCCATTAAATGTCCCCTTTTAACCATTTAATGTTTGATAACAAAGTTGTACTGTCAATATATATCGTAACTGTTACTGAAAGTGGATTGTGTATTTAGCATGTCACTATGTTTTTTTCCTGCAGGGTTTCCTTGCTGACGGGCTTTGTTCTGTCTCATTCTTTACAAGTCTCACGTCATTCAGTGGTAGGGACCTAGCCTGATGACGTAAGCGGAAGTACTCAGCGGCCTGACGGCCCACATTCATGCACTGGGTTTTCTAATTCTATAAAGGTATGTTTTGTACATTTGTTCTTTATGCCTGACGACTATTTTAATTAAATCGAAACGTTGCCTCATCTGGTTTCCAGAGGATTCATGATTTAAAGCCCTAAGAGTGCCGTCAGTTATTTGCTATTATATATAATATATAAAACAAACCACAAACTCCCTTGTTGCGCTGTTTAAAGAGTGATTGGATAGTGCAATAAGAAAGTTCATTATTTTGATACCAAAATCCCTGTTAGAAAGAACAGGAGTTGACGATATGTGTAGCAGTAGTGAAATTGGCGCCCCAAGGGATTGGAACGGATTCGCTCCTTTGCTAGTAATTAAACAATAATACAGCATAACATTTCATGCAGCATAAAAATAGGATTTTAATTACCTACCGGTAAATCAATTTCTCGTAGTCCATAGAGGATGCTGGGGTCCACATTAATACCATGGGGTATAGACGGTTCCACCAGGAGCCATTGGTACTTTAAGAGTTTGAGAGTGTGGGCTGGCTCCTCCCTCTATGCCCCTCCTACCAGACCCAGTCTAGAAACTGTGCCCGAGGAGACGGACATCTTCGAGAGAAGGATTATTCACAGACAGTGGTGAGAGTCATACCAGCTCACACATGTAAGGCAAACCAAGCTAACTAGCTTGAAACTCAGCAAAAGCTGAAACCATACTTAACCAAGTAACAAGGCAGTAAGCAACTAAAAACAAAGTCGTACTGAACCAGATAACGGTTGCAGGATATCGAAGCCCTGGGCGGGCGCCCAGAATCCTCTACGGACTACATGAAAAGGATTTACAGGTAGGTAATTAAAATCCTAGTTTATCTTACGTCCTAGATGATGCTGGGGTATCGAACTTGTAGAAATTAGCAAACGTGTTCGACCCTGACCAAGTAGCTGCTCAGCAAAACTGTAAAGAAAAAAACATCCCGGGCAGCCGCCCAGGAAGACCCCACCTTACGAGTAGAGTGGGCCTTAACCGATTTCGGACACGGCAATCCTGCTGTAGAATATGCATGCTGGATAGTGAACCTGATCTAGCGAGAAATAGTCTGCTTTGAAGCAGGACACCCAAGTTTCTTGGGATCATACAGTACAGAGAGTCCAATTATCTGTGACGAGCAGTCCTCTTCACAGATTCTCAAAGCCCTCACAACATCCAAGTACTTTGATGCAATGGAGGAGTCAGTAGCAACAGGCACCACAATAGGTTGGTTGATATGAAAAGCCGACACAAGCTTTGGAAGAAACTGCTGACATGTCCTGAGCTCAGCTTTGTCCACATGGAAAATTAAGTAGGGGCTAAGGCCAACAAAGTGACAGCCTTCCACGTGAGAAACTTTACCTCAGCCTCCTGTAAAGGCTAAAAACCAATCCGATTGCAGGAACTGCAACACAACGTTAAGATCCCAGGGTGCCATCGGCGCCACAAAGGAAGGCTGGATGTGCAGAACCCCTTTCAAAAAGGTCTGAACCTCAGAGAGGGCAGCCAATTGTTTATGAAAGAAAATGGATAAGGTCGAAATCTGGACCTTTATGGATCCCAAAGGCAGACCCATATCCACACCTGCTTGCAGGAAGAGCAGAAAACGTCAAAGTGTAAACGCCACCGTAGGAAATTTTTTGGATTCACACCAAGACACATTTTTTCCAAATGCGATGGTAATGTTTAGACGTTACCCCTTTCCTAGCCTGAATACCCTTTCGGGCTAAGATCTGGCGTTCAACCGCCATGCCGTCAAACGTAGCCGCGGTAAATCCTGATAAGCGAATGGCCCCTGTTGCAGAAGATCCTCGCAAGAGGAAGAGGCCACGGTTTTTATAGCAGTAGGTCCTGAAGATCCGCGTACCAAGCTCGCCTTGGCCAGTCCGGAGCAATGAGAATTGCCTGAGCCCTTGTTCTCTTTATGAGCTTTAGAATTCTTGGAATGAGTGGAAGTGGAGGGAACACATACACTGACTTGAACACCCACAGAGTTACCAGGGCATCCACTGCCACTGCTTGAGGGTCTCTCGACCTGGAACAGTACCTCCGAAGCTTCTTGTTGAGATGCAAGGCCATCATGTCTATTTGAGGCACGCCCCATGTAGAAGATGAGCCGC
This sequence comes from Pseudophryne corroboree, assembly GCF_028390025.1. Classification (NCBI taxonomy): domain Eukaryota; kingdom Metazoa; phylum Chordata; class Amphibia; order Anura; family Myobatrachidae; genus Pseudophryne; species Pseudophryne corroboree. Next base: position 397,538,404 of record NC_086448.1, read on the forward strand.
TTTGAGAAGACCGTTGTAGATGGCTTTTAATTCCAGAATGTTTATTGGAAGAATGGCTTCCTGATTTGACCATCTCATTAGAAGGTTTCCCCCCGGGTGACCGCTCCCCAACCTCTGAGACTTGCATCCGTGGTCAGAAGGATCCAGTTCTGAATTCCGAACCTGTGGCCCTCCAGAAGGTGAGGAATTTGCAGCCACCAGAGGAGCTAAATCCTTGCCCTCAGTGAGAGCATCCTCTGGTGCATGTGAAGATGAGATCCCGACCATTTGTCTAGGAGATCCAGTTGGAAGGGTCGAAAATGGAATTTTCCGTACTGTAGAGCCTCGTAGGAGGCATCCATCTTCCCCAGAAGGTGAATGCACTGATTAACCGATACCCGAGCAGGCTTCAAGACATCCCGGACCATGGATTGCATCACTAACTGTTTCTCCAGTGGAAGAAACACCCTCTGCACTTCCGTGTCGAGGATCATCCCCAGGGAAGACAATCTCCTTGTTGGCTCCAAATGCGATTTTGGAAGGTTCAAGATCCAACTGTGATTCCTGAGCAGTCGAGTCGTCAAGAGCAATGGACTGCAACAAATTCTCAATGGACACTGCCTTTATCAGCAGATCGTCCAGATACCTAATTATGTTCACACCCTGCCTGCGGAGGAGAACCATCATCTCTGCCATCACCTTGATGAACACCCTTGGTGCCGTGGAGAGACCGAATGGCAGTGCCTGGAACTGAAAGTGACTGTCTAACAGTGCAAATCGGAGATCAGCCTAATGGGGCTGCCAACTTGGAATGTGGAGGTATGCATCGTTGATATCCAGGGAAACCACAGGGGATAGTAAGTTGAGGGAGGGGTGGTGTGCACAGGGAAGGGTGAGGTGGGCACAGAGTAGGATGAGGAGGGTCATAGGGTGAAGGTGGTTACAGAGGGGTGAGGTGGGTACAGATAATGATGCGTTCAGTGGGCATGGCGAGGGGTGAGGTGTGCACAGGGTAGGGTGGGGGGGACACAAGGAGTGAGGTGGGAAAAGGGTAGGATGAGGGGGGAAATAAGGTGGAGTTGGTAACAAGGAGGAGTGAGGTGGGATCAGAAAGGGTTGAGTGGGGGTACACAGAAGGGGTGAGGGGTCACAGGAGGTGGTGTGGTTGGTTGTGTCAGGTGACCCTGGTCTATGGTCATCACTGGGAACAATACTGGAACCCCCCAAAATTAGGGAACACACCCTCTTTCCCAGCAATGTACAGCAGCATCACCCAGCGGTACTCACCGCTGTGCATGGCACAGCTCTGGCGACGAGGGAGAGAACAGCTGCAGGGACCCCTGGACACACCAGTGACATACCGCTCCCCCTCCCCACGGCCATACCCCGTTACCACTGGGCCCTGACCCTTACCAGCTGCCTGCAGGATCTCCCTCCTCTGCCCTGTGTACTCTATCAGCTCCTGAGCCAGACTCCGCTTGCAGTGCTGTCCATGCACCCCGAACTTGTGCAGCACCTTTTCCAGCTCCTGCTCCGTCACACATTGCTCCATGTCCGCGGGTGGCAGTGCTTGGGAGTCCAGCTGCCTTCTCTTCTCTTCGTCAGACTGGAGCAGAAGCGCTCCTCAGCTGGGGCCAATCCCTCCCCCACCAATGTAACCTGTGCACTCTCCAGGTGCCGCTGCCTGCCAGCACTGACACAGCTACTACAATCGGCTGTACAGGGGTGCCGCTGCCGCATAACTCTGTGGACAGGGTTAGCTCGATGCTGCTCAAACTGGCATTGGAGCAGCGCGCTGGCAGACGGGAGGTCCTAGGAGGCACCTGGATGTGGATTGGCTGCGGTGGAACTCTAAGCAGAGCGCATCCTGCAGTACCCGCTCATTTTTTTTTTTTTTTTTTATAAGGAGTCCCTTGCTGCCCATACCGTGTAAAAACGCGCTATGGCGCGTATTTTGCAATCACTGACTACTCTCTAATCCATTTACACTGCGGTAGATGATGCACAAAGGCCCACCTTTGCTTGTGGTTGGATCACAGACATGGTCAAATGGTTGTGTAATTGAGGGGTTTAACACTATGTCTCAGGGAGAAATCCTGACCCTACTGCAACATATCCAAGATGCTGCTTACTCCATGTGTGTGGCAGTCAAGGAGATAGGTCTCATTTATGCCCGTTCCACGGCTATAGCGGCCTCAGCACAGCAGATGCTGATCCCATGAAAGGTATGGAATATATCCCTTTCACAGGGGATGCCTTGTTTAGGGAAGAACTAAACTAGTGGATTTCTCCAGCAACGGCGGGTACGTCTACCCATCTGCTGCTCCTCAGGCTGGACGTCCCTACCCTGGTCCCTCTCTACAGTCCCTCTGCATGGCAAGGTTCGAGGCAGGGCCAGGGGTGCCTCAAATGCGGCTAGAGGTAATAGAGGTCAATCCTGGAAAACAGCGGCTGCTGGATCTCTGGACCAGACCTCTGGATCTTCCTCCACTAAGCCCTCCGCGTGATGGTGGCCCCAGCTGCAGAGGGACTTTCTGGTGGGTGCTCGACTATAAAAAAAATTTGCCATGTTTCGGCGAATTCTTGCCTGGACCCTTGTATGAGGGTACTTATATCCCCGGGCTACCGGCTAGACTTCCAAGCACTACCTTCTCACGAATCCTTCAAGTCATACTTACCAGCTTTAACTGTTGTGTGGGTTACATTGCGGGACGCCATTCGAAAACTGCTACAAAAACGCAGGTTTTGTTCCATCCCTCCTCTGTTACACAACAGGGATTTGGTTCGGGCCTATTCTTGGTACCGAAACGGGACAGTTCAGTACAGCCGCCATTGAACCTCAAATTGCTGAACCCGTACCTACGTGTGTTCAAGTACGTGATGGAATCCCTAAGGGCAGTGGTCTCTGGCCTGGAGGAAGGGGAATTCTTGGTGACCCCGGATTTCACGGATGCGTATCTCCACATCCCGATATGGCCTTCTCATCAAGCTCATGTGAAATTCGCTGTACTGGACCACCACTTGAAGTTTCAGCCCTTATCTTTTGGTCTCTCCACAGCCTCAAGGGTATTCACAGTAGTCAGGGCGGAGATGATAATGCAACACCGCATGTTGGGAGTCAACATATTTCCCTACTTGGACGATCTCCTGATAAATGGGGTGTCAAGGGAGAGTCTGCTGAACAGCATCAACTTGGCTACTCACCTTCTAATGGGTCATGGTTGGATCCAAAAATTCCAGAAATCTCACCTGGAACAGTCACAAAGGATTCAGTTCCTGGGAATGATACTGGACACGGTGTCTCAGGAGGTGTTCCTCCCCATGGACAAGGCATTGACAATCCAGGCTATGGTCAGCTCGGTGCTCAGTCCTCGCAGGGTCTCTGTTCACCTTTGCATCCGCCTACAGGAATAGATTGTGGTCTCCTACGCGGCAATCCAGTATGGCAGGGTCCATGCCCATCCATTTCAGCTAGATCTCCTGGATAAGTGGTCAGGGACTCATCTACACATGCGCCAGAGTATAGCTCTGTCGTCAGGAACACGGATCTCCCTATTATGGCGGCTACAAGTCTCTCACCTTGTGGAGGGTCAGAGTTTCAGTATCCAATCCTGGACTATACTAACAACGGATGCAAACCTCCAAGCTTGGGGGGCAGTGACCCTGGGAGCTCAATTCCAGGGAAAGTGGTCGATTCAGGAATATGCAGTCCCGATAAATGTTCTGGAACTCAGGACAATTTACACTGCTTTTCTGCAGGTCTCCTATCTTCCCCGAAATCAGGCCTTTCAGGTACAGTCAGACAATGCCACGTCGGTGCCGTACATGAACCGACAGGGAGGAACAAAAAGCAGGGCCGAAATGCAAGAGATGTCACGGATACTCCTCAGGGCGGAAGCCAACGCAAGGGCCATCTCAGCCATATTCATTCCAGGCGTGGACAATTGGGAAGCGGACTTCCTCAGCAACTACGACCTCCATCCGGGGAAATGGTGCCTTCCCCCTCAGGTGTTTCAACAGCTAGTTCACCGGTGGGGCTGTCCACATATAGACCGGACGGCTTCTCGTCTCAACAAGAAGCTCTGTCGTTACTGTTCCAGAACAAGGGCTCCACAGGCTGCAGCAGTGGACGCTCTGATGGCACCGTGGACTTTCCAGTTCGTGTACCTGTTTCCTCCAATACCTCTCATTCCCAAAGTTCTAAAAAGACTCAAAAGGGAAAACGTTCAAGCAATTCTGATTGTCCCGGATTGGCCTCGGCGGACCTGGCATTCAGACCTTCTGGCCATGTTTCTGGAGGAGCCCTGGCCTCTGCCACTTCTCAAGGGTCTTCTTTGACAAGGGCTGTTCGTCTATCCAGACTTAATGCGGCTGTGTTTGACAGCTTGGTAGTGGAGAGGGAGATTCTAGCCAGGAGAGGTCATCTCTCAAGGGCTGTTTCAACTATGGTCCAAGCCCGTAAGGTGGTCACATCTAAACATTACCACCGTATCTGGAAGAAATAGGTTTCTTGGTGTTAGGGTTGAAAACAAGATTTTACTCACCAGTAAATCTATTTCTCGTAGTCCGTAGTGGATGCTGGAGACTCCGTAAGGACCATGGGGAATAGACGGGCTCCGCAGGAGACTGGGCACTCTAAAGAAAGATTTAGTACTACCTGGTGTGCACTGGCTCCTCCCTCTATGCCCCTCCTCCAGACCTCAGTTAAGGAAACTGTGCCGGAAGAGCTGACATTATAAGGAAAGGATTTTGGAAACCAGGGTAAGACCCAAACCAGCCACACCAATCACACCGTACAACTTGTGATAACATATCCAGTTAACAGTATGAACAACAAACGAGCATCACTCAACGGATGCCACATAACATAACCCTTTATTAAGTAATAACTATATACACATATTGCAGAAAGTCCGCACTTGGGACGGGCGCCCAGCATCCACTACGGACTACGAGAAATAGATATACCGGTGAGTAAAATAAGATTTTACTCACCGGTAAATCTATTTCTCTGACGTCCGTAGTGGATGCTGGGACTCCGTAAGGACCATGGGGAATAGCGGCTCCGCAGGAGACTGGGCACAACTAAAGAAAGCTTTAGGACTACCTGGTGTGCACTGGCTCCTCCCACTATGACCCTCCTCCAGACCTCAGTTAGGATACTGTGCCCGGAAGAGCTGACACAATAAGGAAGGATTTTGAATCCCGGGTAAGACTCATACCAGCCACACCGTATAACTCGTGATACTATACCCAGTTAACAGTATGAAATATAACTGAGCCTCTCAACAGATGGCTCAACAATAACCCTTTAGTTAAACAATAACTATATACAAGTATTGCAGACAATCCGCACTTGGGATGGGCGCCCAGCATCCACTACGGACTACGAGAAATAGATTTACCGGTGAGAAAAATCTTATTTTCTCTGACGTCCTAAGTGGATGCTGGGACTCCGTAAGGACCATGGGGATTATACCAAAGCTCCCAAACGGGCGGGAGAGTGCGGATGACTCTGCAGCACCGAATGAGCAAACTCTAGGTCCACCTCAGCCAGGGTATCAAACTTGTAGAATTTTGCAAATGTGTTTGACCCCGACCAAGTAGCTGCTCGGCAAAGTTGTAAAGCCGAGACCCCTCGGGCAGCCGCCCAAGAAGAGCCCACCTTCCTCGTGGAATGGGCTTTCACTGATCTAGGATGCGGCAGTCCAGCCGCAGAATGTGCAAGCTGAATCGTACTACAGATCCAGCGAGCAATAGTCTGCTTTGAAGCAGGAGCACCCAGCTTGTTGGGTGCATACAGGATAAATAGCGAGTCAGTTTTCCTCACACTAGCTGTCCTGGAAACATACATTTTCAGGGCCCTGACTACGTCCAACAACTTGGAATCCTCCAAGTCCCGAGTAGCCGCAGACACTACAATAGGTTGGTTCAAATGAAAAGCTGATACCACCTTAGGGAGAAACTGGGGACGAGTCCTCAATTCTGCCCTATCCATATGGAAAATCAGATAAGGGCTTTTACATGACAAAGCCGCCAATTCTGACACACGCCTGGCCGAAGCCAAGGCCAACAGCATGACCACTTTCCACGTGAGATATTTCAAATCCACGGTTTTAAGTGGCTCAAACCAATGCGACTTTAGGAAATCCAACACCACGTTGAGATCCCAAGGTGCCACTGGAGGCACAAAAGGGGGCTGAATATGCAGCACTCCCTTAACAAATGTCTGAACTTCAGGCAGTAAAGCCAGTTCTTTCTGGAAGAAAATCGACAGAGTCGAAATCTGGACCTTAATGGAACCCAATGTTAGGCCCATAGTCACCCCTGACTGTAGGAAGTGCAGAAAACGGCCCAGCTGAAATTCCTCCGTTGGGGCCTTCCTGGCCTCACACCACGCAACATATTTTCGCCATATGCGGTGATAATGGTTTGCGGTCACTTCTTTCCTAGATTTAATCAGCGTAGGGATGACTTCCTCCGGAATGCCCTTTTCCTTCAGGATCCGGCGTTCAACCGCCATGCCGTCAAATGCAGCCGCGGTAAGTCTTGGAACAGACAGGGCCCCTGCTGCGGCAGGTCCTGTCTGAGCGGCAGAGGCCATGGGTCCTCTGAGATCAGTTCTTGAAGTTCCGGGTACCAAGCTCTTCTTGGCCAATCCGGAACAATGAGTATAGTTCTTACCCCTCTTTTTCTTATTATCCTCAGCATCTTGGGTATGAGAGGAAGAGGAGGGAACACATAAACCGACTGGTACACCAACGGTGTCACTAGAGCGTCCACAGCTATTGCCTGAGGGTCTCTCGACCTGGCGCAATATCTTTCTAGCTTTTTATTTAGGCGGGACGCCATCATGTCCACCTGTGGCCGTTCCCAACGGTTTACATGTCCACCTGTGGCCGTTCCCAACGGTTTACAATCAGCTGGAAGACTTCTGGATGAAGTCCCCACTCTCCCGGGTGGAGGTCGTGCCTGCTTAGGAAGTCTGCTTCCCAGTTGTCCACTCCCGGAATGAACACTGCTGACAGTGCTAACACGTGATTTTCCGCCCATCGGAGAATCCTTGTGGCTTCTGCCATCGCCATCCTGCTTCTTGTGCCGCCCTGTCGGTTTACATGGGCGACTGCCGTGATGTTGTCTGACTGAATCAGTACCGGCTGGTTTTGAAGCAGGGGTCTTGCCTGACTTAGGGCATTGTAAATGGCCCTCAGTTCCAGAATATTTATGTGTAGGGAAGTCTCCTGACTTGACCATAGTCCCTGGAAGTTTCTTCCCTGTGTGACTGCCCCCCAGCCTCGAAGGCTGGCATCTGTTGTCACCAGGACCCAGTCCTGTATGCCGAATCTGCGGCCCTCTTGAAGATGAGCACTCTGCAGCCACCACAGCAGAGACACCCTTGTCCTTGGAGACAGGGTTATCAGCCAATGCATCTGAAGATGCGATCCGGACCACTTGTCCAAAAGGTCCCACTGAAAGGTCCTTGCATGGAACCTGCCGAATGGAATTGCTTCGTAGGAAGCTACTATTTTTCCCAGGACTCGCGTGCAGTGATGCACAGACACCTGTTTTGGTTTCAGGAGGCCTCTGACTAGAGATGACAGCTCCTTGGCTTTCTCCTCCGGGAGAAACACTTTTTTCTGTTCTGTGTCCAGAACCATCCCCAGGAACAGTAGACGTGTCGTAGGGACCAGCTGTGACTTTGGAATATTTAGAATCCAACCGTGCTGTTGTAGCACCTCCCGAGATAGTGCTACCCCGACCAACAACTGCTCCCTGGACCTCGCCTTTATCAGGAGATCGTCCAAGTACGGGATAATTAAAACTCCCTTTTTTCGAAGGAGTATCATCATTTCGGCCATTACCTTGGTAAATACCCTCGGTGCCGTGGACAGACCAAACGGCAACGTCTGGAATTGGTAATGACAATCCTGTACCACAAATCTGAGGTACTCCTGGTGAGGATAGTAAATGGGGACATGCAGGTAAGTGATACCATGTAATCCCCCTCGTCCAGGCTTGAAATAACCGCCCTGAGCGATTCCATCTTGAACTTGAATTTTTTTATATAAGTGTTCAAGGATTTCAAATTTAAAATGGGTCTCACCGAACCGTCCGGATTCGGTACCACAAACATTGTGGAACAATAACCCCGTCCTTGTTGAAGGAGGGGCACCTTGACTATCACCTGCTGGGAATACAGCTTGTGAATTGCCTCTAGCACAGCCTCCCTGTCTGAGGGAGTTGTTGGCAAGGCAGATTTGAGGAAACGGCGAGGGGGAGACGTCTCGAATTCCAGCTTGTACCCCTGAGATACCACTTGAAGAATCCAGGGATCTACCCGTGAGCGAGCCCACCGATTGCTGAAGTTCTTGAGACGGGCCCCCACCGTACCTGGCTCCGCCTGTGGAGCCCCAGCGTCATGCGGTGGACTTAGAGGAAACGGGGGAGGACTTTTGTTCCTGGGAACTGGCTGTATGCTGCAGCTTTTTCCCTCTACCTCTGCCTCTGGGCAGAAAGGACGCGCCTTTAACCCGCTTGCCTTTTTGGGGCCGAAAGAACTGTACCTGATAATACGGTGCTTTCTTTGGTTGTGAGGGAACATGGGGCAGAAAAGCTGACTTCCCAGCTGTCGCTGTGGAAACGAGGTCCGAGAGACCATCCCCAAACAACTCCTCACCTTTATAAGGCAAAACTTCCATATGCCTTTTAGAATCTGCATCCCCTGTCCACTGCCGAGTCCATAACCCTCTCCTGGCAGAAATGGACATTGCACTTATTTTAGATGCCAGCCGGCAAATATCCCTCTGTGCATCTCTCATGTATAAGACTGCGTCTTTTATATGCTCTATGGTTAGCAATACAGTGTCCCTGTCAAGGGTATAAATATTTTCCGACAGGGAATCTGACCACGCAGCTGCAGCACTGCACATCCATGCTGAAGCAATAGCCGGTCTTAAAATAATACCTGAGTGTGTATATACAGACTTCAGGATAGCCTCCAGCTTCCTATCAGCAGGCTCCTTCAGGGCGGCCGTATCCGGAGACGGTAGTGCCACCTTCTTTGACAGGCGTGTGAGCGCTTTATCCACCCTAGGGGATGTTTCCCAACGTGACCTATCCTCTGGCGGGAAAGGGTACGCCATTAGTAACTTTTTAGAAATTACCAGTTTCTTATCGGGGAAAGCCCACGCTTCTTCACACACCTCATTTCATTCATCAGATGGGGGAAAAACCACTGGTAGTTTTTTCTCCCCAAACATAATGCCCTTTTTTGTGGTACCTGGGGTAACATCAGAAATGTGCAACACATTTTTCATTGCCTCAATCATGTAACGTGTGGCCCTATTGGAAGTTACATTAGTCTCATCGTCGTCGACACTGGATTCAGTATCCGTGTCGACATCTGTGTCTGCCATCTGAGGTAGCGGGCGTTTTAGAGCCCCTGATGGCTTTTGAGACAGTTGGGCAGGCACGAGCTGAGAAGCCGGCTGTCCCACATCTGCTATGTCGTCAAACCTTTTATGCAAGGAGTTGACACTTTCACGTAATTCCTTCCACAAGTCCATCCACTCAGGTGTCGGCCCCGCAGAGGGTGACATCACATTTATCGGCATCTGCTCCGCCTCCACATAAGCCTCCTCATCAAACATGTCGACACAGCCGTACCGACACACCGCGCACACACACAGGGAATGCTCTGACTGAGGACAGGACCCCACAAAGCCCTTTGGGGAGACAGAGAGAGAGTATGCCAGCACACACCAGAGCGCTATAAAACACAGGGATTAACACTATAACTGAGTGATTTTCCCTTATAGCTGCTTATACTACTGCGACTAAATTTAGTGCACCCCCTCTCTTTTTTACCCTTTGTAGTCTTGAAACTGCAGGGGAGAGCCTGGGAGCGATCCTTCCAGCGGAGCTGTGAGGGAAAAATGGCGCCAGTGTGCTGAGATAGCTCCGCCCCTTTTTCGGCTGACTTCTCCCGCTTTTTTATGGATATCTGGCAGGGGTATTTTTCACATATATAGCCTCTAAGACTATACAGGTTGAGTATCCCATATCCAAATATTCCGAAATACGGAATATTCCGAAATACGGACTTTTTTGAGTGAGACTGAGATAGTGAAACCTTTGTGTTTTGATGGCTCAGTGTACACAAACTTTGTTTAATACTCAAAGTTATTAAAAATATTGTATTAAATGAACTTCAGACTGTGTGTATAAGGTGTATATGACACATAAATGAATTCTGTGAATGTACACACACTTTGTTTAATGCACAAAGTTATAAAAAATATTGGCTAAAATGACCTTCAGGCTGTGTGTATATGGTATATATGAAACATAAATGCATTCTGTGCTTAGATTTAGGTCCCATCACCATAATATCTCGTTATGGTATGCAATTATTCCAAAATACAGAAAAATCCGATATCCAAAATTCCTCTGGTCCCAAGCATTTTGGATAAGGGATACTCAACCTGTATTATGTGAGTTTTATGCCAGCAAGGTGTTTAATATTGCTGCTCAGGGCGCCCCCCCCCCAGCGCCCTGCACCCATCAGTGACCGGAGTGTGAGGTGTGCATGAGGAGCAATGGCGCACAGCTGCAGTGCTGTGCGCTACCTTGTTGAAGACCGAAGTCTTCTGCCGCCGATTTCCAGGACCATCTTCTTGCTTCTGGCTCTATAAGGGGGACGGCGGCGCGGCTCCGGGACCGGACGACCGAGGCTGGGCCTGTGTTCGATCCCTCTGGAGCTAATGGTGTCCAGTAGCCTAAGAAGCCCAAGCTAGCTGCAAGCAGGTAGGTTCGCTTCTTCTCTCCTTAGTCCCTCGTAGCAGTGAGTCTGTTGCCAGCAGATCTCACTTAAAATAAAAAACCTAAAAGTATACTTTCTTTTCTAGGAGCTCAGGAGAGCCCCTAGTGTGCATCCAGCTCAGCCGGGCACTAGATTCTAACTGAGGTCTGGAGGAGGGTCATAGTGGGAGGAGCCAGTGCACACCAGGTAGTCCTAAAGCTTTCTTTAGTTGTGCCCAGTCTCCTGCGGAGCCGCTATTCTCCATGGTCCTTACGGAGTCCCAGCATCCACTTAGGACGTCAGAGAAATATTATTTTCTCTAACGTCCTAGCGGATGCTGGGGACTCCGTAAGGACCATGGGGATTATACCAAAGCTCCCAAACGGGCGGGAGAGTGCGGATGACTCTGCAGCACCGAATGGGCAAATACCAGGTCCTTCTCAGCCAGGGTATCAAACCTGTAGAATTTTGCAAATGTGTTTGAACCCGACCAAGTAGCCGCTCGGCAAAGCTGTAATGCAGAGACCCCTCGGGCAGCCGCCCAAGAAGAGCCCACCTTCCTTGTGAAATGGGCTTTTACAGATTTTGGATGCGGCAATCCCGCCGCAGAATGAGCCTGCTGAATCGTGCTACAGATCCAGCGAGCAATGGTTTGCATTGAAGCAGGAGCACCCACTTTGTTGGATGCATACAGGATAAACAGCGAGTCAGTCTTCCTGACTCCAGCAATCCTGGCTACATAGATCTTCAAAGCCCTGACTACATCAAGCAACTTGTAGTCCTCCAAGTCCCGAGTAGCCGCAGGCACCACAATGGGTTGGTTCAAATGAAAGGATGACACCACCTTCGGCAGAAATTGCGGTCGAGTCCGCAATTCTGCCCTATCCATATGGAAAACCAGATCGGGACTTTTACATGACAAAGCCGCCAATTCTGACACACGCCTAGCCGAAGCTAAGGCCAATAGCATGACCACTTTCCACGTGAGATACTTTAGCTCCACGGTCTTAAGTGGCTCAAACCAGTGAGATTTCAGGAAACTCAACACCACGTTAAGATCCCAAGGTGCCACTGGTGGCACAAAAGGGGGCTCAATATGCAGCACTCCCTGAACAAACGTCTGAACCTCAGGCAGTGAAGCCAGTTCTTTTTGAAAGAAAATGGATAGGGCCGAAATCTGGACCTTTATGAACCCTAATTTTAGGCCCATAGTCACTCCAGACTGTAGGAAGTACAGGAACCGGCCCAGCTGGAATTCCTCTGTAAAGGCCTTCCTGGCCTCACACCAAGCAACATATTTTCACCATATACGGTGATAATGCTTTGCTGTCACGTCCTTCCTAGCTTTTATCAGCGTAGGAATAACTTCCTCCGGAATGCCTTTTTCCGCTAGGATCCTGCGTTCAACCACCATGCCGTCAAACGCAGCCGCGGTAAGTCTTGGAACAGACAGGGTCCCTGTTGCAACAGGTCCTGTCTGAGAGGTAAAGGCCACGGGTCCTCTGTGAGCATTTATTGCAGTTCCGGGTACCAAATCCTTCTTGGCCAATCTGGAACAATTAGTATTGTTCTCACTCCTCTTCGTCTTACGATTCTCAGTACCTTGGGTATGAGGGGAAGAGGAGGGAACACATAGACCGACCGGAACACCCACGGTGTTACCAGTGCGTCCACAGCTATCGCCTGAGGGTCTCTTGACCTGGCGCAATACCTTTGTAGTTTTTTGTTGAGACGCGACACCATCATGTCTACCTGTGGCAGCTCCCATCAATTTGTAATCTGAGCAAAGACTTCGTGATGAAGTCCCCACTCTCCCGGGTGGAGGTCGTGTCTGCTGAGGAAGTCTGCTTCCCAGTTGTCCACTCCCGGAATGAACACTGCTGACAGTGCTTGCACACGATTCTCCGCCCACCGAAGAATCCTGGTGGCTTCCGCCATCGCGACTCTGCTTCTTGTGCTGCCCTGGCGGTTTACATGAGCCACTGCGGTGATGTTGTCTGACTGAATCAGCACCGGTTGGTTGCGAAGCAGGGGCTCCGCTTGACTCAGGGCGTTGTATAAGGCCCTTAGTTCCACGATATTTATGTGCAGACAAGCCTCCTGACTTGACCACAACCCTTGGAAGTTTCTTCCCTGAGTGACTGCCCCCCAACCTCGGAGGCTCGCATCCGTGGTCACCAGGACCCAGTCCTGTATGCCGAACCTGCGGCCCTCGAGAAGGTGAGCACTCTGCAGCCACCACAGAAGAGACACCATGGCCCTGGGGGACAGGGTGATCAGCCGATGCATCTAAAGATGCGATCCGGATCACTTGTCCAACAGATCCCATTGAAAGATCCTCGCATGGAACCTGCTGAAGGGAATGGCTTCGTACGATGCCACCATCTTTCCCAGGACTCGCGTGCAGTGATGCACAGACACCTGTTTCGGTTTTAAGAGGTCTCTGACTAGAGTCATTAGCTCTTGAGACTTCTCCGCCGGGAGAAACACCTTCTTCTGGTCTGCGTCCAGAAGCATGCCCAGAAAGGGCAGACGCGTCGTAGGAATCAGCTGCGACTTTGGGATATTCAGAATCCAGCCATGCTGCTGCAACACTTCCTGAGAGTGTGCTACGCTGATCTGCAACTGCTCTCTGGACCTCGCCTTTATAAGGAGATCGCCCAAGTATGGGATAACTGTGACTCCTTGCTTTCTCAGGATCACCATCATTTCTGCCATTACCTTGGTAAATATTCTCAGTGCCGTGAAGAGCCCAAACGGCAACGCCTGGAATTGGTAATGACAGTCCTGTACCACAAATCTGAAGTACTCCTGATGAGGTGGATAAATGGGGACATGCAGGTAAGCATCCTTGATGTCCAGAGACACCATAAAATCCCCCTCTTCCATGCTTGCAATGACCGCTCTGAGCGATCCATTTTGAACTTGAATCTTTTCAGATAAATGTTCAGGGACTTTAAATTCAATATGGGTCTGACCGAACTGTCCGGTTTCGGTACCACAAACATTGTGGAATAGTATCCCTTTCCCTGTTGAAGAAGGGGAACCTTTACCACCACCTGCTGGAGAAATAGCTTGTGAATTGCCGCCAACACTACTTCCCTTTCTATGGGGGAAGCTGGCAGGGCCTATTTGAGGTAACGGTGAGGGGGCATCCCTTCGAATTCTAGCTTGTATCCCTGAGACACAATCTGTATAGCCCAGGGATCCACCTGTGAGCGAACCCACTGGTGGCTGAAATGTCGGAGACGCGCCCCCATCGCTCCTGGCTCCACCCGTGGAGCCCCAGCGTCATGTGGTGGATTTAGTGGAAGCCGGGGAGGACTTCTGTTCCTGGGAACTAGCTGTAAGGTGCAGCTTTTTTCCTCTACCCCTGCCTCTGGCAAGAAAGGACGCACCTCTGACCTTCTTGCTTCTTTGTGAGCGAAAGGACTGCATTTGGTAATACGGTGCTTTCTTAGGTTGTGAGGGGATATATGGCAAAAAGTTTGACTTCCCAGCCGTAGCTGTGGAAACCAGGTCCGAGAGACCGTCCCCAAACAATTCCTCACCCTTGTAAGGTAACACCTCCATGTGTTTCTTGGAGTCGGCATCACCTGTCCACTGCCGAGTCCACAGGACCCTCCTGGCAGAAATTGACATTGCATTAATTCTAGAGCCCAGTAGGCAAATGTCCCTCTGGGTATCCCTCATATATAGGAAGGTGTCTTTTATATGCCCCAGGGTCAGCATAATGGTATCCCTGTCTAAGGTATCCATTTCCTCAGACAGATTATCTGTCCACGCTGCTACAGCACTACACATCCAAGCTGACGCAATTGCCGGCCTTAGTAGAGTACCGGAATGTGTATAAACAGATTTCAGGATACTTTCCTGCTTTCTATCCGCAGGATCCTTTAGGGCAGCCGTATCCTGTGATCGCAGGGCCACCTTCTTAGATAAGCGTGTGAGAGCTTTATCTACCCTAGGGGAGGATTCCCAGCGCATCCCGTCCGTTGGCGGGAAGGGGTACGCCATAAGTAACCTTTTGGAAATCAGTACTTTCTTATCGGGGGAATCCCACGCTTTTTCACATAATTCATTCAACTCATGTGAAGGGGGAAAAGTCACCTCTTGCTTTTTCTCCCCATACATATATACCCTCTTATCAGGGACAGGGTCTACCTCTGAAATGTGCAAAACATCCTTCATTGCTATAATCATGTAGCGGATGGCTTTAGTCATTTTAGGTTGCAATTTTGCATCATCGTCATCGACACTGGAGTCAGAATCCGTGTCGATATCTGTGTCAACCATTTTGGATAGTGGGCGGTTTTGAGACCCTGAGGGCCTCTGCGCTGTAGGATCAGGCATGAGTTGAGACCCTGACTGCCCCAAGGTATCAGCTTTATCCAACCTTTTATGTAAGGAGTTTACATTATCATTTAACACCTTCCACATATCCATCCAATCAGGTGTCGGCACCGTCGGTGGCGACACGTCAGTCATCTGCACTTGCTTTGCCTCCACATAGCCCTCTTCGTCAAACATGTCGACACAAACGTGCCGACACACCACACACACAGGGGAAGCTCTAAATGAGGACAGGACCCCCACAAGGCCTTTAGGAGAGACAGAGAGAGTATACCAGCACACACCCCAGCGCTATATAACCCAGGAATCACACAGTAACTTAGTGTTTACCCAGTAGCTGCTGTATATATGATTAATGCGCCTAAATTTATGTGCCCCCCCCTCTCTTTTTTACCCTCTTTCTACCGTGAATCTGCAGGGGAGAGCCTGGGGAGCTTCCTCTCAGCTGAGCTGTGGAGAGAAAATGGCGCTGGTGAGTGCTGAGGAAGAAGGCCCCGCCCCCCTCAGCGGCTGGCTTCTGTCCCGCGATTTTGTGTAAAAATAATGGCGGGGGCTCATGCATATAACAGTGTCCAACTGTATATATGCTGCTTTTGCCATGAGGTACTTAATTGCTGCCCAGGGCGCCCCTCCCTGCGCCCTGCACCCTACAGTGACCGGAGTGTGTGGGCGCAATGGCGCACAGCTGCAGTGCTGTGCGCTACCTCGTATGAAGACAGGAGTCTTCTGCCGCCAATTTTGACGTCTTCTTGCTTCAACCCGCCGGCTTCTGGCTCTGCGAGGGGGACGGCGGCGCGGCTCCGGGAACGGACGACAAGGTCAGGTCCTGTGTTCGATCCCTCTGGAGCTAATGGTGTCCAGTAGCCTAAGAAGCGCAACCTAGCCGCAGTTAGTAGGTTTGCTTCTCTCCCCTCAGTCCCACGTAGCAGAGAGTCTGTTGCCAGCAGAAGCTCTCTGAAAATAAAAAACCTAACTAAAATACTTTCTTATTAGCAAGCTCAGGAGAGCTCACTAAAAGCACCCAGCTCTGTCCGGGCACAGATTCTAACTAGGGTCTGGAGGAGGGGCATAGAGGGAGGAGCCAGTGCACACAGGGTAGTACTAAATCTTTCTTTAGAGTGCCCAGTCTCCTGCGGAGCCCGTCTATTCCCCATGGTCCTTACGGAGTCCCCAGCATCCACTAGGACATTAGAGAAAATATTCTACTGTGGATTTTCACCTTGGCCATTTTCTGCTCTTCCTGCTAGCAGGCATGGATATGGGCCTATGCTTAGGCTACATCAAGGTTCATATTTCGGCTCTCTCAATCTTCTTCCAGAAACCGCTGGCTGTACTTCCAGAAGTACAAACATTCCTGAAGGGTGTTTTTCGCATCCAACCACCCTTTATCCCTCCCACGGCTCCGTGGGATCTCAATGTGGTTCTGACCATTTTCAAGTCGGACTGGTTTGAAGCTCTACACAGAGTGTGCTTAAAATATCTTACTTAGAGGACTGAGTGTGCTTAAAATATCTTACTTAGAGGACTGTCATGTTACCGGCCATGGCTTCAGTGAGGCGCGTCAGAATTGGGGGCCTTATCCTGTAAGAGCCCTTATTTGATTTTTCACGGGAATAGGGCGGAGCTCAGGACTCGCTCCCACAGTTTTTGGCGAAAGTGGTTTTGGCTTTTCACATTAATCAACAGATAGTGGTTCCGGTAATGTCTGACACATCGGTTGCTTCACAGTCTGAGGACGTGGTTAGGGCTTTGAGGATTTAAGTCAAGAGGACAGCTCGTCACAGGAAGTCTGACTCGCTTTTTTTCCTTTATGACGCTACCAATATTGGATGTCCTGCTTCTCAGCAGTCAATTGCTCGATGGCTCAGGTTGACGATTCAACAGGCCTATTCTTCTACGGCATTGCCATTGCAGACTTCTATTCAGACCCACTCCACAAGGTCAGTGGATGCTTCCTGGGTGGCTGCCCGGGTTGTCTCGGTCTTACAGTTGTGCAGAGCTGCTGCTTGGTCTTGTTCGAACACGCCCGTGTAGTTCTATAGGTTCGATACCTTGGCTGGAGATGACCTTCAGTTTGGTCAGGCGGTTTTGCAGTGATCTCAGCACTCTCCCACCCGTTCTGGGAGCTTTGGGACTTCCCCATGGTAACTACGTTTTCCAGTATTCCCCTAGAATGTTAGAGAAAATAGGAATATAATACCTACCGGTAATTCCTTTTCTCATAGTCCGTAAGGGATACTGGGCGCCCGCCTCAGTGCTTCGTTTCTTGCTTACCTGGTTGTAAGTTTATTGGTTGGGTCTGCTGTTGCTGTCCCTGTTCCTTGTTCTGGTTAGGATTGTTATCCTTCGTTTGGATTGCACCTTTTGTTTGTTGTGTGTTGGTTCATTACCTCACCGCTGTTTATGTATATATCCTTCTATCAAAGTATGTCCGTCTCCTCGAGCACAGTTTTCCTAGACTGAGTCTGCAGGAGGGGCATAGAGGGGAGGTGCCAGCACACACTAATGATTTCTTAAAGTGCCAGGCTCCAATGGACCCAATCTATACCCCATTGTAACTACATTTCCCAGTATCCCCTATGGACTACGAGAAAAGGATTTACCGGTGGGTAATAAATTCATATTTTCTAACAGAGAATCAGTGAAGAACAGACACTCACACTCTGTGTGAAAACTTTAATTAATTCAAAAGTACAGCATATCCAAAAGAAATGAACAGCTGCTCTTTCAACTGATCGATATCAATTTTCCTCAAGGGCTTAGCAGGCACTAGAAAAAAAGGCCAATTTATAACCTTTAAAAAGGCACCAAGCTGTATGAATCACCAGTGTGCATTGACCCCCAGCCGTGCCCACCATGGCTGCCAGAGACGCCGCTAGGGTTTTTGGGCCTCAGTCTGGTATTCCCAAGGGAGTTCTGGCAAGTAACATGCCTGCATCCCGCAGTGTTTTTCTATTTATTATGTTTGACCTGGCAAAAATGCCGCAATATACATGGCACTGAAACGTTGCCTTAGATTATGCCGCTGTCACTGTGTCCTTTGTTATCTGCATCATTGTAGGTTTGATAATTATGGCTTATGCGGGCACCCGATCCTGATGATTCTGTACAGCGAGAGCATAATATTTTATATATATATATATATATATATACACATACATACACACACACATTATATATATATATATATATATATATATATATATATATATATATATATATATATATATACACATACATACATACATACAATTGGAGAAAGGCACGGCACTCCAAGGCGGCTTTTGAAAGAAACACAAACGTCCGAGCTTCAGCAACGTTTCAATGTATTTCACATTGTCCTCAGGCTGTGAAATACATTGAAACGTTGCTGAAGCTCTGCGTTTGTGTTTCTTTCAAAAGCCGCCTTGGAGTGCCGTGCCTTTCTCCAATTGTATTTACATTCATTGCATGGGCACCCGGCGCATTATTGGACTTTGCTGATGGGAGAGCCGGTACTCTCTACTTGTATGTATGTATATATATATATATATATATATATATATATATATATATATACATACACACACACACACACACACACACACACACACAGGAGGTTCACTCACCAGACTTGCATATATTGCGTAATATCGATATTTCGGTCCCCACACGAACCTTTGTAATAAGATATCTGAGGATTGAACCCCACTCCATCATATATACCATACAAGGGCCAACGGCATCATAGATGGGTTAATTGCAAGCATCACCCACACAAGCTGTGTATGAGGTGCATCACTCCTTATTCAAATAACTAGTAATAGCATTAACACTGGTAAATTAATTCAGTATGGGATCCCGACAGCAAGCGTAGCGTGTCACCTCGCCATGCTTCGGGCCCGGTGGCTTCACTTGCCACATCTATTCCCCGTAGGGGGGAGGGCTGTTGGGATTCCTTGGCTGTCGGGATTCCAGCATCAGTGTCCTAATCGCCAGGATGCCGACAGCCGGAAAACTAATTGCTTCTCTGGTAAATATATCACAATGCAATAGGCTGCCAAACCAGAACCAAAAACTCATAGTGATTACCTAATGCATCTCAGCTAAATACAAAGTTCAAATATCGCGCCCATAGGTGCTGCGGAATACGGAGACCGGAATTGTGTCATCCGGAGCCCAAAACAAGTTCCGAAGTGCACTCCCCAGCCACCGTTACCTAGCAACATATATATATTACCTTGTATGGTACAGGCATCAGTGCCGTAGAAACCCGCTGCCGAAAGTGTGTCATCCGAATCCTAAAATTAGGTCTGGAGGTAACTCCCTAGTCACAGTTGCTCGGTAGCAAACACTATGGTCGCTGAACGACGCACTTCCGGTCCCCATTCCATACTATGTAGTGTTTGCTACCTAGCAACTGTAATTGGGGAGTACACTCCGGACCTAGTTTCAAAATTTATATAAATCACATCATTAATTATTACAAGTTACAACAAAAATAACTTAAAAACAATATTTTATAACAATATTTACAAAATATCTGTATGCAGATCTTGCAACAAGAATTCATGCATGGACATGAAAATTGAATGGTATCAAAAATTCCTCATTATCTGCCACAAAATGGTGATTGGAAAGTATCGATAAAGACATCTGACAAGAAAAAGTTTGCTTTCGGATATCAGGTAAAACATTATTAATTATGCGTACAAAGTTAAAAATATCCAAAAACAGTTTGTTCCTCCCCCCATCCCTCCATGAGCGTATGTTGAATTCCCCATGCCATCTAATACAAAAATGAATGTGCATCACATCATTAAGCTAAATCTCACAAGATCTCCAGCAGCTTCGCGTGTGCTCAGTTTAGCCACGACGGCATCTACAATACAACAGACTGGGGAAACCAAAAACATGTCCATTTGAGTGTCCCCTGTACACAGTGGTTAGTGCTTACCAAAAGTGGTCCAAGGAGGGTCAACTGGTGAACCATCAACAGGGTCAATGGTGCAAAAGGCTCACTGATGCGCAAGAGGAGTGTAGGTAACTTTATATTACTTAAGCGCCAATATGAAATTGCAGATTCAATCATCTAATCAACCAGGTCACATATACAGAGCTTTCTCTTGGTGGCACTTTCCCGTGGTGTTGCATGTACCAGCAGCAAGCTCTGCATCTTACCTGGTTGACTGAATAAATGATTCTGCAAATTCAGTTTAGCACACAATAACATATCTAGGATGAAGCCATGTACATGGTCCACTTATTTAGTTGATGTGGTGCATTATGAGTGTCCTCTTGTCTTTCAATTTTTCAGTGTGCATCTATTATTCCGAGACTACCGGATTAGTTCATATGTTTGTCCCAAGTGAACAGATTTTAAATAGATTTTTAATAAATGGTTTAATAAATGTTTTTAATATGATTTTTCATAAGTGGTGTATACTGACAGGATGCAGTCTGTCAGTACACAGACAGTGGCACCCCACCAACCCGAATCAGTCATCGAGTGCAGCAAGTCCCCTCGCGGGCTCGCTGCACTCACCTCGCTCCGGGCCTGGTGGCGAGCTCGCCACTGGTTATATTCCCACTCGAGCGGTGGAGTGAACTGACCACCCAAGTGTAAATACCAGGCTGCAGTCAGTATTCCAGCTGCCAGCATTTTAGTGGCTGTTGGGATTCCGGCGTCGGTATCCTGAACGCCGGAATCCCGACAGCTGGTATATTAACTGCATCCCATAATGGGGACTGTAATCTGCAGCGCTAATTAGTCAGCTGCAGGAGGTTTCACAGAAATCTCCTGGTTTAGACTATTAGTACATAGCTACAGTACATAAAAAAAAATTGAAATCTGCAGTTTCTACATAATCTTATGAATCAAAAACCTTCACAAATAACACCCTTAAATGTAAAAAGAAACACATGGATACGTGTGTACACACAGCGAGATCCTTGCTATGCCCGATGTTGACTATGCAATTTCCCTTGAACTCCCCCAGAGCCCAGATAGCACAGATTGTACAGATTTTGTCTATGTACGATTTTGACTAAGTGCCAATTTTGACTATACTTTGTACTAGATAGTACACTAGATAGTCAAGATTGACTTGCCTGCACAGTCTATCTAGCCTTGCGATACCGACCCTATGGGAGCGTGCATCTGGATCAAATCTGTATCGCAAGCTGCCTAATGGTACCCCTACACTTGTGTGATTGCTTTCGATGCGAGATCGGGCCCTATTTCCCTTGAAGCTCACCTTGAGACAAATCTCATCGAAAGTGCATTTTTACTGCATTCGATGCGCATACAATCCTGACATTTATCGCATGCCCCTTACGACCGGAAATCGGGTGGTATCGGATGACCGAGTTCGAGCGCATCTCATGCTGCCCAAAAGCACACCAGATTTATCTGCCAGATTAAGAAAAATTTGAATATGGGGGATATATAAACAAGCAGCCATTTTATAGTCTGTGCACTTCTGTTTGCTCTGTGACTAGAGAAGTCTGGTTTATACCTGCTGCTCGTTCCACATTGCTAGCTACCGTGCACTGCTTTGTTCTGCTTGCATTACGAAGTGTTTCTATTTCTATACTGCTGTGTGTAGAGATGGATTCTACTCGCTATTAGTGATGAGCGAGGTTCGGTTTTACTCGGTTTTACTCGGTTTTACTCGGTTCTCAAAACGGCATCTTATTGGCTATCCAAAACATGTGACATCCGTGAGCCAATAAGATGCCGTTTTGAGAACCGAGTAAAACCGAGTAAAACCGAGTAAAACCGAATCCGCTCATCACTACTCGCTATCAGGCTCTCATGTGCTACTCTGTGCTGAAGGTGAGGGGAGACAGGGAGAGGGCCCAGAAAAGGCGGAGGGAGAGATCTTGCTGGACCAAAAAGAGTGGCTGCTTATGCGGCCTACTCGCTCCTACATGCCCCTCCTGGATGAGATCAGGGAGAACAACCCGGATGACTACTGCAACTTCCTGCGCATGGATGACGACACCTTCCAGGAGTTGCTGCGTCTGATGACCCCCTCATACAGAAGCGGGATACCAAATGGCAGGTTCCTATCCCTGCTGAGGAGAGGCTCGTGGCTACCCTGCGGTTCCTTGCTACTGGACAGTCGTTTGAGGACCTGAAGTATGGGACACGTATCTCTGCGCAAGCTTTGGGATACATCATACCTGAAACCTGCAAGGCTATTATAAAAGTGATTCAGTATAAGTACTGCAAGGTAAGAAAATTACACCACACATTGCTTGTCGTATAACAAAATATTTTATTTTGCAAACTGCATTTGCGTAGAAAAAATATATGCTTTTTATTTCAAGACATAATTGTATATATGTAGCCAACATGGCTGAACTTTTTCAAACAGTATATAGGTTTCATTATGCATCATGCATTCGGACAGGATAACAAAACGCTATATATAGCAACAAATGTGGTGCATTTTGATACTACACCGTTGAGTGGCACCGCAGGCAGGGGGACAATGCACTCATGCAACTTGGGGCTAGGAAGATGGGTCCCCGGTTCCATCAACCTGCACCAAGTTGCATGTGTGCATTGTCCCCCTGCCTGCAGTGCCACTCAATGCTGTAGTATCACAATGCACCACATCTGTTGCTATATATATCAAGGTCAGCATTCCCATTTGAGAAACGTATAAAAATGCCTATAACTTTATTTTAAGTATGCAGCCAACATGTCTGAACTTTTTCAAACAGTATAAAGTTTCCATGAGGAAGCCCATGAAGTTCCTTTGAAAAAATATGTTCTTTTTATTTCAAGACATATGTGGCCGACATGGCTAGATGTCAGCAAATAGTATAATGTTTTCATGATACACCACATGTGCATCATTACATGTATTAAACGAAAAGAAAAAAAATAGAATTTTAATACCTACCGGTAAATCCTTTTCTCTTAGTCCGTAGAGGATGCTGGGGTCACATCAAGAACCATGGGGTATAGACAGGATCCACAGGAGATATGGGCACTTTAAGACTTTCAAAGGGGTGTGAACTGGCTCCTCCCTCTATACTCCTCCGGACTACAGTTATAGGAACTGTGCCCAGGGAGACTGACATTTCGAGGAAAAGGATTTATAGTTAAACTAAGGTGAGATACATACCAGTTCACACCTCAAGCACACCGTACAACATGGCATTTAACACAACGCAAGTAAGCGGCATGAACAACATCAGCAACAGACTGACCATAAACATAACACAACATGTGTGTAACCACAACTAATAACTGCAGATACAGTACGCACTGGGACGGGTGCCCAGCATCCCCTACGAACTAAGAGAAAAGGATTTACTGGTAGGTATTAAAATTCTATTTTCTCAAACGTCATAGAGGATGCTGGGGTCACATCAAGAACCATGGGGTTTATACCAAAGCTCTAGAACGGGCGGGAGAGTGTGGATGACTCTGCAAACACAGATTGACCAAACATGAGGTCCTCATTAGCCAGGGTATCAAACTTGCAGAACTTCGCAAAGGTGTTCGAACCCGACCAAGTAGCTGCTCGGCAAAGTTGTAATGTCGAGACCCCCCGGGCAGCTGCCCAGGATGAGTCCACCTTCCTGGTAGAATGGGCCTTCACCGATTTCAGTAACGGCAATCCAGCCGTAGAATGAGCCTGCTGAATCGTATGACATATCCAGCGCGCAATAGTCTGCTTGGAAGCAGGAGCCCCAATTTTATTGTGAGCATACAAGACAAACAGAGCCTCTGTTTTCCTAAGGTGAGCCGTTCTGGCGACATAAATTTTCAAA
This sequence comes from Pseudophryne corroboree, assembly GCF_028390025.1. NCBI lineage: Eukaryota > Metazoa > Chordata > Amphibia > Anura > Myobatrachidae > Pseudophryne > Pseudophryne corroboree. The sequence goes on from NC_086448.1 coordinate 397,562,309, forward strand.
GCTCTTACTACATCGAGAAAGTTTGATACCAGCAAGGCGTCAGTAGCCACTGGGCACCACAATAGGTTGGTTCAAATGGAACGATGACACCACTTTCGGCAGAAACTGCTGACGAGTCCTTAATTCTGCTCTATCTTCATGGAAGATCAAATAAGGGCTCTTGTGAGACAAGGCCGCCAATTCAGACACCCGCCTTGCGGATGCCAAGGCCAACAGCATGACCACTTTCCAAGTAAGGAATTTCAACTCTACCTCCTGTAAAGGTACAAACCAATGAGATTGAAGGAATTGCAACACCACGTTAAGATCTCATGGTGCCACACGGGGCACAAAAGGAGGTTGGATGTGCAATACGCCTTTCACAAAGGTCTGAATTTCTGAAGTGAGGCCAGTTGTTTTTGGGGAAAAAAACTGATAAAGCCGAAATTTGAACTTTAATTGAGCCCAACTTTAGGCCCACATCCACCCCAGCTTGTAGAAATGGAGAAAACGTCCTAACTGAAATTCTTCCGTAGGAGCTTTCTTAGATTCACACCAAGACACGTGTTTTCTCCAAATACGGTGGTAATGTTTAGACGTTACTCCTTTCCTGGCCTGAATAAGAGTAGCGATGACATCCTTTGGAATACCCTTTCGGGCTAGGATCCGGCGTTCAACCTCCAAGCTGTCAAACAAAGTCTCGGTAAGTGTTGGAACACGCACGGCCCCTGCTGTAACATATCCTCCCTCAGATTAAGAGGCCAGGGATCTCCTATGAGTAATTCCTGAAGATCAGGATACCAAGCCCTCCTTGGCCAATCTGGAACAATGAGGATCGCTTGAACCTTTGTTCTTCTTATGATCTTTATCACTTTTAAAATGAGTGGAAGCGGAGGAAACACGTACACCGACCGAAACACCCACGGTGTCACTAGGGCGTCCACTGCTATTGCTTGAGGGTCTCTCGACCTGGAACAATATCTCTGAAATGTCCTGTTGAGGCGAGATGCCAACATGTCTATTTGAGGAATTCCCCAAAGACTTGTCACTTCTGCAAAGACCACTTGATGAAGACCCCACTCTCCTGGATGGAGATCGTGTATGCTGAGGAAGTCTGCCTCCCATTTGTCTACTCCTGGAATGAAGATCGCTGACAGAGCGCTTGCATGCCTTTTCGCCCAACGGAACACCTTTGTGGCCTCTGCCATTGCCGTTCTGCCCTTCGTTCCGCCCTGGCGGTTTACGTACGGTACTGCTGTTATGTTGTCCGACTGAATTAAGACGGGCCGATTGCAAATAAAATGTTCCGCTTGCAGAAGGCCGTTGCGAATGGCCCGTAACTCCAGCAAGTTTATGTGTAGACACATTTCCTGGCTTGATCATTTTCCCAGGAAGCTTTCCCCCTGCGTGACTGCTCTCCAGCCTCGGAAACTCGCATCCGTGGTCACTATGATCCAGTCCTGGATCCCGAACCTGCGTCCCTCTAGGAGGTGAGAGCTGTGTAGCCACCACAGGAGTGAGATTCTGGTCTTGGAGGACAGGGTTATCCTTCGGTGCATGTGCAGATGGGACCCGGACCACTTGTCCAATAGGTCCCACTGAAACACTCTGGCATGGAACCTGCCAAACTGAATGGCCTCGTAGGCCGCTACCATCTTCCCCAGCAACCAAGTGCATTGATGGATCGATACTCTTGCTGGTTTCAGAATTTGTTTGACCAGGTTCTGAATTTCCAGAGCCTTTTCCACTGGAAAAAAAACTCTGTAATTCTGTGTCCAGAATCATTCCCAAAAACGACAGCCGTCTTGTCGAACCAACTGCGATTTTGGCAAATTTAGGAGTTAACCATGTTGCTGCAGAATTGTCAGGGAGAGCGTAATGTTCTGCAGTAACTGGTCCCTGGATCTCACCTTTATCAGGAGATCTGCCAAGTACAGGATAACTGTGACTCCTTGTTTGCGCAAGAGAACCATCATTTTGGCGATTACTTTGGTGAAAACCCCTGGAGCCATGGACAGACCAAACAGCAACGTCTGAAATTGGTAATGACAATCTTGAACTGCAAACCTCAGGTAAGCCTGATGTGGGGGATAAATGGGAACATGTAAGTAGGCATCCTTTATGTCTACCGACACCATAAAATCCCCCTCCTCCAGACTGGATATCACAGCCCGGAGAGATTCCATCTTGAATTTTAATTTTTTTTAGGTAGAAATTGAGGGATTTGAGGTTCAGGATTGGTCTGACTGAGCCATCTGGCTTCGGAACCACAAACAGGCTCAAATAAAAGCCTTCTAACTGTTGCGACGGGGGAACCCTGACAATGACTTGATTGTGACACAAATTTTGTATTGTGGCGCATACCACTTCCCTGTCTGGAAGAGAAGCTGGTAAGGCTGATTTGAAAAATTGGTGAGGGGGGACGTCTTGAAACTCCAGTTTGTACCCTTGGGACACTATTTCTAAAACCCAAGGGTCTAGGCCCGAACGAGCCAAGAACTGACTGAAGAGACAGAGACGTGCCCCCACCAGTGCGGACTCCCACAGAGGAGCCCCAGCGTCATGCGGAGTATTTGGCAGAAGCCGGGGTGGACTTCAGCTCCTGGGAACCGGCCACGGCCGGTGATTGCTTACCCTTTCCCTTTCCTCTAGTAGCAAGGAAGGAAGACCCTCGGCCTTTTCTGTATTTATAGGGCCGAAAGGACTGCATCTGATACTGGTTGTGCTTTCTTTTGTGGTGCAGGCACATAAGGTAAAAATGATGACTTACCCGCGGTAGTCGTAGATACCAACTCAGCGAGACCATCACCAGACAATACACCACCTTTATACGGTAGAGACTCCATAGCTTTTTTGGACTCAGCATCAGCATTCCATTGATGAATCCACAATGCTCTCCTAGCTGAGACTGCCAAGGCATTGGCCCGAGAACCCAAAAGGCCAATATCTCTCGCAGCTTCCTTTAGGTAGACTGCAGCGTTTCTGATATGACCTAGCGTCAGAAGAATGTTATCCCTATCGAGGCTATCCAATTCAGATGACAGGTTATCTGCCCATTTTTCGATAGCACTACTCACCCATGCAGATGCAATGGCTGGTCTGAGTAGTGTACCTGTGGAGATATAAAAGCATTTCAATGTATTTTCCTGCCTATGATCCGCAGGATCCTTTAGGGCTGCCGTATCAGGGGACGGAAGAGCCACCTTTTTGGACAGCCGTGATAAAGCTTTGTCCACAATGGGGGGTGACTCCCATTTATCCCTATCCCCAAATGGATATGCCACTACAATCCTTTTGGGAATCAAACTTTTTGTCAGGATTTTCCCAAACCTTTTCACAAAGTGCATTCAGTTCATGAGGGAGGAAATGTTACTTCAGGTTTCTTCCCCTTAAACATACAAACCCTAGTATCAGGAACAGCAGGGTCCTCAGTGATATGTAATACATCATTTATAGCCACAATCATAAAATGAATGCTCTTTGCCAGGTTTGGATTTAATCTGGCATCACTATAGTTGACACTTGAGTCAGTGTCCGTGTCGGTATCAGTGTCTACCAGCTGGGCAAATTAACGTTTTTTGTGACCCCGAAGGGGTCTGGACTTGAAACAACACATCCTCTACGGATTTCTTCCAAGCCTGGTTCTGAGACTCAGATTTATCCAATCTTTTATTAATCAGATCCACATTTGCATTCAAAGCACTCAAAACATTCACCCAATCCGGTGTCGGCAGTGCAGACAGGGTCACTCCCACAGCCTTTTGTGTCCCCAACACAGTCTCCTCCTGGGAGGAGCACTCCGCTTCAGACATGCTGACACACGTGCACCTACCACCCGCAGACACACTGGGCCTATAGGGGAAAGACCTACAGCAAAACCTGTCAGAGAGACACAGAGGGAGATATAGCCAGCACACACCCCAGCGCCCAAAAATCGGTCTGAACACTACAGACAATGTCCCAGACCTGCAGCGCTTTTATAAACTAGTATAATGCACCAAAATCGCTGAGCCCCCCCCCCCCCCCCCCCCCCGATTTCCAACCTTTTACTTGTTACAGCAGTGTGAGGAAGGACCAGCGTTTCTGCAGCCATGTGAAGAGAAATAGTGCCGGGCTGTGTGGGCTAAGCCCCGCCCCCTTACTGGCGCGCTCCAGTCCCGGTCATTATTAAACTTTTTGACACTTGCGGGGGGTCCGGACAGTGCCCAGGCACCTTGTCCGCTGTTGATAGATCGATAAATGAGGTTTATATGCTGCCCAGGGCGTTGCGCCGCTGCCGCCCCCCCCCCCCCCCCCCCCTGCAGTGCTGTTGTGTGTGGGACCATGGCGTGCAGCGCGGTACCTCAAAGCAGTCACTGAAGTCTTCTGATCTACTTCTACTCACCTGTCTTCTGACTTCTGGCTCTGCAAGGGGGGTGACGGCGGGCTCTGGGAATGAACCCCTAGGCGTACCTAGTGTTCCAAACCCTCAGGAGCTAATGGTGTCCTGAAGCCAAAGAAGCAGATCCTTTAAACTCACAGAAGTAGGTCTGACTTCTCTCCCCTAAGTCCCACGAAGCAGGGAGACTGTTGCTAGCAGTGCTCCATGAAAATAAAAAAACTAACTTAAAGTCTATTCAGAGATACTCAGTAGAGCTCCTCCGTGTGCATCCAGGCTGCCTGGGCACAGATTCTAAACTGGAGTCTGGAGGAGGGGCATAGAGGGAGGAGCCAGTTCACACCCCTTTGAAAGTCTTAAAGTGCCCATGTCTCCTGTGGATCCCGTCTATACCCCATGGTTCATGATGTGACCCCAGCATCCTCTAGGACAGTGGTTCCCAAACTTTTTTTAATCACGGCACCCTAGAGTATCAGAATTTTTTTCACGGCACCCCTAAGCCAATACTTTATTGAAAAATGTATAAAGAAATATTAAATTAAGTAAATTGTCTTTATATGTCATCCTTAGGGCAACTTATGTGGTGAGGGACAAGATTTGCTTCTGATTGTAAATATATTTTATGATTGGCAGCCATTAACACTGGTTTTGCTTTTTACATTGACCCATGCAGAATTTAAATTGGTTCTGCACCACCAACCCAAGGCACCCCTGCAAGTGACCCAAGGCACCCCAGGGTGCCACGGCACACAGTTTGGGAACCACTGCTCTAGGACGTATGAGAAAAATGCTATATATTGCAACAGATGTGGTGCATTTTGATACAACGTTGAGTGGCACCGCAGGCAGGGGCACAATGCACACATGCAACTTGGGATAGGAAGATGGGTCCCCGGTTCCATCAACCTGCACCAAGTTGCATGTGTGCATTGTGCCCCTGCCTGCGGTGCCACTCAACGCCGTATTATCAAAATGCAGCACATCTGTTGCAATATATAAGTGCTGTATGATATACGGTGCAGTATGATATAGATTGTTTTTTTGAGTGGCAGCGCTTTCAGGGGCATAATGCACACATGCAGGTAGGCCCAGCTTCAGGCTCCCCAGCACCATCAACCGGACCCAAGCTGCATGTGTGCATTGTCCACCTGAAAGCGTTGCCACTAAAATGCCATATATCATAGTGCAACAGCTCTATCACAGTATATACCAGGGCAGCAGGAATGTTATATATACCAACAGATGTGGTGCATTCTGATACTGCGGTGTTGAGTGGCACCGCAGCCAGGAGCTCAATGCACACACGCAGCTAGGGGCAGGAAGATGGGTCCCCGGTATCATCAACCTGTCCCTAGCAGCATGTGTGCATTGTCCGCCTGAAAGCATTGACACTCACCGTAGTATCAGACTGCACCACATCTGTTGGTATGTATAACAAGGGCTCCAGTAATTGAGAATCATCCTACATTTGAAAGAGACTTGTCTCCTCCTCCTCGTCCACTTGTCCCCCCCTGTGACATCAAGGAGGTCATAACTGCGGAGGAGACGGTGGATGTGTGGCTGGCATGGGAAGGGTAGCTGGTTTGAGGAGGAGATTGGAAAGTGGAAGAAGGGTGTGTGGATGGGGTTGGGGGTTGACGAAAAAAAGGGAAGGGTGGATGGTTTGATGAGGAGGGGTTTGAGGAGGATGGAAAGTGGAGGAAGGGTAGTTGGATTGGGCCTGCGGTTTCGGATAATCGAAATGATAGCTGGGATGTGGAGTAGTAGATGTAGGGTAGGTGGGTGGTGGTGAACAAAAGGACAATGGGAGATGAGGAGCAGGTGCTTTAGGTTCTGGGCCATGAACGCTCCACTCTGGTGTCAGATGCCCTGATAGTGTTTGGTACAAAACCTGCGACACCGGTGGCCTAGCTTGCAAGCTGAGAGGAAGCGATCTCTCTGAGCTCCTGCTGGCCTCGTCTATAAATCGAATATATAAACCCAATTAAAGGTCCTCCTCAGGCACCTCCATTCAGGTACTCCTGCTTCCCTAAGCACGATACACCAGAGGGGCCCGGTTGCGGAGCCGGGGAGCCCTTCTCAGGGCTCCTGCAGGTTGCGGCCTTCCCCTCCCCAAGAAGCCGGGGACTGTGGTACGACCCCCCCCCTTCCCCCCCCTATCAGAAGCGCGGCTGGACGGACCGAGTAGCTGAAGAAAACGGGCGGACAGGTCCGGTGACCAGAAGGGATCAGAACCGTCACCCCCAACGCCGGAGACCCTCTACATACTTGAAGGGGACGCGGATGACGGAGACGGCTCCACGCGGCGGGTGAGTCCCCTCGTGCTGACGCACTCAGGACGGACATCGGAGCTCCGTACCTCCTCGCCCCGCGCCTCCCGCCTCTGCAGCGGCTCCAGCGGAGGCTCGCGGGATATCACGTGCAGGCCCTGGGCTCCCGCGAACCGTGACCTCCCGGCGGCCCTTAGACCGGGGCCTCGCGCATCCGCCCAGCCCGAAGGGTCCCACGTCGACCTACTTAGAAGTGCGGCCTCTCTCTCCCCGTCGCTGCATTCTGGAAGGGGCTCCCTGCCACCCATGCCAATCCCCTAGGCCGGTGACCAGATCAGAACAGAGGCAGCCCGGCAGATCCAGGGGTAGCCCGGAGGCCATCTTGGGAGCAGCACACACCCCATTAAACCGGCCCACTGCGGCTCCATCTGGTCCCCTGGGCCTCACTAAGTGCTCCCCTCCTTACTCCGTGGTTCCCACCTCTGCAGCAACACCAGCCGAGGCTTACAGGGCATCGCGAGCAGGCCCTGAGCCCCCGCGTGCTGCGGCCTCCCGGCGGCCCTCAGACCGGGGCCTCGCGTACCCGGCCAGCCCTACGTGTCCCACATTGAACACGACCTAAATGTGCGGCCCCTCCACCCGGTGCGGCACATTATAGGGTGCTCCCTGCTGTCCACATCAATCCCCCTAGGCCGGAGACCAGAACAAAAAGAAAAGAATAAAAAAAAAAAAAAAAAAAAAAAAAAAAGGGACAGCACGGCAGACCCAGAAGAAATACGGCAGTACACACCCCAGAAGTCCGGCCCACTGTGGCCCTATCTCAACCTCTGAGCCTCACTCAGTGCTCCCCTTGGAGTCCCCCCTGACATCAAACGGCGGGTCAGTTCACTGCCGGGTGGCTGAGGGAATACCTCACTCTGCTCTCACCTCTACCCCCTGAACATCCAACCGTGTTCTATAGGAGCTCCTACGAGCCGGTACTGCTAGGCCAGGCAGCACCTCAGAACACCATTACCACTATATCGGTACTATCTAAACACCCTGCGGAGTTGTCGACCCCCCCCTGGCATCCACACACACTACGCCGGCAGGGCCTTGGGCATCCCTAAAAGAAATCCCGGTCCCCGGTGGACCCTAAACCTGCTGGAACCTGAGAGCGTACATTCACTGCGCTGAGGCTTGACCATTACCTACAGGACATGGCACGCCCGACTGGGCCCGTCTGACCATCCTCTTCAAAGCGTCTAGCATGTGATCTCGATATGTACTACACTTGGTCTCGTGTGTGATCCTAATGATATAGGAGCTTCCCTCATCCTTCCCAGGTGTTGACAAGTAACCTACCTCACCTCCTTCCGCCACTATGCCTAAAGGGGGGAAAAAGCCGAACGCCCATAACCTGGTGGGCTACTTCAAGAACCCTGCTCCATCCTCCACCCGGAGAGCAACCTCACCCCCACCCACCCCAGCAATATCTGACAAAGACTCAGACGATGACTCTTCCTCCACTCCCGCCACAAAGGCTGATGTCGCCCTTCTCCTATCCGAGATGCGTAATATTAAAAAATCAATACGTGCAGAAGTACAAGAGGCTATCTCGGGCCTAAAATCGGACGTGGATAGCCTGGGCACCAGAGTAGATGCCATCGAAAGAAAACAGGAAGAGCTTATCGCCTTCCAACAAGAATCAGAACAGGAGATATCTCAAATGCGTACGGATGTTATGCTCCTAGCGGACAAACAAGAAGATTTGGACAACAGGGGGCGCCGGAACAATCTTAGAATTCGTAACGTCCCCGAGACGATAGAACAAAACCACCTCACGGACTATCTACTCCGCCTCTTCCGTTCACTCGCTCCCTCCGTCCCAGACGATATGCTTCTTCTAGACAGGGCTCACAGGGCTCTACGTCCTAGATCCCAAGATGCTAAAACACCAAGAGACGTAATCCTCCGCTTTCATTATTTCGCGGTCAAAGACCAAGTCTACGCCAAAACTAGGAGGATGACGACGATCCCGTTCGAAGGCTCCGATCTCTTGATCTTCCAGGACTTGTCGCCGGTCACGCTGAACAGACGGAGGGAATTAAAAGACATAACCAAAGCCCTAAGAGATCATAATGTCCGATACAGATGGGGCTTCCCTTTTGCACTCCAAGTCAGAGCAGATGGTAAATTCCTCTCCGAAAGATCCCCAGATGAGGCCCTTCAACTACTACACCAACTGAACATCTCCGGCCCCCCGACTACCCCTCAACATTCTCTCCCAGTCAACACCTCCCCTTCTCTCACAGCTCCAGCCTCAGAATGGACCACCGTCGGATCTGCTTCACACACCTCCCCAGATACATGAATTACCATGTATAGATGTCCAGGATAGGACTTGTGACCACACGAGTCCACAACGGACTACAGGGGGTCTTTCCGCACATGCCAAGATCCCCATACGGTGTAGAGCCTTGGGTTAAGATAATGCCTACCATTTAATGCCTTGTTGATCCTGTTGTGGGGGGACCTGTCCGGGCCCTCGGGGCCGGGGTTCTTCGTGGCTGGCCGCGTGGGCTCCGGTCCCGGGAGGCCCGTATGGGCTGAGTTTTGTTTTTTCTTGTTTTCCTTTTTTACCTCACACAGGTCTTAATATTATTGTTGTTAATATGCGATCAGCATGCCATGTTTACCCCCAGTCCTACTAATGCTGTTACCCTCCCCCCTCCCCCCTCCCCTTTAAGCTCCCCTAGCTTATATTGTTCGCACTGCGTACATTTAAATATAGTATGATCGCACACGGGACCCGGTCTCCTCTCTGAGCAGCTGGGTTCACCCACCCCCCATTCGACCTTTAGGGTCGACGTCGGACGACCTAGACCTGCGGGTCTGTCTCTCCCTTGGGTCCGACTGACGAGAATGGATTCCCTCCGCCCTTTAACCATTGATGCTAATATATGCTTGTTCTTCATCTGTTCTCCTACCCTCTCTCTTCTCTTCTTCCTGATCCTCTTTCCTTTTCCTTCCCCCCTATCTTTCGGAACTCCGCTGGCGCGCTTCCACATGAAAAGTGCTCTGCTCTCAAACCATGGTCCTTAGGATAATCACATTGAACACGAAAGGTCTAAATAGCCCACGTAAACGCTCTCTTTTATTTCAATCCCTTAAGCAACTCAAAGGCGATATCGTTTTCCTACAGGAGACCCACTTCTCAGGTAAATCACACCCAGCACTTAAGTCCAAACACTTCCCGCACACTTTCCATGCTTGCGACCCCATACACAAGAAGAAAGGGGTCTCTATACTCTTTGCTAATCATTTAGATTTCATCCCCTCTGAAATACTGAGCGACCCTGAAGGCAGATACTTGTTGCTGGTAGGGTTGTTAAACGGGACTCCCTATACATTCCTAAATGTCTATGCTCCAAACCAGACCCAGGCTCCCTTTTTCCACTCCTTAAATAGCCTCTTAGCCCTACACAGACGCGGTAATGTGGTATTAGGGGGGGATTTTAATGTGACTTTAGACAGCGCTCTGGACAGATCTAAACCTCTGCCCAGATCCATGCGCCCCTCACACACGCGCAATGCAACTGCTTTGAACCTCCTGCTGTCACGGCACCTTCTCTTCGATGCATGGAGAGTAAAAGAGCCGACTGCCAAAGACTACACTTACTATTCCCCCATATACGATGTTTACACGAGATTAGACATGATTTTCCTGAGTTCGGAGCCTGCACAAAGTATCATTGACACCTCCATTCACCCCAACACGTGGTCAGACCACGGTCCGGTCACCGTAGATGTCGCAGGCCCACACCCACCCGCTCGCCACCCTGTGTGGAGATTGAACGATAGACTCCTTCTTAATCCCCAAACGAAAGCCCACATAGCCGCCGAAATCTCCCACTACTTTGAGACAAACACATCCCCGTCTGTTCCCCCTATGTTACTTTGGGACGCTCACAAAGCGGTCATACGCGGATACCTGATCAGTGCCTCCTCTTATAACAAGAAGGCCAGATCCAAACGCATCCGGGAACTCACGGACATGCTTGGCTCCCTCTCACTGAAACACAAAAAAACAGGGTCCGAAACGGATCTCTCCGCCCTATCTGCGGTCAGAGGTGAGTTAAACATGCTCCTGACGACGAAGGTGGAGACCAGCTTGAAGTGGCTCAACCAATCCTTCTACGAAAAAGGAGATAAAGCTGATCGGCTGCTAGCCTCTAGGCTCCGGGCTAAACTTACAAGGAATAACGTTATGTCTATCCAGCATTCCTCTGGTGTGAAGACTAGGGACCCCAAACGCATCACTGAAACTTTCTCTCGCTTCTACGAGAAACTATACAACGCCCATAAGACCACTCAGACGAAACCAGACTTTATTGGGGCTATTCGTACCTTCCTATCCCAATGCCATCTCCCTCGTTTAAGCTCATCGGTCTCAGCCGAATTGAATTCGGAGATATCCGAAGAAGAAATTGCCACTGTTGTCAAATCCCTAAAACTTAGCAAAGCTCCTGGTCCAGACGGCTTTACGGCCGCATATTACAAGACCTTTCTCCCCCAACTTACACCTCACCTCTCAGCCCTTTTCAATGCTGTCTTACAGGGAGCTTCTTTCTCCAAAGCGGCACTGGAGGCCAAGATAATAGTCATCCCTAAGGAGGGTAAGGACACATCTATTTGCGCTAACTATAGGCCTATATCATTACTTAACTCAGATATCAAGATCTATGCCAAAATATTAGCTCTCCGTCTAAATAGAGTCTTACCCCACCTTATCCATAACGACCAGGTAGGATTTATCCCCGGCCGCCAAGCACGAGACAACACGAGACGAATTATTAGTCTGACCCACTATATCAACCTTACACACACCCCTGCTCTCTTGCTTTCTCTGGACGCGGAGAAAGCATTTGACAGAATAGGATGGCCCTTTATGTTTGAAACCCTTGCACATCTGGGCTTTCAGGGGGAATTCCTTACAGGGATACAAGCCTTATATTCGACCCCTTCCGCTAGGGTATCTATAAACGGAGTACAATCTGACCCTTTGGACATCTCCAACGGTACCAGACAGGGCTGCCCACTCTCACCCCTGATCTTTGCCTTAGTGATAGAACCATTAGCAGCCCGAATCCGAGCCTCGCCCGATATCGGGGGGCTAGGAGTAGGGGACTCTGTTTACAAGATCTCCTTGTTCGCAGACGACGTCCTCCTATCACTTTCCTCACCTCACACCTCTCTGCCGAACCTTTTTACTCTCCTGTCTGAATACGGAAAGATATCGGGCTACAAAGTCAACTGGTCCAAGACGGAAGCTCTCCCCTTCCACATCTCCCCTCCCCAAATAGCCAACATGCAAACCAACTTCAAATTCGCCTGGTGCACCTCTAAAATTCGATATCTGGGGGTCTATATTACGAGCCGCTATGGAGACTTGTTTAAGGAAAATTTCTCGCCCTTGCTTAAAAATCTTAAGGCCGATCTCCATAAATGGCAATCATTAATCATATCTTGGTTAGGCCGTATCATAGCTCTGAAAATGAATATTATCCCCCGCCTCCTCTATCTATTTCAAACGCTACCAGTGAAAGTGCCGGACTCGGTACTGGCACAAATTCATACGTGGTTGCTACGTTTTGTGTGGAGAAATAAAACTCCTAGGATAGGGTTCTCTACCCTCCGCAGATCAGTACAAGAAGGGGGGAGAGGATTCCCAGATATCCGTCTTTACTATCTGGCTACCCATCTCAGCCAAGCGGTTGCATGGTTCGCCCCTACGCAGTCCATACGTTGGCTCCAGTTAGAGAGGACACTTAGCCGCACTCCTCTATCGTCTCTACTCTTATCCCCTCCTAAATCTAGGCCTCCCCATTTGCAACTCCACCCGGTTCTGGAATTCACTTGTCAGATCTGGGACTATTGTACACGCCATTTCCACATGCTATCAGCCCCTTCGGCGCTTACTCCATTATGGGGCAACCCTTCGTTCGTCCCAGGCCATTCCATGACCCGCTCGCACTCATGGTCGACACATAACATCCGCTTTGTTCTAGATGTATTGTCAGAAGGGGCCTGTACACCCTTACCGGAAATCGCGTCAAAATATGACTTCCCGGATGCGAATCCTTTTACCTATCTCCAGGTGAGACACTTTGTCTCGTCCTTAACAAGCACATCCCCATTCCAACCTCTCTCCACCCTGGAGTCCTATTGCTATTACAAACCGCTCGCTCGTGGAATCATCTCCCAACTGTATTCCCTTCTCCAGGTAGGGGATAAGGAGACGACCCCGGCTTTTATACTCAGGTGGGAACAGGACCTTGGCCCGATACCAGATGACTATGATTGGTCAGATGTCTTTGCGGCTGCCGCGAAATCCTCGATTTCAACACTAGTTAAGGAAAACGCATATAAAATCTTATATCGGTGGTATCTAGTCCCCTCTAGACTTCACAAAATGTTTCCCTCCTCCCAGCCATTGTGCTGGAGAGGATGCGGCGGACACGGCTCTTTCCTCCATATATGGTGGACGTGCCCTAAAATCGAGCTATTCTGGGATTCAGTCGCCCACCTGTTGAGTACAGTGCTCCAGACCCGGATATACAAAGATCCTTGGTCCTTCCTGCTAGGCCTCACCACTGCCAATGCACCTCCGAACTCCGGTAAATTACTGACACAGATCTTGAACGCGGCTAGATGCGCAATTGCCCTAAACTGGAAAAAGAGGGAGTCCCCCCCCTATGCAACAGGTCATCAACAAAGTATGGTACTTCGCAAGCATGGAAAAAATCACTGCATACCTCCATAACAGATCTTTTCAGTTCCTTCAAATATGGGAACTTTGGTTTGACTCACAGGCCCCCGCACACGGAGCTCGACCCCCCGGGAGCTCGACGGCCCTACTATTATGACCCCTGTACTCTCCTAGCCTGACAAGTAGCTCAGAGGATATCCTCATCATATCCTTTCCGTGTTCCCCGAGTAGCACTTTCCATTTAGTACTAGCGCCATGCGCGTACCAGCGCAAAACGGGGGCGTACCAGCGGCATTTCCCTAACCCTGTCACCTCTCCTCCTACTCTATTCCCTCCCCATCTCCCCTGTCTCTTTTTCTCGCCTCTCAGGTTCTATCTCTTTAGTCTCTACCCTCCTACAGTCATAATTACGAACCTGTGTGTCGGTTCCCACCCATTTGAATAGTCTCAGTCTACCCTGAGACATAACTCTTTGCTGTTTCTTTGCATTGTGGGAACCACATGTTCCTTATTTTAAGGTTATATTTCTGTTATCGGTAATGTAATGTTAGACAGAACAGCCCATCCCATGAAAGGGGGGAGGCTGCAGTAATGTTTGTAACCTGTAAAGTTTATACCCTGAAAATTAAAATAAACAATTTAAAAAAAAAAAAAAAAAAAACCTGCGACACCAGGCGCTGGCACTCGACCTGCTGCTGCACAGAAACCTTCCACAAAGTTTTGCTGACTTACGAAGCAAAGTCGTCAAACTCATCTGGTTTACATAGCAGCTGTGAACGTGCCTCCGCTAGGAGAGGGTCCTCTACAAATTTTGTTTTCCGTGGCTTCCTCTTTCCAGTAGGTCACGGCAGAGAGGTAGTTTCCTCAGGGGAGAAGTTGATGAGAGCAGGGGTACGGCTGAGGTCTTCTACAGGTGTCTGTATGGTAAAAAGAGAAACATATTTAGTGGATAGTCTAACTAATTTTTTTTCTTTTACAGTTTCCTACAAGCGTGGCAGAATGACAAGCTATTGCAGAAGACTTTGAGATGTGCTGGAAATTACCCAAACTGTGGTGGTGCAATAGAGGGGAAACATGTGCGCATCACCAAACCCACCAACAGCAGGTCGGACTACTACAATTACAAGGGCTACTTTAGCATTGTTCTCATGGCGGTGGTCAATGCAAACTATAAGTGTATTTTCCTGGATGTTGGGAAAAATGGTTGTTGCTCGGATGGTGGATCTTTGAAAAATACGCGCTTCTATGATAGGCTCACCACTAACTGCCGCCTGTGGAGCAAACAAAGAATGGCCTGGGATTTGTGTACGTGGCAGATGAGGCCTTCGCACTGCACAAACACATAATGAAGCCCTACCCGCAAAGAGTTCTGAACCACGATAGGCGCATTTTCAACTACCGCCTTTCTAGGGCCCGCAGGGTTCTTGAGAATGCATTTGGCATTCTCAGCAACCAGTTCAGGATCTTCCACAAACCCATCAACATGAGGCTGGACAAAATTGACTGTATAGTAACAGCATGTTGTACACTACACAACATGCTCCATTGCAAGGCCACGAGGCAAATGCCTTTGCTCCCAGCCAGACCGGAAGATCCCAACCAGCCTGTGGTGACAGCGCCAATTTCCTCCTTGGGACCACTTGCTGCAACTATATGCGGCACTGCAAGGGCAAAAGAGGTCAGGGAAAAATATAATGCCTTCTTCAATGGGGAGGGAGCTGTGGCATGGCAGGAGGAATGTTTTAGGTAAAAACAATCTAAAAGGCAACTTACCCCTTCAGCCTCCTCCACATCCAGACTTCCCTCCTCGAACTCGGCCATCACCACCATGGACTCCTTAGCAGACCTTTTCTCCAGGAGGAAGTAGACATCTTTAAAGTACCACAGCTGCGGCACATACACCTTGTCTGAACCTGCCCCTGACCTCTTGGACTTCTCCATCTTGCGATTTTCTTTCACAAATACTGTTCAAAGATTGGCAATCTTCTTTTGGACACAGGCCACCGAGGCAGCAGAGAAGGTGGGCTTGGAGTACTCCACCATGCGCGTATAAGCAGCCTCCCTCTTCTGCTTATTGCTGTAGTCCGGTGAGGATGTCAGCCACGGACACTCCTCCTCGCGGTACAGGCTGATGTAGCCGGAAAGAAAATCACGGTTCTCATATGACATCTGCAGAATGCAAAAAAAGGAAAGTAAAAAAACATGAAAAAAGTTAAACTATTCTGGTTAAATAGAGTTTGTTTTCTAGTTAAAGTTCCATTATTCTGGTTAAATAAAGTTTGTTTTCTAGTTACTGGTGTGAGTTATCAGAAATATGTTGTGAGAATATATTGGTGTGCAGGGCGCAGTATAATGGTGTTTAGGGCGCGGATGCATGGGGCTTGCAGTGGTGCAGCATTTTGGGCAGGGGGCATGTATAATTGTGGGTAGAGCAGCAGAAACGGTGGGCAGTGGTGGTAAAAAAGAATAGTAGTCATTTGTGGTCAGTGGCGCTGTATAATGGTGTTTAGGGCGTGGCTGGCTGAGGCTTGCAGTGGTGCAGCATTTTGGGCAGGGGCCTATATAAATGTGGGTAGAGCAGCGTAAAGGGTGGGCAGTGATGGTAAAAAGGAATAATAATTGGTGGCCAGTGGTATAGCCTGCCTACCTTGTGCGGTGTTTGTGCGGAGCTCAGCAGCGTTCTTGCAGCCTCCTCTCCAGTCATGTGCGCAGTGAGGGGAAGAGAAGTGGCCAGGAAGTCGTCTCCTGTCTTCACATATCGCACATCGCAGTGCGATACATCGAAAGTGGTAAAAAACAGCATGCGATCACGCCCCGATTTGATAAATATTAAGTGCAGCACATAATATCTTGAGACGCGAGATTCGACCGGCGTGCCGGGGCATTGCTTCGAAAGGTACCTTAAATGTGCATACAATCCCCCGATTTCTCTCACAGATGTGGTCGAAATCGAAGGCTAGTACCGATAATCTCACAAGTGTATGGGCATCATAACACCTTGATTTGACTATACTGTATAGTCAGAATCTTACAGATTTATCTCACCGTGTGTACACACCTTTAGTGTGTGTACACACGGTGAGATCCTTGCTATGCCCGGTTTTCACTTGCGATTTCCCTTGAACTTCTCGGAGCCCAGCACCACCGATTTTGACTAACTTTTCTTGATATATGGACTATGTGTGCTTACGATATTGACTTATGTGAGATTTTGGCTTATGTGAGATGTCATTGACATGTGAGATGAACTAGATAGTACACCGATCTAGCAAGGATTGACTTGCCTGCACAGTCTATCTTTTCGTGCAATGCTAACCTGGCAGGACCGCGCATTGGAATCGCAAGGTGACTTTCACCTTGCGATCTGCACTAACTTTTCTCGCGATTTTGACTGTATAGTCAAAATCGAAAGAAAATATCTCACCGTGTGTACACACCCTAAGGATGATAGTAACAGCCAGTGTTCAAGATTAATAGGATTGACAAATCCAGAGTTTTCAGATAAGTTCTTTATTTTGGTTTTAAAATTACATATACTGTTTCATTGAGAATTTAAAAATTATTTTTTTTTAGATAAAATGCATACACTAATAAAGCAATTGTATTTGAGGGCAGGATTAAATGCCCAACTTCTCTCTCCTGAGTTTAATACCCCCAGGAAAATGTGTGTTTTTGCAAAAATAGGATTTGGGTTACCTATTGGTAAATCCTTTTCTCGTAGTCCGTAGAGGATGCTGGGGTCCACATTAGTACCATGGAGTATATAGACGGGTCCACTAGGAGCCATTGGCACTTTACGAGTTTGAGAGTGTGGGCTGGCTCCTCCCCCTATGCCCCGCCTACCAGACTCAGTCTAGAAACTGTGCCCAAGGAGACGGACATTTTCGAGAGAAGAATTTAACACAGATAGTGGCGAATTCATACCAGCTCACACATACAAGGCTAGCTCAGCTTGAAAACTCAGCAACTGCTGAAACATTACTTACCAAGTAACAATGCAGTACATAACTAACCAAAGTCGTACTGAACCAGATAATGGTTGCAGGAAAACGAAGCGCTGGGCGGGCGCCCCGCATCCTCTACGGACTACGAGAAAAGGATTTACCAGTAGGTAACCAAAATCCTATTTTCTCTTACGTCCTAGAGGATGCTGGGGTCCACATTAGTACCATGGGGATGTACCAAAAGCTCCCAGAATGGGAGGGAGAGCGCGGAGGCTCCTGCAGAACTGATTGACTGAACTTCAGATCATCAGAGGACAAAGTACCGAACTTGTAAAACTTTGCAAACGTGTTCGACCCAGACCAAGTTGCAGCTCGGCAAAGTTGCAATGCCGAGACACCCCGGGTAGCCACCCAGGAAGACCCTACCTTACGAGTAGAGTGGGCCTTAACAGATATTGGACACGGCAGTCCCGACGTAAAATAAGCTTGCTGGATAGTGAACTGAATCTAGCGATAAATAGTCTGCTTAGAAGCAAGACACCCAATCTTCTTGGGATCATATAGGACAGAGCCCGACTTTCTGTGACGAGAAGTTCTCTTCACATATCTTCATCGCCCTTACAACATCCAAGGACTTTGATGTAATTGAGTCAGTAGCTAATGGCACCACAATAGGTTGGTTAATATGAAATGCCGACACAACCTTCAGAAGAAACTGCTGACGTGTCCTGAGTTCAGCTCTATCTTCATAGAAGATCAAATAAGGACTTTTACAGGACAAAGCCCCTAATTCCAACACACTTCTAGCAGAAGCTAAGGCCAACAACGTGACCGCCTTCAAGTAAGAAATTTGACCTCAACCTCCTGTAGAGGTTCAAACCAATCCGAATGGAGAAATTGCAACACCACGTTGAGGTCCCAAGGCAATACAAAGGGAGGTTGGATGAGCAGAACTCCTTTCAAAAAAGTCTGAACCTCAGGGAGGGCAGCCAATTGTTTCTAGAAGATGGAGAGGGCCGAAATCTGGACCTTCACAGATCCCAACCTTAGGCCCATATGCACACCTGCTTGCCAGAAGAGGAGCAAACGTCCGAGTTGAAACTCCACCTTAGGAAACTTCTTGAATTCACACTACGATGGTAATGTTTAGACATTACCCCTTTCCTAGCATGTATCAGGGTCGGAATGACCTTCTTCGGACCCACTTCCGAGCTAGTATAAGGCGTTCAACTTCCATGCCGTCAAATGTAGCCGCGGTAAGTCTTGATAGGCGAACGGTCCCTGCAGCAGCAGATCCACCCGAAGAGGAAGAGACCTCGGTTCTTCCTGCAAGAGATTCAGAAGGTCCGCGTACCAAGCCCGCCTTGGCCAGTCCGGAGCAATGAGGATCGTGTGAACCCTTGATCTCCTTACGAGGTTTAGAACTCTTGGAATGAGTGGAAGAGGTGAAATAACATACACAGACCGGAACACCCACGGAGACACTAGGGCGTCCACTGCCACTGCTTGTGGGTCCCTCGACCAGGAACAATAGCGTTGAAGCTTCTTGTTGAGACGAGAGGCCACCATGTCTATTTGGGGTAATCCCCAAAGGTCTCTAATTTCTGTGAACACCTCCGGATGTAGACCCCATTCCCTTGGATGGAGATCATGTCTGCTGAGGAAGTCCACTTCACAGTTGTCTACTCCCGGAATGAAGATTGCGGAGAGCGCAAACGTGTGTCTTTCTGCCCAGAGGATGATTCTTGTCACCTCTGACATTGCAGCTCTGCTCTTCGTTCTGCCCTGTCGGTTTATGTAGGCCACTGTTGTTACATTGTCCGACTGCACTTGAATGGCCAGATATCTTAGAAGATTAGCCGCCTGAAGAAGACCGTTGTAGACGGCTCTCAGTTCCAGGATGTTGATGGGCAGCCCGGCTTCCAGACTTGACCACCTTCCTTGGAATGTTTCCCCCTGAGTGACTGCGCCCCAGCCCCGAAGGCTCGCATCCATGGTTAGAAGGACCCAGTCCTGAATCCCAAACCTGCGGCCCTCTAGAAGGTGAGGCAATTGGAGCCACCAGAGGAGTGAAATCCTAGCCTTTGGTGACAGACGAATCCTCTGGTGCATGTGGAGAGGAGATCCTGACCACTTGTCCAGAAGATCCAGTTGGAAGGCCCGAGCATGGAACCTCCCATATTGGAGAGCCTCGTAAGAGGCCACCATCTTTCCCAAAAGGCGAATGCAGTGATGAACTGAAACCCGGGCTGGCTTCAGGACATCCCGGACCATTGTTTGTATCACCAACGCCTTTTCCTGCGGAAGAAACACCCTTTGCACTTCTGTGTCGAGGATCATCCCCAGAAAAGACAACCTCTGGGTCGGTTCCAAATGTGACTTTAGGAGATTCAGAATCCAACCGTGGACCCTGAGTAGGTGCGTTGTGAGAACAATGGACTGCAACAGCTTCTCCTTGGACGAAGCCTTTTTCAGGAGATCGTTCAGATATGGAATGATGTTAACCCCTTGTTTGCGGAGGAAAACCATCAGCTCTGCCATCACCTTGATGAACACCCTCGGTGCTGTTGAGAGGCCGAATGGCAGGGCCTGGAACTGGAAATGACAGTCCAATAATGCGAAACGGAGATAAGCCTGATGCGGCAGCCAAATCGGAATGTGGAGGTATGCATCGTTAATATCCAGGGATACCAGGAATTCCCCCTCTTCCAGACCTGATATCATCGCCCTGAGAGACTCCATCTTGAACTCCTTTAGAAAGGGGTTCAGTGATTTTAGGTTCAGAATGGGCATGACCGAACCATCCGGTTTCGGTACCACGAAAAGTTTCGAATAGTAACCTGTGGTTTGTAAATGAGGAGGAACTGGTACAATGACCTGTGCCTCCACTAACTTCTGGACAGCTTCCTGTAGTACAGTTCTGTCTGCCAGTAGAACTGGAAAGCCTGATTTAAAAAATCGGTGAGGAGGGAGATTTTGAAATTCCAGCCTGTATCCCTTGGACACAATATCTATCAACCAGGGATCCAGGCTGGACGATACCCAGACGTGAATGAACTGTCCGAGTCTCGCCCCCACCGGCCCCACCTACAGGCCGCGCAGTCCACTGTCATGCGGAGGACTTTGGTGTACCTGAAGCAGGCTTTTGTTCCTGGGAACCTGCAGCAGCAGGTTTCTTGGATTTAACTCGACCTCCCCTAAAGAAGATATTGGACGGTTTGGTCTTTCTAGGCTTGTTAGGCCGAAAGGACTAAGATGCTGATGAAGAGAAGTATTTCTTCGGAGCAGGAGCAGCTGAGGGAAGAAAGGGAGACTTACCCACTGTAGCCGTGGATATCCACGCATCCAAAGCTTCCCAAAGAGAGCCTGACCTGTGTAGGGTAGGGACTCCACACTTTTCCTAGATTCCGCGTCGGCAGACCACTGGCGCTGCCACAGTCCCCGACGAGCTGAAACAGACATGGAAGAGATCCCCGCAGCCATGGAACTCAGGTCTTTCATGGATTCTACCATAAAACCTGCTGAATCGTGAATGTTATGCAAAAACAATTCAACATCCCCTCTTATCCATCGTATCCAAATCCTCTAGTAAGGTAGCCGACCACTTTACTATAGCCCTTGCAATCCATGCACTAGCAATAGTGGGACGTAATATGGCCCCTGAAGCAGTGTACATTGATTTAAGTGTATTATCAATTTTTCTATTAGCCGGCTCCTTTAAGGCGGTAGATCCTGGAACAGGTAAAACCACCTTTTTTGAGAATCAGGACACAGATGTGTTAACAATAGGCGGGTTTTCCCATTTTTTTCTATCCTCCTCAGGGAAAGGAAACGCCATCTGGACCCTTTTAGTAATCTGGAATTTTTTCTCCGGGTTTTCCCATGCTTTCCCAAATATAGCATTCAATTCCTTTGACAAAGGGAAGGTTAGCGAGGCTCTTATTTTCTGTGAAAAATATACGTTACGGTAAGAACTTAGCGTTGATAACGTGATTTCTCTTATGTCCACAGGTATCCAGAGGATAACATTGGGATATGCCGGAGCGACAGCGGAAATGGCACCAAATAGTCACAAGCTTTCTGGCCTCCCAGGATGCATTGGGGCTTCTCCATATAATCCCGCCCACTGACTCAGTCAAATCAGTTGTTTCCACAGCAATTTAGGCAGGAGCATCAGGTAAAAACCTATTTAGGCGATAAGAACACACATTTACACCCTTCCATACAAGAGGGAAGAGGTTTAATGATTGTAAAGATCCTCAAATCAGGTGCGTCAGGGTGGGACCCATGTGGATACCTGTGGACATAAGTGAAATCACGTTATCAACGGTAAGTTCTTACCATAACGTATATTTCTCTGGCAGGGTCCATAGGTTATCCACAGGATAACATTGGGATTCCCAAAGCCAGTTTAGTGATGGGGACGCTCCTGATTAGACAAGAGAATCTTTCGCCCGAATTCAGCATCATGAGAGGCAAAAGTATCCATGGCATAATGTCTAATGAAAGTGTTAATGGAAGACCATGTGGCTGCCTTACAAATCTGTTCTGCTGAAGCACCATGTTGTGCTGCCCATGAAGAACCTACCTTATGTGTAGAGTGTGCAGAGACATTAGCCAGAGTAGGGAGATCAGCACGAGAATAAGCGTCTGTTTACTAGCAGGCCATCCTCTTCTATGAAATCCGTAGAGGATGAAGAGAGAATCTGTTTTTCTGATGGCATTAGTACGATCTACGTAGATTATTAACGCCCGGACCACGTCCAGCGACACATCTCCCGCAGAAAATCCCGTTACCTGAAAAGCTGGGACTACAATCTCCTCGTTAAGGTGAAACTTTGAAACCACCTTCAGAAGATAACCAGATCTAGTTCTGAGAACTACCTTATCTGGAAAAAGTATTAGCAAAGGAGACTTACACTACAGTGCTCCTAAATCTGATGCTCTTCTACCTGGCGCCATTGCCAGTAGAGAGAGCACTTTAGCCGTTAACCATTTAAGATCTGCTCACGTAAGTGGTTCAAACGGAGGTCCCTGAAGGATTTTAAGAACTAGATTCAAATCCCAGGGAGCTGCAGGAAGAACAAACGGAGGTTGAATGTGTACAACTCCCTGAAAGAAAGTACGCACATCCTGTTAGTCAGTCATTATCTGAAACCACACAGTTAAATGCTGATACTTAAACTCTCAAGGAAGCTACTTTCAACCTCTTCTCCAATCCTGCTTGAAGAAAATCCAAAATCCTGGACACTTTAAAAAGATCTTGGATTCAAACTTCTTTCACTATACTAATGAATAAATACGAGCTTAAGAAGGCTTTCTTGCTATAAGCATAGTTTTAATTACTTGTTTTGAAAATCCCCTTCTAGGATAGAGGTTTCAACAGCTACGCTGTCACAGACGATCCTGATAGCTGTGATAACAACGACCCTGCATTAGCAGATCTGGACGTTGAGGGAGCAGTATCGGTGCTTCCACTGACATCCTTAGTATATCTGTGTACCAATGCCTTCTGGTCCAAGCTGGAGCTATTAGAATTATGACTCCTTTGCTTGCTTTATTTTTCTCACTACCCTGGGTAACAGAGAGATTGGAGAGAACAGATATGCCAGATGAAATTTCCAATTCACTGACAGTGCGTCTACAAGGATTACTCCTGGATCCTTTGTTCTTGATCCGTATACTGGAACTTTGTTGTTTAGACGCGACGCCATGAGATCCATCTCTGGCAGACCCCATCTTTTTACTAGAGTCGGAAACACTTCTGGGTGTAATTCCCATTTGGTTTCCTGAATGGAGTGTTGACTGAGAAAATCGGTTTCCCAGGTCAGTACTCCTGGAACAAACACTGCTGACAATGCTGGATGATGGAGCTCTGCCCACTTCAGTATGCGAGTCACTTCCTCCATCAGTCTCTTGCTGTGAGTTCCTCCCTGATGATTGAGGTACGCTACTGCTGTTGCATTGTCTGAGCGGATCTGGACTGGTCTTCCTTGCAGACTGTCCTTTGCCTGAACTAGAGCCATATATATGGCACTTATTTCTAACAGATTTATTGGCAGGTGACTTTCCCTTATGGTCTATTTTCCCAGGAACCAAAGGCTTTCGAGCACCGCTCCCCAGCCTTGAAGACTGGCATCTGTTGTCAGGACTTGCCATTCCTTTATCCAAAAGGGTCTCCCCTGTTTAAATGGACTGTCTGTAGCCACCACGCTAGAGACCTTTTTAAGTTTTTTGGAAACGTTATCATCTGCTTTTTTATTGTCTGATGATTTCTGTTCTATTTGGTCAGAATAAGGTGCTGAAAAGGTCTGGAGTGGAATTGTGCATATTCCACCATGTCGAAGGTTGACACCATCAGACCCAACAGTCACATTGCTGCATGGACTGACATTGTCTGAGTGTGCAACGACTCCAGAGTCCTGACCTGCACTTTGGCTCTGTTGAAGGTGGCTCAACAGCAATTCCTGCAAATTTGCTAGGATTAACAAGTTTTCGAGGTATGGAAATATTCTTATCCCCTGCTTGCGGAGATAAGCTGCCATAACCACCATAATTTTGGTAAACACCCTGGGTGCTGTTGCTAGCCCGAAGGGCAAAGCTTGGAATAAACTATCAGTATATTTTTCAGATTGTGGGAGGAAACCGGAGTAACGGAGGAAACCCACGTAAGTACGGGGAGAATATACAAACTCTACACAGTTAGGGCAGTGGTGGGAAACAAACCCATGACCTCAGTTCTGTAAGCCAGTAATGCTAACCATTACACCGTCTGTACTGCCTGGAGGATGGCAAACCTGAGGTAACATTGATGAGACCATGCTATAGGCACATGTAGGTAAGCATCCTGTATATCCAGAGATAACATGTAATCTCTCGGTTCCATGGCCAAAATTATGGAGCGTAAGGTTCCCATGTGGAACTTTGGAATCCAAATGTATGTGTTTAACCTTTTGAGATTGAGGATTGGTCTGAACGACCCATTTGGCTTCTGAATCAAGAAAAGATTGGAGTAAAAACACTGTTCCAGTTGCAACGGGGGTACTGGGATAATTAAACCAGACTGAAGCAATTTCTAAACTGCTTCTTGCAAGCCCCTGGCTTTCGATTCGATTCTATTCGATACGGGCTGGTACAAAAAAAACCTTTGAGGAGGCTGCCTCCTGAAGGGGAAACCATAACAGAGAGATACCACCTTCTGGACCCAAGCATCTGTCGACGACTGTTGCCATATATGTGCAAACTGAAGGTGTCGTCCCCCAACCCTTGAATCCTCCAGGCGGAGGCCCGTCTCCTCAGGCTGATGGTTTCTGTTCAGGCTTGGAAGCCGACTTTCTACTAGCCCATTGCTTCCTACCCCTGGCTGATCTATTGAACCAGGGTTGCTTAGCCTCCTCTTTAGCTTTTGCTTTGCCTTGCCATCGAAATGGCCGAAATTTTGAACCCCTAGTATTAGGATTATAACTAGCCAGAAATCTGATCTTTTTGGATTCAGCTTCCAATTCTAGAATATCTGACAATTGTTTTCCAAACAATACATTACCAGTGAAAGGCAATGCTTCCAACTCTTTCTTGGATTCTGCATCTGCTTTCCAAGTGCGTAGCCAAACTGCTCTACGAACGGCTACTGTCAAGGCTGATGCTTTCGAAGCAATCGTACCCATATCAATTGCTGCTTTTTCCAAATATTAGGCAGCTTGTCTTATACGGCCTAGATGAGACTCCTGCTCCCTGGTAGGAGGGGAGAGGCCATTATCTAGTTCCTCCCCCATTCTACCATTGCCCTTGCCATCCAGGCTAAAGCCATAGCATGCCTTGTCACTGCCCCTGAGAGATTTTTTTTTTTTGAAGAAACTATCTACTCTTCTATCTGTGACATTACTTAGTGAAGTAGATGGCAATGGTAAAATAGATCTACGCACAAGTCAAAAAACATGTGCATCTACTCTAGGAGGAACTTCTCTTTTTGAACAGTCCGCAGCTGGAAAGGGATAGTAAGAATCCCTAAAACAGTTAACAAAGCTGCTCCAGGCCAGCTTGAACTTACACCCTTTAGCATTGCTCAACAGATACTGTCTCTGGAGCACTGTTTAAATACAGGTGCCTTAGATTTTGACACTGCTTTGGCTGATTCTTCCAGAGACCGAATAGCCTTCATACATCAATAAGGTCAAGTATATCTGATCATCATATGGGGTATTCTTGTATAGTCTGTAACATGGATGTATCTACCCTGGTTTTAATAGCCTGGCTATTTGTAAAAGCTGCTGAAACCATAAAAAGGGAGCTGCATGCATGGGTTAACAGTGTAACCTATTCCAGGGGGTAGAACTGCAGGTGCTAATCTTTGCCAGCAATTGCAGACAAGGTATGTGCGACCACACCCCTCTAGCAGGGCGTTGCCCCCCATAAGTAAGATACTGAACTATTCCATGCAAAATCATTATACCAGATAAGCATGTTAAGGGTGTAGGGCCCTGATAAAAGTATCTTCGTCACTTTTGCCACTCACAGACAAGGTAAATAACGAGATTTATGGTAAGAACTTACCTTTGTTAAATCTCTTTCTGCGAGGTACACTGGGCTCCACAAGGATAAACATAGGGGTGTAGAGTAGGATCTTGATCCAAGGCACCAACAGGCTGCAAAGCTTTGACTGTTCCCAGAATGCATAGCGCCGCCTCCTCTATAACCCCGCCTCCCTGCACAGGAGCTCAGTTTTTAGTTAACCAGCCCAATGCAGTAGCAGGAAAAGAGACGACAACGGTTAGTAGCCACATACACCACACTCTCACGACAGGAAAGGTGTCAGCAGCTAATGCCATACCAACCCAAAGAAGCTAAGTGCGTCAGGGTGGGCGCCTTGTGGAGCCCAGTGTACCTCGCAGAAAGAGATTTAACAAAAGTAAGTTCTTACCATAAATCTCGTTTTCTGCTGTGGGGTACACTGGGCTCCACAAGAATAGACATAGGGGATGTCCTAAAGCAGTTCCTTATGGGAGGGGACGCACTGTAGCGGGCACAAGAACCTGGCGTCCAAAGGAAGCATCCTGGGAAGCGGCAGTATCGAAGGCATAGAACCTTATGAACGTGTTCACTGAGGACCACGTAGCCGCCTTGCACAATTGTTCAAGGATCGCACCACGGCGGGCCGCCTAAGAAGGTCCAACAGACCAAGTAGAATGGGCCATAATGTTAGCAGAAGCTGATAGACCAGCCCTCACATAAGCATGTGCAATCACCATTCTAATCCATCTGGCCAAAGTTTGCTTGTGAGCAGGCCAGCCCCGTTTGTGGAATCCAAACAGCACAAAGAGAGAATCAGATAACCTAATAGCAGTAGTTCTCTTCATATAGATACGGAGAGCCCGTACCACATCCAAAGACCGCTCTTTGGGAGACAGATCAGGAGAAACAAGTGCCGGAACCACAATCTCCTGGTTAAGGTGGAACGAACAAACCACCTTAGGTAAATAACCGGGGTGAGTCCTAAGAACCTCCCGGTCACTGTGAAATATCACATATAGGGAACTACAAGACAAGGCACCCAAATCCGACACTCTTCTAGCTGAAAGAAAAGGAAAGATACTCCGCTTGAAACAATGTATCTAAAAATATATATGTGCAGTCTGACATAGAAGAAAGATTGACTCAGTGAGACTTAAGATATATTAAAAAACAATTTATATAGTGTCTCTAAGACTAAACATTTATAACATACAATACAACAAACAATTAATACATTCTCTCGCATATAATAGAATGAATGAGAATTTGGAATTGCGTGCAACATGCAATAAAATTAATTGCTATACCCTTTCAAATGGTGATTATAATAGTCCGAATACTGGCGTCCCAGTATGTTATTATAATAAATTTGTAGCTCCCGCAATGAACTTTTCACAGTCTCAATTTATTTTTATATTTCCGTATAACTGAAGAAAAGGTGCAGCCTTTACTCAATGCTCCCGTGCTGGTTCCTGTACGTATATAAGCAGTCAGGGTCCTTTATAAGGATGGGATACACATGGAGCGGAGGTATACCATTCAGTCACTGTTTAAATAACGGCAGATGACTGTCACCTTTTTCAAAGTAACATTTCGTTGGTATAAACTGTAATTAGCGCTTATACTATTTTTATCAAAACAGGACAGCCAATCTATATTATTTATCAATTATAGATGCATAAAATTTATTTTTTATTTAGTACTAAACAAGCTCTAAGTTATTACAAACTATCAGCAGAACTGTTCTGTAAATTCAATCCAGACAAGAGTAATCTAAAGCTTCGTTAAGGCCGTTTGGATAAAGGGTATCCAATTTGAATATCTGTCTGAGACTCATTAGACAGGTATATATTTGTGAACATGGAGAGGGGAAGTATTCGTCTTGAGGAAGTCTCCAGTTGCTAGGAGACGAAACGCGTTGACGCCCACTCTCTGTTACGCTCTCCAATTGGTGATACCCGCCGCACGAACACAGTCCACGGCTCAACACAGCCGTCTCAGTACAGCCGTGACAGCCTGAGCCGTAGCTATCTGCCGCACGTTGGATCCATCCTTGCCGCACGCCTCTCCAATATTGGTCGGGTGAGTCCCATCTGACCCCCGCTGTGGGGCCTAACACCTGTTACCAGGAGCCATTCTGGCGGCGGCTAGACTTACCGTCTATGAATAAGCGCTAATTACAGTTTATACCAACGAAATGTTACTTTGAAAAAGGTGACAGTCATCTGCCGTTATTTAAACAGTGACTGAATGGTATACCTCCGCTCCATGTGTATCCCATCCTTATAAAGGACCCTGACTGCATATACATACAGGAACCAGCACGGGAGCATTGAGTAAAGGCTGCACCTTTTCTTCAGTTATACGGAAATATAAAAATAAATTGAGACTGTGAAAAGTGCATTGCGGGAGCTACAAATTTATTATAATAACATACTGGGACGCCAGTATTCGGACTATTATAATCACCATTTGAAAGGGTATAGCAATTAATTTTATTGCATGTTGCACACAATTCCAAATTCTCATTCATTCTATTATGTGTGAGAGAATGTATTAATTGTTTGTTGTATTGTATGTTATAAATGTTTAGTCTTAGAGACACTATATAAATTGTTTTTTAATATATCTAAGTCTCACTGAGTCAATCTTTCTTCTATGTCAGACTGCACATATATATTTTTAGATACATTGTTTCAAGCGCAGAGTATCTTTCCTTTTCTTTTAGTTTCCAATTGTTGCAACCTGGCAAGTTGTTTTACTCAGCTGCTGAATCAATCTTTTTAAATAAACAGTATTCTAACTAAGCGCAGTTGATCACAATTGGTAACCTTCTGTACCGATTAGTGATTTATGTTTTTTTATGTTTGACTCTTCTAGCTGAAGCAATACCCAGCAGAAACACCACCTTAAGGGAAAGCCACTTAAGATTAGCTGAACCAAGAGGTTCAAACGGAGACTCTTGTAACGCCTCCAAAACCACCGACAAGTCCCAAGGAGCCACAGGCGGGACATAGGGAGGTTGGATATACAACACACCCTGAGTAAAGGTATGAACATCAGGTAAGGTCGCAATTTTTCTCTGAATCCATACCGACAAGGCAGAAATATGAACCTTGAGGGAGGCCAGACGCAGGCCTAAGTCCAGGTCCTGCTGAAGAAAAGCCAACAACTTGACCGTACTAAACTTGGAAGCGTCATAATTGTTACATGCGCACCAAACAAAGTAAGAATGCCAGACCCTATAGTAAATCCGAGCCGAAGCTGGTTTCCGGGCCCGCAACATAGTTTGAATGACCGCCTCAGAAAACCCTTGAGCCCTTAATACGGAAGCTTCAAGAGCCACGCCGTCAAAGACAGCCGGGCTAGATCATGGTAGACACAGGGGCCCTGAACGAGGAGGTCTGGGCGTTGTGGAAGTAGAATTGGACGCTCTGACGATAGTCCTTGCAGGTCTGAGAACCAGAGCCATCTGGGCCACGCCGGAGCTATGAGAAGCAGATTTCTTTTTTCTTGCTTGAACTTCCGAATTACCCTGGGCAGGAGTGACACCGGAGTGAACACATACGGCAGCCGAAACCTCCACTGCACCGCCAGCGCATCCACGAATGCTGCTTGAGAATACCTTGTCCTTGCTCCGTAGACCGGAACCTTGTGATTGTGTCGAGACGCCATCAGATCTCCGTCTGGAAGGCCCCACTTTTCCACTAGGAGTTGAAACACTTCTGGATGGAGGTCCCACTCGCTGGCATGTACATCCTGACGACTGAGAAAGTTCGCTTCCCAATTCAGGACTCCCGGAATGAATATATCCGATATGGCCGGTAGATGGCGTTCCGCCCAATGTAGAATCCGTGAGACTCCCTTCATTGCCAAACGGCTTCAAGTGCCGCCTTGATGATTTATGTAGGCCACTGTGGTGGCGTTGTCCGACTGTACTTGAAAAGGACGGTTCTGAATTAAATGCTGGGCCAAGTTCAACGCATTGAAGACCGGCCGCAATTCCAGAATGTTGATCGAGAGGAGGGATTCCTCCTTGGTCCACCGACCCTGAAGGGAGTGTTGCTCCAGCACCACGCCCCAACCTCTTAGGCTGCCATCTGTCGTCAACAGGACCCAGTTGGATATCCAGAAGGGATGGCCCCTGCACAACTGTCGGTCCTGGAGCCACTAGAGCAGCGACAGACGGACCTCCGAAGTCAATGAGATCATGTGAGACCTGATCTGGTGAGGCAAGCCGTCCCACTTGGCTAGAATCAGCTTTTGGAGAAGGCGAGAATGGAATTGAGCATACTCCACCATGTCGAATGCCGATACCATGAGGCCCAGCACCTGCATCGTCAAATGTATCGACACTTGCGGACGAGAAAGAAAGCAACGAATCCTGTCCTGAAGCTTCATCACTTTCTCCTGACACAAGAACAACCTCTGGTTGGGAGTGTCCAATAGCGCTCCCAGGTGCACCATGCTCTGAGCAGGGACCAGGGAGGATTTCTTTCAGTTGATGGCTATGGTGTAACCTCGAGTGACGACTTCACGTACCCAGCCATCTGAAGTGGTCTTCAACCATTTCTGGGTATACCCTAGAAGCCGGCTCCCCACCCTGGGATCCCCCAGGGGGAGGCCCGCCCTGTCATGCGGCAGGCTTATCGGTCTTGGAAGCTGGCTGACGGGCCGCCTAGGCTCTTTTGGGTTTTGGCTTACCAGGTTTGGAAGTTCGTGCCTGCGTGTTGTACGCCTGACCTTTTGCTTTACCTGAAGGATGAAAGGGGCGAAAGGAAGTACCTTTACCCTTCGACACAGAAGGAGCGGTATTAGGCAGACAGGCAGTTTTGGCAGTAGCCAAGTCAACCACTATTTTATTTAAGTCCTCACCAAACAGAATATCTCCCTTGAAAGGGAGTACCTCCAGGGTTTTTCTAGAGTCCAGATCCACAAACCAGGATCTCAGCCGCAAAATCCGGCGAGCCAGGACTGACGTAGTAGAGGCCTTGGCTGCTAAGATACCAGCATCAGAAGTCGCCTTTTTAATATATCGAGAAGCTGTGACAATATATGACAAGCATTGTCTAGCATGGTCAGAAGAGATTTCAGCTTCTAACTCCAAGGCGCATGCTTAAATAGCCTCTGCAGCCCATGTTGCTGCAATAGAGGGCCTTTGTGCAGCACCCGTGAGGTTGTAAATCGCTTTCAGACAACCCTCCACACGTTTATCCATAGGCTCTTTTAAAAATGTGACGGTAGTGACAGGTAGAGCTGAGGAAACCACCATCCTAGCCACATGTGGGTCTACTGGAGGAGGCGTTTCCCAATTCTTAAGACAGCTTTGGTGCGAGGGGATAGCGAGCCAGCATCTTCTTTTGAGGCACAAGCTTCGTACCCGGGTTTTCCCAGGGTTCCTGACGTATATCCACTAGGTGGTCAGAGTGAGGTAAAACTTGTTTAACCACCTTCTGACGCTTGAACCTATCTGGTTTCTTAGGAGGTGCGGATGGCTCGGGATCATCCGTTATCTGCAGAATCAACTTAATAGCCTCCAAAATATGAGGAACATGCACATGTGAACTACCCTCCCCATCAGCCGTATCCAAGTCAGAACCTGTGGGGTCAGTGTAAGTGCCGTCTTCATCAGACGAGGTGTCAGTGACAGCAGTGGATTGTGAGGAGACAAGAGCTCGCTTAGAGGACCCCTTGGGCTTAGGCGAGCGATGGTCAGACTTTTTAGTAGTCAGGGACTGGTTCAACTTCCTCAATTGCGCAGATAAATCATCCGCCCACGGCGGGTTAGCTGCAGGGACCACATACGGCTGTACCGACATAGGGGGTCCCATAGGGGGTAAGTTTATTAACTAGCGTATGTAGAAGCGTGGAAAAAGCGGCCCATGGGGGGTCATTATGTACCCCCATTGCCACAGTCCCACTGGGGGGCAAGGAGCCCCCAGAACCAGAGCCCCCAGCTGCCTTATTTTTCTCATATGCGTCTGTAGCTTCAGCAACACCTGTAGTGTGTTCAGCCCCAGAACCATTACCCTCAGAAGCAGACATGATATAACTTGCAGTATCAGGTAACACAGTACAAT
Organism: Pseudophryne corroboree; assembly: GCF_028390025.1. Classification (NCBI taxonomy): domain Eukaryota; kingdom Metazoa; phylum Chordata; class Amphibia; order Anura; family Myobatrachidae; genus Pseudophryne; species Pseudophryne corroboree. Next base: position 397,594,219 of record NC_086448.1, read on the forward strand.
TATCAGGAGCATAATACCTCTTACCCAAACCCCAAAAAAACTGGGTGCTAACTGGGTCTTAATCTTAAGACTCTGATTCCTCAGGGTCTTAATGAATCAGTGGAGTTTAATAAAATATGAGAAAAAATAATAAAATATGAAGTACTGTGTATGAAAGGGGAATTAAGTGGATGTATACTTCCTTGCGTTATCGAGAAATGGATGTGGAGACTGTTTATGTATATGTTTATAGATGATGACATATGGGGGCTATATGTATTATAACGGATAAAATATTAAGTGAATGTTTCCCCTATGTGTATATATATATGCCTTGGATATATTCATTAATACCAATGGGGGTATTTGCTATATATGATATGGCGAATATTGTTATTATTTAATTTATTTTAATAGTTTTTAGTGTAAAAAAATTAAAATAAAAATTCCTTTTCTTATACATAAAAATTCCCTTATATATGTATATATTTAGAATATTATGTGTATAATGGTAAAAGAGTATTAGAGCTGTGGGCCATTATTATAATTACATATACATGGGATAATAAATGAGAGGGGGCATATATATGCATTTTTAAATGTGTTTTATAAGTGCAGGTTTATTTTATAATAATGCCAGCTGGGTCTGAAAACGAGGTGTGGAATACGAACTGAGGAAGCCGCTGATGTGGTAGAAGGCGGAGAAACGCGTTTTCAAGGTGACTGAGCCAGGTTGTATCACCTCAATTCATTTCCATTCAAAACCAGCTTACATCTACGGCACAATTATCAGTGTATCTGCAATTGCGGCTAACCATCAGCAGAGGGAGCCTGAGCACTGTGAATGCCTGTGAAAGATCTCAAACTCCAGATAGTCTGCAACAAAACGGATAAGCACCAGCAGAGGGAGTGGAATTACAGATCATCATAAAATCAGCTGGAGGTGATATAAATGGCAAATATGCATGGCAATACCTTTACCATATAATTAGTGTGTGCACACATTCTTCAAAGAGAACTTGATTCAGTTTTGGGACACATGAACACTTAATGTTTGAAGAACAGCCCATACCATTTCATGTATATGTAGTCCAGTGGACATTATTAAGGAATAGTTGTTGAAATATATTATATATATAATATATATATATATATATATATATATATATATATAGTCCCGCAATGGTGTGGCACTCGGCTTTGAAGAATAAACAATAAACCAGCCAGTTTTGCTAAACCTGGCTGGTTTATTGTTTATTCTTCAAAGCCGAGTGCCACACCATTGCGGGACTATATTTATACATATGTGTATATGTGGAGGCACCGGCGCAGCTATTTGTCTTCACCGTGGAGTGCCGGTCTGAAAATTGCTATATATATATATATATATATATATATATATATATATATATATATATATATATATATATATATATATATATATATATATATATATATATACATACATACACACACACACACACACACACACACACACACATATATATATATATATATATATATATATATATAAATCCTCATTGACCTTTTATGGCATATGCTAATCATGAATTGTGAATTAGAGGAATATATAACACATGAATTGATATAGTGTTCATTTAATTATGGTTTTTATTGATTATATATTTTTATGATGCAGCATATATATGTGATATTAGAGTTTGATAAAATAAACTACATGGAATTTTAATAATATTTTTTGTTTCTATTGATTGGTGTAGACAGCGCCCCTCTTTATTTGCAGGGAGTTGACTCCCGGGAAAAAGTAGTGTTTGTAGACTTTCTTAACTAGCACTGTCTAAAAAGGCAGGTAGAATACTTAAGTGTCATGTAAAGTCACAGCACTGACAACCAGGCGGCTTTACACAGGAGGATTTGCCTAAGCAGTCCCAGGAACAGTTAGGCTGAGAGATAATGGCGCCCAGACACTGACAGGTAGTGAGGGAGAGACAGATATGCAGCTCCAGGGCGGGAACATTTTTCGGGAAATGGCACCCTGGGGCTGGGGCTTCAGGTCTAAGCCTTATCCCCCTGCTGGCAAAACCACCGGGCACTGTGGGCTACTGAAAATGGTTTAGAGAGAAAACCTGACCTGCACCCATGCCCTGGTGATCTAGTGGGATCGCCTTTACTGCCACAGTGTCCACCGCCAGCGCTCGCGGCCCGCTTCCCACTGACCGCGTCAGATCGCGATAAAGACCGGGTCCCGCAAGAGGGACACACTTACCACCTCGCGAGGCGCGGCCAAGCGATCCCGGAGAGCCCTCGTCGTGTGTGCCTGACTGTGAAGAAAACCGGAGCCTCCTGCTGTAGTTACCCGGCAACCAGGGCTCGGGAGTGTACAGCGCCACTGGGGAAAGCTGGAGCTGCAGCAGTGAAAGTCTTCTGACATTTACCACCGCTGCTGCCCATGTAGTCTTTACTTTTTTCTTCAAAAAAAGCTCTTCTTAAGGCTGCCTGTAGCAGCCCCTCTGTTATGTGCCTGCTTACTGCAGCACCAACTACAAAACTGAGCTCCTGTGCAGGGAGGCGGGGTTATAGAGAAGGCGGCGCTGTGCATTCTGGGAACAGTCTAAGCTTTGAGCCTGTTGGTGCCTCGGATCAAGATCCTACTCTACACCCAATGTCTATCCTTGTGGAGCCCAGTGTACCCCGCAGCAGAAAATTAAATTGAAATTCAAAATTTGTGTTCCTTACAGGAAAAGGCAGTCTGGAATGCGAAGGTGATATGGTCCTCAGGACTTTGGACAGATGGACACTGTAAGCCAGTAGCCCCCAGAGCATACCTCCCAAGCCTAGCTGAGGCGGCACACGGTCTGACTCATTTGGGCAAGGAGGGTATGTGCAAGCTGGTAAGAGCCTTCTGGAGTGCACCAGGATTCTCTTCTCATGCTGGTAAGAAAGCACTGACATGTCTTACTTGCTTGAGGAAGAATATTGGAAAGGCAATACCAACAGAGCCATCCCATATCCCTCCGACAGACTGACCTTTTCAGGTAATAGAAATCGACTTCATACAGTTACCACCCTGTAGGAATTTGAAATATGTGTTAGTATGAACTGATGTGTTTTCCAACTGGGTAGAAGCATTCCCCGCTGCCACAAATACTGCTGTGTTCACTGCAAAGAAAATCGTGCAGGAATTTGTGTGCAGATATAGTATCCCTAGAATGATTGAAAGTGATAGACTTCACCTGTAAAAGGGTTCCCCTTTCAGTTCATGTGCAAACTGATGGGAATTAACAGCAAGCTGCATACTCCGAACTGGCCACAGGCCAGTGCGAAAGTGTAGAGAATGAACAGCACTATTAAGAATAAGCTGAACAAAGTGATGGCTGAAACTGGATTGCTGTGGCCAGAAGCTTTGCCACTAGTGTTGTACAGCATCAGAACCACTCCCAGATCACCGCTTAACTTATCACCCTTTGAAGTTCTTTTTGGACGACAACCAAATGTAATGATAGACCCCCAGGACGATATGAAGTGTAATAATGAAATAACTGTGAAATATTTGGTTAGGATGAGCCAGCGGCTGAGAAATCAACAAAGAAATCTAAATCTGGTGATTCCTGACCTACCGAACAGTAATTGTCATGACATTGTGCCTGGGGATTATGTGATGATTAAAAATTTTCTACTCTCAGGTTGCCTCATAGACAGGTGGGAAGGACCGTACCAAGTCTTGTTAACCAGCACAACAGCACTAAAGGACGCCGAAAGAGAGACTTGGGTCCACTCGTCCCACTCGGAAAAAACTTGTGACAAAGAGCAAGGTGAAGAGAACCTAGTATCACTAGAGAGTCTATTCTGGGAAAGCTGAGAGGCAGGACTGTTGAACGGCACCTGAGCGCGGAGAGCAATAAGATCAAGGACGGTTGTCGCACCATTTTCTTTTTTCACCCCCCACTGCATTTTCCTTTCCTTTCTCCTCCTTATTCTCCTTCATTTCCCCAACGAAATGGATCTATCACAAGAGACTGTGTTTCGGGTTTTGCTGGTAATTTTGTTTTTGATCAGGACAATCTATTTTGGTGAGGGTCCCAGGCAGGTAGAGCAAGGATCTGGAATGGGTTCTGATGGCGAGTACGAATTTGCAGGATCTCAGTAGCAGCACATCGCTCTAGCAAAGGCTGGTATCAGTAAGCGTTCTGGTAGTCACGGAGCTCGGAGACAATGTGATGGGTTATTGTCTGATGAATATTGTATTTGTAGATATTGCGAGAACATAGTCGAAGATGGGTGCATCCAGAGATGTCAGTCCAACATTAAGATCGACATGGACCGACATCCATTGAGTCAGGATTAGTGCCATACCCTTTAATAATAGATGAGGTACTCGAATTACGGGGTGGGAGACCGGCGGACAAGAAATTCAATATATCTAGGCCCCCTAGCTTGAAGCTCCACCAGTATCATGTTGCTAGATCACTATTGTGTCTTAATATTTCCAATTTCCGAAAACCAGGAAATTGGGAAGTGATGTGGAATAACCAGACAATGACCTTTTCACACAGAGCTGATAGGACAGGGCTGGCCAAACCGGTCCTCGAGATCTACCAACAGTTCATGTTTTCCAGGCCTCCTGGAGATCTGTAGAATTGTCAGTTAGGAATGAATGCAGCACATCTTAATTAGTAATGACTACACCTGTGCACCAGCTAGGTGGTCTGGAACATGTGAACTGTTGGTAGATCTCGAGGACCGGTTTGGCCAGCCCTGTGATAGGATAACTATCGACTCTGAACTTGTACGCAAGATAGCCAACAGTGGAAAGTATTTTCGGTTCCGGTATACACGTGGAAACAAAACCATGTTTGTTGGAAAGGTATCGCAGGGGTATTGTGCCCATGTCATCCAGCCCGATACTTGTACTGAACAAATGAGAGAACCAGAGATTGGATTCTTTACATGGAAGATTTGCAATATGGTGTTGTTACATTTTGTCCCCTAAGTTCTCCCAGATGATGCCTATTTCATATGTGGGAGGAAAGCGTACAAGTGGCTTACTACGAGCTCTGAGGGATTATGTTATATTGTGAGAGTACTACCAGAGGTTATGACCATAACCCACAACAAAATGAAAGACGTTCACAGCAACGCTCAGACTCCTTATACTCACACCAAGTATGAACACATTATCAAGAGACACATCATAGATAGGGCAGAGCATGCAGCCTCTGATTTGATCCATTAATCCACCGGGATTCAGTTCCTTCTCGCATAAGATATCACCCATACTGCCAGAGGAACTATAAATTATAGGTACATCCATGCACTAGCGAACTTGATAGATAATATCACCGAGATGTATGATGACACCTTCAGGTATACAGGAAGGGAGTTACAAGCCTACAAGAAAGAATTGATCCAGCACAGGATGGTCCTGAATTATGTTACAGCTGTGACAGGTGGGTACTGTGTTACCCTGGCAACTCAATATGGCATGAAGTGCTGTACGTATATTACGAATAGCACTGACAACCCCACAGAGATCATCGATCAAAAGATGGATGAGATCTTACAGTTGAAGTGGGAGTTCCGGAGGAGACACAATCTTACCTTGACGGCTGTGGGTAATGAATTGACCGGCTGGGTCTCATGGTTAAACCCACTCAAATGGTTTTCTGGGATTAGGAGAGTGGGTGCAGAATGTATTTGCAAGTGTAGGAAAGTTTCTCCTGTGTATCCTGGGTGTCATCATAATTATTGGTTTGATATTCAGGTGTGTTCGAATTCTGACGCGGCGCAACCATAGCACAAATTTGATGAGTCTAATGAGCGAGGGCATTGTTACAGCAGCAGATTTGGTTTATGATCCATCCATAGAGACAGTGTTATGATAAGGATTGCAGATGAATTTCATGGCCTGTTTCTTTCACCATTTTTCTCTGTTTCCCCCTTTTACCCAGAAAACATCCAGCCGGAAAAGACGTCAGCCCTACCCAATGTTTATGTGAATGTATTTTTATATATGTGTCTTATCTTATCTCTGCAACCTCCAGTTAATGGCACACATAGTCGACAGGTGTTATACACATATAGTAGCATTCACATATGTTCCCCCTCCATGTATCATCAACTAAATGTGCTCCCCATTTGTTGGTATTAGAAGCTGAAGAGGCGAGAGTCAAAATCCCTTGCCTGAAAGGAGCTCGGTAGTGTTTGTTTGCCCATTTACAGACCCTTAATACAGGATGAGAAGGAGTTAATGCATATTTCGCAATACCTCGTAGCTTACTTAGAACATATACGGCACGATGATACATGCCCCTCAGACACTGATTCATGCATACATGCTTTTTACTATCCCACTAGGCTATACATTTCCCACCTACAATTCTCCCTCGATTATCCAAACTTGTATATATTGTATAGATAATATTT